>NC_086317.1:131142392-132357392 GCF_036172605.1 Pelobates fuscus
AGCAGTTAGTTTAAAAATGTTTTATTATTTTAATTTCATTGTATTCATAAAAAAAAAACACAATTGGTAGACTGCTTTTTCAACTCTAATAACTCTAATAAGACCAAGACCACCTGTTCAGAGATATAGACTGCTATTATTAACTGATTATTAAGAGTAGCTACTGGTGGTACATTATTTTTCTTAGTGAACCCTGAAATGGTCACAACCAACTAACAGTAATATTAACATTGGGCATGTAACAACTCTCTTGCATCTTAAGTCAAGTGGATCTAGAGACATCTAAGCTATTTAATTAAAAATAGAAAATAATATTTCAGAAATATATAGGGAGAGTGAGTGATTTGTATTTATAGAGTCTTTAGTTCAGCCTATGTTATGTTATGGATGTAATTTACTTTTTAGCTTGGACCAGCAAACAGCAAGTTTCCCAGTTTTGACTTTCATACTACACTATATTAGACATGGCCAGGGAGTGTGCAGGTGGATAGGGCAAGAAATGGTAATGATGCAGAAAGCTTGTAATGATGTTGCTGGTCACATGGACTTAAAGCATTCTTTGAACTGGCATAAAGGAATTATGTGTGCAGCACTAGGAGCTTGATGTCTCTACTGTTTACCTGATCTGAGATCTCTAACTGTTTCCTCACTGCCCATAATACCAACTCCTTTATCATTCATTACTGATAACCAAAAGCACAGTGACTCCACAAGACATAGAGTAATCTGAGACTAGTTATGTTGTCTATGAAACTTGGTTTTCCAACAACCATGGTGACTTCCAAGGCCTTTTCAGATAATATGCAGGCCACCACCACTCCCATTAATTTCTCATGACATATTCTCTATCACCTGATGGATAGGGGATTTTACAACAGTTGTCCATGAAAGCTGACTTACCACCATGTCCTTAATATCCTAGAAAAGAAATGGGTCCATTTATATCACTTACTTTTTAATACATGTCAAAGACTTGAAAGAAAATCTTTCCTAGTAAATAATTTATGCCTGAGCATAAAATATAAGACTAACATTAGTTTCTTCAAAATCATAGGACCTTCTTGCCCCATAACTTATACAATGTCTGTCTCTTTAATGCTCTCTCACTGCATTTGGGCCTACACCACTTTCTACTTCTATGCAGACCAGAACAACTGGTTTCATAAAAATCAGTTTGCTAAATTTGACATTTTTTGTATATGAAAAAAAATGTCTTTACATTACAAATCTGTAGTTAGTTTTCTTTGATTTCATGTTTCTTCAGGAAACCAATTTAGCTAATACAGACCAGGAAATAATATTACTTAAGGATCAACTAAAAAAGGCCATTGAAGAAAAGGTAAGATTAATTAATTTCTTACTAGAAATCTGTAAAATCTGAAAAACACAACTCTTTAGATTCAAAATAACACAATATATATACTACATCCAACTAAATTGAAGAAAGGTGATCCTACTCATATGTATATTTCAGCTTTGAAGTATTTAAGGCAATGTTTATGGGCTTACATTTGGATTCTAATACACCTGCCTGCTTTTGAGTGGAAAAGGTATTGGTAATATTCGTAAGTACATGGTAACTGTTATGTATGGGGTGCAAACATGATAGACTATAGTCCACCCACAAAAGTGTACTATAGTGCAATTCTGGAAGAGAATCATGCACAAAATATCTTTACTTTCACCATACGGCCAGTGTCACCATTTTATCCTCAAAGGAGAAGTACAGAGACACCTAAGACACCCTAAGAGAAACGTACAGTTGTTTACATCTCTTATTCAGCTTACAGCATCCATCAACTACACAAATAAAGGCTCTTACAGAGCTTCACTAAATAATAATTTATATATATATATTTGAATGACATGTGCTTGCACAAGTTTATCGCCGTGTTCAATGAATTAAATCATGTAAGCAAATATAGTTGCTGCTGTGGGGCTTTCCCTTATTCAGAGATTTATGGACAATATACATACAGAAACATGCAAAAAAAAAAAAGCAACAACAACAACACAGAGAGGCTGCAGATTTACAAAAGAGTAGCTAAATATCTGCAGTTGTATAAGGTTGCTCAACAACAAGAAAAGCTTACGTCTTTCACGGTCCTGCAGTCTGAAAAATACTAGTTGTTATCCATGTTTAGTGTAAATGTTAAATGTTTAGCCCTTTAATAAGATTGCATAACACATACTTGAAAATGATAGAAATCTCAATGCATTATTTCTGGTAAAACAACTTGTAAATACACTGAACAATTTGTAAATAAGTAAACTGAAATTATTTGATCATAGGAAAAAATTGCAAAAGAAGCTGATGAAAATAAAATTCATCTCACCAGAGAAAAAAAGAACAAGGTAAACCGTGTACTGGTAAATTTGTAAGTGCACATTAAATGTCATAAGTGTGAGCTCAATATCACTAATATATAATATGCTTATTTGGTTTTGTCAGCAAATACAGACTGCAATGGAGACCCCAGTGCAGACTAGTAAAAAATTAGATACCTTGAAGTTTGAAACTTTTTTAAAGAGAAGCGTTTTACCACTTCCTGTTTCACAAATGGAAGCCATCAAGAAGACAGATAACAGAGATACATCTCCATGGAACTTATCAAGAAAGGTTATGTGCACTCCACAAAAGGTTTGACATTCACAATGTACTTTATGTTTGTACTTTATGTTATAATAGTTCTGATTTTGAAATAGTTTTGCTTCATGTCACCACATTGTGCTTTTATCCTCCTGCTTACATTAAAAAAACAATATAGGGAATAAAAAAAACGTATTTTCGAGGGTCAAGGAGGGTTAGTTGTAAATACTGACTGTAAATTATCCAAGGCAGACTGACAGTGTTAAATCTTAAATTATATTTGTTTAAATAATTTGTGGACTGTGATATAATGTTAAAATATAATATGTCTTTCTAGACTTATGTTGTGAAGACACCACCTAACAATGGAAAACTACAATCTGAACAATTGAATACACTACAGCAAGAATCAGCTAAGAAGAAAAGAAAAGTTGCTTTGGAATTTGACTTTCACTCTGACAGTTCAGAACAAACAGATATTTTGGTTAAGTATTGTGCAATACTTAATCATAGGCCAGTGTCACAATTGTATGTTTTCATTTTGGGTGTTGTTATGCCTTTTAAATATACAATCCATATAATATTGTCTTTATTTATCTCAGGCTAAAATCATGTGGAATATTTTCCATGGTGTCCTCTTTTTACACACAGTGTCCAGGACTGCATAAACCACTTACCACTAACTGAGTTGACATTGAAATGAGTGTCATTATATATAGCTCCTTTTATGACACATATCATCAGAGGGCAGGGTACATAGCTTTGCCAGGTGCCATAACGTTGAAAAGTACAGAAGTGTACACCATGCAGTGTAATCACACCTTACTACAGCAGGCTTAGGAGAGACTGTGGGTTACGGGTCTTAGGATTAAGGGTGCCATAGAATTCAGAGGCACCTAAATTCAAGATTTTAAAACTTTGATACCTATTTCACACTGTGCTGTAGAACTAACTACGCCTCAAGCATAAACCCCCATAACGGTAATTATTTATTTGTATCTTTGTCACTTTATACCGTTGAGTATTTTTTCTGTATTCCCATTACAACTAAACCTTTACCCTTCTTCCCCATTTCTTTTTCTTTTTTTTTTATTTCATATTTTTGTATCTTTTAGATTTGCAGTAAATTCGTATATCTCCCTATATCAGATTAAACAAGCAACAGTTAAAATTAGTTTTTGTTTTGGTTGTAAATTTCGGAATTTATTTTACATAATAGTCTAGGTTTAAAAATTACTAAAGCCCATCAAGTCCAACCTTGAACCACATTTCTTTCATGCTGTTGATCCAAAGAAGGAAAAAAAAAAAAAAAACACAATCATGACCATTTCCAATTATGCCACAACCAGGGATAAAATCCTTCTTACCTGTTTAATGGCAATAAAATTTCTTCTTGGATCTACAACCTGTTTACATACTTAATAATTACATCAGTGAGGAATATGTTTTTGCAAAAATAGCATTCATGCTTTTATTAATGTTATCTATAAAATCTGATAAGAAAGCGTCTTTAGGTAGATTATTCCACATCTTTTTGTTCTTACTATAAAGAAACCTTTCTGTGCTGTAAGCGAAAACGCCTTTCTTTCAGTCTAAAAGGGTGCCCTTTTGTCTTATATATGCCTACTAATAAACAGTTTATCACACAATGGTTTGTACCAACCCTGTATATATTTGTATATTGCTTTAATAACCCCTCTGAGGTGCCTTTAAAAAAAAAAAAAAAAGGTAGAGCCGCAGATCCAGCACGTAGAATTGTGTAACACAGGAGACTAATAGGTAACGTATACCGGGCCTTAGAATGGCCGGATTCACATACCAAAGAATAGTCAGGAATAGCCGAGGTCAGGGGACACAGAAAGGGACACAATGATAAAGGAAAGCCAGAGGTCAGGGATACCAGAAAACAAGGGAGTCAAAATCAATGCCAAAGTGAAATAACCAGAAGGCGCTCTCGGACAACCGCTAGGGCAACCACGACAGGGCAATGAGGGAAGGTATTTTAGGTTTAAATACCTGCTTTACTATTCTGATTAACTGAAATCGCTCTTTGACCCCAAAACGTGCGCACGCGGTGCGTGCGTGCATGACGTCATGTGCACGCCGACGTCGTCAATCACGTGAGCAGACGTGGGGGTATATTTTGCCGTGGATCCGCAGCAGCCAGTGTCTATTAACATGCCGCAAATGTTAGTCATGCTGGGTGCAGAGACTGCAAGGTGAGCTAATGTGTGATTGGCCTTAGGCCGCTGTCTAGCTCACCTAATTAGAAGGAGCTGATTCTTCTGACAAATGACTCTCAATGCCCACTTCCAGATAATTTATAATCATGTTAAAGAGAATCGGAAGCAGGATAGAACCCTGAGACACTCCATTTACCACTTTTGTATAATTTGAACATTTTCCATTTACAACTACTCTCTCACTCAATCTTTAAGCCAGTTTGAGTTCTTTTCAAGAACACAATTTTTCATCTAAATTAACTGATTTCAGTGTTAATAATAATCTTTTGTGTGGAACTGTTTCAAATTCCTTTGCAAATGCTAAGTAGATCATATCCACATGAACACTCCTATCTATATTTCTACATTTCTTCATAGAAAGCAATTAAAGGGACACTATAGGCACCAAACAACTTTAGTTGAATGAAGTTGTTTTAATGTATATTCTTGCCCCTGCAAGATTCTCTTTACATTTTTAAATAACCTGGTTAGTAAGCATGCTTGCTCTGTGAGTTGGTACTGTGGGCTATATAGATGCACACTAAGTCACGCAGGAAAAATTAAGTAATCATTCCCCTAATTAACTCTTGCAGAAAGTGCACTGAGGGATGGTGCTTTAAACCCTATAAACACACCAGCAGCCTTCACAACATAATAGCAAACTAAAGTATTAGATTATAGTTTACACATCCAGCAGATATGTGCAAATTGTGACGTAAATTGGTGTGTGTGTACTGAAGATCTCTTGCTCATTTTAGCTGCCAAACCTGGTGATTCCCCACAGCATTTAACAAGGCTTTCAGGAACAAACATTCTTACCCACTAAACACCAATTTGAATTTGTAACGAACTGAAATCTGCATGTAAACATTTTGGCAAAATTAGTGAATAATGAAAATTGTAATTCTTCACAATTCAGCATTTAATGAAACAACCAGTAAGTGAAGCTGGTTCTTGCTAGTTCAGATGGAATTACACCAATGAAATGCACAATGTTACCTATTAAATAAAACATATGTATGTGAGAGTATGATATGAGATTAAAAAACTGTTATTTTATCTTGTTATAAAGAGGATATAAATATAATTACCGTTAAAATAATGCTACAACTAGAAATAACTCCGCTGAATTAGTACCTTCTCCATTTTTATTTCTGAAGGGCATTTGTGATGATGATGAGATGCTCAAAAAGTTAACACAGAAATGTAGAAAACGTGATACAGTTTCATCTGTGACTCAAAAAAAGGTATTTTGTGTGGCGTAGGATTTAAATACCAATATTAACTTGTAAATACAGTTTTTTTTTATGAAGATTCATCAAGATACATTGGATACTTAGAAGATTAGATATTTTAATATGGATTGATTTAAGAGATTTTACTAGATTTATTAGGATTATGTGAAAAACAAATAGTAATACATTTGAAATTAGTTAATGGAAATAAATGCCACAGGCATTTTGCACTGTGGCATATATATGGTGGCAATGATAGGGTTAATAGTGTGGTTAATATGTGAGGTAGTTTAGAAGAAGGAAATGACAGTGCTGTTGCTAGGAGACTGGAGCTGGCCTGGGATTGGACTTAAATTGTGAGCTGGAAAACGGTGGGAAACTGGGAAAGGATGTTAGTAGAGTGTGAGACAAAATCCTGTCAGCCTTTTCAATGGACATGAAGAGTGGCGCGGGTAGACCCTGGACTCCCCCCATTTTGATTTACTTGTCGTAGTGTTTATGTAAGCAATATGGGGCAAAAATCCATCCTCAGGGTTAAGTTATGAGCATGAACTTGGTGGTAAATGGTATGAAGATGCCCAGGTAATTTCCAGATTTTACTATTAACATGACGTAAAGTCATGATTTTATTAATGACACGGAGGCGAGTATTATGCATTCTCTTTCTTTATTTTACTCCCAGCAGCAAGAAAAGGAAGTATGAGAGAATCATAGAAAAACATAACAATAGCCTGGTAACACTGGCACCAATCAGCATCCAATATTGTCCATATGGGTGTGGTGCTCCTTGACTCCTCCTCTTTCTGTGTAGATCCCGAAGACCATTATTGTAGGTTCCAAAGTATTCCAACAAAAAAACACAAATTCCCGAAACAAACCCTTAACCGGAAATTCAACAAGGAACAGCTTCAACCGCCAACTCTCGAAGGTGTATTCAAGCTAAAAAAAGAAGAAAATATATGGTAATATTGAAAGCTTGCAACTGCTAGGTCACAACTATCAAACTCGTCAACCATGTTATTCAATCGATATAAGTATCATATACGTTATTCATCGGATACCTTACTCACCTGCATGCCGTGTATGACATTTGTACCAACCATGTCGTGTCATCCAAAAGGCCCAATGACTGACCTGTAACTTAACCACCAACACGGGTAGGGCGGGTGGGAATAATACTCGCCTCCGTGTCATTAATAAGATCATGACTTTACATCATGTTAATAGAAAAATCTGGTAATTTTATTAAAGACACGGAGGCTCCTATTATGCTATTTTAAAGCTGAGCAACCACCAAACTGGAAATATGTTGCACCGGACGAAAGTAGAAATTACGAAACGTAGATTCATTCGCTCAATCAGCCGCTCGTAGGATGTCTTCCAATCTACAACCTAGCCTTAGAAGTCATAGCCCCACGAATGGAGTGTGAGGAAAAAATTGAAGTGTCTATGCCTGCCATGGACAATAACCACTTGATCCAATGAGCTAAAGTAGGAGTAGATACTGGTAGATGTGGTACTTGAAATTAGATGAATAATGGATGGAGTTGATATAAACGGAGTGAGATCGTACGGCCCTCATATTCCTTAAGACACAACACTGGGCACAGATTTGGGTTGTCTGGAAACGACGGGTAGAAAACCTCCTTAGTCGAGGATTTCATCCTACGTGAAATATTAAAGGATACTCCGTTCGGAACAAAAATGTGTGCTTGCCAGTCAAACGCTCTGACATCAGCAACACGTTTACATGAAAGTAAACAAAAGAGCATCAACAGCTTGGCTGATAATTGTTTAAGAGAAAGTTTGTGATTCAAAGGCCAAGACTCGAGAAAATTGAAAATCATATTAACTTCCCAAAAGGAAGAATACAGAGCCTGAGGGGGTCGAGCAAACCGGATGCCTTTGAGCAAACGACAGATGAGGG
The DNA here is from genome assembly GCF_036172605.1 of Pelobates fuscus. Taxonomy (NCBI): domain Eukaryota; kingdom Metazoa; phylum Chordata; class Amphibia; order Anura; family Pelobatidae; genus Pelobates; species Pelobates fuscus. The sequence continues at coordinate 131,150,367 of NC_086317.1, forward strand.
CATGTTTACCTATTGAAGTGCCATCCAAACCGATATGTCTCGCTGATATAGCTGATCTGTACAGGTTTATAGTACGAAAGGCTTTTCCTTCTTCAAAGAGCAGAGTCAGAAATTGCAAGATTGATTTCACAGGAGCTGATATGGAATCCACCGATCGTCCCACGCACCAATCAGTCCATTTTCTCCAAGCCGACCCGCAGCTGGTGCCCAAGACTCTGCCAAGAGACTGAGTGTCGTCTGCGAAACATCCTCAAGATTCCATGATCTCCTGAAATGAGCCATGCCATCAGATGAAGTAGACCCTGTTCGATCAACTCGTGACTCACTCCCTCAGAATATAGGTTATGTCCCTCAACAGCCGTGGAAAGTCTATCAACATTTCCAATAATTGTGGAAACCAGGTTGTGACCTCCATATCGGGGTTATCAGAACCAGAGTCCCTTTGGAATATCGAAGGAATGCAAGGGTCAGAGAGATTAGGTTGAAAGGTGGAAAAGCGTAATTCCTGCCTTTGGTCCATTCTTGTAAGAATGCATCTGTCGCCAGAGCATCTGGGTCCGGTCTCCAACTGAAGAACTGAGGAAGTTGGGTATTCAGTCGAGACGCAAAGAGATCTATGTTGAAAGGCCCCCACAGTCGAGAGAGATGTTAGAAGGTCATTGGGTGGAGATGCCAATCCCCTGCGTCTCAAGGTATCGAGAATTCCAATCCGCCAGTGCATTGTCTCGTCCTGGGATATATTCTGCTATTACCGAAATGCTGTATTTCAGACAATAATGTCAAATATCTCAAGCCATCACTGCTAGAACTTTAGATTTCGTTCCTCCTAAGTGGTTGATATAACGCACCGCTGAGACGTTGTCCATCTTGATTAGGATAGAGCATGAGATACCTGAGGGGGTCATGCTGCGAATGGCAAAGGATGCCGCTAACAGTTCTAGGCAGTTGAACTGTAGAAATGTTTCTTCGTTGGACCATCTGCCACCGGTGGAAACTGACCCGCAATGCGAGCCCCAGCCGTGTAAGCTGGCGTCCGACTCTATGATCAGATCTGGCGTAGACCCAAATATTGCCCGTCCGTTCCACGCCTCCATGTCAACTCCTCTCTGGAGTCTTTGTCCAGCGTACGAGTGTCCAGAGCGCAGGTATGAGGCTTTGAGCCTTTGTAGGGCACGATAATGTAACGGGCCCGGGAAGATAGCTTGTATGGATGATGCCAATAGCCCTATGATCCTCGAAAGTTGTCTGAGGGAAATGGTCGTACGATGCATAAGTACGATGTTACGCCCTTCCTTGGATAAAGGTTTCCGCACTCTTAGTGCGAGATATCTCGCGATGTGCTCAGGCGGCTCCCATTCCGCTGAGCGAGGGTGACGGAGATCATCTCGGTCAAACAACGGGTTACCCTGAGGGTCCTGAAGACCATCGCCCTTGCCTGATCCTGAGCCGTAACCTTCTGGGTCACAGTGATTGCTTTCACATCAGACCCAGAATCGGAATTGTCTGCACCATACTGATCCATATATCAATGATCATACTCCTCCTCCAAACTCTGGTCCGAATCGGACGAGTCCTCATGGGCACGTGCCCGCTTCCATGATCTGGCCGATTTTGCCAAATCATGCCAAGGCCTATATTGCACGGTGTTATCGCGCCATCCTTGACAGCCTGAGGCGTGTCATTCATTGCAGGCCGAACCTGCAGTTCTGGAGGAGAAACAATATGTTTGCTTTTAACCAAAGCTTTGCGTCCCGGTTGTGCCACATTAGTGGTACCCGGGTTTCTTGTGCCCTGAGGGCCACTACGCTGAGTCTGCAGCAACGCTTGGTTTATAGAGTGTGTGATAGAGTATGACATGACCCCCATCGCGGAGGCCAAAGCCTTGTTTATGGATTGCGCCATGGTAGAATCGAGGAGGGATTGAAATTCCTCCGATACCATGAAGCTGGCGTCATCCCTACATTCCCTGCCTGAGGGGGGAACCACTGGTGTGGGACACACCGACCCTGCAGGTCTCTCAGTCTGATCCTGCATCCTAGCGTTAGGGATACTATCTGCCCACAGGCAAATATACTTCCAATCACACTCAGGGTCAAAATTACTGGGCTCAATAAATCAATGCTACTAGCAGTAGCTCATTTAGGGAAAAAAATATTACTAGCTAGGGCTAAGAACAAAAGGTGTCAGGATAGAGTAATCCTCCACACTAACACTTACAGTTTGAACAGCAATTGACAGCAATAAACAGCAATAATGCTCAGTATGGGTCTGGGAGTGCGCTAGGAGGGTAGGAGAGACCGTTATCCTAAAACATCGATCCGCTGCAATTTCCCGCTGAAACCGCACTTAAAATGGCCGCCGTGAGTGAAATATACACACGTGGTGGTCGAAACCAAAAAGATGGCCGCCGCGATGCGAACTGCGCATGCGCGGCAGCTAGGATTGTGGAACACGGGTATTAGAGCGGTATTAGGGAGGCTAGGGAGCCCAGCTGCACCACCAATGAGGCTGACAGTGCAGGGAAGGGAAAGTGGGAAAACAATTACCCAGAAGTATGGGCAGGAGGGAAAACAAGGGTCCCAGAGATCCCAATAGGCAACACTCCCAGACACCAGCAGGACTCATAAACCAGCAATAATAGTGAGCAATAAACATACACTAATACATAAATCTGCACAAAAAAGCATACATATATGTTTAACATTAAAGGAGTAGCAAGAGATGAAGTACTTAACAGGAGCAGCAAGAAAGAGGAGGAGTCAAGGAGCACCACACCCATATGGACAATATTGGATGCTGATTGGTGCCAGTGTTACCAGGCTATTGTTATGTTTTTTCTATGATTCTCTCATACTTCCTTTTCTTGCTGCTGGGATAAAAATAAGAAAGAGAATGCATAATACGAGCCTCCGTGTCATTAATAAAATCTAGGACTGACTGGCAATTTGTTGATTTTTAATAAATAAAGTTCACAATGTTCTAAGTTATATGTTATTTGGTTAATCATTAAAGTTTTGTAAAGGACATATGGTTAAACTGTATCCACTGTGCTGCTTTAGAGCCATATGTACATTATTTTAGAAATACAAGGAAGTGCATTAGTGCATTAGGCTACTTCATCTTTATGATAACATATAATAATTTTGTCCGTAATTTTCTTTCAAAAATAGATAAATTTAATTTAACAAAACAACTTTGAAACTATGTTTGTTTGGCTTATTATTATTTCTTTTTCTTCAGACACTTGCTGAAAAAACGCTTAAATCTCCTGGCTCTGTCCTGAAGTTGGAAACTATGAAGAAAATGCGAGAATCTAGCTGGTCAGCTATTTCCAAAGTGGATAGAAGAAGAAAAATTAAAGCTGCAGAAAAATTATTTAATTGATTTAAACACTAAAACATCAGTTGATTGAGTTGTGAGGCGGTCTTCTGCATCCTCGTGCATTTAGTTCCATTGTTGTTGGTTTTTTTTTTTGACTGTATTAGTTAACAACATTATATTTCTGTTTTAAAAAATTTAGCTTATAGTTTGCAAGATTGTTGTCAACTAGTGACAGCTTGTTATTTACTAAACAATTAATACTATTAATACACTTCAAATACCATAACTGATACTGCCTGCTTAGTGTGTCCTGGATCACTTGGGCTTAGCTCAGTGAAGACATCTCCTGGGCTAAATGTATGGCAGGCATCCTGGGGACCCAGGTAAGTGTCAAACCATTATAAAGCACTTTGACAAATTCATCTGGGAGAGCACAAGTGCATTCTTGGCAAAATATCTTCTACATCAGTCTGTAGTGGGTATGGAGTTTGGAGTGTTCCTTTAAGACTAAAATAGTGGAATTGGATAGTAGTTCCAACAAAGGTTATTTTTGCATAAAATGTGCAACTACCTCTGCGGTTCCCAGTTTAGTAAACCGTTTGTTACTGCATAAAGATAATTTATCTGGTTAATAAAATAATATATTAGCGTGTTCAAAGCAATATAAGGCTTTGATTGCCATTTAACATTCATTTAGTCATTTGTTGTTTTGTTAAGTTTGACAAACATCCTAAAACATTATCTTACTATCTCATTTATGGAAATAATTTAAATGTGGCTTACTTCATTGAGTTGATGAATGCTCAGATTAGTCTAAAATTATTCCTACTTGAATTTTTGCTATTTAGCAAGTTTTAATATATATGAATGTTTGTTACTGATGTTGTTATCTTATGTATTGTTTAATTACATACTTTACATGGGATTTGGCTTACTAAAAGTATTTACTTTTTACTTTATTTACTTTTAATAAATACTAAGGAATATTATATTGGTTATTTTAATCCTTAGTGTAAGTAATCTGTTCAACTGTATATACAATGATCATTAAATATGTAAGTATTGTCAGACAGTCAAAGTAATTACTGTGCAGTGTTCTGTGTCCTTTACAGGTTTTTTTATTAATTGATCTGACGCATCTAGAAGACACCAGTAAAAATTGAATAGGAATTGCATTTTATCCTTTTTTGAAGTGTTCTTACTTTCTCTATTGTAGACGGAATAACTTTTGGAGTAACTGGTGTAGTATTGCACATGCCTCTCTTGCCCTAGGGTTTTTTCTTGTGTTTTATTTATGCACTAGGACTGCACCTCGCATCACGAGCACGCTCTTAAAGGGGCAGTGGGGGACATAAATGGGTTCAGGCTCCTATTGGCCCACATCATTCTGTCATTCCGGCATCCACACACACACACATTTTAGGGGCGTGGGCATGACGTGGGCCAATCAAATGTTAATTAAAGGCTATTTTAACTTCCCTAGCCCTATCCACTTTGCCCTATCGTGGTTTCTGTTTTTAGTGCATTCCTGATATATTGTGTATATTGTGTTTATTCTGGTATTGACCTTGGCTTTGTTCTTGACTCTGAGTTTATCTTTAACCCTTTCCTGTCTTGTTTGCCCATCTGACTGATTACTGTGTACTTGACCCTGAATAGTTCTTGTTTTCGCTGTCTCTCTGTTACCCTGGCCTCGTCTCGTCTCTGATTACGCTTTATCATTGTCCGAAGTTTAGTCCAGCCATTCTAAGGCCCGGTAATACATTATATGCTTGTCTTGTCCCTTGTTATCCTAAACTCTGCGTGTTGGGATATTATAATAAAAAGTGACAGCGCTATTGTAGAAAAAACTCAGTTAGGTTTGCTGAGTAATCTACTTATCAAATATGGAGAAACATAAGAAATGTATACACATATATAATCAGTGCAGAAAAATAAAATAAGATCAATCACTTTAGAAAAATAAACAATATATGTTACAATTCATGTCTCTCCAGAATATATCTATTTTAATGTCCCAGAGTCCTAAGAATGGTTGGTGAGGGGATAGTAATGCCACACAGGAATGGATCCAACAGTATTTTTGTTACTCGCAACAGTACCCACCGCACCTTAAAAAGGATACAAAGAAATCTACATAGTGTAACTCTCTGTAACGAAAATATACCCCAACACGCAGGATTCAATTCAACAGAAGACAACACAGAGGGGAGATACGTCTACCGGACCTTAGAATGTCCGGACTCGACGTATATGAGAGGAGTACAGAGTCAGGAGTGATCCGAGGTCAAGGGCACAAAGAAACAGCGTAAACTAGGACTAGCTGGGGTCTGGTACACAGTAAACAGCAAGCTGGCAAACAGAACAGATCAGGATAAAGAGATAACGTAGTCATAAACAAAGCCAAGGTCAAGTACGAAGTAACACAACTGAACACAACATGCGCTAAAGGGAACTGAAACAGAAACCACGATAGGGCAAGGTACTAAGGGAAAAAGGTGAGTATATATACCTTAGCAATTAATTTGATTGGCCCCTGTCATATCCACGCCCCCAAAAGGTGAGTGTATGGGGAATGTGGCATGACAGGGGCCAATGGGAGACCTTTTCCAATTTAGGCTCCCACTGTTCCTTTAAGAGCGTGCCCGAGACCCGCGGCGCGCTCTTAGAGTCAGGCGGGATACGTGACCGCTTCTCGCGGTCACTGGCCGCCTTTCTGTTACAGCCGTCGGATGAGCCGCGCGCGGCTCGTGAAGCAGCAGGACCGCGTGCGGCTCAAACAGAGGACCCCGGCCTGCCCCTGGAAAGTGTAAGTACCGCTACACTCTCTTGTTTATTATGCAAAAATTCAAAGAAGCCCCTCTCCCTCAAAAAGGAACCCTTCAATTGATAAATTGTGGAACTTGTCTCCAAGAAACCACAATAAGACTTTTGTTTACAGTAGGTATAGTTATCGATATCGTCCGATCCTCTTGTCTTCCACGTGCTGGCTGAACGTTCAAGCTGAAGAATAATAGTCTATGACCGGGAGGACACCGGCAATGGAGACCGCTACTGTTACCAAGCTCTGCAGTTCTCTCACCGCCTGCACTACAGCGCGTTTCGCCTGTACTTGCGGGCTTTCTCAAGATCCTATCTTACTCTTAGATTTATAGTGTTGGGATATTACACCGTGACACAGTGCTCATTGCTGTGCCTCATGACTGCAAATAAAATTTGCCATTGAAAACAAAGACAATATGGGTTAAAATGAATTTGAACAATGATAGAAAAAACAAAATCCCTTTTGGGCTTGTTTGAAATTTGATGATTTGCTTAAAAAATAGGAACATACCTGAAATTCCTTTTCAAAAGGAATATAATTGTACAGTGGTACTACAACCAGACTTTCCAGGAGTGCGTTTGGAAGGACTACTTTATTTTCTATAGCCAACAAAGTCTGTTTTGAGTATTGTAAGTAGGATCATATTGTAATTACACGTGTTATGTAATATTTTTAAGAGAAGCTTTTCCTGACACAATCAGCCTGCCCAGGTAATTGGAAGTGTCTTTTTTGACTTTTGGTAGGCAGTAGAAAGTGCTATAGTTGGGGTAGAGTGCAGTAGTATGAATTTATACTTATCTCTAGGTACTGAAAAGCAATTAAGAAAAAAAATCAAAAGGAAAAAATAATGACTTTTAACATTGAGCAGCCTCCCAACCTAGCCAGCCCTCCCATCTCAGTCCCCAATCTCTCCCTCCACAGGTAAGGGAAAGGGTTCATACTGGGGGTAAAGGAATTTGAAGACATGATAACTGCAGATGAGATATGTGTTTCTTAAGGCTAGGATTCAGGTTGGCCAGCCAGGGCCGAGAAGCAGGTAATTAGAATGTGAGCCACAGCAAGTTGGGTCGCGTTACAAGATAGCGTAATTGTGTTAAAAAAAAAATGTAAACAGGGAAAAAAATGTGATACGACAAAAATAGGTGGAGCAGTATATAGCAAATATAAATACTTCCCTCTCTTCAATATTACAGCCAAAACAATGAAACAGAAACAGAGGGAGATACAATAGTGTAAAACTGATAAAATGGAGATAGGTCACTGTATCTTTAAATAGCACACTCACAAAAGTAGAGCCATAAGATAACCTGGCTCTGGTCTGGATAACAATAGGATCCTTAAGGGAGATCCAAATCCCACTCCAGCAGATGAGAAGGATAAAACAGGAACAATAGATGCTTCTAAAAAAATTAATTTATTCCAGAAATAAAAGAACAGCATAAAACAAAGTCCACATAGTCACCAAAGTCACCAAGACGCGTTTCGCCTAATAGGCTTCCTCAGTTGGTGAATACTTGATATGTGCAGTCTCTTTCCTCTTTAATACGTTTGATTTTGGCGCCTTTTTCATCCGTGGAACGCACAAATTCGTCAGTGGAACGCATCACTTCCGGCTCGGTGTTCGCTTCCTGTATTGTCCGATCACGTGATCGGGCTGTTTGATGCTTCCTGTATTGTCCGGTCACGTGATTAAGCTCTTAGATGCTTGTGGAACGCACATGCGTTCCACTCCTCCCCACATCCGCCTCATACTCCAGGAAACAAGCGGATATGACGGCCGTGGAACGCACCTGGGTTCCACCCACGAAAATTTAAAACAAAATGACATGAATTATAGAAACTGACTGCAAAAAACATAATAGAAATATATTAAACTCTCATATTAGATAAAAATCATACAAAGAGATCAATAAGAACAGTATCACAATATGAATAAGTAACAAGAAAAGTGTATAGTAATAAAACTTAGAGTAAAAAAGGGTAATATATAAATAAAGTGCCAATGTGCAATATTAATATATTAAGAGTGGGAAAAAATGTATTTTAATTTAAGAGGGAAAAAAATTTATTTTAATTTCTATAACTATGTAGAATCATCAGTCCTTAAGATTCCCCCATCCACACAGCGCCAGCAAAAGGTAGTATGTAGACTCTCTATTCTTTGCTAAAACACTTTGCACAAGTTTTACCTATGCACTATCCACTTTAATTCTGTCGTTACTATCCTATTGTAATAAGTGGGGGTGTAGGGGGGCAGATTAACAGCCAACTGTATGCCAATGAAGTGTTATTGTGTTCTAATACAGGAATTCAAGCAGGGATTTACCCCTTAGGTAATAATGGAGTCCTCTGTGAGCACATGGCCTTTCACCAGGCAAAACCAGTAAAGTTGTTGATAAACTAAATGCCCTTCCCCCAGGAGTCGCTCTGCTTCTTTTAGATCCTAAGGGATTGGATGAGGGAGGTGTGTCCAGCACCTGCAAAATACCACAAACTCTCTCTTACTCTCAGCTACTGATCAATGGAGTGGTAACTGAAGCACGTGTCTATGCCTATTTCACTATGTTAATTTAGTTTAATTGCCATCCAATCAATGACTACTTATGGTAAAAACATATACTAGCTAATTTCAAATGTATATTGTTTGATAGCCTCTTATAATAAATATTATTGAATTGCCGAAAGCAAGGAGAATGGTCTCGGATTTTACACTCAATTTGTAAGTTATCATTTTCAGTTATTAATTTTAGTATTAGCCCATAGGGTTTATTTCACCTGTCCTGTCAAGCTCGATTTGAAGGGAGAGAGGTCTAGTTGTGTATGCTGTCAGTACACAAATGTACATCACAGCTGAGGTATTTTTCATACTGTCTCCTTCCACCTCGTGCATATATGTATTTGATTCATATATGGATGTGGCAAAAGTAACCTCGCCAGGGCTCCTGGAGGAGCCTGCTTGCCAGCCTCTTGCCCCAGGACTATGGGCCCTGTGAAAGCCATAGGAAAAGACTTAGTTTGTGCCATTTTCCCAAGCTGTTCGGGAACCAAACAGATGCACAAACTATGGAAAACCAGGGAGCTTGTTAATCCCTATCATCACCTCTTAACGATTCTAACCGCAGTGTTCTAATTGTTCATCTGGGCGGCTGCAGTTAGTATGAACAACCACGAGGCGGTCGCCATCTTGTTTCTGCAAACAGAGGCAACAGTGTTTGAGCGTCGAGTTCATGCAATTGAAATCGGACACGGAAACTCCCGAACACCGCCTGCTTTTGTTTCTACACCACCTGGAAGGGCAATGTTCGGTGGAATCCTTAGTCTAGATGAGGAGAACAAGCTCCACGGTATGACTATTGACTACGTTCGGTAGTTTGTTCATTTTTAAACTGCCGAACTTGACCGACCGCTACCACTTTTTCCTTGGAACTGTTTTGGGCATAGGACCATGGGTGCGGTCGGCCAAATTATGACTTCCATGAAAAACCCGATCTGGGTGATTTTTGGATATGTTGGTCACCCAGATCGGGGCTATCAGGGGGATGTGACTTTTGTGGGGTTTTTATGTGTTTTTAGGGGTACTTTTGGGGTGTTTGTAAATTGTATGTTTTTATGTACCTGGAGATAATTGAGTTTGTACAGTTCCTGACTCAATTATCTCTCAGGCACAGGGGAGGAGTTTGTGACTTGTATAAATTCTGTAACTGTGCTGCCATTAAACAGACTACTTCCCAGCATTAAGCCTTTGCTCATGTGTGGGGGGGATTGCTATACTGCTCTTTGGATTACTATATTTGCTTTACTCTCTTGGATGAGAGGTCTTCCCACTGGGAGCTGGATCTATGTTTTGGTCCAGAGTGGGAAGGGACGGCGAGACCCCAGCCAAGCTGCAGCGGCTAAGGGGGCTAAAGTTGTTATTGTGTTTGGTGCTCGGTGAGCACTAGGAAGCATGATTGGTGGAGGTACCCAGTCGGGGTGCCAGGCGGTGCGCCACAATGGACATCCCTAATTTGTATTTTAAGAGACTTGATAAAACTTGTCTTTTTATTCTTCCCAGACCTTTTTATACTCTGCAGTGGCTAAACACTGGGAATCCTTTTAAAGCCTGAGTGTGCACCACAACTGTGTAACACATTGTAACATTTTCACACTTCATTGCCTCTCTAAATGGACAGGATAATTGTCACACATTTTTCACTCCTATAATATGCAATTATTTCCTGAAATAAAAGAGCGCAGCTTATTACCTGGTAGGATGAGTATTCTTTAGTAATTTACCCTTTTTAAAAAAAAAATTTTATTGATTCAGCTATTAGGGTTAAGCCCTAAAAGTTGACAGTCATGGTCTGTGTCTCTGGCACAACTTGTTCCTAAGCTAGTTTCTGACCTAGGACTTTTTTGAAGCTCTAGTTTAGAAGAATAGTTAATTATTTTCATTAAGAATATTACATAAAGGATCATGACCCACTACCATCTCTGCCAAGCCACCATGCCGTGTACTCCATTATTACACCTATTTTAGACAAAAATGGGATATCTAAAGTAGGAACGTACCATTTAAAATTTTGGAGTAATTTTTTGGCTAAAATGTCTTTGTTGGTTAGAGTGTGCAGCCAATTCATTTTGAATAGAAAGCTGAGTTTGGTTATGAATAAATGTAAATAAATAGGCTGGTTCCAGACTTGAAGTATAGTATGGGGTTATCTGGGAGAGGCCCTAAGAATAGTAAATCCAAATTAAGGGGTAAATGGGTATCTTATTGTTTTTTTTTTTTTATTTCTTTATTTTTAGTTGTGCATGACATAACAATGAGCCCACGTAGCCACGACAGCTGACGTAGGCGGCAACAGTCAAAACAATGTATACATGGTATTCAAACACACTGCACAATTTTACATTTTGGTGAGAGAAAAACATAGACAGCGGGCAAGTATGACCTTCTGTAATTGAGTCTTCCTGGCCGACCTGCCCCTTTAGTTATTTATGTAGTTAGTGTTCCTTATCGTCAGGCCAAGGGCGACACTCTCATAGCATACACAGGTAGCATTAGCATATCTACATCTAAAACAGGAGCTATAAAGGTGGTCAAAGTCAACCCACTATCGTGTCTGAGGCTGTTGTAGTGATCTCCCGAGAACTGATTGGTTATGCCAGCTGCCGTTTGTCAACTCGGGTTCCGAGTTTTTGCAGAAATAATCAGAATGCTACATGAGGTAGGAGGTATTTCGTGCATCTTTAGTGCATATGGGCATAAGAGCATGAGTAGCGCATGCCCTCCCCTAGCAAGGAAGCCCCTGTGGTACGTGGGGCTCTCTATAGGGCCTAGCCCGCGGGCACAACTGTAGTGACTACACCTCTCGGGTAGGTCCCTCCCAACAGCCTCTGGCAAATATATGCTAACCATATTAAAAACAAGAAAGAGAGAAAAGAGAGAGGTCAAGGAGAAAAAGGTAGGGTGGGGCGGGGGGGGAGTCATCAGGTGATCCTCATTCGTCCGCCTAAATAAGTTTCAGTTCTCGGTACCACTGCTAGTCCTAGCACAAGGGGCTATTTTCCCAGGGCGCCCAAATTTTTTGGAATTGTGTCTGGGTTCCTCTAACCCGTGCCGTCAGGTCATCCATCACGTATACCTCTCTTATTCTATAAATTACCCCTGCTATGGCCGGCGTGGTCTGTTTAAGCCAATCGGCTGCCACTGCTCTCCTGGCTGCCAGTGTAAATTTATGAATTAGTTTTTGTTCACGTCTAGTCCACCCTTCTACTGTTCTACTGAGCAGGTAAAGCCATGGGTCCATGGGAGGGGGTCTGGAAAAGACCTGGGCCCTCATATCTCTAACCTGTTGCCAAAAGCTTACCATCAGGGGGCATTCCCACCACATGTGGATATATGTCCCTTTCATCCCACACCCTCTCCAGCAGAAGTCCGTAGGGCACTTTTTCATGTGGCATAACTTTACAGGGGTTGTATACCAGCGTAGCATCGTCTTGACTGCTTGCTCCTGTAACGTTACGCACACAGATCTATGATTGGCTTCCCAGATCTCCTGCCATTCCACCCCCTCTAGATGCTCCCCTAGGTCCCTCTCCCACTGGTCGGTATAGGCCAGGTCGCCCTCTACAGTGGACACCGAGCAGAGGTGAGCGTACAGCTGGGTTATCAGACCCGTAGGCATATGGTCTCGAAGGCAGATTCGTTCGAAAAAAGTCATGGGTGTTTGGGCCGCAGTTCGGACCCATGGGAGTCTCATGAAATCCCTTATTTGAAGGTATCTGAAGAAGTCTGCAGGTGTGAGGTGACCCCGTTGTTGTAAGTTGTCAAAAGTTACCACCTCTGAGCCCTGCACTAACTGGTGAATGCGCTGCAGGCCTATGCGTTCTAGATTCTTAAAATTCCTCGCCGACATGCCCGGCGGAAATGCCCTATTTCGCAGATAAGGCATCAGCGGAGACGGGGTCGACGCCAATCCATACCTCTGCTGGGTCCTATCCCATACGTGTATAGAATTCAATATAGCTGGGCACGTAGCCCTAATAATTGGTCGTTTATCTTTGGGAACCCACATTAGTAGTTGCAGTATATCTGCCCCCACCATCAGCGACTCCAGGTCTACCCATTTCCGCTCTCCAGGCGGAGAGTGCCATAAGACTATCTGCGACAATTGTGTCGCCAAGTAGTAGCCATATAGGTTAGGTAGCCCCAGGCCTCCCCTATTCTTTGGCCTATATAGGGTGTGTCTCGAAATTCTGTGGCGTTTATTTTGCCACACAAAGTTCCCTATCGCCTGCTGCAGGGGCGCAAGGTGCGACTTAGAGAGATGTATGGGCAGAGATTGAAAAAAGAACAGAATCCTAGGTAGTACATTCATTTTGACCGCATGTATTCTCCCTATCCAGGACATGGGCTTATCATTCCATGCCTCCAGTTCCCTAATGAGTTGTTTTATGAGTGGTGTGTAATTTTGTTGCATAAGGTGGTCCGGGTCTGCTGTCAGTTTAATGCCTAAATATTTAATCGACTGTCGCTCTATATGTATGTGGTGTTCCCTCTGAAGGGCAGCCAACTCTACTTCTGAGATCGCAATAGGAAGGGCGCTAGACTTGGACATGTTGGCTTTGTAGCCTGACACTGCTCCAAAGTCCTCCAGGACCCCTTGCAAGGCCCGCAGCGAGCTGATGGGGTCAGTGAGCGTCAAGAGCACATCATCCGCATATGCCGATACTATGAATTCTCTGCCCCCAACTCGAACCCCCTGAATGTCCGGGTGTTTCCTGAAGGCCTGAAGCAGCGGCTCCAAGGAGAGTACAAACAGGAGTGGGGACAACGGGCATCCCTGTCTGGTGCCATTATACAACCTAAAAGGGGTCAGCGGGGCTCCTGAAACTGTGACTTGCGCTCGCACATTGCTATACATAGCTTTGATCAGAGTCATCGCTTGGTCGGGGAAACCAAGATGAGATAGAAGTGTGAATAAGTACGTCCACGTGACCCTGTCAAACGCTTTTTCAGCGTCCAGAGATACCAGCATAGTTTTGGTGCTCGTAACTTTCTGCTTCCAAATAATGTCGATGTTCCTGCGGGTGTTCTCGAACAGTTGTCTGTTTTGCACGAATCCCACTTGATCTGCATCCACCAAGGTGGTCAAATAGGGATTCAGTCTTGTCGCCTGGATTTTTGCTAAAATCTTCATATCGTGGTTAATAAGGGAAAATGGCCTATAGCTACTCGGGAGGCCCGGGTCCTTGTCCGGTTTTGGTATTAAAACAATGGTCGCTAGTGACATATCCAAATCTGGGGTGCCCCCCGATCTAAATTCGTTGAAAAGAGCCGTTAAGTGGGGAGTCAGTTCCTCCCGGAATTCCTTATAGTAGCTCCCGTCGAACCCGTCAGGTCCCGGAGCCTTTTTCCCTTTTAGGGCGGCTATAGCCTGCGCTACCTCCTCGTTTGTGATTTCTGCCGCTAGTACGTCCGCCGCTGCTCGGTCTAGTTTAGGCAACCCTAAGTCTGCCAGGAATCGCTGCGTCCGCGCCTCGTCCCCCTCTTTCCGCGTCTCGGACCCCGGGGAGTGATTGTACAGGGATTTATAATAGTCCGTGAAGACTTCCGCGATATCCCGTGGACTAGATCTAATCGAGCCGTCTTTGTGTCTTATGGACGTAATGTGCCACCCGCGGTGTCTGGGTTTCAGGACCCTGGCCAAAAGAGTGTCCATTTTATTCGCATGTTCGTAGAAATTCCTTCTGGACCACATAAGGGATCTGGCCGTATCGTCGAGAAGCAGCTGGCGTATTGCCAACCTTACCTCCCGTAGTCGCTCTGCGGTGCGATCCGTCGGGTTACCCTGGTTTTGGTGTTCCGCCCTGTTAAGGTCTATCAGGAGGCCCTCCAACCTCTGGAATTTCAATTTCTTTCTGGCCGTTGCTACTTTTATGAGCGTGCCACTTATCACTGTTTTATGGGCTGCCCACAGGGTTGCTAGTGTCACATCAGGGGTTGTGTTGGTCTCGAAAAATTGTTCAAGCTCCGCCCTAATCTGGTCCGCTATATCTTGGTCTTTCAGTAAGGAGTCGTTAAGTCGCCACGTCCATGGGGTCGCTTCGCATAGCTTCCCCAGGGTTAGTGATATGTCGGCATGATCCGACCAGGAGATGGTCCCAATGTCTGTGCCAAGTATCCTCGGTAGGCCCCTAGAATTGACCAGGAACATGTCGATCCTGGAATAGGACCCATGTGGGGCCGAAAAGAAGGTGTAATCCTTCGTACTTGGATGATGTGCTCTCCACACGTCCACCAACCCCGAACCCGCAATGAAGCCCTGCAGCAGTTTGTCCTGGCTCCCCCTCCCTTGGGACCTGTGCATGCCACTGTCCGTCTTCCTGTCCACTGCTGGACTAGGCGTCGCGTTCATGTCACCCCCTACAATGATCATCCCATGAGGTAGTGTCCGAAGTTTGGCCTGCAGCGATTCCCAGAAAGCTGCCTCTGGGCGGTTTGGCGCGTATATATTAACTAAATGGATATGGTGGGAGAGCATGGTGCCTGAGACTATCACATAGCGACCCTCCGTGTCGGATTCAGTGGCTACTACTCTAAGGGGGCAGCTATTCCGTATCAGTATCGCCACTCCATTGCGTTTACATAATACCCTGGCTTCATAGGTCGAGCTATATGTGTGATCTTTTAGTTTAAATTTAGCCTGTCGGGGAAGATGCGTTTCCTGAATAAAAGCTATGTCGGTCCTCATTCTTTTAATTTCTCTGAATAATAATCTCCATTTAGTTGGGGAGTTAAGCCCCTTAACGTTCAGGGAAGTAATTTTAACTGCCATTAGTCCAATCCACTCGGTCTGCTGCAGTGCACGCCCACCTCTGTCCCCTCCGCGCTCCCACCATCTGACTCCGCCGCCACGCCCCCAGGGTAAAACAGGGAAAAAGCAAGAAAGTGAGATTTAGGAAAGGGGGGAAGAGAAAGAGAGAATAAAAGAGAAACGAAAAGAAGAAAATGGAATCACATAAGAGAAGGTGGTGCACATCTCGCGCTCCACCAAGATTGCCTGGTCTTACTCTCCGCCAGGCGTCTGTGGGGTCAAGACCCCGCATCCCAACCGCGTCCGGCACTTGAGAGAGATGCGGGTTCACAAGCTCATCCCCCTCAGCACAATGGTGTTTACAGAAATTGTACCTAGACATCGTAAAATACAGCATGGCAAGAAAATTGCTCTCTAATACGCGCTGCTAGGGCGCCGTATAGAGTGTCCGTACGCCCTAAGGCCTCGCAACAGTGAAAAAAAAAAACATAGTGTGTAAGCATGTAGCAACTTTACAACATAACATTTCAAAAAAGGAACCAAAAACAGTTGTATGGCTGTAAGACTTGGGATCTCCTATCCCCAAACGGGGCCATCGCCCTGACTCCTCCAACCTGTGTCCCCTTCTACTCCCAACCTCCCCCGACCCCCCAAAATCTTAGTGCCACTATGCGGCGCCCATCGGCTATCCACCTGGGAGAGTCGCTGCGTCAATGCCCTTTGGGCCTGTAGGGTGCCCGGGAGCCCCGCCAGCGTCACAAGTGGGATAATATACCTATTCCTTGCCTTGCGATCGTGGTATGCAATAATGTTGGTATGCATTCATCCTCCCTTTTGCGATTGAATCTTTTTAATTTTCACGTACTTTCTTAGTTCTTGTGTTTTTAAATTTAATTCGTTATTCCCTATGTGTATATTTTACATTTTTCGTTATTTTCTTTTTTTTTTTTGTTACGTGAGACAAAACTTTATTTGTAACTAGGTCTAAATACACAATGGAAAAAATGTTTACCTTTTGTTGTTCCCCTTTTTCCCGTTACGTGAGACAAAAGTTTATTTGTAATTAGGTCTAAATACACAATGGAAAAATTTTACCTTTTGTTGTTCCCCCTTTGTTTTTTGTTACGTGAGACAAAACTTTATTTGTAACTAGGTCTAAATATACAATGGAAAAAAGTTTACCTTTTGTTGTTCCCCGTTTTTTTTTTTGCTTTTTTTTTTTTTTATTACGTGAGGCAAAACTTTATTTGTAATTAGGTCTAAATACACAATGGAAAAATGTTTACCTTTTGTTGTTCCCCCCCCCTTTTTTTTTTTTAAGTGTTTTTTCCTTTGTCCCCTGTGTTGTGATTTGTGCTTTGTAAATTACATGTTTGTGGTAATGTGAAAAACTTCTGCATATACTTATGAATGTCGTCGGGAGGTGACTATGGTTATTTACTAGTACCCGTCCCTTTTTCTCATTATTTCCGACAGTATGATTGCTCCACATGCACCCCTATCGCAACTTAGCACATACCCCCGTTTTTAATCCGAGATTGGAGAGAGAATAACCTGCACGGGGTTGTGTAGAAGTATGTCGGTCCCCCTAAGGTAGTAGGAGACACCCGTGCCCCAGCCTTCGTGCATAAGACAAACTACAGAGAGAGAAAAACTATAAAACTATAAACAAGGTGAATCAGACCCGAGGGCCGCATGGGCGACAAGAGCCTCCACAAGCCCATAGAGTTCGTAGCAGGTCAACCGGACAGATATGGGAAACAGTCCCCAGCCCCAGCGCCATTTGCCTGGAAGGCCGCAGCATCATACCCAGGGTCCCCTCCCCAATACCACTAGGAGCCCCCCACTCTCAAATCTAGTCCCCAGAGATCAGGGGTCAGGGATGCCCGGGCTCGACAGGCCCAAAAACCCACCCAAACACAGTCCCGGTCCCCCCCCACTGGGCCTCTGCCTCGCAAAAAGAAAGTTAACTCTGGGCCAACATACTATACTGGCCTCCGAAGTGAGCGCCGACTTGCTCCCACCTCCTGCCATTCGATCGGAAGAAAGTCCAGCACCTGGTGCGCAGGCCTCATATCTGGCAGGTCTCCTCGTGCAGCTACTCCCAGGGCATCCAGGAAAGCTCTCGGGTCTCCGTTAGGGGTCAGGGTAAGGGTCTTCCCCCCTTTAAAGGCCATAAGGCGAAATGGGAACCCCCATGCATACTGTACGTTTGCTCCTCGCAGGGCTTCCGTAACGGGCCTCCACTCCCGCCTCCTCTGCAGCGTGCTGGGGGCTAAATCTTGGTACACCTGGAGTTCCTTTCCGTCGTGCATAATCTTGGCCTCTCTGCTTTTGCGCATCAATGCTTCCTTCGTCTGGAAGAAAAGGAACCGGACGATGACATCCCGAGGGGAGTTGGCTTCAGCCCTTCTCGTTCGGAGGGCTCGATGGGCCCTCTCCATGTGCCATCTGTCTTCAGGGAGATCCGGCAAAAGAGGTCTAAATAGCGCCAGAAGTATCGCTGGCAGCATACCTTCCTTTTCGCCCTCCGGAAGGCCACGTACACGGAGATTATTTCTCCTTGACCTATTGGACATATCTTCGATAGCCAGCTCTGCGTCAGTCATTCGGGCCGCCAGGCCGTTAAGGTGGGTTACCGCCGCATTATGGGCCTTGGTTGTGGCCTCCAGCCACTCCTCGAGTTGGGCGGTGCGTGTGCCCAGGGCCGCAATCTCGCAACGGAGCACCTCTGTGGAGTTCACTATTTCGCCAGCCAGGAAAGTCTGGACTTCGGCGAGGCGCTCCAGGATTTGCAATGTTTCGCCCTTTTTCCTGCTTTCTCCCAGTGCCTCGTGTGGTGAGGATGGTCGGGGCGAAGGGCTCCGTCCGGCGCCATCTTGGGGATCCAGAGGCCCGGTTTTATGGGCCGTCATCAGGTCCAGGACCGTCGTACCTCCCTCGGTCCCCCTCCTGGGCTGTTTTTTAGGGTTCCTTTTGTCCATGCTTGGCAAAAGGTGTCGATTTGGGTCTATAATACTGCTAAAGTATGCTGTAAATTGTGCGTTGGGGCAGGAGCTCTACACAGCCACATCCAGCTCGATCCCTGGTCAGGCCACGCCCCCACGGGTATCTTATTGTTATCTAGATTTAACGAGTTATTTTCAGAAGGTTTGAATCAACTCCCACAGACATTGATAGATCCACCCTTTTGTTTGTGCATTTAAAACAGGTTGATGAGTCTTTCCTAATAATTAAGTAAGTTGGTGAGGGGTATAATAGGCCTAACGTATGGTTTTCTTGAACATATCTAAATAGGAGACCATGAGGAGTAATTGGGTTTGGGTGTTGTGTGCAACAAGGATGTCTTCTGGATTTAAATTAAGAAAGTGTGTCTTCATTTGTCCAGACCTGTCTTAAGCCCGGCCTAGTCAAGTGTATATTGCAAGAGGGATTATAATTTTTATGGCGAGATTAGAAGTAAATAGATAATCTAGATGGTTACTCCCATAATCTTGTGTGAGGTATTGTGTTATTGTTTGAAAATAGAGTTGTACCTGAAAGTATGCAAGCCAAGGTAGGGGAAGGCCTGGAAGTGTTCCTTGAGGCCAGGGCTGGCCCAAGACATTCTGCTGCCTGGGTCCAAGGATGAAATACTGCACCCCCCCCCCCCCCCGCCGCGCTCCAAAAGCACACCAACATCCATTATGTTATGCAGTGTATGTAGTGAATGCAATATCTGTTTGTGTAGTGGTTGCAGTCTGTAGTGAATGGATTATGTGTATGTACGTGTCGTGGATGCTGTGTCTGTTTTTGTGTTGTGGATGTAGTGTGTATTGTATGCAGTGTGTGTATCGAATACCTTGTCTGTGTGTATAGTGGAGACAGTGTGTGTAGTGTATGCAGTGTCTGTGTAGTGGTTTCAATGTTTGTGTGGTGGATGCAGTGGATGCAGTGTCTGTGTATGCAGTAGTGTCTGTGTAGGGCATGTGGTGTGTGTGTTGTTGGTTTAGTGATAGAGAGACACTTGCCTTATAGTATAAATTGATTTAAAACATAACACTTAATTAATTAATTAATTAAAAATGTTCTGTTAGTAAAAAAAATAAAAAAATTAAAGGGACACTATAGTCACCTGAACAACTTTAGCTTAATGAAGCAGTTTTGGTGTATAGAACATGCCCCTGCAGCCTCACTGCTCAATCCTCTGCCATTTAGGAGTTAAATCCCTTTGTTTATGAACCCTTGTCACACCTCCCTGCATGTGACTTGCACAGCCTTCCATAAACACTTCCTGTAAAGAGAGCCCTATTTGGGCTTTCCTTATTGTAAGTTCTGTTTAATTAAGATTTTATTATCCCCTGCTATGTTAGTAGCTTGCTAGACCCTGCAAGAGCCTCCTGTATGTGATTAAAGTTCAATTTAGAGATTGAGATACAATTATTTAAGGTAAATTACATCTGTCTAAAAAGTGAAACCAGTTTTTTTTTTTTCATGCAGGCTCTGTCAATCATAGCCAGGGGAGGTGTGGCTAGGGCTGCATAAACAAAAACAAAGTGATTTAGCGCCTAAATGACAGTGAATTGAGCAGTGAAATTGCACGGGAAAGGTCTATGCAATAAAACTGCTTTATTTAGCTAAAGTAATGTAGGTGACTATAGTGTTCCTTTAACTGAAAAAATACTAGTTTTCCTGGCACTATAGAGCTCTGAGGGCAGGGGCGGACTGACCGGTCGGGCACTTCGGACATGGTCCGAGGGCCCGGCCGGGAGGGGGGCCCGCCATCAGGGGGCCCGGCCGCCCCTTTAAATGCTGCAGCCGCCTGAGCGCTCTCTTAAGAGCGCTCAGGCGGCTGCAGCTTCTCACCTCCCCTCCCCGTAGCGTGGCCGAGCTGCTCTGCGTCCGCGGTGCCGACCGGAGTGATAGGAAAGTGCACACACACTGAGTGTGCACCTTCCTGTCAGTCAGGCCGGGTACAGGAAACAGAAACTCCTGTTCCGCGCGGAACAGGAGTTTCTGTTTCCTGTACCCGGCCGGACTGACAGGAAGGTGCACACTCAGTGTGTGTGCACCTTCCTATCACTCCGGCCGGCACCGCGGACGCAGAGCAGCTCGGCCACGCTACGGGGAGGGGGTAAAAAGAGAGAGGGAGGGGGGAGTTAAAAGATAGAGGGGGGGTTAAAAGAGAGAGGGGGGTTAAAGAGAGAGGGAGGGGGGTTAAAAGAGAGAGGGAGGGGGTTTAAAAGAGAGAGGGAGGGGGGTTAAAAGAGAGAGGGAGGGGGGGGTTAAAAGAGAGAGGGAGGGGGGGTTAAAAGAGAGAGGGAGGGGGGTTAAAAGGGAGGGGGGGTTAAAAGAGAGAGGGGGGTTGTTAAAAGAGATGGGTTAAAAGAGAGAGGGGGGGTTAAAAGATGGAGGGGGGGTTAAAAGAGAGAGGGGTAAAAAGAGAGAGGGGAGTAGGGGGGTAAAAAGAGAGAGGGAGGGGGGTAAGAAGAGAGGGGGTAAGAAGAGAGAGGGAGGGGGGTAAGAAGAGAGAGGGGTAAGAAGAGAGAGAGGGGGTAAGAAGGGAGGGGGGAGTAAGAAGGGGGTAAGAAGAGGGGGAGGGGGGAGTAAAAGAGGAAGGGGGGAGTAAGAAGAGGGGGAGGGGAGAGTAAGAAGAGGGGGGAGGGGGGTAAGAAGAGGGGAGAGTAAGAAGAGAGGGGGGGTAAAGGGGGTAAGAAGAGGGGAGGGGGAGTAAAAAGAGGAAGGGGGAGTAAGAAGAGGGGGAGGGGGGTAAGAAGAGCGGGGAGGGGGTAAGAAGAGGGGGGAGGGGGTAAGAAGAGGTGGGAGTAAGAAGAGGGGGAGGGGGGAGTAAGAAGAGGGGGAGAGTAAGAAGGGGGAGTAAGGAGAGGGGGAGGGGGGAGTAAGAAGAGGGGGAGAGTAAGAAGGGGGTAAGAAGAGAGTGGGAGTAAGAAGGGGGTAAGAAGAGGGGGAGGGGGGAGTAAGAGGAGGGCAATTGCCCCCTCCCCTGTCCGCAGGCACCGTGCGGGCAGCCGGCAGGGGAGGGAGGAAGAGAGGACCCGGGAGCTCAGCCTGCAGCTCCTCTGGGTCCTTCTTGCGCGAGCACAGATCGTTGCCGCGGTTACCACGGCAACGTTACGGCTCTTGCGAGAGTAAACTCTAGCCCTGGAGCTACGGGCTAGAGTTCACTCTCAACACTGTGACCACCAGGGATTCCTGGTGGTCGCAGTGGTGAGAGTGAACTTTAGCCCCATAAACACACTGCCCCCACACACCATACACATTCACACACTGCCCCCCATACACACACACACTGCCCCCACACACACCATACACATTTACACACATTGCCTCACACACACACACATACACTGCCCACCCATACACACACAGCCCCCCATACTAACATTGCCACACTGTAGCGGTACTTACCCTCTCCAGGGGCCGGCCGGGGTCCTCTCTTCTCGCCGCGCGCGGCTCAGCCAACGATAAGATCAGTCGGGCGGGCAGTGACCGCGAGAAGCGGTCACGTGTCCCGCCCGACACTAAGAGCGCGCCGCGCGTCTCGGGCGCGCTCTTAAAGGGACAGTGGGAGACTAAATTAGAATCAGTCTCCCATTGGCCCCTGTCAGGCCACATTCCCCATACACTCACGTTTTGGGGGCGTGGATATGACAGGGGCCAATCAAAGTGAACCTTAGGGTATTTATACTCACCTGTTTCCCTTGCTCCTTGCCCTATCGTGGTTTCTGTCCAGTTCCCTTTAGTGCTTGTATCGTTCAGTTGGTTTTTTGGTGCTTGACCTTGGCTTTGTTCCTGACTCCGCTCTCTCCTTATCCTTGCTTGTTTATCCGCTGTTTTGTCCTCTGTGTACCAGTCCTCGGCTTGTTCTACGTTACGCTGTCTCTCAGTTCCCTTGACCTCGGCTTGTTCTGACTCTGTCTTTCTCTCGTCCTAGTCCGGCCATTCTAAGGTCCGGTAAGACGAACTCTGTTCCTTGTCTCTTGACTGTTGAACTATTCCTGCGTGTTGGGGTATATTACCGTGACATTACGATAGGGCCATGGACCCCGCAGGTTTAGGACAACAGATGGCCACTCATGAGGCTAGATTCGCAGAACAGGATCACCGTATGGATCAAATGGCTCAAGCCATCCAGACACTGTTATCCAGATCAGCTCCGGTACCTGTACCTGCGCCTCCTGTAAACCCTATACCAGACACTGCTAATATGCCTAATGCTTCAGCACATCTAACCCCGCCACCTAGGTATGGAGGGGACGCTAAGACATGTAGGGGATTCCTTAATCAAGTGGAGTTCCACTTTGAAATGTACCCACGTTCATTTCCCACTGATAGATCTAAGGTGGGTTTTCTTATGCACCAACTTACGGATAAGGCACTAGAATGGGCAAATCCTATTTGGGAGGCTAATGGGCCTATGGTACACGACTTCACTAGCTTCCTCACAGCGTTTCGTAGAACATTTGACACGACTAAAAGGTCAAAAAACGCCGCCAGGGCATTAATGAGAATAAAGCAAGGATCTAAATCTGTAGCCGATTATGCTATTCAGTTCCGTACCCTTGCCTCACAGGTAGATTGGACTAATAATGGGCTTACTACCGCGTTTATGGAAGGTCTGTCTGAAACTATGTTGGATGAGGTAGCAGCTAAGGACCTCCCTGTACCCCTGGAGGACCTGATTGACTATCTTATCGATATAGATAACAGGATCCGTGACAGGTTATATACCAGGTCCAGAAATAGACATTTTGTTCCCTTTAACTCCCCTAGAGCTGAGACTCCCGAGGGATCTAAAGGTTCTGAGGAGGAACCTATGCAGTTAGGGGTTGCTAAACTTACTGACGCTGTAAAGCTTTATAGGAGAAAGGAGGGACTTTGTCTCTATTGTGGTAGGAGGGGTCATATGAGACAAGAATGTCCCGTGCGTCCGGGAAACTATCGCACCTAAGACCGTATAGAGGACTGGCCTTGGGTGTGACATCACAGTCCTCACATTTGCCTCTTAATAAATTACTTCTTCCTGTTTCCCTGCACCTTGATAGTAACTGCATAGCAGGGAATATACTAGCCCTGGTTGATTCCGGAGCGGCCGAAAACTTTATTGATTCCAGTTTTGTCAAGGAGAATAACATACCCACCAGAGAGAAGGAGACACCCTTGGCCGTTGAGGCCATAGATGGTAGACCATTATGCTCTCCAGTTATCACACATGAAACTGTTCCACTACATATGTCTACAGGGGTGTTACACTCTGAGACCATTCGGTTTCAGATCATTACTTCTCCTTCCTCTCACCTCGTGTTAGGGTATCCTTGGTTACGTACTCATAATCCCACCATTGATTGGGAGTCAGGACAAATAGTTTCTTGGAGTGATTCTTGCCAAGAGTCTTGTATTGTTAAAGTCACCCCTTTGAATTCTACTAATATTCCTCCCGTGCCTACGGTCATACCCTCTCAGTACCTGTCTCTTAAATCTGTTTTTGATAAAAGGGAGGCTGAAAGATTGCCACCTCACAGGCCTTACGATTGTGCAATTAATTTATTACCTGGTACGATGCCTCCAAAAGGGAGAATATATCCTTTATCTCCTCAGGAGAATCTGGTTATGGAGGAATATATTAAGGAATCTCTAGAGAAGGGATTTATAAGAAGATCCTCTTCCCCGGCAGGGGCGGGTTTCTTCTTTGTATCTAAGAAAGATGGCGAATTAAGGCCTTGTATTGACTATAGGGGCCTAAATAAAATCACCGTCAAAAATGCGTACCCCATACCTTTGATCACAGAACTATTTGATAGGCTTAATTGGACCTTAGGGGTGCTTACAATCTCATACGTATCAAAAAGGATCACGAGTGGAAGACCGCTTTCAATACCAGGAGTGGCCACTACGAGTACACTGTGATGCCCTTTGGTCTTTGTAATGCCCCAGCAGTTTTTCAGGAATTTATTAATGATGTCCTACGTCAATTTATACATACATTCGTTATAGTATACTTGGACGACATATTAATTTATTCTACTGATTTACAGACTCATCACATGCATGTTAAATTAGTGTTGAGAACTCTTCTGGTTAACGGTCTCTATTGCAAACTCGAAAAATGTTCATTTGATCAATCTGAAGTCCAATTCTTGGGTTATATAATCTCGGCCAAGGGTTTTCGTATGGATCCCAAGAAACTGTCTGCCATTATGGAATGGCCTCTACCCCAGGGTTTGAAAGCCATTCAGCGTTTTCTGGGGTTCTCTAATTATTATAGGCGTTTTATTAAAGGGTTTTCTGCCATTGTTGCGCCTATAACCAGAATGACCAAGAAGGATGGTAATACTCATGTCTGGAAACCAGAAGCACTCGAGGCCTTTGAATTCTTGAAGGCTACATTTGCCTCTGCTCCTGTTTTACAGCATCCTGTCCCTTCACTGCCCTTTATTCTTGAAGTTGATGCTTCTGAGATAGGGGTAGGTGCTATCTTGTCTCAAAGAGATTCACCTGAAAAGCCGTTACACCCTTGTGGCTTCTTTTCCAGACAGATGTCCAAAGCAGAGAGGAATTATGATGTGGGCAATCGTGAACTCCTTGCTATCATTTTGGCGCTCAAGGAATGGAGACATCTGCTAGAGGGTACTAGGGATCCCATCCTCATTTTAACGGATCACAAAAACCTCTCTTACCTTAGTGAAGCAAAAAGATTGTCTTCTAGGCAGGCCAGGTGGTCTCTGTTTTTGTCTCGTTTTAATTACATAATCACATACAGACCGGGTGATCGTAATACTAAAGCTGACGCTCTGTCCAGACAATTCGAGACTACTGACAAACTCGAGGTCGATGTTACCCCTGTCATTCCGCCTGACAGAATAATAGCGACTACTGTTCTTTCCATTTCGTCTTCTCTCTTACAAGCTATTCAGGCTAAACAATACTTGGCTCCTGGGGAGAGGCCTGCTGATAAGCTATTCGTTGATATACCGGAGAGACGAGACATCTTGTCATTATATCATGACACTAGAACTGCTGGACACCCTGGTATTTCTAAGACATTCTCAGCAGTTTCTAGATATTTCTGGTGGGCTTCCTTGCGCAAGGACGTCACCGATTACGTTAATGCCTGTAGCACTTGTGCCAGTATGAAGTCCTCCCACAGAGTTCCTTGTGGGTTGTTACATCCGTTGCCCATACCCGAGAGACCGTGGTCCAATATATCCATGGATTTCATTGTTGAATTACCTCCCTCTAATGGTAAAACTGTCATCCTGATGATTGTGGATCGTTTTTCTAAGATGGCTCATTTTGTGTCTCTTGTCAAATTGCCATCATCCAGGGAACTTGCCTCTATCTTTGCCAGGGAGGTGTTTCGGTTGCATGGTATTCCCACTTCGATCGTGTCCGATAGGGGTAGCCAGTTTATCTCCAGATTCTGGAGAACGTTTTGTACAGAGATGGGTATCTCCCTCTCGTTTTCTTCAGCCTACCACCCCCAGTCTAATGGAGCTGCTGAACGTGCCAACCAATCTCTAGAGCAGTATCTTCGTTGTTTCGTGTCCCACCATCAGAACAATTGGGCTGACCTTCTTCCTTGGGCTGAGTTTGCTCGTAATAATGCTGCTCATGAATCCTCCGCTAACAGCCCTTTTTACGTTGTTTATGGCCGGCATCCCGTGGTTCTTCCAGCTGCATTCTCCTTACAGGGCATGCCAGCTCTGGACGAACATTTGGCTCGTCTACGTAATACTTGGGAGCAGGTTCAGTGTTCTTTGGTGGCCTCAGCTGCTCGCCAGAAGGTTCAGGCAGACAAGCATCGCAGGGCGGCTCCATCCTATGCTGTGGGAGACCGGGTTTGGCTTTCTACTCGCAATATTCGTCTTCGTGTGCCTTCTATGAAGTTGGCCCCTCGTTTTATTGGTCCTTTTCGTATCTTGCATGTGGTTAATCCTGTCTCGTATGCATTGGATCTTCCAAAAAATTTACGCATTCCTAACGTGTTTCATACCTCCTTGTTAAAACCCCTCCTGTGCAACCGTTATACTCGGCATGTCCCTCCTCCTCCTCCGGTTTCTGTGGAGGGCCATGAGGAGTTTGAAGTGGTGGCTGTAATTGACTCTCGTTTGCTTCGGGGTCGCCTCCAATATCTGGTACATTGGAAGGGCTATGGGTCTGAGGAACGCAGTTGGATTTCCGCTGACGCTGTTCACGCTCCTCGCCTTGTGCGTTCTTTCCACGCTCGTTTTCCTGCCAGGCCTGCTCCTCCCCGCCCGGTGGGCGTGTCTTCAGGGGGGGTACTGTAGCGGTACTTACCCTCTCCAGGGGCCGGCCGGGGTCGTCTCTTCTCGCTGCGCGCGGTCCTGCTCCTGCACGAGCCGCGCGCGGCTCAGCCAACGATAAGATCAGTCGGGCGGGCAGTGACCGCGAGAAGCGGTCACGTGTCCCGCCCGACACTAAGAGCGCGCCGCGCGTCTCGGGCGCGCTCTTAAAGGGACAGTGGGAGACTAAATTAGAATCAGTCTCCCATTGGCCCCTGTCAGGCCACATTCCCCATACACTCACGTTTTGGGGGCGTGGATATGACAGGGGCCAATCAAAGTGAACCTTAGGGTATTTATACTCACCTGTTTCCCTTGCTCCTTGCCCTATCGTGGTTTCTGTCCAGTTCCCTTTAGTGCTTGTATCGTTCAGTTGGTTTTTTGGTGCTTGACCTTGGCTTTGTTCCTGACTCCGCTCTCTCCTTATCCTTGCTTGTTTATCCGCTGTTTTGTCCTCTGTGTACCAGTCCTCGGCTTGTTCTACGTTACGCTGTCTCTCAGTTCCCTTGACCTCGGCTTGTTCTGACTCTGTCTTTCTCTCGTCCTAGTCCGGCCATTCTAAGGTCCGGTAAGACGAACTCTGTTCCTTGTCTCTTGACTGTTGAACTATTCCTGCGTGTTGGGGTATATTACCGTGACACACACACATTGCGTACACACATTGCCCCACACACCCTACACATTCACACACTACACCCCCTCACACACACTGAACCTTTCACACACACTGCACCCCTTACACATTGCACCACTGCTCCTATACCCTACTACAGCCTCATATCCCAGCAGACCCCAGGTAAGTTGTCAAACTGTTCTTAAACGGTTTGACCACTTACTCTGGGAGGGGGGCCCGGCCCTCCTGGCACCATAACGACTACACAGAGTAGTAGTGGTTATTGTGCATGGATTATTTCTTTGAATAATCTACGAGTGCCCCAGTAGCCAGCAAGCCAGCCAACCCACAGGCCAGCCAGCCCACAGGCTGGCCAGTAGACAGCCAGCCAGCCTACAGGCCACCAGTTAGGCTTAAAGCCAGCAAACCCACAGCCTGCCAACCGCAGCCAGCAAGCCACAGCCTGCCAGCCAGCAAGCCACAGCCAGCAAGCCACAGCCTGCCAGCCGCAGCCAGCAAGCCCACAGCCTGCCAGCCGCAGCCAGTAAGCCCACAGCCTTCCAGCAAGCCCACAGCCTGCCAGCCGCAGCCAGCAAGCCCACAGCCTGCCGGCAGTAGCCAGCAAGCCCACAGCCTGCCAGCCGCAGCCAGTAAGCCCACAGCCTTCCAGCAAGCCCACAGACTGCCAGCCAGCAACAGTAATTAAGGTAAGAGGAGCCAACTTGGCCTAGGTTTCAGCTATGTTGTGTTGCTATATTGTGAATAGGAACCAGAGTGTTGGAGAGACCCCCCTCCAGGCCCCATTAGACTCCATTGTAGTCTCTAATGGGACCTGGAGGAAATTCTTTCTAACACACTCTCTAAAGGACACTGAGATAGCCTCTGCTAGAATGCTCCCCCCCTCCATGGCCCATTAGCCCTCAATTGTAGTCTCTACTGGGGCCTGGAGGCGACTGTTTCCAGCAGGGACACTGAGATTGCCTCTGTTAGAAAGACCCCCTTCCAAGCCTATTAGACTCCATTGTAGTCTCTAATAGGGCCTGGAGGGGATTCTTTCTAACACACTCTCTAAAGGACACTGAGATAGCCTCTGCTAGAAAGACCCCCCTCCATGGCCCATTAGCCCTCAATTGTAGTCTCTACTGGGGCCTTGAAGGGATTATTGCACTTTTGTTCCTTGTGTCTAAAGATTGTGTAGGGTGTGGCTGGAGGCGGTGCATGGAGGCGGGACATGGGTGGCGCTTGCTGCGGAGTATGGGTGGGGCCTGTAAGGGGGCCCTTGATTTATTTTGCCCGGGGGCCCTGAGGGTTCTCAGTCCGCCCCTGTCTGAGGGTGCCTCCACCCTCAGGGTCCCCCTCCCGCCGGGCTCTAGGGGGTCGAAGGGGTTAAACTTACCTCTTTCTCCAGCGCCGGGTGGGGGGCTCTCCTTCTCCTCTCCTCCTCCTCGGCTGAATGCCATAGGCGTGCGCACCCTATTGCATTAGGGTGTGCACCCTAAAGCACCAACACCGCCGCATATATATATATATATATATATATATATATATATATATATATATATATATATAAAAAATACCAAAGCCAGGCACTCCTCCGTACTTTTAGTTCTCCAAGTATTATGGGCCCAGGTGCAATCCCGCGTTATATATATGAATAGGTAGTAAAGGGAGCACACTAGGTCTTGAAAATCGTGCAAAAATATTTATTGCATTCAAAAAGAATACAACGCTGTGGTACAGAAAATCAACGTTTCGACCCTGCTGGGTCTTTATCAAGATCACAGTGCAAATTGAAAATTACTGACAATTTATACATAAACGTGTTAAGCTTACCATTAGGATGATCGGACAGCCTGTGGACTGAAATCCCGGAAGTGGAGACCACCACGTGATAGCGTGCGTGTGACGTATTGCATATTGCGTGAATAGCGTAGTTACTAGGTAACTACGTGAAAGGAGTGAAAACATATTATATGTTACGTAGATAGCGTAGTCACTAGGTAACTACGTCCGAGAAATAAAAACAAATGCCCGAAAAGGGCAAATTGGAAACACAGAGGCTCCATCAGCCTGCCAGCTTGTATACATAAAGTCATTAAGCCCATATCATATAGGTCCACATGTGTGTATCTAGGATGTGTGAAAGTTGGGTGCCGTGAATAAGTGGAAAAAAAGAATCAAAGTGCAAAACTTACAGTGTGCGGACGGTGTACCTATACTCATACATGAGGTTAGGGATAGGGCTGGATCATATATCAAAGCTAAGTTGCTAAGTCGTATTATAGTATCTACCAATGCAAGATATATGAACATTCTAATCCATATCCCACACGAGGAGTATGGATTGGTCCTAATTATTGTACCAAGCTGAAGGCATTGAGTTGGAGGCATGATATCTAGATAGACATTAGTCTTGCCATATATATAAAGGAATATTTAGTTCTATCCCCCTCTAGATCTATTCTGTGACGGTCTAAATCCGCCCCTTACATTAGGGGCTCTTTTGCCAATTCACATTTCAATCTACTCATATGTATAACCGATAAAGATCGAATTATACTACTTAATATGCTTATAGCAGAATAGATTGTGTGGGGTATTTTCTTTCTAAACTAGTCAATAGTTCTATCCTATAGAGAGAAGGAATTACAGCTTATTTATCAAGTATAATAAGCAATGTGCTATGGGGCTGCAACAATGGATTTTTGACATACTAGATGATGCGTTATATAAACGTACTTAAATATATAACTATAGAAATCCTATTTTTAAAGAAACATGGATAATACAAGATGTTCATTAAGTCCATTCGGGGTTACTGTGTTGAGATGATGGATCCAGTAGGCCTCACGTTGTAGGAGTAACTTGGATCTGTCACCTCCTCTCGGTTGTACCGGGACATGGTCAATTGCAATGAACCTTAATAAAGGTAAATGATGGTTGTTGGCCAAGAAATGTTTCGCAACGGGTTTTTCAGTCCGTTGATCTCTGAACGCAGTCATTATTCCAGACCGGTGTCCCCTAATCCGGTCTCTCAAAGTCATATCGGTTTTGCCGACGTACGAGAGTCCACAGGGGCACGTGATCATGTATATGACATGTGTGGTCATACACGTAATGTAGTGTTTAATTGCCATTCTTTTGCCACTGTGGGGATGAGCGAATGTTGATCCTGTAAGCATATGGCTGCAGGTAACACATCCGCTACATTTAAAGCAACCTTTTTTTTGGATACGAGGTGGTTTAGCATAGCAGTGCCGAGGGTCATTCCGAACCAATAGGTCCCTCAGATTCCGGCCCCGTCTGTAGCTGATCATAGGACTCTGCTTAAATTTTTTAGGGAGGTTTGGATCCGCTTGGAATATATTCCAGTTTTTATATATGGATTTTTTAAGTGACAGAGTTGCCGTGTTGTATGTCAGAGGAAGGAAAAGTTTATCCTTTGTATTGGACTTAGTAGTTTTAACTTGTTCAAATTTACTCCGAGCTTTATCTTGTGCGATGTCTAGTGTCCTGGGATGAAATCCCCTTGCTAGGAAGCGGTCGCGGACTTCCTGTAGTTGCTCTTTGCATTTACTTAAGTTACTGTTAAATCTTAGCACCCTTAGAAACTGTGATATAGGTAAGGAGTCCTTGATATGTTGAGGATGGAAGCTGGTAGCTGATAATAGAGTATTACGGTCGGTCACCTTCCTGTATAGGGTGAACCCCAGCCGACTCTCTTCCTTGAAAATAGACACATCTAGAAATTCAATGTTGGTATTATGCCAACTCAGTGTCAACGTTACTGGTATTGGTAAACTGTTGATATTTTCCACCATCTCCTCAAGTGTGGTGGTGGTCCCCTTCCAGATTATGAAGATATCGTCCACATATCTCAAGTATTTAATTATCTGGTGTTGGTATTTAGGGAGAATATGCGTGTTTTCGAACCAATACATAAATCCATTGGCATAGGCTGGTGCCATGGCCGCCCCCATGGCAGTGCCGGAGGTCTGCAGATAGAAGTGTTCCTCAAATTTAAAGTAGTTGCAAGTTAGAGCAATATCAAGCCATTCCATTAGATATGGAATCGGAGGACCTTGGTATGCTTCGTCTTTTTGTAAGATTTCGCTGATGGCTTCCATACCTTCCTTCTTCGGTATTATGGTATAAAGACTCTTCACGTCCATAGTAGCTAAAATGATTTCTGTATTCGTTAGCTTTATATTTTCTATCTGACTGATGAAGTGCTGGGTGTCGAGTAAACACGTCGGTAATATATATATATATACACACACACATACGCAATCAGAGAGGGCTGGTAACCTAAATAGTTAGTTTAACCCTATAGCGTCAGGAATACCTGTTTGGGTTCCTGACACTATAGTGTTCCTTTAAAGATATGCTAAAAATGTATCCATTGCAATATTTAGGTGAAATTAAATCCTTTCCTTAATATCTCAGTCAGCAATCAAAATCTTTGTAGCAGTTTAAAAATAAACAAAAAAATGAATTATCTCTGTTCCTGGTTAGAAATGTAAAATGTCCTGTGTGCAATAATGTTTCTTTTGATGAAAGGTTCTTATAAGATGAATCATCTGCTGCTTTATTAGATCAGCTTAGACCAAGGGACCATGGTGAAAATTCTCATAAGCAGTTTTTCATATTACCAGTGAACTGCATCCAGGGACTTATAGCACCATAACCACTGTAGCACACAACAGGGGTTATGGTGCATAGTGTCTCTTTCAGTCAGGGTAGGCACCCACATAATCCCCTCATCTAATGTTGGATGCTGCCAGTTCACAGTTATGACCCTTCCCCCCAAATACATTATATTCATAAAATATATAAGGCTACTTAAATATTGTACAAAGGCATTATTAGAATTTTTATTAATTTACACAACATTTTTTTTTCTTTTTGACAATGATACAATGAACATTATATCGATGTAATGACCAGACGATTTATAGGCTTATTATGGCATTTACAGTTTCAAATGTTTATTGTAGTCTTTCATTTATTTCTCATTACAATAAACATTTGAAACTGTAAATGCCAAAATAAGGCATGCTGCAGGATTCAGGAAGGGAGGAGAAATAAACTGTATGTACCGTTCTTGGAGAAGACGCTGCTGCGCTATGACCCGGCCGGGCCTCACCTCACCCTAGCGTTTCTGTGACTCCGCCTCCGCGTGACGTCACGTGACGTGCCGCATACGCTACTGGGGAGGTCTGGAGGAGGAGCAAGTCCATCCTTTACTATGCGGCGATACCGCTCGCATAGTGAGGGATCGGATGGGAGGAAAAAAGTTTGCAGTGCAGCACGGAGGTGGCGGAGCCTCAATTTTGAGGCTTGATTAGGGTGTGCCCAGGCACACCTGGCACACCCCGTGCGCACGCCTATGCTTCAAGCGCATAGGCGGCGGGAGCCGCGCGCACACTCAGCCAGTCCATAGGAAAGCATTCACAATGCTTTCCTATGGACGCTGGCGTCTTCTCACTGTGAGAAGTGCGGAAGCGCCTCTAGCGGCTGTCAATGAGACAGACACTAGAGGCTGGATTAAATGCAAAAGGGTAATAAGCGCTCTCTTCTCAAGGGTGAGCAGCAGTTCACCAACAAGGTGTTCCCTCTACCTTGTGATAAATGGACAGATAAAATAGAAAGGTGAACAGCGCTAAAGATCAGAAATTGTACATACATTTAGTAGAAATACTGGCCAGCGGAGTAACTTAAAAAAAAGGAGAAACAAAGATACAAATAATGGTACAGTATGTATGAACGATATAATTCCACAAGAACAAAGGTGTTATATTCACACTCACACTTTGAGGAGCTATATCAGCTCGGTGTTAAGAGCTTGGACGGAATAATCCCCGTCTATGGATTTCTTGAGGTTCCAGATCGTTGGTGAGTTTATAGGTGTAAGTATTCGTTATATGAAAAACAAGAGTAAAATACGCCACATGGTCTAGTACGTAAATATAAAATATTGTAGTAAGAGTAGATGATCCTACTTACATATACTAGAGCAACGACCTGCTCTAGTTTGGAGAATTTCAGGTGGAATAATCCCCACCTCGGGATATAGTGGACCCAGGTATAGCAGCAAAGCAGTATTAAATAGGAAGGAGGACAAAAAAAATGACTGGATGGTTTAAAAATTATATATACTTTAATACAATAAATAAAAAGTGAATAATACACTATAAAACCAGTCCTGTATAAAAGTCCAAAATTCTTCCTCACTTGACGCGTTTCGCCGAAGCTTTCTCAAAAGTGAATCCAGAGGCTGGATTAACCCTATTATAAACATAGCAGTTTCTCTGAAACTGCTATGTTTGTAGAAAAAAGGGTTAAACCTAGCTGGACCTGGCACCCAGACCACTTCTTTAAGCTGAAGTGGTCTGGGTGCCTATAGTGGTCCTTTAATGATTTCGTTTTTTTTGCTGGTATCAGTGCAAATTAGGTTGAGCTTTTCTCTGCTCGAGCTGAGCTCACTCTGCTAGAGCCTTTCATTATTGATTCTAGCAGTCTCCTTCAAGGATCATTGCAACAATTACAATTGTATTTGACTACTTTATTACATACATTTCGTTACACAAGCCCGACTTGATACAAAGTGTCTCCTTAGATTGCTGTTTTTTGTTTCACTGGCATCTATTTGGAGACACCATAATATATATCTATATATTTATGCTCCGTTTATATTTCCAGCAAATATACCAATGAATTGACTACCAATCAATTTTTATAGGCTGTTAAAGATTCCTAGCTTTCTATTATATGCTCTAATATTGATTATTAAATATTGTCTTCAATAATTTGGTATAGTGTTCTTTTTACACTTATTATTCACACTATTATTTACACTTATTATTTTGTACTCAAGGTGGGGAGGGACAAGGAATCAATGTGTGACTGTGGGTGAGCATTGGCACCTACAGGGCAAATCCATAGTATACAACAGGACACGTAAATACGAGAGGAACAGCAAGTGGTATTTCAAAACCCCTTATGATTTCTGCAACTATTTTTGTTGGAAAAGGTGGTGGAAATATTAATAAATCCATTGTGTTGGCGAAAACATGGTGCATATTCGAAAATGACGGGCCCAAAAAGATCAACAAATTAAAAAAATCCAACGGATATAAAAAATCATGCCAAAAATGCACTGAGAGGTAGAAAGAAAACTGTTGGTGACACTTTGGTAAGCTTCTCCCATTGTCTATTTTTTCAATTTTCTAGGCAGCAGTTGAATACATGTGACATGAAAACTGCGTAGAACGAATGCAGCATTGCAGAGTACTCTAACCCATAAGTTCTAAATATACCATAACCATAGGTACTCTATAACATTTACACCCTCCTTAACCATATTAGTTCTTATACACACTGAGCTCTTAAATGTTTCTGTAATGATGGTTATAGGTAGCTGTCCACTATGTATAAGGCAATGCTTGCTGGGCATTTTATTGAGGATAGTAAGGGGAAATAATCCCATTTAAAGAGCACTTAGAGCTATTGATATATTGTGCATAATATGTTTAGCAACTAACGTTTTATACTTTATATTTACAACACATTGTCAAGTATAGAAACGTGATACCTGGAAGTGATTAGAATATGTGCTGGGTTAGCAGGGAAAAGCATGAGAAGTAAATGCTGGCGTTAAAGTTAACTAATTAGAGTAATGTGATTTCTGTACTTTCATATTCACATAAAATCAGACCTAAATGTACCAAAAAACATAGTATGAAAAATATACAGTATAAGACGCAATGAGTTTGCATGCTGATTTACATCCAACTTATTTTTTAGACAACTAATACGTCAATGAAAGCTTCTTTTAGAATAATGTATAAAAAAAACTAATAAAGTTTAAATAGAAAACATAAAGTATGTATTATACAATAAAATCCATTCAAAGAACAATTGTCTGAGTTAGAGTAATGCAAAGCAACACAGATTAGACATTGCCTTAACAAATATTTGCAATGATATTAACCCCTTAAGGACCAAACTTCTGGAATAAAATGGAATCATGACGTGTCACACACGTCATGTGTCCTTAAGGGGTTATAATCACAGTGAAAGTATTAGAGGCAGTAGTACTACTGGGAATGAGTAGATCCCGTTACATTGTTTAAAAAAAAAAAAATACATAATTCAAGCACCTCAACTACAGCTACAGCTGAATCTCGCAGCCAATGACCCAGCCCTGCACTGCAGAGCTTAGCTCACGAGAGCTAAAAAAGCTCTTAAAAAAAGTTCTGCTCTCACTTCAACCTGCAAGGAGAAGTGGAGCAGGCCTTGGAACCACAGTAAGAAGTCAAACCAATCCAAATGGTTTGACTACAATTTAAAATGGTTTGACACCAGGGAACTGCTGGCATTATAACCAATACAGTGCGCTGTAGTGCTTGTGGTCCTTGGAGTTTTCCTTTAAGTATAATATTTTAGGCACTTTCAGATTTAAATTACTATTAGTTAACAAACTCTTGAAATGGCTGTAAGGCACAAATATGATCCAAATTTAGAAAATTAGTGCATCACCGAAAAATAACTAAAACTGCAGTCACTGGTAAAAATTAATACATTCATTTTAGCATTCTTTATCCGTAAATTGAAGTCATGTCTGGGGATGTTATTTGCCACCTCTGGGGGAAACACTACACTGAGCTCCCGAGTCTAATACCCATTGTAATAAATACGTACTCAATCTAACTCCATCTTAAAACTAACGGTTTATTTAAAAAAACAGATTATTTCTTTAAGGTCTCTTTTGCCTCTAAACCAAGAATTAGAAGTCGGGATGATAAATGTGACTTGGGGAACTTGTGACTTGTTATGTATCCTAGAGGTGGAGGAAGAGCTATTTAGTAAAAGTTATTTTATTTTTTATTTTAAATGCATATTTTAACATATTTTCTAGATCAACAAGGCACTCTAAAAAATGGTTGTCTGTCAGTCCACCAGAATTGAACCAATGTGCAAAAAACCTATACCTTAGAAGATAATTGAATTAATTCATTTGAATATATGAAGGTGATAGATCTATTAAAAGTTTAAAGGATGTTGAGTGAAAACACGACCTTTGAGCTGATATGTGCCTTCTATCCAATTTTTTTTACTTAAACTATCTATATATAAGATGTAAGCATGAGGTTGGCATTAGGCATTATTCAGTAAAATGTGTTTTTCACTAAACTGTAAAATATGTATTTTTTTCAGTGAGGAAAATGAATACATTATCCAAAAATTGCCAAGCAAGAATTTATGTTTTTAGTATGAAGTTATGAATCCCCTGATCAGTTCCCAGCAATTCGTGGTTTAGTGAATAATTAAATATTGAAAGTTTTGGCTTTGATTACTGGTGAATCTCTTGATAGCAAAACTTCATATTTAATAGCTTTTATGATGCATTTCCTGTTGGCAAGAACTCGAGTCTAAACTGTCCAGGTCTTGAACTAAATGACACATATTCATGTTGACTTTCTTCTTCTTCTTCTAAAACTGTCATGTTGGGATTGTAAATTCGGGGTGCCTCATATAGTCCTCCAGAAATCACAAGTGTATCATCAGGGGTAGAATAGCTGTCAACTGTAAGGAAAGGGCAAATTAAGGAATTAGAAAATGATTAAGGAAAATTCAGCAGAGCTATACACGATCCAACACTTGCTAAATTCAAAGGCACGTTTTCTTCCAAGATGCATGTTTTAACTTTTGAGTACTTATCTCCTTTTTACTGGCTGACTGTTTTGACAAATGATAAAATGGCTCATGCAGAGATTAATTATAACTATACTACATACAGAGATAATAATACAGATGTATGCATTTTATAGTCACCAGAATCACTAAACTTGACCTCAGCCAAGGAGGCAAGGAGACCGGTGTGAGAATAGAAAGGTAAGTAAAACTTACCTTTTTATTTAATTCTCAGGGAGAGGAGTGAGTGGAGCCCTAAACAGTGAGTGGGACATTATAGCGTTAACAATACATGTTTGTACGTTTGGAATAGTGTTTCTTAAAGGACCACTATATTGCCAGGAAAACATACTCGTTTTCCTGGCACTATAGTGCCCTGAGGGTGCCCCCACCCTCAGGGTCCCCCTCCCGCCGAGCTCTGGGGGAAGGAATGGATTAAACTTACCTCTTTCTCCAGCGCCGGACGGGGAGCTCTCCTCCTCCTCTCCTCCCTCTTCTTCCGTCACCGGCTGAAATCACAGTGAGAAGCGCGGAAGCCCTCTAGCGGCTGTCAATGAGACAGCCACTAGAGGCTGGATTAACCCATTTGTAAACATAGCAGTTTCTCTGAAACTGCTATGTTTATAAAAAAAAGGGTTAATCCTAGCTGGACCTGGCACCCAGACAACTTCATTAAGCTGAAGTGGTCTGGGTGCCTATAGTGGTCCTTTAATGGGATTGGGACTGTACATTCCACAACGGTATATTATATGTGCCAATGCTACCCTTACAGTAACGGCTTCCCCTTAACTCCTACACTACTGTAACACACTACTACTACCACAAAATATTAATGCATGCAGTACCATAACATTAATAATGAACCCCTATACAGCCTAAACACTTATGCCAATACTAACTCTAACCAATGAATATCATATCATATATAAAGATACATAATGGCAAAGTGTGTATTATGGGAAAATTATGTAATCTGGAGACATTTATAAACAACTCAACCATCGGTTACATTCTTGATTGTGATGTCTCAAGAACCCAATGGCATTATGTTTCCATAATGCACAGTTCTCTCTATCTCTTAGAGGTGCCTTACGTTATTTTCCCCAAGGACCTGCTTTACAGATAATAATGCATAAGAGAGAATGAGATTCAGATATATATAACAACCACAGCCTTTAGATATCTCAAAGAAAAAAAATAAGTGCAAAAATTAAACAAATTGTAATTGAAATTAGACTTCCCTTATTGCCCCCATATACGCTCAGGTTACCCCCTTTTTTTTCTTTCTGTTCCTTCCTCGAATACTGGCACGTGTCTCTCCATAGTTGTTAGACTTCCCTTAGGCAGTGAAAATGTACTTATTGTACTTCATTGTTTTTTGGATTGTTGATTTGCACACAGGCAGTTAGCATCACTAAAGCAGTTCCTTTAGGGATGAAACGCTTTGGACTGGTATCAGTTTTAGCTTTTACGGCCATTTCTGCTGTTTTCAACATATATGTGAGTGAAAAAAATTATCTTGCACTTTACTTTGAATTTGCACTAGAATTTTTGCACTTTTTCTCTTTCAGCATCCATGGTCCTTTATAACTGAGGCTGTACAGCATCTAGAGACATTGAGTCATATCTTAAAGGGACCCTCCAGGCACCCAGACCACCTCTGCCCATTGGAGTGGTCTGGGTGCAAACTCCCATCACCCTTAACCCTGCAAGTGTAATTCTTGCAGGTTTTATAAACTGCAATAATTACCTTGCAGGGTTAAGTCCTCCTCTAGTGGCTGTCTATGAGACAGCCACTAGACGGACCTCGGGTTCTTAAAACCCGTAAAGTGTTTTAAATGACGCTGGACGTCCTCACGCTATGCATGTAGACCTCCAACGTTGCAGGAATCACCATAGGAAAGCATTGGATAATGCTTTCCTATGGGGAGGTCTAATGTGCGTGCGTGGCCATTGCCGCGCATGCGCATTAGGTCTCCCTGCGCTGGCTGACATTGCCGGGGGAGGAGCGTGGGCGTAGCCTGACCCAGCGCCGAAGGAAATCGGTGCTGGATTCAGGTAAGTCACTGAAGGGGTTTAAACCCCTTCAGCAACATGGGATGGGTAGTGGGAGGGAGAGGGAGAGGGGCACTGCAGGAACCTGCAGTGCCAGGAAAATTGATATGTTTTCCTGGTAATGGAGAATCCCTTTAAAATACATTCTGAAGGCTTGAACCGGAGCCTGACCCAGCGCCGAAGGACATCGGTGCTGGATTCAGATAAGTCACTGAAGGGGTTTAAACCCCTTCAGCAACATGGGATGGGTGGTGGGAGGAAGAGGGGCACTGCAGGAACCTGCAGTGCCAGGAAAATTGATATGTTTTCCTGGTGCTGGAGAATCCCTTTAAAATACATTCTGAAGGCTTGAACTTGGCCAATTGAACCAAATATTTGTTTTTATGCATTCACAGTTAAGCACTATGTTGTGCCCTTCTCATTTTTCCTAGCCGAATCACTCCAATAAGATTTGTATAGCATGAGATTCATATAGATCTACTTTATGAAATCTATAGTTATGTTTGAGTAGAATAAATTAAAGGAATACTATTTACACTACATATACAGACTGGTTTAAAATGCACTTTCCAAAGTACCTCCAGGGTTTAACGTGTGATCAGGGAAAAAGACACCAACTTATTATATTGAAATAGGGACTTGGAATCTATTTTAAAGAAATGGGTCTACCATTCATGTCAGAGAGGACCAATAGTCAACACCAGGGGATTCAGCCACAAATTTTAGTCTTCCATTATGCATGTCTAGAAGCCATACAGCTCCTAATGATACATAATCCAATCATATCTGTGTATTGTGCAGAGAAATCTGACGGTACAGGCATATACAGTATGCAATATCAAGAAGGAAAATAATTTAGAAAATATGAGGGATCAAACATGGATTTGGACTGAGTACAGCATTAAAGTTTACGGATTATACAATAACAAAAATGATACTCCAAATTGGCCAACCTAAATAACAAAATATATTTTTTATAAAATAAAAAGGATATCAACAGCTAGTCTGTCACCTGTTACAGGTACAAACCAAGTATATTCAAATAATAATTATATCACATTTCCTGTAGCTTTAAGAAGGTTGCAGTGGTAGAATGGCACTGTAGCTATAAGAAGGTTCCAGTGGTTCTTTGAGATTATTTGAGATTAATGGAATTGATCTGTACCTGATTCATATATCTGTTCACGTAGGGGGTGATGAGAGTACTGTAATCTCCTTCTCCTGTATTTTTTAATGGCTAAGATAAGTATTGTCAAGATAACAATAACTAGCATTGTACTGAAGACTGATGTCAAAATGGCCTCAGAATGCTTTAGACTGGAGAGTTCAGGACCTACAACAAAATATAAAAAACAGTGAAATGAGGAGAAAAAAAAATACAGGCACTTTAAAAATACATATTAGTTAGTATTATATATTTTGGTAATCCAAATATCCATAAAAAGTATAAATATATATGAACATGAACAGTTTGAAAGAGTGGAGTTTACATGTATGTTAGCTTTATTAACTTTGTGATTCTATTGTGAGTTATCAGAAGATAAGATGGCGGATGCAGTAATTAGACATGTGCAATTCGTTTCGGTCCGAATGCGAACTAGGGGGAGACAAACCCCTAGTCACCAGCCTCCCAAAAAAAAATTAACCCCTACCTACCCTCCTCACCCTAAAATTAGCTAAGAACCTGTAAACAAAAATAAAACTTACCATTTGATGTCTTCTTTTTTCTAAAATCTAATGATGACCGTCGCAATTGGAAAAGAAAAAAAAACGAGCGCAAAAAAAAAATCCATCTTCATATAATCCACAGGCTGCTCACTGTTTAATAGACATGCCCCTACTTGCGATATAGTGAGTAGGGGCAAAATTTACTAATACTAAGTAATTTTTACTTAGTATTAGTAAATTTGTCTGAAAGACCAATTTAGGTCTTTCAGAATTTTGGTAGAGAACTCCCTAATACCGTGGGAATTAGGGAGTTATCTACTAAGCCTCTGAAAGAGAAGTCCTGAAGTCCCAAATGCCGAAGTTCCGAAATTCCGAAGTGCCGAAGTCCCGAAGTGTCGAAGTGCCGAACTGAACCGAAGTCACGAATTTCGGAATGCCGAGCCGAACCGAAACGAAAATTTTCCCCATGCACATGGCTAGCAGTAATATAGCAGTCATTCTTCTGAAACTCATAAAAAAAAGACTTAGAATTTAGTAATTAGGTTCTCTTTGCATGGCTCAGCAGGACTGAAAAACCTTTCCCTTCTAAGAGTTCGTTGTTGATGACATGCTGCATTTTATTGCACCCCTTGCTACATTGTTGAGTTTGTGCAAAACTGGTTCCAGTTTCTTTGACCAACCTAAAAACAAGGCAATTTACCATACAAAAGCACAGTACACATCACAACTTAATGTGTTAAAACTTACCTACTGATAAGTTGGTTGCAGATGGTCCATTGGGGGATGTAAGTACTGTAACATTTTTGAGAGTAGAAAATTCTTGGGTTATGGTTGACATCGCGGTTCCCTTTTCTTTACCAGCAGTTGAGGTGTAACCAGCGACTGATGTTGTGACTGAAGATTGTGTTGTGACTGAAGTTATTGGTTCTTTTGTCTTAAAATTTGTGGTGCCCAAAGATTCATTTACAGATGTTTGAACTTCTGTTTTGGGCAAGCTTGTAGTAGCAAGTGACATCACGGGAGTGTTAAGTGTTGTGGTGTTTTGATGACTGGCACTTGTGTTAGTTGTGGTTATTGAGTCTTGAAGAGGGGCAACAGTGGTAATTTCTAGTTTGGTAGCATTGGTGCTTGTAGAGGTATATTCTGTGCTCTTTAGACTCACAGACTGAGTAAATGCTGTTTTGTTAGTTAAAGTTGATGATACAGTTGATCGAGCTGGTGATGGAGAGGTTGATAGTGCTGTGGATGGCGCTGTTGATGGTGCTGTTGATGGCACAGTTGCTCGCGCTGTCAAGGGCGCAGTTGATGGTGCTGTTGATGACACTGTAAATGTTGTTGATGTAATGTCAAATGCAGCAATGAATGACCATAATGTGGCAATGGCAAAAAATGATATGTAGCAAAGTCTTGACAGTTTCGAAGTCATTGTAGAGTTCTTTACTTGGTGGTTAGTTATGTTCAGCTATTTTTGTTAAGCTAAATCTCCTGAAAGAGAGCAATATAAAAAAAAAAAAAAGAAGAAGCAGAGTATTATTATGAAAACGTATGTGAA
Organism: Pelobates fuscus; assembly: GCF_036172605.1. Taxonomy (NCBI): domain Eukaryota; kingdom Metazoa; phylum Chordata; class Amphibia; order Anura; family Pelobatidae; genus Pelobates; species Pelobates fuscus. The sequence continues at coordinate 131,192,701 of NC_086317.1, forward strand.
AATGTCTAGGGGCACCTAATTCATATAACACATCTTATCCTACTGTCCTACAGCTACTGAATGAAAATCAACGCAATTATAGATATTGAACTCTAATAAATAATACAAATATTTAAGCCCTATACATTTAAATTATTGCCATTAATAGAACTACACTGTCATTCAACCACCACAAGGTAATATTTCCCTGAAAAGGACATTACCAAGGTAATTTTAGGGTAGCCTTTTAGATTAAAGGGGGTTTGTGATTAGGGTAGCAGCAGGGGAACTTAGGGCTAGGGGGCAGGGCCGGACTAGGAAAAAAATCTTGCATGAGAACAAAGCCTTGTGCTTGTTCTGCGCAACGCATGCAAATTTATGCTTGTGCTGTGTTTTCTTGTGACCTGTCTCATGTGTCTCCATAAGTGGGATACTAGAGGACAAAGGGCAAAAGAAGTTTATGGTGCATGTGCCTGGAGTCTGCTTGTGGTATTGCTTGTGTGTGTGTAGAGTGAGCTGATTGTGATGTGGTGTTTTGTGCAAATTGGGCGGTTTTAGGCATGTTTAGTTTGTGGTGTAAAATGTTTGGCTAGTGGCTACAGAGAGTGAAACAGTGTGTGTATAGGGGGCATAGTGAGTATGGCGTATGTAGTGAGTTTGTGCATAGGGGCTGTAGTCTATGTGTATATAGGAGATGTAGTGTGTGTGTAGGGGCTTTAGAGAGTGTGCGTTTAGAGAATGTAATGTGTGTGTTTGCATACAGGGGATTTTGTGTGTGTGTGTGTGTGTGTAGCTATAGGGTATTTATTGTGATCTATTGTTATAATTAAATATAATCTAAATAATGTGTATTAACTCCAACTTTTCCAAAAGTTCAGTTGAGTTTCCTTACTTGAGGAGAAGCTAATTTCAGGCTCAGAATTGAGAAGTAAGACTGCAGAGGCATGATCTATACACCAAAACTGCTTCATTAAGTTGTTTTCATGCTTATAGCATAGCATATGAGCAAAACAACATTTATGTCAGATGCCATTTATGAGTTAAAACACTTGTGTTTCTATTTATGCAACTCTAGCCAAACCTCCCCTGACTGAGACCCATACAGCCTCTATGGAAAAAATGGTTTCATTTTAAATCACATATTACAGCACAGGGTATATACTTTAGAAGTTCTTTAATCACAGAAAGCTCCTGCAGGCTACAGCACATGAGACAATTCTATATTAAAGAGAATGTGCAATAAAGAAAGTTTAAACATTAGATGTCTCTTTGCAGGAAGTGATTACGGAGACGGATGTCTCTTTGCAGGAAGTGATTACAGAGACGGTGTGAATCTCAGACAGGGAAGTTGTGGCTAGGGCTGCATAAGCAAAGTAATGTAACAACTAAATGGCAGATAGCTGAGTGATAAACCTGCAGGAACATAATCTATACACCAAACCAAACATACTGCAATCTTCATTAAAGGGACAATTTACTGCACAAATGAAAATAATATTACAGTTTAGTAATTATAGCTTCAACATAAAACATGCATGCATTTAATCATAACTTTGTTTGGGGTATATTTAGAACATCTTGCAAAAGATGCAGTTCTCTTGCCGGAAGCCTTTCAAAGCCTTCAATTCAAACAGACTGATTTATAATATGTATTTAATTATATTTTTTTATTAAAGACATGTACATGATTGGAGGACCAATTAACCATGTCACCTAAAAGGAGGATCCATGAAGGGTTTCAAAAGGCACAACTGGAAATAAACTACAGCTGACTGAGGAAGCTCAAGGATTAGTGAAACATTTTGGCCAGTTAAGGACTTGTTACAGATTAGTGTATTATTTATTTATATTGGCACAACACCTACCATCCTCAGAGGCAGGACATTAAGGCTCTGAATAAGGTGAGCAATAAACCTCCTTGATTTTAAACAAAAAAGGGATTTTAAAGTACTACACATTGGTTCCAGTTCTCTCTTTCTTTCTACCGAGAGTATCCAATAAGTTCGGGAGAACGATGAGATGCTACCGTAAAATCACAAACACGCTGATTACTAAACCAATTGATTTATGCTCTGATACATGTGAGTGGTCTGACTTCTCCCATATGTATGTTTTATGAACGCAATTACTATCTGCACTATATTTTGTTGTGTTTTTATTTTTTTCGTTGTGAACTACACATCAAGTTAAATTTTGATGCAGTTTTTGCAGTTTTTGCAGTGCTCCACTACAGGTGTAGTTGAAAGACACATTACTGTGAGTATTATTGCTGTGAAGCTCTGCTATACACTCAGACATACCAAAAAGATAGAGCTCCTAAAAAAGCGAGACATTAGGATAAAAATAGGGAAAGAAAAATTTGGGCTCAAAATAGGAACTGCCTTCCTAAATAGTGACACCTGGAAGGTATGCAGTAGTACAATTTAGGGGTGAAAAGTATTTTGGTCCCTGTTATGTGTTTTATGTGCCTGCAGATTGCTGTCCAACATTGAGATGAAATTGGATGGGAGCAAAGTATGTGGAGGATTGTGCCTGGAACTGAACAGCATCTTCAACACAAGTTAGAGTGGTTTGTGTGGGGTGGTAAAATCATAATTTTCTGCCAGTGTACCGCGGTAAAGCAGGTACCCTGCTCTAGCTCCCACTCTCCTACAAAACTGCGATGGAGGTAGCTGTTTGTTCAGCAATACATGTTTGGAAAGCAAGGAGACCCCCACTAGTGTGACACCTGTCACCAGACACGGCTCTCTAATTAGGCAATTTAAGCGCCCACCTAAGGCCTCGTGCTGGCTGGGGCCTCGCGCCCGCCTTTATCACCTTAGGGCAGACTTACATGTCAGGTACTCGGTCCATGACCGAGGACCCGACATCAGGAGGGGCCCCTGCGGCTTGCCCTTTATGCTGCCGGGTGCGATGCCCCTCAGAGAGCCAGCCTTCAGTGTGTCAGGTGTGAGCTGCAGACTGAAGCGTCTTGCGATCCCCAGCTAATCAGAGTGTTGCTGCCACTGACACTGACACTGCCCCCTGTCACCCCTCACTAAGCCCCCTGTCACCTCCTCACTAAGCCCCCTGTAACCCGCTCCATTCCTGACACTGCCCCCTGTCACCCCCTCTCTCAGCCCCCTGTCACCCCCTCACTCTGCCCTATGTCACCCCCTCCCTCCCTGACACTGCCCGTCACCACTTCCCTCAGCCCCTTGTCACCCCCTCACTCTGGCCCTTGTCACCCCTTCACTCTGCCACCTGTCACCCCCCCTTCCCACACTCTGCCACCTGTTCCCCCCTTCCTTCCCTCACTCACTCTGTCCCCATCACCCCCTCACTCAGCCCCCTGTCACCCATCACTCAGCCCCCTGTCATCCCCTCCTTCCCTCACTCTGCCCCCTGTCACCCTCCCCCTCCCTGACAATGCCACCTGTCACCCCCTCCCTCAGCCACCTGTCACCCTCTCACTCTATCCCATGTCACCCCCTCCTTCCCTCACTCTGTCCCCTATCACACCCTCCCTCCCTGCCACTGCCACCTGTCACCCCCTCCCTCAGCCTCCTGTCACCCCTTCCCTCAGCCCCCTGTCACCCCCTCACTCTGCCACCCATCCCTCCCTCACTCTGCCACCTGTCACCCCCTTTCACACTCTGTTACCCCCTTCCACAATCTGTCAACCCCTTCCACACTCTGTCACTCTCATCCACTCTGTCATCCCATTTTACACCCTGTCATCCCCTCCACTCACATACACACTGTCACCCCCTCCCTCAGCCACCTGTCACCCTCTCACTCTATCCCATGTCACCCCCTCCTTCCCTCACTCTGTCCCCTATCACACCCTCCCTCCCTGCCACTGCCACCTGTCACCCCCTCCCTCAGCCTCCTGTCACCCCTTCCCTCAGCCCCCTGTCACCCCCTCACTCTGCCACCCATCCCTCCCTCACTCTGCCACCTGTCACCCCCTTTCACACTCTGTTACCCCCTTCCACAATCTGTCAACCCCTTCCACACTCTGTCACTCTCATCCACTCTGTCATCCCATTTTACACCCTGTCATCCCCTCCACTCACATACACACTGTCACCCCCCCCCGACACACTGTCACCCCCTCCACACACCGTGTCACCATTCCCCCCCACACACTGTCACCACACTCCCACACACAGTCACCACACTCCCACACATACTATCACCCCTTTAACCCTGCCACACTCACTTTAACCCCTCCTGATCCCATACATTCACATACAAGGATACTGTCAGACACATACACGAGTAGACAATGCCAGACACACTCAGAAATACACACAGCCAGATAAATACACTTTGCGACTGTCTGTATTAGTCAATATCTGTGCATCAGTGTGTTTGTGTGTGTATGCATGTGCATGTATCAGTGTGTATATGTATTTGTGTCTTAGTGTTTATATGTGTGCATGTATTAGTGTGTGTGTCTGTCTGCAATGTGATTGTGGTATGATATGGACAATGCAAAGGTAAGGTTGCAAGCAACATATATTATATGCATACATACATACATATACAATACATGGGAAAACACATATATAATAGTATACATGTAAAGGATAATAGCATATGTGGGGAAATGTCTATGACATTGTTTTCTTATCTGTAACTTTTATTAACAAACTATTATTTGGCAAATTATTATTTAAAAGCCCAACCAAAATGTTAATTTTTGTTTCAAATAACCCCTTCACACTGGCACTTATGTATCCACAACTGCATACTACACAACTATACCCCGTAATCGTGTATAAATGATTAGCATAATTGCAGATTAAATTTGTTTTTTGAAAATTATGCCATAACTACAGTCAAAGTGCTCACAACGCAGCGACAATGCAAGCCTCTGAAGATGAATACAAAGATTACATCTCTGTATCCAAAGCTGCAAGGTAGCCCTTCAATATATGTACAGTTCCTTACACACACACACAAGACAACACCTATATTTTTTTCACTAATGGTGTTAGTGGGGGGGCCTCATGTTTGAGTTTTACCTAAAGCCTCGCAAAGTCTAGTTTATATGTTATAAGGTACTTAAAACCAGTTGGTTCTCTACTCAGAAAATGAGACATGGGGATAAAACCAATGAAATGAGAAATCTATTTATAACAGAAAAGGAGCCCTCCCCTACTAACCCCGCCCAGACATTCTGTGGCTGTCCAATCACAGACTTCTCAAAGCAGCTTAATGAAAAGTCTATACAAGGCAGGTGCTATGCACAATTGCTGCCTCTTACAACAGGAAGTAACAGGACTGGTTGTCTGATTGACAGCCACAGAGGTGTAACAAGGTTAATTTATTTAAGTGCCAATTTCTATTGAAATCTGTACTTGTAAAAGAGGCCACACTTTTCACACATAAAACACCTCAACAAGATGAAGTTCTTTAGAGGTATGTGGTGTTCCTTTAATCTAAAGTTGTTTTGGTCCTTAGAGTGTCCACTTAAAGTATGACAAAGAAACATAAAGAAATAAGTTATCATTTATGGAATAATTATTAGTAGATGTAAGGAACTAGATTTCCACCCACATACAGTAAGTACATACAGTAAGACACACTCTTACACCCTCATCCCTACCCGGCTGCTAGAATGAGTACAAGGTGTTTTTCATAAAAGGCTTGTTAAGAAAGGATGCTGTATGCACTTTTAGAAACGACATATGCAACTAAGGTTATCATGAGACGAACAGGGTTATTTACTAAAGTGAGAATGCAAAGGGAATTAAAAGGAAACGTCTCTAGTGGCTGTCTGGAAGACAGCTGCTAGAGGTTGTTTTAACCCTGCAATGTAAACATTGCAGTTTCTCTAAAACAATGAGATGAAGTGGTGTAGGTGCCTATATTGTCCCTTTAATCGTTTACTTATTGTACAGCACTGTGGAAAATGATTGCTCTATTTAAATACTAATAATTTGACGACTACATAATCAGAGTTATTCACTTCAATGAGAATTGTTGGGAATTCAAAGTTAATTCAAAATGAATTTCTCATTGATTGTAATTGTAGTAGTAACAGATGTTGCTGAACTACGCATGAGACTGAGGTACCGATCCGAATCGTTATATAATCAGAGTTATTCACTAAAGTGAAAATTGTTGGGATTTCAAATTGAATTTCAAATTTACGTAGCAAAATTGGAAGCATAGCTGCCTTGAAGAATTTTTCCAGTTCAGCTATTTTAGCCTTAAATTTGAAATTCTCTTTGAATTCCTGACAATTCACATTTTAGAGAATAATCCAGAGTTTGCGTCCCTTCCAAACAGAGGACATGGTAGTAACTATAACCTTGTGGAAAGAGACTAAGTGGATCAGCACCCTTGAGACTCTATGTACTGCTGCCTGGTTACTATAGTGAGCGCCTATTACCCTTCCTTTTTGTCTATGTCCCAAGGGACTCAATGAGGATTATGAGCTTAAACACTTTTTATAAGAGGACCTTGTGGGTGCTGGTCCTATAGTGTATACATCACTTTCTTTAACCAGTGCCATTGAAGGGACCTCAAATCCAGAGCACGCAACCCAGGACTTTCTCTTTCAAGTTTATTGAAACAGCAAAAAGACGAACGGGAACCGAGCTGTGTACCATCCACATTGGAATTCCACAACCAATTCCACCATTGCTTTTCATCTGGAGTGAGAAGACTACCAAGCATGGGTGAGATCATATTCATATTCCTGTGAGGATTATGTACAATTAAATTTTGACTGTTACTCATTTTTTAATTTTTACACATTTTTCCCTTTTTTGTATATTTTTTTATTTTTTAATAATGTGCACATATATTGCCCTTACGTATGTAAATATATCTTTTTCATATCGGAAGAAAGTCCGGTGACAGATATGCTGAATTAAATGCAATTACGGATGAAATCTAACTTTAAATTAAATAAGGTCTCTGATGAAATGAACTATGCACTATGCAGTCAGTAAACCAGCTACTTTATAAAATTATAATAAATCTGCATTTTATTCTTTACGTTGGGTGCGGTATCATTTCTTTGTAATTATAACTTTGCTGTGTTGCTTAGGGATTAGCTCTAGGTTAGGAGTGCTGCTATTCCTGAGCTAGACCCCAATCAAGGTCAGTGATATGTCATGATAATGGATGACCAGTCTTACAACAAGGCTTGAGAAAGAGTGTCACGTCAATGTCAGTCACTCCTTCTCCACCCCAAGTGTCTAAATTTGCCAATGAAATGAAAAGGAAACAATATACCTTATCCAATGGGAAGGTAAAGTTCTCCTACAGCCCATTCTGTTTTCTATCCCATCACTTCCCTTTATTGCTGACTGAGGAGGTGCAGCACAAAAGAGGGTGGTGTAGTTTGGTAGTTCATAGACAGCAAGCTATGCATGTTGACAACAGATGCCTTTAATGCATAGAATTCACGTTTGCAGCTAATAGGGTTACACTTCCAGCAGCAAAGTGTTTTATGTCTGTAAGTGCAGTATAAATCTCTCCTTTAATCACTTAAGTGGTCATGGGGCTTGGAGTAAGCCTATTAAGAAACGTTATGAAAGTTCTAACTAACAAGCTATGTTTTACTCATTCTATGACACACAATTTGCAGTCTTCTATCACCATCTAGTGGTGGTTTTGACAACATGAAATCAGTATATATATATATATATATATATATATTTTTTTTTTTTCCTGTATATATTTTTATACAGGACTGACATTCTTGATGCTCCTTATAAAACCATGGGCCTTGCCTCCCCCCACACAGAAACTCTCAGACACATGCACAAATGCACATACACATTGCCTAACACACACAAAGATACAAATTATCTGGCACACATATAGGGATTGACAATCAATGACACACAAATCTAGGTATTAATACCAGATCTCCCAACTTTGCTGTGAGATAGTAACAATTTTGGGCTCCTTTGTCCACTGTCTCTAGTTTGTTCCTTGGTGTCTTACTTTTGGATACACCAGAATCCAGGGCTCTGCCCACGCTCCTCCCCTGCCAATGTCTACCGGCGGGGGAGACCTAATGCGCATTATTCAAGGCTTTCCTGTGGGGAAAATCTGACGCTGGAGGTCCGTGAGGACGTCCAGCATCAGATAACGGACCAAAAGTCAGTTTGGATTCCGGAAGCGCCCCCAGTGGCTGTAGGTTAGTGGCTGTCTGGGGGCAGTTCTCTGGAACTGCAATGTTTAACATTGCAGCACTAAGTACAAAAGGGTCACAGCACCCAGACTACTTCAATTAGCTGAAGTGGTCTGGGTGCCTACAGTGTCTCTTTAAATATATAAAAAGCATTGAGCAAATGCATTTTTTTTTAAATATTTCTTCAAAAATATTATGATAATGACTGAACATGTGAGTGAAGCCTTTTAAAATCATGTCTGATACACACTACTCCAGTGCAAAGTTCTTGGCAACAGAAAGAAAATATGTCCTGCCTTTGTGTTGCCAGAGAGGTGGTCTGTTGTGCACTTATTGGCTCTGTGTGAAGGTTAAATAATTTTTTTTTTTAATGAGATATGGAACATGGATGGATACAAAGTGAGAAGTGATAGTACCACTGAGTCGCACCAAGTACAGACTTCAGTGAAACAAGATGGGGCACAAGCTGTGATCCAGTGTTCCTTCTAATGCATTCTGGGATTGTGTCTCAATAATAGGGCAGGGGGAGAAGAAATATATTTTAGTGAATTATGTAATTTATGTAAAACCTCTTCTAGGCTCACAGTGTCCCAATCTAATCAGCTAAGTAAGCCATACCACCTGCAAAGGGTTTCTGAGCCTTTAAATGGTCTCTCAGTCTGGTTCAGTAGGAATCACAATCATGGGGAAGACTGCTGACCTGACAGTTGTGCAGAAAACCATTATTGACACCCTCCATAAGGAAAGAAAGCCTGAAAAGGTAATTGCGAAGGAAGTTGGATGTTCCCAAAGTGCTGTATCAAAGCACATTAACAGACAGTTATGTGGAAGGGAAAAGTGTGGAAGAAAAAGGTGCAAAAGTAGCAGGGATGACCGCAGCCTGTAGAGGATTGTCTGGAAAAGGCCATTAATGTGTTGGGAACTTTCACAAGGAGTGGACTGAAGCTGGAGATGTGCTTCAGATGTCGTATTCCTCTTGTCAAACCGCTCCTGAACAACAAACAACGTCAGAAGCATTTTACCTGGGCTAAAGAAAAACAGACCTGGTCTGTTGCTCAGTGGTCCAAAGTCCTCTTTTCTAATGAGAGCAACTTTTGCATCTCATTTGGAAACCAAGGACCCAGAGTCTGGAGGAAGAATGGAGAGGCACACGCTGCAAGATGCTTGAAATCCAGTGTGAAGTTTCCACAGTCTGTGTTGATTTGGGGAGCCAGTCATCTGCTGGTGTTGGTCCACTGTGTTTCATTAAGTCCAGGGTCAACCCAGCCGTATACCAGGAGATTTTGGAGCACTTCATTTTTCCTTCCGCAGATGAGCTTTTCCAGCAGGACTTGGCACCTGCCCACACTGCCAAAAGCACCAAAGCCTGGTTCAATGACCGTGGGATTACTGTGCTTGATTGGCCAGCAAACTCACCTGACCTGAGCCCCATAGAGAATCTATGGGGCATTGCCAAGAGAAAGATGAGAGACATGAGACCGAACAATGCAGAAGAGCTGAAGGCTGCTATTGAAGCATCCTGGTCTTCCATAACACCTCAGCAGTGCCACAGGCTAATAGCATTGAGGCAGTAATTGCTGCAAAAGGGGCCCAAACCAAGTACTGAGTCCATATGCATGCTTATACGTTTCAGAGGTCCGATATTGTTCTATGTACACTCAGGGGTCAAGTCCTGGGGAAAAAAGTGTGGGAACTCCCCCCCCACCCAAAAAAAAAAACCACTCGTATGCATATATAAACGCGTGCACACACATACACTCACAGACACACACATGCACTCAGACACTCACAGACACACATACTCAGACACACACACAGTGGTGTATTTTAATTTTGTGCTGCCCTAGGCATGACTATACCTGAGCACCCCCTAATCTAAATTTACCACCCCTTCCTGTCAAGGGCGCACCGCTTCCTGATTAAGAACCCACCCCATCCTCTTTAGACTCCACCTTTTCCTGCTCCTTTTAAAGAAATACTATAGTGCCAGGAAAACAAAGCTGTTTTCCTGGCACTATAATTCCCTATAGTGCCCCCCTCCCTCACTCGACACTGATGGGGTTAAAATCCTATGGGTATTTAGCAGATGCTGGATGTCCTCATGCACAGGGTGAGGACGTCCAGCATCAGTTAGGCGACTTTTGGTCACCTAACCACCCGAAAGTCCCTCTAGTGGCTGTCTGGTAGACAGCCACTAGAGGTGGAGTTACCCCTCAAGGTAATTATTGCAGTTTCTGAGAAACCGCAATAATTACACTTGCAGGTTTAAGGGGACTGGGACACTGCACCCAGACCACTTCAATGAGCTGAAGTTGTCTGGGTGCCTATAGTGTCCCTCTAAGCACACTCTCTGACAGACACCCACACTGGCAGATACACACTGACAGTAACACACACACTCAGTGACACACACTCATTCATTGACAGAGAGACACACACAAACACACTGACAGACACACTAATAGTCACACACACTAAGTGACAAACAGACTCTCACTGATTTGACAGACACTTACAAACATACACTAACAGAAGCACATACACGCAAACATGTGCATACAGTAACAGAAGCACATACACTCATACGCACACACACGTGCATACACTAACAAAAGCACATACACGCAAACATACATACAGTAACAGAAGCACATACACTCATACACACACACACACACTGACACAAACACACACATACACTAACAGACATAAACATACACACACATACATAGACTAACAGACATACACACATACATACACTAACAGACACGCACACACACATACACTAACAGACATACACACATAAACTAACAGACATACACACAAACTAACAGACATAAACTAACAGACATACACACATATAAATAGACTGACATACACACACTCACACATACACATACACTAACAGACATACACACATACACTAACAGACATACACACACACTAACAGACATACACACACATACACTAGCAGACATACACATACACTAACAGACATACACACACATACATAGACTAACAGACATACACTAACAGACATACATATACAAATTATTAAAATTAACATTGCCCACCCACCCAGCCTCCCTTCCTTTTAGGAAAGCTGGCATGAATGGGTTCCTGGGGTCCAGTGGGGCTGCAGTGAGGCGGGCTGCTCTCTCCCTGTCATGGGGGGGCACCTGATTTGCCCCCCCCCCCGGCGGGCTGCTCTCTCCCTGTCACACGCGGCGAGGGAGCTGTGTCCTCTCTGCTCCCTCTCGCCGCGTGGGTTGTCTTCTGATGCAGGGAGCCGGAATATGACGTCATATTCCGGCTCCCTGCATCAGAAAACGGCGCACGGTGAGAGGGAGCAGAGAGGACACAGCTCCCTCGCCGCGTGTGACAGGGAGAGAGCAGCCCGCCGGGGGGGGGGGGGCAATCAGGTGCCCCCCCCCCCCATGACAGGGGGAACACAGGGCATTTGGGGGCGGCATTTTTTGCCGCCCCCTGAGTGCCTGCAGGGGGAACGGCGTTCCTCCTGTGAAAAAAGTGCAGGAACGCCGTTCCCACGCGTTCCTGCAGGACTCGAGCCCTGTGTACACTCCTTGTTTTATTGATTGCATGTAATATTCTAATTTACGGAGATTGTGGATTTGGGGTTTTCATGAGCTGTAAGCCATAATCATCACACTTATTACAAATCACAGCTTGAACTATCTTGCTTTGCATGTAATGCGTCTCTCATATATTAGTTTCCCCTTTTACGTTGCATTACTAAAATAAATTAACTTTTGCACAATATTCTAGTTTTTAAAATATCACCTGTATGATCTTTGTATCTCACCAGATAAAAGGGGTAGAGCTAATTTTTTTTTAGCAGTTTTATATAATGACATAGACAACACTGAAGATCAGTCCTTTACATGAATTAGGGAGTGAGTTTTCAGGTCTCAGGACAAATTAATTATATAAATTCCCTTTTAGTGAGGAAAAATTAATTGTAAACATTCCCTTTTAGCCCACAGAAAAAGGGACTCATTGTTACTAAATACCTTACTAGCCTCTTTTATATTATTTTATTATTATTATATAGCGCCAGCAAATTCCATAGCGCTGTATGGGTAAGCCCTATTGCATGCATTCATCATGAGCATTGGGGAAATTGTCTGGAACTGTTGGTCTGGGGCCAACCTGACCTCAAGATGTTTGAGTTTATATTTGGATGGATGTCTTTCCCAGAAAGCCAAAGGTTAAGGTATAAAGAAGTCAGAATAGTCAAATAACGAACCAAAGGTCAAGGGTCAAGCATACAGTAGTCTGAATAGTCAAATAACAAGCCAAAGTCAAAATACACAAGAAACTACCATAAACACACACTCAAATAAGCACAATAGAGGAAAGGGGGGGGGGGGTGGCAGGCCTGTCCACTGAGCCAAGCAGACGCTAGCTGCTGCAGCTCCTGCTCTAAGAGGCAAAAACTTCGAAATTCTGCTGAAAAACGGCGATAAATCGACTCCTGAAGAGAGATGACACTAGGGTGCTCAAAATGGTACCATACAAGCAACCTTCAATATGGTACTCACCTGCACTTCTCTTGCGGCCTACAATCCTCTGGACCGGCAGTGATTATCCCGATCTACCCTCAGGAGGCTCCCCCGCAATATGGTGAGAACGCGGCCCAGTCGCTGGAGCTCGAGTCAGGTGGCAACATAACTCACAAGATGGGGGAGGCCATGTGCTCCCCAGGCCCCAGCAGCAAGTAGTCTGATGTGGAGCTCTGTCTGGAAAGGATCTTCAACACTTTTTGGGAGAGGCTGGAAGCTCATCTGCACCCTATAGCTTTGGAGACCCTGACTGAATACTCGCCTTGGAGCCAAGCCTTCGAATGGAAGGTCGTGGTTACATCCCTGTCACCGGCCCGCTTAGAAAGACAATGCCAGCAGGAGCCCACCCTAGAGTCGGAGACTCTGGATTTCTCAAGGGGCAGTGATTGCCCACAGACGGCTTCCTGGATCATGGAGGCCCATATGATAGCACACCCAAGTCTGCCCTACCTCCAAGCTGGAATTCAGCGTCTGCCTCAGTGTGAATGGGCTTGTCTGCATGGTGCAGGACTTTGCTTGGCCCCTGTACGGCATGGGTTGACAGAGGTACTGGGAGTGTCTCTCACCCTGGTAGTGTACCCTTTACTTGCCTAACCTATCAACAATGGTTGGACACTTGCTTTACTGTTACACAGCCCTCACATTCTGTTGTTAAATCCCCATAGCAGGCTTTGTATTACTTTAACTTCTCATACTACTTTTCCCTACTACTTGACAACTGTCCTGGAGGGAGCCCCCTGGAGACCTTAACTCTACCTGTTACAGCCACAGTTACTCACTCACTTACTTTTTGCATACAGCTTGTTTGACATACTTGTATTTACACTGTACCTCTCTTGTTCTTACTCTTGGGAAAAAAAGCGTGTCCAGCGGGCGCCATGACACTGTCTTAGACTGTACATCCCAACTTGCAGATATAGGACAGATCCTAACCAGAAACAAGTATTATTAGTCTGTAGTAATATCCTAAAACCATCTATTGCAGTCCCAAAAGGGAATGCCTGAAACCAGCAGTTGTAAAATATTTTTTACTGCTGTGTTTTCCTGGACCTTTGCATCTCAGGGTACCCAGAGGATGAAACTTCAAATAAGCCGTAATAGTTTTCAGCTATGTCCCACTTTTGGGAACACCAGGGAACTTTCCCCAGAAAGTGTAGCGCCAGAGCATCATTAGATGCGGTCACACTGTTCTAGGGACACTAGGCCCAAGCAGAGAGCAGCTCTCTGCATGGTTCATGCTTCATGGGAGTGCCTGCATGATTGTCAGGGATTGTCAGTCAGTATGGTGTGCATTCACACCTGGCTGACATGCCTTTCTTTCCTTAGAGTTGAACCAGTAATACCATTTTACCCCGACCACGCGCTTTATGGGACACATATGGTTGGGGTATGGAAATGCACTACCCTAACAAGGATTAGGTATGTGTTACACACCACTGACTTGGGCAAATCATTAGTAATTGTATAATGTGCACTTTTTAGAAAATAATTCTAACACTGTTATGAATCGCTTTTGCTTTTCAGGTCCAGACCACAACCACATGTAATGACACAAAATATACTTCTTTTACAAAGTTCCAAAAGCAGCCAAACATCTACCAATGCAAGGTTTGATAGGGACATACTAATTACTAAAATCATTACATCTTGTGGTTTTGGTGCATAAGTACAGTCCCTTTTCTTGGTTATTGCTGCCCGTTTGTCAGAAACGCTAATATTTATAGTTATCCAAAAACACACCTCTAGTGACTGTCAGACAGGCAGTCTATTGAGTCACTTCACTTCACAGCTTCTTTTTGTTGTGCATATACAATAGGTCTGTATTGCTTCTCTGTATTTTGAGAAGACTGGATTACAGGTAAGTTTAAAGGATTTTTAAAACTTTTTTATTTTTGTAAACTAAACAATAGGGCACCCTTTTATTATTATTATTATTATTAAATCTTTCCACTTTAACTTTGATATATACATCAGGTATTAACTGACTTCTACTATTCTACCTGGAGACATACATGAATCCTCCTTTCCTTTTCTTTGTCTACAACGTTCAATAACGTTAAGTCACATGGTGCTGAAAGTAAATATAGAACAACATTCCATGTGACATTTTCTCATTTTCTGCATATTTAGAAGACAGAAACTAACATTTTACGAGGTGTTATTTCAAAGTTATTTGTTTTCTTTACATCAGACCTGCCAGAAAACATAATCCTTCAAGGTCAGGCCAGAAATAAACACCTTAAAAAAACAATAATTACATTAAATTCTGACACTATAAATTATATCTAAAATAACTGATCACATTTATTTTTCCAGGCATGAACACAAGAACATAAAGCCAGCTACTTATGTGTACCTTTTTTTTTTTAAATGTATTTTTAATGTTTTTTCTGTTTGTGACCTTGTAAAGCAATAAATAATATGTTGAAATTTAGATGACTCCAATATATTACAACCTGGTTTTTCAACTTGTGGTACGGGGTACTTGCACCAAAAGCTGGTGGTACACCAAGAGCTGGCTGGCTGGTAGGCTGTAGATGGGTGGAGAGGAGGCTGTTTCCTTGCACGCAATACGGTAATGCCGGAAGCCTGGTTATGTGGTCACTCAAGCCTTGGCATCACTAAACAGCATGCGAGGGCAAGAAGACCATGAAGATGACAGCAGCCACATTAGATCCTAGGGAAAGGATCCCACTGGACCTCAGGGATCAGGGCCGGCCTGTCCTATAGTTGACTTAGGCGGTGGCACAGCACTCCCTCCTACCTGTCACTTAGTGTAGCGTGGCTGGGCGGCGCAGACTGCTGTACAGGAGCTTCTATTTCCTGAAAGATCGAGGGGGGGGAGGAGAGCACTAAGGGATGGGGATGCAGGGAGGAGCACTAAGGGACAGGGGAGCAGGTGAGATCACTAAGGGACAGGTGAGGAGGGAAGATCACTAAGACACTACACACCTACACAATGCATCCTTACACATACACCTACACAATGCATCCTTACACATACACATACACAGAAACACACAATGCATGCCTACACACACATGCACAAAAACATACAATGCATCCCTACTCACATACAGACACACCGAAACATACAATGCATCCTACACTCACACAGAAACACACCATGCATCCACTACACGCACGCACACACACACACACACACACACACACACAAAATGCATCCCTTACACACACACACTGCTTCTCTTAATGCATCTCTTACACACATGCAATGCCCCCATTACAGACACAAACACTGCATTACATTACATACACAGAAACACACCTTGCATCCCTTACACATACAAACACAGATTCACACAATGCATCCCTTACACACACACACACACACACTGCATCCCCTATACACACACACTACATCCCTTACACAAACTGGTATCCCTATACACTACATTTCATAAGAACACACACACATTACATCCTCTACAATAACACATAACACATCCCCTACACACATACACTCCACTCCCTGTGAGCAAACTCATGGGTAGGCCTTTTAAGCATAAGTCTTATGGGCAGGCCTAGTAGGCATACTCACGGTCAGGCCCTGGGGGCCCAGACCGTGATCTGTGTAAGAGGCCCAAAAAATGGAGCTGCTTCCTGTTCGTTGATTTTTGTGAGCACTGCCTCCAGAGAGCCTGTTTTAACACCAGACCAGTGGAGCCAGACTGCAGCCTGACCCCATCATCCTCTTGTCCTTATCTGGTGGTAAGTAGGCAATCCAGTATATTATTAGTGGCACTAATCTCGAATTTACCTCACATTAAAGGGACACTGTAGTCACCAGAACCAATACAGCTTGATGTAGTGGTTCTGGTGTCTATAGTCTGTCCCTGCAGGCTTTTTAATGTAAACACACTGCCTTTTCAGAGAAAAGACACTGTGTGCAGCACTGGCGTTGGCTCATATGTCAGATCATATGGGTGGGGTATTGTGATGTCACATGGTGGGCAGAGCATATGGGGGGCGGCAAAAATCCTTGCACTGGCCCTGCCAGGGTAGAATCCACTCCACTTCTCCCAAAAGTAGGCTGGATAGAGTTAAATAAAAATAATTTAAATAAATATATAATTTGTTAGTGTGTGAGAGAATGTGTACCATCTGAGCCATATGTTATTATTGGCTCCATGCTTGTGTGTCACACTCTTTTGGTTTATATGCTATTTATCTTGACAATATTGCACTATTTCTTTTCATCTTTGTATTTTTACAGATTTATATTGTATCTCAGCCCTATAGCTCCACCCCATGTATGTATAGTTTGTCCTATAGTAACCATTCAGGAGGTCTGAAACAAGCTTAAGCTCGCAAATGCCATTACAGACGTAATGTGATGTAATTCCAGTAAAATACAAGTTTAGCAGGCTAAGATTGCCACAAGGCATATGTATGTATATGTGTTTGTAGTATCAGTTGGTTAATTACACGTAGCTAAGATACTGTCATCACTGTACTGACCAGGTGCAGGAATGTAAGAACTGGAATTACGCGTCCCTCTCCTTTGTATCAGATGAGCCACGTGGTTAGACCGGATGGATGAGTTTAGACTCTATTCATTAAATAGGTTAAGGGTATGTGTGGGTGTAGTTAATTGTGGGAGGAGCTACAGTGCTATATAAGGAATGTACTCTATGTATTCAGTACTCAGACTTTGCTGTATTTTGGTGACGCTAGTCCCTCTGAGTCCCGATCGGTGATCCAATAAAGAATCTCTTCCTTCCTGAAGAAACCTGTGTCCATCTCTCTGTGCTTGGCTTCCGTCAGTTTCTCCGGTATCATTTGGTGCATTGGCCGGGAAGCTCATCGTTCAACGGTAGCTGAGAGGCAGAGGCGTGAGACGGTCTATCTTTGCCCACGTTCTCTACGGCTGCACCCCTGAACTTCTGCGTGGACCTCCCTTCGTCTCGGCGCCACTGGTCTGTTGTCCAGGAGATCATCGGCCTCTACGTGAGAAGTGCTGGGGTGTCCCCGTCGATGAGTGTGAACTCAGGTTCAGGAACGAGGAGGTAAGATAACTGCTGTTTTAGACGGCAGGACCCGCTAGGGGTATACCGATTGTGCGGTAGGCCCAAAGGGGTTTTTGAATCTGTATCTGCCCCCTCTGTCGGAGGGAAGGAGCGAAGGCGCACCGCTCGATCGAACGCTCTTTAGTCAGACCGTTTGATTTGGTTAGTCAGGTGGGGTCCTGGTGTAAATAGCCCTAGCCGGACACCGGTGTCTTGTCTAGACTAGCGTTCTAGGGTGTATATTACGTTCGCTAGGTCGGAGGGACCGGGAGACTAAGCGGCGCCTGTGTAAATTCGGTTCGCTAGTTCTCATCCTATCTGGGCTAAGTGGGAAGGCGTGTAAATTTGGAACCCACTAGACTTTTGATAGTACGACTAAGAGGCGCCTGTGTAAATTCGGTTCTCTAGCTCGTTGTATAGTGCGACTAAGAGGCGTCTGTGTAAATTCGGTTCTCTAGCTCGCTATATATGTGGTGATTGGGCAGTGTGGCTAACCAAAACGGGTGTATATAGTTTTAGGTAGTCCATTCAAGGTACTGGCCAATAGTTTAGTTGGGAATTGTAAATGTGTTAACGATTGTTTTAGTAAAGTGTATATCTTGTTAGATAGCGCGAGCTCAGCCGTCTAGCGAGAGTGTTAATAGTGTGTTGCTGTATCATAGTGCACGGTACCATAACCCTGTATATTTACTGACATTATATAATAAGTACTAATCATTGTCGTCCATTGCATGTTTAACACCATAACCACTAATAATTGTATTGTGACCTTAACTTGTGCTTTGACCTATGCTAACCGTACTGTAACCGCTATTTGTAAAAGACGATGTTACTGGGGTGTGTTATAGACGGGTAATTCGTATATAGAGAATTATAGCGTGGGTGACTGTGTAGTTACGCCAAAGGGCATAATATTGATTATATAGTGACTGGTGTAGCAGCTGTGTGTGTACGGGAATTCCCTGAGTGTTTATTGTTATTGTGTACGTTTCACTTGGTAACCGTACCACGTGGTGCTGTTGCCAGAGGAAACGGGTGTGACTGTTGAATAGTACGCGTGTATAGTAATCGTTGTCGACGACGTTCCACTGTTAAATATGGGTGCGTCGCAGTCAACGATTCCGGATCCCTTAGGATGTATGGTTAAGAATTTTAAAAAGGGATTCAAAGTTTGTGATTTTGGGGTTAAGATGTCCCCTGTACGTTTGGTCACTTTGTGCACTAGGGAGTGGCCTACTTTGGTTGCGGCATGGCCGCCACGTGGCAGTTTGGATCCAACTCTGGTACAGCGCTTACACGTGGCTGTATCAGGTAGGCCTGAACTTTACGGCCAGTTTCCTTATATTGATTGTTGGAGACAGGCCGTAAATGACTCGCCAAAATGGCTCCGGACATGCCACGAGGAACAGTGTCGCCTCATGGTAGCTAGGACTTGTTCGTCCACTAGGGCTGGTGTTAGGCCCATTTTGGACACGCCCCCTGAGTCCGAGATCCCTTTGCCGCCCCCTTACTTTCCGGTAAGAGGAAGTGACGCAAATACAGGAAGTCCTGTAACCCTTCCCTCATTACCCTCATCCACTTCCGCTTCCTCCTCCAGTACAGGATCCACCCCCCCTCGTACTAAATCTCCCCTTCCGGAACCAGAACCCACCCCCATTAGAAACGAATATCCTGATTTGGCGCCACTTCAGACTTCCGGTCAAGCTTCATCTAGCTCGGCCCGAAGTGTTCTATTCACTACCTTTTCCCAAAACCAACCTCCCACATCCCCATACCCTATATCTCCCCGACCGGAACCCATGACTGACGCTTCCCTACGTAGCCCCATCCAAACCCGACAGTTGACTGGTGCCCAACAATTAAAGCACTATCAGATGCCTCTTCGCTTAAATCCAGGGTCAGCTTATATCGATGCCGCAGGTCAAATGGCACACGCTGACCCTGTCTTCGTATATGTCCCTTTCACCACTACCGACCTTTTAAACTGGAAGACCCATAATTCCTCGTATACTGAGAAACCACAAGCCATGACTGATCTGTTCACCTCAATAGTACAGACACATAATCCGACATGGGCTGATTGCCAGCAGTTATTAATGACTTTATTTAACAATGAGGAAAGGACAAGAATAAATCAAGCAGCCATTAAAGCATTAGAGGATAGAGCCCGTGCTTTGAACCAAGCTAATCCAGCAGCATGGGCCGCAACACATTATCCCAACACTGATCCCGATTGGAACGTAAATGGTGCTGATATGGTTCAACTCAGAGCCTATAGAGACGCTATAATTGCTGGCATGAAAGCCGGAGGAAAGAAAGCCATTAACATGTCGAAGACAGTTGAGGTGATCCAGAAAAGCGATGAAGCGCCCAGTGTCTTTTATGACCGATTATTGGAGGCGTACCGCTTGTACACCCCCTTTAATCCGGAAGACGCAGACAATTCCCGAATGGTTAACTCCGCCTTTGTCAGCCAAGCTTACGGAGATATTAAGCGCAAGCTACAAAAGTTAGAAGGGTTTGCAGGTATGTCAATCTCCCAACTAATGGAGGTAGCTAATAAGGTCTATATGAATAGGGAAACAGAAAGCAAGAAAGAGGAGGAGCGCAAGATGCGTAAAAAGGCTGATATGCTAGCGGTAGCGATCGCAGGCGTAGATAAACGGGGCCCAGATAGAGGCAATAATAGATGGAGTAGGGAGCCTTTGAGTAGGGATCAGTGTGCGTATTGCAAGGAAGAAGGGCATTGGAGGAACGAATGTCCGCAAAGAGAGCAGTACGAGAGAGACCAACCCAGGGCAGGCTACGGAAACTTTAGAGGCAGAGCGAGAGGTAGAGGAGGTCCCGGAGGGAGTAATGGTTATAGAGGGAGTAATGGGAACAGAGGAAGTGTTAGGGAAGACAGGTATATTCCAGCAGCGCAAAGGTCTCGCGATAGAGAAGGTAGGGACTTTGTAGGATTGGCTGACACGGTCATGGAGGACTATTGATACCGACCGGGCTCCATCCCCCTTGGTCGAGCGGAGCCTATGGTCGATGTATCAATAGGGGGGAAAAGGAGTGCGTTCATGATCGACACTGGTGCTGAACATTCAGTGGTGACTAATCTAGTTGCTCCTCCATCTGGAAGGACTATTACTGTGATAGGAGCAACTGGAAGAAGTGCTGAAAGACCGGTTCTTAAAAGTCGACTCTGTACATTGGGAGGCCACGTAGTAAAACACCAATTCCTTTATATGCCTGAATGTCCAGTCCAATTGCTGGGACGTGATATGCTATCCAAATTACAAGCGCAGATTACGTTCCTACCAGATGGAACAACATCTTTAAAGTTTAATGGACCTTCAGGTATTATGACTTTATCCGTACCAAAGGAAGAAGAGTGGCGACTTTATACAGTGTTGACTAGCCAAAACCCTAGGAGTGATGAGACATTGTTTAACATACCAGGAGTTTGGGCAGAGAACAACCCACCAGGACTGGCCCGCAATATTCCACCAATAAAAATTGAACTGAAACATGGGGTTTATCCAGTGAGCCTAAGACAATATCACATTCCGCAGAAGGCTAAGAAGAACATCCAATCCTATCTGGATAAGTTCATACGGTATGGTATCCTAAAATTCTGTACTTCCCCCTGGAACACCCCATTGCTGCCTGTTCAAAAGCCCGGCACAGATGAGTATCGACCTGTGCAGGACTTAAGAGCAGTCAATGATGCGGTTGTTAGCATACATCCAGTTGTACCCAATCCATATAACCTGCTTGCTTTAATTCCGGGCGGGGCTACTTACTTCACAGTCTTAGATCTCAAAGATGCCTTCTTTTGCCTCCGAATTGCCGCAGAAAGTCAATGTATTTTCGCTTTCCAATGGGAGAACGCTGTAACGGGCTCAAAACGCCAAATGACTTGGACAAGACTGCCCCAAGGGTTTAAAAATTCACCTACCCTATTTGGTTCAGCCCTAAGTCAAGATCTATTGGATTTCGAGTCCATCCCAGGAGAGTGTGTATTGTTACAATATGTAGATGACTTGTTGACAGCAGCAGTTACAAAAGAAATCTGTCAGCAAGCAACGCACGATCTACTACACATTCTCTGGAAGGCAGGATACAAGGTGTCTAGAAAGAAGGCTCAGTTGTGTTTGCCAACTGTCAAGTATCTAGGATTCCATATCTCTGAAGGTCAAAGAATTATGGGGCCAGAGAGAAAAGAAGCTGTCTGCCAAATACCAATACCCAAGAATAGAAGACAAGTGCGAGAATTCTTGGGGGCAGCAGGCTTCTGTAGGATATGGATTCCCAGTTATGCGATACTAGCAAAACCTCTGTACGCAGCTATCAAAGGTACAGAGCACGACCCCTTCTTATGGACCCAAGAACAGCAAACGGCATTTGAAGATGTGAAGAAGGCTTTGATGAGTGCCCCAGCATTAGGTCTACCTGATCACACACGACCATTCTACTTATATGTACACGAGCAAAGAAGAATGGCTGTGGGAGTATTGACACAGTACTTGGGATCATGGCAAAGACCTGTTGCCTACATGTCTAAGCAACTGGATGCAGTGGCCAGCGGACTTCCACCTTGTCTAAGAGCCGTAGCTGCAGCCGCCCTGCTAGTAGCTGAAGCCGATAAACTCACTCTGGGTCAAGAACTTTATGTACGAGTCCCACATGCAGTACAGACGTTGTTGGATTACAAAGGAAATCATTGGTTTAGTAATAGCCGTATGACCAAGTATCAAGCAATGTTGTGTGAAAACCCAAGAGTGCATTTAGAGACTGTAAACACCTTAAATCCAGCTACCCTTTTGCCACAACCTACTGAAAGTCAACATGATTGTTTGGAAGTAATGGATGAAGTATTCTCAAGTAGACCAGATCTTCGTGATTTTCCCATCCAGAACCCCGATGTTCAATATTACACCGACGGCAGTAGTTATGTGAAAGAAGGGATCCGCTATGCAGGATATGCAGTGACAACAATAGACAAGGTGATAGAAGCTCGGCCACTGGCGAAAGGAACATCAGCACAAAAGGCAGAATTAATAGCACTAACACGAGCGTTACAATTGGCTGAAGGTTTAAGAGTAAATATCTATACGGACTCTAAGTATGCGTTTTTAACCACTCATGCCCACGGAGCTTTGTATAAAGAAAGAGGACTACTGAATTCAGAAGGCAAAGAAATCAAGTACGCAGCTGAAATCCTACAACTATTGGAAGCAGTGTGGGAGCCGAAAGAAGTCGGTATCATACATTGTCGAGCGCATCTGAGAGGAGATGGTGATGTAACCAAGGGAAATCGGATGGCAGATAGTGCAGCTAAGCGTGCTGCTGAATCAGGAAGACAGGAGTATGTAGGGCATATAGCTGCTCTTATACCAACTCCACTGTCCCAATGGACTCCAGTTTATACAGCTCAAGAAGAGGAGTGGTTAAAGACTGAACCGGGAAAGTATCTGGAGAACAAGTGGTATCAGCTAGAAGATGGAAGAATAGTTATACCAGCATCGCTAGCGGTAGAAATTGTCCAAAATTATCACAACGGGACACATTCTGGGAGAGACAGTACTGAAGAATCTCTTAGAAAACATTTCTACATACCAAGATTGTCCAACTTGACTCAGGCCATTGTACGCAGATGTGTAACGTGTGCTAAGAATAATGCAAGACAAGGACCAGTAAAGCCACCAGGAGTTCAGTTTATGGGGGGACTCCCCATGTCCGATCTACAAATAGACTTTACAGTGATGCTTAAATCGGGTGGACATCGTTACCTGCTGGTAATTGTGTGCACCTATTCAGGCTGGGTAGAAGCATGTCCTACTCGTACAGAGAAAGCAGGAGAAGTTGTGAGATTCCTGCTACGAGAAATAATACCCCGATATGGACTACCCTGTTCTATAGGATCGGACAATGGTCCAGCTTTTGTTCACCAGTGCCTACAACAACTGACTCATATGCTTGGTATAAAGTGGAGGCTTCATACTGCATATAGACCCCAGAGTTCTGGTAAGGTAGAGAGAATGAATAGAACTATAAAGAACCAGTTGGCTAAAATGTGTCAGGAAACCCAACTTAAGTGGAACGTTCTCTTACCCATAGCTTTATTGCGAATCCGCAGTACCCCTACCAGAAGGATGGGCCTCTCTCCTTTTGAAATCATGTATGGGCGACCACCTCCCGTACTTGGTAACTTAAGGGGGGACTTGAGTCAGTTGGGAGAAGGAATTACCCGGCAGCAGGTTGTAGAGTTGGGTAAGACTATGGAGGAGGTACAGAAATGGGTACAAGATAGATTACCTGTGAATATTTATCCCCCTGTTCATAGTTATCATCCAGGAGATCAAATGTGGATTAAAGAGTGGAATAATGTACCGTTAGGGCCCAAGTGGAGAGGTCCTTATGTTGTTCTTTTGTCTACCCCTACAGCAATAAAAGTAGCAGAAGTGACTCCGTGGATACATCACTCCAGGGTTAAACCAGCAGCAGTCGATTCTTGGCAAGTTACAGCAGATCCAGAGAATCCCTGCAAGATCCGGTTAAAACGCACTACTCAGTCGGAGTAACGAGGAATTATTGTGGATTACAAATTTTATTGTTACAGGTGTGAGTGAGAAGGCCATAATAAAGCCTGTCCGCTTACCATCACATAGTGTATAAGCCAGGAAAGTCTCGAAGGGACACCTGTGAAGATGAGCAGAACTCCATTCCCTGCAGCCCCTCACATCCTGGAAGCTGAGGCGCCATCGCACGGACGAAGACTGAGGATGACGGCGAAAGATGTGCTTTTGATAGTGTTTATTTATATGTGTTTTTATATTCAGGAAGGTAGAGGTACCGACACTCCTAGCTGTGAGGTATGCATTAAGACTACGAGAACAGGTAACCATATTTCCCAAACCCTAATTTGGCATTCACAATACGAATGTAAAGGAGATGTATCGAGATGTAGATACTTAAATATAGATTATAGTGTGTGCCATTTAGGAGTAGGAGAACCTAAGTGCTTCAGTCCGGAGTATCAGCCTCGTACAATTTGGTTGACTCTCAGGAATGGAGATCCTCAGGGGACCCTAATTAATAAAACGGTGTTAGAATCCGTACATTCTTCGGGTGTTCTGCTATTTGATGCGTGTAAAGCGATATCGAGTGGTAGAAAGCCGTGGAATGTATGTGGGGATCTTAGATGGGAGAGGACGTATGGGTCTAACGATAAATATATTTGTCCCAGTAGCAAAAATAAATATGTAAGTCCTAGATGCCCAAATAGAGATTATAACTTTTGCCCATATTGGTCTTGTGTGGGGTGGGCAACTTGGGGACAGACAGTAGACAAAGACATGATAGTGACTAAGTTGCCGACTAGCCCTTATTGTAAGTCTATGGAATGCAACCCAGTCCATATACTCATTAATAACCCCAACAAGTTCTTAGATAAGTATGGAAATTTATTTGGGTTTCAAATATACGGGACGGGTTTAGATCCTGGGACATTATTGTTTATAGGAATAGAGACTGATACGGTATCCTCCCAGACTCATCAAGTATACCATTCCTTTTACGAAGAGATGAGTATAGATAATAAGATCCCCCATAATGCTAAAAACCTGTTCATCGATTTAGCTGAAAGTATTGCCGGTAGTCTTAATGTTACCAACTGCTATGTGTGTGGAGGTACTAACATGGGAGACCAATGGCCTTGGGAAGCAAAGGAGGTAATGTCCGGTTCTGAGGCAGTTGACCAATTAATATCTACACAAGCCGATTATCATATGAGTGTTAGAGGTAAATCTGAGTGGAGATTAAAGACCTCCATCATAGGTTATGTTTGCATAGCAAGGAAAGGAATAATGTATAATACTTCTGTAGGAGAATTAACTTGTCTAGGGCAAAAAGCTTATGATGATGATACAAAGAATACAACTTGGTGGTCGGCTTCAAATGTCTCAGAACCATCTAACCCGTTTGCTAGATATGCCAATTTAAAGGATGTGTGGTTTGATCTATCCATCACATCTACTTGGAGAGCCCCAGCAAATTTGTACTGGATCTGTGGTAAGAAAGCCTATTCGGAGCTGCCACAGGACTGGGAAGGGGCATGTGTGTTGGGTATGCTCAAACCATCCTTCTTCTTGTTACCGATTGAAACAGGTGAGACTTTAGGTGTTAAAGTGTATGATGTGAATCATAGGAAGAAAAGGGGACCCATAGAGATAGGCGCCTGGGAAGATGATGAATGGCCTCCCCAGCGTATTATAGATTACTATGGGCCAGCCACGTGGGCTGAGGATGGTACCTTTGGTTATAGAACCCCTATTTATATGCTCAACCGTATTATAAGATTACAGGCGGTGGTTGAGATTATCACAAATGAGACATCACAAGCGCTCAATCTTCTAGCGAAGCATAACACCAGGATGAGGACAGCAGTCTACCAAAATAGATTAGCCTTGGATTACCTTTTGGCAGTAGAGGGAGGTGTATGTGGGAAGTTTAACCTAAGTAATTGCTGTCTTCAAATAGATGACGAAGGGCAAGCAATAGCTGAGCTTACTAGCCATATGGTTAAACTAGCGCATGTGCCTACTCAGGTATGGAAAGGGTACAATCCAAGTAGTTGGTTTGGTAGCTGGTATGAGTGGTTTGGAGGGCTTAAGGCAGTGGTAGGTGGAGTCCTACTGATTTTACTGTTGTGTCTACTCCTACCGTGTCTTATACCCTTAGTAGTTAGGTCTGTGCAAAGCCTGATAGGAAGTATAGCAGAGAGGAAGGCTGCTGCACAGATAATGGCGATATATAAGTATAAGGCTCTAGATCAGGGAGAACCAATGCAAGAAGATGAATGTTGAAGATTCACATCATAAGATAAGTCTGGTCTGGTTCATGGTAACCTGAGGTATATGCAAACCAAGGTTAAGTGATGCCTCAAGTAATTGTGAAATATCAGAGGCATCAAAGGGGGGAATGTGATGTAATTCCAGTAAAATACAAGTTTAGCAGGCTAAGATTGCCACAAGGCATATGTATGTATATGTGTTTGTAGTATCAGTTGGTTAATTACACGTAGCTAAGATACTGTCATCACTGTACTGACCAGGTGCAGGAATGTAAGAACTGGAATTACGCGTCCCTCTCCTTTGTATCAGATGAGCCACGTGGTTAGACCGGATGGATGAGTTTAGACTCTATTCATTAAATAGGTTAAGGGTATGTGTGGGTGTAGTTAATTGTGGGAGGAGCTACAGTGCTATATAAGGAATGTACTCTATGTATTCAGTACTCAGACTTTGCTGTATTTTGGTGACGCTAGTCCCTCTGAGTCCCGATCGGTGATCCAATAAAGAATCTCTTCCTTCCTGAAGAAACCTGTGTCCATCTCTCTGTGCTTGGCTTCCGTCAGTTTCTCCGGTATCAGTAACATTAGTACCATTAGCATTTCAGATAGATCCTATATATAGGAACAATACAGAACTAACATACAAGGTTGATTTACTAGTCTTCACAGATGAGTTCAAAGTTCAAAAAAACTTTTTAAACCATAAACAGTATATATTGTACTAAGTTTACTGTGATAAAAGTCTTCCATATCACAGTGTGACACTTGAGCTCAAACATATCACAGGTTGGAGTTATATCATAGTATAATGTTAACACATGCTTTAAAGGACCACTCTAGGCACCCAGACGACTTCAGCTTAATGAAGTGGTCTGGGTGCCAGGTACCTCTAGGATTAACCCTTTTTTTTATAAACATAGCAGTTTCAGAGAAACTGCTATGTTTATAATGAGGGTTAATCCAGCCTCCAAATCCTCTAGTGGCCGTCTCATTGACAGCCGCTAGAGGCGCTTGCGTGCTTCTCACTGTGAAAATCACAGTGAGAGCACGCAAGCGTCCATAGGAAAGCATTGTAAATGCTTTCCTATGCGACCGGCTGAATGCGAGCGCGGCTCCTGCCGCGCATGCGCATTCAGCCGATGACGTCGCGATCAAGATGGAGAGGAGGAGGAAAGCTCCCCGCCCGGCGCTGGAAAAAGAGGTAAGTTTAACCCCTTCCTCTCTCCAGAGCCTGGCGGGAGGGGGTCCCTGAGGGTGGGGGCACCCTCAGGGTACTCTAGTGCCAGGAAAACGAGTATGTTTTCCTGGCACTAGAGTGGTCCTTTAAGTACTTAGTGTGATAGAAATGAATCGACACTATTTAAAAATGAATTAAAAACATGATGTAATCAAATTTGCTTAACATCACTGTCAATCCTTACATTCAATCGGAGACTAATAAGTATGCAGAAGTTCAGTGGGTAAATCTTGGGTTAACATTAGACGTTTCTGTTTAAAATTAATTAAATCTGTACTATTTCTCTTAAAAAACAGTCAATAACCATATCATAATTTGTTGTAGCCACAATAATAATACGGGCTTATGCAACTTTAAAATTAAAATACATTTTAAAAAATTATAGAAAAAGGGGATCACATATAAATCAATCGGTCAATCCATCAATAAATAAGTGCATTTAAAGTACATTAAGAGAGATGTGATATTTGTTAACCTTATTTGCACCAATATTGCAGGGTTTTCTGGAAATATAAATATAATTCAAAACATTTCCAAATGACAAGCTTGCGGTGGGTAATGCTACTTTAAACTGGTACTTTCGGGGTTATTTACTATAGTGAGTACTGCCAGAAATGTAACATTAATTTAAAGTGAATTTCAAAATTTAGGCCTTAAATTGGCTTTAGGCCTTGAAGTTGACATTCATTTTGATTCTAGGCAATTTAGTGAATAACCAGGTATCATAAATGCTCCACTTATGGTGCTTCACCCTGGAATATTTACCTTTTAAATCCTTCGCTCCCCTTCCCAATTCTCCATTGAGCCGTCCAAGTATATGTAGTACGTGAGCACATGAAGACAGCTGTCAATGTTCAAGTAAGTGTTCTTTCAGTGTACTCTCAGGTGCTGTGCTGGGTGTATACATAGAGATGGCACAGCTCCCTGCTTGGCCCTGATCTTTGTGTACTTACTCTCATGCCGTCTAAGGCCTCGATTTAATAAGCTTTCCAAATGATTTATTACTCTTTGAGAAATTTTCAAAATGATTTCTCTACAGAAGTCACCATAAAAGTCTACTGGAATTTTTGTAGATAAATCATTTTGAAATGTTTTCAATAGTATTCAATTATTTGGAAAGCTTATTAAATTGAGGCCTATGGGTCAACTGAATTGGAGAAATAAATATTCTCTGTGTGATGCCTATGGGAAGGAAGGAGGAGCCCAGGAACCGGTAATTAACACACAAAATGCAAAGGACAAGGATTGTATTGTACATTTTCAACTTTCTAGAACCCTGACCACTAATATAAGTTGTAGAGTAATGGTGCTTCGGGTGAACCTATTAATGAAGTAATAAAAAAGATAATGGGTGGCACAATTTAGCTGTTTGTACCTATCACAATTACAATTATTTATATAGAGCCAACATATTTTGCAGCGCTGTACAATACGTAAACAAGACACACACTTAATTCGAACAAAACATAATTGATATATTGGAAAAGTAGGTGAAGAGGGTCTTGCCCAAACGAGTTACAATCTAAATATGGACAGCTTGACGAGTTCCCATATGTATAGGAATAAGATTATCTTATAATTGTATAAATAATAATAAAGTATCACTAGCATAAGATATTCCAGTTTTTATATTTTTTATTTGAAGAACTTCAGTGGGATATGGTAGCAGGTCTGCTCTTCTATGTTCTATTGATCTGGCTGTACTGTGCACAAATTTTGTTATTGCAGTCAGGCCATTTTAGCTGATCAATCCCTAAAATATGTAGAGCAAATCATGACTGCACATACGTTAAAAATATGTATTCACTAAAGAATTAGCTGAAACCAAGTACAAAGATTTAGACCAAAAATATAGGATATTTTTTTTTTCTAACTTTGCAATTTTAAAATAAAACTTTGGAAAAATAGATGTACACATGGGATGTTCCAATGAAGGTGGAGCTCTGGCTCTTGCTGCTGCACCAGCTGACAAAGTTATTAAAAGCTATCCTTGTATGTCTCTGCACCACCTTATTCATGCAAGGGAGCTGCTGGTCTGCTCCCTGGCAAGGTGCAGATCACTTTAAATGCTTCCTCATGATGCTGGACTACAGACAGAGATGTGGACCATAAGCTCCACCCACCGCACTGCCAGAGACCTGGACACTGCAACTATAACCACATTAAGTAGTCAAATCAGTTTAGGACGATTTGACAACTTACCCATCGAGCACCTGCTGCCTCTGCTACTGGTCTTCTCCTACATGAGAATGTGGTTATTACTACAGAGCTAGGCATGGTCATTCAGGACCACACTCATTGCCTGAGAGCATCATCTGAGCACTCTCAGACAATGTGGCCGTAGATCAGCCATGCTTTATTCAATAGACACATTGGCTGCTACTGCCTGATGGTTTGTCTACTTACTATGATAGAGTACCTGGGCACTCCTGACACCATAACCACTACAGTTGGATGTAGCAGTAATGGTGCTTGGAATGTTCCTTTACAAATATTCATCTTATATAAGCATTAAAAAAAATAATGTAAATAAATTATTCTTGAATGCACAACCTAATGTTTGGAGCTGTGTTGTTAACTTACTGAAACTCCAGGCTTAGTAAATTATATCCATTGCGTCAAATATGGCATGTTAAAAGAGATTAATATAACAGAAACACTGCTATATAATAAACAACAAAGAAAGAAAGACTGTGAAATAGAACAACATTAAGCAGTACTAAAATATAATGCTTCTTAAAATTAAGAACGACTGCCCCAAAGGTACATTCTTCAGAATGAAGCAGGTTATAAAACCACACCTAGACCAAATAAATCCTTCAGAGCTTTGGAAGGTGTGAGACAGCATTCGTTAATGTCATGTTCTGACGTCTATAACTGTGTAATGTGAACAATGTTGTCCCAACATATGAAACAGGCAAAGAGGGACACTTTAATTTAAGGAATGTGAGTAGGGGTGTGGCCAGGGACAGGGCTGTTCTGGGAAATTTAGGTGACTTACTTATAACAACGTATGCACCAAAAACTCAATTTAGAACAAGAACAAGGTATCTTATTTACACAGACTGCTTTCTATACGCATTTTTTGTAGTTTAAAGACTAATTGCTCTAAATATTTTGCTGTGGAGCTCTGGTATAAATTCAGACACACCAACAATATGGAGCTCCTAGAAAAAGGAACATTAGGATAGAAAAGAGGGACAGAGGTATTTGGGCCCACACTAGTGACTGTCCCACTTAAATAGGGAAGTTGGGTATACAATGTGGAAAGGTTATAGTAAATTCTATAATGTCAAGCATACTTATGGCCATACATGTTCCCTTGTACCTGAAATGGAAGCTTGTGAGGTACAATAATACATTCCATTTGACATCTGCAAAGTATGTTTACATACTCTCTTAAATATTCTCTAGAAATTTATTTTTGTTTGTCAAACACAAAAGGGTGCATCAGGTATTATTGTACTTAAATAACCAGGTGCAAGAGCTCGAATATCATCTGCTCTTTATATAATATGATTCCCTTTGTATGTCTAACATAAAAAGGTGTATATAATTCATTCTGCTATCCATCATAATTGACTGGACCTACATTTTGACATTTTCATATATTGCCCTTGCTGATTTAAAGAGGTCTACAACCTGGACCGGTAGAGTGGCAGCAGTAAAAATGCTTGTCTTGCCGAGGCTGCAGTATCTTTTTAGGACTCTGCAAATTGGGATACCGAGGAGTTTTCTCCTGGAAACCCAAACTCTTCTAAACAAATTTGTATGGGAGGGGAAAAAACCTAGGGTTGCGGCTGAGGTTTTGTACAAACCCTTCAGAAAGGGAGGCATGGGCATGCCTAACGTTTCACGCTACTACACCGCAACCTTAGTGGGCACATTGTTATCAACATTTAACCACACAACACCTCTCGCATGGAGCCAAATAGAAGCGCTGCACACAGAGGGAATACCTCTATCCTCCTTAGTTTGGATACCCCCAAAAAATAGACCGAAATACAGGAATATGTATCCCACATCAGCAGTTACATTCCAGGTCTGGGACAAGTTTTTCGGGACACACTATCCAAGGATGTACATATCTCCAGCCATGCAAATGCAGGCATTCCAAGCACTTTAACTCTTTAAAAGAGACATATAACCTCCCACAGCGGGCCATATTCCCAAACCTACAAATAAAATCCTGGATCAGGAGACACTGTAGCAAAAACACAAAAGACGCACAAGGTCAACAGTTGATAGAGGTAGAACGCATTTGTCTTGCTTCAAAACCACCCAAAAAGGTAATATCGTTCTTGTACAACACAGACCTAAAATACAACACTTTTGAGAAAATGGGATTCATGACAGCATGGGAAAGGGACTTCAACCACAGCATAGCAGAAGAAGAGTGGTCTAAAATCTTATTGACCCACAAACAGCTCACTTTATGCACCTCACACATCGAAACTAGCAGAAAAGTTATCTACTGTTGGTACATGGTCCCTATTAGACTGTAGCACCTCAATCGCACAAAATCAGGGACGTGCTGGAGGTGCTTAAACGCACCAGGGACCGTGCTCCATACATGGTGGTCCTGTGAAAAACTTAGACTTCTGGAAGGGAATTTCAACTATCATAGAAGGTTCCACGGGCGTTAAACTGCCACATGAACCAGAAACCTACCTACTGCTTAGGTTGCCTGGAAAGATGCCCAAGGCTAGGGGTTATTTAGCATACAACATAATTACAGCAGCACTAACAATAATCAGTAGATCGTGGTTATACGCAGCCACACCTAGCATTGACACAATAGAGACCACAAAGACGTATGAGATTATGGCAAGACGACTGCGGCCCCCAAGACAGTTCTGGACCATAGCTTGGAAGGAATGGGAAATATGGCGTCAGGGTAACCCACTTGTGGGAATGGTTCCACACACCCATTAGAATACATAACCTACCCAGGAGCAACGCACACACACCACCGCCCACCAGGACTGCTCACAACAAACCATAACACACGATATTTTGGCTGTACATGCTAATTATGTAATCAAGTAAGGGAACAACACCTCTTAAATTATTGGACCTATGTTCCTACGAGATAGCAGAACGCCTCAGACTGGAGGAGGGATCGGACCGCCCACGCTAGCTGAATCATTCTACACCACTTTGAGCTCTCTAGAAATCAGGGAGGGACGAACCTACCCCCAAACTCCCTGCTCCATTCCCCCGCCCCTACCAATAAACTTTAATAAAATGTTTTACAAAACAAAGAGTTCTACAAAAGAATATTTATAACAAGAAGTCTTAAAGGATCACTATAGGGTCAGGAACACAAACATGTATTCCTGACCCTATAGTGTTAAAACCACAATCTAGCACCCCTGGGCCCCTCATGCCTCCATAAATATAGAAAAATCTTACTGTATTCAAGCATGAAGCTGTAGATCTGCATGCTGTTTGCCTCAAAAAAACAAGCAGTCTGCTGATATCATCAGAAGTGGTGGCCTGATCCAATCACAATGCTTCCCCATAGGATTGGCTGAGACTGACAAAGAGGCAGATCAGGGGCAGAGCCAGAATGATTCAAACATAGCCCTGGCCAATCAGCATCTACTCATAGAGATGAATTCAATCAATGAATCTCTATGAGGAAAGTAGTTCAGTGTCTGCATGCAGAGGGAGGGGATACTGAATGTTTGGATGCATTTTAGGCAGCCATGACCCAGGAAGGATCTCTAACAGCTATCTAAGGAGTGGCCAGTGAAGTTATCACTAGGCTGTAATGTAAACACTGCATGCTCTCTGAAAAGACAGTGTTTACAGCAAAAAGCCTGAAGGGAATGATTCTACTCACCAGAACAAATTAAATAAGCTGTAGTTGTTCTGGTGACTATAGTGTCCCTTTAATTAACAAGCATAATTCTTAAAAGACAAAGAAAATATAACTATACCTGTTTTGTTCTTTACCTAAAAAAAAAACTATTTGACAATATTCAGATGCTCAGTAAACAACACTTTTGCAAGAGACACGGTTGCATCAGAGAACCCCAAGGCATGAAAAGCAAATGAGGATTCAGACACCTTGAAATAGCCTCCCTAGAGAAATTCTAGAAAATTAGAGGCACATTTTGCATGAGTTCCATTGATACCGGAGAAACTGACGGAAGCCAAGCACAGAGAGATGGACACAGGTTTCTTCAGGAAGGAAGAGATTCTTTATTGGATCACCGATCGGGACTCAGAGGGACTAGCGTCACCAAAATACAGCAAAGTCTGAGTACTGAATACATAGAGTACATTCCTTATATAGCACTGTAGCTCCTCCCACAATTAACTACACCCACACATACCCTTAACCTATTTAATGAATAGAGTCTAAACTCATCCATCCGGTCTAACCACGTGGCTCATCTGATACAAAGGAGAGGGACGCGTAATTCCAGTTCTTACATTCCTGCACCTGGTCAGTACAGTGATAACAGTATCTTAGCTACGTGTTATTAACTAACTGATACTACAAACACATATACATACATATGCCTTGTGGCAATCTTAGCCTGCTAAACTTGTATTTTACTGGAATTACATCACACCATAATTACTGTATTTGTCACATGTAGATATTCCAGCTTTTCAAGTCAAAGCTTTTCAAGAAAAGCTGGAATATACTAATTGAGAAATGCTGATAAATGGTCTGCAGTGCCATACGCAGGAACAGCATGTTGTGGTATTGTGATAAAATGCAGATGATCCAAAACAAGCCTAATTGTATATATCTTGTAATAAATTTAATTGGAGTTAACAATGATTTTACGATTTTCTTCCTGATGCCAAAAGCCACCTGGGTCTTTCTCCATCTAAAGCATTTTCACCAAGCTCAACCCCTATAAATATATAACAACAAAATAATCAATAAATAATTAAAATAAACAATATTGGCTGCCATCCCACTAAATATAGTCAACTTTGTGGATATAATACATAAACAAACATACGGGGCATAAAAATATATCAAATAAAATGATTTATTAGACATTAAAGGGACACTATAGTCACCTGAACAACTTTAGCTTAATGAAGCAGTTTTGGTGTATAGAACATGCCCCTGCAGCCTCACTGCTCAATCATCTGCCATTTAGGAGTTAAATCCCTTGGTTTATGAACCCTAGTCACACCTCCCTGCACGTGACTTGCACAGCCTTCCATAAACACTTCCTGTAAAGAGAGCCCTATTTAGGCTTTCTTTATTGCAAGCTCTGTTTAATTAAGATTTTATTATGCCCTGCTATGTTAATAGCTTGCCCTGCAAGAGCCTCCTGTATGTGATTTAAAGTTCAATTTAGAGGTTGAGATACAATGATTTAACCCCTTAACGCCGTTACGACGTACCATGCCGTCCTGCATTAAATGGGCTTTAAAGCCGTTGCGACGGCATGGTACGTCATAACGGCTTGCAGCCCCAGGAGGTGAGTTGTACTTACCTCCGCCGCGATCCTCTTCTGGGGGGCTGCCTGACAGCCCAGGCAGGCCCCCTCCGGCAAATGAGGCCCCCGGGGGCCATGTGATCGCTCTCAAAGAGCTCTGGATCTGCCAGCAGGGGGACTGTCTGAAATATCAGACAGTCCCCCTGCTGGTGGGAAAGTAAAAAAAAAAAAAATTAAACATGTGTAAAAATAAATTAAATATATTTATATATATATATATATATATATATATATATATATAATATGTATATATATTATATATATTATATATATAATATATATACATACATACATATTATATATATGTAACGTCATATGTAACGTCATACAAAGTGTATTTTAATACTAATATAAGTATATATATTAGTATTAAAATACACTTAGAATGACGTTACATATATATAATATGTATATATAATATATATATAATAGATGTACATATTGTGAGCGTAAAAGTGGCATTGTGGTTGATGGAAGATACATCAGGCCTGATTTGCTAAACTGCAACCTGAGAATTTTCAGTTAAATGCCCCAGGGAAGATGTTAGTGTTTGCAATCTACATTGCTGAGGTTCTGCAAAACATGGTATGGGTCCCTGGGGCAGAGTATTTGGAGAGTAGGGTGGGCCAATGCTCCAACAGCATTAGTTGCTGTGTAACAAACCACAATTTAGATCTTAAGAGTTAACTAAATTGACACTCACCTGTAGCTAGTCAATTAGTAGACAGACCTTTAAATGAAGAGGGCAGCCTGCTGCAGAGTGAGGGAGGAAAAGACAGCTAGGAGAGTGAATGACAACTGTGTTTGTTGCAAAGACATTTCTTTTGTTTGGAAAATTGGTAAGTGGGAAAGCCACCCAATTGCAGATAGCAATTTCCTGTCTAGTAAGAGCTCAAGTAAGAGCAAGGGATTTTGTTTGTTTTTGTTATTATTTAAAGCACCTGTTTTCTTATTGAATAAAAAAAGGAAAACCGAGCTGACTGTGTCCTGGACTTTATATACCCTAGAAGGCGGTGGTTACTGCAAGATCTGTGACAACCCTACCTGTAAAAGAGGTGGTTTGTTACATATGGTGGAGAATGCGGGCAACCACGTAAGCCTGAGGGTAGGAGTCAGTTAAAGCTCAACATGGAGGATGTTATCAAGGCTCTGATCCAGTCCACCTCTGTGCAACAGGAGACTAACAGGAGAGCTGCAGAAAACAGTGCAGCCCTGCAGCAACTGGTGCTGGCCCAGGCAGAGGGTGCTAAAATCCTGGCCAAAACACAAATGGAGTGCACCGAGTCCTTGGTGAAACAGCTTGTTGTGACACAAGCGGAGATGTTTAAAATAGCCCGTGAGGAGCAGCAAAAAGTCACCCAGGGGCTACAACAGGAAATCCGAGCTATCTCTGGAAAATTGAATGGAGACCCTGATGGAGGATACCAGGGTCAGCCAAAGGCGATTCGGGCGAGCCACTATCTTCAGAAAATGACCACATCCGATGATGTAGAGGCATACCTTCTGGCATTTGAGCGCACTGCTGAGAGAGAGGGATGGCCGGCTGGTGAGTGGGCAAGCATACTGGCACCGTTCCTAAGTGGAGAACCACAGAAAGCATATTATGACCTAGAACCAGCCGAGGCAAGTAACTACAGCAAATTGAAAGCTGAAATCTTGGCACGACTGTGTGTAACCTCTGCAGTACGTACCCAAAGGTTCCACTCATGGTCATATTCTTCAGACAAAGCCGCATGCTCCCAAATGTTTGACCTCATACACCTTGCACGGAAATGGCTACAACCTGAAATCCATTCAGCTAGCCACATTGTGGAAACCTTAGTTATGGACCGGTTTTTGCGTGGTTTAGCCAAAGTGACCCCCATACCGCTGACCAACTGATTGCCTTGGTAGAAAGATATGTGGCTGCAGGAGAACTGCTATGTCCTACTTTAAAGGAAAACCCGTGCAATCCTAAGCCCCATGATTCGGCAAGACCTGGTAAGACTGTTCAAGGTTTAAGGGGAGCTGAAGAGCGGCAGCTCTATACACAAAACACCAGGGGGGCATCCAGGTCTAATAGGCCTGGGAGAGGAACTGATTGGTGGACAGATTTCACTGTCAAATGTTTCAGGTGCAAAGAGGCTGGTCATATGGCCAAAGACTGTCCATTGGGGGATGAACCTATGGAATGCAATATGGGCAAAGAGGGAGCCCGTTCATGTACTGCCCTAAACCAGTATTAATAGGAGATAACCCAGCTCAAACTAGTGAGGAGCCTACTAATACTACAGACAAGGATAAGGACCTAATTGATATTGGAATTAGTCCAGGTAATTTTAAAAGTGCTCAGTGGGAAGATCCCACTTTAGTGACAGCTAGAAATGATATTAAAGTTGTAAACGGGGTTGCTAATCAGCCAGGAGAAGCCCTACCGTTCCCCTATTTTGAAGTACAAAATGACCTAATGTACCGTGTAGAAAAAAGGGATTCAGACGTCATTAAGCAGCTGTTGGTTCCTCAGACTTACCAAAATATAGTACTAAAGTTGGCTCACAGCCACGTATTAGGGGGACATTTGGGAGTCGAAAAGACTAGAGAGAGAGTCCTTAGAAGGTTTTACTGGCCTGGAGTGTTTACTGCTATTACAAACTATTGCTCTTCGTGCCCAGAGTGCCAGTACAGGGCTCCTTTCAAGACTTTTCGTAGTCCACTTGTACCCTTACCCATAATTGATGTGCCTTTTGAAAGGATCGCTATGGACTTAGTGGGGCCACTGGTAAGGTCTGCTAGGGGACACCAATATATATTAGTCATCTTGGACTATGCAACTCGTTACCCTGAGGCCATTCCCTTGCATAATACCTCTTCAAAGGTAATAGCTAAGGAACTTATGTTGATGTTCAGTAGGGTGGGTATCCCTAAAGAAATCCTGACAGATCAGGGGACCCCGTTCATGTCCAGAGTCACAAAAGAGTTGTGCAGGCTCTTGCAGGTTAAACATCTTAAGACCTCAGTATATCACCCACAGACTGATGGTTTAGTAGAGAGGTTCAACAAAACCCTTAAGCAGGGGCGTATTAGCCGCGAGGCAAACAAGGCATTTGCCTTGGGCGGCATTTTCCAGGGGGCGGCAAAAAAAGCCGCCCCCAAACGCCCAGGGCAAATGCCTTGTTAGCCTTGCGGCTAACTGACATGCCGTCTGGGCGGTCTGCTGGGCAGTGCTGGCAGGCGGGCGGGCGGCCGGCGAGGGAGCACTTCCTCTGAGCTGTCTGATCAGCTCCCTCGCGCGCCGCACAGTGAGGCTGGGAGCCGGAATATGACGTCATATTCCGGCTCCGCCTCCCAGCCTCACTGTGCGGCGCGCGAGGGAGCTGAGCAGACAGCTCAGAGGAAGTGCTCCCTCGCCGGCCGCCCGCCCGCCAGCACTGCCCAGCAGCCACTGGACCACCAGGGAGAAATAGGAACCCCCCAGCATTCCCAAAGGTAAGGAGGCTGGGGGGGTGGTAAATTAAAAAAAAAAAATGTGTTAAATATGTGAGTGAGTATGTGTGTCTGTCTGTTAGTGTGTGTGTGTGTGTGTGTCTGTCTGTGTGTCTGTGTCTGTCTGTTAGTGTGTGTGTGTGTCTGTCTGTGTGTCTGTGTATGTCTGTTAGTGTGTCTGTTAGTGTGTCTGTTAGTGTGTGTGTCTGTTAGTGTCTGTTAGTGTGTGTGTGTGTGTCTGTTAGTGTGTGTGTGTGTGTGTCTGTTAGTGTGTGTTTCTGTTAGCTAGTGTATGCGTATCTGTAAGTGAATGTGTGTGTGTGTATTTAGAAGGCGGGGCGGGGGAAGGGTGGGGTGGTGCGGGCGGGGGGAAGGGTTGGATGGGGGTGGGGCGGGCGGGAGGGGGGCGCCTGAGTTTTGTCCTGCCTAGGGCAGCACAAAACCAGGATACACCACTGCCCTTAAGAGTATGTTACGCAAGGTAATTGATGCAGATGGAAAGAACTGGGATTTTTTATTGCCATATCTACTGTTTTCCATTAGGGAAGTTCCACAGGCCTCCACGGGCTTCTCTTCTTTTGAATTATTATACGGAAGACATCCCAGGGGAATATTAGATATTGCTAAGGAGACCTGGGAACAGGAGACTACTCCCCACAGGAGTGTAATTGAGCATATAGCTCAAATGCAGGATAGAATGGCCACCATCATGCCTATTGTCAGGGAACACATGCTGGAAGCCCAGCAGGCTCAGAAAAGCAGCTATAACCGTAATGCTAGAGTCAGGGTGTTCCAACCTGGAGACAGGGTATTGGTTCTGGTCCCTACTGTGGAGAATAAGTTCCTTGCGACTTGGCATGGACCCTATGAAATAATAGAAAAAGTGAGTGATGTCAATTATAAAGTCAGACAACCAGGGAGAAGAAAGCCTGAACAGTTGTATCATATAAATCTGTTAAAGCCAAGGAAGGACAGGGAGATCCTGATTGCTTTAAAACCTTCAGACCCCCCTATAGTAGAGCCAGAGGTGAACGTATCTGAGACTCTGTCTGTGCATCAAAAGCAAGAGGTCAGAGATTTTATAAGAAGAAATAGGGATGTTTTCTCGGTAGTTCCAGGAAAGACTAAAGTGATCAAACATGACATAATAACCGAACCAGGGAAAAGAGTTAATCTCAAGCCCTATAGAATTCCTGAGGCCCGGAGGGAGGTTATAAACTTAGAAGTTAAGAGCATGTTAAAACTTGGAGTCATTGAAGAATCCCAGAGTAACTGGAGTAGTCCTATTGTATTGGTGCCAAAACCTGATGGCACATGGAGGTTCTGTAATGACTAACGCAAGTTAAATGCCATCTCAAAATTTGATGCCTACCCAATGCCCAGAGTTGATGAGTTAATAGAAAGACTGGGTAAAGCTCGTTATCTAACAACCCTGGACTTAACCAAGGGTTACTGGCAGGTCCCTCTCACCGAAAGAGCCAAAGAAAAGACAGCCTTTTCAACACCCAGTGGCCTATTTCAGTACACTGTATTGCCATTTGGGTTACATGGGGCACCTGCCACATTCCAACGAATGATGGACAGAATTCTTAGACCTCATGTTCGTTATGCTGCGGCATATTTGGACGATGTCGTCATCCACAGTACAGATTGGGAATCCCACCTCCCCAAAGTTCAAGCGGTGCTTGATGCCGTCCGCTCAGCGGGTCTAACTCCAACCCTTCCAAGTGTACAATTGGTTTAGAGGAAGCAAAGTACTTAGGTTATTCTATTGGGAGGGGTTTGGTTAAACCACAGGAAGCCAAAGTAGAAGCCATACAAAAATGGCCACAGCCCCTTACAAAGAAACAAGTAAAGGCATTTTGGGGTTTAATTGGATATTATAGGCGGTTCATCCCAGATTTTGCTACCATGGCTGCACCTCTAACAGACCTTATTAAAGCCAAATCCCCGGTCATAGTTAAGTGGTGCCCTGAGGCGGAAGAGGCTTTTAAGAGTCTGAAGGAAGCTATCTGTAGCCACCCTGTCTTGGTGACCCCAGATTTTTCCAGGGACTTTATAGTTCAGACTGATGCTTCTGATATTGGCTTGGGGGCTGTTCTTTCACAGGAATACCAGGGTGAAGAACACCCTATATTTTTTTTGAGCAGGAAGTTAAACCCACACGAGAAGAACTACTCTATTGTTGAGAAAGAGTGTCTTGCCATTAAGTGGGCATTAGACTCTCTAAAATACTACCTGCTGGGCAGAAAGTTCCGCTTGATAACGGACCATGCTCCTCTGACATGGATGTATCAGAACAAAGAAAATAACTCCAGAGTAACCAGGTGGTTTTTGAGTTTACAATCTTTTAATTTCACTGTGGAACACAGGGCTGGTCTGCGACAGGGTAATGCTGATGGGCTGTCGAGGGTACACTCTCTGATTTCCATGGTCGCTCAAACCAATAGGTATGAGCTGGGGGGGAGAATATGTGAGCGTAAAAGTGGCATTGTGGTTGATGGAAGATACATCAGGCCTGATTTGCTAAACTGCAACCTGAGAATTTTCAGTTAAATGCCCCAGGGAAGATGTTAGTTTTGCAATCTACATTGCTGAGGTTCTGCAAAACATGGTATGGGTCCCTGGGGCGGAGTATTTGGAGAGTAGGGTGGGCCAATGCTCCAACAGCATTAGTTGCTGTGTAACAAACCATAATTTAGATCTTAAGAGTTAACTAAATTGACACTCACCTGTAGCTAGTCAATTAGTAGACAGACCTTTAAATGAAGAGGGCAGCCTGCTGCAGAGTGAGGGAGGAAAATACAGCTAGGAGAGTGAATGACAACTGTGTTTGTTGCAAAGACATTTCTTTTGTTTAGAAAATTGGTAAGTGGGAAAGCCACCCAATTGCAGATAGCAATTTCCTGTCTAGTAAGAGCTCAAGTAAGAGCAAGGGATTTTG
The DNA here is from genome assembly GCF_036172605.1 of Pelobates fuscus. NCBI lineage: Eukaryota > Metazoa > Chordata > Amphibia > Anura > Pelobatidae > Pelobates > Pelobates fuscus. The sequence continues at coordinate 131,234,402 of NC_086317.1, forward strand.
TTTGTTTTTGTTATTATTTAAAGCACCTGTTTTCTTATTGAATAAAAAAAGGAAAACCGAGCTGACTGTGTCCTGGATAAAATAAATAAAATATTGAAACAAAATTTAACATAAATTATATATGCATATGTAATTTCATTCTAACTGTATTGTTATTAATATATATATATATATATATATATATATATATATATATATGTAACAAAATACACTTAGAATGACATTCTATATATATCTATCTATATATAAAATACAAATAACCGCTAAATAGATAAATACGTATAATTACATAAAAGATTACATTAGTATACATGTAGAATTTAAATACCTATAAATGCATATATATTAAAATTCTACGTGTATATTTAAATAATCTTTTAACGTAATTATGTGATTTGATTAATTAAAATTTGATTGACATGCCTGACAACACAGGGAGAAAGTGCAGAGAATTTAATTCGCAAGCACTATATTTGACCCTGTAACTCTCCAAGACACCATAAAACCTGTACCTAGGGAGTACTGTTTTACTCGGGAGACTTCGCTGAACTCAAATATTAGTGTTTCAAACTGGTAAATTGTATTACAACGATGATATTTTAAGTAAAAGTGACGTTTTTTGCATTTTTTAACAAGCGAACTGCACTTTTATGGTCTATATTATTGTTGTAATATGTTTTACTGTTTTAAAACACTAATATGTGTTTAGTGAAGTCTCCCGAGAATAACAGTACCCCCCATGTACAGGTTTTATGGTGTTTTGGAAAGTTCGAAGTCCCATATAAGGCTTGCATTTCATTTTTTTCACATTGAAATTTGCCAGATTGGTTATGTTGCCTTTGAGAGCGTATGGTAGCCCAGGAATGAGAATTACCCCCATGATGGCATACCATTTGCAAAAGTAGACAACCCGAGGTATTGCAAGTGGGGTATGTCCAATCTTTCTTAGTAGCCACTTAGTCACAAACACTGGCCAAATATTCGTTTTTTGCTTTTTTCACACAAAAACAAATATGAACGCTAACTTTGGCCAGTGTTTGTGACTAAGTGGCTACTAAAAAAGACTAAACATACCCCACTTTCAATACCTTGGCTTGTCTACTTTTTCAAATGCTATGCCATTATGGGGGTAATTCTCATTCCTGGCTACCACACCGTCTCAAAGGTAACATTACTAATCTGGAAAATTTCAATTTGAAAATGGAATCAGGGCCGGCCTTAGGCATTTGGGCGCCCTGTGCAAAAAATCTTCACAGCGCCCCCCCTTCCCGTCCCCCCCTCCCCCACTCCTTACCCCTTCCCACACACCCTGTCACACACACACACACACGCAGACAGTCACACACACGCGCAGACAGTCTCACACACACACACACACAGGCAAACAGACACACACAGGCAGACAGCCACACACACACACAGTCAGACACACACACTCACTAACAGACAAACACACTCACAGACACAGACACACACACACACTAACAGACACACACACTCACCCACATTAACACATTTTTTAACATTTATTTAGACCCCCCCCCCAGCCTCCTTACCTTTGGGAATGCTGGCGGGGGTCTCTTCCTCCCTGGTGGTCCAGTGGCTGCTGGGCTGGGCGGGCGGCGCTGGCGGGCGGCTGGCGAGGGAGCACTTCCTCTGAGCTGTATGCTCAGCTCCCTCGCTGCAGAGTGAGGCTGGGAGCCGGAATATGACGTAATATTCCGGCTCCCAGCCTCACTCTGCAGCGCGCGAGGGAGCTGAGCATACAACTCAGAGGAAGTGCTCCCTCGCCAGCCGCCCGCCAGCGCCGCCCGACCGCCCAGCAGCCAGGCATGTCTGTTAGCCGCAAGGCTAACAAGACATTTGCCTTGGGCATTTGGGGCGGCTTTTTTTGCCGCCCCCTGGAAAATGCCGCCCAAGGCAAATGTCTTGTTAGCATTGCGGCTAACAGACATGCCGTGTGAGCTATGCGGCCGCAGGGCGCCCCCTGCACCATGGTGCCCTGTGCGGCCGCACAGCTCGCACACCCCTAAGGCTGGCCCTGAATGGAATGTTCTATATTTGACCCTGTAACTTTCCAAAACAACATAAAACCTGTTAATGGGGGGTACTGTTGTACTCGTGACACATGGCTGATTACAAATATGTGCATTTTTTTGCAGTAAAACAGTATTATGAAATTCACAGTTAAAATGTCAGACGGAAATGCAAATGTAAAAAAAAATCTTATTTTCTCAAATTTTTTTTAAATGTTATTCATAATAAATTATGTTCCATATATGAATAGTTAATGATAAATTAAAGCCCTGTTTCTCCTGAACAAAATGATATATAATAAGTGTGGGTGCATATAATTTGAAAGAGGGGAACTACGGGTGAACAGACATATAGCGCAAATTCCAGTTTTCGTTTACGTTTTGTTTTGATCAGAACGTGCACTATTGACTCCGTCCTGAAGGGGTTAAGGTAAATTACATCTGTTTGAAAGTGAAACCAGTTTTTTTTTCATGCAGGCTCTGTCAATCATAGCCAGGGGAGGTGTGGCTAGGACTGCATTAACAGAAACAAAGTGATTTAACTCCTAAAAGACAGTGAATTGAGCAGTGAAATTGCAGGGGAATGAGCTATACACTAAAACTGCTTTATTTAGCTAAAGTAATTTAGTGTTCCTTTAAGTATCATTAACATGTGACAGATCACGGCGATAATCAATTCAACTAACAGTGTATAATTACAGAGAGACATAAAGCACATAAAACCATTCAAGGTCTATGCACCAAAGTTCTAGTGATATGAATGTAGCACGCTAGTACCTGGTATAGACGTCCAGTCGGGTATAAGCAATCCAAGCAAACTTAGCTTAATAATAATCCAGGTGACGTCAAAACTGTCTAGTATTATAAATAAATTCAACCCACAAAGGGTTCACAGTTCATGGGATATATTAAGTATAGATGCTCGAATCCACAATGGAATAGGCAGCCACTGCTCAATAAGAAATCTGCTACACACGTGATTAAAACTGTACTGATTGCAGCAGCTAAATCTACATGTTTCGTTTCACTTGGAAACTTTGTGAAAATACAAAGTAGATATAAGTAGTCAAACAAAGTTGTCAAACCGGTTCTTTTTAATAAAGCCCAAATGAAGGGGTGGGATAAAAACAAGTTTTTTTTCCAATTTAGTCTTAAAGGAACAGGGTTTTCCCAAAAAAACAGCATCTCAATTAATTTTTAGAAGAACCACCATGAGAATCTTCACACAGAAAATCTAAAAAGATATTTACTGTAAAACTTATTCTAGAAAATATATAAACTCCCCATGATGTAGGTAATATTCAGAACCGGGTTGACATAATTACAAATATCATTGCAAAAATTAATACAATATAATATAACAAATATTGCATGAAACATAATGAATGATGCATAATGTATGAAGTAGTTGCTGCACAGGAAATTTTATAAGACAGAAAAATGTAATTCCTCATTAAGACCATTTGGCCGCAAAGATCCCACCGTTAAAATCCAAGCAGTCTCTGTAGTTAACAACCTTTTCTTTCTCCTTTCAACATCCCATTCGTGTGGGATCCACTGTATTCCCATTACCCTAATTTCTTTGGGATTGCTGTTGTGCACTGCTTGAAAATGTGTTGCTATTGCAGACTTCTTGTCTTGCTTGAGAATTGCTATACTCTGCTTTCTAGAGACTTACAGGTTTGCCCCAAATACTGTAGTCCACAGGTAAAAATGAAAAGGTAAACCACAAATGTTATATAGTAGTGAATCCTGTGGGTCACAGCATATTGGGGCTCTCCACCAGGTGGTGTAAAAAAACAATTCCCCATGTAATAAGAGTCAGCTACCTGGAACCCAAACATGTAAAATTGCCACCCTTGATAATGCTCCCAGTTCTCATCTCTCTGTGTTTTAATTTGGATAAGACTACTCAATTTTTCAAATTGGTTCTCCATCTAAAGGTAGCATGTGGACAATAAGGTAAACATTCCAGTCTATAATCCTGTTTGAGCACAAGCCAATATTTAAAAATAATAGCAATAATCTCATCTAAACAACAGTGGAAACCATTCACCTAAATGGGTCCCTTATCTACAATGCACTCCCTAGTGCTTACATTAAATCGTGGACCATAGCCTCAGGTCTATTGGGGGTGTTGTCCTAAAAGATTAAAAATAGATTTATGGGTCTCGGAATGAACTGGTTTATAGGTTGTAGCCTTATTTCGTTCTTTCCCCCAAAAGAGATTAGCCTTATTAAGTTCTCCTGCTTTTAAGTAATCCCTACCTATAACCTCAAAGGGAAAATACTTTCTCTGTGAATGTTGTACCAGCAATAAAGCTTATTTTTTATAATCACATCTGTAGGTGCAATTGTGGCGGATTTGAGTAAGTGGCCCAACAGGATATTATTTATCCATCTTGGGTGGTGACAACTAGTTTCATGCAATAAACCACTGACATCAACTTGTTTATAATAATAAGTAGGGGTGGTAATCCTTCCTGAATGTCCCCTCAAAACCAACTTGAGTATTCCTATTTTTCTGAGAGGTGAATGAAAGTCCACACTTGTTGTTATTAATATATGCAATGTATTAATCTACCTTGTCACAAGAACCCCACCATATGATGAGAATGCCATCTATAAACTTGCTCCCCCACCTGCCATGATCAATGCCATGGGTCAATTCCCAAAAATCCATAAATAAATTAGCATAGGGTGGAGCAAAACTTCTCCATCCCTTTTGTTTGAACAAAGAATTTTCATACACAATTGAAAAAGCTAGGAGTTAAAATAAACAATGTTAAATCATACATTTAGCCTGTGCCTGTTTTTCTGGTAATAACGTATCATTGAATACAAAATATTTCAGAGCCATTAGCCCAAAATTGTTTTAATATTCAAGAATAAAGCTGCTACATCAACCGTAACCCAAACAAAATCATCTGACCAAACAAAATCCTCCATTAATCTTAGTATATGTCCTATATCTTTAACATATAATGGAAGATTCACCACATACTGTTGTACATTAAAACCTACCCATTAAGACATAGATGAATGATATCAACGTGTTGACCCATAGATGGTTCCTGTTCCTTCAACAAGGACAATAAATTATTCAAAATAATTCCACCTTTCTTGCTTCCCTAATATTGGATGATCTCAACAAAGCAATTTTCCAAAAAAATTGACAGGCATCTTTAAATATAATTTCAAAGTGAGGTCTAATAGTTTGCGAACAAACTTAGACCTCTCCCCAGTAATGATACTTCCTCTGATGTTAAATGATGGCTGAATAAATAAAAAATCCCTTTTAACATAGACAAATAATTTACCTTAAGTTTTTGCCCCTCCCCTCTTTCCTCTGTATTTAATAATCTTTTCCTGATTGCGTTTTTTTGAAAGAGTGGGATAGGTTTGGGCATAAGCAAAACTTTCCCTTCCCTCAAAAATAATTGCTCCCACCTACATGGTTTTGAACATATTTTTTTTTTTTTAAAGGAACTAGCTTTGGGACATGCTCCAAAGCCAGATTCCTTATAATGTCTATCAGAGATATTAATAGGAATCAGATTAGGGTTCTCTGATGCAGGTTCCCTGTATTTACGTCTAATATCCGATTGGGCCTGATTGAATCACCCATTCTTATTGTTTGTTTTAGTCCTGGCAACTTCCACATATGTCTTATGACCTATTCGTGAGGGGTAATAGTGAGGAACTAGATCAATTACTTTTATTTGGAATAAGTTTTCAGTGTGAATTCATGATACCTGAGATTCAGAGTGGTCTTTTCTTTTTGTTTCCCAACTCCTCACGCTTCTCAACTCTTCACCTTACCACTTTCATAATCCCCTATAGCCCTTAAAAATGTTTTAACTCACTCCAAGCACCACAACCCGTACAGCTTGCCATAGTGATTATAGTGTTTACCTGGGTTTAGCTGGCCTCCATGCCTTTACTACCATCTCACCACGAACTTCCCTTTGCTTTTCTTTACACACACACAGTATAAACTGGTTCAAAAGTAATATTTATCTGCACCATCTCTAGTTTCATGTGAAACCATTTAAAGGTTGTTACTTATAAATTAGGAAAATTATTATTAAAGAGGCTAAAATGTTATCAAATTAATGTAGAACATGGATGTTACAGGCTCACCATGGTGAGGCATATGGTTTGGTCTAGGAACACTGAGACCTATGGTCTTGATGAGTTCCATTAATTTATGTTAAAAATATATCCTAATTAGGCTTTAAAAACCTGCAGCTATCTTGTTTATCTTGTGCTTTTAGGTTTTTTTTTTCTTTGAATAAATCAGTAAAGGAACCTTGAAAGGATGATCTTAAAAGACAATATTTATTTAAACTAAAAATAAAAGTTGGTAGTACCCAACCATCATTGCATGGGGGTAAATTTGGAAACTAAAATAGACAGACATTAAGGAGAACTAATAGGAAAATTGTGAATTTTAGAGTGCAACAGCTGAACTCAGTTTAATAACTTTATCAGTTTGATTATTTTGACTTACAACCTGCATCCCTTGTCAATTCTTCCCAATTTCACATTTAATAAATAACTCAAGCATTCAATATTATAAATGATCACTCCTCCCTGCCTAAGCCCTAATTTAGTCTATAACAGACTGAACCATTAATAACTGTAATGCCCTTAATCCCTGACCTGTCAGCAGTCCTTGAAAATTACAATTGTAGAACACGAACATTTACATTCTAGAAGGGTTATTAGACACATTTTACTGGCAGCTACTTGGCTTTCACGTAATCAATCAACAGCCTTCAGTCTTCTGCATTATAATAAGTTAATTAGTAATAGGTGCAAAAATAAGAACTATAGACAGACAAATATACTATAATTCTGTATAACACACACACATATATATATAAAGAAAACACATATACATACGCACAAGGTTGTGAAACTAACTAAAAGTCTACACTCACCTATAATTTGTGTAAATGTAATTTATACAGAAGAAAGGGGTAGTTAAATGGTAGATAGGTTTGTTAATGACACAATTGTGTGAGTGCTAGGGGCTAATATCACAGACAACACAATCATGTGAAATAATAACAATGTACGTACCTGTGATTTAGAGGAGATTAAACAAAACAATCCCCTTTAAGCTTTTAATCGCTTTTTCTGTATCTCAAACTGACTTTCTTGGAATGAAGAAGAAGGTTTATTGCTCTAGAACACAGCTAAATTACCTTTCACTGCACTTCCGGGTGTGAACGACTTCTAAAGCCCTGTGACACTTAATATCTCCTTTGTCTAAAGAGCTACAGTGACAGTCACTTTCTCAACGAATAAACATTCAGAATGTATCCTCAAAAAAAGTTTCAAGTGACCCAGCTTTAAATGCTGTTGACACATTGTACCTGCGGGCAGCCGTTCTAGGTCATAACAGGTTTTCTGTTTGTTGAAAAAGCCTTTGTAATAAATTCCCCGGAGGCCTGAATGAGCCATGGTAATATCTCTATGGAAACGACTGAAAGTTTAACTAGTGTTTAGAGATTACACAGGGCGTTTTTTTTCAATAGGCCTCTGTCGCACCTGCCTGTAAAAGTGAGCAAGTGAGATAAAGGCAGGTCTTTTCTCAAAATAAAATTACCATGTGAACTATAAAATACCCTTTGTGTAGAAGGGAGTCCGGTTTTAAAACTGTAAGGTTAATAGATAGATATACAGATTGTTGGCATATGCACCAGCAAATGCTTTTGTGTGTTTTTTATATACGTTAGTGGTACCTGCCATGATGTCACAACTTTTAAATGAAAAAAGGTGAAAGTTAAATTAAACACTGAGCTTAAACGATATGATTTATTCCCTTATTTGTCAATCAGTTTATGGCCTACAGAGTCATCATAGCTCTGTATATAATATGTGTGTGTGTTCCAAGCAGGACCAATTGGTAGCAGGGGAGCTATCAATGCTGTACAATAAGTATTTAGATAATACATTCTAAATCAGTTAAATATATAACTTACTTTTATGACAAATTATATTTGCATTGCTTACCACTTAACTATATATATATATATATATATATATATAAATATATATATATATATATATATATATGACAGAATTAATCTGCCATGGATATCCTACCCTTAAGGATCCATGATGGAATTGTTTTTGTTGTGTGACTGAATAAGCGTTGGTTAGCTATGAGACTGGTGATCACTGGGTTAATGCGGTTGCTAGGTGCGACAGCAAATCCTCTGCCGTGTGGACACTTGATCCGCCTCTCTCCTCCTCATTCAGGGCCGCCACCAGAAATTTTGGGGCCCCTAACTCAGCTCAGGGTCTGGGCCCCCTGGGACCCGCCTTCAATCCCGCCCACAGGGTCCACCTCCAAATCCCGCCCACAGGAATACACACACACAGACACAAAAACACACACTGATACAAAAGGACACAGACTGTCAGGGTACCTGCTGTCTCTACCTCTGTGGAGGTGAGACACTTGGACGTTCTTCCTCGCAAAAGGGTCGAATCACTCGTTCCTCGCGGTTCCCTCGGTCGTTTACACGCCGGCCGCGAGGGATCCACTTCCTTTTATGACGCGGCGTTCAGTAGCCGACGTCATGACGACAACCCAACCCGATCTGTCAATCAAGCCCCAAGCACGAATGAGGATTTAGAATCAGGGTATAAAAGAGGGCTTTCTAAGTTTGTTCATTGCCCTGTCGTGGTTCTAGCTTGTCTAGTCACTCAGTGCTCTTGTATTCTGTTAGTTTCTTTGGTTTTGACCCGGCTTGTCTGTTCTACCTCGTTTACCTCTATTACCCTTTGACTCGGCTTGTCTCTCGTTTACCTGCTCTCTCGTTCCCTCGACCTCGGCTTGTCTCTAGACCATTCTTTACTACTACTTACGTTAGTCCGGCCATTCTAAGGTCCGGTATACGTACCCTGTACCTGTTTGTACTCTGCGTGTTGGATCCCTGTCCCGATCCTGACATTACGACAGGGCCATGGATCCTGCAGGTACAAACACTCAGGTTGGTCCTTCCGATTCTAGATTTGATGCCATGGATCACAGAATAGACCAGATGGCTCTAGCGCTGCAAGCTTTATTATCTCGATCTAGTAATCCACCGGAGGAGATGCGAGCTACGTCCATCTCTCCTGTAAGTTCAGGTCTAGAAGTAGCCACTGTAGGTGCTTCTTCCCGTATTACACCTCCTGTACGTTATGGTGGTTCTCCGGAGAAGTGCCGTGGTTTCTTAAACCAAATTGGTATTCATTTTGAATTACAACCTCGCTCTTACCCTACAGATAGGGCAAAGGTTGGATTCATTATCACACTCCTCATTGATAAGGCTCTGAGATGGGCCAATCCTCTGTGGGAGAATGAGAATCCGTTAGTCTATAATTATAATGCCTTTGTCGCTGCTTTTAGAAGAACTTTTGACCCTCCAGGAAGAAAGGTCAATGCAGCTAGATTACTATTGCGCCTTAGACAAGATAACCAAACCCTTGTGGATTATGCACTAGAGTTCAGGTCTTTGGCGGCAGAAGTTAAGTGGAATGAACAGGCCTATATAGACGTATTTGTAAACGGATTATCTGATGTAATCCTAGACGAGGTGGCTACTAGAGAGCTCCCTGAAAATTTGGAGGATTTAATTTCTTTTATTTCTCGTATTGACGAACGTTTAAGAGAGAGACAGAACACTCGTGATAATATTCGTAGACCTTCCTTTAAACTAGCGCCTTTATTTCAAAGTCCTCAAACCACTATCCCAGTTTTTTCTGAACCTATGCAAATAGGCAATACTCGCCTCTCAGAAGAGGAGAGACAGTACAGAAGATAGGAGGGATTGTGTGTGTATTGTGGAGTAAGAGGGCACCTTCGCCTAAATTGTCCTAATCGTCCCGGAAACGCTCGCACCTAAGTTTCTCTAGAGGACAGGCCTTGGGTGTTTCTATTTTGTCCTCTATACACAATTATAAAGATCACAGGCTTCTACTTCCGGTTTCTTTAGCATGGGAGAAGGGAGTAATAAAGACTATGGCATTGATAGACTCCGGAGCTGCTGAGAGCTTTATCGACCAAGTTTTTGTTTCTAAACACTCTATCCCATCTCAGCTAAGAGATACTCCCTTGGCCGTTGAGGCCATAGATGGTAGACCATTATCTGAACCTGTGATTTCTCATGAGACTATACCTGTTATTTTGACTGTTGGTATCTTACACAAGGAGGATATATCCCTTATGCTTATCTCTTCCCCTTCTGTTCCTATAGTTCTGGGGTATCCATGGTTAAAGAAACATAACCCTATTATTGATTGGGAGCTAGGGGAGATAACTTCATGGGGTCAGGGTTGCCAGGACAGGTGTTTACAGAAAGTCTCACCACTTTGCGTAGGTAATACACCGGTTAACTCCACCCAGTCTACAGACTTACAAATACCGTCTCGATACATAGATTTAAAGGCAGTCTTTGACAAGAAGAATGCTGATACTTTACCTCCACACAGGTCCTTTGATTGCAAGATTAATCTCCTACCTGGTACTATGCCTCCGAGGGGCAATGTATATCCTTTATCCACTAAGGAGAACTTAGTCTTAGAGGAATATATCCGTGAGAATCTAGACAAGGGATTCATTAGGAGATCATCCTCGCCTGCCGGGGCCGGTTTTTTTTTGTGAATAAAAAGGATGGCACGTTAAGGCCTTGTATTGATTACCGAGGCTTGAATAAAATAACTATCAGAAATGCATACCCAATTCCCTTGATTACTGAGCTCTTTGATCGTTTAAAGGGTTCCAAGATTTTCACCAAGTTAGATCTCAGAGGGGCGTATAACTTGGTGAGAATTCAGCAGGGAGACGAGTGGAAAACAGCGTTCAATACTCGATATGGGCACTATGAGTACACGGTAATGCCTTTTGGGCTCTGTAATGCACCGGCAGTATTTCAGGATCTGATCAATGAAGTTCTTAGGGAATTTCAACAGGATTGTGTTATTGTATATTTAGATGATATACTAATACACTCTAGAGAAATTGAGACCCACCACAGACAAGTCAGAAGGGTATTGCGCAAACTCCTACAACATGGATTGTACTGCAAATTGGAGAAATGTAGTTTTGATCAATCTCAGATAAACTTTCTTGGTTACATGATTTCTGGGGAAGGCTTTAAAAGGGATCCGGATAAACTCCAGTCTATTTTAGATTGGCCATTACCTAGGGGTCTCAAGGCCATTCAGAGGTTTATTGGATTCTCCAATTATTATAGGCGTTTCATTAAAGGATACTCTTCCATTATTGCTCCTATTACCAATATGACCAGACAGGGGGCTGACACTAAGACTTGGTCTACTGAAGCTCTCGTTGCCTTCAAGACACTTAAGGAACTTTTTGCTTCTGCAACAATTTTAGTTCACCCCGATACAACTTTACCTTTCCTACTCGAGGTAGACGCCTCAGAGACAGGTATAGGTGCCATCTTGTCTCAAAGGTTAGGCGTGGATAAACCATTACATCCATGTGGTTTTTTTTCCAAGAAACTATCTGGGACTGAAAGCAGATATGATATTGGTGACAGGGAACTACTAGCTGTTATCATGGCCTTAAAGGAGTGGAGACATTTATTGGAGGGGACCTTGCATCCTGTTACTATTCTGATGGATCACAAGAACTTGTCTTATATTGGGGAGGCCAAGCGCTTATCCGCCAGACAAGCTCGTTGGTCCTTGTTCCTCACCCATTTCAATTACGTGCTCACTTATAGACCTGGTTCTAAGAACTCTAAGGCCGATGCTTTGTCTCGCCAACATGAACCTTCTACTATATCTGAGACGGTTTTCTCTTCTATAGTTCCCAAGTGCAATATTATCGCCAACACTAGCCTCAGGATTCATTCTCCGTTGCTTGCCGAGATTATGAAGCTACAACATCTGGCTCCTAGACAGAGTCCTGAGTCACGGCATTTTGTTCCTGCTGAACTCCAACTAGAACTGCTACAATGCTTTCACAATAGTAAGGTGGCTGGGCATCCTGGCATTCGTAAGACATGCTCCTTAATAGCCAAAGATTTCTGGTGGCCCACCTTACGTAAAGATATTAGGGATTTCGTCGAAGCATGTGAGGTCTGTATGAAGACTAAACGACCTCAGACGCTTCCTTGTGGGCTTTTGCATCCCTTGGAAATTCCCGAAAAACCATGGACCTGTTTGGCTATGGACTTCATTGTCGATTTACCTGTTTCTAAAAAACAGACTGTGATTCTCACGGTGGTTGACAGGTTTACTAAGATGGCTCATTTCGTGCCCTTACCTAAACTTCCATCTTCCCCTGAATTGGCTGAGATATTCGCTAAAGAGATATTTCGTTTACATGGGATACCTTCCGAAATTGTTTCTGATAGAGGTTCCCAATTTGTTTCCCGTTTTTGGAAGTCATTCTGCTCTCAAATGGGTATCAAATTGAATTTCTCTTCTGCCTATCTGTCAGGGTACCTGTTGTCTCTACCTCAGAGGAGGTGAGATACTGAGAATTCCGTCCTCTCAGAAGAACTGACTCACTCGTTCCTCGCGGTCATTTCGGCCGTTTACACGCCGGACGCCTCTGATCCGCCTCCTTTTATGACGCGGCTCTAGTAGCCGACGTCATGACGATTAGCCGTTCCGACCTGTCAATCAGTCCTGAGCTCGAATCAGGACTCGTCGGGGGCGTGATCATCTATTTGGAACCAGGGTATATAATGAGGTTTTGTGTATTGGTTCATTGCCCTGTCGTGGTTCTAGCTAGTCTAGTCACTCAGCGCTCTTACCTCTATTTTACTCTTTGGTTCTGATCCGGCTTGTTTATTCTACTCTGCTTACCTCTGTTACCCTTTTGACCCGGCTTGTCTCTCGTTTACCTGCTCTCTCGTTCCCTCGACCTCGGCTTGTCTCTAGACCATTCTTTGCTTACTCCTTACGTTAGTCCGGCCATTCTAAGGTCCGGTATACGTACCTACCACCTGTTTGTACTCTGCGTGTTGGATCCCTGTCCCGATCCTTACATTACGTCAGGGCCATGGATCCTGCAGGTACAAACACTCAGGTCGGTTCTCCTGACTCTAGATTTGAGGCTATGGATCATAGAATGGACCAGATGGCTCTAGCATTGCAAGCCTTACTATCTTGTTCTAGTAACCAATCAGAAGAGATGCGTACTGCTTCCGTCTCTCCTGTAAGCTCAGGCCTAGAGGTAGCCACAGTAGGTGCTTCATCTCGTATAACTCCCCCTGTACGTTATGGTGGCTCTCCGGATACGTGTCGAGGTTTTTTAAACCAGATAGGTATTCATTTCGAATTACAACCCCGCTCCTATCCTACAGATAGGGCGAAAGTTGGATTTATAATCACACTACTCATTGATAAAGCTTTGAGATGGGCTAACCCTTTGTGGGAGAATGATAATCCGTTAGTCTATAATTATAATGCCTTTGTTACTGCTTTTAGAAGGACTTTTGATCCTCCAGGTAGAAAGGTTAATGCTGCTAGACTACTGTTACGTCTTAGACAACATAACCAAACCCTTGTTGATTATGCCTTAGAGTTCAGATCCCTGGCAGCAGAAGTCAGGTGGAATGAACAGGCTTACATGGACGTATTTCTAAACGGACTATCAGACCAAATTCTAGATGAGGTTGCCACAAGAGAGCTTCCTGAAGATTTGGAAGATTTAATTTCTTTTATTTCACGAATTGATGAACGGTTAAGACAGAGACAGAACACTCGAGATAGAACCCGTAGACCTTCCTTTAGACTAGCTCCCACATTTCAAAGTCCTGAATCTACAACTTTAGCGCTTCCAGAACCTATGCAGATAGGCAATACTCGTCTCTCAGAAGAGGAGAGACAGTACAGGAGAAGGGAGGAGTTGTGCATGTATTGTGGAGCAAGAGGTCACCTACGCCTAAATTGTCCTAACCGCCCGGGAAACGCTCGCACCTAAGTTCCTCCAGAGGACAGGCCTTGGGTGTTTCTATCTTGTCCTCTATGCATGACTATAAAGATCATAGGCTTCTACTACCTGTTTCTTTAGTTTGGGAGAAGGGAGTACTTAATACCATGGCGTTGATAGACTCCGGAGCTGCTGAAAGCTTCATTGACCGAACCTTCGTCACTAAACACTCTATCCCATCCCAGCTAAGGGATACACCCTTGGCCGTTGAGGCCATAGATGGTAGACCATTATCTGAACCTGTTATTTCTCATGAGACCTTACCTGTTAACTTAACTGTTGGTATCCTACACGAGGAGGGTATATCTCTTATGCTCATTTCATCTCCTTCTGTTCCTATAGTCTTAGGGTATCCTTGGCTTAAGAAACATAACCCCATTATCGATTGGGAATTGGGTGAAATAATCTCTTGGGGCCAGGGTTGCCGAGACAGGTGCTTACAGAAGGTCTCACCGGTTTGCGTAGCTGACACACTGGTTAATTCTACCCAGTCTTCTGACTTACAAATACCACCCCTATACCTGGATTTAAGGGCAGTCTTTGACAAGAAGAATGCTGACACTCTACCTTCACACAGGTCCTTTGACTGCAAGATCAGACTCTTGCCCGGTACCATGCCTCCGAGGGGCACGGTATATCCTTTATCTACTAAGGAGAACCTAGTCTTAGAGGAGTATATTCGTGAGAACCTGGACAAGGGATTCATTAGGAGATCCTCCTCTCCTGCCGGGGCCGGGTTCATTTTTGTGAATAAGAAAGATGGTACATTAAGGCCTTGTATTGATTATCGGGGATTGAATAAAATAACTATTAGAAATGCCTATCCGATTCCTTTGATTACGGAGCTCTTTGATCGTTTAAAGGGCTCCAAAATTTTCACCAAGTTAGATCTCAGAGGGGCGTATAACTTGGTGAGAATCCAACAGGGAGACGAATGGAAAACAGCTTTTAATACCCGTTACGGGCACTATGAGTACACGGTAATGCCTTTTGGTCTCTGTAATGCACCAGCAGTATTTCAGGATCTGATTAATGAGGTTCTTAGGGAGTTTCAACATGATTGCGTTATCGTATACCTAGATGATATACTTATACATTCTAGTGAGATTGAGACTCATCACAGACAAGTCAGAAGGGTATTGCGCAAACTCCTACAACATGGATTGTACTGCAAATTGGAGAAATGTAGTTTTGATCAATCTCAGATAAACTTTCTTGGTTACGTGATTTCTGGGGAAGGCTTTAAAATGGATCCGGATAAACTCCAGTCTATTTTAGATTGGCCATTACCTAGGGGTCTCAAGGCCATTCAGAGGTTTATTGGATTCTCCAATTATTATAGGCGTTTCATTAAAGGATACTCTTCCGTTATTGCTCCTATTACCAATATGACCAGACAGGGGGCTGACACTAAGACTTGGTCTACTGAAGCTCTCGTTGCCTTCAAGACACTTAAGGAACTTTTTGCTTCTGCAACAATTTTAGTTCACCCCGATACAACTTTACCTTTCCTACTCGAGGTAGACGCCTCAGAGACAGGTATAGGTGCCATCTTGTCTCAAAGGTTAGGCGTGGATAAACCATTACATCCATGTGGTTTTTTTTCCAAGAAACTATCTGGGACTGAAAGCAGATATGATATTGGTGACAGGGAACTACTAGCTGTTATCATGGCCTTAAAGGAGTGGAGACATTTATTGGAGGGGACCTTGCATCCTGTTACTATTCTGATGGATCACAAGAACTTGTCTTATATTGGGGAGGCCAAGCGCTTATCCGCCAGACAAGCTCGTTGGTCCTTGTTCCTCACCCATTTCAATTACGTGCTCACTTATAGACCTGGTTCTAAGAACTCTAAGGCCGATGCTTTGTCTCGCCAACATGAACCTTCTACTATATCTGAGACGGTTTTCTCTTCTATAGTTCCCAAGTGCAATATTATCGCCAACACTAGCCTCAGGATTCATTCTCCGTTGCTTGCCGAGATTATGACGCTACAACATCTGGCTCCTAGACAGAGTCCTGAGTCACGGCATTTTGTTCCTGCTGAACTCCAACTAGAACTGCTACAATGCTTTCACAATAGTAAGGTGGCTGGGCATCCTGGCATTCGTAAGACATGCTCCTTAATAGCCAAAGATTTCTGGTGGCCCATCCTACGTAAAGATATTAGTGATTTCGTCGAAGCATGTGAGGTCTGTATGAAGACTAAACGACCTCAGACGCTTCCTTGTGGGCTTTTGCATCCCTTGGAAATTCCCGAGAAACCATGGACCTGTTTGGCTATGGACTTCATTGTCGATTTACCTGTTTCTAAAAAACAGACTGTGATTCTCATTTCGTGCCCTTACCTAAACTTCCATCTTCCCCTGAATTGGCTGAGATATTCGCTAAAGAGATATTTCGTTTACATGGGATACCTTCCGAAATTGTTTCTGATAGAGGTTCCCAATTTGTTTCCCGTTTTTGGAAGTCATTCTGCTCTCAAATGGGTATCAAATTGAATTTCTCTTCTGCCTATCTGTCAGGGTACCTGTTGTCTCTACCTCAGAGGAGGTGAGATACTGAGAATTCCGTCCTCTCAGAAGAACTGACTCACTCGTTCCTCGCGGTCATTTCGGCCGTTTACACGCCGGACGCCTCTGATCCGCCTCCTTTTATGACGCGGCTCTAGTAGCCGACGTCATGACGATTAGCCGTTCCGACCTGTCAATCAGTCCTGAGCTCGAATCAGGACTCGTCGGGGGCGTGATCATCTATTTGGAACCAGGGTATATAATGAGGTTTTGTGTATTGGTTCATTGCCCTGTCGTGGTTCTAGCTAGTCTAGTCACTCAGCGCTCTTACCTCTATTTTACTCTTTGGTTCTGATCCGGCTTGTTTATTCTACTCTGCTTACCTCTGTTACCCTTTTGACCCGGCTTGTCTCTCGTTTACCTGCTCTCTCGTTCCCTCGACCTCGGCTTGTCTCTAGACCATTCTTTGCTTACTCCTTACGTTAGTCCGGCCATTCTAAGGTCTGGTATACGTACCTACCACCTGTTTGTACTCTGCGTGTTGGATCCCTGTCCCGATCCTGACACTATCATCCCCAGTCCAACGGAGCTGCTGAACGCACTAATCAAAAGATCGAACAATATTTGCGTTGTTTCGTTTCCGAACACCAGGACGATTGGGTTGGTCTGATTCCTTGGGCAGAGTTCGCACACAACAATCTCGTTTGTGATTCTACTCGTTCTAGCCCCTTTTTCATGAATTATGGCTTTCATCCCTCCATTCTTCCCTCGGTTTCTCCTTCCCAAGGAGTACCGTCGGTTGATGTTCATGTTGCCAATCTGAGGAAGTTGTGGGATCAGACTCGACAAATTCTTCTTCATAATTCCATGTTGTTCAAGAAACACGCTGATAAACATAGAAGGGCGGCTCCAGTCTTTGTTCCAGGGGACAGGGTATGGTTGAGTACCAAAAACATTCGCTTGAAGGTTCCTTCTATGAAATTCGCTCCTCGTTACATTGGACCTTACAGGGTTCTGACTCGAATTAACCCAGTTGCGTATCGTCTGGCTCTTCCATCTGCCTTACGCATTCCTAACTCCTTTCATGTTTCCCTGTTAAAACCCCTAATATGTAACAAGTTTTCCTCCATGGCATCTCTCCTCGCTCTGTTCAGGTTGAGGGACAAGAGGAGTATGAAATCAATTCCATCATCGATTCTCGTATCTCCCGGGGGAAGTTACAATATCTGGTTGATTGGAAGGGATATGGTCCTGAGGAGAGGTCTTGGATACCTCAGGAGGATGTGCATGCGCCTCGCCTCCGCAGGGCTTTTCACTCCCGTTTTCCATCTCGTCCCGGTTCCTTCCGCCCGGTGGGCATTTCTGAGGGGGGGGGGGGGGTACTGTCAGGGTACCTGCTGTCTCTACCTCTGTGGAGGTGAGACACTTGGACGTTCTTCCTCGCAAAAGGGTCGAATCACTCGTTCCTCGCGGTTCCCTCGGTCGTTTACACGCCGGCCGCGAGGGATCCACTTCCTTTTATGACGTGGCGTTCAGTAGCCGACGTCATGACGACAACCCAACCCGATCTGTCAATCAAGCCCCAAGCACGAATGAGGATTCGTCGGGGGCGTGATTACCTGTTTAGAATCAGGGTATAAAAGAGGGCTTTCTACGTTTGTTCATTGCCCTGTCGTGGTTCTAGCTTGTCTAGTCACTCAGTGCTCTTGTATTCTGTTAGTTTCTTTGGTTTTGACCCGGCTTGTCTGTTCTACCTCGTTTACCTCTATTACCCTTTGACTCGGCTTGTCTCTCGTTTACCTGCTCTCTCGTTCCCTCGATCTCGGCTTGTCTCTAGACCATTCTTTACTACTACTTACGTTAGTCCGGCCATTCTAAGGTCTGGTATACGTACCCTGTACCTGTTTGTACTCTGCGTGTTGGATCCCTGTCCCGATCCTGACATTGACACACACACACAAAGATACATACTAACATACACACATACTGAAACAGAAATACACACATATAGGCATACGTACTGACACACACATACTGAGACATACACACATATACAGACACACAGGCATACATAGTGACAGATAGACACATACAAACATACATACAGACACACATGCATGAGGACTTACACATGCATACACTGACATTACATACATACACACAGACATACATTCATTCATACTGGCATACATATATATATACATACACACAGACATACTGACATACACACAGACATACTGACATACACACAGACATACTGACACACACAGACATTTTGACATACATACAGACATTCTGACATACATACAGACATTCTGACATACATACAGACATACTGACATACAGACATACTGACATACAGACATACTGACATACAGACATACAGACATTCTGACATACACACAGACATTCTGACATACACACAGACATTCTGACATACATACAGACATACTGACATACATACAGACATTCTGACATACACACAGACATTCTGACATACAGACATACAGACATTCTGACATACATACAGACATACTGACATACAGACATACAGACATACTGACATACACACAGACATACTGACATACATACAGACATTCTGACATACACACAGACATTCTGACATACACACAGACATACTGACATGCATACAGACATTCTGACATACAGTACATACAGACATTCTGACATACAGTACATACAGACATTCTGACATACACACAGACATTCTGACATACACACAGACATTCAGATTTTTCACCTCACTGTAAAATGTATAAGTCTTTATATTCCCCCTCCCCCAAATATATGCTATTCAAATACAAGGGATAACTGGAGTTCAAACAGTTTATACCATCAAAAAGATCAAGATACATTATTAAACTGTATACAATCTGTGAAATTGGCACTTGATACATCTAATCCTTCCGTGTGTATGAGGGTAAGACAGCCACCACGATCCCCCAGGTTGCCCAGACATTACAAGGACAAGTGGAAACATTTTCTGGAACCTTATGAACCCCCTGTTATGCAAGGAGTATCACTTGTACACAGATATCTAATATACTAGCATCCCACTCCTGAAAATGTTAGGCTGCTTTGAAACCCGTGGTACTATATTGCCTCGTTTCCACTGAGCGGATCGGTTCGGTTCAGTTCGGTACGGTTTGCTATTTTGGGTGTTTCCATTATGAAAGTGGTCCATACAAGCGAACCGTACCAATCCATTCAGGGTCCTGCTTCAGATGTAGGGCCATAGAAAATGGAATGGTTCGGATAGGGCGGAACTACTATACAATCCATTGATTGGTGGACAGGAAGAGCATTTTTTCTAAACCCTGCATGGCCCTGAAGGTCTGACTTGCGGTGGAAACGCTCACCAAAATGGGCTGGTCCATTCTAAACCTTCCAAACTGTACCAACCCGAACCGATCCGCTCAGTGGAAACGAGGCATAAGAGAGTCACATACAGGTTTCCCACAGCCATTGGTAAAAAAAAACAAAAAAAAACAAAAATATCAAAAAAGGGGGGAAACTGCTGATCTCTGCTTAGAAGAAGTGATAGCAGTGAAATAAAAATATAAAAAGGAAGTGTGCAGGAAACTGCATGTCGGTACAGCAGGCACAAGGGGGATTATACCTATTGGTATACCTGTTTTACCTGTTTGAGCAAATGTTGCAGCCGTACCTTATAATGTGAAAAACACACAATGCAACGGCAACCCACAAAGCATTTCTTTTGTACAAAAAGGCAAACGCTGAAGTGAGCTGTACATTTTTAACATACCAACTTCAGCTAATGTCAGGGCTGCTGCAATAGTGCAATAGTGAGGCTCCATCTGCTGGAGAGAACAAAAATTGAGGTAGCTTATTTTTGTTTCCTTGTTCCTCCAACTCTTGGCATAAAGACCCACAGAAAAAGATGTAGGGTGTGTTACCAGAAGGGCATAAGAATTGAAAGAAGTTTATGCTGCCTTTCTCAGCCTGGTCTTTGCACCGTGAATTGTGTTAAAGGGACACTATAGTTACAAGGACAACTACAGCATAATGTTCTAGTACGTATGTTCCTGCAGACTTTTAATGTTAATACTGCCTTCTCAGAGAAAAAGAAGTGTTTATACTACTGCCTAGTAACACCTCTAGTGGCAGTCACCCAGGGGGCCACTAGAGGTGCTTCCTGAGCCATTGCTACATATTGCTACCTGTCTACAGATTCAATTAATCTCTATGAGTAGATGCTGATTGACGCATCACAGTGTTTTGATTGATGCAGCTCATGTGGAATAGCCTCCTAAAGCCTTTCTATGGGAAAGCATTGGATTTGCTGAGATGGTCAAGTTTGATGATCACAACCAAATAGGCAGAACTGGGCAGAGCGCACCTTTTACTCTTCTGATAGGGGTGGCCGGTGACCTAAATATTGCATATAGAAGTATAGTATGAGGAATATATGTTTGTATTTATGACACTGTAGAGATCCTTTAAGTTTGCCCCCAGATTTCTTGGTCCATTTCATGTTGTTCGGAGAATTAACCCTGTTTCCTGTTCTCTGGCGCTTCCCGCCTCCTTGCGTATTCCTAATTCATTTCATGTTTCCTTACTCAAACCACTTATTTGCAATAGATATACTGTCCCCATTGTTCCTCCTCCTCCTTTGATCGTTTCTGGACAGGAGGAGTACGAAGTCTCCTCCATAACTGATTCCAGGTATTCTTGTGGTTCCTTACAGTATTTAGTTGATTGGAGGGGGTATGGGCCTGCCGATCGCTCTTGGGTTCCGGCTTCCAACATACATGCTGGCCGCAAGATTCGTTCTTTTCACGCCAAGTTTCCACTCAAGCCTGGTTCTGCCCACCCGGTGGGTGGTCTTCAAGTGGGGGCTACGGTCACGGTGCTGCGGGTTTCTGTCGGCGTGGCTGCACGGAAATACAGTGGTCATGCCAACAGAAATAACAAATACTTATCTTACCCGCAGCGGATCAAAGCCCGACCTCCTTCCATCCTGGTCCCCAGCATGTGTGGCGTTACCAGAGACGCCGGCTGCTTCGGTTCCGTTTTTAATAGGGAAATAGCCTTTGCCCATATCAAAGATGGCGCTTACATGCCTGCGACATCACGTCATAGACGTGCACGCACATTTTGGGGCCAGAAGTCTCACACAGCCAATTACAGCTTTAGGAGGGTTATTTAAACTCAAATTACCTTTTGATCAGTGCCCTGTCATGGTTATTCTTAGCTGGTTATCCGAGAGAGTGTTCCTGATCGTAGTATTTCTGGTATTTGACTTTGGCTTCGTTTGACTTCCCCGATTGACACCAAGCTTGCACCCAACACGGACCGGGAACTCGCAAAAACAGCATGATGGGGCATAACTGTGATAGAGCCGGCTGCTCTCCTAGCTGGCAACTCCGCACACTGACCCCTCTGCTTACTCACCTCCTACCGCCCCCTATGGACCAGTGGGGGATATCCCGATCCTCACTGGGTGTCAGGAGCGGTAAGCTCAAATTGACCTATACCGTAAACACACAGCACACCTACACCCGGCTCACCTAAGATGTCGGCTGACAACACGAAACTCAAGCAGAGTCTGCTACCACACCATATGCTGCACCAAGATACCATGAGGCATCTGGATGACATCTTTAACCACTTTTGGGAACGACTATGGGAGCTGCAACTTGCAGCCCGGCCCGCACAGCACACTCTACAGATCAAGGGTGAGCGGGGCCACGAGCAACAGGAGGTGAGGGGAATATCCATGGGATGCCCCCACTTTACAGGGCTCACCCGGGCTGAAGGCCAGAAGGGTGAAGACCCGGAAGCATCACCCACACCAACGGAGGCCCAAGCACCGCAAGCAGAGGCAAATCATCAGGCCCACCGTTACTCCCACACGTGGAGGAAACTCGGACTCTAGTGGTCACCGAGTCTGTGGCCAAGAGATGCAGGCCTACGCACCAACCTGGGGCAAGAAGGACACCACGAGTACCTGTGCAGCAGCGGCCTCCTGCGGACCACCAGCGGGTGCCGACCATCCCCCATCAGAAGGTATTGGTTAAAAGAGACACTATCTCAAGCCATAGAGCTCTCATCGTTATATTATTGACCAGCTATTTCAGCTAGGTCGTTTAGGATGACTAGAATTATACAGATTCGGGAACAGAATGTTTTATCACCTTTGTATCACTGTTTTATCAATGTTTTATTATTATTTTCTCACTGCAGCTCCAGACTACAGTGACCTATATGCCCAAGCATAGCCTGCTCAGACCCATTATACAAAAGTGCGTAGTATACCACAGGGTATTAGGCTACCCATGCAAGCGTGATAGATTCCTGTTTATAATTAAAAATTGTGCACGTTACCAATGTTACCCAATTGTAAAGCATGATATTACACCAGAGGATAATGGACTACCTGTTCAAACACACTCAGGTGAAGGCTTGCAGTTACCTCTATTCCAGCTACCATCCTGGTCAACAGAGCAGGACTTGTTGTGTTTACATTATTATTATCTGCTAAATACCCAGCGGTACAAACGTTCCATTTCATTTGTAACATGTTTAATAAGCATGTTACTACACATAATTTATGTTTAATAAGCTTAGCAGGCCTAGCATTTTTTCTGCACTCAAATGCATGTGTCCAGCTCTCACACATGTTATAATTACTATGCAAGTTACTACCATGCTATTAGAAATAGTTCTCACGTGCTACATGCCTGTTTTACTTAAATAATCTCACTGGTACACTGGGAGGGTGGCCCCTGGTGGTGGGAGATGGCATGGTGAACCTGCTGTTGCCAGGAGGACCAGGAGCAGTATCGCTGGAGGTGCAGCCCACAAGCAGGCAAGTGACCTTTGGGGGATGTGGGGCAGCTGGTCCCCCTGAGTGGGTTGATGCAGCTCAAGGGGACCCCGGGGCCTTCAGAGACTGTCACAGGGCCTGGGGAATTACTCCAGGGTTGTCCAGGGTTACTGCAGAGGTCCCCTCCTCCGCTAGGGGTTTCACTGGGACTGGGCTGGGACCCTTTGGTAGTCGCACAGGGGACCGGGCTGGTGGCCTAGAGGGTGGTCAGGAGGACGGCCTTAGGAGTATGGCCGGTTCGGCACAGCATTGACGGCATCGCAGCCTGGTGGCGCTGGGCTAGGGCAGCGCATGGGGGGGGGGCAGGAACCCGCTAGCATCGTCTGGGACCCCTCCAGGCATCTCCGGTATGGCAGAGGTGCAGTCGGCCACACAGCACAGGGTGTGGAGGCACTGCCCTCCGGGGCCTTCGGTTACGGTCGAGACAGGTCCAGTCAGCAGGCGCGCGCAGCAGGCCGCGCTTTGGAGGTACAGAGTGGCAACAAAGAGTTCCTGGCAAGGCAAGTGGCCCGAGCTGGTCGCACTTTGGGGAACAAGGAGGTACGGCGCAGGAAGTGTGAACGGCGTGGTAGATGCCAGTCTCAGAAGAAGGCGGGCTTGCCCAGGGAAGTGCGGCCCCCCAGCAGATCCAAGAGCCAGAAGGGGAGCCCAGGGAGCTCTGAGGTAGACAGCCCGGGTCGGTTGGCAGCGGTGCCTCACGTGATTCCCGCTCGAGGGCTGGACACCGGTCAGATGTGGCTGAATCTTCTGTGGGCTGTTTGGTAAGTTCAGGGTCAGAGTCCTGCGGGAGTTTCCATAGTTATCTGTTCCAGAGTCATAGCCCCAGGGGTGGAGTCGGCATGGCCTCAGGTGTCCGCAGCGGCCGGGGTGGCCCGGAGAGAGTACGGGATGCCTCGCGGCCCGGCAGGCGATCCCAAGGTTATGGCAGGGGGGTCTCTGGTGAACAGTGCACCCTGCCCAGGAATGTCTTTTCTCATTGCAGGTCACGGAGCCGATCTTCTTCGTGGCGGTCAAGGCATCGGGTTGATTCCCCGGTTGGCGGAGTGTATGCACGGGTGGTCAGCCATGACTACACAGCACACACTGTTTTATTGAATCACTACAATCTTTAATTGACTCCTGAGGCCAGTGTGGGTCTACTAAGGGGGATGTAGGTAAGGTGTGGGTTCCGGGTTCAGGTGTGTCAGGTGTGGGGAGCTCCGGCAGGCATCCGAGTTGGGTGCTGGAGCGACGGAAGCAGCAAGGGTAGAGGCGGCGGCTGAGATGACTGCGGTAGCCTCGGAATTGGGTATTGAGAGGGTAGAACTGTCTGGCGGCATTCCTGATGCACCGTGGCAGCATGCGTACGTATCCTTTGCGGGCCTGTTGGTGGTGCATTTGAAGGTGGAGGTGAAGGAGAAAATATGGAAAGGTGAGTTTTGCGAAATCTTCTCACTCCTACCGCTGGAGGACTACTTGGACCTCGAGGAGGAGGACAAGAAGGACGCAAAGAAGGAGGAGGAGGAGAAATGGCTGCGTGCTTTCTGCATCTTAGCCAGTGTTATTGGGGAGAAGCCTGCAGATCTGTGTTCCTCATTATTCTGCTATCTGGATGGGGTGTGGGAGGCCTACTGTACGTACGGCGGCCTGGCGTGGTGGAAATACGATGAGCAATTCAGGCAGCGACTTATGGCGAACCCTGGGATGCGATGGGATCAGATGGACCTGCTGTTATGGATGAAGCTTATGATGGCGCAGAAGTCGACACCCTTTCAGTCGTCGACCGGCGCTGAAAGTCAGTCCTCTTCGTCGGCCGCGTTCAAGTGAGGTATTTGCTGGCTCTTCAATGAAGACCAGTGCAAGTGGGGCACTGGGTGCAGGTTTAAGCATTCTCGGGCTGCTGAGAAGCCCATGGCCTCAATAGATGCTTTAAGCGAGGTAAGTCTGGGGGCTCCTCCATTGCGGGTTCCGGTAGGGCTGTTCCCTTTGTCGCGGGGAGCAATGACGGTGAGGCTCGACGTGATGCTACCATGGCTAAGCCAATACGGTAACAAGGCGGATGTGGCGTTGTTGCGGACAGGCTTTGGGGAGGGGTTTTATATCCCTTTTCAAGAAAAGGGGGTGTCGGGTAGTGTGCGTAACTTGAAGTCGGGTTTTGAATTACTGGAGATGGTGCGGGAGAAACTGGATAAGGAAGTGCAGCTGGGCAGTAAGCGGGCCCGTTTGCGGCCCTCCTCTTGCCCAATTTGTGGGTTTCCCCACTGGGCGTTGTCCCTAAGAAGGAAGCAGGGAAGTTTTGTTTGATTCACCACCTCTCCTATCTGAAAGGGGAGTGGTTGAATGACGATATCGATGGGGACCTGTGTTGAGTTGAGCTGGTTCAGGAGGCGGGGCCCAGGGTCGTCATGGCAAAGGTGGATGTGGAGACGGCGTTTTGCCTCCTGCTGGTACACCCAGACTATCATGACCTTTTGGGTTGCGCTTCGACGGCTCATATTTCAGCGACTTGTGCCTCCCGATGGTTTGCTTGATTTCGTGCACGTACTTTGAGAAGCTTAGCATGTTCTTAGAGTGGGTGGTGAAGATAAAGGCGGGGTGTCAGTCAGTGGTCCACTACTTGGACAACTTTTGCGTGGGGCCCGCTGACTCTCAGCGCTGTTTCCACCTGTTGTGGACCATTGAGTGGGTGGCTGACAGGTTCGGGGTCCCCCTAGCGGGGTCCATGACGGAAGGCCCAACCACCTGCCCGAGTTTCCTGGGTATTGAGATAGCTGGTGGGGTTGCGTGTGGTGGTAGAAGTGCGGCAGGCACATACAGTAACGCTGCGGCAGCTCCAATCACTCATGGACAGCTTAAATTTTGCTTGCAGGGTGGTGCCGATGGGGAAGGTTTTTAGTAGAAGTCTGTCCAGGGCCATGGTCGGAATCCGTTCGCCTCATCACTTTGTTAGGGTTACCTCTGCTATGAAGGCTGACTTGGAGGTCTGGGATGTGTTCTGATAGGGGTTTAACGGGATGGTGATTTTCCAGCAGGTGGGGGTTACGGCCGCGGATCTGGAGCTGTTCACGGACGCTTCAGGTAGCGTGGGCTTCGGGGCGTACTTCGGGGGACGCTGGTGTGCAGCACCTTGGCCGAGGGTGTGGGTGGCGAGCGCCTTGATGCGCAACCTGGCTTTTCTCGAGCTGTTTCCGCTTCTAGTGGCGATGTCGCTTTGGGGTCACTTGCTGAAAGATAGGAAGGTGGTTTTTCACATGGACAACATGTCCGCGGTCAAGCGGTTGTCGGCGTCGTTGGCGCTGGTGGTGCAGCTTTTGCGAAAATTTGGCCTTAGGTGTATGCCTCGCAATGTGGTCTTCAGCGCGCGACATAGCCCTAGTTACTTGAACATCGTGGCTGATGCTTTGTTTCGCAATGTGGTCCCGGTTCCGAATGGTGGCGCTTGGAGCACTGGAAAAGGGGATAGATTGCCTGGACGAGATGTGGCAGCTCGGAACAGACTGTTTGGGGGACTTGTGAAGGCTTCTTTGGTTCCTGGCACATGGACGGCATACTGTAAGTTTTGGGAGTTATGGGAGGCCTCGTGGCTGGGCTGGAGATGTGCGGGGAGGCACGCCTTGATGCCCTATTGTGGTTCACGTTTGAGCTCATGGCTATGGGCACTTCCCCGGCGGTAGTGGACAGGAACATGGCGGTGCTCGCATTTTGGTTCAAGCTGCGTGGTTGGGGGGACTTCTCAAAGCATTTTGTGATACGGCAAGCGTTAAAGGGTTTCTAGAGAGGGCGCAGGGTTCCTGATGCATGGCGACCAGTATCCATCAGTGTTCTGGAGAGCCTGGTACGTGTGCTGCCTGAGATTTGCTTCTCGGGCTTTAAGGCTGGCCTGCTTGGCGCGGCGTTTGTTTTGGCCTTTTTCGGGGCTTTTCGTATTGGGGTACTGGTCAGTGCAAACAAGCAAGGTCGGGCAGCATCCAGGCGTCGGATGTCACTACAGGGTGGATAGAGTGGTGATCCACTTATCAAGGTCGAAGACAGATGTGTGGGGGAAAGGGACAGATGTGGTGTTGCATGCTCTCCCAGGCTCACAGTTGTGCCCGGTTACCAGCTTGGCACGGTATCGGGCGTTGCGACCAGTGGGTGAGGGCGCTTTTTTCCTACATGAGGATGGTTCGGCGCTGTCACGCTTCCAGTTTGCGCTGTTTTTTTGCTTGCGGCTTCTGAGGTTGGGCCTGAGGCCAGAACAATACGGGACGCAATCCTTCCGGATTGGGGCAGCTACGGAAGCCACGCGATTGGGGCTCGGCGATGAGCTGGTGAAGAAAATAGGGAGGTGGGAATCTGTTCGGTTTCGCTCCTACGTGCGACTGGGGATGCTGGTGTGATTCAAGTAAGGGGTTTGGGGATTCTCCGCTGGGGCCTCTCGGCTAATGGTTCTGTTTTGTTTCCACAGGTTGAGTTGCGTGGATCATGGGACATTCGTTCGTGTTCTGGGCTGCAGTTCGTACACAAGGGCTTTCCGATCAACCAGATCGCAATTAAGTGGTTCGGTTACCAGGGAGCTAGTTTGGGCAATGTTATTGGGGCAGTGTTTAGGCTAGTGGAAAGGGGAAGGTCTCCTGATTTCCTGCTATTCCATGCTGGGGGCAACGATTTTGGCCTGGTGTCCCAAAGACGATTGGTAAAGTGGATGAAACAGGACATTAACGGCTACGGGACTGTTTTGGTCGTCTGGTCCAAAATGGTCCCCTGACTTCAGTGGCGTCATGCCAGGGATATGACAATCGAGCGCTGCCGGGGTAAAGTGAATAACCTGACGGCCAGTTTAGTTAGAAAGGTTGGGGGGTGAGGCACAGAGAGCTTGAGGGCAGGTTGCCTGGGTATTTTAGGCAGGACGGGGTTCACCTCACGGACTTGGGGTTGGATCTCTTGAATCTGGGGTTCCAAGAAGGATTGATTAAGGCCTTGCTTCTTAGGGGTGGCAGAGCTCAGGCGGTTTAAGGGATCAAGGTCTGAACTTGTGGCAGGGCTAGAGAGAGAAAAGTTAGGGGACAAACAGGCTCTGGATTAGTGTAAAAAGAATAGGGCACTTAGGCTGCTGGTGAAGAGTTTGGTTAAATAGTTCATTATGAACTTTGGTAGGTTTTGAGCTCGGTGGTGGCTCAGAACCTGGTGTGTGGTAGGGGTATTCGGGTATGCCCCTACCATGTTTATTTAACAAAGTTTGGCACTTATATCATGTTTATGATGTTTGTTATTAATGTTGTTGATGTTATTTATATTTACAGAAAAAATGGGTAATTGCCTTTTGTTTTGGGAACATATGATGTTATATGGCGGGATGGGGGCTGGGCAATGACTTTCATTTATTGTTATCAATATTAATAAAGCTGTGCACATATTGACCCATACATCAGTGTCAGTGTGTTTTTGGGGTACGTTTTTGGGGGGAAATCCACCTGCCCATATGGCGACTATGCGCCTGTCATGGCGTTTGACTTTGCCTTGTACTCACCTGCACAACAAAAAAATATATATATTTTTAAAAAGGTATGCTAACAGGAGGGCGGCTGCAAATATAAAAATGATGTGTGTGTATCTGTGTGTGTGTATATGTCAGTGTGTTTGTATGTGCCATTGTGCATCTGTGTGTTTATCTGAGTGTGTGCATGCGCCTGTGTCTGTATTTGTGCGTGTATCTAAGTGTGTGTGTATGTGCCAGTGCGTGTATCTGTGTGTCAAGGTGTATGTGTCACTATTTTTATCTGAGTGTGTGTGCCAGTGTGCGTATCTATGTGTCAATGTGTCAGTGTATAAATCTGTGTGTCAGTATGTGTGTCCAGGTGTGTACATGTGTCAGTGTGTGTATTTTTGTGTCTATGTGTGTGTATGTGTCACTGTGTATATGTGTCAGTGTGTTTATATGTTTGCATCTCTGTTAATGTGCATGTACACCTGTGTAAGTATGCATGTATGTGACAGTGTATGCACCATACATCCCAGCAATCAAACACCACCACAACATGCAAACACACCTCTGTAATCAAACATACACACATAGGCGTGCGCAGCCTATTGCATTAGGGTGTGCACCCTAAAGCACAAGCACACGCGGTGTATATATATATATATATATATATATATATATATATATATATATGTGTGTGTGTATATGTATGTATGTATATATGTATATATATATATACACATATATACACACACACACACACACACAAAGCTGTGTGTGCTGTGTGAGGGTGCTGTTAGTGTGATGTGTGTGTGAGGGTGCTGGTAGTGTACTATGTGGGTGAGGGTGTTTGTGTGTGCGTGCTTGTGAGGGTGCTGTGAATGTACTGTGTGTCAGGGTGCTGTTTGTGTGTGTGTGTGCACTTGTGAGGGTGCTGTAAATGTACTGTGTGTGAGGGTACTGTTTGTGTGTGAGGGTACTGGTAGTGTGCTGTGTGTGTGTGTGTTTGTTAGTGTCCTGTTTGTGTTTGTGAGGGTACTGTTAGTGTGCTGTAATGTGTGTGAGGGTGCTGTGTGTTTGTGAGGGTGCTGTGTGTGTGGGTGCTGTATGTGTGTTGGTGCTGTGTATGTGTGTTGGTGCTGTGTATGTGTGTGGGTGATGTGTATGTGTGTGGGTGCTGTGTATGTCTGTGGGTGCTGTATGTGTGTATGTGCTGTGTATGTCTGTGGGTGCTGTATGTGTGTGTGCTGTATGTGTGTGGGTGCTGTATGTGTGTGGGTGCTGTATGTGTGTAGGTGCTGTGTATGTCTGTGGGTGCTGTATGTGTGTAGGTGCTGTGTATGTCTGTGGGTGCTGAATGTGTGTTGGTGCTGTGTATGTGTGTGGGTGCTGTATGTGTGTAGGTGCTGTATGTGTGTAGGTGCTGTGTATGTGTGTGGGTGCTGTGTATGTGTGTAGGTGCTGTATGTGTGTAGGTGCTGTGTATGTGTGTGGGTGCTGTGTATGTGTGTGGGTGTTGTGTATGTGTGTGGGTGCTGTATGTGTGTGGGTGCTGTATGTGTGTAGGTGCTGTGTATGTCTGTGGGTGCTGTATGTGTGTAGGTGCTGTGTATGTCTGTGGGTGCTGAATGTGTGTTGGTGCTGTGTATGTGTGTGGGTGCTGTATGTGTGTAGGTGCTGTATGTGTGTAGGTGCTGTGTATGTGTGTGGGTGCTGTGTATGTGTGTAGGTGCTGTATGTGTGTAGGTGCTGTGTATGTGTGTGGGTGCTGTGTATGTGTGTGGGTGTTGTGTATGTGTGTGGGTGCTGTATGTGTGTTGGTGCTGTGTATGTGTATAGGTGCTGTGTATGTGTGTGGGTGCTGTATGTGTGTTGGTGCTGTGTATGTCTGTGGGTGCTGTGTATGTGTGTGGGTGCTGTGTATGTCTGTGGGTGCTGTGTATGTGTGTGGGTGCTGTGTATGTCTGTGGGTGCTGTGTATGTGTGTGGGTGCTGTATGTGTGTGGGTGCTGTGTATGTGTGGGTGCTGTGTATGTGTGTGGGTGCTGTGTATGTGTGTGGGTGCTGTGTATGTCTGTGGGTGCTGTGTATGTCTATGGGTTCTGTGTATGTGTGTGGGTGCTGTGTATGTCTATGGGTGCTGTGTATGTGTGTGGGTGCTGTATGTGTGTTGGTGCTGTGTATATGTGTGTGTGGGTGATTGTGGGGGGTGGAGGTGGGGGTACATTACTTAATATCCCCCTTCCCTTCTTACTTTATGTAGGGAGGGGGGATCTTTCCTTGCTGCCTTCCCTGGTGGTCCAGTGGAGGTGGGGGCAGATCAGTTATCCCCCCTCCCTTCTTACCTTATGCCTGGGAGGGGGGATCCTGCTGCTGCTGCCATCCATCCCTGGTGGTCCAGTGGGGAGTGAACTCTAGCCCCGCAGGGCTAGAGTTCACTCACGCGAGATCTGAGCTTTGCCGCGGCAACGCTCAGATCTCGCGAGAGGAACCCGGCGGAGTTGCTGGCAATAGCTCCCCGGGTCCTCTCCTGCCTCCCTCCATGCCTGTGAGACGGTGAGGGGAGGCTGAGAACAGAGCCGGCGCTCTGCATGGACCGACAGGGGGGATCCTGAGATCTCCCCTGCCGGTCTCAATACATAGGCGTGCCGCGGGGATTAGGGTGTGCCCAGGCACACCCGGCACACCCCGTGCGCACGCCTATGCATACACATTACATACAAACACCTCTCTGAATTCAAACTCCAAAATGATATACAAACACACTTCTTCACTCAAACACCAATACTGCACACAAATGTACATCTGCGTTTAAAAGGCAATACTACATCCAAACATATCTCTGCACACAAATCTAAATATTACATACAAACAGACCCTTGTATTAAAAATGCAAAAATTATATACAAACACCAAATCTACACTAAAGCACACCTGTACTACAGACTACACTACACACAAGTACACCACTGAATTCAGCCGTGTACATATTTAAAATATTTTGGCCTAATATGTCATATTTGAGAATATATGTAAATTCCAAGAAAACCCACTTCAGTGAATAACCCTACCACCTACATACATTTTAACCTAACCTCCTGACTTTATAACATACACAAAGTACACATGGAGTAAAAAACATTGTACATACATACTCTGTTACACACATATATCTAGTCATACATGTTACATATACGTGTGCATTTGATTACAAAAAAGGCACAGAAACACGGTTAAGGAAGAAATACAATTATTTTAATGGAGAGACTGCCTTTTAAAGTGGCTCTGTCATCTACAGGGGTCATTGCATATTTTGTGAACCCTTCTAAATGATTTAGAATCAGTAGCGATAATATTGTATTTAATTTTATCGACAGAATTTAGCCTTTCTCACCCTCTTCTCTGTCTATTAGTGTGAATATTAATACTACGCTTTATTAGCATGACATAAGAATCCCCCTTTTCCTTTGTGATTGAAACCACTATTATGTACTGTAAATACTTTGTAATGTATATATCTTGGAGTTTATTTTAATTTTGAAACAAAAGTTACGTTGGGATTATGCTAGTAAGGTTGGGATTTTGCTTTTTTTTTCCTTTTTGTTTTGGGCATGCAAGCCAAAAGCCTCTATGTCTTGTGTTTAGAAAGACAATGCCTGATTCTCACAGCTGTTACCGGTGACAACTGACAAAACTTGCCTGCAGTAGTTCTGCCTATTGTTAAGCTTTGTCAAGTGAGGATATTTCCATAAGAAATAATATGTTATGATATCTTTTGACTGCATTGGCATTTCATAAAGAGTTTAACTTTTTGAAATGATGTTAAATATTTTTGTGAGTCTCTTTAACCCCTTAAGGACACATGACATGTGTGACATGCCATGATTCCCTTTTATTCCAGAAGTTTGGTCCTTAAGGAGTTAAAGCAAAGATTGCAATGCAATTTACACAATCTCCACTAGATGTTCCTAAATAGGAACAAATATAATGTGATGTACACAGAGTAAGCCGCAAGGTGTGAGTCTAGGCAAACTGTACCCCAAACAAACAAACACTGCACAAAGATATACAATGCACGTAATCGGCATTCCGAAATTCTGCAATTCGGGACTTCGGCACTTCGGTTTGGTTCGGCACTTCAGAACTTCAGCACTTCGGAATTTAAGGACCTCGGCACTTCGGGACTTTGGATGTTTTCTTGCAGCTGCTTAGTAGATAACTCCCTAATTCCCACGGTATTAGGGAGCTATCTACCAAAAGGCGGAAAGACTTAAATTGGTCTTTCAGACAAATTTACTAATACTAAGTAAAAATTACTTAGTATTAGTCAATTCTGCCCCTACTCGCTATACCGCGAGTAGGGGCATGTCTAGAAAACAGTGAGCAACCTGTGGCGGTGGGTGGGGGCCCTAAATTAGAATAAGGGGGGGACCTAAATTAGAATAAGGGGGGCGACCCTGGCTCCCACCCCTGAGTGGTGGGTGGGGGCCCTAAATATCAATATGATGGGGACCCACTGGCCCCCACCCCTGAGCGGTGGGTGGGGGCCCTAAATTAGAATAAGGGGGGGACCTATTGTCCTCCCCCTGGTCCCCACCCCTGAGCGGTGGGTGGAGGCCCTAAATAAAAATGTAACCCCCCCAGGTGACTAGGGGTCCCCAAACCCCTAGTCACCCCCTCCCAACAAAATTACTGAACCCCTACCTGCCCTCCTCACCCTAAAAATAGTGAGGGGGACCAATAACTAGGTACCTGTAAAAAAAATAAATAAAAAATTACCATTTGATGTCTTTTTTTTTTCTAAAATCTTCTTTTTTCAGCCCCAAAAAAGGCCAAATAAAAATCCATAATAACCGTTGCACTTTGAAAAAACAAAAACAAAAAAAACCTAAGCGCAAAAAAAGTAATCCATCTTCACCCATGGAGGGCACCGCGCAGACTGAGCTCTGCAGGGTGGGAGAAGGCTTATAAAGCCTTGCCCCGCCCTGCAATTAGGCTCAGAGCACTCTGGTTGGTTGGTTTAAGCCATCCCATCAGAGTGCACTGACAGGTAAATGAATAGACTGACAGATAAGTCTCTACATTTACCTGTCACAGCACTCTGATTGGTTAGCTTGAAATCCAGCCAATCCGAGTGATCTGTGTCATTTTAAACAGCGTGGGAAAGTTCTTTGGAATTTTCCCTCGCTGTGTAATTTGACTCATAACTCTCTGATTGGTTACTTTCAATCAACCAATCAGAGTGTTGTTATGAGTCCGGGAGAAGGCCAATAGGTCCCCCCCTATTCTAATTTAGGGCCCCCACCCACCGCTCAGGGGTGGGGGGGACACCTATTGTTATTTTATTTTGGGGCCCCCACCTGCCGCTCAGGGGTGGTGGCCGGAGGGGGAGGATAATAGGTCCCTCCCCTTATTCTAATTTAGCAGGCACAGGCTGCTCACTGTTTACTAGACATGCCGCTACTCGCAATTCAGTTATTCGGACATTCGGAAATTGCCTGAAATTCGTCCGAATTGACATTCGGAACGAAATGAATTGCACATGTCTAATCAGTGCCTTAAGCAAGGTAGCTTAAGGAGGACACTATCAGCCCTTAATGCTGGACACTATAATTTTATTGTATTTTAACTACTTGTATATATTTGAGTCAATGTATCTTTAATCTCCACTTCTTTCTCATTTTAACATACCTGGGCATGCTTGGTTTTTTAAATTTTTTATAATATATATATATATATATATATATATATATATATATATATGTATATGTATTTAAAGTTGTGGATGTGGATGTGTACTTGACTCAACATTGTTGGCTTGTTAACTTAAATGTTATTCACCTATCTGCTTATCTCTAAAGACTGTCTCTGTTATTTCTGCATCCCCACCCCCTTATTTTATTGATACCCACCAAAATGTCTTGCTTGACCAATCCTCACCTCCTCTATGCATCTCCATTCCATAGCTTTATTGCAGGCCTGTCAGGGTACCTGTGGTCTCTACCTCCGAAAGAGGTAGAGACTTAGCTGTTCCTCCATCCAGACGGTCTGATGGCTCCCTTCCCCGCGGTCTATCCGGTCATGCTAGGCCGGCCGCGAGGGAGTGACTGCCTTTTACAGCATCTAGGCAGGAAGTAGTCATCAGGACACTCCCCCGGAACGACCTGTCAGTCAATTGCTGCAGGACCAATCAGGACGCCTCGGAGGCGTGGTTACTGCTCTGAACAGGGTATTTAACAGAGCTTCTTTCATTAGCTCATTGCCCTGTCGTGGTTCTAGCTTGTTCTAGTCACTCAGTGCTTGTGTATTCTATTATCCCTTTTGGTTTTGACCCGGCTTGTTTACCTTACTCTGCTTATCTCTGTTACCCTTGATTCGGCTTGTCTCTCGCTTACCTGTCTTCTGTTACCCTCGACCTCGGCTTGTCTTTGACCATTCTATACTGTACTACTTACGTTAGTCCGGCCATTCTAAGGTCCGGTATACGTATCTGGCTACTGTTTGTACTCTGCGTGTTGGATCCCTGTCCCGATCCTGACATTACGACAGGGCCAATGGATCCTGCAAGTACAAACAGTAAGCTGGCTGCTCCTGATCCTAGGTTTGAAGCCATGGATCACAGAATGGATCAGATGGCGCTTGCGCTACAGGCTCTATTAGCTTGTGCCAATAACCCACCAGAGGAGATACGTAATACCCCTGTTTCTCCTGTCGGTTCAGGTCTAGAGGTAGCCACAGTGGGTGCTTCTTCACACATTACCCCCCCCAG
Organism: Pelobates fuscus; assembly: GCF_036172605.1. Taxonomy (NCBI): domain Eukaryota; kingdom Metazoa; phylum Chordata; class Amphibia; order Anura; family Pelobatidae; genus Pelobates; species Pelobates fuscus. The sequence goes on from NC_086317.1 coordinate 131,270,008, forward strand.
TACGCTATGGTGGGGCTCCTGAGAAGTGTCGTGGTTTTTTAAACCAAATTAGTATCCACTTTGAATTGCAACCTCGCTCTTATCCTACAGATAGGGCAAAAGTAGGATTTATTATCACCCTACTCATTGAGAAAGCTCTGAGATGGGCCAACCCACTATGAGAGAACGATAACCCATTAGTTTATAACTATAACGCATTTGTAGCTGCTTTTAGAAGAACATTTGACCCTCCAGGTAGAAAGGTTAATGCAGCCAGATTACTGTTGCGCCTGAGACAGGAGAACCGAACACTGGTGGATTATGCACTAGAGTTCAGGTCTCTGGCGGCAGAAATCAAGTGGAATGAGCAGGCGTATATGGATGTATTTTTGAATGGCCTATCTGATGTAATCCTTGATGAGGTTGCTACCAGAGAACTCCCTGAGAATTTAGAGGATTTAATTTCATTCATCTCTCGTATAGATGAACGTCTAAGAGAGAGACAGAACACTCGAGAGAGGAACCAGAGACCTTCTTTTAGGTTAGCTCCCGCTTTTCCAAGTCCTGACTCCACGATATCTTTGCTTACTGAACCTATGCAGATAGGGTATACCCGCCTCTCTGAGGAGGAAAGACAGCACAGGAGAAGAGAGGGTTTGTGTATGTATTGTGGAGCCAAGGGTCATTTACTCTCGAACTTTTCTAACCGCCCGGGAAACGCTCGCACCTAAGTCTCTCTAGAGGACAGGCCTTGGGTGTTTCTATTTTGTCCTCTACTCCTAATTATAAAGATCACAGGCTTCTGCTACCAGTTTCCTTAACTTGGGGGAGGGAAGTAGTAAGGGCTATGGCATTGATAGATTCCGGTGCTGCTGAGAATTTTATTGACCAAGCCTTTGCTAGTAAGAACAATTTCCCATCCCAGCTAACGGAGACACCTTTGGCCGTTGAGGCCATAGATGGTAGACCACTACTAGACCCTGTTATCTTTCGTGAGACCATACCCATTGATTTAAATGTTGGTATCCTACACGTGGAGAATTTATCTCTTATGCTCATTTCGTCTCCTTCCGTTCCCATAGTTCTGGGGTACCCATGGTTGAAAAAACATAACCCTATTATCGATTGGGAGTTAGGAGAGATACTCTTGTGGGGCCAGGGCTGCCAGGATCGGTGTTTGTGCAAGGTTTCTCCATTAGCTAATATTAACATACCGGAGAATCCTACTCAGTCCACAGAAAGACAAATACCAGACCTTTACCTAGACTTAAGGGCAGTGTTTGACAAGAAGAATGCCGATTCTTTGCCTCCACACAGGTCATTTGACTGTAAGATTAAGCTTCTACCCGGCACTATGCCTCCGAGGGGCCATGTATATCCTTTGTCTGTTCAGGAAAACTCGGTTCTAGAGGAGTATATTCGGGAGAATTTAGAAAAGGGATTCATCAGGAGGTCTTCTTCTCCGGCCGGGGCTGGGTTCTTTTTCATTAAGAAGAAGGATGGCACGCTGAGACCTTGTATCGATTACCGAGGCTTGAATAAAATAACTGTCAGAAATGCCTATCCTATCCCACTGATTACCGAGTTATTTGATCGTCTTAAGGGCTCCAAAATCTTCACCAAGTTAGATCTCAGAGGGGCTTACAATTTGGTGAGAATCCAGCAAGGTCACGAGTGGATGACGGCATTCAATACCCGGTATGGCCATTACGAATACACTGTTATGCCATTTGGACTATGCAATGCTCCTGCAGTATTTCAAGATTTGATTAATGAGGTTCTTAGGGAGTTTCAGCATGATTGTGTTATTGTTTATCTGGACGACATACTAATACACTCTAAGGAGATTGAAACTCACCATAGACAGGTCAGAAAGGTATTACACAAGCTGCTGCAACATGGTCTATATTGCAAATTGGAGAAGTGCAGTTTTGATCAGTCTCAGGTAGACTTTCTTGGATACGTGATTTCTGGGGAGGGTTTTAAAATGGATCCTGTAAAACTCCAATCTATTTTAGACTGGCCCTTGCCCAAAGGACTCAAGGCTATCCAAAGGTTTATTGGTTTTTCCAACTACTATAGGCGCTTCATTAAAGGATACTCCTCTATCATTGCGCCTATTACCAATATGACCAAACAAGGGGCTGATACTAAGTTCTGGCCTAAGGAAGCTCTTGGTGCTTTCAAGACTCTCAAGGAACTTTTTGCCTCAGCTCCCATTCTAGTCCATCCTGATACGACTCTGCCTTTCTTGCTTGAGGTCGATGCCTCTGAGACAGCAGTTGGGGCTGTTCTGTCTCAAAGGTTAGGGGTGGATAAACCGTTACACCCTTGTGGTTTCTTCTCTAAGAAATTTTCTGGGCCTGAGAGCAGATATGACATCGGGGAAAGGGAACTGTTAGCAGTCATTAAAGCCTTAAAGGAGTGGAGACATTTGTTGGAGGGGACCCTACACCCTATTACGATTTTGACGGACCACAAAAACTTGTCCTATATTGGGGAGGCTAAGCGCTTATCCTCTAGACAAGCTCGTTGGTCCTTATTCCTGACTCACTTCAATTATGTACTGACTTACAGACCTGGTTCTAAAAACTCTAAAGCCGATGCATTATCTCGCCAATATGAACCTTCTACTGTACCTGAACCAGTTCTTTCTTCTATAGTTCCGAAATGCAATATCATTGCTAATACGAATCTCAGGATTCATTCTCCATTACTGGCCGAGATCATTAAGTTGCAACATCTAGCACCTAAACAGACTCCTGCGGGCCGTCATTTCGTTCCTCCTGCTCTTCAACTGGAACTTTTACAGTGTTTACATAATAGCAAGATGGCGGGACATCCTGGTATTCGCAAAACTTACGCGTTGATCTCTAAGGACTTCTGGTGGCCTGCTTTACGGAGGGATATTGAGGAGTTCATCGCTGCATGTGAAGTTTGTACTAAAACCAAACAACCCCATACGCTTCCATGTGGATTCCTGCACCCCTTGGAGGTTCCAGAAAAACCATGGTCCTGTTTGGCCATGGACTTTATTGTCGATCTACCTATCTCTAAAAGACAGACTGTTATCCTCACCGTGGTTGACAGGTTTACTAAGATGGCACACTTCATTCCCCTGCCTAAACTCCCGTCTTCTCCCGAATTGGCAGAGATATTCGCTAAGGAGATTTTTCGCCTACATGGGATACCCTCTCAAATTGTATCGGACAGAGGCTCCCAATTTGTTTCCCGCTTTTGGAGGTCCTTCTGCTCTCAACTTGGTATTAAATTAAACTTTTCTTCTGCCTATCATCCTCAGTCTAACGGAGCTGCTGAACGTACCAACCAGAAAATTGAACAATATTTACGATGCTTTGCTTCTGAACACCAGGATGATTGGGTCGGTTTGATTCCTTGGGCGGAGTTTGCACACAACAATCTCGTTTGCGATTCTACTCATTCAAGCCCCTTCTTCATGAATTATGGTTTTCATCCGTCTATTCTTCCTTCGGATTCTCCTTCCCAGGGGGTGCCGTCGGTTGATGTTCATGTTGCCAATTTGAGGAAGTTGTGGGATCAAACTCGACAAATCCTTGTGCACAACTCTATGTTGGTCAAGAAACACGCTGATAAACGTAGAAGGGCGGCTCCGGTCTTTGTTCCAGGTGATAGGGTATGGCTGAGCACGAGGAACATCCGTTTAAAAGTGCCCTCCATGAAGTTCGCTCCTCGTTATATTGGACCCTACAGGGTGCTGACCCGTATCAATCCAGTTGCGTATCGTTTAGCTCTTCCTAATACCTTACGCATCCCGAACTCGTTTCACGTTTCATTGCTGAAACCACTCATATGTAACAGATTTTCCTCCACAATAGCCCCTCCTCGCTCCGTTCAGGTGGAGGGTCAGGAGGAGTATGAGGTTAACTCTATTATTGATTCTCGTATCTCCCGGGGGAGAGTACAATATCTGGTTGATTGGAAGGGATATGGTCCTGAGGAGAGGAGTTGGGTACCTCAGGAGGATGTTCATGCTCCCCGTCTCCGCAGGGCGTATCACTCTCGCTTCCCATCTCGTCCCGGTTCATTCCACCCGGTGGGCGTATCTGAGAGGGGGGGTACTGTCAGGGTACCTGTGGTCTCTACCTCCGAAAGAGGTAGAGACTTAGCTGTTCCTCCATCCAGACGGTCTGATGGCTCCCTTCCCCGCGGTCTATCCGGTCATGCTAGGCCGGCCGCGAGGGAGTGACTGCCTTTTACAGCATCTAGGCAGGAAGTAGTCATCAGGACACTCCCCCGGAACGACCTGTCAGTCAATTGCTGCATGACCAATCAGGACGCCTCGGAGGCGTGGTTACTGCTCTGAACAGGGTATTTAACAGAGCTTCTTTCAGTAGCTCATTGCCCTGTCGTGGTTCTAGCTTGTTCTAGTCACTCAGTGCTTGTGTATTCTATTATCCCTTTTGGTTTTGACCCGGCTTGTTTACCTTACTCTGCTTATCTCTGTTACCCTTGATTCGGCTTGTCTCTCGCTTACCTGTCTTCTGTTACCCTCGACCTCGGCTTGTCTTTGACCATTCTATACTGTACTACTTACGTTAGTCCGGCCATTCTAAGGTCCGGTATACGTATCTGGCTACTGTTTGTACTCTGCGTGTTGGATCCCTGTCCCGATCCTGACAAGGCCTTTTTGACCCTATTATCTCTGTCTTCCACAGTCTGAGTTAAAAAGTTCCTGTTGAAAACCAGAGCAGTTCTCAGATCAAGTACAGCTGGTTCAGTGCCTTATGCAAGTCTGAGTTAAGAAGTTCCCTGTTGAAAACCAGAACAGTTTTCAGTTGCCCACCCACCCCGAGTTATTTATTCCATTGATAGATAGAATCTCACATACAATTTTAGATAATTAGAAATGACAGCTGCAAACACTACCTGCAATCAGAACACTCTCACACTCCCTTAACCCCTAATATTTGCCATACTAATTCTTCTTGACCTCTCTGCTGCCTTTGACACCGTTGATCATGTTCTCCTTCTCCAAACTATTCAATCACTCAGTCTCTCTGACTCTGTCCTCTCATGGTTTTCCTCCTATCTCACCCAACGTTCGTTCAGTGTCTCCTTTTCTAATGATACCTCCACCCTTTGTCCTGTCTCAGTTGGAGTCCCCCAAGGCTCTGTCCTTAGTCCCTTTCTATTTTCTCTTTATACTGCCTCTCTTGACAAAATTATTACCTCATTTGGATTCGAATACCACCTGTACGCTGATGACACCCAGATATATCTCTCCTGCCTGGACCTCTCCCCTGATGTCCTGCAACGTGTCACCTCTTGCCTTTCTTCTATTTTTGATTTGATGTCCTCCCGCTTTCTGAAGCTCAATCTTTCCAAAACAGAACTTCTTGTCTTTCCTCCTCCAAATATTAATCCTCCTCTCTCCCTCTCTCTTCAGATTGGTGGTACCCATATCAGTCCATCCTTACAAGCACGTTGTCTTGGTGTTACTTTTGATTCTGGCCTCTCCTTTGAGCCTCACATCCGGTCTGTTGTCAAATCATGCCAATTCCACCTTAAAAACATCACCGCATCCGCCCCTTTCTTACACAAGATGCTACTAAAGAGCTTGTCCATACTCTAGTAATCTCTCGCATGGACTTTTGTAACTCTCTCTCCTAATTGGTCTTCCCAATAACCATACTGCCCCGCTACAGTCTGTAATGAATGCTGCCGCCAGACTGATTTTCCTCTCTAGTCGGTCCTCTCACACCTTATCCCTCTGTCAGTCCTTACATTTAAGTAGAGTAGTTGCGTCCCCCTAAGGGGGTGCAATTGGGTGTGTGTTGAGGGGCGACCAAAAAACAGGGGATAAGCCTCACATACATGTGTTAGTAGAAAGACATACTTGAACTGGTCAAGTGAGAAAGGGCGCCCCCTAGTGCATAACTATATACATATGTACAATGAAGTTATAAAACATAACCTTTAATAGTGCTGTAATAAAAAACTCCAATAGGGAGTAAGAACAGGAAAACAAAAGTAAACTTAAAAATGGGGGGGAAAAACAAGCGTCCAGATGGGGATAGATAAACTGAAGGTATCACCTAGAGGATATATAAAGCTGGATAGAGCTGTAAATCCCCCCAACCAGTACAGTGCGTCTCATCTGAACCAAAGGTTCATAAACAGTATAAAACCTTAACAGCCAGACCCATTGTGTCCGGTTCGAATAATCTAACCTGTAAAGCGAGTATCTATTTAGATAAGATCCTTCGCCCATTTGTAGAAAGATTACCCTCCTACTTAAGGGATACGAAGGACACCTTGAAGTGTCTAGCCTCCACCAACCTACCTAAAGAGGCCATCTTGTGTAGCCTCGATGTGGAGGCACTATACTCGTCAATTCCACATTCTCTTGGGCTGAGACACATCAAAGATTACCTGGAAACAAGAGGATCTGTTCACCAATGTCACACCTTGTTTGTACTGGACCTGTTGCAATTTGTCCTAACCCACAATTTCTTTTTATTCGATGGTCAATATTACCACCAGGTGCAGGGCACTGCTATGGGTACATCTTGTGCCCCATCATATGCCAACCTGCACCTGGGATGGTGGGAGGAACATGTGGTATTCACTAGCAGTAACAGCAAATACACCAACCACATATTCCTGTGGAAGAGGTTTATAGATGACATCTTGGTGGTGTGGACAGGCACAATGGAAGATTTTACGTCCTTTGTGGAGAGCCTGAACTCCAACGATCTTAATCTAAAGTTCACGATGGAAATAGGTGGCTCATCCATCAACTTCCTTGACTGTACCTTTAGCACCTCCCACAAACAAACCCTTGAGTCGACTCTGTTCAGAAAACCCACCTCAACTAACACCATGCTGAGGTGGGAAAGTCACCACCCGACTGCATTAAAAAGGGGCATCCCCATTGGCCAGTACCTCCGCTTGAGGAGGAACTGCTCAAGTGAAGATGACTTTATTATTCAAGCCAAGTCACTGAGAACAAGGTTTAAAGAGAGAGGATACCCTAATCGCTGTCTAAAACAAGCATACCAAAGAGCGCTATACAGCGATAGAGCGGAACTCCTCAGAGACAAACCTGTTCCCAATGAACAAGCCCCTACTAGATGCATAGTGAACTATGACTCAGGATGGGACCAAGCAAAAAGAATAATGAGTAGGTTTTGGCCACTCCTTTCTCAGGACCCCCACCTTAAAGGGATTGTAACCCCATATGTGTCCCTCACAGCCCGTAGAGGTAAAAATTTAAAAGAATCACTAGTACCAAGTCACTTCTCCACCACAAAACCTGGGCGGAGTTGGCTATCTGTACAAGGCACGTACAAATGTGGCAAATGCGTGGCATGCAGGTACATACTAAAGGATTCTAAGCACCTCACAGACTCTAGGGACAGGGTGGTCTGCGATGTCAAACAGTTTTTTAACTGCAGCACCAAGGGGGTGGTCTATCTTCTAGTGTGTACATGTGGCCTCAGATACGTGGGCAAAACGATTCGGCCCCTTAAAAGACGGATCATGGAACATGTACACTCAGCTAGAAACCAAAGGGACACCCCTATAGCAAGACATATAAGAGACCAACACTGTGGAGATCCAGGAGGGGTCAGGTTCGCTGGGATTGAAAAAGTGACCATTGGTCGCAGAGGTGGGGACTTGGATCACACTCTCCTAAAAAGAGAGTGCTACTGGATCTTTAGATTCAAATCATTGGCCCCTAATGGACTTAATGAAGGGTTCACTTTTACCCCCTTCATTGATTAATAATAACACAGGGAAACCATATATATTCTTCATTTTTTAGTACATATGTATATATCATTTACCTAGTCTGTACATACTTTATTTTGTTCACTTAATCTTAGTCTAAGCATCGTTGGTTGTTTCGTACCCCAATCACGCAGGTGGAGCCACATTACAAGGAATTATATCCATCTAATGGCTTGTATCTATAGTTCCTCGAATTTGGGACTATTCTAATATCGACATTATGGTGTTATTTCCATTGATATATTCTTGAGCCGTAATATGTAAAGACTCACGCCCATGTCATAACTCAGGTTGAGTAAAGCCCCTGAATATGGGGGACCCTACCGAGACTGTCATGTCACTTCTCGAGGGCTGTTAGCTATTTCATAATCATCAAGTAGCTGGAGTCTCTATGTGTGGGTACTCTGTGGAGTGCTTCATTCCCTTTCCATAGTTGTGCGATACCAGCACACACATGGTTAACGGACACACTGCAGCCGATCCACCAGACGTACACCAATAGGAGGAGGAGTTGCCAGTAGAGGCGGAGCCTCATCCGCGATCAGCCAATCCCGACGTGATCGCGGTATACACACTCCCAGCATGAACTAAACAGAAGGGGCTACTTAAGAAGCCCGCGATGCTGTGACTCACTGTTTAAGCCTCAGACGAAGGCGCGTTTTGTAGCGCCGAAACACGTGTTAGGTAGCAGTAAGGGGGGACAAGTCCTGTCCAGACACCGACCAGTTTAGAGTCTCGATTTTTCAGCAAGCTAGTTTAAGCAGCAGTAGGATCCTGAACAGCTTAGCAGGGGAACGGGGGCAGTGGGGGCAGAGGGGACTACGGGGGGCTTTAATCGTTGGTCAGTTTGTGCAATCTATTTTGCTAATCAGCCTTTTGCTTAGGGCTGTCAACTAGACCCTCCAATTACTCACCTTTTCTCCCTCTCACTGTTTGTCCGTCCCCTGGTGACAGCATCACTATGGATACTATGCAATCTGCCACTATGTATCCGTGTATATACTAGCTACTGGCTCTGTGAAAGCCTTCCTGTCGTTACCTCCTGTTACAAGTGTGTACTATTCTTGCCACAAGCAAGCACTCTCTATATTAGCAGGTTCTATGTGTAGCGTTTATAGGAATGGCTACTCTAATTTGATATCGAATTTCATTTATATTTTCTTTTGCTAATCCAGCTGAAACCTACTATGGATACTATGCAATCTGCTACTATGTATCCGTGTATATACTAGCTACTGGCTCTGTGAAAGCCTTCCTGTCGTTACCTCCTGTTACAAGTGTGTACTATTCTTGCCACAAGCAAGCACTCTCTATATTAGCAGGTTCTATGTGTAGCGTTTATAGGAATGGCTACTCTAATTTGATATCGAATTTGATTTATATTTTCTTTTGCAAATCCAGCTGGGTTTGCTCAGATGAGACGCACTGTACTGGTTGGGGGGATTTACAGCTCTATCCAGCTTTATATATCCTCTAGGTCAGGGGTAGGCAACCTACGGCACTAGTGCCATGCACGGCACTCGAGGTGTCTTTCCACGGCACTCAAGGCTGCTAGAGCCAAACAGGCTCTGGCCTATCAGGAGTCTCAGTGAAACTTCAGATATCTGCTAATACGAAGAGGTAGCGAAGGACAATACTCAATTTATGCATTGCAGAACGTATGGGAAGTGATCTCAGATCAGTTCCTCCCAGCACTTGTGAATGGGAATCCACACTGTAGTAGAGCAGCCTGCAGCTGCTGTTGCAACTCCTGTCCTTGACCTGTACCTGGCCAGCCTGGTCCCTACTGGAACCCAGGGAAGCCACCCACACTGCTAGATATACACAGACCTGCAGAGTAAGCCTCCCCTCATACAAATAATACGAACAGCCCACACACAAACATACACACAATCCCCACAAACGCAACGCCACTAACAATCCACATACATGCACACAATCCCACATGCAGCCTCTCACATGCAATACCCCAAACAGCCCCCACACATACACACACACACAACCAAACACACAATGTGACATATCTATCCACACACAATTCCACGAGCAGCCCTCATACACCGCCCACATTCATATGTATCAACACAATACCATAAACTACTAATGAACATATACAATATAATAGCCAGTGGCGTACTAAGAGGGGGCGGTCCGCCCCGGGTGCCACTGGGTGGGGGGTGCATGACCCTGGTGTGGGGGCTGTGTGAGCAGTGGCCGCACAGTGCCCCATTGTAGTTAGGGTGCCGGGCGTCCAGAACAGCTCACACACGCAAGGAGCAGCTGCACTGGCCGCACAGAAGGAAAGTGGGGGCGGGGCTAAGCAGAATCGTGGGCGGAATCAAATTGGCAGCGGGGCGGGGCTTAATAGACCCTTACCCGCTGCTGTTACTGCTGCACGTGGAGGTGCAGCAAGATGGAATCCCTGCTTCTCCACCTAACAGGTTTCAGGAGAACTCCAGTGAATCCACTCCTCCTCCAGCTCCTGTCTGTAAGTAATAGTGTGTGTGTGACTGTGTCTTTAAAACTGTCTTCCTGTAACTGTGTGTGTGTGTCTGCATGCCTGTAACTGTGTTTGTGTGTGCGTGTCTGCATGCCTGTAACTGTGTTTGTGTGTGCGTGTCTGCATGCCTGTAACTGTGTTTGTGTGTGCGTGTCTGCATGCCTGTAACTGTGTTTGTGTGTGCGTGTCTGCATGCCTTTAACTGTGTTTGTGTGTGTTTGTCTGCCTGTAACTGTGTGTGTCAGTGTGTGTGTCTACATGCCTGTAACTGTGTATGTGTGTGTCTGTCTGCATGCCTGTAACTGTGTGTGTGTTTGCATGCCTGTAACTGTGTTTGTGTGTGTGTGTGTCTGCATGCCTGTAACTGTGTGTGTGTGTGTCTGCATGCCTGTAACTGTGTTTGTGTGTGCGTGTCTGCATGCCTGTAACTGTGTTTGTGTGTGTTTGTCTGCCTGTAACTGTGTGTGTCAGTGTGTGTGTCTACATGCCTGTAACTGTATGTGTGTGTCTGTCTGCATGCCTGTAACTGTGTGTGTGTCTGCATGCCTGTAACTGTGTGTTTGTGTGTGTGTGTGTGTCTGCATGCCTGTAACTGTGTTTGTGTGTGTGTGTGTGTGTCTGCATGCCTGTAACTGTGTGTTTGTGTGTGTGTGTGTGTGTCTGCATGCCTGTAACTGTGTTTGTGTGTGTGTGTGTGTCTGCATGCCTGTAACTGTGTATGTGTGTGTGTGTGTGAGTGCGTGCATGCCTGTAACTGTATGTGTGTGTGTATTTGCATGCCTGTAACTGTGTATGTGTGTATGTGACTGCATGCCTGTAACTGTGTGTGTGTGTGTCTGCATGCCTGTAACTGTGTTTGTGTGTGTGTCTGCATGCCTGTAACTGTGTTTGTGTGTATGTGTCTGCATACCTGTAACTGTGTGTGTGTGTGACTGCATGCCTGTAACTGTGTGTGTGTGTGTCTGTCTGCCTGGAACTGTGTCTGTGTGTGTGTGACTGCATGCCTGTAACTGTGTGTGTGTGTGTGTGTGTGTGACTGCATGCCTATAACTGTATGTGTGTGTGTGTGTGTGTGTGTCTGCCTGTGACTGTGTGATGTTGCCTGTGACTGTGTGTGTGACTGTAACTGTGTATGTGTGTGTGACTCTCTGCCTGTGACTGTGTGTGTGTGCCAAGCCCAGAATCCGCCCCGGGTGCCAAATACTCTAGGTACACCCCTGATAATAGCTCATATACGCACAAATTCAACGATTCAAAGCAATTACAGTATAAATAACACAAGCAGAATATGGCAGCATACACACCTCAATAAAAAAAAAATATCACAATCCTATATCGGCACAGTACTACTAAAAGGTTGCCTACCCCTGCTCTAGGTGATACCTTCAGTTTATCTATCCCCATCTGGACGCTTGTTTTTCCCCCCCATTTTTAAGTTTACTTTTGTTTTCCTGTTCTTACTCCCTATTGGAGTTTTTTTTTTTTTTTTTTTTTATTACAGCACTATTAAAGGTTATGTTTTATAACTTCATTGTACATATGTATATAGTTATGCACTAGGGGGCGCCCTTTCTCACTTGACCAGTTCAAGTATGTCTTTCAGTCCTTACATTTGCTTCCTGTACCCTATATGAGTCAATTCATAGTGCCAACCCATACCTATAAAGCACTGAACAATTCTAGCCCCTTTTATATCTCCTCACAGATCCATAGGTATGCCCCTTCTCGGTCTCTCCGCTCTACCCGTGACCTTCTCCTGTCCACTGCTCGCACCCATACGGCCAACTCGCGTTTGCAGGACTTCTCGTGGGCAGCTTCCTTCCTATGGAATAGCCTGCCGTCATCAGACTATCCCCTAGTCTTCAATCGAGAAGTGCCTTAAAACCCATTTCTTTCGGAAAACTTATGGCCTCCCAGACTAACCTCTATCTCACATACCTGTCTCTTGCTCTCTCCTAAAGGGCAGCACTATACTCTCTCCTCCAGCTCTGCGTCACTCCCACCTTATTTGATTGCTACTTCCTGTCCTAATGTGTTTTATGCCCCACCTCTTATAGACTGTAAGCTCGTTTGAGCAGGGCCATCTTCAACCTATCGATCCTGTAAGTTTTCTTGTAATTGTCCTATTTATAGTTAAAACCCCACTCTAATAATATTGTAAAGTGCTACGGAATCTGTTGGCACTATATAAATGGCGATAATAATAAGACACTAACATGCAAACTCCCAGAAGCAAATCCAAAACCTGAATTAAATATCAAATAAATAAGGGTACCAAAAGCATTAGACAATTAATTGTAAACAATAGATTTACACACACTAACACACACACTCTCTAACACACACACACACTAACACTAACACACACACTCTAGCACACACACACACACACACACACACACACTCACACACTAACACACTCACACACACTAACACACACACTCTAACACACACTCTCTAACACACACACACGTACACACACACACACTCTAACACACACACACTAACACACACACACACACACACACACTTACACACACACACACACACACACACACTTACACACACACACTTACACACACACACTCTAACACACACACACACTAACACACACTAACACACACACACTCTAACACATACACTCTAACACTAACACACACACTCTAACACACACACTAACACACACTCACACACACATTCTAACACACACACTCACATTAACACACACTCAAACACACACACACACTAACACACACACTAACACAAACACACACACACACTCACATTAACACACACTAACACACACACACACACACTCACACTAACACACACTCACACACACTCACACACACACTCTCACACACACTCTAACACACACACACTCAAACACACGTTTTTTTAAAAAAAAAATAATCCCCCCAGCCTCCCTACCTTTGGGAGAGCTGAGGGGATTCCCTGGGGTCCAGTGGTGTCACCAGGGGGGCAGGCTGGCGGGCGCGCGAGGGAGCACTCTCCCCTGAGTGCTTCCTGTTCAGCTCCCTCGCACGCTGTGTACTGATGCCGGAGCCGTAAGATGACGTCATCTTCCGGCTCCGGTATCAGTGCGGTGCGCGAGGGAGCTGAAGAGGGAGCACACAGGGGAGAGTGCTCAATCGCGCACGCGCCAGCCCGCCCGGTGATACCAGGGCCAGCCTCTGGGGGCCCTGAGGTGGCCAGCTCCTGGGCCCCCCAGGGGAAGAGGCTAGCCACACTGGGTACATACTGGGTCGCAGGGCGGCCGGGCCCGGTCACAGCCGCGACCCCGGTATGTACGCCACTGTATATGTGAAATCACAGGACATGACGTGAGATTCAAAAAATACATATTGAAAGGGGAAAATACTGTAAATAACATTTTTAAAAACCTTCCAGTTTGATTCTGCTGTATAGAGTAATTGCTCTGCAGTTTGGGGAGATTAGACTGCCCTTCTGAGCACTCATTCAATGGACCCAGCAGCAGGCTGCCTGCATCCCATCCCTGTCTGCATCATAGACAATATATACACATACAAAGGGTTTATTCACTAAACATTGAATTGTAATGAATTATAACCCGAATTACAAAATGTAGGTTCAAATAGCCAAGTTGTGCCTAGGCTGAATTGGAGAACTTTTTTCAAATCAATTGTTTGTCTATAATTTAAAATTAATGTTTTAATTCACTACATTTCACAGCTTAATTATTAAACCTCGCTAGTTAAAGAGATACTATAGGCATCATAAAAACCGTAAAAAATACTTTTACTGCCATAATGATGGCAAGGCATCAATTTATTTATCTATTATTTGTCATATAGTTTATTTAAAGGACCATTCCAGGCTCCATAACAACTACAGGTCACAGGTGCCATCTTACCTTATGGGTTTAAAGGGACACTCCAGGCACCCAGACCACTTCTGCTCATTGGAGTGGTCTGGGTGCCAACTCCCACTACCCTTAACCCTGCAAGTGTAATTATTGCAGTTTTTTTAAAACTGCAATAATTACCTTGCAGGGTTAAGTCCTCCCCTAGTGGCTGTCTATTAGACAGCCACTAGAGGACACTTCCTGCTTTATAGCACAGGTTTTCTGTGCTAGAGCGTCGCTGGACGTCCTCACGCTGTGTGAGGACCTCCAGCGTCGCTCTATTCCCCATAGGGAAGCATTGAAATTCATTTTCAATGCTTTCCTATGGGGTGCGCTAATGCGCATGCGCGGCATTGCCGCGCATGCGCATTAGGTCTCCTCGGCCGGCGGGCGAGATCAGTCTCGCCCACCGGCCGACGTAAGCAGAAGGAGGAGCGGCGGGGGAGGAGAAAGCAGCGACGTGGGACCTGTCGCTGCCTCTGGTAAGTCACTGAAGGGGTTTTCACCCCTTCAGCAACTGGGGATTGGGGGGTGGGAGGGAGAGGGACCCTCCAGTGCCAGGAAAACGGATTGTTTTCCTGGCACTGGAGTTTCCCTTTAAGGCATTAACGAACAGTTTAACCCCAAATTCTGGAAAATGGTGCTTGATCGCTCCCACCTTCCAATTCCTCTGAAGGTCCGAGACTTCATTTAGGTAGCTCAGACCCGGCATCACTGATGTTCTCAGACTTTCAATAGCTCCCCAGTCAGAAAAGTGAATGAAAAAGTATGCAGCCTTTCCACTAACTTTCTCGATGAAGAGCTTCTGATAGGCTAAGAGTGTCAGTTAATGCTCTCAGCCTATCAGAAGCACCCGGTCCAAGGCTTCAGACCTTTAGAGGTCATTTAAATTCCATTTCAATTATTCTGTTTAATTGGATATAATATATTTTGTGATGTCACAGACCAGATAACAGATAACAGAGTTAGTGGTGGTTATACTGGCATTTCACTAGCAGTTTCATTGCAGTGAGATGATTTACAGAGACCATGGGTAACATTATTTCTATTATTGAACGTCCCCTCGTTTCCCGGCTGGGGGGTAATCAACCCCCACCAAGGAATTCTACTAAAAAAGAATTCGGAAAACAGCCAAACATTCAGCCTTCTACGGACAGGTAAGTGGGCAGCGGCTGCAGGTATCATATAAGATGGGGTTATTAGAAGATGGGGGTCAGAGTTCGATAGAGAGTAGATTAAAGGATGGTTTGTTAATGGGCATTATTTCTATAAAATAACATAGCTTTCCTGTACATTGAATAATGTCATCTTGAAATGAATGAGAGTAACATAAGGGTTACAATCCTTAAAATGTGACTTTAAGTTTCATATTTTAGTTATTCTTCTTCACAAATGAGATAAAAAATATCACTTGTAGTGATTGCTATAAAATAAGCAGGCAAGATATACAGTAGTGCAAAAAACAAGTAAAATATATAGGAATTAATAAAGGTGTTTTGAGTCCATGATCAGACAGCACCATCCTGGGATGAAATGCAGGATGACATGAGTCTTTCACAGGTTTTATATATGAAATAAATTTATTTAGCCATTACAATACAACCCAAATAGCAATGCATAATATATATGTTATCATCTCCTAAACACACTCGGTTATTCCAGACATAAAACATCAAACATGTGAAATATGAAACTTCACTAATCACTTTTTCTTTTCACAATAGGCTACCTCTTAAAGCAGAGCCCCAGGCATTCCCCCATATATCACCTAATCTGGATATTTCTCCAGAAACTGAGAAGGGGAAGAGATGGGAGCTGCAGGAACAGAATGGTGGGTTTGTGGAAGAAGTTCTAAAATGTTGCCAAGAAGGCACATTTAGACGTCGCCTTCCCCCTTCTGTTACATCTAAATTTGCTGTGCTTGATAAAAGGTAAATACTATATGATCATATTAATCAAAGGGGGGTGGGGTGGTCTTGTACTTTTTTTCTATTGCTTTTGTTTTAACAAATTGAGATATTAACCTCTGCGATGGGTGCTGTAAAGCTTAGCCTGAACTTTTTGTTTTTTGTTTTTTTTCTTTAAAAGCTTTAGACATTATGATACCTATGTCAGATATAAAAAAGAGGAGAAGATTCCCAATATACCATACTATATTCGGGTGACTCCAAAGAAATCCAACGTAGAAATACGATATGCTCGACCACCTAGGTAAGTGTTTCATGAGGCACAGAATAACCAACCACAATCCTATAAGGTTATCCATATAAAACTGCATTGTCCTTAGTCATCCAATACCCTGCTTCTCTCACTGGCTGTCTGTGTACACTGGAAACCAATGAGAGAAGAACCACAGATAGAAACAGATGTCAATGCTCTTTCTGAGCCAACATCACAAATCACAAAATAGACTATTTACTGATATTACTGTATCCAGAATGTAATGTACATAAATGATGTGATAGTGTCACTATAAGCTGTGCAATAATAACTGATGGATAACGAGTGATAGGGTAACTGACGGACAGGAAGAATGGAAAGGGAGGAAAGGACATCATTGCTACAACTGTATTTACATTTTTTCTCTTTTCATTGTAGGGACCCATTCCTTTTCTCTAAGGTAAAGCCTACATTACTTCCAACTCAATACAAAACAACTAAAAAGGCTCGAAATGTCCCAGAAAAAAGACTGGAAAATGCAGAAACATACTGTGCAGAGTGTTATAAACAGAATAATATTCTACTGTCTGAACCTGTCACAAGTCTAGATGATATTCTTTGTCAGCCTTCTACGGGCAGGTAAGTGGCCAGCGACTGCAGGTATCATATTAGATGGGGTTATTGGAAGATGGGGGTCAGAGTTGGATAGAGATTAGAATAAAGGATGGTTGGTTAATAGGCATTATTTCTATAAAGTAATATAGTTTTCTTGTAGATTTAATACTGTAATTGAAATGAATGGTTGTAATATACGGGTTAAAATCCTTAAAATGTGAATTTGAGTTTAATCTATTTGTTATTTTTCTTAACAGATGAGATAAAAATTAACAAAACAATGAATGTGTGTAGCCTAGCTCATATGTAGTAATGGAATTTAAAATAAAATACGCAGGCGTGATATACAGCGGTAAAAAGAAGATAAAATATATAGGAATTAGTAACGGTGTTTGAGACCCTGATTAGGCAGCTCCATCCTGGGATTAAGCGCAGGATGAAATTAGTCCAGACATGTCACAAGTATTACACATCAGATTGAATTATTTAACCATTACAATATGACCAAAATAGCAATATATAACGGTTATTCCAGAAATATAACATCAAACGTGTGAAATATGAAACTTCACTAATCACTTTTTCTTTCCTACATGGGGAACCTCTAAAAGCAGAGCCCCATCTCCAAGTTTCTTTCTATTTTTGATGTTTTGTTTTAACAAATAGAGATTTTAACCTCTAAGCTGGGTGCTCTAAGAATTAGTCTGAACTTTTTGTTTTTTGTGTTTTTCTTCAAAAGCTTTAGACATAATAATAACTATGTCAGATCTGGAAAAGAGGAGAAGATTCCCAATGTACCATACTATACTCGGGTGACTCCAAAAAAAACAATGACCTATGCTCGACCACCTAGGTAAGTATATCATGAGACACAGAATAACTGACCATAATCCTTTAATGTCATCCAAATGAAACTGCAGGGTCCTCAGTAAGCCAATACCCTGGTTCTCTCACTGGCTGTCTGTGTACACAGGAAACCAATGAGAGAAGAACCACAGACAGAGAAATATGTCAATGGTCTTTCTGAGCCAACATCACAAATCACAAATTGCATTAGTTAACCATTACAATACAACCCAAATAGCAACGCATAATATATAATGGCTTCTTTTATCATCTCTTAAACACACTTGGTTACTGCAGAAATATAACATCCAATGTACAACATATGAAACTTCACTAATCACTTTTTCTTTTCTCAATAGGCTAGCTCTTAAAGCAGAACCCCAGACATTCCCCCAGATATCAACTAATCTGGATATTTCTCTAGAAACTGAGAAGGGGAAGAGACGGGAGCCACAGAAACAGAATGGTGGGTTTGTGGAAGAAGTTCCAAAATGTTGCCAAGAAGGCACATTTAGACGTCACCTTCCCCCTTCTGTTACATCAAAGTTTGCTGTGCGTGACAAAAGGTGAATACTCTATGATCACATTAATCAAAGGGGGGAGGGGATATTGTAGTTTTTTTTCTATTGTTGATGTTTTGTTTTAACAAATTGAGATTTTAAGCTCTAATAATCTGCTCTAATAATCAACCTTAACTTTTTGTTTTTTTGTGTGTTTCTTCAAAAACTTTAGACATAATAATAACTATGTCAGATATGGAAACGAGGAGAAGATTCCCGATGTACCATACTATATTCGGGTGACTCCAACAATAACCAACAAACAAATGACATATGCTCGACCACCTAGGTAAGTGTATCATGAGACACAGAATAACTGTCCATAATCCTATAAGGTTATCCAAATGAAACTGAAGACTCCTCAGTAAGCCAATACCCATTTTCTCTCACTGGCTGACTGTGTACACAGGAAACCAATGAAAGAAGAACCACAGACAGAGACAGATGTCAATGGTCTTTCTGAGCCAACATCACAAATCACTGGGGAGTTCTACAGCAACATGACTTACTAAGCATTACCTAATTTCAATAAGATTTGAATTTCAATATAAACATAAGCTTTTATAATACAAAATTAAAGGGACACTATAGTCACCTGAACAACCTTAGCTTAATGAAGCAGTTTTGGTGTATAGAACATGCCCCTGCAGCCTCACTGCTCAATCCTCTGCCATTTAGTAGTTAAATCCCTTTGTTTATGAACCACAGTCACACCTCCCTGCATGTGACTTGCACAGCCTTCCATAAACACTTCCTGTAAAGAGAGCCCTATTTAGGTTTTCTTTATTGCAAGTTCTGTTTAATTGAGATTTTATTATGCCCTGCTATGTTAATAGCTTGCTAGACCCTGCAAGAGCCTCCTGTATGTGATTAAAGTTCAATTTAGAGATTAAGATACAATTATTTAAGGTAAATGACATCTGTTTGAAAGTGAAACCAGTTTTTTTTTCATGCAGGCTCTGTCAATCATAGCCAGGGGAGGTGTGGCTAGGGCTGCATAAACAGAAACAAAGTGATTTAACTCCTAAATGACAGTGAATTGAGCAGTGAAATTGCAGGGGAATGATCTATACACTAAAACTGCTTTATTTAGCTAAAGTAATTTAGGTGACTACAGTGTTCCTTTAACATTTTACTGAAATGACAGAAAGCATAATGTAATGTCTGAACCATAAATGGTGTGATAGTGTCACTGTAAGCTGTGCAATACTGACTTATAAAGAGTGATAGAGTTGCTGACGGGATGAAAGTGAGAGGAATATGATACGTGACAAAATGGGCTGATGGATGGAAAGGGAGGAAAGGATTTTATTTTTACAATTATTTTTTTTTTTACTTTTCCGATTTTCATTGCAGGGACCCAGTACTTCCAAAAAAACACATAGCAACTATAAAGGCTGCAAGTGTCCCAGAAAAAGAAGGAGACACAAATGAACTGGAAAAAGAAAAAAAAAATTCTGCAGAGTATTATGAACAGATCCCTATTCTACAGCCTGAACCCATCACAAGTCTAGAGGATATTCCTTGTCCTCTGCTGCAGTCTATGTCTCTAGAGCCTACAGAGGTTATCACACGTCTAGAAGACAACAATTCTCTAGAATGCACTGTCTGTACTATCGAACCTCATACAAACCTATTGACAGAGGAGATTCCAGTACACCTTGGGCACCCACAGTCCTCTTCGAGTTGTTCACCTGAGCTTACAAATCTAGATTCTCAGAACCCAATCACAGTTCATTGTCATTTCGTGCAGTCTATGTCTCCAGAGCCTACAGAGGTTATCACATGTTTAGAAGACAACAATTCACTAGAATGCACTGTTTGCACTATCGAACCTCATACAAACATGTTGACAGAGGAGATTCCAGTACACCTTGGGCACCCACAGTCCTCTTCGAGTTGTTCACCTGAGCTTACAAATCTAGATTCTCAGAACCCAATCACAGTTCATTGTCATTTCGTGCAGTCTATGTCTCCAGAGCCTACAGAGGTTATCACATATTTAGAAGACAACAATTCACTAGAATGCACTGTTTGCACTATCGAACCTCATACAAACATATTGACAGAGGAGATTCCAGTACACCTTAGGCACCCACAGTCCTCTTCAACTTGTTCACCCGAGCTTACACATCTTGATTCTCAGGACCCAATCACAGCTCAGGAACCTGGTAGTCTACTAGAGAGCCCAGTTTGTCCTGCCAAACCACACACTGGTGAAATGTTAGAGGAGCTGCCATTAAACTCTGACAATGTGACTTATCACTCTGAGAATACTTTGGATTCCCCCACTATTCAGCCAGAGGAGTTGCTTCTAATCAATCAAGAGGGCATCGCTGAGCAGAACCAAACTGAGATTAAGAATAATCAACCTGAAGCACATGGGAGCCTGAACAGTGATCCCGGAGAGCAGCCATTGCCAAAGAAAGAAGACAAAGAAAAAGAACCACCTGGTGAGGCCGGTATAGTACCAATGCAAATCACAGAAAGCCAAGACCTTGCAGTACCTGCGCTCCAAGAGAAGACAAATATTAAAACAAAGGTAGAGAGGATACGCTATGACAGGGATTCTTTACTCCAATTCCAATCAACCACACTGCAGCCAAAGGACTTCTTCGAAATCTCAAATATCTACCAAGGTATGCTTATTAGACCTCACCTTCGGCCAGTGCATCCATCACGACTTACCAGCAAGAATTGTACACCTCTATCTGAAAATGTTTCCCATCGTGCTAAGGGTAATCACAGACAACGACCTGGAATGGGTCAAATGAGATCTCATCGCACGCCTGGTAAAGAACCTCGCAGGATCCTTCAACTACATGAGAACGTTACACTGCAAAAATCTGACAAAGCTTGGAAACCTCCAATGAAAAGGGCAAACAAAGATATCAACAGTGTCAAGACTCAAGTATTGCTTTGCAAAGTCCGTGGTATTCTGAATAAGATCACTCCACAGACGTTTCAAAACCTTATCAAACAACTGAAGGACCTCTCTGTAGAAACAGAGTATGAGCTGAAAGGCGTTGTAGAACTCATTTTTGAAAAAGCGATAGCAGAGCCACATTTTGCTATTATATATGCCAGCATGTGCAACTGGCTAATGAGGCTTCAGGTCCCAGCAGAAGACAATCGTGAAGTCTGCATTACGTTCCGCAGGCAGCTAATAAGCCTCTGCCAGAAGGAGTTTGAGAGAGGTGAAAATGGAGGTGAAAGAATTGAAAAATTGCAAAAGGAACTGGATGCAGCTACGTTACCTGAAGAAAAGAATCGATTAAAGGAGGAATTAAGTGAAGCCTGCAAGAAATCACGCAAGCGATCCCAAGGGAACATCAAATTTATTGGAGAGCTATTTAAATTAAAATTACTTTCAGAAGACACCATGAAAGACATTCTTAGTAAACTATTGAACAGGAACAGCGAAGAGTCCACGGAATGCATTTGCCTTCTGCTAACATCAATTGGGAAATACCTGGAAAATGGACAGTCTTACATGGATGACTATTTTAACAAGGTTGGTATCTTTATTAAAAACAAGACAATATCTTCACGGATTCGATTTTTGGTGCAGGATGTGCTGGATTTAAGGACAAATCACTGGATACCTCGACATAAACCCCAGGGTCCGAAAACTATAGATCAAATTCACAAAGAGGCAGAACTGGAATCCAAAGGAAAAGCGCAGTGAACCAAACAAACAAAAAACAAACACTACTCCTTCCATGGACACCTGGGTATACACAACAGATGTACAGAGACAAGCCTGCAGATTCATTCACATAAATATATTCAAAATCATTCAGGCAGAGACACCAACTTTTATGCACAAAGAAACACCTACTTATATACAGACAGAAACAAATGCATATTCATGACAATGACAAATTCAGAAATAATGCAAAGACAAACACATTCCCATACACTCACACATCCTTTCATCATTGCCAAATAAAATACTTGGCATGACAGAACCACCATTGTTTTACTAGTCACATATATTTTCTATATTGTATATTTTATTATAACAATAAATTATTTTCTTCTAATTTACAGTGGTATAGTGATGTTGGTTTGTTCTTTGTTGGTGTTTTATTGCCGTGGCTGTTGCTAGGTTTTAAATATACCTATAGATTCATTCTATACCATATCTCATGGACACCATCCTATTGCCTCATGCCTTGGTTTCTCTGTAACTGCATAGTACACACTCCCTTACAGAAAACCTCCAAGCACCAACGGGCTGTAGTGGTTATGTTGCCTGGAGTATCCTGCTGCCCTCACAACTTTTTGAGACAGGGCAGATCCACTTGGGCGCCCAGGAGCTCGTACATTGAACTAAACCAGAGGTCCCTGACTTAGCTCATTGGTTGAGCGCACTCAGCTTACCATCTCAGCCAGCAGGCTTAAAAAAGTGGAGTAAATGGAAGCTCCTTCTGCGAGGGTGTAAGGACACTCCTAGCACCATAACTACTGCAGAAGACTGGTTAAAGTGCTTCAAATATTCCTTTAAACCCATTCAGGACTGGGGTATAAATAGTGCGTAGTATTGGAGCAAACTAATGCACTGCATATCTCAGTCACTGAAAGCGCAGGCTTTTTAACTGTCTCTCCCTTGTTGCAGTCCAGTGGGCATTAATATTAGGGAGTTAAAATATTCATTTAAAGTTCTTAAAACGAAGGCACAAATTTGCCAAACATTTAAGAGTTATTAAGTACAGTACGACTTTAACCCCTTAAGGACACATGACATGTGTGACACGTCATGATTCCCTTTTATTCCAGAAGTTTGGTCCTTAAGGGGTTAAAGCGAATTTCAAAATTAAGGATAAAATAGCTCAATTGGAAGCACAGCTGACTTGGAGAATGTTTCCATTTTAGTTTTTTGGCCTCCAATGTGAATTTCACTTTGAATCCCCAGTGATTCTCACTTCACTGCATAACCCTGAAAGGATCAGTGAGTGGCAAAAAAAAAGTAATTTCTAGAAAGACCCCCCTGCATAGTAATCCATCAGGAGATAGATAAAGAGGGTCACTACATTATACTGAGAGGAGAAATACAACATAAAATATATACAATTGTTAACGTTTATGTTCCTAACCATGCAGTGATAAACTTTATTAAGAAAGTCTTATTAAGGATCGAGAGAGTTAAACAAGGAGAGTTAATATTACTAGGAGATTGTAATTGTTTAATGGACATAACGCTAGATAGAAGATCATTCACAGTTCTAAAACAAGACAGACAGCTCTCGAACAATTCAGTTAGATTTAAAGAAATGACCAAATGTAGCAATAAGAGGTTTTGAATCATATCAATATCAATCAAAGATTATAATATATGCAGATGACATTGTCTTGGCATTACCAAATTCTTGGGAATCCATGAAAGAACTAATGAATATAATACAAACATATTCAGATACATCAGGATATAAACTTATCTGGGAAAAATCATCTGCCCCATCTAGTAATTGCTCCCTAGATGTAAGATCAAAGTTGATAGAAAAAATGGTTTGATAGATAATAACTACATAAACTGTTTGGGAATAAACATTTGTAAAGATATATCTAAAATAACAGATATTAATGCATTATCATTATTAAAACAGAATAACATTTTGCTGAAAGAGTGTAAACAAAGAGAAACATTATGGTCAATTATAATAAACTCCATAAAACCGTACACTCTACCTAAGAGGTCTTACTTATTTTGAATGATTCCCTTAGAATGTCTACTCCTGTACTTAGATTTAGTGAATATTGCCTTTAAAAAAATTTATTTGGTTGGGTAAGTGTTCAGATTAAATTATAAGTGGTTAGCTCTAAAAAAAAAAAAAAAATTGAGGGGGTTAAGGCTTTTCAAACATTACAGATTATTATAAAGGCCCAGGAGCGCCGTTAAAATAAAATGTTGTCTGGGGACCCTCCACCTGTGTGGGTGGTGCATTCGGGTCCATTCTTGAGTGGTCCTCAGCCTAGGTAGGCAAATAGGGTGATAGGTAGTAGCCTGGAAAGCCATGTGCCCTGAGGGGTCCTTGACATATTGATTCAATGCATCTCTATGAAGAGCTTATTCACTTGGCACAGCGCAGTGTTTTGCCACACATGCACAATAGCCTCTCAATGCTGTCTTATGGGAAGGCAAAGGATTGGCTGAGATCATCAAGCTTGATGTACACCCAGGGCTGCTTTTTTTCGTTTCCACTCCTGCCCTGGGTGTACGTGGTCTTCAACAATCTCTAGGTAGGTGGTTCATGTCAAAGTATCATCCACATAAATGCCAGGTTTCCCAGCAGAATGCTGCCCCGAACATAACACTGCCTCTGCTGGCCTGCCTTCTTCTCAGAGTGATTCATGCTGTCATCTCTTCCCCAGATAAATTACACACACGCACCCAGTCACCAACCTGATCTAAAAGGAAATGTGATTCATCAGACCAGGAAACCTTCTTCCATTGTTCCATGGTCCAGTTATGACGCTCACATCCCCATTGAAGGCACTTTCTGCAGGGGACAGTTGTCATCATGGGCACTTTGCCCAGTTTGCAACTACGCGGCAAACTGTGATGCCCTGTGTATTCTGACACCCTTCTATCATGGCCAGCGTTAAGTTTTTCAGCAATTTGAGCTACAGTAGTTCTTCTGTGTGATCGGACCAGATAGAGTACACTTTGCTCCCCACATGCATTAATGAGACTTGGGCGCCCATGTCTCTGAAGCCAGTTTATCAGTTGTCCTTTCTTGCATTACTTGTAGTAGGTTCTAACCACTCTATACCGGGAACAGCCCACAGCTCATCACTACTAGCCATCACTACTTGGCCTTTGTCAGAATCACTCAGATTCACTCAGGGGGTTAGGGGTTGGGGTAGGGTTGGGGTAGGGATAGAGTTACCCTATTCCTAACCCTACCACAAGCCCTACCCTAACCCTACCCCTAACCCTACTCTACCCCTATATCTAACCCTACCTCTAACCCTACTCCTTTTGCAATTAAGATTTTTTTTTAAAATTTACTAAAATCAGTTGTACCCAATCCTTACAAATTACCTTACTAATTATGATTTACTGAATATGAAGACTTGGAAATAATGCACACTCTTAGTTTTAAAGAATCACCTTATTTTCGGATTCTGAGTAAGCAGGTGGATTGGAACTGTTAGGTTAAAGTTCCCATTTATTGCATTTGGCAGAAGTCCTCCTAACAGTTAGTAAAGTTTTTTCGGGATAAAGTACCCATTTATTGCAATCAGAGGAATTCTTCATAGATCCGTAATAGAGCTGCTTCCATAGCAATAAATTCCTAGCTTAACCCCTTAAGGACTAAACTTATGGAATAAAAGGGAATCATGACATGTCACACATGTCATGTGTCCTTAAGGGGTTAAAGTCCCCACTTTCTTCACTTAGCAAAGTTTGTTTAGCTTCTAAGACATTTTCAGTGATTCAGAACTTTTAAATGAAAGCAGACTGTCATCTTCAATTACCAGAAACAGGAGCAAGGGTGCCCAGGCCTGTAAGTCATACATGCCAACTTTTCACAAATCTTTCCAGTGACAGTTTATAGTGAATGGTTTCATCTAAGATTTAGACCAAAAGGTTAAATGGACAAAGTCCTGACGGACAACCTGTATCCACACAGTTTATAATTTATTACATTTATTACAATCGTTGGATATCAAACATCTGGAGAGCAAAACACAGGTCGCAAGAGAATCCTGAGAACGGGCAGCAGCTGAAATAGCCTGCCCTTCGGTGGGTCCCCGCTCAGTCCTCAAGCTGGCTTTAGCTCATCTTGTGCCATTACAGAGGGAACAACTCTGAAACATATCAGACTGGTCCCACCCATACGGGCAGTCCAGATCCGAAATACCAAACATCTACAGCTGAACTCACACAGATTCATACTTATGACCAAACTCAAATATCTACAACCACACAGACAGACAGACAGACAGACAGACATATACAGTGACATAGATACGTGGATTCATATATAAAATACGGCAAAAGGCATTTGGTGAATCTGGGCATTCAGCCCTGATGCTGGCCAGATACAAATGCCCTTGACTTATCAGTGGGAGCATTTGCCATGGTGCACCCCTCCTGGATCCGTCACTGGATGGTGCGACACGGATGGAAAAAATAAAGAGTAAGAGATAGAACGATAACAGGGGGCTTGAAACAAAGGTACAACAAATAAACAAAACATAATAACAACTAGCCCTCATGGTGTAATTGGCAAAATGTAGCTTTCCTGGTAAAATGCATCTAAAAAATAATTATGATTTACAACCACTAGATGGCGATATTGCTTTCACTATATAGACATTGAAGGAAGGTTTCCCTCTGAAGCAGGTAGTCATTTCTTTATTAGAAATTCACCTTTAAATTATGACACTTAAATGTAGATTTCACACTATTCATTATTATTTGTTTGCATAATAAGAAATAAAAGCAAACACTTAAGGGCAGAACTGGCCCCCGTACAACCCAGAGATGATCATTTCTGGACACAGATCCAGAAAACCTTGCTATTTAATGACGGGGTATCTTGTTTAATCATTAAATCTCGTACGATGTTAAGGTTTCTAATGGGTTGCAGAAAAAGATTAACAGGTGAGAATTTTCATTTGATATGTACTAACAGATGGATTGTTGGGACTTTATAGTGAGTTTTTTTACTGAATTTAAATGTTTAGGACAATATTGCCAAATTGAAAAATACTCCGTAGTTTTGATTGTTTTGTCTTAGAATTTGACATTTATCTTGAATTCCAGGCAAGTCACAGGGTTTAATGACCAATCTCCGAATTGTAGCAGATTGGAATCGGAATGTCAACATTCAGGTAGAAATAGCTGATCTGGATAAATTCATTATTTTGACTACAGTCATTATTTTAGTGAACATTGTGTGATTTGGATTTCAGTATGCTAGAATTCATATTTTAGTTAATAAACCCACTGGTAAATAACCCTGCAAGTGAAAATGATCAAATTCACCTGCGTTTCCCCTTCGAACGTTGAGATGTGCAGCTCATTGTAAAAAAACACCAAATGTCCCTGTGAAATTCACTCCACGTCGGTTATTAACATAATAAAAAGAATGATGTATTTTACTGGATTCAGTACCGGCGTGGGATAGCCTCAGTCCTTGCATCCTTCATCCAAGGCCGGACTGGCCCACCGGGATACCGGGAAATTTCCCGGTGGGCCGTCGGCACCTGGGGCCGGGCAGCAGCTGGGTCTGCTGGCGGCCGCAGGGGGAGCAGGCTGTTCTGTCTCTGCTCCCCCGCCCTCGCGCGCAGCTTAATGAGACCGGAGCCGGAATATGATGTCATA
This sequence comes from Pelobates fuscus, assembly GCF_036172605.1. Classification (NCBI taxonomy): domain Eukaryota; kingdom Metazoa; phylum Chordata; class Amphibia; order Anura; family Pelobatidae; genus Pelobates; species Pelobates fuscus. The sequence continues at coordinate 131,297,670 of NC_086317.1, forward strand.
TTCCGGCGCCGGTCTCTTTCTAGTGCGCGAGGGCGGGGGAGCAGAGACAGAACAGCCTGCTCCCCCTGCGGCCGCCAGCAGACCTCCCCCAGCCAGTGGCCAGCAGATCTCCCCCAGCCAGCGGCCGCCGGGTTGAAGAATAAATATAAGATTTTGAAAAGAAGACTTCTTATGGTAAGTATAATTATTTTGTTTTACAGTCTGCCTTTATCTCCAAAAGCTTTAATGTTTTTTTTTTATGAATTAACCAGTTAGATAAGTTAGGGGAAAAAAACACTGACTGAATATTTTCCACACTTGACTAAATGACCAACTTGACTTTTTAGGGCTTTATATTGTGAATTCGGTTTTCCAAGCCTCAGGTCGCGGTTTTTAGTTTAATGGTCCGTCTCCACTCACTATTATAAGGGTCAAAGGGGTAGGTATGGTTAATTTTTTTTAAGGAGGGGTGGCTAATTGGTGTGGTTGACAATAGCATTTCCACGCTCCTAGTATAGTTGTAAAGAGCCCCCTCAGCTGTCTATGTCTCCCTGTTATTTTACAGGCTCATCTGCTTGGGGGTTTTCAAGGGACTGGTTAGCAATGGCTCCCCATGTTACTAGTTTTCAATATATAGTAGATATGCCCACACCCACCCCATGATAGGTGGGGGCATAGGGAGATTTAGCATCTCCCCTATTGTAATGTGAAGTCTTATTAACCCCCATAGGCTTTTATTTATTTACATTTTTAATGTGGTGGTTGGCTAGCAAGCGCTGGCCAGCTCCCACATGGTGAGCCCTTGCTATGTTAAGGGTTATTTAACCTATTTTCTTTCTGTGTATATTTGGATCCAGACTAGATTCCTTTTGTACTGAGCACTCAACCCATCCACTATGAGTGCCCATTTTAAGGGGACCACAGAAAGTATAAATTGAGGAGTTTCTGGAAGCTGTTTAAGAAGTAAATATTACAGTTAGAAGGGTGGACCTTATGCCATTAGGCCCCATGTGCGAAAAATCTTTACAGCGCCTCCCTCCTCCCAAGGTCATACACTTTCATCCATGTATGTGTGTGTGTATAGGAGTGTAGTGTTTGTATAGGGTATATTTTAAATTAATGATTTAAAACCAAATATTAATTTTCCCTTCCCTGTTACCTTGCAGTGAGAGGGGAATTCTGATATTCCTGGTGATCCAGTGTGCTGGGAATCTGTTTCGCAAGCTAATTGTTAGAGCTTTTCTCTGGTAATCCATGGCAGAGCACTGTTTGGCCCGAGCGCAGAAGACAGCTAATTGTGGTCTGCAGCCAATAGTGCCAAGCCAGAAGTGCCAAGCTGCCTTCTCCGTATTACAGGCAGACACACACACACGCCGTGCTGGTCTCCCCTCGACTGGCCCTGCCTCTATGGCTGAGATCATCAAGCATGATGATCTGAGCCAATCCAATGCTCTGCCATTGGATTGGCTGCAAAGGCCCTGATAGTAGGTGCTGCACACTGTGCAATCATGCTGTGCAGCACTGACACAGGAAGCACCTCTAGTGACTGTCTGAGTGACTGTCACTAGAGGTGTCACTAGGAAGCAATGTAAACACTGCATGTGAGTATGCTTAATGTATAATTAAATTAAAAGGACCAATATTATATATTAGAAAAAGCAATATATATATATATATATATATATATATATATATATATATATATATTACTCAACCATCTGGGGTGGCAAGACATTTCCTTACATATTACATACGGCAATATATGGCGCAATGACTTATGGGGCTGGCATAGATTTTTTTTTTCCAGGGCTGCTTTGTATCACCAGTCCGGCCCTGCCTTCATCTGAGCTATTTAAGTTATATAGGTGAGTGCATTTCCATATTAATTACTTGGTTTTTAACATAGGACAGAAAGATGGATGCCTATTTATAAGAGGATGTTGAATGGGAGTAACAGGATTATGGCCCATGTATTAGACCTGGATTCAGGACTGGGGAAAGTCTTTGTTCATTGCCTTTTTCCTTCTACAGTTCAGTATATGAGACTACCGAATGTATTGTGCCTATGGTGTTTGTTTACCGAACAAAGAACCGAACAGCCGGACCACACGCAAGTGGAGTGTACAGCCCATTTACCTCCCAGGTTGGTAGTTAACCTCAGCCAAATTGACAAACGGCTGGGTGGTCGCCGCTCGTATAGTCGAACGCGTGGCGGTGGCCATCTTGTTTAGTCGAACGTGTTCAGCTGTGTTTTGTCGTCGAGTTCATGGAACTCAAATCGGACACGCGACCGCACGAACAGCGCGGAAAACTTACCTTCTCCGGGACTTCAACTTTTTGACGGGAGTCGAACGGTGTTCGACAATTCGAACGGCACTTTAACATTGACTATGTTCACGAACGGTTCCCGTTCGACTATACGAACTGAACTTAGACATTGAAAATAGCCTAATTCTTTGGAACTGTTTTGGGCATGAAATCATGCGTGCGGTCGGTCAAAAGAGACTTCCAGGAATTTCCTGAACCCCAGCTCTGATCTGGGTGATTTTCGGATATGTTGTTCACCCAGATCAGGGCTATCCAGGGATGTAACATGGGGATATGTTATGCTTTGGGGTGTTTGCTGTACTTTGGGGAAAGTGTGTGTTTTTCTGCCTGTGGATAATTAGGTTATTGTATTACCTACTTTAATTATATCACAGACAGAGAGGAGGGATTGTTTACTAGATTTGGGAGTGTCGTACTGTTAATGACTGTTTTAATTGGTTTACGTCCCTTGTCTTCCATCAGGTCCAGGGGGTGTGTCGCTAGACTGAAAAACTGTATAAATTGTATGTGCTGGCTTGCATTAAACAGACCTGCTTTGCCCCATCATGAAGTCTTGGCTCATGTTTGGAGGATTGGAGAACTTCACTCTGGGGATTGCTATAATCACAATACTCCCCTGAGTATAATCACTAAGCTCTTGTAAGAGCTTGTTCCTGCAACGCTCTTTGGAGTAGGAGAGGTCTGCCCACTGGGAGCTGGATCCTGGTCTTGGGTCCAGGGTGGGTGGAGGACGGCGAGACCCCGTAGCAGCTGCATTGCTGGAAGTGGGGTCTGCAGTGATTATGGTGTCTGGTGGAGTGCTTGGAACCCTCAGAAAGCACTAGGAGCATTGATTGACAGAGGTATCTGGTCGGGGTGCAAGGCGGTCCGTCACACACTGCTAGTGACTATGACAGTCATTAGAGGCCCTTCCTCCTCTAGAATCCAGTGAAACTCATCTCACAGCAGCAAGTGATTGAAGAAATGCGGTGTTTGGCCGCGCATGCGTATCTCCAGCCCATTCCTTTTTTATAAGAAGCTTTGGATTGTAGGAGATTGCAGAAGACGTCACGAGACATGCTCACGTCTTCGAGGCAGAGCCGGAGGCTGCAGCGGAGAGTCTCGGCACTGGAAATTACTTAATTATTAGTTAAATTAAAATTTTAGCAGCAAACGGGATGTACAGTGCTCAAAAGGGAAGCTATACTCCCGAAAATACTTTTATTTAATATGCAATAATAGACCTGCTCAAGAAAAGTTTGGGAGTTTTCACTAAACTGTAAATTATTTATGTGATAAGGAAGTGATAAGGAAATTGCAAATTAAAATACGAAATAGCTAAACTGGTAAAATAACTGATTTTGAAAAAAAAATCCAATTCCTATATTTTTGTCTAAAATTTGCAACTGCCTCATCACTTCCTGACAATTACCGGTTTAGCGATTAATCCTTTCAACTGGTTTTGTTATAATTTTCTCCAAATTAGACACGAATCGAGACTACTGTAAAGGTCACTTACAGCTCACCCCATGTACTGGCCCCTCTTTAACATTATTAATTGGCCCCTCGGCTCCCTCCAGCAAACGCTCAGTGATTTTGAATTTCATTCTGTAGGGAATGTGGTTTAAATATGTTGAAGGTGACTTTTTTTTATTATCTCTGTGGGTCTGCCAGTTGTAAAACAATGCCGTATGAATGCTAATTACTAGAATTAATTGCAAATTAAGTGGTGACACACAGGGGCGTACCTAGAGCATTTGGCACCTGGGGCAGATCCTGTGCTTGGCACCCCCCCCCCCCCCCCCCAAAAAAAAAAACCTGTAAAAAATGTTAAAGGTTTTCTTTTTTTTTTACAATTTGTAAACTTTGCAAAACAGCTGCCAGGCCCTCCTACAAAACCATTGTCCCGCCCCTCCTACAAAACCCCTGTCCTGCCCCCTTCTACAAATCCTGAACTGCCCCGTCTACAAACCCCCGCAGACCCCTTCCACAAATCCCCTGCTTATCCCCCCTTATAAAGACTCCTATCCCAATACAAAACCCCTGCCCCTTCTACAAAATCCCTGCAGCCCCACACACACATTTACAGGCAGACAGTCACATACTCAGTTACAGGCAGACAGTCACACACAGTTACAGGCAGGCAGTCACACGCACACAGTCACACATGCAGTCACAGACAATCATGCACACAGTTACAGGCAGACAGTCACATATACATTGACACACACACATGACAGCAGCAGACAGTCACATGCACACAGTCACAGACAGTCACACACGGTTACAGGCAACATCAAACAGTCACAGGCAGACAGTCACACAGTTATAGGCAGACAGTTATAAACACAGTCAGTTGCAGGTAGTCACACACAGTCATAGCCAGACAGTCACACACACAGTTACAGACAGACAGTCACATATACAGTCACTCACACACACAGTCACAGGCAGAGAGTTACACACACACATACAGGCAGACACACACACACACACAGTTACAGGCACACAGTCACATGCAGACAGTCACACATACAGTCACAGACAGTCATGCACACAGTTACAGGCAGACAGTCACATATACATTGACACACACACACGACAGCAGCAGACAGTCACATGCACACAGTCACAGACAGATATTCACACACGGTTACAGGCAACATCAAATAGTCACAGGCAGACAGTTACAGACAGACAGTCACATATATAGTCACTCACAGTCACAGGCAGAGAGTTACACACACACACACACACACACACACACTTACAGACAGACACACACACACACATACACACACAGTTACAGGCAGACAGTTACACACAGACGGTCTCACACACACATACACACACACACACACGCACACAGACACACAGACACACACTCTTACTTACAGACAGTGGGCTGGAGGAGGACTGGATTCTCTAAAGCCTGTGGAGAAGCAGAGATTCCATCTTGCTGCACCTTCTAACAGCAGCGGGTAAGGGCCATATTAAGCCCCGCCCCCGCTGCCAGTTTGGCTCCGCCCCGATTTTGCTTAGCTCCATCCCCACTTTACCTCCATGCAGCCAGTTCAGCTGCTCTTTGCCTGTGTGAGCTGTTCTGACCGCACGGCACCCTAACTAACATGGGGGGGGGGAGGTACTGTGTGGCCACAGCTCACACAGCCCCCTCCAGCACCCAGACCAGGGTCATGGCACACGGGGCGAACCGCCCCTTCCGCCCCATCGTTAGTACGCCACTGGTGACACAGAACAAATGAGTGTTTAAAGTCACATTTGCTCAATTATTGTTTTTTTTCTCCAGCACAGCTTGTGACATTTCTGTCTTTTTGCTTGCAGTCTCCAAATCCAACGGTTTGAGAGCCACTCGCTTCCTCTTCACTGAGAGTTTGACATTCTGCCCTCATTAGAGTTAAGGAGAACCAGTGGTGTACATGTGGGACCCATGGGGGCCCTGGTGCGAAAACTCATCCGCCCCCCCCGCGCGCTTAATCTGCGCGGGCTGGGGCCGCAACACATGGCTGCGACCCCTGCGACCACGGTATGTACGCCAGTGCATGCAGATACACATACACTTAATGGACCACTACAGACACCCAGATCACATCAGCTCAATGAAGTGGTCTGGGTGCCAGATCCCTCTAGTTGTAACCCTGCAGCTGAAAACATAGCAGTTTCAGAGAAACTGCTTTGTTTCACTGAGGAATAATCCAGCCTCTAGTGGCTGTCTCATTGACAGCCGCTAGAGGAGCTTCTGCGATTCTCACTGTGAAAATCACAGTGAGAAGACGCTGAACATCCATAGGAAAGCATTGAGTAATGCTTTCCTATGGGCGGTTTGAATGCGCGCACGGCTCTTGCCATGCATGCGCATTTGGAGCTGAGAGATCGGGGCAGAGAGATCCCCAGCGCCAAGGGAGTCTGGCGCTGGAGAAAGGTAAGTGCTTAAGACACACACACACTCTCATGAACAGACGCATACACACTAGCTAACAGACATACACATTTACTGACAGACACACACTCAGTGACAGACAGACACACACTCACTCACTTACAAAACACACACTCACTAAGACACACACAAACTAACACACTCAGTAACAGACACACACACACAGTAACACACTCACTGATACACTCTAACACACACACTCTAACACTAACACACACACACTCTAACACTAACACACACTCTCTAACAAACACACACTAACACTAACACACACACTAACACACACTCTCACACACTCACACACACACACACACACTAACACACACACACACTCTAACACACACACACTCTAACACACACTCACACTAACACACACTCACACACACTAAAACACACATACACTAGCCCACACACTCTAACACACACACTAACACACACTCACAGACACACACTCTAACACACACACACTAACACACACACACACTCAGACACACTAACACACACACTAACACACACATACACTCACACTAAAACACACTCACACACTAACACACACACACACTAACACACACTCACACACACACACTCTAACACACACAAACACACACACTCTAACACACACACTCACACTAAAACACACACACACACACACTAACAAACACACACACACTAACACACACTAACACACACTAACACACACACACTCTCTAACACTAACACACACACACACTCTAACACTCACACACTTTTTTTTTTTTTTAGTTGAATCCCCCCAGCCTCCCTACCTTTGGGAGGGCTGAGGGGATTCCCTGGGGTCCAGTGGTGTCACCCAGCGGGCAGACTGCTGGGCGCGCAAGGGAGCACTCTCCCCTGAGTGCTTCCTGTTCAGCTCCTTCGTGCGCCACGTACTGATGCCGGAGCCGGAAGATGACGTCATCTTCCGGCTCCGGTATCAGTGCGGTGGCCGAGGGAGCTGAAGAGGGAGCACAAAGGTGAGAGTGCTCCCTCATGCGCCTGCCAGGCCACCCGGTGATACCAGGGCCAGCCACGGGGGACCCTGAGGTGGCCGGCTCCTGGGTCCCCCAGGGGAAAAGGCTGGCCACACTGGGTACATACCGGGTCGCAGGGCGGCCGGGCCCCCTGGTGGGCCGGTAAAATCAAAATAGAGAGTCAGCGTTAAGTAATGGGTAAGGCAGCAACCACAAAGGGAATCCCTCAAAGTCCCCTTAGAAAACAACAAGAGAGAAAATACAGAAAAGAGGCTGAGTCACACAAAATAAATATAATAGGATAACAATAATATATCTAAAAAAAAAGTCTTAACTTTACAGTTCTTTCTTTAGATCAAATGGTCTGTAACGTGCTTGGTCAGGGATAGTATCCACGTAGATCTTCCCCGGAAAGATCCAATAATATACAAAGACAAAAGATAGAACAAAATAGTGCAATATATCCAATAAGGTAAAATAAAAGATAAAATGAAGACGGTAATGCACTCACATGAGTAAGAGCTATAGCTAGCTGTGGGGCAGACAGAATGCCCATTGGTATAAGCGTTGGTGGTATGATCCCCACCTAGGATTTCCTAATTCCATATTGAGAAAGCCTTTCAGGCGAAACGCGTTTGTGGATTTTATATTGTGTATTTTACCCATTAAAGCTCTGTTGGTTACTTCTATTTGTGCCAATCATCTTTTATACACTCTATAATTATTCTTTTGATTTTTACCTGCCATTTTTATCGTTGTGGACTCCAAGAGTACCTTATTGGATATATTGCACTATTCTTTTGTCGTTGTATATTATTGGATCTTTCCGGGGAAGACCTACGTGGATACTATCCCTGACCAAGCACGTTACAGACCATTTGATCTAAAGAAAGAACTGTCAAGAACTGCGACCCCGGTATGTACGCCACTGCACACACACAGTTAAACACACACGCACTCTCTCTCACTTACAGACACACACACACTCTCTCTCTCACTTACAGACTGTATTGGCTGGATGGGGAGCAGCTCGGAAACCCTTAGGTTGGCCCTTTCTCTGGCGATTGAATAGAAGTTATCCTATAGATGTCAAAAAGATTCAGCCACCTATAGGAGACACTAACATGCAAACTCCCAGAAGCTAATCCAAAACCTAAATGAAATATGAAATAAATAAGGGTACCAAAAGCATTAGACAATTAATTGTAAACAATAGATTTAAGGCTCTATCAGCAACCAAAACATTTTTTTTACAAAAATATAGTACATACACAAATGAGAATGAACTCACAGTGAGGAACAAGCCCAATGTAAACTTTCCTCACAGACAAAACAGTAGAAAGGTATACAATCCGGGGGGAGGGGCGATGACGTGACGTGCACATGGTGACGTCGCGCGGACGAGGGGAGCGGAGGGAGAGGAAGTGGCGACCGAGGCCATCTGATGGCGGACACTGCGTGTTGCCTGTATAGCTGCCCAAAGCGCTGAGCTGCTACCGCTGAGCTGCTACCGAACCTGCCTTTGTAAACTGCTGCAACTACTGATAACTGCCGGAGGAGCTTTGAGGAGGGACAGTGGGAGACGGAGCAACTCGGCACAGCACATTACAGGAAGCTCTGAGAGGGTGGTTCTCTTGGCCCCTAGCTCCCGCGTGGAAGCTGGGAAGGTACACTAAAATCAAAGCACGCTAAGGTACTGCTGAGGTACCGCTGAGGTACCGCATGATAACGCTTTGGTTTCTTTTTTTCATGAACTGGCAAGCCTATTTGGAATAAGTACTAATTCACTTAATCTAATTGAACATGAAGAATGTACCTAGAGTTTGGGAATCAGTAGAATCAGTAGATATCTAGCGTTACCCTTCAAAACTGGGGTTAAAGGCAAAACGCTAAAACGCTAAAACGCTAAAAACGATAAAATGCCATAAATTCCCTTCATACCCTTCTTACTCACTGCTCCCGGAATTTTGTTTGTTTGTTTATACCTCTTATTATGAACTGTGGATACAGAGGCTGGGAAGCGACTGGAGATTTTATTTGAACTAAGGCGATTTGGTGATTTAAAGCTGCAGAAGGCCAGAAGGCCAGAAGCCTGAGAAGCTTTTTAAAATCTGTGAAAAGAAAAAAAAACAAAAAACTCAGAGAACGTTTATTGGGACGTATTTTTCCCTCTCTCCTTTTGGGGACACACAGGCACTATATCTAAAAACTTATCTTTAAAGCCCTTATTATTTGAGGCAGAGGGGTTTTGGAACTTAAGCCAACCTATATACATCTTTATCTGCCCTTTTCTAACGAGCCATCTAAAACTGAATGCAAAACTGAGGGCACTTTGAGCGCACTTTTTTAATTTATTTTTCTTATTTTTTTTTTCCTCTTTTTCTTTTAGTTTATTTTATTTTTTTTTGTTCTTGATATTTTCTTTTTTACACACGCCTTCACGCGTCAAGAGAAAAGATGGCGGCAAAAAAAGGTGAGAATAAGCCTAACACCAGGAAAGACAGAGATAAAAAAGCTGAACTCAGATCCGAATCTAAAGCCGAACAAAAAGCTGACAAACGTTTGTCTAATTATTTTTTTTCACAAGAGAAAGAAAGGAGACTAAGTCAAGCGAGCTCGGTCAAGCCCAGCGAAGAAGATATGGCGAACTCAAGTCTTGTGGACATAAGTGGTCCTAACCTGAACTGTACTTCCCCCGGAGCTGACCTCCTCAATATCGATAGAGATACTCTGAATAACTGCTTTGATGCGCAAATGGAAAAGATAAAAGGTTAGATGCACCTCATTACAACTACTTTCAAAGAAGAAATAAAGAAATTGAATATTAAGATTACTTCCATTGAAGATAAGCTGGAATGCTCGATGCTTAAAAACAACATGATGGAAGATAAGATAAGCTCCTTGGAGCAGAAGATAAATCTTTTGGAAACAAAATTGGTGGATTGGGAAGATAGGTCCCGAAGGAAAAACATTAGGATCAGAGGAATCCCGGAGAATATATCTAACCAAATGCTTTCTACTTACTTGATTGAATTTCTAAACTTTCTAGACATCCAGCTGCAGGACATCCCAATCATTTTTGAGAATGTACATAGACTGCCAAAATCAAGCAGCTTGCCGGCACATATCCCAAGAGAAGTGATAGCAAGTTTTCATTCCCTCTCCTTAAAGACAAAATTTAATCTGGCCTTAAGGATGAAATCCTTAAAGGACTCAAAGTTTGAAGAACTAAAATGTTTCAATGACTTATCCTTGGCCACAAGATCTGCAAGAAAGAAATTCCTAGCATGTACACAAAGGCTTAGAGAAAATAACATAGGTTATATGTGGTTATTCCCTACAGGTCTAAAGTTCCATCACAATGATAATTTACAAGTCTTTAAGGAAGTGGACAAACTCCACCAATGGCTATTACAAAATATCTAGATGGGATCATTAGAGTATCAGACTAAGCCCTTTGGAGGGGCTAGTAAATCTATGTAACTTTCTCCTTTTTTTTTTTTTTTTTTGTCATGGAAAACAGATAGATAAATTTTTTTAAGTGGTTAAGGGGTTCTTACACTAGGTTATTCTCTAAAACGCGAACTACCACGGGTTATTGAAAGGTTGGGATAATGGCCCTTTTTGAAGCACGTCTATATAGAATACTGTAATGGGGTCAAACCCAACCACACGTATATTTATAATTACTATAAGGATTACACGCGATAATACAGAATTGTTAAAACATTTTTTAGATATCTTAGGTGACTCCACGATACACGGGTATATCATGAAAAATCTATACTTATCGTACACGCTCACAAGCTCACTCGTGTAAGGGGGACAGGCACCGTTTAGTAAGGCATTGTTAAGCAATGTTACCTAGTCCGCTAAACGATATATTTGATAAAGGTTTTGGGGAGGACGGTCGTTGACTTTGCTGCAATGGTATAAATCAAGCCTAAGACCGTTCTTTTCTTTTGCACGTTTTGCTAAAAAATGGCAGTGGGTTTAAACCCAAGCACACGTATATATATAATTATTATAAGGATTACATGCGATAATACAGAATTGTTAAAATTCTACTAGATACTTTAGGTGATTCCACGATATACGGCATATCACAAATAATTTATACCTTTCACACACAGTTACGAGTTCACTTGTTTAAGCGGGACAGGCACCATTTAGTAAGGCACTGCCAAACTATTGTTACTGAGTTCGCTAAAAAGACACATTTGATAAAGGTTTAGAGGATTACTAAGGCTAAGACCTTGCTTTTTTTTTTTTTTTTTTGTGGCTTCTTTGCTTCTGGGCTAATAGGGGATATTTCTATTACCCTCTTTCGCTGATAGATTCCATATAGTTTACAAATGAAGCTCAGGGGTTGATAACTAGATACTATCTTCTTCTGCTCCCCCCAACCGCTAAGCGGTTGAGTTTAATTGACCTGCACCTTGGTAGGTAACGGTCAATATTGGGTAAAGGATGGCTCCTAAGGAAGGAAGGGCTGGGAGCCACTGGGGATTTAATGTTTTTTGTACGTGCTTGTCATTTTGTTATGTTTTGGTCATATATGGTCCTTTTCTCCACGAGGGCTTCATGGGAGATTGTTTAAATTTTAATTGGTATTCCAATGATAAAAGTATTAACACTAAACCTTAGGGGTTTGAATTCACCACAAAAGCGTAATATCCTCCTAAAGTTTCTGAAAGAAGAGTCTATTTCCATCTGCGGGTTGCAGGAAACACATTGGGAACGGAGAGGAAGGTCAGGTTTAAACTATAAAGATTATCCGTTTATTTTCTCTTCCTCCCTATATGATAAAAAGAAAAGAGGAGTGGCTACCCTTATTTCTTCTAGAGTAGCGTTCAAACTTATTCACCAAATACAGGACCCAGAAGGCAGGTATCACATTTTAATCTGTGAAATAAATAATAAGGTGTATACGATTGTGAACCTTTATGCTCCAAATCAAGCCCCAATAAGGTTCATCCGGAAAGTGTTGGACAAAGTTGACAGAATTAGCCAGGGCATGGTAATCTATTTGGGGGACTTTAACTGCATTCTTAATCCAGAATTAGATAGGAGAAGTTTGATCAGGGACCACCATAATAAACAGCTAAAAACCTCAGCAAAATCCTTCAGTAACTTGTTAAAGAATAGAGGCCTTTTGGATCTCTGGCGTACCCTTCATCCTATGGAACACGATTTTACGTGTTTCTCACAGGCACACCAGGTATACTCTAGGATTGACTTGATAGTCTCAAATCCAAGCATATCCAAAATGTTGAAGAAAGTCTTTATTAAAAACATTGCATGGTCAGATCATAATGCGTTAATAATGATTTTAGATGATGGCTTGAAGGAAAATAGATCTAATTGGAGACTGAACGACCGTCTTCTAAATATTCCGGAATATCTAAGTCAAATTAAGTTAACTACTGATTTATTTTTTGAAGAAAATTCTAAAGATGATCTATCTTTTTCCACTATTTGGTGTGCTTATAAATGCACAATTCGTGGACACCTCATTAAGCTGGGGTCTCTAGAAAAAAAAAAGAACTCCCATAATCTTGCGCACCTCTATATAGAATTAGATAAATTAGAGTATATAAATAAGAACAACCCTTCTATAGACATTATTAAAAAACTGATGATTATCAAGGATAATATCAATGACTTACTCATTCAGAAAGCAAACTATTCATTAGAAAAACTAAGACGTTCTTGGTACTACAAGGGTAATAGAGCGGATAAACTACTCTCGAACAGGTTGAAGAAGGACTCAATCAAGATGAGGGTAACTAAGATTATCCAAGAGGACAAGGTTCTCCTAGACCCATCAAAAATAGGCCAAGCTTTCCAATCATTCTACACTAAACTATTTAATCTCCCGGATAGACAAGCTCCAGTAAATTTAACAGAATACTTAGAGAATTTAAGGTTGCCTAAAATATCGAATGTCCAACTGCAAAATTTGAATGAACCTATTAACTCAGAAGAAGTTAGCCAAGCTATAGATAAATTAAAAACATCCAAGACCCCGGGCCCGGATGGCTACAGTAATAAATTCTACAAGTCCTTGATGGAACATGTAGTAAACAGTTTAACGGATACCTTTAATGAGTTTATGTCAACGGGTAACATTCCCCCGGAGATGCTAAAGGCTAGTATAATCCCTATTCTTAAACATCAAAAATCACCAGAGTTAATAACTAACTACAGACCTATTTCGTTGTTGAATGAAGATTTAAAACTTTACTCATCAATAATGGCAAATAGATTTAATAAGATCATGACGGATATAATCCATAGGGATCAAGTGGGTTTTATTTCTAAAAGATCCTCAGTATACAACGTTAGACGTCTGATAGACGTAGTGGACTGGGCCCAGTTGAGGAAATGTCCCCTCCTGATCCTGTCCCTAGACGCAGAGAAAGCGTTCGACAGGGTCAGGTGGGATTTCCTCGACGCGGTCCTACAAGCCTTTGGTCTACGAGGAAATATAAGGAAGGCAATAATGGCCCTATATTCAACTCCTTCCGCAAAAGTCATGGGGGCTGGATTCAGCTCAGAGTTTTTTCCGTTGAATAACGGGACAAGACAGGGCTGTCCGCTCTCACCTCTTCTTTATTTAATGACAATAGAAGCTTTAGCAATATCAATAAGGAAAAACGAAGCAATAAAAGGCCCTAATCTTAAAGACGACTGTATCAAATTAACAATGTATGCTGACGATGTCGTGTTAACATTAACGGAGCCTTTAAACTCGGCAACGGCTTTTTTTAATTGTTTAGACGAATACTCACTATACTCTGGTTACAAACTCAATGTTAACAAAACTACTGCTCTGGCAGTGAAATTCTTTCAGGAACTGAGGGATACTCTTAGCCAAAGATTTGAGTTTGATTGGGCAGAGTTGTCCTTTAATTATTTAGGAATTGAAATTGCGAGTGACGTTAATAGGATTATGGAATTACATTTTTTACCCCTTCTTAAGCTTACCGCAAAGAAATTGAAAAAATGGAAAAACTTAGAGATCTCTTGGTGGGGCCGAATTAACGTAATCAAGTCATACATCATCCCAAAATGGGTTTACCTGTTTAGAATGGTGGCTTTACCGTGCCCGGATAGCTGGTTATCCTTAGCTCAATCCCTTATAAATAAATTTATTTGGCTACATAAGCCCCCAAGAATAGCTCTAAGCCGTTTATCCTTAAAAGTGAAAAAGGGGGGTCTGGGGATCCCTATCCTAAAGGAATACCAAAAAGCTGCGACTTTCACACATGCGGCCATCACCCAATTAAAGGATAGTAAGAATGAGATCTGGTATAAACTAGAACAAGACCTTACCACCACTGAGGGATTTTTGGAGGATCTGTCCCTGCTTTTTTGGCCCTTTGACCACAAGCCGGATCCCATATCACTTAGTACTGTTTTGAAAAACATCTTAAAAGAGTGGGGAAAAATTAAGAAAGCCCTAGGTCTACACAATAAGTTAATTCCTCTCCTTCCTTTAGGAAATATAACACATTATATGCCCAACTTCAACTCAAAAACCTGGTCCGAGAAGGGGGATACATAAATTTCAAGACCTAATGGATAGAAATGGGCGGATGGACTTTCAGACTTTAAAGCAATTATACAAAATAGATAATAAGGAAATCTTCAACTACCTTAGGTTAAAAGGCTTTTGTAACCAATATCTTAATTTAGAAAACTCTAATAGATTGAAAGATTTAAGTAACATCCTCAACAGAGACTCCCCCAAAAAATTACTAGCTATGGGATTAAGCCTAATGCAAAAAGACCTAGATAAACCTTTAGAATCCATAATAAACTCCTGGCAAAAAGATCTGGATATTCAGATTACTTGCAACCAATGGAGAGAAGCTCTTAATCTGGTTTACAAATACATTCACTGTCTTAACCTGGTAGAATGCCAATTTAAAGTTGTAAATAGATGGTATATGGTACCCAGCAAAATTAAGAAGTTTAATATCTCAGGCGACTCCATATGTTGGAGATGTAATCTCTCATGCGGCAACTACTTACCGTACATATATGGTGGAACTGTAGCTATATTCGGAAATTCTGGAAAATGATTCTGGCCAAGATAAAATATATCACCACGATTCAATTAGCTCATGTACCACAAGTATGTCTCTTACAATTAGATATCCGCCAGGTTAGTCACAACTCACTTCCGCTCATTTTACACATTCTTTTAGCGGCCAAATTATCTATCGCAAGGTATTGGAAAATGGCGTTAGTGCCTTCCTGGCTCATAGTTAAAGAACAAATTAAATATCAATTAAAAATGGAATCTGGCTTAAACAGAAAATATCAAGAGCGATATAATTTTTGGCTTGGGAAGTTGGATGTTTGTGACAACTTATAGATAATCTCCTGAAATACCTTGGGTTCATGATGTCAGTTACGTTCATGTAGTAGGACCCTATATGACCAATTGATGTCTTGTTCTTTTATTGTCTTTGGGGGTGCTTACATTGGGGACTTAAGATAAATTTGTATGTGTTCAGAACAACATTCTTATTTCGATTACTTATATTCAATAGGAACTCGATTGTTAGTTTGGCCTACTGTTTGCTATGTGATGCTTTTTGTTTTTTTTTTGTTTTGTATTATTGTTGTGAACAATGGTTTACTTGTCTCAAAAGGGAAAAAAAAAAAAAAAAAAAGAAAAGGAAAATGGAGTTGATCTCCGAATAAAGATTATAAATTAAAAAAAAAAAAGAAAGGTATACAATCCAAGGCAGATTTATTGGGGGAGAGGATTTAAAACATCCTGGTTATGTGAGCCAAAACTTTGTGATTCTTCTACTCCAGTTAATCTGTTTTGGACTGTGCTTCAATTTTACTCACAGTAAATTCCTTTTGCTATAATATGGTGGCAGGACAATAGGGGTGTAGTCTTCCGATGGGACAAGCATCTGAAATTAAAATTAACATAAAATGTTCCTCCCCCCCACAGGTATAAGACACCGACCTGCCATGAACCCTCAGTACGTACCAAGAAAACATCAGAGACTCAATACTGCAAAAATATCAAATTTATTAATAAAGGGAGGGAGTGATGTACTGCCACCATATTAAGGAAAAAGGAATTTACGGTATGTAAAATTGCAGTTTTTCCTGACATATGGTGGCAGTTCAATAGGGATATATCGAGATCCCATAATTTTGGGCGAAAATTATGCAAACACCGCCTGTAACACCTTATGCCGAAATCAGAGTCAGAGGCAGAGAATACATCTAGTCTATAGTGTTTGACGAAGGTGTTGAACGAAGACCATGTAGCAGCTCTGCAGATATCTTCTGGTGAAGCTTGTGCTTTTTTTGCCCAGGAAGCAGCCATGGCTCTTGTAGAATGGGCTTTCAAGGAGGTAGGCAAAGGTAGATTTGAGGACGAATAAACCAACTTAATAGTGTCCATGAGCCATCTAGCCAGAGTAGAAAGCATGACCTTTAAATTTTTCAAAGAAATTTACAAAAAGATGGTCAGTCTTCCTGTATGCACAGGAGCAGTCTAAGTAGATTTTTAGAGATCTTCCAACATCCAACTTGTGCCAGTTATCCTCCAGATTGGAGACCAGTGGACAACTAAAGGAAGGCAGGGAAATTGGTTGGTTAATAGCCCTGGAAGAGGTGACTTTTGGCAGAAATTAAGGTTTCGGATACAGAACAACCTTGTCTGGAAGAATCTTTGTAAATTCAGTAGAAGATGAAAGGGCATGAATTTCACCTATTCTCTTAGCAGATGTTATGGCCACCAAAAATGCTGTTTTTAGGGACAAAAGTTTCAAAGAAGCTTCCTTCAAAGGTTCGAAAGGCTGGGTACAAAGAGACTTCAATACCAAAGACAGGTCTCAAAAGGGAAACACTCTTTACTTCGAGGCCTAATGAGCCTGACTGCCTTAAAAATCTCTTAACAAGAAGATTTGAAGCCAAGTTCTTTATCAAAAAGTGGCTCAGAGCAGAAACTTGAACTTTAAGGATAGACAAACTAAGACCCTCTTGAAGGCCGTCTTGTAGAAAATGCAAGATTGTATCAGTAGAAGTTCTTGTAGAAGGCAATGATGAGAGATCCACCAATGCAGGAATTTCATGCAAATTGTCAAGTAGATAGCAGAGGTCGATTTCCTGGTGGAAATAAGCAGTAACTTGAATCTCTCTTTCTTAATGCCCCTGTTATGCAGGATTAGCTGTGCAGCAGCCAAGCCGTCAATTTGAACATCTGCAATACCTCTACTGGAATCCCTTCATTCTCCAGGAGCTCTGTGGAAATTGTAAGTTCCCAGTACTTCAAAACCATCGTCAGTAAAACCGAGAACCAGCTCCGATTTGGCCAGTATGGGATTATGGCCAGTACCATTGCCTGTTCTGTTTTCACCTTTTGCAAAATCCTTGGAATTAGGCTCACCGGGGAAATATGTATGCCAGGCTATAGTCCCACTTAATCAACAGCCCGTTTTTAAATTTAGCACCATTTCCGGGAATTTCTGGCCAAGCATGTGCAGTAGCGCTGTGCACATGTGTCCCACTCGGGCAGTGATTGGCTGCCTCTTGAGACCTCCTACTTGCTTTGCCGGTGACCGCACTCGGCATAAAGCAAGCTACACATAGCTGCTCCGTAACTCTGTAGGATGTAGGCAGGCCTTCACCCGGGAGGCGATCAGGCCAGATCCCCCTGGCAGCAACCGACGTGCCTCACCACAAAAACATCCAGATGCCGTCTGTTCCTGATGGAACAAGAAAGAGAACTGAGGGTTTATGGCAGGTCGGTGTCTTATACCTGTGGGGGAGAGGAACTTTTTATGTTAATTTTCATTTCAGATGCTTGTCCCATGGGAAGAGTACATCCCTATTGTACTGCCACCATATGTCAGGAAAAAATACTTGGGTAAAGTCATCAATCAATATGATTTTTTGTCCAATTAAATGTTTTTCATAGAATAACACAGGCATTCAATTTTCATTTCATTCTCAACTCATGCAAATGCAGTCAAATTTAATATGTAAACCTGAAGAAAAAAATCAATTAGTATTTAATAAAGCAATTTAACGATTATACACAATGTTGCAATTCAGAACTCAATTATGACTTTGGTGAAGCAATCCCCTTACAAATTTCTGAACTGTTTCAAAAGGCAACAACATATATATTTGTGAGGTTATGACTGACGCAAAATATTTATCATGTGAGGAGTCTATAAATAATACTCTATAAATAATCATGCTAAAGTGAGACTTGTTGGTAATTCAAAGTGTATTCAAAGTGAATTCAAATTTAAGGCTAAATTAGCCAAACTGGAAACATTCTCCAATGAAGCTATGCTTTCAGTTTGACCCTACTTTGACATTAAATTTGAAATTAAGTTTGAATTTACTTTGAATTCCCAATAATTCTCGCTTTAGTAAATATGACTAAAAATATGTATTGACCATTTCTATGTATAAAAACACAGCAAACCACATATTCAGAAAATAAAACATAACCTCTAGGTGGCAGCATTACATTTCCAATATTAAGAACTCTTGCAAAAAACACCTTTGGCAATGATCTGGTTTGCTGCTTCCTTGAATATCCCAAATCTTCATTCAATCTTTTTTTTCATACCTTCCAACTTTCACTATTTCGGAGAGGCAGTCCCTATTTTGGACTCAAAGCCCTCTGTCCCTTTTTTCTATCCCTAATGTAGCCCCAAGGAGCCAAAGCGCAGCTTAGCGGAGGAGGGCCTTGACAGGGGTTAGGAGGCGGGCTTAGGAGGAGCCGGCCAGGACTGGGTGGTTGTGGGTAATAGGGCTGGTCTACTTAAATAGGCAGCCATTTTAGGCAGAGCACATTTAATTTCTTACCTAGCCGAGTTTGTGTGCACCCTGGTGTTCACTGCTTTTCTGGGTGAGGTTTTCCCCCTTTTTGTCTCCTCTGCAGGGCCATGGAAGACGTGGAGAGGTTGCTGGCTGGAATCCGGACGGCGGCGCTGCGACAGGACGCGGGCTGGGTTCGGGCCCAACTGGACCAGATCCTGACGGCGGCGGCGGAGAGGGATGGCGGCGGAGAGAGGCCACAACGGGCCAGGAGGCCCCCGCGGCGTCTGAGTCCGGGATCGGGACTGGAGGATGGAGGTGTCGGCGGAATGGAGGCCGCGGGCGGAAGCGGCACGTGCAGCAGGCCCGCGGCCCCGTGGTTGAGGCCCCGCCTCCCGCGGCGCGGCCCGGGCCTAGGCGAGGTGCTTCCCGGCGGGTGGCGGCTGCGGAGGCTGACGGTGCGCACCCCGGACCGGGTAGGGTGGCACCCGGCGTGCGGAGGCATGCGGCTGAAGAACGGCCCTCCCCAGGGCCTGGCCCGTCTGGGAGGCAGCCCGGGAGGGCACCCACTACACTGGAGGCCGGGAAGGACGGGGCCCAGGGCAGGACGGCCCGGAGAGGGCCCCTGGCGAGCCGGAAGCAGCAGGCAAGTGCTGGGGATCCTCAAGGGGCCCCCCATGATGTGGCTGGCATTAAGGGTACTCGGGGGAAGGACAGGGCCCAGGCTGTAGGGGACAAGGGGGGTCGGGCTTCCCCTAAGAGACTGGTAGTGGGGGAGGGGGGGCCGGTTAGCCGAGGGCAGAAGGTGGCAGGGGGTGGTCGGGCTGTTTTGGCACAGGGGCCCAGTGGTAGGGTGGCCGGAGAAGGGGAGGTAGGGGAGGTAGGCAGGCAGAGGGCTCTTTCCCCTGGTAGGTCAGGGGGTTTGTCTAGGAGGGCGGGACAGGGGGTAGTGGGGGTTCGGGGGGGGAAGCGTAGGGGCAGTTTTTCAGGGCGCAGTGGGGGTGAGGAGGGTGGGGCCCTTAGTAGTTCAGGGGCGGAGAGGGGGGGGCGTAGGCGGGGTCGGCCCAGTGTTAGGTCGGGTTCCGGGTCTAGCAGTGGGAGTCCCTCCCCAGTTAGGTACGCTAGGGCCGGTAGGCATTTCGAGAGGCGGCGACGTCGATCTTCATCTAGTGGGTCCGCGGGTGGCAGGGGGGGGTCCCCCAGGCATGGTCGACGGGGGCAGGTTCCAGGTGGGGTCGGTAGGAGTCGTAGCCCGCGGGGTGTGGCCCCTGGGAAGCAGCGACAGGACAGCGGGTACCGGGAGGCCTTGGTGGTCGGCAGGCGCTCCCTGGGTCGGGACGGGAGGGCTGCTGGGGAACAGTGCACCCTGCCCAGGACTTCTTCTCCTCGTTTCAGGTCTCGGAGCCGCTCTTCATCAGTGTGCAGGAGGCACCGGGTGAGCTCCCCGGTTGGCGGGACTTCAGTGGACGTTGCCATTCGTGGAAGCACAGCAGTTCCCATCGCAGCCCCGAGCGCTTCCGGTTCTGGGGGCTTGGCCGGTGAGTCCAACGGATCATTGCACTCAGACACACTAATACAAACACTACAATCACTGCTCCACTCATTGGGGGCGGGGGGTGAGTCAGGGGTGAGCGTTGGGCAGGTGTGGGCGCAGGGGGTAGCGGCTAGTGGGCCTGGGGTGGGGCCCCCGGCGGCGCCGGCACACAGTGTAGAGGCAGGGGCCGCACCCGGCCCTGGAGATGCTGGGAACGAGCGGGCGGAACTGACGGGGGGGTGTCGGATGCGGCTAGGCAGCACGCATACGTCTCGTTTGCCGGCCCGCTCGGGGTCCACCTTAAACAGGAGGTGAAAGACAAGATCTGGAAGGGGGAGTACTTAGAGATCTTCTCTCTCCTTCCCTTGGAGGAATTTATTGACCTCAAGGAGGAAGATAAAAAAGATGAGAAGAAGGAGGAAGAGGAGAAGCGGAAGAAGTATCGCAAGATACCGAAATCCTTTGGGAACTGGTTAAGGGCGTTTTGCGTCTTGGCCAGCGTGATAGGGGAAAAGTCACCGGGCGTCTGCTCTTCCCTATTCTGCTACTTGGACGGGATTTGGGAGGCATACCGCACCTATGGCGGGCTGGCATGGTGGCGGTATGACGAGCAGTTCCGACAGCGGTTGGCGGCTAATCCGGGGATGAGGTGGGACCAGATGGACCTGCCTCTCTGGATGAAGCTGATGATGGCGCAGAAGGCGCAGCCCTTTCAGCATGCGGCTGGCGCGAAAGGACAGTCCGCCTCGTCGGCCGCCTCGCAAAAGGGACTCTGCTGGCTGTTCAATGAAGGCCAATGCAAATGGGGTGCTTCCTGCCGATTTAAGCATGAATGCTCCGGCTGCGGGGGGGCACATGGGCTGCAGCGCTGCTTCAAGAAAGGTAAGTCCGGGGGATCGGGAGCCGGGTCCGCGGTTGGCGGTGGAGGGGCTTCCGCTGCCCAGGGGACTAACCCCGGTGAGGCTAGACGCGATGGAGCCATGGCTAAGCCGCTACGGTAATAGGGCGGACGCCGAGCTCCTCAGGGCCGGGTTCGGGCAAGGTTTCTATATCCCGTTCCAGGCTAGAGAGAGCATGGGGCACCCGCGCAACCTGAAATCGGTGGCGGAATTTCCAGGGGTGGTGCGGGAAAAGCTGGGTAAGGAAGTTACGTTGGGTAGGATGGCTGGGCCGTTTCCGGTGCCGCCGATGGAGGGCCTTCGGGTCTCCCCTCTTGGTGTGGTCCCTAAGAAGGAGCCCGGGAAGTTTCGGCTCATTCACCACCTGTCGTACCATAAGGGCGGGTCAGTTAACGATGACATTGATAAGGAGCTGTGCTCGGTCTCTTATGCATCATTCGACCAGGCGGTCGAGCTGGTGAAGAGGGCTGGGCGTGGGGCTCTTATGGCGAAGGTTGACATTGAAGCGGCTTTTCGGCTGCTCCCTGTCCACCCGGCGTGTCATCACCTGCTGGGGTGTTTTTTCGAAGGGGGCTACTATGTGGATTTGTGCCTCCCCATGGGATGCTCCATTTCTTGCTCCTATTTCGAAAAGTTTAGTTCTTTTCTTGAATGGGTGGTGCGGGTTGAGGCCGGGGACAGGGCGGTGGTACATTACTTGGATGATTTTTTCTGTGTGGGGCCGGCTGGCTCCCCGGCTTGCCTGCACCTGCTGAGGACCATCGAATGGGTGGCTGGCCGATTTGGGGTGCCGCTAGCGGCGGAGAAGACGGAGGGCCCGACCGGGTGCCTTAGCTTCTTGGGTTTGGAGATTGATTCCGAGCCGGGGGAATGCCGTCTGCCGCTGTCCAAATTGGAGGCGCTACGGTCCAAAGTGGGGGAGGTGAGGCAGGCGCGTAAGGTGACGCTCCGGCAACTGCAGTCGTTGATCGGGATGCTCAACTTCGCCTGCCGGGTGATCCCTATGGGTAGGGTGTTTAGCCGCAGCTTGTCAGCGGCTACGGCGGGGGCCCGGTCTCCACACCATTTCATACGAGTATCCTCGTCCATGCGGGCTGACTTGTGCGTGTGGGACACCTTCTTGAGGGATTTCAACGGGACGGTGTTCTTCCGACGGGAAGGCGTGTCGACAGCCGAGCTAGAGCTGTTTACTGACGCGTCGGGCAGCGTGGGGTTTGGGGCCTACTTCGGCGGGCAATGGTGCGCAGAAAAGTGGCCGGTGGCGTGGGGGCAGAGCCCCCTCATGCGTAACTTGGCCTTTCTGGAGCTGTTCCCGTTGGTGGTGGCGTTGGCCTTGTGGGGGGCTAGCTTGCGGGACCGGAAAGTGGTCTTCTTCTCGGACAACATGTCCGTGGTGCATGCGGTTAACAACCTGTCCGCAGCGTCTAGGCCAGTGGTGGCGTTGTTGCGGCGATTTGTCTTGCTGTGCATGTCCCTTAATGTGGTCTTTCGCGCGCGACATGTACCAGGGTACCTGAACGAGGTGGCTGATGCTTTGTCTCGTTTTCAGTGGACCAGGTTCCGGACGGTGGCCCCGGAGGCGCTGGACGTGGGCCTGGCGTGCCCGGACGAGATGTGGCAGTTAGGAGCGTCATGCTTGGAGGTCTTGTGAAGGCGTCGCTCGCACCGGCCACCTGGGCCGCCTACAGTAAGGTCTGGGGTGCTTGGGAGCGTTCCTGGGACGGGCTGGGGAGGCGAGCGTCAGGGGAGCCGCCGCTGGACGCCTTCCTGTGGTTCATCTTCCATTTGTTGGCAAGCGGTGCGTCTCCGGCGGTAGTGGATAGAACCATGGCGGCAATGGCCTTTTGGTTCAAGCTCCGTGGGGGGGAGGACCTTACAAAAACTTTTGTTATACGGCAGGCTCTTAAGGGCTACCGAAGGGGACGTAGGGCGCCGGACACTAGGCGCCCGGTGTCAGTACGGGTACTGGGGGGTCTGATTCGGGCCTTGCCTGACATCTGCTTCGATGGGTTTGAAGTGGCTCTGTTTACGGCGGCATTCCTCCTGGCCTTTTTCGGGGCCTTCAGGATTGGTGAGTTGGTGAGTGCCTCACGGTCTGCTTCAGGGGGCATACAGGCAGCGGGGGTTCGCATACTTGAGGGAAAGTTGGTGGTGCACCTGGCCAGGTCTAAAACTGACGTGAAAGGGGCGGGCAGGGACGTGACCCTGGGCTCCCTGCCGGGTTCAGCCTTGTGTCCGGTGGCTGCGGTGGTGCACTACTTGGAGCGGAGGCCGATGGTGGACGGGTCGTTCTTGGTGCATGCGGACGGCTCGTCGCTATCCCGCTTCCAATTCTCTAAAGTTTTCCGGAAGGGCTTGGTACGACTGGGGTTGAGTGCGAGCGCCTACGGCACCCACTCATTTCGCATCGGAGCAGCCACAGAAGCTGCGCGCCTGGGACTGGGGGACGACCTGGTCAAGAGGATTGGGAGATGGGAGTCTGTCAGGTTTCGCTCTTATGTTCGTTTAGGCTTATTGGAGTGCTAGCTAGGGCGCTAGTGAGGGGAGTGGGCAATCTGTTGGGCCCGGGGGGTATTTATACTGTTCCTTTTCCTCCTTCCCCAGGTCGTGTTGCTTGGATCGTGGGCCATTCCTTCGTCTTCTGGGCCGCCAGGAGGGCTGCAGCTCGAGCGAAAGGCCAGCAGCTGGGCTTTCCAAAGGACCAGTTGACAATACAATGGCTTGGGTACAGGGGATATTGCTGGAGGGATATATGTGGGGTGGTGTTGCGGAAGGTGGCAAGCGGGGTAAGGCCCGACATGTTGGTACTACATGCGGGGGGCAACGACTTGGGCCTCATTCCGCAGCGGAGGCTAGTGAAGTGGATGAAGCAGGACCTTAACAGGTTGGTTGATCTGCTTCCCGGGGTCATGTTGGTATGGTCGGAAATGGTCCCGCGGCTGCGCTGGAGGCACGCCCGGGACTACGCGGCTTTGGATAGATGCAGGGGCAAAGTTAATAGTTTGATGGCTAGCTTTGTGAGGAAGTTGGGGGGAGTGGTGGTGAGACACGTGGAACTGGAAGGTGGTTTGCCAGGGTACTATCGCCCGGACGGCGTTCACCTGTCAGCGGTGGGCTGGGACCTGCTGAACCTGGGGCTGCAGGAGGGGATGCAAAAGGCACTCTTTCTCCGGGGTGGGGGAGCTCAGACAGCTTAAGGGGTCAAGGTCTGAGCCCGTGGCGGGTTAGGGAGCCGAGGAGGAGGAAATAGGCTCCCATGAGGAACGTCACGGACATGGAAATTGTGGTCACTGGTGGTTGGTAGGTTTCGAGTCCTGGAGGTGGCTCAGAACCTTGTGGGGTAGGGGTATCCGGGTATACCCCTACCGTGGTTATTTATGGTTGGCACTTAAATGGTTATGTTGGAATAAGGTTGAAAATTGTTAAAGATATATTTATGTGTTGGTATGTTGGGGGTCATTGCCCGTTATATTAAAAGAAGGATGCGGTTGCGAGGGCGGAGTATGGGGGCAATGACCCATATTTATATGTTAAATTATTATTATATTTATGATTGTTATTATTGATGATAACTTATTATTAAACAAATGGTTATAATGGTTAATAAAAGCTGTGGACAATTTTACCCATATACCCTAGTGTCAGTGTCTTATTGGGTTAGGGATGTGGGGTTTTTGTCCTAGGTTACGACTGCCCATATGGCGACTATACACCTGTCATGTAGCCCCAAGGAGCCAAAGCGCAGCTTAGCGGAGGAGGGCCTTGACAGGGGTTAGGAGGCGGGCTTAGGAGGAGCCGGCCAGGACTGGGTGGTTGTGGGTAATAGGGCTGGTCTACTTAAATAGGCAGCCATTTTAGGCAGAGCACATTTAATTTCTTACCTAGCCGAGTTTGTCCCGCCCACCCTCCCTTGGGTTTTTTGTTTTTTAAGATCACTAATGGTTTCCCGTTTTGTCACAGCGGCGGGTTAGGGAGCCGAGGAGGAGGAAATAGGCTCCCATGAGGAACGTCACGGACATGGAAATTGTGGTCACTGGTGGTTGGTAGGTTTCGAGTCCTGGAGGTGGCTCAGAACCTGGTGGGGTAGGGGTATCCGGGTATACCCCTACCGTGGTTATTTATGGTTGGCACTTAAATGGTTATGTTGGAATAAGGTTGAAAATTGTTAAAGATATATTTATGTGTTGGTATGTTGGGGGTCATTGCCCGTTATATTAAAAGAAGGATGCGGTTGCGAGGGCGGAGTATGGGGGCAATGACCCATATTTATATGTTAAATTATTATTATATTTATGATTGTTATTATTGATGATAACTTATTATTAAACAAATGGTTATAATGGTTAATAAAAGCTGTGGACAATTTTACCCATATACCCTAGTGTCAGTGTCTTATTGGGTTAGGGATGTGGGGTTTTTGTCCTAGGTTACGACTGCCCATATGGCGACTATACACCTGTCATGTCTCACTTTTCTAGGCGCTCCACATTGCTGCGGTGTTTGAGTGTGTAACACAGGTCCACAGCAATATTACACACATTAATGAGTTTTTAAACTACAATAAATGTGTGTTGAAATCAGTCTGTTTATATAAATTCCGTTTTTTTTTTTTTGCTAAATGGCATTGTATTTTTTTAAACATTGTAAAAAATCCCTACAATTGTTCAGAACATTCTTCCCTGGCCACACTTCCACTCACAACCCTAACATTAACCCCTTAAGGACCAAACTTCTGGAATAAAAGGGAATCATGACATGTCATGTGTCTTTAAGGGGTTAAAGTGTCCCTGTTAGCTCATTTGAAATGTTAGGAGGTATGCTTTTACAATTACTTTTGACTCACTCTAGTTACTCCACCATCAGATTAAAAAAAAAAAAAATTCTAAGGATATGATGTTATGTTGCCAGGAGGTATCCCAATGACACTGTAGGAAGTGAAGTTACACCTCTGGCAGTAAAGGGACACTATAGCTATTAGAACAACTACTTAATGTAGTGGTTCTTGTATTTATAGCCTGCCCCATGTAAATGCTGCCTTCTCTGACAGTTCTAAAAAAAAAAGGGAATTGGGGCCACAGCTGAAACATGCATTTCCAAGCAGTGGTGCTGCCGTAAAGACCAAAACATATACAACATATAGTTCAGGGAACAGCGCACACACAAACAAAAATACAGCTTTACATTTAACAATGCCACTGAAAATCACATATCTTATCAAATAAATATAGGGGTTAAGGTCCACCATATGGCCATATTGTGTTAAGCCCATCACTACTTCACAGTACCCCAATATCGGTGAGTCCTATACTAATTTAACATGGGAGATTTACATGCTAACTTGCAATATTTACTTGCAGTTTAAAATGCTTTAAGAGACTCCTCAATTTAAAGGGACACTATAGTCACCAGAACAACTACAGCTTAATGTAGTTGTTCTGGTGAGTATAATTTTAGAGAAAAGGCAGTGTTTACATTGCCTCTAGAGACACCCCCAAGTGGCCACTCCTTAGATGGCCACTGGAGGTGCTTCCTGGGTCAGTGCTGCCAAAAAAGCAGTACTGGTGTTCAGCATCCCCACCAGTGGCGTACATACCGGGGTCACAGGGGTCGCGGCTGCGACCGGGTCCGGCCCACCAGGGGGCCCGGCCGCCCTGCGACCCGGTATGTACCCAGTGTGGCCAGCCTCTTCCCCTGGGGGGCCCAGGAGCCGGCCACCTCAGTGCCCTCCGAGGCTGGCCCTGGTATCACGGGCGGGCTGGCGGGCGCGAGCACTCTCTCCTGTGTGCTCACTCTTCAACTCCCTCGCGCACCGCACTGATACCGGAGCCGGAAGATGACGTCATCTTCCGACTCCGGCATCAGTACGCGGCGCGCGAGGGAGCTGAATAGGAAGCACTCAGGGGAGAGTGCTCCCTCACGCGCGCGCCAGCCTGCCCGCCAGATGACACCACTGGACCTCAGGGAATCCCCTCAGCTCTCCCAAAGGTAGGGAGGCTGGGGGGATTACATTTTTTTTAAAAACGTGTGTGTGAGTGTGTTAGAGTGTGTGTGTGTTAGAGTGTGTGTGTATGTTAGTGTGTGTGAGTGAGTGTGTGTGAGTGTGTGTTAGTGTGAGTGTGTGTGTGTGTTAGTGTGTGTGTATGTGTGTGTGTGTGTGTGTTAGAGTGTGTGTGTGTGAGTGTGCGTGTGTTAGTGTGTGTGAGAGTGTGTGTTAGTGTGAGTGTGTTACTGTGTGTGTGTGAGTGTGTGTGTGTTAGAGTGTGTGTGTGTTAGTGTGTGTGAGTGTGTGTGTTAGTGTGAGTGTGTGTTAGAGTGTGTGTGTGTGTTAGTGTGTGTGTATGTGTGTGTGTTAGAGTGTGTGTGTGTGTGTGTTAGAGTGTGTGTGCGTGTGTTAGTGTGTGTGAGTGTGTGTGTTAGTGTGAGTGTGTGATTGGCCAAAACGGCATTTTCATTTAACAAGGCTATTGAAAATTATATCTCTTAGCAAAAAAAATATAGGGATTCAGTTGCACCATGTGGCCGTATTGTGTTAAGCGTCACAGTACCCCAATGGCCATATGGTGGTACTGAATCCACATATTTATTTGCCAAGATAGGTGATTTTAATTGGCTGTGTTAAATGTAAAACTGTATTTTTGTTTGTGTGTGCGCTGTTCTTTTTACTGTATTTTCTCTGACAGTTCTCATACACAAATTAAACTCAGCCAATCCCAAAACACAATCACTCTTAGTCAATATGTACACCAAGAGAAACAAGTAAAATAGGCGCTAACCAAATGTCTAAAAGATATCTAAAATATCTTTGTTAAGAACAACACTTACTAGGTGAATAAAAGCAGCCCCCTTACAAAGTGCAATAGCTCAAAAACACTTAAAACAACACAAATTCATAAAAGAGGGTGCGCTGTGTCTTTAAGACAAAATGTGCAATATTTGACAATAATCACAAAGCGTGATATAAAAACTTATTTTAAGTGCCTGGTAATAAAAAAAGAAGAAATTATTGTGCAAAAATCATGCAAATTGTGATATTTATATATTGTGCAAACAAATATATAAAAGGTGCAAAAAATATATATATCCGTGCTCTCAATGTAATAAGGGAGCACTTACACTGATAGACCCACTTGGTTCAGCTTGGGTAATTCTCTCCAATATTCATAATGTACATAATATAAATAAAAACAGAAGGGAGAGATATAGTGTAACATAGTTTAGATAGAATCCCACTCACAGGTAGAGAGCAGTGAAGTCGGCTCTAACTATTTGCACTTTTGGTATCTCCTTTAACAAGGACCAAATCACAGCAGTAAATCGGATATAATCTTTATTTCACAATCTTCACATTAAACAGCCACTTGGCATATCACCTCCCACTCCTTCTGTCACCTTTCTGATTGGAATACAGTCCGTTCAGTATCGCCGCTGGCTACTCCTTTACCCCAGGTTCCAAATACAGGTACTTCCTGGAGGCAGGATGAAGCTTTATTTTAAGGAAAATAGGTGGATTTCTGAATACGCCAACACCAGGGGGAGTCCCTGTGAGGAAAGGGTCCCCAGGCTTCAATGTGACAAGCTTGGAGACCCAAGCTATCAGAGCTCCTGTTTTGAAGACCATCTGGTTTGTGTTACTGTCCTGCACGAGGTTTCCATTCACATGGTAGCGGATCCCAAGACAATGTGGGTCTGAGGGCAGAATCAGCCCTCAGACCCACATTGTCTTCGGCTGATCATTTCATCATTCCACACGCAATCACAATTAGCCAATGCCACACTTAAGCACACTCAGCGAACTTCATGCAAAGTCACACTCAGCCAACCCCCAAACACAATCAAACCCACGCGAATTCCACACACAATCACAATCTACTTCACAGAGAGCTACGTGGGAGGAATGCAGGGAGGAAGAGGCTGGAGGCAGCATGGAGGCAGAAGAGAGGCTGAAGTGAGCTGCTGCATGCTCACTCTAATCAGCATCAGCCACCATCACCAGGACTCAATCAAGCCATCCTTCTGGACATAAAAGGTAAGCTAACAGGAGGGTGGCTGCAAATACAACATTTTTACCATGTATGTTTATGTGTATCTGTGTGTATCTGAGTGTGCGTGTATATCAAATTGTGTGAATCTGAGTGTGTCTATATGCCAGTGTGTATGTGTCAGTGTGTGTGCATGTGTCTTAATAGTGTGTGTAAATAGTAGCAATATGTTGTTAGATAGTTGTGTTCTGTCATAATAAAATGTTGCTTTTCAACATACATAGGGAACTGCACTCACTCCCATCAATCTGAGCCAGGGTGCAACTAAACAAGGACCAAGCACCAGGTTCCAATGACAATAGCATATAGTATAAAGATGGTTCAGCCACTCCAGGTTCAGAAGAGGCAAATTTATTAGAACCCACAGCAAAGTTTCGACCTTGCGGTCTTTGTCAAGTTCGACAAACACCGCAAGTTCGAAACGTTGCTGTGGGTTCTAATAAATTTACCTTTTCTGAACATGGAGTGCCTTAACCATCTCCATACTATATAATAAAATGTTGTGTCCTCTTTCATACATGTTTGGTGGCTATGTGTATGTGTAGTGGGGGGCGTGTGGTGGCGGCACGCATATAGGAGGCGTGGTGTTGCGGTGTGCGTAGGGGGTTGACGCAGGAGATGGTGTCTGCTATAATTTCCCTTTAAATATACAATTTTAAGAGAATAGGGAGCATCACATCAAGAAGGAAAAAAAAGTTAACACAAGTTATAGGTGATTTTCACTGTTTTATTGAAGGGTGTGACTTCCTTAGTAGTGACAGTAATAGTACAGCACAGTATTATTTAGACTCCATACTCCAAAATGTAATCTGAACAGCAAGATTCACTCTAAACTAGCCACGTGTCTGCCGCTGAGTTGCAGTATTTTATCTTATTCCCTCACTCTCAATTTTTATATTCAGATTTGAATTCAATTAATTTCGATTTGCACTGAATACATGCCCATGCCTCCTTTTTTTCTTTTTTTTTGCCCTAAACAAAAATGGCGCCGCCTTCACGTTAAGGCGCTTCATTCGACGTTCGCGTGATGACGCCATCGCGCACCAGTGGCCAGCTCCAGCCACGGCACTGATGTACTGTAACTTCTTTGAGGCTTGCCTGGTGACTGTTGGACAGGTATTTCCTTGGGTTATTTTCGCATTGCTCGGACTGTGAGTGAGGGCACCGGGCGGCCTCTCGTCCCGTCCGACGGGCCGAGGACACAGCGGGAAGGTGAGGCGGACTGAACTTCTCTTGTTATCTTTACTTGTTAACCTGCTTTTATGGCCCTCCCTTTCAACGGCATGGTTTCCCCCAAGAAATAAAAAAAACCTGCGAGGTGGGCTGTACCAAGCTGACATCATTAAGGGGTGAACTGGCTTTGTGCAAACTGTATATAGAGAGGCCCTGCTATTCCTTATTGACATTGCTGCCCTTTATAAGGAAGTACGTGTCATGCCTGGTGCAACTGTCTCCAACTTTGTGTTTTGTGTGGGTGAGATCTCCTTCCCCTTACTCCTGGCAATGGGGTGTCATATCAAGATAAAGCAATGATGGCTAACCTTCAGGCTGGCTGAGCATTGTTGGGAGTGTAGTTTATATAAACACCAAGAGTGCTAAGGTTCTCCATAACAGGGTCAGGACATGGTCACACACACACACACACACACACACACACACACACACACACACACACACACACACACACACACACACACACACACACACACACACACACACACACACACACACACACACACACACACACACACACACACACACACACACACACACACACACACACACACACACACACACACACACACACACACACACACACACACACACACACACACACACACACACACACACACACACACACACACACACACACACACACACACACACACACACACACACACACACACACACACACACACACACACACACACACACACACACACACACACACACACACACACACACACACACACACACACACACACACACACACACACACACACACGTTACAGTGGTTTCAGCCTGTATTTGCCTTAAATTCTTTCCCCCAGAAATTGCAATTGATGTAAACAGACACACAAAAAAAACAACACTCCTAGTTTGTTCCCAAATAATACTTTAATATTGAAAGAGAGCGGTCACATTGAATGATTTGTGCTACAATAATTGTATATTCGTGTAAATAAATATAATGTAGTAATCATAAAACAATCTAGTCTGGTTTTTTTTTTTTTTTTCTTCTTCTAGTATCAGCGTAGTGTGTTTGGTAGTTAATACCTGGAAGTCACCCTTCACTAGGCACATTAATAAATTTACATATACACTAATACACTCATAGTTTCACAGGATGTGTGTTTAGTATATAGACAATGATTCCTTTGAAAGGTATTAAGGGAAACTGTAATATGACTTAGGCGTTTTGGTAAGAATAGACACGTCTTATCTGATTTGTAAATTCTGTGAATTGTCACCTTAAGAGTGCCTTGGTTGAATATGTAGAAGTGCAGTAAAAAAATAAAAATAAATGTTATTTATATTATGATGTATGAGTCCTTACAAAACAGAATGCAGGTAATTAACACCCAAATTAGGTGTGAGCGCACATTGTTTGGAATGCTGTGAAAACAAAGTTGCAGCTCTGTGTTTTGTCAACAGTTGCAGCTTTTTTTTTTTTATTACTCAAACTTACTGTTCCTCATAATGATAGAGTTGTAAAACTTTACATTGAAATCCGTGAGAAGATTTGTGTATTGGGCTTTATTTCACAATGATATATACCTTCAGTACCATGGTTCAAAAATCCTCAGGTCTGTTGTGCCATTGATTTTGAATGAGTTACATTTTTGGGGATTTATTGTCTTTATGGGACTTGTGACATCGCCTGGACAATATGACAGTTAAATAGTGCCACTGATTGGTGTTTGGAGTTTAGGGGGGGACTGACAGCTGTTTCAGTCTACATTAAAAAGAATAGTTTGATTTTAATGTGTCGTAGTGGTCCTAATTTATTTCGATGGAGCTGGCTTTGACTTCCTTCAAGCATACTTTGATCTTTTCATAGGACATACAGGAGATTTTCTAAGTTTTTTTTTTTTTACATTTAAAGTATGGTTAAAACGTGTAGTATTGGGGTGTTTTAAGATATACTTGAATACAAAATGAATGCCCGTTCACAGTGTTATTTTTGTCCCTATCTGCTGTATTAGGCAATTTTCCTGACTTTAGTTTGGATAACCGCTAGAGTGGACATGCTGTAGGTTCTCTTAATAACTCGTTATTTTATAGAAAAGTAAACTTTATGTTCAGGTAACATATATTTAATGCTATATATTTCTTTTCACAGTACTCAAAGTCCCTGTCATTAAAAAAAACTTTCTATTTAGGTGGGAAAAAAATAAATATATATATATATACATATATATATATATATATATATATATATATATATATATATATATATATATATATATATATATTTTTATTTTCTGACAGTGTTGCAACTCCTTTTGCCTCCCTCTTCACAGCAATCACGGTTTGTTGTAATCTGATAGAAGTTACTTTTTAAAGGAACACTCCAAACACCATAACCACTACAGCACACTGTAGTGGTTATTCTGCCAGTTGAGCAATGCCTTGTGAACTTGATTGTTACATAATTGACTTTTTTTTCTTGGGGTTTGCTGAATGCCTCTCTACTTCTTCCCTTCTGGTACTGAGAGCCGAACGTTAATGCTAAGAATTTCCATTGGCTTTCTTTAGGTAAACCTTTAAGTGTAGGCAAGCTCATTGGCTGAAAGTGTCAACTGATTCCCCTTAGCCAGTGAGTTAAACCCTGTCTTGTAGACAGTTTTTCTGGCTCTTATAGAAAAGTCCCTGACGGACCTCAGCCACTAGACATTCAAAAGTATTTATAACAAAACGCAAACTAAACAATAACATACCTCCCAACATTGGGTGAAAGGAATGCAGGAAGGTTTATGAGCATGGTAGAAGGGGTTGGGATGGGGCAGGCTAACCATAAAAAAGGCACGGTGTCAGGCTGGCATGTGAGCACACTATACTGACTGACTGACTGACTGCTCTAGTGGCTAGTCACAATCAGGGCTGCACGTGTGTAAAGCACACTCTCAGACTCAATGCCCTGAGTTTACATGGCCCAGCGTAAACGCGTCTGATATATTCACACTGATCCTTCTCAGGACAATTTTCTGTTTGTGGGATAAACGTAAATAACTCGGGCGACCGAATATGAGCCCCAAAGCAGAACTGTCCTGCTGAATCCAGGACTGTTGGAAGGTATTCAAAAAGATAAGCAAAAAAATACTAATTTCCTGAAGTTATCAAAACAGACGTGTTAAAACTCCAACTTTTGTCCCCCACAGCTGCGTTGCAAACAAACACATTTCTATGGCTTGCATCAATAATGTTTTCTACATTTTTTTTTTTCTTCATACCTAAAATATCAATCCTTCTTGTTTTCCACATATTTATTTACTCATCTTCACCAACCACATATACACTAATATATTCTTCAGTCTATCATCACTTCCATTCCTCCATCTATATTAACTACCCATTTGTATTTTCACCCCTCTTATTCCCTGATGAATGTCCTTCCCCTAGCAAAAATCCCTACTGTCATCTACCTTTCATTCTTGCTTCAGCAGAGACGTACGTGTTTGTGGCTGGCTGCAGCAGGGCACATCAAGTATCCTAATGCAGATCTCTCTTTTACGGGGGTCTATGCATATCTGTGACATGTCTGGTGGCCTTAGGGTTCTGGCAAAGTACAGGAGTTGTACTTACCTGAAGCTGTCACTTGTGGCTACTGCCATCTTCAGTCTGCACAGCTGATTTAAAGGGAAACTCCAGTGCCAGGAAAACAATCCGTTTTCCTGGCACTACAGGTCCCCTCTCCCTGCCACCTCCCATCCCCGGTAGCTGAAGGGGTGAAAACACCTTCACGTCACTTACCTAAGACCCCGCCGATGTCCCTCGGCAGTGGTTTCAGGTTGGCGTCGCTCCTCCCTGTAATCACGTCAGCCGGCTGAGGTAACCTAATGCGCATGCGCGGCATTGCTGCACATGCGCATTAGGTCTTCCCATAGGAAAGCATTGAAAAAATGTGAGGACGTCCAGCGATGCTCTAGCAAAGAAATTCTTTGCTATAAATGCGGAAGTGCCCTCTAGTGGCTGTCTAGTAGACCGCCACTAGAGGTGGAGTTAACCCTGCAATGTAATTATTGCAGTTTATGAAAACTCTGCAATAATTACAGTTGCAGGGTTAAGAGTAGTGGGAGTTGGCACCCAGACCACTCCAATGAGCAGAAGTGGTCTGGGTGCCTGGAGTGTCCCTTTAAGCTGAATGGATACCCGTTATTTTCAAATGAATCTCATTACTGCATTGTTCAATTTGAAAATAGCTGCAACCAAATTTTGTTGCAGAACCCCCCTCCCCTCCCCAGCAAAACAGACACAGCTAAAGTAAGAGTAGGGTTGGGGTATCATTTATAAGATTGAGAGGTTGGGAGTATCATTGGGGGGATTTTAGAGTTCTAGATGAAAATCTCTATGTATTGGGAGAATGTAGTCAACTGAATGAATCAAATTTATTTTTAGACCAGCTGATTGTGACTAATTTCAATACACAATCGACTAGCAGCATGAAATGAAAGCACAAATTTTGTTGAAATGACCACTTTGTAATTAGTTGAATGTACTACATTTGATTTAGCAGGCAGTGGAACAGCATTTGGAATTTAATGAATGAACCACAATACATAAACCTTTGACATACCATTGCATTACCTTCCCAGACCCTACTTTTACCAATGATTGTAAATTAAGTTATTTCTTTACTAATTCTGCAAAAACTATGAAGTTGAAGTGAACACACAGAAATATATATATATATATATATTTCTGAAACCTGATCTGTGCTACTACTGTACAAAACCCCATATTGTATTCCACTACATCATCTTTTGCATACAACACTACCAATGTTCGCCACTACTCTGTGAAACTCCATATAAGCGACCTAATGATTTCAGTTTTTCCCATTACAACTTTTTTCACAAAGTTTGTAGTATTCATTTTTACAATATTGCATATCCATTCTATTGTGTGTGTGTGTGGCAAAACCAACCTCGCCACTGGGCATTGGAGAAGACTGATTGTCAACCTCCTGCCATGTGACTATGGCCCCTGGGATGTATTGCCCTTTAAGGAACTGATTTGGGGCTTATGGACTTGTATTGGACTGTGTATGGCCCTTTAATAACTGTATTTGGGCATAGTGGATTTTTATTGTGCTGTTTCTGGCCCTTTAAGTACTTTGGGAAAGGACCTGCAGTTTTGGCATGGCACTTAGGATGCAATCGAAGTGGCCGCCATTAGAAAACCAAACACGTGGCAGCGGCCATTTTGATTCATTCGAATGCATTTAGCGGTGTGTGCAGTCAAACTCATGGAACTAAAATCGGTTACAGAACGTCACGAAAAAACCGCTAAAGTTTTATCTTCCCTGGAACTAATGCATTCGACAGTTCGAATGGTTGTCGTTCGTCTGTTTAAACTGACTTTAACATGGGAAATAGACCGGCCGCACAGCCTGATTCTCTGGAACTGTTTTGGGCATGAAAATGTGCTTGCGGTCGGTCAAAGGTGACTTTTATATAAATCTCCCGAACGGCTTTGAATGATTTTTGGGTATGTTTGTATTTGAAATATGCTGATTAATAATATGTGACTAGAGGTGTCCCGAACGGTTCGCTGGCGAATAGTTCCTGGCGAACATAGCTTGTTCGCCATGGACGGCAAACATATGCGATGTTCGGTCCGCCCCCTATTCGTCATCATTGAGTAAACTTTTACCCTGTACCTCACAGTCAGCAGACACATTCCAGCCAATCAGCAGCAGACCCTCCCCCCAGACCCTCCCACCTCCTAGATAGCATACAATTTAGATTAATTCTGAAGCTGCATTCTTTTTTTTTTTTTTTTTTTTTTTATAATTCTTTTTTTTTTTTTTTTAGACCGAAGTGTGTTATATTTGAGCATGCTAGGCTGAACGTGCGTATATCATGGCTAGTTGCACTGAGGGTATGAGTATATAGCAGTACATTGTTGTGAAAGATGGCTGTCTTGTTTAGGGTGTAGCTTGCACGTTATCAACTGTGTATTTATATCAGCAGCTCCACCACTAGTTATAAATCAAGTGTGAGTCGCCCCATGAGATGAGACTAGTGCAGTGTTTCCCAACCCAGTCCTCAAGGCACACCTACCTACCAGTCCAGGATTTAGGGGTGACCCAGTTGTGTCTAAGGTGTTTTTTCTTTTTTTTTCTCTAAAAACACCTTAGACAAAACTGGGTAATCCTTAAATCCTGGACTGGTAGGTGTGCCTTGAGGACTGGGTTGGGAAACACTGGACTAGTGAATAACATAATACATGAACAGTTAAGGTAAAGGCATGTAAGGAACTACGACAATAAACTCTTTAGGAGGTGAAATAATGACATGTTTAAACGCTTGCTACTTTACGATTAGTTAATGTGCAGAGAGCAGTTCATGTGATCAAAGGCATGGTGTGGAGGATCGGCTATAGTGGGACATGCTTGGCAGGCTGCTGTTTACGGATTGTGCTCATCCGATCCCTTCTGGGCGCCAGGTGCAGACCCTGGGAGTCCCTGATACCTGGAACAACAAAGGCAAGTCTCTGGCTGAGTGCCGGGTTCGCGGCTTGAGGTGGTGGAAGCTTGTTTTGTCGGGTGGTCGGATCTGCACCGGTGGTGCTTCACGTCCGATGCGGGATTGTGGTGGCTTAAGGTGGAGGTGAGTGCTTGACGTGGGGCAGGCTCTTTATTTCTGTTTGTGCCTCCGGTCCCGTCTTCAACGCCTTTTGCGTTGGTGGATTTTAATGGGGACTGCTTCGCTTAGCTGTGGTGGAGCTTGTTGAGGCTGTGGTGGAGCTTGTTGGGGGATTCCTGCTTGTTATTTGCTTCCAAAATTGATTAAAGAGTCTGTCCAGCTTAGACTCAATATCCTGCCATGCTTTGCTGGTACCAGGAGGACACGCGGCTGCCGCCATATTGGGAGAGTCGCAGATGAGTATGTCAGCCTGGGCGGCTGTGCTCTGTGCGTCCCATTAGCTCCAGACAGCCTCTCAGGGGTGGACCGGGATAACCCCCACCGGTCCGAGGGGGGGGGGGGGGGGAGGGGTAACGGAGCTCTGCCGGGAAGTAGCTGCTCCTGGGCATCCCAAGATCGGGAGATCGGCCGCCTCTCCCGCCCGGTGAGCACCAGGCCACACTTGCCACGCGGAGGTAAGGAAGACTCTGTCGAGTTGCTGACCGCTATTAAGCATGTCGGGTCGGTCAGGTAGGAGCAACATTGCTGGGTCATCCCCTTCTGGGGTGAAATTTGCTTGTTGATAGCTGCTTAAAGTGAGATATTGAGGGAGCTCACACGAAGTGCGTCTTTCCTCCATGACAGCTAGGCCCCGCCCCCCGGAAGCTGCATTCTTAGTGAGAGGAGGGACAGTGTAGCGGTTGCTGATTTAATAGGGAAACCGATAGCTAGGCTAGTGTATTCAGTGTCCACTACAGTCCTGAAGGACTCATCTGATCTCTGCTGTAAGGACAGCACCCCAAAAAGCCCTTTTTAGGGCTAGAACATCAGTCTGCTTTTTCTTTTTTTTTTTTTTTCCTGTGTAATCTAATTGCAGTTGCCTGCCTGCCAGCGTGTGTGTCAGGCTCACAGCGTATACTGTGCCCACTTGCCCAGTGCCACCATTCATATCTGGTGTCACAATAGCTTGCATTTAAAAAAAAAAAGCATTTTTTGACTGTGAAATAATAGCAGTCAGTTTCCTTCACACCTGCCAGGGCACAGTGTCACACCAGTGCAACTCATATCTGGTGTAACAGTAGTGTACATTTAAAAAAAATAATACAGGGGGCTTGTTGTCACCTTTCGGGGACCCTTGGTGTTGTACGTGGCTGGGTGGAGGAAGAGACCTTCAATGACATCAGTGAGGACAAGGAACGGGACATGGCTAGCTTGGTATCCAACCTTGTGCAAATTGGGAGTTGTCGGTTGTGCAAATGGACTGTTTGCGGTTGTTTGCGGTGCGTTAAACGGGGAGTTTGGTCTGTCACTGTGAAGCGGGCGTAACCCTTACACTACCTGATCTATACAACATCATACCTGATGTTTTAAAGCACGTTATTCCAAACAATTTAGGAATGTTAGGTGATTTATGCCCTTTATGGATTAAAACCAGACTGCATGAACTATGTAATTTTCCATGGGAGTTTTGCCATGGATCCCCCTCCGGCATGCCACAGTCCAGGTGTTAGTCCCCTTAAAACAACTTTTCCAGAAAGAGTCCCTGTGGGTTTTAAAATTCGCCTGCCTATTGAAGTCTATGGCGGTTCGCCCATTCGCGAACATTTGCGGAAGTTCGTGTTCGCCGTTCGCGAACGGAAAATTTTATGCTCGCGACATCTCTATATGTGACTTTTATTAACATTGGATGTATAGTTTTAGAGTTATAAAAGTTGGGTGAAAAGTGTGTTTTAAACTGTACATCTAATTGTGTTGCCTCCCAGGCTAAGGTGAGGAGATGTGTGTAATTGGGTAATTCATAATTGTCTGTGGGCGTCTCCCTTGCA
Source organism: Pelobates fuscus (assembly GCF_036172605.1). Lineage (NCBI taxonomy): Eukaryota > Metazoa > Chordata > Amphibia > Anura > Pelobatidae > Pelobates > Pelobates fuscus. The sequence continues at coordinate 131,336,868 of NC_086317.1, forward strand.
CGGGAGAATTGCATAAAAGCAGAGTGTGTCATTAAGAAACTGAGTTCTACTTCACCCTCAATTTGGAGTGCTGTTTCTTATTGGGGGAATAGGCTACAAGGGATTGCTATGCTTGTCATACTCCCTTGCTAAATCACTAATAAGCTCTTGTAAGAGCTTGTTCCTGCCTTGCTTTCTGAAAGGAGTCTATGGTGGTTATGGTGTCTGCTGCAGTGCTTGGAGTCCTCAGGAAGCGCTAGGAGCATCCTTCAACGGAGGTACCCAGTCGGGGTGCCAGGTGATCCGTTACAGTATGCTTTTACAAAAGAAAATTTAAATAAAAACAAAAAAAATCATGTGTCCCATTGAAATAAAATTATTTTAGTTGTACTCGGCAACATCTCCTGAGTACAGTACCACATTTGTATAACTTTGCAAAGTACCAGACTAAATCCTTAAAGGGACACTCCAGGCACCCAGACCACTTCTGCTCATTGGAGTGGTCTGGGTGCCAACTCCCACTACTCCTAACCCTGCAAGTGTAATTATTGCAGTTTTTTTTTATAAACTGCAATAATTACCTTGCAGGGTTAACTCCACCTCTAGTGGCTGTCTACTAGACAGCCACTAGAGGTCACTTCCTGGTTTGTAGTAAGGATTTTCCTTGCTAGAGCGTCGCTGGACGTCCTCACGCTGTGTGATGACCTCCAGCGTCGCTCAAATCCCCATAGGAAAGCATTGAAATTTGTTTTCAATGCTTTCCTATGGGGAGCGCTAATGCGCATGCGTGGATTTGCCGTGCATGCACATTAGGTCTCCTCGGCCGGTGGGCGGAATCAGTCTCGCCCACCGGCCGACGGAATCACAGGGAGGAGCGGCGCGGAGGAGGAGGCAGCGACGAGGGACATCGCCGCTGCCTCAGGTAAGTGACTGACTGAAGGGGTTTTCACCCCTTCAGTAACTGGGGATTGGTGGGTGGGAGGGAGAGGGACCCTCCAGTGCCAGGAAAACTGATTGTTTTCCTGGCACTGGAGTTTCCCTTTAATCCTATACCTAACCCTAAATCTAATGGTAAACCCTTAATCAGAAACCATACCATAATTCTATGCCTAAGACACATTCAGCTGCAGTGTGCTCTATAGATTTAAATGACTATATGCAATGCTGACTTTAAGCACTGTGTGCAGCTCATCAAAAAGTCTGGGACCACTAAAAATAACCCCAGCTGACAGAGGGGAGCCTCAGGTGTCTATTAATTTAACCCTGTTCACACTGCATTATAACAATGGGAATTTAATTTTACATTTAAATCCCTGATTGGAGCACTCACTTTGAGCTCTGCAAACAGATCATAGCTCAGTCTGGGGACACTAATTCTGGCCCAAGCTGATAAAGAGGGGGCCTTCAGGTGTCAAAAGGTAACCAGGATTCATTGATACCAGCAGGGTTTAAATCCTTGCTGGTACTTTTTCCACAACGGTCTTTGCCATCACTGGGCATTAAAGCCCTGCTTTGTATGATGGCATAGACCGTCATGTGGTCCTTAAGTAGTTAAAAGACTTATACTACATATATATTGTTTGTTTAATGTAGCTGTTTACACCGATCAGCCACATCACTAAACCATTGATTATATTATTGCAATAGTGCCTGTCAAAGGGTGCGATATAGTTGTCAGAAAGTGAGTAGTCCTTGAATTTCATGTGTTGGATGCAGGAACAATGCAATGCAAGCGAAAAGATCTGAGTGACTTGGACAAGGGACTTGGCTAGATTACTGGATGAGAGCATCTACAAAATGTAGTCTTCTTCTGTGTTCCTGGTATGCAATGGGTAGTACCTACCAAAAGTAAAGCAAAGAAGGACAACTGGAGAACTGGTGTCGGGGTCATGGGCGCACAAGTCTCATAGATGCACTTGGGGAGTGAAGGCTAGCCCGTCTGGTCTGATTACACAGAAGAGCTACTGTAGTTCAAATTGCTGAGAAACATAATGCTGGCCACGATAGAAAGGTGTCGTAATACACGGTGCATCACGTTTTGCTGCGTACTGGGCTGCGTAGCCACAGAGTGCCCATGATAACTCTTGTCCACTGCCTTCAATGGGGATGTGAGCATCGGTACTGGACAACGGAGCAATGGAAGCAGGTTGCCTGGTCTGCTAGTCATCGCTTGATACCTGCTGCTCCCCAGTATTCACAGTTGCTAAGCTGCAGGAGGTAGAATAAATATTTTTTTCTTTGGGAATTGATTAATATATAGAGTTCCATTATACAGTGTATATTTTCTTCATTCTGTGGAGATGCATTTATGAGTGACGTGTCCAGGAAAACCTTATAGATCATGCAACTTGGGCTACATCATTTTTTTTTTTTTTTTTTTTTAAGTAAGTAAATGAAAATAATAGATTTAAAAGAAAAAAATCCACCTCAACTCAATGAATTGAGTTCAGTGATTAGTGAATGGCTATTTGTACTAAATGTAATACGACGCTTATTCGTTATGATGCCAATGTATATGTGCGTGACTCACTGTATCAAATGTGAAAGTAAAAACATGTAAAAATAAAATGCTATGTAAAAGTAAACTTAGCCTTGGTGTTATCAGCACTCGCATGCGTAGAAACCCAGGAAAGACTGTGTCAGGGAAGTGCTCAGTGAGGGAGATAGAGTACAGAGCTCCTTTTCTGGGTGACATTCACATTCTGAAGATAAATATTGTGGAAGCTTTTCTAATTTTTTTTTTATTTTTTTTTTGTGTTTGCTAATGTTTATTTCAAGGAACACTCCAAAAAACATAACCTCTACAGCTCCCTGTAGTTGTTATTGTGTTAGGAGTGCTCCTCCCAGAGTAAAGAATTAAACCTTTTAAACAAGTTTAACAACTTACCTGAGTCCCAATGGGTGACTGCTGCCACCTACCATACTTTCAGAAGCTCTTGCAACTAAAATTTGTCCTGGCCTCATACATTGACAGTGTGCTCAGCTCGACAGACGCAGCCAATGACCTACATTGCAGGGTTTGGGTCACTGAAGGAATCTGAAAACTGCATTGAGGAACTTCCAGCAACAGGGTAGCAATAGGTGGCAGCAAGGGCCAGGCAAGTTGTCAACTGGGCACTCTGTAAATGGATACCACGAACAGTTTGAGGGCTCAGATTAGCAATCCCTGTCATAGGATTTAGAAAAGCACATTGTCGGTCAGAAAAAATAACCGATCATCTGAAAATAAGAGTATAGGTCAGTAGATAACCATTTGTGATTGTTTTGTGTTTAAACAAAGACCTACTCATTTTTTTTTTATTTTTTTTTTGTGAATGATTATTTTATTTATTTTTGTCTTTGCAGCAATGGCAATGACTGAACAGACCCCATGCTTCCCTATGAGCAATCACACAAAGGAGCGAGTCACCATGACTAAAATGACATTGGAAAACTTCTACAGTAACCTCATCACCCAACACGAAGAACGGGAACTAAGGTACACACAATTGCCATTATTATTTTTATAGCGCCATCAGATTCCGTAGCGCTGTAAAATGGGTGGACTAACAGACATGTAATTGTAACCAGACAACTGGACGTACAAGAACAGAGAGGTAGAGGGCCCTGCTCAATGAGCTCCCACTCTAGAGGGAGTGGGGTATAGTGACACAAAGGGTAAAAGTAGGGGTACGAAGTAGGTTGTTAGAAAAGTATTCACTGAGGGCTTAGTAGGTAATTTTTGACCGTTGCAGGTGAGGAGTCATGGGGGGTGGGGGATAAAAGCCTGCTAACAGTTTAATTGATATGCTTTCTTGAAGAAGTGAGTTTTTGAGTGGAGACTGGGCGAAAGACAGAGAAGGGAAGGGAGTTCCACAGAAGAGGTGCAGCCCTGGAGATATTGTGGAGGCGAGCATTAGAGGTGGGAGTATGGACAGAGGATATACGTAGGTCTTTGGCAGAGCGCAGGGGCCTCGACGGGACATACTTGTGTATTAGAGAGGATAGGAGGTTGGAGCAGCATTATGTAGGGACTTGTAAGCAAGCACCACAATCTTAAATTGAGCCCTATATCTAACTGGAAGCCAATGCAGGGACTGAGAGCGGGGAGGCGTGGAAGGTGCAAGCGGACAGGAAAATGAGCCTCGCCGCCGCATTCATTATAGATTGCAGCGGTGCAATCTGGGAACACGTAAGACCACTGAGAAGGTTATTGCAGTAGTCAAGGCGAGAGAGAACAAGAGCATGGACCAGCACCTTAGCTGCATCCGGGGTTAAATGCGCGCTATGTTTTTGAGATGGAAGCGAAAGAATTTGGCGATTGATTGGGGTAAAAGAGAGGTTGGAGTCAAATAGAACACCCAGGCTGTGAGGTAGAGGTGATGGTAGTGCCGTTGACTTGGAGGGAGACACACGGGAGTAGCAACACTTGAGGGAGGAAAGACCAGAAGTTCTGTTTTGGACTGGTTGAATTTAAGGAAGTTAGGAGCCATCCAGTTGGAAATCGAAGACTGGTGACTGATTGTTTGTAGAATTGGACTTGAATGCCTAGAATGAGTCTCACCTCTCCTGTTTTATGTGATGTTATGACCTACTTATTAAAATGTTTGTGAATACAACTGTATCATATGGGGGGCTTGCAGTTGTATGCTTCTTTAAGATCTTATTCCTCTGTTTTTAGGAATGTTCCACCTTTTCCTTATGCATAAGTACTTGCTATATACACATGGCATGTTGCTCAATGAATGATGTTGTAGTCCTTTTGTTCATTGTAAAAATGTACCATGTACACTTACAACAAATTAATATAGCTAGATAATGTTATATTAGTGGTAGACAAAGACCATGTGGATAATGTCAGATTCTACTGTAACATAATGTTCCCTAGCCAGCCATCAAACGACTGGAAGGCCTGCCTCTATTGTATCCTGTGCACTAAATATTCAATGCAGTTTCTTTTGTCTCACTGTGTTTTTGTGTCTATATGTTAACGAAGAGATCTGCAAATGACAGACCGGTCTGTTTTCTAGTTAAGAGTCATAAATGCAAAATACAAATATTGACATGCATATCGACTATGGCAGGGAGTGTGTTATTAAACAGAGGCTGGCTTTTAAAATTCTAATACTGTATGTTAAAAAAAAAATAAAATAAAGTTAAAGCTATAGAATTGGCGTTAAAGCCCCACTTTCTAATCAAATGTCTCTTTTCATGCACATTTTGTCTTCACATTTCTGCCATGATTTGGCTAGATGCAGCCCTAGCTGTGAGTTTTCTGCTACTCTTTCATAATGGGCATGGCATGAATGTGTTCTAAACATTAATGTTTTCACTGGATGGGGAAGGAATGTGCTGACGTCATTAAGAGCTATAAGCAGAATACAAAGCCGCTTTCAAAATCCTTCTGCAGTAGTGAGCCCTTTTAGCACCTTGAGCGTGTGTAGTAAATTCAGCAATTAATATGCAAAGATCCTTCATTACTTTAATGGCTCTTTACTTTGTTGTAGATAACAATTAAGTGTGTGTGTGATTCTAATACAGTGGTTCCCAAACCAGTCCTCATGGCCCACCAAAAATCCAGGATTTATGTATACCCTGTTTTATTCCTATGGAGATACTGACAAAACCTGGACTGTTGGTGGGTCTTGACGGTGTTTAGTACATTGCTGCTCAACAGTAAATGGTACATATTGGAGGCATGCAACAGATAGGTTTTATGAATTCTTTGTATTGGAAAGTGTAGAGTTTTACACATTTTCTCCTTGCTAGCTGTTCCGGGCAGTTTGTTAGTACATGCTAGAGAATGCTAGAGAATTCAAACCTCTGTAGCCCTGCAAATATATATAGGCAAAGTGTAATATGCAGAGATACATAGAATTTATTTTTATCTGGTCTTTTGGATCAGAATCCAGCATTGATTTAAAAAAAGTTGTTTAAAACCGTATTCCGTAGCATTTTTTTATTTTCTCTATTTAATTATGTGCATGTTGTTTTGGTGCGCCACCCAGGAAATGTATCCTACATAATGAAGCGGACTCTCCGCTGCCAGGAAAACAAACCGTTTTCCTGGCACTGCAGGTCCCCTCTCCCTCCCACCCCCCATCCCATGTCGCTGAAGAGGTTAAAACCCCTTCAGTGACTTACCTGTATGCAGCGCTGATGTCCCTCGGCGCTGGGTCAGGGTCCTATTGAGCAAGCGCGGGGAGAGACCTATTGAGCAAGCGCGGGCCGGGGGGGACCTAATGTGCATGTGCGGCAATGCCGCGCACGCGCATTAGACCTCCTCATAGGAAAGCATTGAATAATGCTTTTAATGCTTTCCTATGGGGATCTCAGCGACGCTGGTGGTCCTCACATAGCGTGAGGACGTCCAGCGACGTTATAGCACACTTTCTGTGTTCTATGAACACTGAAGTGTCCTCTAGTGGCTATCGAGTAGGCAGCCACTAGAGGAGGGCTTAACCCTGCAAGGTTAATATTGCAGTTTATGAAAACTGCAATAATTACACTTGTAGGGTTAAGGGTAGTGGGAGTTGGCACCCAGACCACTCCAATGGGCAGAGTGTCCCTTTAACTCTGCAACTTAAAACATGGCTGTTTTCTTTTGTTTTTTTTTAGAATCAGCAATGTTTGTGTTGAAGAGTTAAACAACTCTGGTGTCTTTCTTCCAGCCACTAATGGTGCTTCCTGTGCAACAACCAAGTGAAACTTGGCCATGTGACATTTGCCATCAATGAGGACGTTGGACATCAAATGCAACTCATAGGAAAGCTCTGAATTCAATGCTTTCCAATGAGAAGTTGCTTGCCTTGCATGCACAACCTATCCACAATGCCCCTCTATTAGGAGCATTGAATTGGATGATTGGTGTAGAAGTGACGCCTCCTGAGGTGGTAATAAAAGGCGGTGCAGCACTGAGGGTGTCTCAATATTTTCCATTATTTCAATTTTTTTTTATTGTGATGATGGTTCCCTCCCCACCAATTATCTGTACATCTCCATAACTGATATTAATTTATTTATTTATTTTTTTTAGGCAGAAGAGGCTAGAAAAAGTAATGGAAGAGGAAGGCTTACGAGATGAAGAGGTAATAGAATGATATACTCACAATATTGTATCACATTAATTAAATATAAGCATCCTTGTATTAAGGAACATCTTTTACTTAGTTCTGATAACATCAGTGTCCAAAAGATGCATTGACTTGCAAGAGCTACTTTTTTTTTCTTCTATGTTTGTTAAAGAAAATGACACAAATTACCACAATGTTGTAATATATAGGCTAAACTCTGGTCTACATTTTGTAATCGTGTGTCAGTATTTCTATTTATTAGAAATGCATATCTTTAAAAATCAGAAGAATGCAATTGTGAAAGTGGCTCTCTCACGACAAACTTATCTTTCTCCAATTGCTTCCTCTTCTTTCTCTCTCCAAATCTGTTCTTCTTTTATCATTTTCTTGTGAAATGCGTAACTCAAATTAGGAATTGTCTTATATATTGCAAGCACCACTTCCTTTGTCAAGATTTGTCAAGTCCCATTTTCTCACAATTCCACCTCTTCATCAATTCCATCCTCTGTCCTCTCTAATCTTGGTATCCATCTCCCCCCTTTTTATTTTATTTATTTATTTTTTTTATTGCACATGCCCACTTTCTATTACCTTGGGCATGCGCAAGATCAGAAATAAGGGGGAAGGAAGGGCAGAAGAATGCAGTGACCACACCTCACTGCCAGGCTTCTGCAGATGGCACCGGATAGGATCGGAGCCCAGTCATTTAAGAGCTTTTCCAAGCTATCTTGCCACATTGTGGGGTATGGTAGGATATATAGGTTTTGGGGAAACGATAAAAAAGAAAACAAAAAAAAAAAACAGTTGCATATGATTAAGCCTCTTTAAGTTAATTTAAAAAAAAAAATGTGATGGTAACCAAGGTAACAAAGGTAGCTCTGCCTTTTTCCAAGTGGTGAGAAATTACTATGGCCAAATAGTCCCTAATATTAAAAATAAAACAAAAACGGTAGAACAGATTAGGAGTGAGCAAGAGTAATATATTTAAGTTAAAGGGACACTATAGTCACCAGAACCACTACAGCTTAATGTAATGGTTCTGGAGTCTATTGTATGTCCCTGCAGTCTTGGCACTGGTAAACGCTGCCTTTTTATAGAAAAGGCAGTGTTTACATTGCTGCTTAGTAACACATCTGGGGACAATCACTCAGACGGCCAATAGAGGTCCTACCTACGTTCAGCGTCTCCATTCAATGCATGAGGAGATGCTGATTGTAGCGGAGTAGAGGTATTATCCAAGGTATCTCCGCTGGTAGACAGGAAAGGCAATCCAAACAGGTACAAGACAGGTAGTGTAGTTACAATCCCTTCCCTCCAAGAACTAGACGACAAATAGCTTGGAGGTCAACTGAGGTTTTAATCACACACTTCCAGTATTTATGGGATTTCCCATGCAAGGGGTTTCCCTACAGACAATTCAGGGGTTATACAATAGGGGACTACATGGGAAACTGAACAATCTGGATATTTCTCCCAGCAGCCCCTGCTGCACACGAGGGTTACTCCCACTAGAATATACAGTTAAGTGGACTATCCCTCGGTGCAGCAGGACATATAATTTACATTAAAATGCATAACTTTTATAATATTCGTTTGATTTATACGAATGGACGTTCGGTAGAAAGCTGGGGTCTGAGCGCACAATTCGTGAAAGTACCGCTCAGATCCCAGCATAAATAACTGAACGCCGCACGAAACCAACATTACATTCAAGTTACATTTAAACTACCGAATAACTGCAGGGAACCACTTTACCGAAGGACCGGGGCTCCCCAACGGCTTGGAAGTCAAGCAGTATTCGTGCCGCCGAATAGCCGATTTTAGTTCCAGGCGCTCGACGACCAAATACCGCTGGGCTAACAAAGGATCCAAGATGGCCGACCGCCGCGTGGTCGGTAGCTGAACGACGGCCACCCTGAATCCTCTTAATTTACCGATTGCAACAATGTTGCAATCCTTAATGAGAGCCACACGACTTCCTGAGGGTGGTCTCCATTCGGCAGTTTGTTCATTTCACGAACAGAGATGGAATTCACTGTTCGTGGAACGATTACATGAATGCCGACGGGTTTTTATGCCGCCCGCATGCGAACGCCATAGACCTGTAACACATTTTACACACGCATACCCTTGGTTCTTAAAGTGGTACATACATATTAAAGAAAATACAGTTTTAAAGTGGCTGCTGCTGCCACACTGATTGGTGCAGAGTTTTACCACAAAGCATTGGGGTCGCAATCAGCAAGCATATCTCCACTACATGCCAATAAAAAAATCAATCTGTGTGGGACATATAGTCTGTTTTTGAACAAATATGTCTCTTATCACCTCCAAACCCTTGAAGAAGTCAACATTGACGAAACGCGTTGGATTGAGTATTGAAAAGGACTTTTATTTATTATTTTTTTACTTTACCATTGTATTATTTATATATATATATATATATATATATTTTTTTTTTTTTTTTAGCACTTTATGTGGTGTGATCAGCCATTGTTCCACCTTCAGCATAGATCCATCTTGTCATCTTGGTCCACTTGTTAGTGGAGATATGCTTGCTGATTGCAACCTGAATGTAAGTGCAATCAGTGCAATAAATTTATAACATTTTAAACACTACTATTCTATGTATATTTCTCTTTGTATCCATTGAGAATCTCATATTTGAAGAAAATGTTCGTTCCTACAAACAGACACCCTTAAAGGGAGATAAGCGCAGACCATCAATACCTTTTTGTAAGTTCTCTACCTCCTGGATATTACTATTCTTTTCATACATACTTCACCATATATTATTTATTATCCTTTAGATCTGTTCAAGATCACGTCCTGTTATACAGGTTGTATCCTCTATTCTATAAGTTGCTACTATATGTGCTATTGCACCTTTTTAGCTTATGTTGCTTTTTAAGCCATATTAGCTAATATGCTTCTTTACTGTATTTATTGCTGAGTGAGTGAGGCACACTCTTGGTGATAGCACATTTTATACTTTGGGGTTACGCTATAGTACATTTTCATATATTACCTTAATAATATATAAGAAATCCATTTTTAATTTTATTTATTTTTTGGTAGAAAAAAATGCGAAGGTCAGCACATGCACGAAAAGAGACTGAATTTCTACGACTCAAAAGAACGAGGCTAGGACTGGAGGATTTTGAGTCTCTTAAAGTGATTGGCAGAGGAGCTTTTGGAGAGGTATGGTAGCATGCATGCGTTAATGCTCATGTTGTGTGAACTACTTGCTCACAGGCCATGTGAACATATGGCTGGGATTCTTTACAAGCTAATAAGCATATACCACTTGGTCACTTTTGTTAAAGTGTAGTAACCTTCATAAATGATGCTGTGTGTTTGGAGTAAGTTACAAAGTTATATTCGTTAAAAAGAGACTGAAGTTAATCAAGTTGAACCTTAAGTAAGAGTATATGTAAAATACACTTGCTCATTCATGCTGAAATGGTTATAGAGCTTTGCTGTTTTAATTAGTGTCACTTCAAGCAATATGACAATTTCAGCGGTTTGAAATCGTTACGGTTCCTCAAGTCTATGTGCAGAGTCTCACTTTAAAACACACTGTTGCATTAACGCCACTTCCGGAAGTGTCAGGCTGGCTAATGTTATTTCTGATTGCATTTGTTGGCTGAAAGCGATGAGCTGATGGTCTTCATGAATGTAGACTGGATCAGCTTCTACAGCTTTGCAGAAGCCCTAAGAGCATATTCTGGTTAGGCAGTAGCCTCAGGGACCCCGGGAAGGGGGCAATATGTTTAGCAACATTACAGGTGGCTGCGCCAGAGTACTCCTGGCATCATAACCACTAATGCGGCTTGGAGTAACACTTTAATATTAATCTCTACATTGCTGTTATTTTATGCATGCATATAAGCTGGGGAATTGCTAAAGTTCTCTCGGCCCGAGTATCCCTTGAAGTCAATGTGGGCTCAGTGGTGCCAAATTAATGATCATAAGTGAATCCTTTTCATAATTTTACTGATGCAAGCAGTCATTAAAATTCACATTTCATGTTTTATTTAGTGAATTTTAAAGGGATAGTTGTATACATTTATATATGAAAGTTACGTGGTGACTTCTAATATGATTAATAAAGGGAGTCGGTAAATGTACAGATGAGCAGATATTTAGCATTTTTATTACATCTATTACTTCAAGCTCTAGCTGCGTACTAGCCTCACAGAGGTGCAGACACGTATGCATGTGCCTTGGCATCCTTTGCTAGAGAGCTTTTGACTTGGGGCATAGTGCTAAGCATGTATAATAAGAGGGAGAATCTGCACTCAACAAAAGAGTTATTATATCGGGGGCACTAACATTGGTTTATAACTTGCAAAAAGCACTTTTTTTTTTTTTTTGGGGTCTATGTAAAAGGAAAATGTAAAGAATATGAATAAATCAGTGTGTATGTATATATGCCACTCAGCATGGATTCTCTCAATATACAGGATTAGTTGATTTTGTGCAGACTGATTGGGATCAGATATCTTTAAGTCTAGCACCTTTTTATTGCAGTTTTTTATTATTTGTTTCTTGCACTGTACTGGTGGCTTGCTGTTATCTGTACTATCTTTGTGAAAGAGTGCAAGAAAATAATTTCTAAACTGTAGAAACCATCTATCACATATAGAAAGCAGACTGTCAAAGTGATTTATTCCAAAATATGCACATTTTTTCTTTAATGGATTCACATTTGATAATCGATTATGTAACTTGTTTGTCCGCATTCTAAATTTTAAGTATTTTCTTTCTTTGATTTAACTCATGCAGTTTGAATACTTAAGCACATAAAGAAAAATAAAGTTAAATAAAATAATTTTCAATGTTATTTTACTCAACTTAGAAACACTGTTGTAGCGCAAAAGTGATAAATGGATGATGTGAAAACCCTTAACAAACCCAAAACATTTTTTACCATGTAATGCCAATTATTAAACCAGTGGCTGGTGCTTCACACAAGATACATGCAAAAGTAATTGTAAAGCCCTGCTAAATAATTTCAATGTATAGTAAATACGAACAATAATAGGTCAGGGAAGCCATTGCTTTAATTTTCATACAATACATATTACGCATAGAGTGCCAGTTTGGAACGATGGCAAACTGCGCAAATCTGAACCTCCCATGCAAAATATCTGTGAATATTACTTTTGGTCGCGTTTGCCAAATGAATGTCCCTTTAAAGAGTTGTTGCTAAAAGTTTCCAATTTTTATGGTATTTTGTTTGCTTGTGCACATATGGTACCATGGAAGCAATGACCAGATGCCTGTGCACTTATGGCAATTTTCTATGTTCCCAAACACACGTGAGCATGCCTGGGGCATCATAGGGTGATGCCAGGTAAGTGCATTTTTTTTGCTTGCCTTGGTTACACTACTAACCCTAGTAAGCGATTTGGTAACATTAACTAGGGTGAAGAAATTAGAAACTGCAAAGAAATGACCGGTAACGTTTAAACCTCAGAAATGTTGTGAATTGCTCAATCTGTTTCATGTCTGTTAATGGCCTGCAGTCTACTTCCTTACACGTAATGGTTCCTTTATCTCCTTTCTTTATTGTAGGTCAGACTGGTTCAAAAGAAAGACACTGGACATGTATATGCAATGAAAATATTACGTAAATCGGACATGCTGGAAAAAGAACAGGTAATCTGTCCGTCTAGGTGATACTGATTCTCCCTCTTAGTTACAGTTTTTTATATCTTCAGCTTCTGTAACAGAAACAGCAATTGAGCAACTGCACATGTTTAAATTATAGTGGGAATTTTACTTTTGTGTCCTACAGACTGGCGTAGTTAAACCTCCCATCCATACAGCAGAGCAAAAAGGTGTCTGGGAAAACGCATGTTATTCAAAGCAGACTTTTATTAGAAGTGCCAATATTTTGGCTCTACATTTGAGCCTATTTCAAGCCATAACATTCTCACTGTACCAGTGGCTTGAGGGAGGCTCAAATGTATAGCTGAAACTTTGCTGTTCCATTCTTTGCTCAGCTTCTGTTAAACATGAAAATATTCTGTAAAGCTACTTTTTATGGTCTTTGTTTAGATATAGCATTTTCATTGTTAGTCTTGTATTTAATTATAAATTATTTATTAGCCAATATTAAAATGATCAGTTAAATGTAACTGACAGTATCTAGTCTGCCATACCTCTCAAGTGTCATTATTTTGGTGCCACACTACTAAAATTAAATTTATTTTACTTTGTCAATCTGAAATGTTGGGTAGCGTGGTCATCCTTTTTAGTAGACACGGAATGTAGCTGACTGTTGGCTTGATATTTTGTGTGAAATTTCTATTAGTTATATACACATAGGTTTCTTAATGATATACCAAATGGGTGAGATAGAAAGGTAAAAAAATAAATCATTATTACAATTCATTAGAACGCAGGGTGAAAAATAAAAAATGCGCAAATATATGCTGTTCAGCAGGTTCTGTTACTTTCTGGTTTGGTAAGCTCAGTGACCCTAAACTCAAGTGGCCGCAATTGCACACATCACCTGCCTTGGAAGGTCTGTGAATGGTCAGTGTTAGAAAGGGAAGGTTTTCAAAGGCTGCAGAAGAGAGATCGGCAGGTTTTGCAGACAGTCTTTAGATTTGCCCTCAATGAAAAGATGCATAATTCAATAGATTCCATTTGGTGTATATCTACCAAACAGTGATTTTTATTTATTTTATATTCGGCTAGTGGAGTTTCCATTTAAGCATTTGAATGCCATTTTCCCTAGTAAATGATTAAAAAGATACGCCTGTTTTTTTCATTGTGGATATAATTTTTTTTCTAAGTTCAGTATAATTACTAAATCATTCATTTATTTCTATAGTGCCAGTAGATCCTGACACACTGATAGAGAAGGTTTGTAGAGCCTGTTTACAATCTGAAAGTGAGTTTTTAACGTGCCCTTTCTTGCGAACTTGTTTATCAGCTTAGTTTAATTCAGATCACGGCAAGCTACAAGTTCTGCAATAATGTCAAGAAAAAATTATTTATCTGATAGAAACACCCCCTACAGCACAGCTACAGATTTGTTGTTGCTATATGTGCAAACTCAGGACTAGATTATTCTGGGACATCATGGGTGTAGAAATGTAAAAGAAAACCAGTATAAAAAAAAAAAAAAAAAAAAAAAATACTTGACCACGCTATTAAAGTGGTAACCAAACCTACTTGCCCTGACACACAAAATAAATTTAAAGGAACACTATAGTCACCCAGACCACTTTATCTCAATTACTGAGTGTTTAGCATCAATGTTTCAGCTCATTAGATATGCTTTCTTAAAGGGACACTATAGTCACCTGAACAACTTCAGCTTTATGAGGTTGTTCAGGTGAGAACTATAGTTCCCTGCAGCCTTTCTCATGTAAACACTGTATTTTCTGAGAAAATACAGTGTTTACATTGAAAGCTAGGAACACCTCCAGTTGCAGTCACTCAGAGTGAACCAGAGGGACTTCTGAGTTGATGGAGGCATGATATGCCTCCATCCACTCAGATCTGCTGTCAGCAGAGCACAGGGCAGCACTGTGCACAGCATCCTGTGATTCAGTAACTCCTCCCACTGCATGCAGACATTGAACTTTCCTCATAGAGATTCATTGATTCAATTCATCTCTATGATGAGATGCTGATTGGCCAGGGCTGTGTTTGAATGCTGGCTTTGCCCCTGATCTGCCTCTTTGTCAGTCTCAGTCAATCCTATGGGGAAGCACTGTGATCGGATCAGGCTCACATGTCAGCAGACTGCTTGTTTTTCCTGAGTCTAACAGCATGCAGATTTACAGCTTCTGGCTTGAATACAGTAAGATTTTTTACTATATTTATGGAGGCATGAGGGGCCCAGGGGGGCTAGATGGTTGTGTTAACTCTATAGGGTCAGGAATACATGTAGTTGCACTGATGACCATAGTGTCCCTTTAAGCTAGGAAAAGCTCAATAGGAATAAAGCTTCCGTGCCAATTTTATTGTGTGCCCGATCATCTGTTTATTTTTACCCCATTTTAAAAGTAATACTTTTGCTGCAAATGCCAAGGCTTTCCAGCTTCTACTGTGCTGCCTGCTGTTCTCTCGGGCAGTCCTGTCCCTTCTGTTATTTTCATTGGGAATAAATAGGATGTGTAGTTTAGTTGACTTATTTCTAATTAAAAACACGCACGCGTGCCACCTGGTAGTTTTTATTAACTGTCAAGTATGTCCATTTGTGTGTTTCATGAATGTAATTGAAATTGCTGTCCATTCTTTCTCTAGCTGCTCCTCATCATTCTCCGGGAAATGTTAGTTAAATGGGTGGAGATGAGGTACATCTGCTCCCTCAAACCAAACAAAACCACGAAAATATTTAAAATAAAAAATTGTGTTTCGTGGGAAGAGATGTATTCTTGCACTTGGGCTCCTTGGTGTGTGACCTTTTAAGTTATAAGTCCATGGATAAATTTTATAGAGCATGTGTATGTTTGTGAATTGACAAAGTGTCATTTGGCATTAAATTCACATTTCCTCTTTCACCATGAGTTGGGCTTCTGTGTGAAGTGTACAGTGTGTGCAGTAATGTTTTGGGAGCTTACTGATGAAAAGGAAGTGGTAAGATGGGTGTAACCGCCTAACATATGTCTTCTCATTGAATGTTTCACAACACAAACTGTTCTCTTCCAAGACAAAACAGGAGATATAATCACCCCTTAGACGGAAATTACATTATAATGTTCAATCTACGTCCCCTTGCTTCTGTATACTGGAGTTTGAAGATAGATTTATTTTTTAAATCAAAGAAACTTCATTTTGAGAAAGCAGCATATTTTGAGGGGGGATTGGAGGGGAACTTCCACTTCAGGGGATTTTACACCATTGAATAAAGTACCTATTATTTCAGGTTATTTTTTCTCATTTGGTGCTCTGATTTTCTTTTACATTTATATAAAAGGTTTAGCCAATTATGGTACATTCTAATGCATTTCTGACAAGGCAAACATTGCAAGTGACAAGGAAAACTAGAAATATTGTTTGAATTCTCCTTTTCTCTGTAAACGGACTGCCAGGTGCAAAGCACAGATCTTATAATATTGACAGTGATATAAGATGGGAGACACCCAGTTACAGGATAAAGGTGTGGATATCTACACTGAACAAAACTATAAAAGCAACACTTGTTTTTGTCCCCATTTTTCATGAGCTGAACTCAAACATCTAAGACTTTTTCTATGTACACAAAAGGCCCATTTCTCTCAAATATTTTTCACAAGTCTGTCTAAATCTGTGTTAGTGAGCACTTCTCCTTTGCCGAATTAATCCATCCACCTCACAGGTGTGGCATATCAAGATGCTGATATTGCACAGCTGTGCCTTAGGCAGGCCACAATAAAAGGCCACTCTAAAATGTGCAGCTGTGAGGTGGATGGACTATCTCAGCAAAGGAGACGTGCTCGCTAACGCAGATTTAGACAGACTTGTGAACAATATTTGAGAAATAGGCCTTTTGTGTACATAGAAAAAGTGGGGGCAAAAACTAGTGTTGCGTTTATAATTTTATTCAGTGTACATTTAGTTTTTAGAGGTTTTTAAAATAAATACATATTTCAAATAGGGATGAGGAAAGATACTTGAAGAATTTTTTTTTTTTCCTCTGAAGTGAGTTCATCTTTAAAGCTAACGTTAGGTCACCCCTGCCTGGAATATAATGTTTGTATTACTACGATCTATATATATATTATAACTTGCACAGCCATTTCATATTCTAGACAAGCAAAATATTGGATTATTCCTATGTAACATCAACTGCAAATGTTAGAATACAGTAGCTATATGAGATTATTTGATACACTTGAAATTGCAAGAATGGAACTAAATAGGATAAAAATATTACACAATTAAAAAAAAAGCGAACCTGGAGATTTTCTTTTCCATGTAGCTAATTTGGGCTAAAATAAGGAGTTTCCTAGACCACCTTTTCCTGAATTGCTAAATAACCCCAGTTATTTTGTACTTATGTTTCTTAAATTACAATTCACAGACCAATATACAAACAAATTCAAATAATTATATTAACTCCTGTAATGCAAAGCAATTAAAGCCAGAGACCCAGAGTCCATGTTTCACTGGATGATGGCGAATGAGTAAAGTTTTCTTGTAATAGGGTGCAAAGCTGGATGGCAAAAAGGACAATATGTTGTATTTTCCTCTAAGCCAGGAGCAAAAGGTTTTTATTCACATTTTGCACATAATGGAGTCCGGACCATATAAGGAAATGAGTGTAAATTTGTGCTACATGTGTAGAAAATGATGTGATTAAGCTTCCATGTTATTCCCCATATAAACGGCATTGTCCATTGTAATGTTGAACAGCACCTGAGGAAGACCAGTAGCAGATGGTTGAAACGCGTGCAATTTTTTTGTTTTGTTTTATGGAAAATAAATCTTTTATATATTCTGATACTCCTGACTCCAACTTTCCACTAGAGGGTTATTTCAACAATTGGAGAACTCGCTTGAAGGGAGGAGAAAATCTGTTCTATTAAGTGACATAAAAGCTGTATATGTTTCGAGCCTACTTCTAAACGGCTCAGAAAAGTGAGTGATTTCAGATCAAAATTCCTGCTTTATTGTGAATTATATACAGATTACACTATGGTTTTGTTCTGTGTTTATATTTTTTGTATAGGCATATTTTTCTACACAATACTGAATATATTCTTCGTATAAAAGGAGGGGATATTTATTATCAGTTACCAACCATTATATTATAATACCGGTAACTACCTCCATCTTTCTGTGTGCACTTTTACCTTTTTGTGTTTTACATAATGGAGTGTAGATGTGTTCATATGGACGGTAAATGCAATGGTGTATGTGCTAAATGCTACCTAATCCCATGTCACTTGCTATGTTATACGCTGCCTCAGAGAGGAAGCAACATGTTTAACCGTTTGACTTGTTAGAGAATAGTGCTCTGTGACAATTCCAGGCCCAGATCCCTTTGCCCCCATTCCCTTACCCATCTCTTTATTTGAAATCCTTTTCTCTGTTTGTTCACCGTTCTCAATGGACCGTCTCATTCATGGTGTGTATTGGCGAGAGAGTAGTTGCACGAAGCTGTACTTTATGAAGTAATTCGCATTTTTTTCTGCGTATCTTACACTGCAGGGTATTATGTCACACATCTTTCAACATGAGCAGCTAGTAAGCTGTGCTAAACATTAATTGCTTAGGCACAGCTCCCTGCATGTTCCTGCCAGCAGTAGCATTGCTGTTGTGGTGTAGCATCTATAGTGAATTGGAAGACGTGTACCTACAAGGAAGCAATGTAATTATAGCGCTGTGTCTCTTTGAAAGCAACTTAGCAGCACAAAGGTCAGTTGTATTTAAGTTAGTAGCAGAGCGTGAAAGTGTTTTGGCGCTTTAAAAACTGGTTCGGTAATTGATATTTCTAAGCAACCTTCCATAAACTGCTTGTTCTAGGGCATAGGCCATAAAAATAGACATTTACAAAGTCAACTCCATACCTGTAAGTGATGTTTAACATTCCTTGGTGTTAAGTACTTTATCAACACAACATGCTGCTCAGAAAACAAAAAATTGGCTTTGACCACGCTCACCTCTACATAGTCACCGTATTAAATTAGAATGCAGAGAGAGATAAAGAAAAACAGGCTTACCCGCTAGGCATGGTTACTACCATTATTTTATCTTCTTCATCGCAGGTCAAAGATTTTGAGATGGCTATTTTTGTTTTTGCTATTTTTAAATATTTGTGTTTGGTTTTTTTTTGTGTTCAACGTCAGCTCACTGGACATACTCACAGATGGAAAACGAGTGCAAGAAACAGGTTTATGTAATTACACCACAGATGCAGGTGCTGATAACCTGACTACTCACTCCAGTCATTGTTTGTCTTCTGAGAATCAAATTGGCAGTAAGGATATCTTGTCTCCTGCCTAATCTTCATGTGTTTCAGTACAGTGGTTTTAAAAAGAACTCTCTGGAAAAAAAAAAAAACACACTTATTTTACATAAGTTATTTGTGTTATTAAAGGGACGCTGGAGGCACTCAGACCACTTAATCTCCACTGCTTCTTCCTCAGCATTACAAGAGGGAAATGCTCCAATTAATCTTGGCTCACGTGTATGTACCAAACTGTAAAGTGTGGCATACAAGTTATTGGAGCAGAAGGCCTATCTGAATAAGAAATCTACACCAGGGGGTACACTTACATCAGAGGTGTCAAACTGGTATCCTTAAACATTGCAGACATACTGGGTTTCCACAAGAACAGTGGATGAACATTTCTTCACAAAAATTTAAAACATTTTTGCCAATCCTTTCTGGTTCTGTAGCTGCAATCTAACAGCCTTTAGAAAATATTTTTTGACATGTCAGCATGTTATTCGTCATTGTCATGAAATTGTGGTCCCTCAATATTGTCACCTTCCATATAAGTTTGCGCAGCACCTATATCCATGTATCTGGGTCAGTCATGTAAATTATTGTAGGCAGGCAGAGCTCTAGGCAAACCGATGAGCAACTCACAAAAGGAGCTTCTTCTTGGTAGCCAATATGTTATAATATAGTTTAGCATTAAAACCCAACATCAGCGGGTATTCTATCGAATCTTAAAGGGATACTCCAGGCACCCAGACAACCTCTGCCCATTGGAGTGGTCTGGGTGCCAACTCCCACTACCCTTAACCCTGCAACTGCAATATTTACATTGCAGGGTTAAGTTCTCCTCTAGTGGCTGTCTATTAGACAGCCACTAGAGGGACTTCCGTATTCATAGAACACGAAAAGTGTTTTAAGCGACGCTGGACGTCCTCACGCCTTTTGTGCACCTCCAGCGTTGCCGAAATCCCCATAGGAAAGCATTGAATGTGCATTAGGTCTCCCCCACCGACGTCAGGAGAGTAGGCGGAGCCTGACCTGGCGCTAGACTCCGGTAAGTCACTGAATGGGTTTTAACCCCTTCAGCAATTTTTGGATTGGGGGGTGGGAGGAGAAGGGCACTACAAATGTTTTCCTCGCACTGGAGAATCCCTTTAAGGAATTATGAGATCTGCTGTGGATTTTGGGTAAACCTGATGATTAATTGTTTTGTTACCTCTATCACATTGCAGTTCCCTCCATGTTAGTCAGCACTCTTACGGTTTACAAGTCTCAATGAGCCTGAATTGTTAGTTTACCACACTGGTAAGTATAGCTGGCTATAATTTTTTACACTGTAAGGTTGGCAGAGGGTGCTATGCTGTATAGATTACCATAGTTTTTTACCCCTCAAGATTGCCTTATTTCCCATGCCATGTTTCTCTCAATGGCTGGTCCCACATCTCTGGCTGAGATCAGCAAGATCGGTGATCTCAGCCAATCCCATAGGAAAGCATTGGGAGGCTTGGGTGCATGTGCAGCAAAATGCAGCTATCCACCGATCAGATGGCCTCATAGAAATAGAATTTATTCCACTATTTCTCCTAAGTTATTCTACTATAGAGGCAGATTCACACTGCAATTAAAGCATTTACACAGTGTTTTCACAAGTGTTTTCAGCTGCACAGCTAATATATGGTTGGATGGGCAAATGGCACCCAGACTACATTAAAGGGACACTTAAGACTCCTAAACAACTTATGCTTACAGGAAATCTTTGTGTGAAAAGTGTTCTATTTTTTTTCCCCAATTTTTGAAAGTGCAGATTTCAATAGAAATGTTTTGGGTTTTTTTTGGTACTGGTTACACCCCCTGGCTGTCAATCAGACAACATGTAATGTTACTTCCTGGTTTGGTTTCCTTTTTGAGCTGAACTCAAGAGGCAGCAACCAGTGCACCTGCCTTGCAAAGACTTCCTATTGAGCTGTACTGGGAAGTCTGTGATTGGACAGCACAGAAAGTGTGTTAGATAATAACTCCAATGAAAAAGTTTTCTTTTTGGATATATCTACTAAAGATTTTTAAAAATGTTTTATTTATTTTTTGATAATTGTGTAGTGGAGTGTTTCTTTAATATGAAGTGAACTGGCTGCCCATAGTGGTGTGTTTTTTTTTTTGTTTTTTTTTAAACTCCATATGGGTTAGTTACATTTTACAATTTCTGTGTGTTATTTTTTGTATTTGCCATTATCCTGACACTACCTGTGCCTCCCTTTTTTCCATATTTGCTTAATCAATTTGTTGAGGCTATGCTTTTCTTATGTGAAAGAAAAAAAACATTCAATGACTGCCATGAAATATGTAAAAGAGCAAAATATAAAACAAATAATCATAGCAAATTGGAGGTCCTCTAGAAAACGGGTCTTTGAAATTTATCTAACAGGTTATTTGAGGATGTCCTTAAAGGACCACTCTAGGCACCCAGACCACTTCAGCTTAATGAAGTGGTCTGGGTGCCAGGTCCAGCTAGGGTTAACCAATTGTTTTATAAACATAGCAGTTTCAGAGAAACTGCTATGTTTATCAATTAGTTAAGCCTTCCCCCTAATCCTCTAGTGGCTGTCTCACTGACAGCCACTAGAGGCGCTTGCGTGATTCTCACTGTGAAAATCACAGTGAGAGCACGCAAGCGTCCATAGGAAAGCATTATGAATGCTTTCCTATGTGACCGGCTGAATGCGCGCGCAGCTCTTGCCGCGCGTGCGCATTCAGCCGACGGGGAGGAACGGAGGCGGAGAGGAGGAGGAGAGCTCCCCGCCCAGCGCTGGAAAAAGGTAAGTTTTAACCCTTTTCCCCTTTCCAGAGCTGGGCGGGAGGGGGTCCCTGAGGGTGGGGGCACCCTCAGGGCACTCTAGTGCCAGGAAAACGAGTAGGCTTTCCTGGCACTAGAGTGGTCCTTTAAGTGGTGTCTACATGTCTCAGTGAATTTCACTTATTCACTTATTACCTTTCATAATATAAGCTCATTTGAACAGGATCCTCGCCACTTTCTCTTCCTGAAGGTCCAACGTATCTTGTTACAATTATTTGTTGTTACTCCACCTACTCTACTGTTCTCCATAGTATGCTGATGCTGTACAGATAATAATAATAATAAACTAGGCTGTACTGAAAGTACGAAATAGAGTAAATATTATTTTGTAACCTATCGGGAAATTATGTAAGGAATGTCCTTGACAATCTGCTGTATATGTTGGCCCATTGTATTATGCAGCATTGTACATTGGACTATTGTATGTGCTGCTTGCATGTACTTCCTGTTTCAGAGTTATGCTTTTGTGTGTGGTCTATGGATTTGAATTGTCATATTATTGCCATTAGTTGTTAATCTTGCAAATTATCAAGCCCATGGGCAGTTTATTCCACAACTATCGTTTGCTAAGCTGTTTTGCCAAAACCACACAATGGCCAGGAAATGTGTAAGAATGTGTTTTAGGAATGATATTTTATAAGCTTGTTCATTTGTCATTCCTTTGTGGAACATCATGTGTGATTCATAACTTGGTAATACAGAATTTGTCAGTTGATATGTCTAATGTACATCTGCCACCAAATAAAGTCTCTTATTTAATAAAAAAAATATATATATATATATATATATATATATATATATATATATATATATATATATATATATATATATATATATATACATATATATATATATTTGAGCTTGCACAAAGGTTTGGTTCCTAAAATGTCCCTGGACTGTTCTCTAGAGTCTAAAATATTAATAATTTTAAAGCAATTATTTTTTTTTTTTTTTTTAAATTCTTTATTTTTGTTGTGCATGCTTTAACAACGTACGTGCGTTGCCACAACAGCAACTTCACGCATATTCAAACAAACATTTTCAAACATGGCAAGCAATATATCTGCACATTTTTATATCTTGTAAAACATATGTGATATGCAAAGTGTGGGTCTGTGAGTATGTGGTTAGAAATCAAGATTATTCTGTCTGTGCGTATGTTAGTAGGGGTAGATAAGAGTCGCATTGCTGTTAGCACATTGCAAGATACAAGTTTTAGAACTGGTAGAGATTAGTCATACATTTTCAGTTTATAGGATATGCGAGGTCTGTCTGCGCTAAGGATAGGAGGAGTAGGCAATGAACTCTTAACCTCTGGTGTATTATAAAATAGAAATCCGATAATGTTTAGTCAGGTGTTATTAAGCCTGTTCAGACTATCAGTGCCCATAATAGGAGGCGCCGGCGCCAGTCATATATCGGCAATCATAGTGCCAAGGGTGGGATACGACACTGGTAGAGAGTAGGTACACGTTGTTAAGTGAGTTTGAGCTGTCTGTGCTTGTGTTATAAGGATCGGGCAATCGTCGTTTTACCGTTATCCCCTCTACGAACCAGGGGATGCGGGACTGTCAGCTGTTAGTCACACATTGTCAAGGTTAAACTCTATTGGTAAGTGTCTGCGTAATTAGCTTTACAGGAACGGGTCGGTGCTATAATGGGTATGTACGGGTGTTTAGTCTAAGTGGGATATGCCTTAGCTCTCTGGGGCTGGGTGTTAGGTTATCGTGGGAGCAGATTATGTTGAGACTCCCCATATGAGGTCGTGTGGAGGGTTCTCCCCTCTATATCCAGTGCTGGCAGGATTCGGGCCCGCCACTTAAGTAGCCGTGCTAGGTCTGGGAACAAGCTTTTTGTCGTGGTATGCAGGGTCTAGTATGTATTAGTGTCATCTATAGAAATGTAACGGCTGTAAGCAAGTGGAGCTAACTCGGGTCCGGCCATAGGGAACAGAGAGTGGTTATAGCTTGAGAACTATTACCCTCTTGTGTTCGCCACTCTATTCCTGGCTTGTGTCCCCCTCTCGCCGTCTTTGTAGCGTTGTTGCACTAATTTTGGCCTTGCAAGTTAGTGGCCTATTTATCTGCCCATTGCTTAAGACAGATATGTACGTCTCGGGTCATGCCAAGGCCTAGCAGGATGGGCGTAATATTTTAGGGGAGGGTCTGCGTTTCTGTACCAATGCCTGATGCTGTCGCTAACATGGTGTGTGCAAGGGGAGCGGTAAAACATATAAAACAATTAAACAGACTTTTGAGTCCCGGTTTAAGCGTGCGTAAGCACCATAACCTGATCAGCGAGTGTGGGTCGCTTCCACGGTAGGGGAGTCTAGGACGTGCCCCAAGCTGGGTGGAGTGGGTCTTCGTTGTGGCGAGTTGTGGCCACGGTGCGTTTCAGATATGATGCTGTCCGGGAGTAAATGATAATTGTCTGCGGGATTGGGGCCCATAGGTTGTCGGGTTTGCCGCTTCGTGACTTGGTATTAAGGGCCTGCAATCTGGGATAACTTGTGTGGTCTATGAGTCAAATAACCGGGGTACAACAGATGGGTGGCAGTCCAACGGAACATCCAAGAGCATCAGGCCCTCCAGGGCGGTCTTGGTGCCGTGCAAGTGAGTGAGAATGCTTGTACCCTTTGTTTTAAGTAGTAATCAAGGCGTAAGAGTCCGGTGTAGTATTTCTGGGTACGAATGTGGGAATTCGTGCCGGGTCCCAGTTGCGGTTTTGGGGGGTAAGGTCTTGAGGTCTCTCTTGGGTGTGTGGGACCTGTGGTAGGCCCAAGGTTTGTAGGAGGGTTGCTGTGTCTCGGGCGTCTTGAATTTGGTGCGTTGTGTCTCCTTGCTGTACGAGGAGTATTTGGGAGGGTCGCCAGCGGTAACGTATGTGGTTGCACTGGAGCAGGGTCGTGAGAGGCCGGAGTGACCTGCGCCATGCCAGGGTTGCCCCAGACAGGTCGGCGTAGAAGGTCAGTTGCATGTTTTCGAACTGCAGTGGGGTTTTATCTCGGAGGGCAGCGAGGATCGCTGACTTGTCCTTCCCAGACCCAAAGGTAATTATGGTATCCCTCGTGGCCATGGCCGGAGCCCCGGGAGGTTTGGGGATCCGGAAAAAGTCCGTGGGTGTGATGGACTTAGCTTGGCTGGCGGGTAGGATGGCTGCGAACATTCGTTGGAGTGTCTGCGGTAATTCTTTCTCCGGCAGCTCTTCCCGGGACCCCTCTGACCTTTAAGTTATATCTCCTTCTAGTATCCTCCTGGGCGGCAAAACGCCGTTCATGCAGAAGGTTCTGTCGCTGCAGATCCTGTACAGCCGTCTGTAGTGAGGCTATGTGTTGTTGGCTATCCTGGGATGAGACCTCCAGCGTTTATATTCGGCCTGTCAGGCCCTGCAGCTCGCCTCTCAATGCGTTGACATCCGTGAGGATGTTTCTCTGCAGGTCTGACAGTAATGCCTTCAACACCCCGGTAGTTACCAGGTCTGCGTCCTTGTCTGCTCCAGTTTTGTTAGGTGCCGCCGTTTGCTTAGGGGCTGGAGTTGCGAGGTAATCATCCTCCGCGTCTTCAGAGCAGCCATCCGAGTAGAAATCTGAGCAGCCTCCGTGGAGGGCCGCCATGTTAGATTCTCCCGTGTCGCGTGCTTGCCGCCACATGTCTCCGATTGTCCGTCCTGGAGCAGGTCTGTCCACCGTTGTTTTTTTATTTTTCCGTCCCATGAGGCTAGGAGTATTCCCTCGTTCGTATGTTCGTCCGTGGGGGCGATAAATTCTGTAATTAGGCGCTATTTCTCGTAGTTTGCTCGGAGCTTCAGAATTGTGCGTCTGCTTGTCCCGGCAGTTAGGCTCCGCCCCCAAAAGCAATTATTTTTTGCTGCTACAACAGTTTTTTTTTTTTTTTTTTTATGTGGGATAGGCAACCTTCGGCACTCCAGATGCTTTAGACTACATACCCCATAATGCTCGTACACCCATAATGCTGGCAAAGCATCATGGGAGGTGTAGTTCAAATCATTTGGAGTGCCAAAGGTTGCATATGCCTAGGCTAGTATATTAACTCTGCAAATCTCACTGTAATTGTAACACAATTTCAGAATTGCAACAAAAGATTTGAACCTATTGTATAATAAATGGGAAAAACTCTTAAGTGACATAACTATGCTATCTTTTTATGGGTTTTTTAAATGTTTGCATACGTAGCCCTATGCTTACACTCCTATCAGACTTGGGTGAATGTGTTCGCTTTAGAATTTAGCCCCAATGCATAAACAAATCAAACAAAAAAAAGGACCTTTTACTAGAACTCTTCTGTGCCTCGATTACTTGCATAATGCATGTCAGGCAAAAAATTACAGAGTTGTACAAGTACTGGAGGCAATATACGATTATCCCTGATATCCATCAGCAGACTAAATTTTGTTTTTTTTTATGATTTATAAAAATGCAATTCTAATTTAACTTAAAAATGTTTTAAGAAAGGTGGATTCTCGTTGTTTTGTTTCTTGTTTCTCTTGAAATACTTTATACTTCTACAAGCTGTGTAGTTTAAGGTAATCTTGCTTTTTTTTTTTTTTTTTCAGATTAACACATTTCCATCTAATTCCATTTTTGCTTTTTGTAACTACCATATGCGTTTACCTTTTAAAATTCTGTGTATTTCAGGTTGGACACATCCGAGCAGAGCGAGATATTCTAGTGGAAGCAGACAGTTTATGGGTGGTGAAAATGTTTTATAGCTTTCAAGACAAGCTCAACCTTTATCTTATCATGGAGTTTCTACCTGGAGGTACTTACTTTAGCAGACTGTAAATGATTATTAATAAACCAAACCAGTATCCTCTACAAAAACATACTTTGTGAAATGTGCAATTGTAGAAAGTAATATACAGTTGCAATCAAAATGTAAAAATCAGGTTTATTGTCAAAATTTACAAACCTGCAGCAAGACTTGGTGGCAACGGGCACTGAGGTTTCATTGAGCACAGTAAGGCACATTCTAAACACAGAATATTTATATGCCTGAAATACAAGACGCACAACACTACTGACCCAAAAGAATAAGAAAAGTCTGCTCCAATATGCTCAAAATCATATAAATAAGCCGAAGACGTTTTGGGATTCTGTTCTGTGGAGCGATCAAGCAAAACTGGAACTTTTCAACTTGATGGATAGTGGTATGTCCGGAGGAAGAAGAATAATAAAGCTGAAAAGGGCAACTCTGCTGTTACAACTGCTCCAGAATATAAACATTTTAGAACAATCTGTTTAACCATTTTGATTATAGAGTTTATTTTATGCTTTTTTTTTTTTTTTTCTTCTTCTCACACTTTTCTGCTTATATGTTGCCCTTCATAGGAAACTATCAATGCAGTCCCCAAAATTGTCTTGATTTGAGAAAAATGTTAAATGTTTTTTTTCGTTCTGAATATATTAAAGGGACACTATAGTCACCTAAACAACTTTAGCTTAATGAAGAAGTTTTGGTGTATAGAACATGCCCCTGCAGCCTCACTGCTCAATCCTCTGCCATTTAGGAGTTAAATCCCTTTGTTTATGAACCCTAGTCACACCTCCCTGCATGTGACTTGCACAGCCTTCCATAAACACTTCCTGTAAAGAGAGCCCTATTTAGGCTTTCTTTGTTGCAAGTTCTGTTTTATTAAGATTTTCTTATCCCCTGCTATGTTAATAGCTTGCTAGACCTTGCAAGAGCCTCCTGTATGTGATTAAAGTTCAATTTAGAGATTGAGATACAATTATTTAAGGTAAATTACATCTGTTTGAAAGTGAAACCAGTTTTTTTTTTCATGCAGGCTCTGTCAATCATAGCCAGGGGAGGTGTGGCTAGGGCTGCAGAAACAGAAACAAAGTGATTTAACTCCTAAATGACAGTGGATTGAGCAGTGAAATTTCAGGGGAATGATCTATACACTAAAACTGCTTTATTTAGCTAAAGTAATTTAGGTGACTATAGTGTTCCTTTAAGAGATCGATATGGCGAAATTGTTGTGATGCTTTGGGGTCGTTGGCTCTGTATTACCTTAACAGGTTAAACGGTTTACAAAAGTGTGTACCTTTCTCACACAGTTTTCGGTGGGAAGCTAGTGATAGGCTGAGGGTATCGGCGACCAATCCAAGACCGGTGCCACGAACACAAATGTGGTGTTAAAAATTGTTTGTAAATGGTTTAATCCTTATTGTAAGACTGCACCCAGGACCCCTAATCCTCATAACAAGTACTTAAGATTGAGTTGTAATGGTGTCTGGTGTGTTCCTTTAACTCTAACATATAGCTAGATATATTAAAGCACAAGTAAAACTGGTAGGCTTGTTTTTAAAGTAACACTATAGTATCATGAATACAAATGTGCATTTCTGACATTATAGTTCTAAAATTATTTTTTTAGTTTATTCACCTTTTTTCCTGCGCCACAAAGATATGTCAGATTTGATTATATCAGCCAATCAAATGCTTTCCCTTATGAAAGCATTGGGAGGCTATTGCGCATGCACAGCAAAACACCTCGCTCCTCCAATCAACATCTCCTCTTAGAGATGCATTGAATAAATGCATATCTATGGGGGACCATTCATGCTCTGCATTGAGATGCAGAACTGACCCAGGTAGCACCTCTGGAAAGGCAGTGTTTACACTAAAACGAATGCAGGGACATACTAAACACACCAGAACAATTACTTAAAGCTATAGTTGTTCTTGCGACTATTGTGTCCATTTCAGTTTACGAATAGCATCTTTTGTTATGAAACAATTATATTGTATCCTCCAAATAAGTGTTTAAAACAGAAACGGTCAAGTTTCTTTGCTGTTCTAGTTAAGGAGATGTGTTGGCAACACAAAGCTGTCCATTGGTTAGCACACAGTGCTTTCAGTAAAGGAATATTCGTGGGTTTTTTTTTTATTTTTTTTTTATAAAGAAAACCATTGTAAGCATGGCTTGAAGCTCTGCGTGGTTGTTGACTTATGTGTGATCACCTGCATGACACATAATGAAAGTAGACCAGTGCTGATGTTACTATGCTTTGAGTAAGAGATAAGGATTTGCTGGTGATTGGTATGTTTTAACATTGCTGGGAGTTTCTTTCTATTAAGATTTTTTTTTGTTCTTCCCCTTCTTTACATAGGTGATATGATGACATTGTTAATGAAGAAAGACACACTAACGGAAGAAGAAACTCAGTTTTATATAGCCGAGACTGTATTGGCGATTGATTCTATCCATCAGCTGGGATTTATCCACAGGGACATCAAACCAGATAACCTATTACTGGATAGTAAGGTAATCACAGAAGCCCGGTATGATTTGATTCATGTTACCTGGATTGTACCTTTACCTGGATTGTAGCGCCGTATGAATCATTAGATAAAAAGTGAAAGAAAGCTGGCATCAGGTTTACTTTCAGTAACACAGGGCTCTGGGTACAACCATGTGTAAAGAACTAGTCATCTACTGGGTGCAACTGTCAGCTATGCCCCATGATGATTGCCATTAACAATTCATTTATTTATATATCTCTCTCCAAAAAACCTCTGTAATCCATCACTGGGACCTCTCTGCAGCCCCATCTTCACACAGTGAGATCAATCATAATGATCAATTTTCCATTCCATTGAAGTATTAAGAAACTATTGTATGATTTGCCAATCCAGTGATTCCCAATGAGTCTAGCATTGAACGCAATGCTTCTATTTAATAAGCATTAGCTGTATTTGGTATTGCCATTCTGTGTGTAATGATACCAAATGTGAAAAACCTTTGAAATTTAAGGTCTTAAAGATGAAGGTCTTAAAGATGAAGTGGCTGGTTGGCAACAAGTTAAGACCTGTTTCAGCAAATTGCAAACATTGCCATTCTGCAGAAACAAAGCAATGAAACTGCAATGTGCTTAAAGTGTCCATTTTAAACCTCTTTAACCCCTTAAGGACCAAACTTCTGGAATAAAAGGGAATCATGATATGTCACACATGTCATGTGTCCTTAAGGGGTTAAATCCCACTGAGATCTGTTACAAGTGGGACTACATACACTTGCTTTGTTCTGTCTAACTAGTATAGGAATTCCCCATGGCTACAGGTACCTATAAAATACAGTTGGCTTATGGATTAACCCGTCTAACCCTGGTCAACTGTACAGATAAAGATTCAATAAAAATGATGTTAGAGGAGGTGCTCTTCTCACTAAAATAAAACTTCTACCCTAATACTATTTTGTCTTAAATATACACGTTTTAATAATATCTAGTAGTTCAAATGTTCTAATATTACATAATATGGTTAAAGGAATGCCAATCATTAATGTTTTAACTCCTTCAGTAATAACAGAGCCTGGGACCTCCTTGCACCATAAAAAAAATCAAAAAATGAATTCCCTTTAAATGGAAACTATAGTCACTAGAATAACTACAGCTTTTTGTATTTTTTTTCTGGTGAGTAGAAACATTCCCTTCAGACTTTTTGCAGTCAACAATGTTTTCAGAGAAAAGATAGTGTTTACATTACAGCCTAGGGATACCTCCACTGGTCATTCCTCAGATGGCTACTATAGGTGTTTCCTGGGTCAGTGCTGCCATTCATTGTCTCAACCTTCTGCATGGAGACACTGAGCTTTCTTCAGAGATGCATTGATTCAATGCATGTCTGTGATATGCTGACTGGCCAGGGATGTTTTTTGGCTTGTGCCAACTCTGCCTCCTTGACAATCTCAGCCAATCCATTGCTTCATATCTCCACTTCGCATGAAGTCAGTCAAGCAGGCAGACCAAGGGCAGAGCCAGCAGCAGCATACTGGAGTAAAGGCAAGATTGTACTATATTTAGTGAAAGTGGGGCTAGAGGGGAGGGAGGGTGCTAGATGGTGGTTTTAAACCTATAGTGTCAGGAATACATTTTTGTGTTCCTAACCCTTTAGTGTTTCTTTTAAGCATAGTTTGCACATGATGCCTAGTGCACACATGAGTAATGCATCATCAGAGTGTTGGATCTTTAGTATTATATGTCGGCGAATATTATATGTCGGCGAATATTTTTTCTTCAAAACCAGGCAGTTATGAAAATTTTGTTACACAAAATATTAAGATGTCAACTTAATATATAATTTTCATCTTGTAATTGTTAGGCACAGAACAGTGTGCAACCTATCATACAAACTCAATATGCCTTTCCTTTCTTAATTTAGGGTCACGTAAAGCTATCAGATTTTGGGCTCTGTACGGGCCTTAAGAAGGCTCATCGGACTGACTTTTACAGGAATTTAAACCACAGCTTGCCAAGTGATTTTAGTAAGTATATAGCCCAAAACCTCTTGCAGGAATATATTGTGCACTCCAGGGTAAAGAATGTTTTCCCCTTACATTTATTTATCTCACAATTACTAGACCTCATATTCTTTGCTTGTTTCCTATCAAACGTTGCCATTAAAGGGACACTGTAGGCTGCCAGACCACTTCAGTTTATTGAAGTGGTATGGGCGCATTGTCCCAGCCCCCTTTAGTCCTGCAATGTATATCATTGCAGTTCCAGATAAACTGCAATAATTACATTGCTGGGCTAAGACTGCCTTTAATGGCTGTCAGGCAGCCACTAGAGGCGCTTTCTGCTTGCTAGGTTTGCTCTGCGTGAGGACATCCAGTGTAAGTTAAATCCCCATAGGAAAGAGTTGCAGCAAAGCTTTCCTGAGGGGGAGGTGAAATGCTCTCTTTCCCTGTCCGGTGGTGTTGGAGCAGGTGGAGCGCTTACCCATCGCCAAGGTAGATTGGCGCTGGAATTGGATGAGTACAATAAAGGGGAGAGGGGAGTGATGTGGGGGCACAGCAGAGTGGAGCTATAGTGTAAGTAATGCAGCTTTGTATTCCTAACACTATAGAATCCCTTTAACTTGAATTAAGATTGGATGACCCTACCCTCTCTAATCATTGCAAGAGGTCTTGCTTTCAGTGAATCGCATACTCTTCTTTCTGCTCTGTGGGATAATGCATGTGCCTCACTTCTGCACAGCTCATGGAGTGCCTCCAAACTTGCAAGGGTTAAAGCATATGGCTGTGCTTTTTCTCCTGTTTGGGTTTAATTTGCAAATAAACGCTTAAAGTTGAGCTTTGTGCCATTTATCAATAGGAGGGTTCCTTTCAAAAGGAACTGTCTTATAGTATTGGGTTATATTCTTTCATTCAAAAACTCTCCCTTTATCATATTTGGAACATCTGAAGGATTCTCTTAATTTGTGGTCTGCTACAGAATTACTTATGGATTCTTAAGTTGATGTTCTGTATTTTGTTTTAAGTCTATTCTTTCTTAAGCCCTCTTTCAGGCATGAAATTCGCCTGTTTGAATTCGCAAGAAAATTTTCCAGATTGTAACGTGCTATCAAATCTAATGCCCATTAACATTTTGGGAAAACATTTTTCAAAAAAGGTGCACATTAGATTCGAGTAAATGCAGTGTATATATAAAATATTTTACCATGAAGGATAATACAGGTGATACTTTAAAAATTTAAATATCATGCAAAAGTTCATTTACTTCAGTAATGCAACGTAAAAGGGGAAACTAATATATGAGATTGACGCATTACATGCAAAACAAGATAGTTCAAGCCATGATTTGTCATAAGTGCGATGATTATGGCTTACAGCTCATGAAAACCCCAAATCCACAATCTCCGTAAATTAGAATATTGTGAAAAGGTGCAATATTCTAGGCTCAGTATCCCACTCTAAAGTAAGCCATAACATCTGCAAAGGTTTTCTGAGCCTTTAAATGGTCTCTCTCTGGTTCAGTAGGAGACTTACTGCTGACCTGACAGTTGTGCAGAAAACGATCATTGACACCCTCCATAAGGAGGGAAAGCCTCAAAAGGTAATTGCAAAGGAAGTTGGATGTTCCCAAAGTGCTGTATCAAAGCACATTAAGAGAAAGTTATGTGGAAGGGAAAAGTGTGGTAGAAAAAGGTGCACAAGCAGCAGTGATGACCGCAGCCTGGAGAGGATTGTCAGGAAAAGGCCATTCAAAAGTGTTGGGGATTTTCACAAGGAGTAGACTGAGGCTGGAGTCAGTGCATCAAGAGCCACTACACACAGACGGATCCTGGACATGGGCTTCAGATGTCGTATTCATCTTGTCAAGCCGCTCCTGAACAACACACAACATCTGAAGCGTCTTACCTGGGCTAAAGAAAAACAGACCTGGTCTGTTGCTCAGTGGTCCAAAGTCCTCTTTTCTGATGAGCGCAACTTTTGCATCTCATTTGGAAACCAAGGTCCCAGAGTCTGGAGGAAGAATGGAGAGGCACACACTGCAAGATGCTTGAGGTCCAGTGTGAAGTTTCCACAGGGGAGCCATATCAACCGCTGGTGTTGGTCCACTGTGCTTCTTAAAGTCCAGGGTCAATGCAGCCGCCTACCAGGACATTTTGGAGCACTTCATGCTTCCTTCCGCAGACAAGCTTTATGGGGATGCTGACTTCATTTTCCACCAGGACTTGGCACCTGCCCACACTGCCAAAAGCACCAAAGCCTGGTTCAATGACCGTGGGATTACTGTGCTTGATTGGCCAGCAAACTCGCCTGACCTGAACAAATAGAGAATCTATGGGGCATTGCCAAGAGAAAGATGAGACATGAGACCAAACAATGCAGAAGAGCTAAAGGCCGCTATTGAAGCATCCTGGTCTTCCATAACGCCTCAGTGCCACAGGCTGATAGCTTCCATGCCACACCACATTGAGGCAGTAATTGCTGCAAAAGGGGCCCAAACCAAGTCCATATGCATGCTTATACTTTTCAGAGGTCCGATATTGTTCTATTACACTCCTTGTTTTATTGATTGCATGTAATATTTTAATTTACTGAGATTGTGGATTTGGGGTTTTCATGAACTGCAAGCCATAATCATCGCACTTATGACAAATCACGGCTTGAACTATCTTGCTTTGCATGTAATGCGTCTATCTCATATATTAGTTTCCCCTTTTACGTTGCATTACTGAAATAAATGAACTTTTGCACAATTATAATTTTTCGAGATTACATTGAGATTTCTTTTGTTTTAAGTATGTCTTGAAGCATTCTTATAAAATACATGTACAGTATTAGACTTGTACAGTAATATGCAGTTGCTTTTTAAATGAAAGTAGATGAATGAAGATTTTTTTATTTTTTGGAGAATTCAGACTGGTGGCAAATTTCAATTCTTTAGAAAATTATTCCATTGATGCAGTGCTCTAGAGGAGTAAGCTGCTCGACCAAGCTCCATTTTAATTGCTGGTAAGAAAGAAGTAAAATAATGAAATTTGGAGAAGGAGGCAGCATTAGTGAACATCAGCACAATCCATTTTATTATGGTACGATCAGGCCTTATTTAGAATACTCAGTTTGAGATAAAGGTTAGTTTTTCGGTATGTAAAGTGAATAATAGATTGTGATCAAAGAACATTCCAGGGTATAATTATTTTGTGTATTAAGCACTATAATGAAAAGATTAACATCTGTCTGACGTGAATTCCTTGAAGGCAATTTATCAAGTTTCCAAATTAACTATGTGTGTGTCTGTCTTTAGTTGAGGTTTAGTGATTACATCTTTTGCTGCAGATCGTATTTTGGCGTCGGTTTGGTGTTGAGTTGGTAAATCTAGAGATTTAGTGTTCCAGTGCTCTGTGCTCTATTTTGGTTATAGTGCCTTGAGAGCTGTGCTGCCACCCAGTGTAGATGGTTGAACAGTTTAGTAACTGTTTGACTTCATACTTGAAATTGACAGGCACCACTCACTGCTTCCTTTCAGCAGAAAGTGAGAGCCAGAAGCTCTTACATTGACTCTCCTGAGTTAAGCCATGTAGGGCAGTGCCGCCTCCCTGGCTGAAACCATGAGCTGGTTACACTTTACCAACGCCATGCTTATCTTAGAGCTGAGTGTCTAGAGTAGAGAGGAGGCAAGGATCAGCTCCAGGCAGCCCCTAGGTAAGAATTCAAACCATTACCAAACAGTTTATTACTTTAATTGGGGGAACACCAGGACACTCCTGGTGACATAACTGCTACAGTGCTCTGTATTGGTTATAAATAATCCTTGGAGTGTTCCGTTAACCCCTTCATGCCCACGCTCTTTTTTTCATGGCTTACTGGTCATGCTGCACATTTAGGGAGTAATTTCCTGCTGCTAAATTAGGTTGGGTTGATTAGATGTTTCTTTCTTTCTTTCTTTCTTGTACAATCGGTCATATCTTTGTTAAGCCTATAATGATTATTCATTATTATTTTTTTAATGTTTTACTTTTCAGATTTTCAAAACATGAATTCCAAGAGGAAAGCAGAAACATGGAAAAGAAACAGACGTCAACTGGTAGGATGCTTGCTGGACGTGTGGCTTGTAGTTCAGGAGTAGTAGGGACAGTTTTATAAAAGGACACCCTGTCTCATTTTTATTTGTACCAATAAACCTTGTCCTTGCTTGGAACATGTGAGAAGGCATTCTACTTGGGGGACATGTGGATGTAATTTCTTTAGGGGAACACATCAGAATTTAGTTATTATGTGGGTCCACACTGAAAAGTTATTTTTCTACATAATATATATTTTCATCTCCACCCTTCTAGACTATGCAAGTGCTTTGTTCACTGGTCTTACTGGGTAAATCCCAACCAATCCAGAACATGGAGTAGGTCCATATGACAAGGCAGAAATTATTGAGGCTATCATGCCACTGCTACAAGGCACATCATTATCTACGACCCCACTGCCCCTGTAACAAGGAACGGAGTGGCTACTTTGTGAGATCAACTGAGCCTTTATTTATAAACCAAGGTTTAGACCAGTGGTAGTCAACCTTTTTCTACCTACCGCAAACTAATGCATCTTTTTGGTTGAAAAAATTTCCTTACCGCCCACCAGTTTTCGCGCAAGTGCAGAATATTTTTTAGAAAGAAGGGTGTTTTTAAAAAAACTAAATGTATGTACATTTGTTTTTATTTCTACTTAATGCATGTTTATAATGTTTTTAACTTTATAAAGTTTAATGAGAAAACAATAAAGTAAATTGAAATTACCTTTACTAGTGATTTATGAGATCCTTGAGGTTGATGCTGCAAGACTAAATATTTGACATCTGGTTCGATTTTCGTAAGGAACAAACGAAGGTCTCCTCTTTCAGTGATATTCAGACGACTTCTCTGTTTGCACATAATGATTTTCTCATTTCACATACAGACACACACAGACGCACAGGCAGACGCGCAGGCAGGCACAGACAAAGACCGATAAACAAACACACACATTATATTTAAGTCACCCTCCTGTTTCCTACCATAAGGTGCAGAAAGGTGACTTTCACTGGGGTCCAGTGGTGGCTCAGGTGGATGGGAGTCCGAGTTCCCACTCCTCCTTCCTCTCGCGTGGTCTGTGTGTTAGCTGGGAGGAGTGACCGTGGAATCACTTCCTCCCAGCTCTGTGATGTAATCACAGGGGGCCCGGTCGCGCTCTTAAAGTGCCCAGCGCTTACCGGGCCCTCTTACAATCCACATCCATCGGGTGGCCCTGACAGCATGGGCCACCCGATGGACCCCTCCATATGCGGCCCCGGCGGTTTTCTGCAAGTAGTGATGGCGGTACCTGGTCGCAGGGGTACCGCCGGCTCGCACCCGCCCGCCCGCAAAATTAGGAAATCCCTACTGCCCACCTGGAATCCTGAAACGCCCACTAATGGGCGGTAGGGACCAGGTTGACGACCCATGGTTTAGACAAACCACCCTTGGGGCAGGGTTTCTCTTGCTTTAACCCCAGATAGAAGACGCAATATTTCCAACTAGATTTTCTTTAAGTACAACCGCACAGCTTTTTCACACTTATATTGTATATTATATTGCATCTTTTTATATAATTGTACCTTATTGTAAAATGTCCTTATGCCCTATTTTGATAGAGAAGCGGAAATGGCGGGCATTCTTGTTGCTGAAATAGCCCCTGCTGGTAATCTTTTTATCCATACATTTAAAAAGAAATTTCTTATATATATTAAAACATATTGTATAAAGTATGGAGTAAGAAACAAGTACAAACAGCTATCTGAGTGACAAAAGAAAACCCAGTATCAACTTGTATTTCTTCTATGGCCGGGTGCTCCAAAAACAGGCAGTACACAATCCACAAAACATAAGAAAATGGGCACTCATGTAACTTCTATAAAAAAAATGTGTGTTTGATCTGTCAGATGTTGTAAAAGATGTCAATGTTTCGGGTCCTATATGGTCCTCTGTCACTACGTGGTTTTGAATTTGTATTTCTATATCTTGTGTGTATGTCTCTCTGCATTATTCATGCAGCCTTGTCAATAGCTATATGGTCTGTGCTCTCCAATATGTGTAGAGTATGAAGCATGCCACCTTTTGATTGATTTAATGAATAAACCTAAATTCTAATTTAAAATGTTTGGGACACCCCAGTGTAGGCATGTTTAAAGACATTTCATTTTGTCTTGTAGGCATTTTCTACAGTTGGAACACCAGACTACATTGCACCGGAAGTTTTCTTGCAGACTGGTTACAATAAACTGTGTGACTGGTGGTCATTAGGGGTCATCATGTATGAGATGTTGATTGGTAAGTCCATGTGAGACACTGAGTTCCATGAGATCTGATTCTGCATAGATTAATCTGCTCATTGTTTTATTTTCATAATCTGAACATAAACAAAATGTGTTTAACCCCTTAAGGACACATGACGTGTGTGACACGTCATGATTCCCTTTTATTCCAGAAGTTTGGTCCTTAAGGGGTTAAATATGGCTCCTTAAGGGGGGCCGGGCCGGGCCGCCAAGATGGCTGGTCGCAGGGAAGCTCGGCTCCTGCAAACTACATACAATAAAGCTGGAAATATAACCTCTACAACGACCACAGATACCTACCACTGCGACCCACGACGCACAAAGGCTACCGGATCCGAGGAGAGGCTGGCTCCGGTAGTTTCAGTCCCTCGGAGGTGAAATACCCGCGACTCACAGCGGGAATTAGCCGGCGGTGAGTGGGGTGGACGGCCGCCGCCCCACTATCCTGCCTAACGGAGCTGGAACGGCAACTCATCTCACGGCGGACCCGGCCCTGTTACCTCCCCCCTCTGGACCGGGGGGGTGATCCCGGTCCTCGCCCCTCAGCCGCACTCACAGCGGGGCAGTGGAGATCCGGCAGGGACGCCCGGCCATTACACAGGCTCAGGGCCCGCACCTAAGATGGCTGAGACCATGTGCGACATCGCTGATCCACGCTGCCAGCAGATGGAGACGGTGGAGACTCAGCGTCGGCTGCAGACACTACGGACGGCGAAAGGTGACAAGAACCAGACCCCGACTCAAGCATGAGGCAGAGGGCACGACAAGCTCTGGACCATCGCAGCAAGCCTGCACAATCAAGCTATGTGGGACTGTGAAACAACTGTTGAGGGGATAGGCTAACGGCGTTATATTTTAGTGCAGGAGATGTGCGCGGTTGACCCAGCTCCCTTTCGCTACCAATCTCTATGTTTTGTTGCTGGACTTGTTATGCCACCAGTGCTCCTCTCCTTAATAACTAAATGCCTACTAGATACTGCCTATCAATCTTCTGGCTCACAAGACATGCCTATTGATTATAATATGTGCAGCACTATTGCCAGTCATACTATACATCTGTGCCTATTTGTTGAACTATATTGCCTTGTGATAGCCAGGCTTACTGATCTCTTGTTAAAGCGGCACTGTCATGCCGAATCCCGTTTTTTTTTTTAACCCGCCTCCACTACATCCAATTGACCCCCAAATGCCCCTAAGCCCCCCAGATTACCTATTTTTAAATCTGTATCTTCTGCCCCGATCTTTATTCAGGGCGCCGCCATCTTTGTGTGGGTAGGTGAAGTCCCTGTGGGACACGTCATCTACCCACACTACACAGACTGTGAGATTCCCGCACATGCCCAGTGAAACACCTGGACATGCGAACGGGAATTTCATCTATTCATTCATTCATCAGACAGACGAATGAATGAATAGAAAAAATCAGACGAACAAACTAACACTGAGTATCAGTGTTCGTTTGTTCGATCAGTTTATTACAAGGAGGGAGCTACCGACGTGCAGCTCCCTCCTTGTAATATGTAAAGACAGAAGCGGTGGGGAGCTGTGCTCCCCACCACTTCATAAGCCCCCCAGGTCCCCCCCTCACTCTATGGGGGTCAATATGACCCCCATAATAGCACAAGGGAGATTAAAATCTCCCCAATGCCCCTACTCGCTATACCGCGAGTAGGGGCATGTCCACTAAACAGTGAGCAGCCAAACATAAATGGTAATAAAATAATAAGGGGGGGGGGGGGACCTACTGTCCTCCCCCCCCCCCGGCCCCCACCCCTGCGCGGTGTGTGGGGGCCCTAATAAAACAATAAGGGGGGGGGACCTACTGTCCTCCCCCCCGGCCCCCACCCCTGCGCGGTGGGTGGGGGCCCTAATAAAATAATAAGGGGGGGGGGGCCTACTGTCCTCCCCCCCCCCCCCCCTGGCCCCCACCCCTGCGCGGTGGGTGGGGGCCCTAATAAAATAATAAGGGGGGGGGACCTACTTTCCTCCCCCCTGGCCCCCACCCCTGAGCGCTGGGTGGGGGCCCTAAATAAAGATAGGGGGGGGGGACCTACTGTCCTCCCCCCTGGCCCCCACCCCTGCGCGGTGGGTGGGGGCCCTAAATAAAGATATGGGGGGGGACCTACTGTCCTCCCCCCTGGCCCCCACCCCTGCGCGGTGGGTGGGGGCCCTAATAAAATAATAAGGGGGGGACCTACTGTCCTCCCCCCTGGCCCCCACCCCTGAGCGGTGGGTGGGGGCCCTAAATAAAGATAGGGGGGGGGGACCTACTGTCCTCCCCCCTGGCCCCCACCCCTGCGCGGTGGGTGGGGGCCCTAATAAAACAATAAGGGGGGGGACCTACTGTCCTCCCCCCTGGCCCCCACCCCTGAGCGGTGGGTGGGGGCCCTAAATGAACCCCCCCCCATCAAGGTGACTAGGGGTCCCAAGCCCCTAGTCACCCCACCCCACCCCAAAACATTCTAACCCCTACCTACCCCCTCACCCTAAAAATAGTGAGGGGGGAATAAAATAACTAACCTGTAAAAAAAAATAATTAAACTTACCATTTGACGTCTTCTTTTTTCTAAATTCTTCTTTCTTCAGCCCCCAAAAAGGCCAAATAAAAATCCATCATACCCGTCGCACTTTAAAAAAAAAAAAAAAAAAAAAAAACGAGCGCAAAAAAATAATTAATCCATGTTCACCCATGGAGGGCACGCCGCGTACTGAGCTCCGCAGGGTGGATCAAGGCTTATATAGCCTTGCCCCGCCCTGCAATTAGGCTTAGAACACACTGATTGGTTGGTTTAAGCCAATCAGAGTGCTCTGTGTCATTTTACAAGCGTGGGAAAATTCCAAAGAACTTTCCCACGCTTGTAAAATGACACAGAGCACTGTGATAGGATGGTTTTCAAGCCATCCAATCACAGTGCTCTGTGTAATTTTACAAGCTTGGGAAAGTTCTTTGGAATTTGTAAAATGACACAGAGCACTGTGATTGGATGGCTTGAAATCCATCCTATCACAGTGCTCTGTGTCATTTTACAAGCATGGGAAAGTTCTTTGGAATTTTCCCACGCTTGTAAAATGACACAGAGCACTGTGATTGGATGGCTTGAAAACCATCCA
This sequence comes from Pelobates fuscus, assembly GCF_036172605.1. Lineage (NCBI taxonomy): Eukaryota > Metazoa > Chordata > Amphibia > Anura > Pelobatidae > Pelobates > Pelobates fuscus. Next base: position 131,377,352 of record NC_086317.1, read on the forward strand.
AACACAGTGATCTGTCATTTTACACAGCGTGGGAAAGTTATTTAGAATTTTCCCACGCTGTGTAAAATGACATAGAGCAGTCTGATTGGCTTAAACCAACCAATCAGTGTGTTCTAAGCCTAATTGCAGGGCGGGGCAAGGCTATATAAGCCTTGACCCGCCCTGCGGAGCTCAGTACGCGGCGTGCCCTCCATGGGTGAACATGGATTAATTTTTTTTTGCGCTCGGTTTTTTTTTGTTTTTTTTAAAAGTGCGACGGGTATGATGGATTTTTATTTGGCTTTTTTGGGGGCTGAAGAAAGAAGAATTTAGAAAAAAGAAGACGTCAAATGGTAAGTTTAATTATTTTTTTTACAGGTTAGTTATTTTATTCCCCCCTCACTATTTTTAGGGTGAGGGGGGTAGGTAGGGGATAGAATGTATTGGGTGGGGGGGGGGGTGACTAGGGGCTTGGGACCCCTAGTCACCTTGATGGGGGGGGGGTTCATTTAGGGCCCCCACCCACCGCTCAGGGGTGGAGGCCAGGGGGGGGGAGGACAGTAGGTCCCCCCCCCCTTATTATTTTATTAGGGCCCCACCCACCGCGCAGGGGTGGGGGCCAGGGGGGAGGACAGTAGGTCACCCCCCCTTATTATTTTATTAGGGCCCCCACCCACCGCGCAGGGGTGGGGGCCGGGGGGGAGGACAGTAGGTCACCCCCCCTTATTATTTTATTAGGGCCCCCACCCACCGCGCAGGGGTGGGGGCCAGGGGGGAGGACAGTAGGTCACCCCCCCTTATTATTTTATTAGGGCCCCCACCCACAGCGCAGGGGTGGGGGCCAGGGGGGGAGGACAGTAGGTCCCCCCTTATTATTTTATTAGGGCCCCCACCCACAGCGCAGGGGTGGGGGCCAGGGGGGGAGGACAGTAGGTCCCCCCCCCTTATTTTATTAGGGCCCCCACCCACCGCGCAGGGGTGGGGGCCAGGGGGGAGGACAGTAGGTCCCCCCCATCTTTAACCCCCGCGCGGGGGGGGGGGGGGGTTTATTAGGTGTTTTTTTTTTTTTTTTTTTTTTTTTTTTTTACAGTGAGCAGCCACAGGCTGCTCACTGCTTACTAGACATGCCCCTACTCGCGGTATAGCGAGTAGGGGCATATTATTTACTAATACTAAGTAATCTTTACTTAGTATTAGTACATTTGGCTTCAAGACCAATTCAGGTCTTTCAGCCTTTTAGTAGATAGCTCCCTTATACCGTGGGAATTAGGGAGTTATCTACTAAGCGGCTGCAAGATGCAGCCACAGCAATGAATAGGATCGGAGTTTCATTCATTAGAATGAAATTCCGATACGAACAAAGTACCGAATTGCATCCTAACACCAATGGAGAAACTCTTCTCATTCTGTTAGGATGCAATTCGGCAGTTTTGCCGGCGTTCTGTCTAAGTGACAGGACTTTCGGCAATACTGACAGGAAGTATTGTGAGAACTGGGAGGAAAGCTAGGGATCATGGGAAAATTGCTCTGACCAGCGGAAATGAAGCACACTTTGCTCCTCCGCTGGTCAGAGCTGGTCAAGCGGAGGAATCCTCCATAAGGCAAAGAGTCCCTACTTTGTCTTATAATTTTAAAGAAAACTAAAGAAGAATGGAAGAAAAGAATAACAGATCCTGAGAGAGGCGGAGAAGAGGAAGAGATTGAGGAAAGGTAAGTTCGGCATGACAGTGCCGCTTTAAGTGACATAATATGCATTAACCAGTTTATCCTTTTTAAAAATGTGCAGTACATGCCACAGTCTCCTGCTTCTCGAAATGTCAGCATTCACTGTGGTGGCGTGGCAAACCTGTCTTATCATACTGCCATACCCATAATGTGTTGCTCATGTGCATAGGGGGCGGTCTGGGGTGGTATACTCTTCTCGAATATTATACTGTATTCCTCATCAAAACATGTCTACAATCAGTACCTATCGTTTTTTAGCAATCTACTCATCTAGCTTTCTTCATGTCAAGCGTAGTATATTACCATAGTTAAAAATAAACGTGATCCTGAACTACTTTTCAAATAATATAAAAAAAAATGTGCCTGTATATCTAATGCCGTAACATATTATGCCAATGTTTACCTACTCTACCAGATGTCGCTGTTGTGGCCCACGCCGGCTGTTTGTTCAATCAGTGCAGAACCAAAATAAAGAATTAAAAAAAAAAAAAAAAAAAAAAAAAAAAAAATATGGCTCCTTAAAACATATAACCTTTTTAGTGTTAAAGAATTCCACTTTACCGATATTTTATTTTTAAAGGTTATCCTCCTTTTTGTTCGGAGACACCACAAGAAACATACAAAAAAGTAATGAACTGGAAAGAGACATTAACATTCCCACCTGAAGTCCCTATATCCGAAAAAGCGAAGGATCTTATTTTACGGTAAGTGTCTGTCTGATCATCAATCATACTTGCCTTTCTGATGGAAGAAACCTGGTTTTCAGAGCAGATTTCCAATGCATTTTATTTTCCTAGTCATTTTTGACCTTTCAAACTGTAATATTAAGATATTTTCTCACTAATGTAATACTAGAGCTAGGTGTTCTTGGGTGTTAATAGATAAAAGGAAATCACTTAGACCCTTACTGATTACAATCTGAATAGTAGTGTTATATATGTCTGCACTTTATGTAGAATGAGACTTGATAAAAGCTAACCTTTGAAGTTTAGGTCATTGTGCATCATGACAGAAGGGTTATAAAAAGGTGGGCAGACAGAATAAACCAGGTCCAGGTGGGCATTTTATGAAACATAACTACCTGTCTTTTTATGGTTAATGATAGCCGCAGCCAATTGTATCCCTCAAATTATTATTCACTCTTGGCTTCCATTGCAATCACAGCTGTGCAAGTGTGAAAAAAAAAAAGTTTAATCTATGAAACAAAGAGTGATGTTATTCAGCAGGCTGATAGAAGCTGCTGGATAGTGGTTTACGAGGATATGTGTACAGTTTTCTGCAGAATAGGATTGGCTGAGAAACTCTGTTTATAACGCTGTAGAAGTATCTTTATTTTGTGTAGTCCATAATGAATTAAACAACAAAAAACAAAACCGTGGATGGGTGATTCATGCCATCTCCAGCTTCTGTTCTGGACCAGCAGACCAAGATATGAAGGTACCCCGGCTGATGTGCAGGTGTTTCCTTCCTATTCCATACATTGTGCTGTAGCAGGGTTGTTATGAAATTGTGATCTTTAATGGGTCCTGCGAACAGGTTTAAATAATACATGTTTATTTCATTATTGTTCACTAGGGTTTGCAGGTTTACTGAAATTACGGACACATTATTGATCACCATAATTTACTGTTTAGCAAATAAACCATTAAATGTCTGAATGAAACATATTGATCAATTAAAAACACCAGTGCATTTAATCCTTCTAATAACATATGTGTTCTTCAGTTTCTGCTGTGAATGGGAGCAAAGAATTGGTGCCCCAGGTGTAGAAGAGATAAAGGCCAACCCTTTCTTTGAAGCTGTTGATTGGGAACATATAAGGTAAGAATGAATAGTGAATTTTATTTTAATCTATATACCGTATTTATCGGCGTATAACACGCACTTTTTTCCCCTGAAAATAGGGGGAAAATCGTGGGTGCGTGTTATACGCCGATATCCCATAATTACTTACCTGTCCTGAAGCGTGGGCCGGCTTCACAGCGCGCACCGCGGTACAGGAACTTTAATTTAAGGTTCCGGTTTCCGGCGGGACTGAAAGGAAGTGTGCACAATAGTGTGCACACTTCCTTTCAGTCCCGCCGGAAACCGGAACCTTAAATTAAAGTTCCTGTTCCGCGGTGCACGGTGTGAAGCCGGCCCACGCTTCAGGACAGGTAAGTAATTATGGGAGGGGAGGAAAGTACACTATGGGAGGGGAGGGGAGGGGGAGGAAAGTACACTATGGGAGGGGAGGGGGAGGAAAGTACACTATGGGAGGGGAGGGGGGAGAATACTATGGGAGGGGAGAGGGGAGAATACTATGGGAGGGGAGGGGGGGAGAATACTATGGGAGGGGAGGGGGGGAGAATACTATGGGAGGGGAGGGGGGGAGAATACTATGGGAGGGGAGGGGGGAGAATACTATGGGAGGAGGGGGGGAATACTATGGGAGGAGGGGGGAATACTATGGGAGGGGGGAGAATACTATGGAAAGGGGGGAGAATACTATGGAAAGGGGGGACACTATGGGATGAGGGGGGAATACTATGGGATGAGGGGGGGGAATACTATGGGATGAGGGGGGAAATTTCCTGGAATTTCTTTCTAAAAATGAGGTGCGTGTTATACGCCTGTGCGTGTTATACGCCGATAAATACGGTAGTTAAAAGCACCTTCTAAATTTTTGTTTCTGAGCAATTCTTTTTTGCTCAGAAATAGGTCTTTTTTTTTTTTCTTTCTTTTTTTTTTTTTTTAAATCTCTTTTCACTAAGTTAGCAGCCTCTGCATGGACTATTCTAAAAATCACTATATGCATTTTTTTGTGATTTTAATATCCATATAAATGGATAATTATACAGCCCTACGCATTATAATAGTAGAAATAATTACAAGGAACGCAAAGATAAACCATTATATTGCTACAGAATATTACCACAAGTTGAAATAATGAATCGGTGTTTATGGTACCTATGATAAAAAAAAACAAACAAAGTATTTCCTGCTGTTGAATAGTGACCTTTGTATCCATGAAAAGCCAAGCAGACTTCCTCAGGCTGTTCTAGGCATTTGGAGATGGCATGTTATCACAAATCAAAACAAATACTTCTATATTTTATGGTCCAACCGTATTCTGTACATTCATCACAATCAGATCTGTAGATACCTATTGCAGGCTCGATTTAACAAAGTTCTGTTTTTTAATTAATTGTATGGATTGTGCTTAAAGTAATAATAATGATAAAAGTCCATGCATTGCTTTAAATCCTCATGCTATACAGCATCTTAAGTGAGCTAATGGCTGAATAATAACCAGGGTGGATAAAAATTGCTGATTAAAAATTTAAAAAAATATATAAAGATTTTGAGGGAGGGGTGGATTTAAATATATTTTTTTTAATTTTAAATTTGAATTCTTATAATAAAATACTTTTTGAATGAAAAATCTGTCTATAGATAGCCATCTCTTTAAAATACATTTATAGTTCAAAGGTTATTCAGCATGAAATATGAATTGGTTAAGTAGCATGCAGCTTTATATATTCAAGCAATATTTACATTTTTAGTAAATTAATTTATTTAATCCAAGTTAAGTGAACTTGTGTCTGAAGAGATAAAATACACTTTTTTAGAGCAAAAATTTTATAAAGTAAACATACAAAGTTCAGAAAAAGATCTTAATCCTGTTGTTGTTCTGCAAATCTATGTACAATGAATAGCTTAACCATAAAGGATTACTCCAAGCATTGTGACCCCTTCAGTGAAGTGGTCATGGTGCTTGGAGTTTGCTTTTCAATACAAAACTCTGCACATTTTATATTGTTGTCCACTTCCAGCAGTGTCTTTAGTATTTCAGTAGCCAGCTCAGAATACCAGAGTACCAGACTCCATAATAGTTCTGTGCATATTTGTCGCTCAATGGGTAAACCATTGGCTGAGCGTGCTCAGCTCACACCTCCAGCCAATCTGGGATTAATGGGATCGACATATTGATCTACAGCTGCACAGAAGCCAGTGTGTCGCCCAGCATTAGAGAAGGCTTGGCCCCCAGGGGGATCTAGGTAGGAGGGATAATGATTGCAGTTCACGTTTTCTGTTTTTATTTTTTTAAGTTATTGTAACCAAATACAGGAATATTTATGCTTTATAATATATTATTTTAGGTAAATAAAAATTTAAAAAATGTTCAAATATTGAACGATTAGCCTATGTAACTGTAGATAGACAATTCTGAAATCATTGCAGTGTGCACTATGTATTTCTAATGGTTTGTAACAAAATTAGTTCTGATATGAAACTTTTTTTTATTCTAAATATGAAATCTTAATTTGGTTGCAAATATTAGAAATATAAAATCAGCACAAAAGTCTTTACTCTTACATATTATGACTTGAACAAAGCCTTACTGACTAGTGATTTAAATTGACTTAATGTAAATCAAATCCGCCCTGTTTAGAACTCCTTGATATGACACTGTGTACTTGTATCCCACGGGGAAAGCATTGGATTGGCTAAAATCAGCAAGGGGGCGGGGCCAAACACAATTTTGGCCAATCAACACTACCTCATAGAGATGCATTGAATCAATGCATCTCTATGAGGAAAATTCTGCGTCCCCATGCAGAGCGTGGGTACGCTGAACAGCAGGGCTGTCTACTGTGCAGCCCTGAGCCACGAAGCCCCTCCAGTGGTCATCTGAGGAGTGGTCACTTGGAGGTGTCCCTAGGGGCAATGTAAACACTGCCTTTTCTCTGAAAAGGCAGTGTTTACATAAAAATGCCTGAAGGGAGCTATTATACTCTCCAGAACAACTACATTAAGCTGTACTTTTTCTGGTGACTATAGTGTCCCTTTAAGGAACTATTTTTTTGGGGGGGGCGTTAATTGGTTTTTCAAATATCCACCACTAGATGTCTCTCCAACTGTACTGCTCAAAATGTATGCTTCATGTCTGTATATATTAAATAAAAAAAAGTTCAAAGTAAAACCCGTGTAAAAGCCAAAAGCCCAATACCTATATGAATGTATTGTGTAAATAGTATGAAACTAGTTTATGGTGCCCCAACCCATTCTGAGGAGTGGTACAGTGAACAGAAATTGATTGCTGCTAATCTGTAGAAGAACCTTGGCGCAATAGCTTCTGAATACAGCACTCGCCAGTCCTGTTTCCTAAAACATATAGCTGTGAATGGTGAATATCCATGTAACATATAAATAAAGAAAACACAATGTTTTAGAAAAAAGGTTAAGTTTGCGGAGCAAGAACAGTTTCCGTGATATAGCATAGCAGTTTTAAGAAAAAGAAAAAAAAATCTCTTGTCATCACCATTCCTTTCATACGTTTGTTTGTTCATTGTGTGTGTGTATATATATATATATATATATATATATATATATACACACACACACACACACACTTTATCAATATTTTAGTCCTTTCTGTTGATATTTTATTTTTATTTCATTTTTTTTTTTTTCATTTGTTTTCACTCCGTTTAGGGAAAGACCAGCTGCAATTCCTATTGAAATAAAAAGCATTGACGACACTTCGAACTTTGATGAATTTCCAGAATCTGATATTCTTAAACCCATGGGTAAGTTGAAGAGAAGTTTTTAGAGTTGTGATCTAGCAGTATTAGATATGTAGTCTATATTGTGTTCAAAAGGGGGCGATTTATCAAGTTATACTGATAAATACAAATTTGGGGGCACTTAAAAAAGAAAAAAAATGTATTTGTATTGAATTCTTAAACCTGTGCATGTAATAGCATTAGAACATGAAATATTGTTCATCAAAGAATATAAAATCATAGTGGGGTTACAAATCGGGCATGGTGTAACTCTGTATATTAAGAATTTATCTAGACATTGTTTTGTACAATTGACATACATTGTTCTGGGCAACTTGGCTGTCTTGTCGTCCCCCATCGACCTTGGACTTGGCCCTTCAAAGGGTGTATGGTCGCTGCATTCCTTAACCTATCCTCTAAATTAAATCTGTTGTGTGTTTATTTATTGGGGGGAGGGGGTTGGGGGGGGGGGGGCCATGTTCGCTTCTTTTGTGTCTTAAGCAAAAATTCTTTGAATATATAATCTTTTGTTTTGGTGATCCACGAGATCTATATATCTTCCTAACTTGTTTGATCTGTATCCATCTCTTTTTTTTTTTTTTTTTTTTTTTCCCTATCACTTTAAATTTTCTTCTGAAATGGAAATAGATCTTTGGTGTTGTTTTTTATTATCTGACGGTTATATAACCTTAGTTTGCCCTCATTCTGCAAGATGAAAGTAGGGTGGATTTTAAGTTAAGTTCAAATGAGGCTTAATATTTCAAACACTCTTAATCCTTATTGATACTATTCAACAGAGATAAACCAACCAAATAATCCCTGTGTCATAAAGTTATTGAATATAGAAGATTTCTTTTTAACTCATTTGTTTGCAATACATTGCACATATTTCTGGTCCTAAATGAATCGACGAGTGTATGTAATAATCTCATTAGAGAAATAACTCTTTATTAAAAGTATTAAAGTATTATCTGTTTTTAGTTGGCAAATGGTTCCTTACATTCTGGCTTAAATTATCAGGAATAACATAATTGCCACAAATAAAATACATATTATATATATATATATATATATATATTTATTATTATTATTATTATTATTATATTTATTTTTTTATTAACAATACAATGCTAAACAAAAATCTGCACACCAGTCAAGCCATAAGACTTGTTTTTCCCACCGGAAAAGTTAGTTTAACAAAGAATCACATTTTTGCCTCATTCCATATTTAACATGGATTCCATTGAGTCTGTGTTTGCTGTATACAACAGCTTTCAAACACAACTTAGAAAAAGATGCAAAACCAGTGAACCACTCATGGACAGCTGTTTTATTGAAATCATCAGCATGAGGTTGGTTACTGGCTGGCCATTGAGGCTTGGCAGTGCTTATGAAGCAAAAAACAAAAAAGGTATGGTGGGGAAAAATTGTGATTGAAAACACCTTCCACCTGAAGTCTGTCGATAGTTAATACAATGCATCTTTTCCTAAGTTGTGTTTCAAAGCTGTTGTATACAACAAACACAGAATCAAAGGAGTCCATGCTTAAAATGGAATGACGCATACATGTTGTTTAACTAATTTGCATATGCCCACCCAGAATACTTTGCGTTACATATCACTGCAAATTTGTGATTCCTGTGGGAAAAGCAAGTCTTATGGCTTGACTGTTGTGTAGAATTTTGTTTAACATTGTATTAACTATCCACAGACTTCAGGTGTGTATATATTCTTCTGGTAAAAGCTGCCATATAGTAATTGGATTCCAACCAATAGACTTTGAAAGCTTGTGAGCCTTCTTCAGCAGTTCTGCATGTATGTGATATTCTCACAGAGGAAGCTGTCCAATGTAAAAAAAAAAAAATTCTCCTTTAGGACAAAGGTTTTGTAATGTCTTTATTTTGACAGTCCTGGCACATCTTTGTTCTTTTAAAGGACACTATAGTTTACAAAAACAACTTCATCTTAATTAAGTAGTTTTTGTGTATAGATCATGCCCCATGCAGTCTCATGTTTATGCAGCCCTAGCCACACCTCCCTGCAAGTGACTTACACAGCCTTCCTTAACACTTCCTGCAAAGAGTCATCTAATGTTTACTGCAAATTCCGTTTAATTTCGAATTTATCTCCTACTCTATTAATAGCTTGCTAGGCCCTGCAGGGGCCTCTTTTATGTACCGTATATACTCGAGTATAAGCCGAGTTTTTCAGCCCATTTTTTGGGCTGAAAAACCCCAACTCGGCTTATACTCGAGTCAGAGTCTGTATTATGGCAATTTGCATTGCCATAATACAGACTGGGGGGAGAGGGGGGCTGGCAGAGCTGTACTTACCTTTCCTGCAGCTCCTGTCAGCTCTCTCCTCCTCTGCGCCGTCCGTTCAGCACCTCGGTCAGCTCCCAGTGTAAGTCTCGCGAGAGCCGCGGCTCTCGCGAGATTTACACTGGGAGCTGACAGAAGAGCAGAACGGACGGCGCAGAGGAGGAGAGAGCTGACAGGAGCTGCAGGAAAGGTAAGTACAGCTCTGCCAGCCCCCCTCTCCCCCCACTGAACTGCCACTGGACCACAAGGGAAGGAGAGCCCCCCTCCCTGCCATATATCAAGCAGGGAGGGGGGACGAAAAAAAAAATATAAATAAAATAATAAAAAAAAATTAATAATAAAAAAAAAGGGGTATAAGGACCACTATGGGAGGGGGGGGGGGTATAAGGACCACTATGGAAGGGAGGGGGTGGGTTAAGGACCACTATGGGAGGGAGGGGGGTATAAGGACCGCTATGGGAAGGAGGGGGGGTATAAGGACCACTATGGGAGGGAGGGGGGGGGGGTAAGGACCACTATGGGAGGGAGGGGGGGGGGGGTAAGGACCACTATGGGAGGGAGGGGGGGGATAAGGACCACTATGGGAGGGAGGGGGGGTATAAGGACCACTATGGGAGGGAGGGGGGGATAAGGACCACTATGGGAGGGAGGGGGGGGATAAGGACCACTATTGGAGGGAGGGGGGTATAAGGACCACTATTGGAGGGAGGGGGGTATAAGGACCACTATGGGAGGGAGGGGGGGTATAAGGACCACTATGGGAGGGGGTGGGATAAGAACCACTATGGGAGGGAGGGGGGGTATAAGGACCATTATGGGAGGGAGGGGGGGGTATATGGACCACTATGGGAGGGATGGGGGGGATAAGGAACACTATGGGAGGGAGAAGGGGGATAAGGACCACTATGAGAGGGAGGGGGTGGGATAAGGACCACTATGGGAGGGGAGGGGGAAGTAAGGACCACTAGGGGAGGGGAGGGTAAGGACCACTAGGGGAGGGGTGAGTCAGGACCACTGGGGGGGGGGAGTGAAGGAACACGGGGGTGGGGAGGTAAGGACCACTGAGGGAGGAGGAGGGGAAGTCAGGACATATGGGGGGGGGAGGGGGCGGCAAAAATTTTTTTGCCTACGGCGGCAAATATCCTTGCACCGGCCCTGCACACACTGCATTCACACACTGCATTCATGCACACACACACACACTGCATTCATGCACACACACACTGCATTCATGCACACACACACTGCACTCATACACACACGCTGCACTCATACACACACACATACGCACACACTGCATTCATTATACACACACTGTAAATAAATATTCAATTAATATATTTTTTTTAGGATCTAATTTTATTTAGAAATTTACCAGTAGCTGCTGCATTTCCCACCCTAGTCTTATACTCGAGTCAATAAGTTTTCCCAGTTTTTTGGGATAAAATTAGGGGCCTCGGCTTATATTCGGGTCGGCTTATACTCGAGTATATACGGTAATTAAAGTTCAATTACAGAGCAGGAGAAGAGATAAAAACATTTAAAGTAAGTTACATCTGATTTAAAATGAAACCATCTTGTTTTCATTCAGGCTATGTCAGTCACAGCTAGGGGAGGTGTGGCTAGGACTGCATGAACAGGAATAAAAGTGATTTTAGTCCTAAATGGCAGAGTATTAAGCAGTAAAACTTCAGAGGCAAGCTAAAGATGTTTTGGTGATTATAGTTTCCCATTACCTAGAAATGGAGCTATGCTAGCAAGAATTTGACTATGCTAGTAGATATGGTGTACTTTAATTTAACCAATTCTGTGTTATCCAATTATAGACCATATTTTGCTTCTATACCTGTGCTAAACAGTTTAATGGACTTGATAATTTGATGGTTAGCATTAAAAATGTAAGGTGTTTTTTGTTTTCCTGTTTTATATAGGACAAAATAGTTGATAGTGTGTAATAGAAAAGGTCCTATTATAGTGTTCTGTATTGTTTGTCTTCAGCAGAAAATATAAGCATATCTCATTGAAATGTCAATCTTCATTATGTCCCTTTGGTTTTTAGGTGTTGCAAGCAGCCATCCTGATACAGATTTCAAAAACAAGGATTGGGTCTTTATTAACTACACATATAAACGTTTTGAAGGACTTACAGCTAGAGGAGCTCTTCCAACTTTTATTAAACCGAGGAAATGAAGCGTTTTCAAAGTGGGACTTTTTTTTGTTATTATTCTTTCATTGCCCTGAACTTTTGGAGCATGTGGGTGCTTTTATACTAAGAAGGACACCAACAAGACACTCAATCTATCCCGAATTTCTTATTTTTATATTGTACGTTTCTGGGAAAACTGTCATTTTCATGGAACAAGGGATTCATCTTGCAAAAACAGACACGTGTCCCTTGATAACACCTTTTTTCTTTTGACTGTTGATCATGCAAAATGCACAAGTTTTTAGATCAGTCTTGCATCTGCTAGAGCTTTTTATAGTATTTGAGAAACTTTTCAGTTATATCTCCAATTGCTTCCATAGATGAATGTGAAATAATTTCACCAGGATGGGAGATTTCTCACGGATCCTCTGCAAAAGGGTGTTTTGTGTGTGGGGGAAAATGAGTGCTTTTTGATTCTACTATGAACATTTAGCATTACGATACTATTTAATGCATTAAAGAGTAGTATGCCCTGATTAGAGTGCCTGATTTTGTTGCTGTTTGTTATACTTTTTGTCATTCCTGGAGATTGTAAGAAGGAAGAGTCTTTTGGAAGCATGTGAAAAATGTTTTATTTTATTTATTTACAGTTGCCTTACAAGACGCATGTTCAAGTTATGAAAAAACCTGAAACAGAAGTGTTAGCATTTTCTACAGTTTTGCTTTGAGGATTTTCATCCGCTATAAAGTAGTGAACTCTTTGCTTTATTTGTTTTTTCTTGTTTTTTTATTTTTAAGCATTAAACTAATATGGTGCCTTATCTCTGAAAAGGGACTGCTGGGATTTAATTTTATGATAGTACATAAGTATTAGAAAATTCATGCTGCTTGTTGTATTTATAACAGATCATTGCAACCCTCTATTAAAATTGGATGATTAGGGTTTTAATTTAAAGGGACAGGAATGATTTATTGAAAGTTTGGATTATTTAAGAAAGTACATTTATAGAAGTTTAAATATGCATGTAAATGTTGTGAAACATAATTATTTTTACATATTACTGTGGGAAATCTGCATATAATAACAATCAAACAAGAGGACTGCCATTAATTCTCCGCTCGTTTTTTTGGTCACAGAAATCCAAACTGGGTATGGCACTCGCCAATCAGGTAAATGGAGCAGCTCTGTGGTGCCAGTCAGATAATGGAACCTTTAATTCCCTCAGTATATTCCAGAATGAACAATCCATATCTGGGCACACGTAGGCTCTTCCCAAGATGCAGATGTTATTCAGAGTGGAACAGGTTCTAAATAAAGTATGCATCTTGGATAGAGCCTATGTGTGCCCAGATATGTATTTCTCGCACTATTTTTGGTCAGTGACCATGGCTTTAATTCACCTTTTTACTGATTGGCTGAAAAACAGCATGCAGCCATGAAGAGTCATAAAAAGTTTTTGTTTGCAAATTGAACAATTTTTATTTTCTCTTGCATAGCTCTGTGTAAATTTCATTACTTGCTTTCTCTAAAAAGCAAGGCCTTTTCATGCTAATAATGCTAAAAGTCCCAGAATATTAGCGTGCATGTTTAAACTTCTCCCCAATCTATTTCATAACAATGAATTTTATGTTGTCACAAACATTTTAAATGCTATCTGAACTTGGTGTGAGTGTTTCGATTCATTGCTTTTGTCTATAACTCTTTGTAACTCTGTGTATATAAGTCATCGAAAAAAAACCTTTTGCCAACATTTACAAGATTTGCATGTATTATTTGTATGCCAATGTATTTGTTTGTCACTTAAGTACTGCAATGAATTCTGAACGGTCTAATTTGAGCATCAGTGCCCAAATGTTGTAATGAACCTCTATTAATGCTTAAACTGGTTCATTTCAGTAGTCGAGTTTAGAGTCATTCTAACCTTAAAGGAACATTATAAGGTCAGGAACACAAAAGTGTACTCCTGAACCTATAGTATTAAAAAAAAAAAAAAAAATACCCCCTTTACCCCCTTAAATAATTAGAAAACTTACCTTATTTCGAGCAATGTGTGCATCTGCTGGCACTCACGCTGCCCTGACTCCTTGGCTGACATCATCAGAATTTATCATCTCAGCCAATCACAATGCTTTCACTTAGGAATGCATTGGATTGGCTGAGATCGTCAATTCTGATGATCTTCGCCAAGGAGGTGGGTGCTGAAGCCAAATACAGCCCTGGCCAATCAGCATCTTCTCTTAGAGATTCGTTGAATTAATGCATCTCTATGGGGAAAGCTCAGCATTTCCATGCAGAGCCAGAAAGCACCTCTAGTGACCATCTGAGAAGTTGCCGCTAGAGGTGTCAGCCTAGTTATGTAAACATTGCATTTTCTCTGTAAAGTCAGTGTTTACTGCAAAAAGCCTGCAGGGACTGACTGTACTCATCAGAACTACATTAAGCTGTAGCTGTTCTGGTGACTATAGTATCTCTTTAAATTTGGTGTGCAGCGTACACAAAATATTAAAGGATTACCCTAACAAGTTAAGCAAATGACAGATCTTGTAATCTCATTTTATTAGTTTCCAAAAGCTTTAACATAAAAATCTTTCTAAAAGGTCATGTTTTATTTCTTCTTCTACAACAAAATCTTTTAACAAGCCCAGAGAAAATAAAAATGGCACATGCTTATCCAGAGGAATTTTCTTTATTTTTGTGCATATTTTTGTCATTGGAATGTCAGACATGATGTTTAATGATACAATATTGTATAGTTTATTCTGTGGGTGGTACAGCATCTTTTAGAATTGTTTTATTAGTACAATAATGGAGCTGCTGGCTAAAATAGACAGTGTTGCATATTCTGTGCATTATTTTCTGTTTGCACTCTCCTACTATTAGTTTAGTTAATTCTTGGCAGATGTTTGACTCTACTCCCTTTTAATATGAATGTTCCAATGTGTAATAACCTGACTTAATAATAATACAGTACAACTATCTTGCTTTTGCAATGGATTTCTCAGGAGATCAAGAGCAGTACTACTATTAAAATAAAATATGAACCAATAATTGGACTATTCCTTGACATTGGCAAGATCCTCAGCCTCACTATGGCTGAGCTCCTGTACTCCAAACGAGTACCTCTGCCCAATCCGCTTCCTAGCCGTTGTGGAGGGAGCCTGGAACTCTTCAACCCCAGTGACTGGGGGTCTCTGGAGCTTTCCACGCGCCCAAACTGTAGCTCTCCTTCCACGTAAGTATCATCCACTCTGCCTATTCTGCTGCAGCCCATCTCCAGGCAGGTATCCACCTCTGCCTGCAATGTGATTGCTATAGCGTTTATAAAGGCACTTGTGGCTCCCAGGTCTAGCTCTATTGATTTATTTATTTATTTTTCCCAGGGCTAGAGGGATCGTGCAGCCAGCCAAAAGGAACTAACATAACATTCTTTATTTTTACTCTGGACTAGTTCATTACATTAACCTTGCTGTGACAAATACAATTAACTAAACGATATCAGAAAACATACAGGAACTTTTAATAACCTAATATATTGAAAAAGGGGTGGGAAAGACCATAACTTACACAAAATCACTCCTGTCTGCAGAATTTGAAAATGCAAATCTACCTGAATATGCAAAGTACCAAGTCTTGCTATTCAGGTGGTGCACACAACCATTGCTACCAACAGATGGCACTATACACGCGCCATAGTCAAATTGACCTAGTTGATAGCAATCATCATCAGCAGGACAGGAGAGCACACTAAATATTTTGCACACACCCTGCACCTATAATGGGCACAAAGTGAATGAATGAAAAAAAAAAATATCCTGAGGTTTCTTCTAAAATGCAGTTTTTATTTGAAACTAGGCAGTGGAAACTTGAAGACCTGTCGTCAGTGATTGGCCCTCCGTTTCTGGAGCACCCTGCAGGAAGTATTTCTCCTCCCCCCCAATCACCCCACTCCAGTATTAGTCAGGCTACGGGGGACATTTAACATATTCCATAATTATATCATACTATAGAAAGGCAGACAGTGTATACTTCTCATTCAAGTTCTTATCCAATACAGTGCCTGGAAAAGCATTCTTTTGCGATCACCACCTCTTCCTGGGGGAGGAACATGATCAATGGCCATCAATTTCAGGGATGTAATGTATGCTTCAGTTCCAAAAAAGGTTTCGCCACCGGAAGTTCTGTTTTGTTATCCCTCTATGCAGTTCTTATAATAGACCTATGATTCCTGATCCGTTCCCTTAACGGTAGGTCGGTCTTTCCAATATAGGCCAATCCACAGGGACATAAGTTTGTAGACCAAACTTGGCTCTATAAATATGGCTTAAGAATAGGGCACATAGACATATTTACAGTAGGAAGACCTTAGGCATTGCCATATTAAAGTAACAATAAAATATTGTGTAAGTTGTGAAGTCATATGCCATAGAGAAGGATTGAGTAGCCAAATGGGAAAGAGTGCAAAGGAGAGAGAAAAGAAGCAGAAGAAAAGGATAGAATATGGGTCGTGAAAAGAAATAACCTCTGTTTTTAATCTTTCAAGATTCTTTTCTTTCAGGAAGTGTTCCGGAGTATTGGAGGAAGGCAGATGTGGTTCCTATATTCAAAAAGGGTTCAAAACCCTTGCCTGGAAATTATAGACATGTGAGCTTAACTTCTGTGGCTGTAAAGGTATTTGAAAGGTTATTATGGGATAATATTCACAAATTCTTTGAGCAGTACATGGTTATCAGCAAAAATCAGCACGGTTTTATGAAGCACACGTCATGTCAAATTAACTTGATTGCATTTTACGAAGAAGTAAGTAGAAGTATAGATCAGGGTGTTGCAGTGGATGTGATCTATTTGAATTTTGCCAAGGCATTTGATACAGTTCCACACAATAGATTAGTGTTCAAACTCGAAGACATTGGTCTAGATGCAAATTCTTGTTCTTGGGTAGAACATTGGCTTAACAATAGAGTACAAAGAGTTGTCATTAATGGTAAATTTTCAAGCTGGACAGAGTTGGCAAGTGGTTACCCTCAGGGTTCTGTTCTGGTACCCCTTCTTTTTAACATGTTTATAAATGATCTTGAAAAAAGCATCGAAACTCATGTTTAAGTGTTTGCAGATGACATAAAAATCTGTAAAGTAATACAATGTGAGCAAGATATTACTTTGCTGCAGAGGGATTTAGATCGACTGGGGGACTGGGCACTCAAATGGCAGATGAAATTTAATGTTGAAAAATGCTAAGTTAAGCACTTCGGCGTAAAGAATGCACAAGCAACGTATACCCTTAATGGAAGCAAATTAGAGAACACATGAAAGGGACTTGGGAATTGTTATAGACAACAAACTATGCAACAATGTGCAATGTCAATCAGCAGTGGCTAAGGCCAGTAAGGTATTATCATGCATGAAAAAGGGCATTCATTCTCAGGATGAGAATATAATTTTGCCTCTTTATAAATCGCTGGCAAGACAACATATTGAATATGCTGTGCAATTTTGGGCATCTGTTATAAAGAAGGCTATTATGGCACTAGAAAAAAAGTGCAGAGGTGGGCTACAAAAATAATAAAAGGAATGGAACATATCAGCTATAATGGAAGGATAACAAATGTAAACCTCTTTAGTTTAGTTTAGAAAAACGTCGCCTGCAAAGGGATATAATAACATACAAATATATTCGGGGGCAGTACAAACCATTATCTGGAAATCTATACATAAACAGGGCTATACATAGGACACGAGGTCACACATTTAGGCTGGAAGAAAGGAGATTTAATCTAAGACAAAAGTTTTTTTGTTTTTTTGTTTTACAATAAGAGCAATAAGGATATTGTATTCTCTGCCTGAAGAAGTGTTTTTTATCAGAGTCCATACAGATGTTTAAACAGTAACAACAGTAGATGCAACAGTAGATGCATACTTGCAAAAACAGAGTATTTAAGGATAATATTTTTCAATGTAGGGTAATAGCTTCTTGATCCAAGGATCAATCTGACTGCCATTCTGGGATCAAGAAGGATTTTTTCCCCTAGTTTGTCGCAAAATTGGAAGTGCTTCAAACAGTTTTTTGCCTTCTTTTGGATCAACAGCAAAAATGTGAGGGAGGCTGAATTTGATGGACGCAAGTCTTTTTTTCAGCTATGTAAATAGCCTGCGTGAAGATCTAATAACGGTGTGTCCCGGTGAGCAAGCAAAAGATATCCCGGGACAAACCAGATTATCTGAATTCTAGAATGTGCGGCTAGTGGACAAGAATACAAAAGTAATAAAAGCAACCTAAATCAAATTAAACTATTCAGCCTCTTCCCCGAATGTAAAGGAGGCAAGAGAACAGCAAACTATATGCACAGCAAGGTAAGAAAGCCAGAGGACCACATTAGAGAATTTAGTGAGCAGCTCCACCGACATGTGATAGTCTTCCTTCTTCACCGGTGAAACGCACAGCATGAAATTAGCAGAATTGTGTAAGCTAGTTCAGGCACTTTGTGGAACCATTTATGACATAGGGGACACTTGGAAATCCACCTGAACAGCTTGCCCCTCCTTCCCATGTCCACAGGGTTCCTTGGCCAGCAGCCTCCTGCACCTCCATTTGGCCAATAAAGTTTCAGCATACATTTACAAGTGGCTCCAAATATCTCCCATCGTCTTGAGTCAAGCTCCACACAGCCCCTGACTACCGGTCTGCTACATTATCCCAGACCAGCAGGGCTCACAGCAAAGGGGACACTTTCCAGACCCTCCACCAAGACCCGGAGATGGATGCCCCTCCATTTCATCACCGATCACATACAGCATCTTGGAAATAGGACGTCAGTCTGTAGGACTGTAAGTAAGCAGATTTTGATCTATGAATATTGTAGCAAGATGTATAAACTGGGCAAAGGCTTGTAAAAGTGGTTAAGCTCCAACTTGTAGCGGAGCTCCCTGTACCCCAGCTGGGTACCTCCGCCAAGAATCGCTTCTTAGCTGGAACCGGGGACCTCAGCGTTTCTGCCCCAGTCGCTGCCGCTTGACTGGGATCCTTCTGGAGCAAGATAGGGGACTAGCTCTATTTCCTGTGAGGGATTGGACAATACACAGTCCTGGGAGCTATAGTCCTTACAAGGACTTTCACCGCTGAATCCTCCACAAGCTGGAACCAAATGCTGAGTAGTGAATAGTCATTTCCCCTCCCAGTAACTAGACAACATATTTCTGGGATTACAACTGATTTTAATTAGCCAAACTAAGCCTTTTTATGCATAGACCCCAACAGTAGGTCTCCAAACAATACAATACAAGCCCCACCCAGGAATCTCTGGGCCTGGGAGATTATTGAGTTAAAGACTGTAAGCCGATTATCTCCCAGGAACAGAGAGCCAAACACAAAAACATAAAAGTACCCCCAAAACATGATAAAAACATAATTGCATATCCCACATCCCCAAAAAGCCTTGATCTGATGATCCAAATAGCGCTCATATCCATGAAGTTTAGGACAACGCCACTGGGGCAAAGTTATGACTGGCCGCACACGTGGTCATAGCCCAAAATAGTTCCAGAGCGTTTTATGTTCCTCTTAGTCTCAGGCACCTTCCCTCCAAAAAGTGCTCTCCTGGTGGTTCAAAACCATGGATCAAGTTGTCCGGGAACCGCAAGGTCACCTAGTCGAAAACAGTCCCATAACATTCGCGGCTAATTACAGATGAGGTGACCGGGAACCACGAGGTCCTTATGCCGAAATTATTTCCATAACGGTCTGCTAAGTATTGCTGAGGACCTTTTGTGGGTTTGTTCATGCAAACAGCTGCCAGGGAGCTAGCGTTCGGTTCCATTCGTGAGAAGGGAAAGTGCCGAACCAGGGGCACCGAGGGAAAGCTGCTAATAACACTGTGATAAAACCATATATTCATTAAATAAATAATGTATAGGGGATAGTGACTGATACACAGATGATTTGTACAAATTGAATTTAAGTCTGTCATTACAGTTGTTTACATCTTGGGGCAGTCATCCTGACATGACTTGAATCATTGATTCCCCATTGGTTGGGGAAGGGGGTATCTCAAGCTTCTGTATGTAGTGTTAAAAAAATGTTAGTGTAGGTTTGTCAAACTTAACCCCATATTTGATCTCCTGAGTCTGGTAGAGAGTTAAGGGAGTTGTAGTTTTGACAAACCTGCTCCAACCTCTCTTTTCGAAGCAGGCAGGACATATTATTTTCCCCCAAATCAGTTGAATTAATTAATATAGTACTTATAATGCAAATACAGTAAAGATTGCTGCCACCAAAATGGACACATTTTGAACGCTGACTGTTCCGTCATATAATGGTTCTCCAAATTCTGGCCCCCAGATGTTGCTGACTCCCATGACTACAACTTCCATGATTCTCTATCTATTTAATGCAAGGAGTCATGGGGATTGTAGTTCAATTGTAGTATTGTATGTATTCCCCTTTTTTATTTCAGTGGAGATACTAACAAGACATGGACTGTTGGTGGGCCATGAGGATTGGCTTGGGCATTATTTTTTAGGTCACCCCTCTTTTAAAAAAAAAAAAAAAAAGCAGAAGTGGTCATTTGATTGGAGTAAGCTTTAAATTTAATGTAACACTATAGGGTCAGGAAAACAAACATGTATTCCTGACCCTGTAGTGTTAAAACCACTATCTAGCCTGCTCCTCCTTGCCTCCCTAAATATAGTAACATCTTACTTGTATTCAAGTCTGCAGCTGCTGCCTATGCCCCCTGTTCAGCCTGCTTGGCTGACATAATCAGAAATGTTATTCTGAGCCAATCACAATGCTTTCCAATAGGATTTGTGGTGGAATTTCAGTGAATGTAAATATAGTAGGCAGAGATTTCCACGTGGCATATGTGTATGTTGTGTCAGTTAGTTAGCTACACGTAGCTAGGATATTGTCATCAATGTACTGAGCATGTGCAGGAATGCAGGAACTGAAATTGCGCTTATTTCTCCTTTGTCTTGGATGAGCCATGTGGTCTGACCAGATGAACAAGTCTATACTCTGCTCATCGATTGGTTAAAGGTATATGTGGGCGTAGCTATTAATGGGAGGAGTTATAGTACTATAAAAGGAATGTACACCATGTATTGGTCTTTCAGATCTGTTTTGGAACGATAGTTCATCTGAGGCCTGATCGCTATGTTAATAAAGACTTCTTACTTCCTGAAGACCTGCATCCATCTCTCTGTGTTTGGCTTCTGTTAGTTTACTCGGTAACAGATTGGCTGAGACTGTCAAGGCGGTAGATCAGGGGCAGAGCCAGCACAAGCCAAACACAGCCCTTGCCAATCAGCATCTCCTCGTAGAGATATATTGAATTAATGCATCACTATGAGGAAAGCTCAGTGTCTGCATACAGTGGGTGGAGACACTGAATGGCAGTACTGCACAGTGTGCAGCATTGCCCAAAGAAGCACCTCCAGCAGCCATCTGAGAAGAGGCCAATGAAGGTATCATTAGGCTATAATGTAAACACTGCCTTAAACTGAATTATACTCACCAGAACAAATACAATAAGCTGTAATTCTTCTGATTACTATAGTGTCCCATTAAAGTACAAATTCCATGACTTTCTTTTTCAGGTTTACTGAACAAATTGTAATGTAAGTGTGCTACATTTGTTCAGATTATTCCAATATGTTCATGCATTTAGAATATGCTATAAGTACTCCTAGTGACATTAGGCTATGTTTTACATGTTATCTATCAGACTGACTTCTGCTAATTATAGATGGGAGTTATTTGATAAAATTGTGGAGGGCTGTTATGATATTCCCTGCTTTGACATGTGGCTGTTAGATGATGCTAATTCTCTATTTGCACCATTGAACAAATGAACATATTTAGGAAGGAGCCTTGTTGCCTCCTTCATCTTAAAGTCTATAAACATTGGTTTAGTCAACAGGTTTCAGTTTGCTGTATTGGCTAATTTCAACCACTGGTAAGCAAAAAATTAAACAATTTCCCCTCTTGTCTATGTATGTACCTGTAGATGGTATTTGTTACTAAACAGGGCTGAAGCTTTGTTCAACTCCATCTACAGTCTACACTTTTATATATTTGATGTTAAAGCGGGCCTTCTCTTTATCTGAGAGGAGATGTCACCTCTCTGGAAATTGCAGGGTATGATAAATCTAAATAATCTATAACTTGTTCACCCCTCATTGGATGCTGTATTTACATTCAATCATTAAAGACTTGGCAACTGACATCACAATCTAGTTCAGTCCAGGACTCCAGTCACATCCAGGGCACACTTTATGTTGCAGAAGAAGAAACAGAATCCTTACTGTGTTTGATGACCGAAATGGGTAGAACGTAGAGCAGTGGTTGGCAGGGAGCCAGTATGGAGGCACTCAGTTCTAGGAAAGAGCAGTGTGGATTACTAATTTTATGTTTTTCTCATACCTAACAAACACTATAGGGATAAGGTATAATATTCACTTGTAACTTTTTATTTACTTTTCAAAACCATTGATTTGAATAGCAAAAAAAATGAACATGTACTTCTTGTAAAGGTTGTGCACAGTTTTACATACACAGAGCTGCGTTGTGTTACGAAGATCAAATCTGCATGACCAATTAGTTCTGGAACTTACCTCCTTCTCTTATTCCCCTTTCAAAGGCCTCTAGACCTAATTTATATATATATATATATATATATATATATATCTCCAAATACAAGGTATGACCAGCACTCACGTTTTTGTTGAAGGGTTAAAATCTGTAGATTTTATTTAAACATATTTAAAAATAGCAGCTCAACGTTTCAGTCCTCTCCTGGGACTTTCATCAGGAACACTAGCCATACACAGAACAAAGAAACATATATAAAGGAAAGAAATCATTAGAAAATTAGCTTACCCCAGGTGTATACACTTTCTGATGCGTCCCAGAGTCCCCAGTGCGCATGCGTGTGCGTGCTCCTCCCCTCGAAAACGTGACTACGTAACGTACGTTGCCATGGGAACCGGAAACAAGCCCGGTCACCATGGCAACCTGGTCACGACGTGAATACTGTGAAGAGTCCGAAATACGTGCCACAACATAAATCAAGTGCAGTTTAAAGTGCAATGTATATTATGCCTAAAAGAATCAACATATATAGAAATAAAGCGGGCAACTATCTATACTCCTTCAAAGTAACCACATTAGAATTTGTGTCAGTCACAGCTTAATTCATATTTAAAGAGACAGACAACAGCCATAATTTAAAGCATGGAGTCCGCATAAAATGTGCAAATATAAGCGTTTGTGTAAAAGAACAGCGAGAAATAAAGCCCATCTGGGATCTTTAATTCTGGGATCTTTAATTGCAAAAGTGCAATGATGAAAGTGCATAGTGAATAGATCAATGAATTCAAGTGTTGCCATAATGTATATGAAAGTAATAGTGGCATTCAAGTATAATATTCTAAAGTGCACAGAGTAAATCCATTATATAGATTAGGGCATCTTAAACAGAGGCAAAAGAGAGAGAGGCATATATAAAGATAAAAAGTCAAATAATACTAAAGGATGTTAAAAAGTAAATCTCACAAAACATTTGTTAAAATAAAAAATTATGAAAACGTATGTTACAAGTGACTTATATGAATGAATGATACAAAATAATTTCATTCAGTCCTCTCGGGGCTATAGTGTCCAGTGTATATACCCAGAATGTCTCTCGAATCAGGAGAAGTTTACCTCTATCACCCCCACGATTTGGCAGTGGAATATTTATTTATTATTTATTATTGCCATTTATATAGCGCCAACAGATTCCGTAGCGCTTTACAATATTATGAGAGGGGATTTAACTATAAATAGGACAATTACAAATAAACTTACAGGAACAATAGGTTGAAGAGGACCCTGCTCAAACGAGCTTACATTCTATAGGAGGTGGGGTGTAAAACACATTAGGACAGGAATTTACAATCAAATAAGGTGAGCTGCCCTTTAGGAGAGGGCAAGAGACCGGTATGTGAGGTAAGGGTTAGTCTTGGAGGCCATAAGCTTTCCTAAAGAGATGGGTTTTAAGGCACTTCTTAAAAGATGCAAGACTAGGGGAGAGTCTGATGGCGGTAGGCAGGCTATTCCATAGGAAGGGAGCCGCCCGCGAGAAGTCCTGCAAGCGCGAGTTGGCCGTACGGGTGCGGACAACGGACAGGAGGTGGTCACGGGCAGAGCGGAGAGACCGAGAAGGGACATACCTATGGATCTGTGAGGAGATATAAGAGGGGCTAGAGTTGTTCAGTGCTTTATAGGTGTGAGTTAGTACCTTGAATTGACTCCTATAGCATACAGGAAGCCAATGTAAGGACTGGCAGAGGGGTGAGGTGTGAGAGAAACGACTAGAGAGGAAAATCAATCTAGCAGCAGCATTCATTACAGACTGTAAGGGTGCAGTACGGCTATTGGGAAGACCAATCAGGAGAGGGTTACAATAATCCATGCGGGAAATTACCAGAGCATGGACAAGCTCCTTGGTAGTATCTGGTGCAAGAAAGGGGCGGATGCGGGCTATATTTTTAAGATGGAATCTACAGGATTTGGCAACATGCTGGATGTGAGGCTCAAAGGTGAGACCAGAGTCAAGTATGACGCCAAGACAGCGCGCTTGCAAGGGTGGACTGATGTTGGTACCACAAACTTGGAGGGAGAGGGAAAGAGGAGGACCAGTATTAGGAGGAGGAAAGACAAGGAGCTCAGTTTTTGAGAGATTGAGTTTCAGAAAGCGGGATGACATCCAGTCAGAGATGGAAGAAAGGCAAGCAGTGACACGTTGCAGGACGGCAGGGGAGAGGTCCGGGGAGGAGAGATATAGCTGGGTGTCATCAGCGTACAGGTGGTAGTGAAATCCAAAAGAGGTAATAAGTTTGCCAAGAGAGGCAGTATAAAGAGAAAATAGAAGGGGACCAAGGACGGAGCCTTGGGGAACTCCAACCGAGACAGGGCAAGGGGAGGAGGTATCATTAGAAAAAGAGACACTGAATGAGCGTTGGGAGAGATAAGAGGAAAACCACGAGAGGACAGAGTCACAGAGACCAAGCGATTGAAGAGTTTGAAGAAGGAGAGCATGATCAACGGTGTCAAAGGCCGCTGAGAGGTCAAGAAGAATTAGTATGGAGTAGTGGCCTTTGGATTTAGCTGCGATTAGGTCGTTAGTAACTTTGATAAGGGCAGTCTCTGTAGAGTGGAAAGGGCGGAAGCCAGATTGAAGGGGGTCAAGGAGAGAGTTGGAATTGAGGAAATGAGACACACGGGTAAAGACAAGTCTTTCCAGAAGCTTTGAGGAAAAAGGGAGCAGAGATATGGGACGGTAGTTAGAGGGGGTGGATGGGTCGAGGGATGTTTTTTTTTAGTATAGGTACTACAGTGGCATGTTTAAGGTCAGCAGGGACGATGCCAGAAGAGAGCGAGCAGTTGAAGATGTGTGTTAGAGAAGGCACGAGACAAGTGGAGAGAGATCTAATAAGGTGAGATGGGACAGGATCGAGCGGGCAAGTGGTGGGGCGAGAGGAGCAAAGAAGAGCAGCCACCTCTTGGTCAGTAGCTGGGGAGAATGTCTGAAGGGTAGGAAAGGCATGATCTATGTGTGATTGAGAAACAGAAAGGCAAGGAGGGGAGAATTCTTTCCTTAGCTGTTCAATCTTGTCAGTGAAGTAACATGCAAAGTTATCAGCAGTAAGGTTAGTTTTGGGGGTGGCCACAGCAGGGCGAAGAAGAGAATTAAAGGTGTGAAAGAGACGCCTGGGGTTGCGGGAACATGAACTAATGAGAGCGGAAAAATAGGACTGTTTGGCAAGGGACTGAAAAATAGGACTGTTTTGCTTCACTGTATGAACACAATATGAATCTATAATGGAGAAAGTCTGCCTGGGTGCGGGACTTCCTCCAGGAGCGTTCAGCACAACGGGAGCATCTTTGCAGGTAGCACGTTGATTTAGTATGCCATGGTTGGGGGCGGGTCCTCCTCGAGGTGCTTGTTTGGAGTGGTGCTGCAGTGTTCAAGGCAGATGTAAGAGTAGAGTTATATATGGAGATGGCCCGTGAAGGACAGGAGAGGGAAGGGATGGACAGCAGTTGAGAATCAATGTCAGCTGACAACTGTTGGAGATCAAGAGAATTAAGGTCCCTCCTGAGTTGAGGGGGGTTAGGCTGAGGTTTTTGGGTGAGGGGGTATGTGAGAGCAAATGATAAGAGGTGGTGATCAGAGAGTGGATATGGAGTGTTGCAGATATTAGATACTGTACATGCATAAGTGAAGATTAGGTCAAGGGTATTGCCAGCTACATGGGTGGGAGAATTTGCCCACTGCGATAGCCCGAGGGAGGAAGTAATTGAAAGTAGTTTAGTGGCTGCAGAGGTCAAAGGTGGGTTTATAGGAATATTGAAGTCCCCGAGAATTAGGGATGGAATGTTAGAAGAGAGGAAATAGGGTAGCCAGGCAGCAAAGTGGTCAAGGAAGAGAAGAGGGGAACCAGGGGGACGGTAAATAACAGCAATGTTAGCAGAGAAGGGTTTGAATATGGTCTATTGCCAAAAACGTAAGTGCTGAAAGCGGATGTTGGAGGGCGAGAAAGTGCTTGGCAACTGGTTGGTCAGATGTACCATCACGGTAGGCCACCCGTATACTCGATCTGTGTCCCCTGATTCTTTCACATAGGGGTGTCTCAGTTTTACCGATATAAGAAAGTCCACAGGGGCAAGACAACTTATAAACCACATACGGAGTCTTACAAGTGATGGTATGCCGTATCTGGAAGGTTTTCTTCTTATGTGGGTGCTGAAAAGTATGGGATGGTGTCATATGCCCACACGTAACACAGCCCAAGCAGCGAATACTCCCCCGACTTTGTGCTTCGGTATTTTTTTACTTCATAACTTCTTATCGGGTCTGTATGGACTCTAGACCTAATTCTTATATATATATATATATATATATATATATATAATTATTTTTATTGTACAAGATGGTAGTGACATTGTACAGGAAAAGGTATATATTGCAACATTGTCAATGAATCAACTTAATATTTACATCAATGTCATGTAGAAGTAGTAATATAGTTATATGTTATTAGGTGAAACTACGCAATGTAAGTTCAAACGAGCGACATATTAAAGTGATGCACCGAATCTTACGGCGCACCCTGGTACCACCACTTTATTGCAATATCATGCATAAGTACATTGCCAAGGCCTAAGCCGTAACCTGGTTGATGGCCGCTCCCATGTCTGGCCACTTTCTCAGTCGGTCGTAAAAATGGCCCTCCAGTGCGGCCAACCACCCTCAAGCATGTACATTATTATTATTATTATATTATTCATATAGCGCCATCACATTTGTGTGCCTCCATGTGGTCTTTTGTGAAGTGTCTGTTCCTATGTTGTCCTCAAAGTAGTGTTGGATTGAGGTGTGTATTTGTGAAGTAATGCCCTGTTCATTAAGTAATAGATTGTTCAACTTCCACTGATAGGATCTCAGTGGCAGAGAATGGGTCTGAATGGCAAGACATAGGCACATAGTCTGACCATGTCATTGAGCCATATGAGCATGAGCTGACTAAGTGTAGAAATCTGTGTGGGGAAAAAAAAAATGTCTAGTCTTGAGTATGTATGTGACATGCGAGTAGTAGGAATAGTCTCTCATGTTCGGATGCGTGATTCGCCTGTAGTCCCATAGCTGCAAGAAGTGTGAGAATTGTTTACGTACAGATGTTAATTGAGTGGATGTTTTAGATGTCGTATCTAGGACTGAGTCAAGTGAGACATTAAAGTCGCCCTCCATGAGACTCTCCACTATATGCATATATTTCTTGAGCGCTTTACATTGTTTCCTATTAGGCAAATATATATTTACAAATGTAACCATATTTTGGCCTTTCACTGGTAAAAAATCTTCCCAAGTCATCTGTCTTGTGGTCGACATAAGTGAACGGCACCTGTGCATAAAAATAGAATGGCAACCCCACGAGCCTTTGCCTCTGAGTAATGGGCAAAATAGCTAATTGGATATTTACGGTTATGAAAATTTTGAGCCGCTTCTTTTCGAAAGTGGGTTTCTTGAACAAAGGCTATGTCATCCTTCAACTTATGAAACTCTGTTAAAGTGAAGGAGCGTTTTTCCGGAGAATTTATTTCTTGAACATTAAGAGTTATGACTCGGAGGGTGGCCACCTGTTGAGATTGGGGTGGGAGGTGTGTTCCCCTCCCCCAGCAGATCACAATCAAATGTGAACAGAAAGAAAAATCAAAATACAACTATATACAGATAAATAATGAAAAATATAACTGAAGTGTTATGTAATGTGTCCCTGACACTAAAGGGCGTTGGGTGAACCCTCGGTGGCTGTCTCAAGTCCCACTTGTTCAGTGGACTGAGAACCTCTCTGTCACTGCAGGAAAGGTTCAATACCTATAGAAAGGTAGGGGATGAGGGGATGTAAGGGTTCGTGTACAGGGTGTGCGGTGGGGTTGGAGTTAAAGAGAATAGATGGCATGTATCTATATGGTCGCAGGAACCATCTATTCCCAGTAAGAATCCTTATGCAACTCTTTCAGGAGTGATTAAGGGTGAGGTTTGTTTGTAGTATATTGATGTATAACTTAAATAAAAAAAAAAAAAAATAATAATAATATATAACTATGGGTAACCATGTCAGAGAGCTTAGGAGGAGTGTGGTTGTGAATAAAATGGGATAGAAAGATAAATTGAGATTGCAGTGGTTGAGCCCTGTGATGGCCTATCTCCCCGCAAGTGATGCATTCCCAGGCAAGTATAAACACATACATAATACATATAACTTTCGAAACACCAGTGCATCAATGGCTGGGTATTAATTTCTCTGGCTTGAGTCATAAGACGTCCACAGTAACTAGTGTCAAAATATATCGGTACATTAGGGTAAACCATGGTTGTGTACCCCTCAGTAAGGTCCATCAACTGTCCGTCATATGAAATGGTGCATTCCTCCGGGTCTATCAACTGGTCGATGCGCTCGTGTTCGAAATGTCCTCTATTGCATCTGTCTGCCTTTTCTTTGCTTCCTGTTACCACCTCTGGCTTTGCGGGAGTTGTGGCCTTTCAGGTGTCAGAACCGGGCCATACCAGTCGCTGATTGAAGATGTTGGTAAGTCCATTGCCTGTTGAAAGACCAGCATGTCTTGAACAGTGTGAATGGTATGTTGAGCATTCTTGTATGTGGCGCTTAAGGCAAAAGGGAAGCCCACTGGTAACGTATTTTTCTGGCCCTGAGCTGGTCTGTTATTGGTCTCAGTGCTCTTCCTCCTTGTCGTGTAAGCCAGGACAAGTCTGGATATATAGTGATAGGGACATTGTGGAACAATAGCAGCTGAGATGAGTTTAGTAGAGCTGCCAATATGTCTTTCTTGCAGTGGAAGTAATGAAGCCTGCACATTACTTCCTGTGCTTTATCCGCCGACACTCCTCTGGGGAGCAGGGTGCGATGGGCCCGGTCCAGTAGTATTGAGGAGTCTGGAGGTTTGTGTAAGATCAAGTTAAAAAGCTCTTTCAGCATCATCCTAGTCGGTTTCGGGGAGCCCCCTAATCCTGAGGTTTCTTCGCCTCCCTCTATTATCTAGATCAGTGTAGTCGTCAAGTACCCCCAACCAGTCCAGTATTTAGGGATTAATCCCTGAATCCTGGACTGGCAGGGGTTACTTGAGGACTGGGTTCATCTAGATCAGTGTTTCCCAACCCAGTCCTCAAGGCACACCTACCAGTCCAGGATTTAAGGATTACCCAGTTTTGTCTAAGGTGTTTTTAGAAAAAAAAGAAAAAACACCTTAGACAAAACTGGGTAATCCTTAAATCCTGGACTGGTAGGTGTGCCTTGAGGACTGGGTTGGGAAACACTGATCTAAATCATCAATTGACCTTTGGATAGTTGTCAAATTAGTGTTTTATGCAGCTACTGTGTTTTGTAGGGAGTGCAGTTGTGTGTAAATCATGTCCCTGGTATCTTCCAGGGCGCTTACCCTATATCCCACATGGCGAATGTCAGCCCCTATGGCATCTAATTTAGTTTGGAATGCTACCTCAAATTTTCCTAGCATGCTTGCCAGTACTTGTTTGGAGGCCATATTTCTCAGCATGTCTCTCACCTCCATGTCTACGTGGTGGCCGGAGGCCTCGGAACCCCCCGAGCTAGATGGCGGCGTATCCGATCGTGGTGATTCCGGTGCCATATTGGGGCCTAGCTGGCTGGCATGGAGGTCCGCGTTGTCATGGAAATATTTTGTTAAAGCTCCAGATTTGCCCACCAGGGTCTTGCTGGTGTTTGCTGTGTTGATGTGGACGTTTTAATGTGTCCCATGATCGCTGATTTCGACCGATTACAATGGATTCCGCACACCGGATAGGAGAGCTAAGCTAGTATGCGACCATTCAGCTCAGCGGTTAGCTCCACCTAATAGACCTAATTATTTAACCATCATAGAGGATGAAGAACTTTAAGTGAACAAATAACTGTAAATTCTGTGACAACTACTGGAGATTTCAGTTCCCATTTGCATATAAATTATGTGGACTTCAAGTGCTGGCATGTCATTTTAATTTGTAAACACCATTTGTTATTTTTTTTTATTTTTTAATGAATGTTGAATAAACAAATGTGGAATCATGGCCCAACATGCACATGTTAGCTGCAATGTGAAGTTGGTTCTGGTTTTTGAACCTGTGGTACGTGTATCCCAGGAGGTACGCCCAGAGCTTGCCAGCTGGCCACCTTCAGGCTCCCCAGGAGGCTATACCATAAGGCAGGGTAGGCACCTGCTTATCTGAATGGCAGCTGCCTACTCTGCCCAAATACAGCATTCTATGGGCAGCTGTAGCCAGGCAGAGAAGGGGCTGTGTTCTCTTCCAACACTGCTCCCTCGCACGACCTGCAATGATGCTGGGAGCCGGGTTACGATGTCACTTGGCCCAGCATGAATAAGCAGCGCCCAAAGGTAGGGAGGCTGGGTGGACCTAAAAATAATAAAATTATAATTGTGAGTGTGTGAGAGAATGTGTGTGTCTGTCCATGAGTGTCAAATCAGTGAGTGTGACTGTTCAGTCCAAAATATCAAAATGTATTAACATTCAGATTTCAAAATAGAAATGTGTCAAATCCTCTTTAGTGATAAGTGATTTAAAAAGTAGTAGTGCATGGGTCATACATTCTAAAAATTCATAAAGGAGTACTTGAAGTACCATAATCATAGGAAAGGACCACAAACTGTCACTACAAAGTTGGAAGCTCCCAATTGTCTAAATGTCTTTGCATCATGTATTTAGATGATCAATCACTGAAACTAAGGAGCCTAGTCAAACCCTGAAAAACAGTCCCAGATAATTATTCCTACTTCACCAAACTTTGCGTATGTAAATGCGAAACTTGAGTACAGCTGCTCAGCCACGGAAAACCATAATGTAAAACTTATAAGGTTCTTGTGCGGATGTTGACTCTTAGTCAATTTGGACCTCTATAGTGAATGATGCAACCGGTGATATTTATGCGCTACAAGTTTTAGCACTCGATACCTCCGCTCTGTGTGTGGTCTACAATTTCATGGCTGGATTGTTGCTCCTCAAAGCTTCTTCACATAAATAATACAGTTTACCCAGGCAGACATTTGTCAAACTGACTTGGGACAAAGTCAGCATTCTTTGGATGGTTCCACATGAAAAGTCCCTGAACTCTTCAGCAAGACCCATTGTACTGTCAATGTATGTGCTGGATTTTATGATCCTCTTAGCAATGTGTTTGGCTGAAAAACTTGTTGGAGTGTCATTTTGCCCGTATATAATCCAGACGACCTAGTTCATCTGGTATCTCTAGCTGAAGGTCAGAAACTCCCTCCAGACAGCAGAGAAGATCAGAGTCAGATGTCTATTTGAGTAACTGACATCAAAAATATATTTATACATAATTATTTTTTTTCATATATAATTTAAAACACTCTCTTTTTACCATGCTGTTGATACTAAATGTCAGATTGATAGCTCATGCCGCCAGTTCTCACTCAACCCATGAAAAGCTTTATATCATGGTCCAAGATATAAGCACAACTGCACAATAAAACACTCACGTTTACTACATCACCAAGGTGTAATTTGATATAAGTTAAAAATATTTAATATAGGCACTCAAAAATGCTGCATTTTAACAAAGCCAACTGTATAAGGCAAAAGGCATCTTTATAGATTACACTGGCAAGAGATGAACCATATTTGTGAATAAGTGGAAAATCTCAGGTTACGAATGTGTACTCTAAACAAATATAAGAAAGGAAAAATTAAAACTAGATTAGCAAGAAACAAAACAAAAAAAATAATGGACCACTATCTAGCCCCCTGCTCCACTATCATAAAATCTTACATTTATTCCAGTCTGCTGGTGCTGGCTCTGCCCCTGCCCCTGCCCCTGATCAGCCTTCTTGGCTGGCATCATCATAAGTGATGATATCAGCCAATCACAATGCTTCCCCATAGGGAAACATTGGATTTGCTGAGATTGTCAATTCTGATTATCTCAGCCAAGGAGGCGGGCTGAGGGTGGGGCCAAACCGTACCTTGGCCAATCAGCATCTCCTCATAGAGATGCATTGAATCAATGCATCTCTATGAGGAAAGTTCAGTGTCTCCATGCAGACGATGGAGACAATGAGTGTCAGTGCAACACCCTGTGCAGTACTGCTCCAGGAAGCACTTCTGGAGGTGTCCCTAGAGCTAGACTGTAATGTAAAAAGACAGTGTTTACAGAAAAAGGCCTGCAGGGACTGACTATACTCACTAGAACAACTACATTAAGCTGCAGTTGTTCTGGTGACTATAATGTCTCTATAATATGTCAGAGGGGTAGCCAATTAAGAATTTTAAAAGGAAAGTTAGATGAGAAAATGAAAACAATCAAAACCTTTACTAAAAAGAAGGATAATGCCAGGGGGCGGGGCCTGACAGCCAACATGGCCGGTCGCACATCTTAAGAGCTCCTGCAGCAAAGGGCAAACTTGCTAAGCTACCAACCGAAATATATACTTTACCGGCAAACAGGGACCGGCACCAAACGAAGGAAGGCACCAGGACCAAAATGACATCTGTCCGGCACCGGTGTGCCGCGACACAACTTAGACTGACCGCGCGGCCTATGCCAGAGCCGAGCCTGAGGGACGGGAGAGGCGGCCGATCTCTTGGCGCGGGTCAAGCTTCTAAGCGGAAACCTATCGCAGCCCTGCTACCCCCCCCTTTGGACCGGCGGGGGTCATCCCGGTCCTCGCAGGGGTCGATCACCCCCACAAGCACAACAGGCCAAGCAACGAAATCCTCAATCCAACGGGACCTCGTAGGCCCAACCAAGATGGCGGCGCGGACGCGGCCTGGGCTCAAGCACGCAAATGTTAAACCGCCTAAGCACACAGGGGCCTTCTTTGACCGGCTACGCACCTATTTCTGGGCATTACTCAAAGCCAGGAGACAACCCTACAGGCAGGCGATGAGAGAGGTGGCGGCGTGGATACGCCCGACCACCCGACGCGCCCTACAGTGGGACCCCCCTCACAGCGCCAGGGCGACCTCCAGCCTGCATCAGAGCCGAAGCTCAAAAAGGCGAGAACCAGTGCCGGGCCCCTTGAATACCGAAACGCACGCTCAAAAGCCACAGAACACGGCCCAAACTACCCCTCAATCAGTGGTCCCAGCAACCAAAGACCCAAATACTACGTACCGCAACAGGAGATGGCGGGAAAAAGCGACAAACCCCTCGGGCGCCATCTATTCCTCTAGCCTGAGCCAGAGTGGGTCCAGCCATCGCCTCCTCTCTGCCACCCACCTTGCGGCACCGGACACATCCGACCACCACACGGGACTCCCTGACTCCCGAGCTTCCTTTACAGAGAACAACACAATGGAGGATGGAAGTACAACTCAGACCCTTCACGGGTTCGGGGGTGAGAAAGCTGTTACACAGAGCCATAGCCCGGCTCTCCCCTTGGACAATGCCTTCCAGTTTCCGTGCCTGGGAGTGGGGTGACGGCTCTGATCTGAACCATGGACCGTTCACCTGCTACCGAACCCACTTCTTCCTAAGTGCTTCTTCCACCCACAACTGCATGATCAGATGGGAGGTTGAGCAGCCACAAAGCCATCATCACATGCTCCGGTCTGGGGCATCCACCCACTGTCGGTCTCCCACCCACTGACATTGGCTTAACGACACTACCCATGGACTACCTTTAAACGGTGGACGAGTGGTCACTGAACTAGACGACAGCAGAGCCGAGCTTGTGAGGTTCCTGTAGAGCACACGGTTCTTAATGATAAGCTCCTGTTATTATTATTTCAAATGTATTAGATTCTGTTGTTCAGTTCCTTTAGCTTTAATATACATCGCCTGCCAGTTGCTTTACCTTGCAATATCGATCACCTTAAGAATGTAAGCATGTACTAACCAGCATCCCTGCAATGGGAGACTAACTACTAGACTAAGCTTGTTCCCCTTAAATGTAAAGATTAATAGAGAGTTATAAGCATAGAGCATCACTTAACGACGACCTGCATACCCTTAACAATGACCGAATGTACCCAACTATGTGTCCACACATATACACTAAAGTATAGCCAGCTTATGCTTAAACGTTATTTGGATTGTAGGCTCATTGACCTTTAGCGGCACTCTGTTTTAATTCACCTGTTACTAATGTAATTCTGTTAAACTTCCATTTAAAAATGTAAAACGCGCAATTGTCTCCTTACTTAAGCATGGCAAACTACTATTAAGTATAGTTGAATCGTATACCTAGCATGTTTTATAACGAAATGCCAATGTCAAACATACCGTTTAACATTTCATATTCTTTTATTAGCATTTCTTTTAGCCTGTCCTATGAGCCTGTTTTATCCGCGCAAAACGTAAGCCCCCCTACTAAAATTGTTAATGTTCGTTAAATACTCTAATTTTCTAACAACATGCTAGACTAAACATGTACCTCCCTGTTTACACGCATTGCCTAAATATTTATTCTAATGATCCTCGACTATTGTTTTCAACGAATTGCACACCGTCAGATAACCTGAATATAAAATGTATGTTTGTGTTGATGCCTACCAGTGGCACCTTTTGCATATGTGTTTGGAATGTGCAGAAATACCTAATGCCACCGAATATGTATGATACAGCATTGTGATTAGTCCAATATGTTGTTACTACTAAAATGAAAGGCTTTTTGTAAAACTAATGACACATCACCGCACTAATTATGTGGCTTCTAGTATGGCTTTCGCAACGATCTAACGTTCATATACCTTCACTCTATGTTTAAATCCAATTGTTTACGCCTGATAACAATATAAAAAATGTGCTTGATATTCATGTACCCCACATGTTCCACGTGGAAAAGCCTGAGGACTGCTATTGGGGCACCTCTCGTCTGCTTGTACTATGTATTTGCACGTCAAAAATAAAGAATTGAAAAAAAAAAAAAAAAAAAAAGAAGGATAATGCCAAAACATTAAGAAATAGAATTGTTGGTCCATTTAAATCTAAAATGATTATGCACATCAGTAAGCATTTGCAATATATTTACAGGTTGTGCTATTAAAATCAACAAACATCTATAAAGATAACATTTAGTTTTTGTTGAGCAAAATCTATCAGGCTCTATTAGATAGTGTATACAATAATATTAAATATTAATAAGTGCTACCTGATCCAGTTAGAAATTTAAGTGACTGCTTAAGGTCATGAACAAATTCCTATTTGTAAGGAAAAATTACAAATTGCTATAGATTTGTTTTCCCTTTCTTATATCAACAGCACTAGAGTTGTTTCAACATTTCATTCGAGCCAATGGATTTTTTTAACTTGTCAAGTTCATCCACTTTGGGAGGGTGATTGATGACAACATCTGAATGTTCTGAAATATTAGCTACAGTTACTGATAAGGTAGAAACCATTTTGCTGGTCACACACTGGAAATCGACATGACGGCTTTTTCCTTCCTCTTTTTCCCAAGACAACTGAATAAAAGGACGTTGCACATAATTGTAGATAACCTCGGTTTTACCTCCAGGTCTCCATTTTACTTTTTCTTTATTTGTTGGAAAGCCTAGGAAAAAACATTACAAATAATATATTTATATCTATGGGCAGACGAAATATTGACTTTTGATGATGCTTTTTGAGACTGATAAACCACATGTGATGTTGATTTAGAATAGTCATAGGCAACCTTCAGCCATCCAGATGTTTTGGACTACACCTCCCATGATGCTTTGCCAGCATTATGGGTGTAAGAGCATTATGGGGGATGTAGTCCACAACATCTGGAATGCTGAAGGTTGCCTATCCCTGATTTAGAATCATATAAATTAACTTATAACGTAATATTTCCTTGTTTTAGTATATAATTTGTAAAATATTAACACTAACTGCTCAATGTAATAAACACTCACAAGGCTGTTCATTAAAACTGGAATTATCAGAAATTGGGACAACTGTAGCTGGAGAATTTGCAATTCCTTGGTCAGTTTCAGAGAATATTTCTCATATTTTGCCAGGAACATTACTACATTAATAATCTGATCTTCAGTTTACCTCTTAGGCAATATAAGCCTAATGATAACAGGACAAGCAGAATAGAACAGAACAGAACATAAAATAAACATAAGTGTTTGTAGGTAGGCTTAGACAGAAATTAAGTAAAACTCACAGAAATGGATGGAATAAATACAAAAATATTCAATGTATTCCAAATATTGAGTGGAAACTGAAAATTATCATTGAAATAGAGTAGATTGATCCCCAAATTAGGGATAACTAGTTCAGGAATATTTCAGGAATTAAGTCCAGAAAATGAATAATTAAATAATTTAGAGTGTGGTTAAATAAAAAAGGTAAGGGGTGCCACCCAGCACCTTTATTAACCAGAAGGGAAGACTGCTACAGGCATCATACTGGTTATTAAGAAGTATTGAGGACCAACCCATGTGTTTAAATTTTTTTTTAAAAAAATGATTAGACACTGCCCATGTGTTGCCACAGTATTTCTTACTTTGTCGTTGAGAAATAAAAGAAAGACGTAACAAATAGAGAAATTAGAATTTTATACTCAGTGTTTATGAGTCTTGTGCATGGCTGAAAATTTGTTTCGTTATTATGGCAATCCCACATAAGGATACTAAATTAGGGTGCGATGTGCTGAACGAGCAAAATAAAACCCTTTTCTTAATTTTGCTATTTAAGTTGTTTGGTAAATAAGTCCCTAATTTGGTACCCTTAATTATGGCAATCTCAGGTAACAATGCCAAATTAGGGAGATATCTACTAAACGGCTGAAATGTAAAAATAAAGGGGGGAAAAAGACAATTTTGCTGTTTCAGTTGCTTAAAGGCGCACTGTAGACACTTTAACAACTTCATCTTATTGAAGTCGTTATACTGTCTGCATCTGCAACTCCTGTCCTACCCTCCATACCCAATATTATACTAAGCAGAAGGCTTAAAAACGCGGATTTAAGACACACCTCTAAGCTAACTGGGTAAGAGAGCATCTTACTCCCCAGCTCTTATACCCTGACATCACCTGGGCATGCGTAGTGCCATCACGATCGGCCATAGAGATTCATAGAGTACAATATTTCTCTTTGGAGAAATTGTATGTGCATCACGGTGAGCGCTGTGCATGCACCTATTTTACCCATGCTTCTCTATGAGAAGCATTTGGTTGGCCCGCTGTCCAGGAGGCATGCCTCCAGGGTGACACAACCCAAGGTGGAGGTCATGGCAGGGTGAGTAATTTGTTTATAATTTTCTTTTTTGCAGACAGATGGAGGGGAAGGAATTGGTAAGGAGCTTCAGGACTGCAGCGTTAAGTGTTCCTTTAACAGATAAATCCATAATTTGCTGTCCTTATGAAAATTAATGGATCCGTAAAAGTTCTCCTTGATTCTTTATGAAATCTTTCATTTTGGGTCTATTTCGTTAAGTAGCAATTCAGATGCTTCCGATTTCCAGAATTCCGGAATTCGGAATTAAACAAATGTACGTTGTAACACACCACCTCTTTTCGAGGTAGGATTTTGTCACATATCTTGTAACCACAGCCTTCAAGGGTAATGAAAGCCCAGTACACATCCAGCTCAGTTTTTCAGATTTATTCAGTGAAATATATATACAGGTGTTCCAAAATGAAAAATAAACAATACAAAATTCCTTGCTCTTGCTTGAGCACTTACTATACACAGCAAATCTCTATCTGGAATTGGGTGGCTTTCCCACTTGCCAATTTACAAAAAGTATAACTGCAAGACACCATTCCTCTGGCTTTTCCTCCTCACTCTGCAGCATGCTGATCCCTTCTTTTTTAAAGCCTGCTAGCTAATTGATCAGATACAGGTGAGGTGCAATTAGACATAAATGAAACTATTAAGCAAAATAAAAGTTCTGGTCCGACTGTTACTTAGCAGCTGATGCTATTGGAGCACTGGCCCACCCTGCTCTCCAAGTGCTCCGCTCCAGGGACCCATACCTTGGTTTGCAGAGTACCAGTGATGCATCTTGCAAACCTAACATCTCTCCCTGGGACATTTAACTCTCAAACCTCAGACTGCTGTTCAGTAAATCAGGCCTAATGTATATGCCATCAACTACCAAACCACATATTTATTGACATGTTATCAGATGCTGATAAACTGTTAACCAAGTGATTACAATCCCACTGTTCCAATTTTTACCAATATTAATTGTCACTGATTTGACACACACTGAGGCACACAAACGTCCAGACACCCAATTGTACACTCACTGACAGACACACACTGTGTTGAAACACTCACACAAAGACACTTTCTTTCACAAATTAATTTTATTTATAGTGTTCTCTTTTTTAGTTTATTTTTTTGAGGTCCATCAAGCCTCCCTACCTTTGGGAGAGCAGGTGTGGGCCCTCTACCTGGCGTCCCGTGTGGAGCTGCTGTCTTCTCCATGCTCTGCTCCCTCGCACGCCAATTAGTAATACCGGGGCCAGAGTGACGTCATATCCTGACTCCTGGTATGACCACAGAACACACAAGGCAGCAAAAGCAAGAAAAGCACAGAGATCATAGTTCCCTCACCACCAAGTGTCCACCCCTGGACTCTGTATATTTCAGCAGAGTAGACACCTGCTGGTCAGGCCCCTTCTGGGCTCCCTGTGACAATCGGAACGCAGAGAGCCTTGTTGCAATTGCAACCTTAGCGACTCCTGTAGTTCCAGTATGCGCAGAATTTCAAGTATACAGACGCCTACCAACATGATCACTTGTAAAAGCAGAAGTGTTCATGGTCTTTGAATTAACACTTTAAGAGACAGTGACAGGGGCAAAACAGCTTGTGATTTCAGAAGACTGTGACAATTTAATTTTTATGGATTTTATAACTGTCATGCAAATCTGGATGAAATTCAGGAAATGTTATTGATCACTTACTGATGCTGGATTTTAAGGTAAGACAAAGACTCTTGTGTACAAATTATCATTAGGTCAAATTTTGATGGTAGAATAAGCAGCTATATAGCTGTATTTTATTTTTCTGTAGCAAAATGCTTATATATAGGAATGGTATTTTGAGATCATTTGCAAAATTAATACTGAAATGGCAACATTTCATTGTAACATACTGATTTTTGTATAATGTAAATACATTACCAATATGCATTTATGTAATACAAGTTCAAATACTATTAGGTACCTTCTATTCCAATTCGAATATTTTTCATGCCACGTTCTTTCAGGACAGCTTTGGCAACATCACGATTTTCAATGTATTTAAAAAATCTGTACAGCTTAGTACTATAAAGAACTGCAAAAAAAAAAAAAAAATTAAATCACAGTTACAAAAGGAATATTTTTATTATAAATATTCATAAATATTGTCAATCCAACAAACATTTCTGCAACATATGAACAAAATTGCATATATATATTTATCTGATTTCCATTTTTTGTGTTTCACTGTGCAACAGTTTACACCCATTGGAGGAGGTTTATCAAAATGCTCAGTTCTAAAAACTTGTGCAAATATGTAAAAAGGAAGTCACCAATGGAATTTGCCTCCTGGTTCGCTGGTTTCCGTGGTGATTTCCCAAGTTTTAGTACTTTAGACCACCTATTAAAACAGGAAACTGATAAATCTTCTCTAAAATGTAATTTTAGAATTCATTTAAACCAGGCTGACAGCACTCCTTTTCACATGGACCCCCTCTTATAATATGGACTGGCCACAACCTGACTGACCATCCAAGGTCATCTCCACCTTCTTGCCTGCACACCCACCCATCCGATGGCCATACCTCCCATTCCATATAGAGATTCCCACTACTCCTAGATATTTTTGTTCTATTTAAAAGTGTTACCACAGTTACTTTGTGAATTCTCTCCTCCCATTGGTGAAGGATGTTCTTCATCCCATTCCACGATGTCCTCTTCAGTTAGCACTACAATATGGCACTCTCTTTCTCCTCGATTGGCACAGCAAACCATTACAGGCAGAATAAACTCTTCTAGAAAGTTTCCAAATTGTGAATATGCTCCATCATTTGACAGCTCATGTAACAAAGCCCCTGCATTGGGAACATTGATGGAAAACTGTCAATTTCCCCAAAAAATTTAAATAGGTTTTATTATCCCTATATTTAACAAATAGTTGTGAATCAGGAATCTTACGACAGGGTGCCGCTGATAGGCTGAGAACATTAACTGACACTATCAGCCTATTACTAGATTCCTATTCAGATAACGCAGTAAAAACCTTTTTTACTCTGTATTATGAATGAGGAACTAGTGATAGGCAGAGAGCATCAGCTGATGCTTTAAATCTGTCCGTGGCACCCAGTCCAACCTTTTTAAAATTGCAGCATTGGACCAACAGAAGAACTGGAGATTGAGAGCAATCAGATGATGTCTTCTAGGTAGATGGTTTAGCCCCTTAAGATAAGATGGACCCTGGGACCTCGTTGCACCAAAGCAACTTCGTTGTGATTAAGATGTTATGGTGCCTGGAGTGGTCCTTTAAAGGATATATAGCGTTTTCTTTTGATACCCTGTATGTATGTACAACATATTATTATACGTCAATAATGTATTAAATAATTACAAAAAAAATGTAAATAAACACATTTGTTTCACAGCTTTGCTAATAATTTCTGAACAACTTGTGCACCAAATAAAAATAACTCAAATTTGAATTTTCCTTATTAGTCCTGACTGTTAAAATTTCCAGAATTAAGTTATATTTTGGAAATTATAGGAGAAATATTACAAGGAGTGAACTGTATTCATATGTAAACATCATTGATCCGCTTACATGAACTTGCAATTTCCATATCTAAATTTCAGTATCTGTGTTTATAGAAAGAACAAAAGTCATATTTTTTTCCTAACCACTGCATAACATACTTACTCAAGTCATGACATCGAATAGTGTTGCAGTCAAAATTGATACAGAGATAATCACAGGCTTCTCTGAGCTCAGGGATTGACACGTGATCAGGGCACTGAATAAAGCCATTTTTATAGTAGTCCTAATTTTTTATTTAAAAAAAAAGCAATAATAAAAATTACAAGAGAACTTAGACCCATTAGTACAAACATGTGTCTACAATGACATATTTGGGAGTACAATTTAGTCCTTATGAAATTAATATAGCAATGAATTATAATACAGTAGGATAAACATAATTTGATTAAATTGAATATATTGATAGGTGTGTACACATCATATACCCAGTGTGCCCTTAGGCACATCCTAGTACATCTGGAGCAGTGGCTCTTAGAGGGAGGCCCCAGCTGCTACATGATCCAGAAGGAATATCAAAAGACTTGTGGCCTGCACCTCAGGGGAATACACCCTTGCTCCCTCGAAGTATCAAACCAGAAGTAGCATTTACAGTCAGAGGTGCAGACCACACTGGGCCAAAAGGAAACAGACATTGACCCATTGTGCTCCCAAGGATTGGACATTGACACTGTCATTGGTGAAAATATCAACAAACCTCACCCAACAGCAAGCAAAGGAGTGTGGCAAAAATGGCAATTTTACTTATCATTTTTTTTAAAATTCATTGTAATTGTGGGTAGCTGGAACAAACACAGTCTCCTTACATGTTCACACTCATTTACACACACACACACACACAGCCACACATGCACATCACATCTACACACACACACTTCACTCACAGTTACCCACACAGAACAACACACATCAACCATGACAATCGACACACAGCAGCACACATCACTCATTGCTACCCACGCACAGCAGCACACATCATTAACAGCTACACACACTTACCACAGCTACCCACAGATAACCACACAGTAACAAATATCAAACGTATCAACCCACAAACAGCCACGTACAACACTCACAGCTACTATTACACGTCTCTCACTGTACCCAGGCCCAGCAATACACAGCTACAATACATACAGCCACTCTAAATTTAAACAACACACTGTCATCACACACATAAACACACATGCTGTCACCTGAAACACACACAAAGTCAGCCGAGACACAACAGTTACAGCCACCCTACATGTAAAAAACATATAAAACCAATATATAGGCACTGAATATGCCCAAAGAGTGAGAATCAATACTTATCTCAAAAATACAGAGTGACAGCCTCCCAGGTCAGTCTTAAAAGGAACACTCCAAGTACCCGAACTACTCCAGTCAACTGTAACTGTTATGGTGCCAGTAGTACACCCTCCCAGAGTAAGAATTTGAACTGTTTAAGAACAGCTTGACAACTTACCTGAGTCTCAATGGGCACCCACTGACACCTCCCTGTGGTTGAAAAGTCCTGACACTGAGCTAGGTCTGGCCATACATGGCTATACTCATTGGCTGGCACTCTCAGCCAATGATACCGGCCTAAATGTACAGTGATGCGCTTAATGACTGACAGCGTTCAGCTGACTATCTCAGTCCTGCACTCCTAGGCACAGTGAACGGTTAATGCGCTATAGTAGCTTCATCACAACAGCATGCACATGCAACCCTGCTAAAGGAGGTGGAATATTAAGTGACTTTCTGTGGTTTGCGCACCATTGCCAAGTCATGATTGTTTAGGGATGACATTGGAAAAAAACTAATTATACATGTAGGATTTGTTTTGTCAATATACACTATATTTAAAATATTTCTACATACCAAGACTGCACAGAAAACATGTGGGCTAATTCCCTCAGCAATTTCAAATTGTCCTGTTTTATTCGGACGAGTAATATTATATCTTATTCCAGTTCCGAACATTCTGAAAAATATTACATTGTTTAGAATCAATGATAGCATGGTACAATATTAGAACAAAGTGACATGGTACAGTGATGGGAAAATAGCTTTTTGACTTCTATGGTTTTACATATCAGAACATAATAACAATCACCTATGCCTTAAAATTAGTTAAAAACAACTTCAGATGAACAACACACTATCATGATTTATTTAACAAAAATTAAGCCAAATTGGAGAGGCCATGTGTGAATTGCTAAGTACCCCCTATAATTCAATAGCTTGTAGAACCACCTTCAGCAGCTATCACTTGAAAGAATCGTTTTATGTATGACTTTATCAGTCTCTCACATCATTGTGGACGTATTTTGGCCCACTCTTCTTTACAAGGTTCCTTCAGTTCCTTGAGGTTTGCTGGCATTTGTTTATGCATAGCTCTCTGAAGGTCCCATCACAGCATTTCAATCAGGTTGAGGTCTGGACTTTGACTCATTGCAACACTTTGATACTTTTATTTTTCAGCCATTCTTTTGCAGAATTGCTGGTGTGCTTGGATCATTGTCCTGTTGCATCACCCAATGTTGGCCAAGCTTTAGCTGTCTGACGGATGATCTCCCATTCGACTCTAGAATACTTTGGAATACAGATGAGTTTATGGTCAACTCAATGACTACAAGATTCCCAGCTCCTGTGGCTGCAAAACAAGCCCAAATCATCACCCTCCACCACCGTGCTTGACATGAGGTGTTTGTGCTGATATGCTGTGTTTGATTTTCACCAGATTTGGCGGTGTGCATTATGGGCAAACATCTCCGCTTTGGTCTCGTCTGTCCAAATGATAGTGTTCCAAAGGTTTTGTGGTTTGTTCAGATGCAACTTTGCAAACATAAGTCATGCTGCGATGTTCTTTTTAGAGAGAAAAGGCTTTTTTCCTGGCAACCCTTCTAAACAAGCCATATTTGTTCAGTCTTCTTCTAATTGTACTGTCAGAAACTTTAACATTTAACATACTAACTGAGGCAGTTCTCTGAGCACTGCAACGTCTGACCTTTGGGTAAATTTGCTGAGACGTCCACTGCTGGGAAGATTAGCAACTGTCTTAAATGGTCTTCACTTTTGAATAATCTCTCTCACTGTAGAATGAGATGGCCTTATAACACTTCCCAGTTTGATGGGCAGCAACAATTGCTTCTCTAAGATCATTGCTGATGACTTTCCTCCTTGGCATTTTTTTAACACATACCAGAATGCTCCAGACCAGCAAACTGTTAAAACATCTTTTTTATAGAGGTGGTCACACTTGCTGAAGAGCAATTAATCAAGGGCATTTGATTAGCAGCACCTGTCTGCTATTTAGCCTCTTAATTCCTATGGAAGCAGTGAGGGTGTGCTTAGTTTTTCACACATGGTTTCTCAATTTTGGCACAATGATGTAATATGTCATGTTTTTTTGTTCATCCGAGGTTGTATTTACCACAATATTAAGACCTGCTAAGGAACGGATTATTGTTAATATGTCCTGATTTGTAAAACCATAGAATTCAAAG
Source organism: Pelobates fuscus (assembly GCF_036172605.1). Lineage (NCBI taxonomy): Eukaryota > Metazoa > Chordata > Amphibia > Anura > Pelobatidae > Pelobates > Pelobates fuscus. The sequence continues at coordinate 131,421,894 of NC_086317.1, forward strand.
AGGGTGTACTCTTTTTCCCATGACTGTATGCTGACATAGGTAGCATATTATTATTATTTATAAAGCGCCAACAAATTCTGCAGTGCTGTACAATGGATGAATGAACATTCAAAGACAAGTTGGAAATACAAGAACAGTCCTGTTCAAACAAACTTACATTCTAGGGAATACTAGCTGACATAAATACCCCCTTTCCCAATCCTACTCAAAGAACAGAAATGTTAACTATGAAAATTGGAGCAACCTCCCCTACTAGGCATCCTTTGTATAAATTGAGAGAGCCAATTGTTGGGAAGATCAATCTAAATAGGAGACTTCGCCCTCCCAATCCTTTGTATCACTTATCCCCTGCTACCTAATATCTCTATTAAGTAAGGCACAGTTTGGTATATATTCAAAATTTCAAAACATTTAGTTATGTATAGTAAATAGAGAAGAGGCTGAAATGGGTTAAACTGAAACAGTACTCCCAAATACAGTCTCTATTATTATTATTATTATTATTTTATTATTTATATAGCGCCAACAAATTCCGTAGCGCTGTACAACGTCTCCCCTAGTATGGAGCAGTAATTTGCTAGTCTTAGGAGCCTAAATAGAACTAAAAAATCATACATTTTATTGGACCCCCTTAGGGGAAGAAAAAAGGAAAAAAGACAAATCTATCATAAAAATAGAGATAGAAAATAAGTATAAACAGTGATATTTACAAAGAGTAGTGAAAGAAGGGGTAAATCCGCTAAACTGTGATATAATCACAGAATGTATAATCACTCTTGGGGTTAGAAAAGATAAAGGCTATAGTTGATAGGATGAACAAAGTTACCTATAGCAACAATGTTTTGTATAAGTTGTAAACTAAACAGAATACAGTGTAGCTTGATAAGGGAGTGAATAACGGTAATCCCTTTGATAGAGTAACGTGCATACACTTGCACTTGTAAATGTAGCTTTGATGTCATCAACACTGGCAATTAAGTTGCTTCTTATGGTAATGGGGACTCTAAAAGTCAATAATATACAAAGAGGGTGCAAAAAAGCATTTGGAGTGGAAGACGGCAATATTAGCGATCTCCACGCTCCGTCGGCACCCTAGTATATAGCCTACCTTAATGCAGTGAGAATGGGCAGTTTAATAGGTCCGGCCGGACACTTATAAAGAAAAACATAAATCTCTTATGTCCTATACACTGCCTACAGTTTCCCCGTAAGGAGCATTTGTCAGTAATAAGGATTTGGTCATTGAATACTCAGATAGAAAGGAAGGTGCTCGGTGGAGTCAGTGTACCATATATGGGTATACTGCTCTTTTTATCGCCAGCCTAAGTAGATAACGAAAATTCCAGCAATTCCCAGTATGTCAGTAGCCCGCACCCTACGAGTATAGATCTCTAAAGTAAACCAGTTCCTGAATATTACAAGTTATAGAAGTCCCCAAAACCAGACCCAAAATAGTGTTAAAAGCGGATATCCTAATTAAAGTACATAGTGTACAAGGTTAAACTCAACGCGCATTTCGGCGCTAACCTACGCCTTTGTCAAGTGGGAACCAATTATGAAAAAAGCGCCACATTTTAAACCCTGTACTGCCGGCCCCTTTTCCCGTGACGTCATAGTAGTCTTTAGACGGCACTAATATTGGGGGGGGCTAGGGGAGTGACGATAAACTCATTTCGGCATGAGGGGAGTTTAACCCCCACAGTGCCAGAGAGAGGTCTAACATATTGTAGGTCCCAAACCAGGGGATCAATAGTATATGTATGTATATAGTTCATTTGTGGAAAACAAATTAAGCTGATTAATAGATGTGTATAGTTTTAAAGACTGAGTATAGGATGGATAAATAAAAGGTGGATTATAGGTTGTAAATAAAACACAGATCATTGTCCTTGGTATCCAGAGTAGTCAGTATTGATGGGACTAAAACAGTATGGTAAGTTGTACAAGCCAGATGTATAATGAGTAAGATGTGATATTGCTGAAAGCAAATTCACTACATACAAATGGATTACAACAAATATAAATATAAACTGGCCACTCAGATAAATGATCCATTCTATGAATGTTCTCAATTCCACAGATCATACACTATATACTCAAAAGTATTTAGATAAAGGGTGCAAAGGATAAACCTTCATTTAGCCCGTTGGGTTGTAAGGTTTTAAGACGGTAAATCCAGAAGCTTTCGCGCTGTCTAAGGAACCTGTCATAGTCACCTCTTCTTTATCTCGTTTCACCAATTCTAGACCACAAAACCGTAAGCCGTGTGATTTGTCTGAATGGTGTTCTCTTAGGTGGCGAGCTATTGAAGATACAATGCTAAGTTTAGGTGACCTGACGTGTTCCTTGATCCTTTCTTTGAAAGGGCGAAAGGTTTTGCCTACGTACTTGCAATCACATTCGCAGGTAAGTAAGTACACTAAGCCTGCGGTTTTGCAGTTAAAAAATGAGGTGATATTAAAAAATTGTTTATTCTCACTGTCATTTTAGAATCCCGTTTGATATACTTACAGGTGACACGTCGCCCACATTGGAAAGAACCAACAATTGGAGTGCTTAGCCATGTCTTCGTATTGCTGCATTGTGATTGGAAATGGCTAGGAACTAAGAGGTCTCTTAGATTTTTTCCTCTTCGTGCTGTCATTTCCACTCTGGGACCTAGGATGTCTCTTAGATTTTTTCCTCTTCGTGCTGTCATTTCCACTCTGGGACCTAGGATCTTTTTTAGATGGGTGTCACCAGTTAGGAGGGGCCAAAACCTCTGGATCCCAGATTTCACTTTCTCCCATCCTGTGTCGTAGGTTGCAATAAGACGTGGAGGAGGGTTAGTGGGTGTAGGTAGTTTATTATCGGTCAAAAGTGTCTTTCTATCAGACTCCAAAGCTCTCCTGTATGCCTTTTTCAAACAACGGTTAGGATAACCTTTGTGTTTGAATTGTTGTCGCAGGATATTAGCTTGGATTTTAAATTTCTGGATAGTACTACAGTTCCTGCGTGCCCTAAGGTATTGCCCAATAGGTATACCTTGTTTTAAGGGCTTAGGATGGAAACTATCCCAGGTCAGGAGGCTATTGGACGCTGTTGGTTTTTTATAATGTGTTGTCTGGATAGACCTTTGCTTGTCAATTGAGACTGTCAAGTCTAGAAAATTAAGAGATTTTCCACCAAATTCGGAGGTAAACCTTAGGTTAAGATTGTTCTCATTAATTGGTCATAACTGGTTAGCTCTTGACAAAGGCGCAGGTTAGCGCCGAAACACACGTTGAGTTTAACCTTGTACACTATGTACTTTAATGAGGATATCCGCTTTTAACACTATTTTGGGTCTGGTTTTGGGGACTTCTATAACTTGTAATATTCAGGAACTGGTTTACTTTAGAGATCTATACTCGTAGGGTGCGGGCTACTGACATACTGGGAATTGCTGGAATTTTCGTTATCTACTTAGGCTGGCGATAAAAAGAGCAGTATACCCATATATGGTACACTGACTCCACCGAGCACCTTCCTTTCTATCTGAGTATTCAATGACCAAATCCTTATTACTGACAAATGCTCCTTACGGGGAAACTGTAGGCAGTGTATAGGACATAAGAGATTTATGTTTTTCTTTATAAGTGTCCGGCCGGACCTATTAAACTGCCCATTCTCACTGCATTAAGGTAGGCTATATACTAGGGTGCCGACGGAGCGTGGAGATCGCTAATATTGCCGTCTTCCACTCCAAATGCTTTTTCGCACCCTCTTTGTATATTATTGACTTTTAGAGTCCCCATTACCATAAGAAGCAACTTAATTGCCAGTGTTGATGCCATCAAAGCTACATTTACAAGTGCAAGTGAATGCACGTTACTCTATCAAAGGGATTACCGTTATTCACTCCCTTATCAAGCTACACTGTATTCTGTTCAATAAAATGTATGATTTTTTTAGTTCTATTTAGGCTCCTAAGACTAGCAAATTACTGCTCTATACTAGGGGAGCCGTTGTATTCAGGGTATAGAAACTGTATTTGGGAGCACTGTTTAAGTTTAACCCATTTCAGCCTCTTCTCTATTTATTACTCCTTTGGGTTATGCCCTAATGCCCTTCAACCTATACATTCTTGGTAATTGACCATCTGGGTCATTTACTTCGACTGTACTATTCGTTATGTATAGTACCTACCTTCCTAACAAGGTGTCTGGGTAAGAAGAAAAAATCTGTGGATTAACACTAAACTTTACATTATCCACAACCAATGTGATGTTATCTTCATCTTCACTGTAACTGGATGTAACCTGACAGAATCCATTTTTTTCTGCGGCTTCATAATCAGTTCTTCGCTCTGCGAGATGTATGTCTGTAGAATCAATGTCTGAATCCCAGGGTTTTCTCTTAATCTTAACACATAGAGGTAGGCGTAGAGCTTCTAGAAATAACAAAGGCCAAAAGATGTCATTAAGTATTTTGGGATATGATGTCTAGCTATTGTCAATAACTTGTTATGTTAAAGTAGTATCCAGCAATAAATATGGGACATTTTAAGATTATTTAAATAATTTAATACCGCATTGGTAGGAGATAAAAAAAATAATGATAGAAAAAACAAATCTCTCAATCCGTGATGAATAAAATAAGAATATTGATATAGTGTTGGAATGCATTATTTGTTATCAAACAAGCAAAGTGCACTATAAACATGATGGAAACCCACATTTTACTTGAGATTTGCATCTAAATATTCTTAATCAAAGCTGGGATGACCATGTTTAAATGATCCTAATTAGCTAAGATTATGGGTTAGTATGTCCGTTTTTTACATTTTAATAGTGAATATTATAAGGTAATTTAAAATGTAATTGTTGGCCTGTTATTAGCACTTTCCCCCTTCCCCCCTCCCCCCGCCTCCTCTAAATTGTTGGCTTTTTTTTTCTACATTATAGGCTCCAGTTGGTCAGTCACCCATCTGGGCCTTGACTACACGCCTGCTAACTTCTATTCTACTATGGCTACACCACACTTCACCTCCAATACACCTTTCTCCATCTCCTCTGCACTGCAAGCTCACTTTACTAAGCCAATTTTTGGTTATCACATGAACCTTTTTGTTTTCTATAACCTACTTTGTACGCATTTTTTATTGCAGGTGAATATTACATTGTTCTAGCACCTCTATTTTCCCCCTTCTACCTTTGTCTCAAAAGTGAAAACAATTGTTAAATTAAAACCCCCAGGCTTGGTTCTTTTTGCTTTTTTATCAGTATTTTACAGTTATATATTAACAACCTAACTTTTTCAAAGATTTCCTTGCCACCAAGGACCCTTGGAAAACTTTACATATTTATTAAACTTTCCAAGTACTTCCTATGGTGCAAAGAGTCTTCAGATATCATCTCCTCTATTAGATTAGATATACTCTTTTGGCACATCAAGACTGGCAAGATCACTGGTGGATCCAGGGGGGGGGAGTACCATGGCATGTGCTCCCTCGTCCCCCAAGCTACCAAGATAAAATACCAGAAACCAGAAAGGCCTCTTGATGCCTTTAATCTTCATTATAATTTTTTCTATTGCAACCCACTCTGCTTGTAACAGTTTACAGGAAACACAACCCGAGCAGAAGACAGCGTGCTATTGAGATAGGTGAAATAAAAAGTTGTGCTCTCATACCCAGTTACTATCTGCCACATATGAATTAGTGCATGTCTGTATTACTATGTAAGTGTGACAACGTGTTTGCAATGGTGGATAGTGCATGTGTCTGCATAAATGAGAGTGATATTGTGAATGTATGTCTGTGGGAGCAGTTGTCTTTATAAGTTTGTGAACATATTCTGAATGTATCTGTATGTGTATGGCAAAGGAGAGAGGAAATATTTACAGGGATGTAAATTGTAGTTTTTAGAGATCTAATGTAGGAAAGAAAGGTGATAATGGCAGGGAAATTAATGGTTCTGAGTCAGCAGGAAGGGGTTAAATGCAGTACAATATGCAAATCTAGTGTAGGAAAGGGAGTGGTTCATTGCAGGGCAATGATGAGATACATTTTGGGGAAGAAAGGGGTCAATTGGTGCATTTTACTGCACATGCTTTCCTATGGGACAGCATTAGATTGGCTGAGGTCATCAAGATCGATGACCTCAGCTTTGGAGGTGGGACCAGCCACTACAAGACCGGCGGAATGATGGAAAAATCTTAAGTAAATTACATTTTATCTCCACAGAGAGTTATTAAATAATAACCTAATTATTTAATCCAGTACTATATTGTTAGGAATGCATGTTTATATTTCTAACACTATAGCAGGGGTCAGCAATCTATGGCATGTGTGCCATGCCTGGCACTCGAGGTGCTTTTGCATGGCACTCAAGGCTGCCAGAGACAAACAGGCTCTGGCCTCCTAGGAGTACCAGTGGTACTTCAGATATATGATAGTGCAAACTGAACGCATTGCTACAAATATAGGAAGTGATCTCAGATCACTTCCTCCCAGCTCTTGTGAAAGGGAATCCGCACTGGAGTAGAGCTCCTTGACCTGCATCTGGCCAGCCTGGTTCTCACTGGACCCCATACACAGATATGCAGAAGATTCCCCCACATACCAATAATACAAACAGCCCACACACAAACACACACTCAATCCCTATAAACACAACTCTACTGACAATCCACATGCATGCACACAACTCCATAAGCAACCTCTCACACACACAAGTCTACAAGCAGCCCCCATACACAGTCAACATTCATATGTATCCTACACAATATCAGAAACTAATCATGAACATATACAATATATACAACAGCCCACATACACACAAAGATGAAGCAACTGCAGTGCCCATATATAACACAAGCAGAATACGGCAACATACACATCTCAATTATTAATAAGAAAGGACTGGCATGCCAAGAGACTTCAAGATCTTGTTTTGGCACAGTACTACAAAAAGGTTGCCTACACCTGCACTATAGTGTTCCTTTAATGTACTCTAAACAGGCAAAACCAGTATCGACCCAAACTCAAAGTTGTTTTATTTTTTAATAGGGCACTCTAAGCAATATAATCACTAGTAAAATTATACCTCACGGCCCTGGTGCAAGGAATTGTTAGGCCTCATCCAGAAGTGCAAAAATGGGGCAAAAGGTAGACCCTGAAGTGTTGTGCAACTCCCGCAATGCTTTGCCCGCTGTTGCAGGTGTAGGTATATTTGTGTGTGTGTGTGTGTGAATATAGCTGTATATCTGTGTGCAGTGTATACAATTTCTGGTGTTTGAATGCAGGAGTGTATTAGTATTTAGTGCTGCCATTTGATTGAAGAGGCGTGTTTGTATGTATTGTTGGTGTTTGTGTGTGGTCTTGCCGTTTGTAATGGTGTATTTGTATTCCATGTTGGAGTTTATAATGCAGGGTGTGTGTAGATTTCCATATTATTATCCACCCTCCTTTTTCCATAGCTTTTGGGTACAGCAGTGACTCTGTCTGTTTATGAGAGTCTGGGGCTAGTGCAGGCTCTCTCCCTCCTCTCTGTGCCTCCTCCAAGCTTACGTGGCTCTCTGTGTAAGCTGGGAAGAATGACCAGAACTTACCTCTTCCCAGCACTGCTGGTCTGACAGAGGCATGTCACATTATTAAAGGGCCACAGAGCCTAACCGGGCCCCTATTTAGAGATGTCCAGTGGGTGGTGCCAAGTGTAAAGATGGCTTGGAGATGGCACAGAGAGACACTAAGCTGTAATAGTGGCCATACTGGGCGCCTGCAAGCAATTTGTTAATAAACTGTTTGGGAGCCCAGCACTTTCAGCTAACACTAAGGTATGTCATTGATAATGCTTCACTCTAAATTCAGCATTAGAGGAGGTGTACAGTCCGTAGGAGCTGGCAAGGGCCCCACTTTTTTTTTAGACAGCAGCTAAACAGTTTGAGAAAGAACCGGAAAACACCACCCAGTAACTAATTGTAACATAACCACTACCACGAGATGTAGTGTTTACATTACCTAGAGTGTCCTTTTAATGTGTTATTCATTTAATGACAGCTGACTTTTCAGGCTTGCCAAAACTGCTGTCATTATGGAGTCAGAAGAGTAAATATATTTTCTTCCCCTTTACCTTCATTACTTATTGTTTTTTTGTTTTATTTATTTTTTGTTTGTACTCTTTTCTTTATGTGCCTTTAATTTGGATGATATTCTGATGATAACTTTTTATTTCTTTGTGTTTCTGTTTTGGAATGAAAACTCTGCTAACTAAAGAATCTTACTTAAAAACAAATGTGGAAATAAATGTGATAGTTAAGTGAGCAATACATTCAATGAGTTCCCGGTATCGAAAGGATCACTGCACAGTAACATATTACATACCATTCTTCTTCTGACCAGAGCAGCAACTCAGCGTTCGGTTACACAGAGCTCCACTAGAATTACTAGGACGGGGGAGTTCCTGCTTAGCCTGGTCTTCATTTTCACTTTCAGAACTATTTGTGCTCATCCTGGTTCTCCAGACCACATGCTTTTTTACTGGCAGCGAACAAGTCCTAAGGGAAAGGAATTAAAATGAAAAACATTTCCAAGAATATCCTGGTGGTATGGGTGAGTTACACGTGCCAGAAACCCCGTATCAACAATTGGCCATTCATTACTAGGTTTCTGGGACTTTTATGACATCTGGTTTGCTTATACTTTAGCAGTTTTATTTTACTTATTATTTTTATTATAAGTGTTATTATGTACCAATGATGCTATGTAATCGTATCTCTTAACAGAACTTGCTTAAAAAGAAAAAATGAAACCCTTTGCATAACTGCGATGTAACAGTTAGGATTCATTTTTCATTACTTCTTTACCATGTTCATTAATATACTAAAAGTATAGTATTGATATAGTAAAAAAACGTATATACATATCTATACCGTTTAATTTAAATTTTTATTGTCAAGTGATACCATCACATATTTTAATATATTAATACAAGGCAAAATATATATCTGGTTAAATATCTGACATCATAGCCTACATATAGTAAACTATGTGCACATTTTAAAGAAATAAAATAATAATAATAGCTAGACTTGAAACAGAATAAAACATGCAAGTGATCACCAATTATGCATCTAACTGAACATAAGAATAATGTACGAGATGATGCATACCTTGGACACAGCACAACAAAAAACCATTTTAATAGCAGCCTTAACAAGATGGCCCACACCTCTATGCCCAGGCCTTAACAAGAACAGGTACACAAAGTACACTATCCCCTCCAATCCAGGCAACCAGGCTGGAGAGAGTCCAAACAAGCATCCTCCTGGGGATGTAGACCGTGTTCGGGGTGAACAGCCATCTGGGCTTTCAAGAAGAATTAAGAACTGAGTCATCACCTGGAGCCAGCAAGACAGCAGGTAAAGTGAGTCGGGGCCTTTATTCATAGACGGGGCACAGGCAAAACAAAAGCAAAACAATACAAAATGTATAAATCAGGCTGAACCATAGTGCAGCTCTAGGAGTGGGTACTCTGTGCAGGGAACACATCCGAGTCATAAACAGAAGTCACATGAGCATACACCAAGTTAAGTTCCCTTCCTGCTCCACTTGTTCGGGTGTCCCTCAAGGGCGAGTGTAGGATTGTTGGGTCAGGAGAATCTTCCTCGCTTACTCTTAAACGGGGTTGCGCGTGTCCCGTGACCCCTTACCCTACCGGGCTAGTCACCACCACATGCCAGCAAGGCCCGGAAGTCAAAATATTGATTATTTTTTCAATCTATCATGTGCATACAAAATAGTATGCAGCTATAAATTATATAGAAAATAATCTATTGTAAAGACAGGAGCATTTTCTGTGTTTATCTATAAGGTTATTGAACAAGGGCTAGATTTGCCATAGTAACAAATTCTCTAAATTAACAAATAAACCAAACTCAGTAATCCTTAAAATAAGGTCACGTAACATAGGAATCAACCAGGAATTAATCCCATGACAATTTGCAAATGACTGGTGATAAGTCATGATGGCAATGTAATAAAAATCTTAATGGAGGTCTCTGGGATCCCATAGTATAGATGGAGGAACCAGGATAACCTCCTTCCAGTTCTCTCACTGTCTGTGCAGAAACATGGATCCCCAAGATTATGACACCCACCTCTTTGCCCACCCAAAAAGTCCCCAAGATTTCTTAATATGATGGAAGGTCCAGCTAAATGACCTACACAGTGCGTCATTTCAACCAAAGTGAGATCAGGAATTTAATGCCAAGTCGGAGGAGCTATGGCTGTCGATGAGCTCCTTCTTCCACTTTATAGCTACACATCTCCCAACATTTTAAATAGGCAAAGATGAATACTCTAATGCTAATGGTGTGAGTGGGATTGCAGCCCTGTGTGGATCTGTTCTGAGAAATTGTAGGTGACTTACTTATTTATACAACTAAAATGTAATATAGAGCATGAACCATGCATCTTATGTAAAAAGACTAATTTCTAAACACATTTATTGTAGTTTAAAGACACATTACTGTGAGTATTATTGTTGTGGAGCTCAGTTATACACTAAGTCACACCAACAATATTATTATTATTTTTTTATATATATAGCGCCATCAGATTCCGTAGCGCTGTGCAATGGGTGGACTAACATACATGTAATTGTAACCACAGGAACAGAGGGGTGGAGGGCCCTGCTCAATAAGCTTAGATTCTAGAGGGAGTGGGGTATAGTGACACAAAGGGTAAAAGTAGGGGTACGAAGTAGGTTGTTAAAAAAGTATTCACTGAGGGCTTGGTAGGTAATTTTTGACAGTTGCAGGAGAGAAGTCATGGGGAGGTGGGGGATTAAAACCTGCTATCAGTTTAATTTATATGCTTTTTTGAAGAAGTGAGTTTTCAATGATTTTTTTAATAAGTGGAGACTGGGTGAAAGTCTTACGGAGAAAGGAAGGGAGTTCTACAGAAGAGGTGCAGCCCTGGAGAAATCTTGGAGGCGAGCATCAGAGGTGGGAGTAAGGACAGAGGATAGACGTAGGTCTTTGGCAGAGCGTAGGGGCCTTGTGTATTAGGGAGGATAGTTAGGTTAGAGCAGCATTATGTAGGGACTTGTAAGCAAGCACCAGAATTTTATATGGGCAGAACATCTTGGATTGTTAGGGTATCCAAGTTACAGAGCTCTGCTGCCTTCAAAGTCAACACTGTATCATCATTTCCTTTTTTTTCTACACCAACAATATGGAGCTCCTAGAAAAGTGTGACATTATGATAGAAAAGCAGGATAGAAGGATTTGGGCCCAAAATAGGGACTGTTCCTCCTAAATAGGGAAAACCTGGGAGGTATGTAGCTAGAAGAGTGCTCTAGGCTCCCTACTATTCCACTATCAAATGCATACACGAGGGCTTCATGTAATGGAGGAATGTTAATCATAGATAGAAAAAAGTCTGATCTTCAACATAGATTTTTGTGTCAATCAAGGAGGTATGCACAACAGGCAGACAGGCCCCATTTTGGACCACCCCACCTCCTTTTCAGGTGCGTTTAATCCTTCACCAGTGACACAAGTAGCATTACTGGCACACCCCCTATATACCCACCCTCCTTTTTGTTATCATACCTCCCAATGTTGGGAGGTATACCCAAGTGCACAAATCCACAACCTGCGTAGGTTTGAAAGACACATGTGGGACATGCACTTTAGAGTTTCCAAGCTTTATTCTATCCATTTGAAGAAATCCATATTAAAAAAGTGTATTATGTAAAAATGTCTGTCTGCTTATCTATTTATAGTATGTCTTTATCTATTTAAGTACTAAGTAAGTTATGGTGAGATCAACCATAATGAAACTCTCCACAGATTTAAACAAATGTAAAAACCACAGTTGTACATTACTTGCATATCTGAAGTCGGACATTGGGAAAAGTAACACAGTAATTCTGAGAAATCATATTTATGTATGTATGTATTTAAAATAATGACACCCAAGGGTATATCTGAACAGGCATTTCTACATTTTTCATGCATCGGTTTTACCACAAAAAGCTTCTTTAACACAAAATCAACGGTTTTATTGTGAATTTAACTTTACTGTCCAATAATTAACACAGTGATTTTACAGATATAAGTAGATATTGCTACTTCAAAGTACCTCAGTAATGGCTGACATATCCTGCATGTAGGTCACTTACGTATACCCCAAGTATCAGAAACACTCCAGCCAGCTGCACTAGAGCCCTCTCAGAATTAGTGGGCAGACTGTTTGTGTGAGGTTTGACAATGTACCTTGAGTCCACCAGGCACCATTAATGCCTGTGTGGTGCCAGAAGCTATTGCAGGTTTTGTTAGCTCCACTGAGCTAAGCCCTTCCATGCAGGGCCAGATCATTGGTGGAAAACATTAGTCTTTCTCCTATCAGCCGATGAGCAGCTCCCTCCACCAATGAACTTAGTTCCGCACATGAGCTTCTGGAGGCAAGAGCAGGCAGTGACTGTCAATGAAAGTCACAAATTTAATGGACAAAAGATTCGTAAATATCTTATGTGCCTTCGCCCAACCCGTTTCCTAGCTGTGTGGGAGGGAACCTGGTATGTTTCTGCCCCAGTCGTTGAAGCTTGACTGGGATCTCTCCGGAACTCTTCCATTCGACCAGACTCTTCTCCCAGGGAGGTATCATTCCCTCCCCTCTGCTGCTTTCCTTCAAAGCAGGTATCATCCCCCCTGCCTATTCCGCTGCAGCTCTTCTTCCAGGCAGGTATCGTCCCCTCCTTGATTTATCACAGGGGTAGAAGGATTCTGGAGCCAGCCAACAGGTTCGAAGACTCTGTTACTGGGATCCGTAAAAATCCACACAAGTTCCAAAGGGAGCTAACATACATAGCTTTATTTTTTACTTGGGTTTAGCCCATTTGCCTATAACATCAAGCTTGCTGTGACAAATTTAATAAAATACAAATAACCAAAACATGTCAGAAAACATACAGGGAATTATAATGACCTAATAATATATTCATAGAGGGGCGGAGAAGACACTATTTAACAAAAAAATATCTCTCCTGTCTGCTGGATTAGCAATATGCTAATTTACCTGAATATGCAAATTAACAACCCTCGCTATTCAGGTAGTGCATATTGCTGTTGCTACCAACAGAGGGTGCTATACAAGCTCCATAGCCAAATCCACCTAGTTGGTAGCAATCATCAGCAGTACAGGAGAGCAGACAAAACATTTAAAGGGACACTATAGTCACCAGAACAACTACAGCTTATTTTATTTGTTCTGGTGAGTATAATCATTCCCTTCAGAAATCTTCATGCAAACACTGCCTTTTCAGAGAAAAAGCATTGTTTATATTGCCCCATAGGAATACCTCCTGTGGCCACTCCTTAGATGGCCACTGAAAGTGCTTGCTGGGGCAGTGCTGCACAGTAAGCAGCACTGCCGTGGAGACACTGACTTTTCCTCATAAAGATCCATTGATTCAATACATCTCTATGAGGAGGAGCTGATTGGCTAAAACTGCATTTGGCCCTGCCCCTTCCCGCCTCCTTGCCAATTTCAGCCAATCCAATGCTTTCCCATAGGGAAAGTATTGTATTGACTAAAAATGTTAAATTCTGATGATGCTGCCAAGGAGGTGGATTGGGGGTGGGGCCAGCGCCGGCGGTCCTGCCCAGCGCTGGAAATAAGGTATGTTTTAACCCCTTCTAATGGAGCTAAGAGGGGGCAAGCCACCTGATCTGTATTTTTAAGACTATGGGGTGAGAAACACGTTTGTGTTCCTGACCCTATAGTGTTCCTTTAACCATAAACAAACACATTATACACAGACAATTAACCTATAATGGGCACAGGGTGACTAAAACATAGGAATAGTTCAGGGACCTACATAAATAGTCTGTCTGAAGCAACTGGTGGTGTTGACTACTGCACATCTTAGAATCTAAGACATTCTTAAATGTCTTACCCCATACAAAATTTATTTTAGAAACGTTAAAGAATCACTATAGGGTCAGGAACACAAACATGTATTCCTGACCCTATAGTGTTAAAACCACCATCTAGCCCCCCTGGGCCCCTCATGCCTCCATAAATATAATAAAAATCTTACTGTATTCAAGCCTGAAGTTGTAACTCTGCATGCTGTTAGACTCAGAAAAACAAGCTGTCTGCTGACATTATCAGAAGTGGTAGCCTGATCCAATCACAATGCTTCCCCATAGGATTGACTGAGACTGACAAGGAGGCAGATCAGGGGCAGAGCCAGCATGATTCAAACAAAGCCCCGGCCAATCAGCATCTCCCTATAGAGATGAATTGAATCAATTAATCTCTATGAGGAAAGTTCAGTGTCTGCATGCAGAGGGAGGAGATACTGAATGTTTGGATGCATTTTAGGCAGCCATGACCCAGGAAGCATCTCTAACAATAATCATGGTAGCATTACGACTGTCTTTCCACTTGACAATGCGTAAAGTTTATTAAAAAAAAATATGTTCACATTCACTGAGAGAAAATGACTGATTTCTATTTCTGCTCTTTTATTGCTTGAAAGCATTGCACACCCTGGAACATAGCAGCTGTTTTGCTAAAGAAATGTTATCCCTTTAGCAGCCATATGAGTCGGATTGATGAACATGTTCTAAACCAGTGTTTCCCAACCCAGTCCTCAAGGCACACCTACCAATCCAGGATTTAGGGGTGACCCAGTTGTGTCTAAGGTGTTTTTTTCTTTTTTTTTCTAAAAACACCTTAGACAAAACTGGGTAATCCTTAAATCCTGGACTGGTAGGTGTGCCTTGAGGACTGGGTTGGGAAACACTGTTCTAAACAATTCAGTCATTCCTAAAATCAGACAGAATGATTAATGGCAACTCCACTACTGGCCAACTTTAAGTCCCCACTGACCAAATGTGAAAGCACCCGCAGGCTCAGTAAGTGCAAGTCCTGGTCATTTTTTTATTTATCAATAGAGATGTCACGAACATAAAATTTTCCGTTCGCAAACGGCGAACGCAAATTTCCGCAAATGTTCGCGAACGGGCGAACCGGGCGAACCGCCATAGACTTCAATGGGCATGTGAATTTTACAACCCACAGGGACTCTCTGGTCACAATAGTGATGGAAAAGTTGTTTCAAGGGGACTAACACCTGGTCTGTGGCATGCCGGAGGGGGATCCATGGCAAAACTCCCATGGAAAATTACATAGTTGATGCAGAGTCTGGTTTTAATCCATGAAGGGCATAAATCACCTAACATTCCTAAATTGTTTGGAATAACGTGCTTTAAAACATTGTTGTATAATCCTTCTCTCACCACCAATACTTCCAATTGGTATCCTTTTGAGAGAAATCCACTCTGCGTTGTGTATTAATAGTGAATGTAATATCCCTGTGTCACCTCTTCCAAGAACTAACATATATCTTTATCCCCTTGTCCAGATAAATATATGACTAGCACTACTAAGGTATTCTACCCGATATTACAAATAAACAGCCAACACCATAGTTCTTACCAGAGAGAAATCTTTACTTAGAATCTGCCCAATTAAATATTACAGAAGAAGAATGGTACAGAGTTATAGTATTACAGAGTTACAATACATTCATAACACTCATACATTCCATCTATCTAATAATATCGGCTACATTGTGTATGTGCTGTGAGATGTTGTGTGCAGCATATGTGTCTTACCAAAAACCTAATCTAATGTGATGTCAGTATCTTCTATTTTTAAAGGAATTGGTTCCTATGTTGTAAATAGCAAACTCCTCAGCTCAATTGATATGTAAATGTGATTTACTTTCCCAAGGCCCAAAATGTTATCTATCCTGTTATTTTATTTAAGTGTTAACTCTCCCAGCCATCCCTTTGTCTCTAACCTAAGGTGTGTTTTCCTAGATAGAGACTCCTTTGAAGACTAGTTGATATGTAAATGTGATCGGTGCCTTTCAGGTGCTGTATCTTTCCAACTATCTAAACAGAAACTCCCTTTGAAGATAATTCCTGACCTCCCATACACACAGACTTAATCAAGCACATATTAAACAGATATATATATATATATATATATAATATTTTCCCCAACACTCCCCCACTTGAATAAGATCTAATAAGGAGATTATTCACATACAACCCCGCCACCCACTCTGATTTCTGTATATTAAAAAAAAAATCAAGGCAAGACATGAACCCACACATATATTGTATATCCCTAAAATGGATGTGAGCTCTAATTTCTCCTGCTTTGTATGGATTTTTTTTTTTTTAGTTCTTTCCTCCAACAGCAATATAAAATGAATAGAGATCAGATTAAAACAAATTGTAGACAAACAAATACTACAGAAGCAGTTCTTAATCCTGGGTGTGTGTAAGTATTGTAGGGTATGCTCCACCAGGGCTCTTGAAAACTATTTGTTAAATCATTAAGGCTGGCTACATTTTCCTTCACCAGCTCTTGCAATTGCACAACCCTTCGATTATTTCTTTTAAATAATGTATCCAAATCTACATTAAGTGGTGGGATTTTCTTAAAAAGTTAGGGAGCCATTTTATTCCAATTTCCTAGATCTTCCTGTACCACGTCCATAGATCTTTGTGTGAGTTGGATATTGGCTCTTATGACCTCCTTGCCCACTTTAATGGAGCCATAGGTAAGATTAACACACCATGCTGTTGGGGGTACCCTACATTGCATGGTTTGCTGCCACAGAACTGAAGATACTCCCAGTGCGCAGATCATGGGACCCTGTCCGTGCACCACTCTTTTCCAACCATTTATGGGTTTGTGAAGGTGAACAGGGCAGCTCCCTGAGTTTTCCACCATGCACCCATCTGCCTGGACTAGTGGTTCTAATACACAGGAACAAAGCCAAGCATTACCACGTCTGTCACAGCAACTGGGGTTGATAACTTTCCAGAACTGTTCTTCTTTTAGTACTAAGCGAGTTTGTGGAAGGAATTGCTTTAAAACATTAATGCGATTAGCCACTTCCAACTCACCAAACATAGTCATCTTATAAACAGGTACAGGCTGTTCTGTCCAAACTGGAATGTCAATTATTAATGGAATTACCTTTTTTTTCCTAATTTTCACTTATTGCACCAACTCTGCAGACCTTTAATTTTGGAAAGGTCTACATTCTGACAATCTATGCCATATTCCCTAACCAGATCAAAGACTAGGGTAGAATTGATTATTCTGGGTCATTCCCCTCGTTTTATTTCTTGGAGGCCTAAATTTAGATGTTCGTCTAATAAATTTACAACTATACCACATACCATAGCTTTAGATACATTATTGTTATTAACTGATTCTCTGAGAGCATTCACCAATATATTAATCCACTGCAAATCTGCAGCAACTGTGTGAATGTTCTGTATTGTGACATCAGTTTCAGCTAGAGTGTTAAAATCCACTCGTCCCTCTTTAAGCATAATTTGCTGCAACCCATTAACATAATTTTGTTCTCGTGAGTTAAGACCCTCTATGTCTGCCCTATTCCAAATTGATGTTCCCAAACTGAGTCCTGAGATTATATCAGTATCCAGATCCCTTTTTTCTCTCTCTCTAAACTGGAGCCCTTGTGTTGCATCCCAGAATAGATTAATATGTGCTTGTAATACATTTTTAAACTATTCTTTCATCATCTCTGGGCAACTCTCTGGTATATTAAATAATGAAAATTTAACAATAATGGTAATGTTACATAAGATACATCAGTATACGCAACAGTTTGTGTTGGTTGTAAGAAAAGGCCATGCTCTGGCCACAGGGTGGTAGTTGGACAGTCCTGAGAATTTATAATTCTTATGTTAATTGCTGGGTCAACTGTATTACGTAATCCAGTCTGATGGGGGCTGCATGTTACAACACCATCCTGGGAAAATTTAAAATTTCTCTCCAGCAGCATCTTTATCCTCACTTCCTTTGTGGCAAAATAACAGGATAGATAAAATTTTGGGCCTTGGGAAAGTAAATCACATTTACATATCAATTGAGCTGAGGAGTTTGCTATTTACAACATAGGAACCAATTCCTTTAAAAATAGAAGATACTGACATCACATTAGATTAGGTTTTTGGTAAGACACATATGCTGCACACAACATCTCACAGCACATACACAATGTAGCCGATATTATTAGATAGATGGAATGTATGAGTGTTATGAATGTATTGTAACTCTGTAATACTATAACTCTGTACCATTCTTCTTCTGTAATATTTAACTGGGCAGATTCTAAGTAAAGATTTCTCTCTGGTAAGAACTATGGTGTTGGCTGTTTATTTGTAATATTGAGTAGAATACCTTAGTAGTGCTAGTCATATATTTATCTGGGCAAGGGGATAAGGATATATGTTAGTTCTTGGAAGAGTGACACGGGGATATTACATTCACTATTAATACACAACGCAGAGTGGATTTCTCTCAAAAGGATACCAATTGGAAGTATTGGTGGTGAGAGAAGGATTATACAACAAACATCAGGTATGATGTTGTATCGATCAGGTAGTGTAAGGGTTATGCCCGCTTCACAGTGACAGACCAAACTCCCCGTTTAACGCACCGCGAACACCGCAAACACTGCAAACTGTTGTCAGAGGCAGACACACCAAAAAAATGCCACACTGCTGAGCTCTGCAATGACGGCATTCTGGTGGTGGCAACAGCATGCGTTGATTGGCGTGCTGTCTGGCTGACCCCGGGTGCCGATGCATGCTGTCTGACTGTGCCACTAGCTCCTTGCGACGACCTCCCCTGCTTCCAACTCGTCTCCTCCTCCTCTCTGTCTCCCCATCTGAACTTTCCCCCTGTTCTTCTTCTCTTCTAGCGGGCACCCACGTGACATCCACGGACGCATCGTCATCATCAACCGCTTCACTTGTATCTGACAACTCAGCAAAGGAAGCAGCAGCGGGTACAACATCATCATCACACCGTATGTCCATGTGTGTAATGCTGCCTGACTGAGACACATCCTCTGGCAATAATGGTTGCGCATCACTCATTTCTTCCAACTCATGTGTAAATAACTCCTCTGACAGATCAAGTGAAGCGGCTGTGGTGCTAGTGTTGGTGGTGGCGGCAGGCGGGCGAGTGGTAACTTGAGAGGTGCCCGAAGCTAAGCTGGAGGAGGATGGTGCGTCAAGGTTCCGAGCGGAAGCTGTAGAAGATTGGGTGTCCTGTGTTAGCCAGTCAACTATGTCCTCAGAACTTTTCGAGTTCAGGGTACGTGGCCTCTGAACACTGGGCATTATTCTAGGGCCAAAGGGAATCACAGCACCACGACCACGATGGCCCCTGCGGGGTGGCCTGCCTCTGCCTGTCATTTTTTTTGCGATTAGTGGTACTATGCGTGCAAGCTACTGTGACAACAGATATGAGTGGCACTGTGCACTGGCAGAAGTTGGCAGAGTAGACGCTGTAGGCCTGACACATACGCTTGCAGACAACTAACTGCTATTCAATCTATTACAGTCAATTTATTTATTTTTTTTAAATGTACACTACTGTTACACCAGATATGAGTTGCACTGGTGTGACACTGTGCCCTGGCAGGCCCTGAAACGCACACGTGTGAAGGAAACTGACTGCTATTATTTCACAGTCAAATTTCTAGTTTTTTGTTTTAATGTACACTACTGTTACACCAGATATGAGTTGCACTGGTGTGACACTGTGCCCTGGCAGGCCCTGAAACGCACACGTGTGAAGGAAACTGACTGCTATTATTTCACAGTCAAATTTCTATTTTTTTTTAATGTACACTACTGTTACACCAGATATGAGTGGTGGCACTGGGCAAGTGGGCACAGTATACGCTGTGAGCCTGACACAGACGCTGGCAGGCAGGCAACTGCAATTAGATTACACAGAAAAAAAAAAAGCAGACTGATGTTCTAGCCCTAAAAAGAGCTTTTTGGGGTGCTGTCCTTACAGCAGAGATCAGATGAGTCCTTCAGGACTGTAGTGGACACTGAATACACTAGCCTAGCTATCGATTTCCCTATTAAATCAGCAGCAGCTACACTGTCCCTCCTCTCACTAAGAATGCAGCTTCCGGGGGGCGGGTCCTAGCTGTCATGGAGGAAAGACGCACTTCATGTGAGCTCCCTCAATATCTCACTTTAAGCAGCTATCAACAAGCAAATTTCACCCCAGAAGGATGACCCAGCAATGTTGCTCCTACCTGACCGACCCGACATGCTTAATAGCGGTCAGCAACTCAACAGAGTCTTACTTACCTCCGCGTGGCAAGTGTGGCCTGGTGCTCACCGGGCGGGAGAGGCGGCCGATCTCCCGATCCTGGGATGCCCAGGAGCAGCTACTTCCCGGCAGGAGCTCCGTAACCCCCCCTCGGACCGGTGGGGGTTATCTCGGTCCACCCCTGAGAGGCTGTCTGGAGCTAATGGACGCACAGAGCACAGCCGCCCAGGCTGACATACTCATCTGCGACTCTCCCAATATGGCGGCAGCCGCGTGTCCTCCTGGTACCAGCAAAGCATGGCAGGATATTGAGTCTAAGCTGGACAGACTCTTTAATCAATTTTGGAAGCAAATAACAAGCTCCACCATAGACATGTGCAATTTGTTTCGGTCCGAATATGAATTCGGACGAATTTCGGGCAATTCGGACATTCGGAAATGCTAGCAGAATGCTTGGTTGCATAGGGAGAGGTATTAGCAGTAGAAAGAGGGAAATGCTCATGCCATTGTACAGAACACTGGTGAGACCTCACTTGGAGTACTGTATACAGTACTGGAGACCATATCCTCAGAAGGATATGGATACCTTAGAGAGAGTTCAAAGAAGGGCTACTAAACTGGTTCACGGATTGTAGGATAAAACTTACCAGGAAAGGTTAAAGGATCTTAACATGTATAGCTTGGTGGAAAGACGAGACAGGGGAAATATGATAAAGGCATTTAAATACATAAAAGGAAACAACACAGTAAAAGTGGAGACTATATTTAAAAGAAGGAAAACTACCACAACAAGGGGACATAGTCTTAAAATAGAGGGACAAAGGTTTAAAAATAATATCAGGAAGTATTACTTTACTGAGAGGGTAGTGGATGCATGGAATAGCCTTCCAACTGGAGTGGTAGAGGTTAACACAGTAAAAGAGTTTAACCCCTTAAGGACCAAGCTTCTGGAATAAAAGGGAATCATGACATGTCACACATGTCATGTGTCCTTAAGGGGTTAAGCATGCGTGGGATAGGCATAAGGCTATCCTAACTATAAGATAATGCCAGGGACTAATGAAAGCATTTATAAAACAGGGCAGACTAGATGGGCCGAATGGTTCTTATCTGCCGTCACATTCCATGTTTCTATGTAAAGCACTTGCTGCTAGTAACAGATCTAGAATCAATACACTATAATGCCCAAAGTCTCAACTTCTATGCATATGCAATAATAAAATATCTGGGCTTACAACAAAAATTATGTTAGTCAGTCTTTAATCTTGGAGGCAAACATTATCCAATAAAGACAGATTGGAACACACTCCCACCTTATCCATTTGTTAATAGTTAGGCTTGTAATGTTTACTGGTTCCTTTTCAATTAGATTAAAAAATTTTGAGACCAATCCTTAATTGTATTACCATTAAATTAAATTATTGAAACTCTCTGGCTTTTCCCTTTTGTAATTATAACTTTCCTGTTCATAATATGTGGGATTTAAGGAAGGCAGCATGTCTTAAGATAGGATAAGCTTGATAGGAGTAGGTCTCGTCAGCCATGAAGTGACACGATATATGGGCGGAAATTACCTCACTTATATGGTAAGGGCAGAAGTAAGGGCAGGAGCCAGGACTGATGTCACTTAAGGACAACCTTCTTTTGTTCTAGGGGCCATTTTCTTTTAGGGCGTTTCAGCTTTACACTAAATTATAGCCTAATAAAATAAATCAGAGAAGCAACATTCTGTTCGGCAAAATGAAATACTAAACTATGGACAGACTTGACGGATTAAATAAGACAGTTGAAAACATTATACATTTAACAGCCCGTAAAGCTGTCTCTACAAAACATGTACCCTTACAATACTAACTTAACAACTTCTAATTCTTGCATCAGATTCACTCCTTGACCATCCCATCAATTTCTATTGGAATAACAAAATACACAATTAGAATATTTTCTAGCAAAAATTCCATTGCTAACACTGATGAGACACAAACTGAATCGCACGCATGTCACCCCCCTCACTCCCCCCCCCCTCGCGTCTCACAGAAGGCAAGGAGGGAGAGGCGGGGGAAGTGGGAGAGAGGAACAAGAGAGAGAGAGACTGTAAGCATGAATCTCTTTAACCATGTCAATGCTGGAAGGACAGTAACAAGACAGAAGGATAGTTGCATTACAATTATTGCAAAAGCAAAGAGACACAAAAACACAACATTTAGTAATACTCTCAGTGAAACTCAATACAAAACCCCAACCCTCTACTAGGGTGGGCTTCTACCATCTAATGGCTAACACAAAATACAAAAACCCCACAGCATTTAAGATTGGATGGGGACGGTGACCGTGGCCAGCTACATTTCGGTCATTACTGACGGGATGATGGGAGTGGTCACCTCCTGGACGCCATGACAGGGCTCTGGCTGGGAGAGCCTTCCAGTAACACAATTATTATGATATACATACATTCTTAACCCTTTGTGATCTAGTTCTTCCTCAACCCAACCTTCCTGCTGAATAGCTCTTGCTACTCTGTACCAGTAAAGCATTATCTGTAAGCTTGCCTTTCTTCTCTTTCAGTAATCTACGCCAGCTTTCTGGCTGTAATCTACCACATGAAGGCACAGCAATCTTACACACCTTAGCAATCTTTTCAACTCCCTTAACTATCTCTTCACCCTCTCTGTCTTCAACTAGATCACACGCTAACCAGCCCTTACTGGGCTTTTATAATCCCTGTCCCATTCCCCCCCTATAAAAGGCGTCCCAGATATAGAGGAAAGAAGGTTTTAAACAGAGTGTCTACAATGCTCGACTGCCACTTTAAGGGGTGGGTCCCCAAGTGCGTCTTCCCAAAACATAGACTAGTCACTAATTCCGCCTACCCGAGGTAGCCACGGATTGGAGCGAGGTGAGAAGTGTGTGACCAATCACTTCTCTCACAAGAGAAATAGGAGTGGAAAGTGTAAATAACACAGGAAGTATAGTAAAAGTAAAAGTAAAGTGAAAGTAGAGACAGACACAGGAGTTTGAATGACTCCCAATTAAGACAACAATTCAATTGAAATACAGTGCATGCATCACAGTTCAAATAAATTCAACAGTAATCCCTTTCCTTTACTCATGTGGCCAAAGCCACCTCCCTCAACCTCGTAGTGTCCCCGCTCGGAGAATTACTTCCTCAAGTCTCACTACCAGCGGCCACGGAAAACAGCTAACACCGGCCCGAGATCCGTATGCCTCCCCCGTTACAGCGGTCCACTAAGTGTGGCCACCACTATCCTCACCCTCGTAGCGCCCCTACGAACCCACCCGTAAGTCTCACTACCCCGTGGTGATGGAGACAGCAATGCCTGCCCGAATCCACGCACCACAAATAAAATTGGAATGCCACCAGCCTCAGCGCTCGAAGCTGGAGGGTACCACCTCTCTGCAAGC
Organism: Pelobates fuscus; assembly: GCF_036172605.1. NCBI lineage: Eukaryota > Metazoa > Chordata > Amphibia > Anura > Pelobatidae > Pelobates > Pelobates fuscus. Next base: position 131,445,487 of record NC_086317.1, read on the forward strand.
AGAGCTATGTGCACAATGAGGCTAGCTAGGCTATCAAAGTGACACCATGGGGAATCCCCAGGAAGCAATGAGTCTACACCCTTCCACAGACTCCCCCCTCCTCTTTTTCCTTACTGCTGCAGCTACCCAGCACCTAAAAGAGGTAAACAGGCAAAGAAGACCCCCAGGAAAACTTCCACAGGTCCACCCCCCTTTTTCCCTGCAGCCACAGCCACGTGGCTCCTAAAAGGGGTAAACAGGCAACAGAGGATCCACAGGAAAACACCCACAGGCCCACCCCCCTTTATCCCAAAAGGGGCAAACAGACAAACAAAGGACCCCCAGGCAAACTACCACAGGTCCACCCCCCTTTATCCCAAAAAGGGGTAAACAGACAAACACTCTACCCGGGCACTTAAGCTAGAGACAGACCAATACAAACACACCCAGGCAACAGATAGTCAAAATGCAGGTAAAAAGTATTAACAAATAAGGTATAGGTTCTCTGGGCAAGATATTACCTGTCTTTGATGTCCTCTTGGCAGCAGTCACAGACACTTGAACAGATAAATCAAAGGGGAAAAGAAACATACCGGGCCTGCTGCAGTCTCCACCGTGTATTCAGAGGTGATCAATCTCCTTCCTTCCCCTAGGATTCATCTACCCAGGTCTTCTTGGACGGCTGCCAGATAGGTCATAACCCAAAGCCTCCACGTTGGATGCGCCAAATTGACATAGATTAATTTAAGCAAACAAATATGTTTGAATGTCTATCTGTTCCTGTCCAAATCTGAGATGATTAAATTGCGTATACGCAGAAGTAAATTCACACTGACACATGGAGTTCAGGTTAAAAAGAACTTCAGAAAATTTAATGGCATCTGGTTAAAAAACGGGTATGCAGACCCTTTTAAAGGCAATATTACATCATCATAGAATATCAAGATAACAACAAATAAACATCATTAATTGGTCTATGTATTAAGTGGTCAGTTAAATGCCCTCCCATCTATATTAGTAATTGGCTTAGGGGTTTGAGTAGCTAGTGGGGCATCCTCCCATCATGGGATGTCGTCATTTCTGACAAGGATGAGACATGAGATTCAGTCGCCATTGTTGATTAGCACGAGGCTCACTTGATGGGAGGGGGAATCTGGCAGCCAGCCATTTTGAGTACTTGGCACCGTTTAGCTTCAAGGTTAGTTTCTCAGGCTTTTTAGTAAATTAACATTTCATTAGCATGGGCTAGCTATGGTATACTTTGTTACATATTACAGGAACTTGATAATTCCGGTGTTAGTCATATCCTTCTAGAAAATACATTCTCTGTCTAATATTCTACATGCTGTTAGGAAAATTTGTCATATAATGAAGTTAGATGGAGTTAATGGAGAAATTTAATACAGGTTTAATAAAGGTTTTTTTTAATAATTCTACATCATAAGTAGATAACTCCCTAATTCCCACGGTATTAGGGAGCTATCTACTAAAAGGCTGAAAGACCTAAATTCGTCTCTCAGCCAAATTTACTAATACTAAGTAAAGATTACTTAGTATTAGTAAATTATGCCCCTAATCGCTATACCGTGAGTAGGGGCATGTCTATTAAACAGTGAGCAGCCTGAGGGGGGTAGGTAGGGGGATAATTTTTTTGGGGGGGAGGGGGTGACTAGGGATTTTTGGACCTCTAGTCACCTGGGGGGGCATTTTCATTTTTTCAGGGCCCATACCCACTGCTCAGGGGTGGGGGCCAGGGGGGAGGACATTAGGTCCCCCCCTTTATTAGTATTTAGGGCCCCCACCCGCCGCTCAGGGGTGGGGGTCAGGGGGGAGGACCTTAGGTCCCCCCCTTTTTAGGATTTAGGGCCCCCACCCGTCGCTCAGGGGTGGGGGTCAGGGGGAGGACATTAGGTCATCCCCCCTTATTTTACTATAGGGCCCCCACCCACTGCTTAGGGTGGGGGCCGGGGGGGAGGTCCCCCCTTATACCAATTTGGGGCCCCCACCCGCCGCTCAGGGGTGGGGACCAGGGGGGAGGACATTAGGTCCCCCCCTTATTAGTATTTAGAGTCCCCACCCACCGTTCAGGGGTGGGGGCCGGGGGAGGACAATAGGTCCCCCCCATCGTTTTACTTTAGGGCCCCCTCCCGCCGGGGGGGAGCCTATTTTTATTTATTTTTTTAAACAGTGAGCAGCCACAGGCTGCTCACTGTTTAATAGACATGCCCCTACTCGTGGTATAGCGAGTAGGGGCAACATTTACTAATACTAAGTCATTTTTACATAGTATTAGTAAATTTGTCTGAAAGACCAATTTAGGTCTTTCAGCTTTTTGGTAGATAACTCCCTAATACCGTGGGAATTAGGGAGTTATCTTACTAAGCGGCTGCAATAAAAGTGCCAAAGTCCCGAAATTCCGAAGTTCCGAAATGCCGAAGTTTCGAAGTGCCGAAGTTGCCGAAGTTCCGAAGTGCCGAAGTTCCAAAGTGCCGAAGTTCCAAAGTGCCGAAGTTCCAAAGTGCTGAAGTGACGAAGTTCCGAAGATGCTGAATTTCCGGTGTCGAACTGCCGAAGTGACGAAGTTCCGAAGTGCTGAAGTGCTGAAGTTCCGAAGTTGCCGAAGTGTTGAAATGCCGAATTGCCGAAGTCCCGAATTGCGAAAATTCCGAATTTCGGAATGCCGAACCGAACCGAAAATTTTCCCCATGCACATGCCTACTCCACCACAGCTAAGCGAAGCAGTCCCCATTAAAATCCACCAACGCAAAAGGCGTCGAAGACGGGACCGGAGGCACAAACAGAAATGCAGAGCCAGCCCCACGTCAAGCACTCGCCTCCACCTTAAGCCACCGCAATCCCGCATCGGACGTGAAGCACCACCGGGACAGATCCGACCAACCAACAAAACAAGCTTCCACCACCTCAAGCCGCGAACCCGGCACTCAGCCAGATACTTGCCTTTGTTGTTCCAGGTATCAGGGACTCCCAGGGTCTGCACCTGGCGCCCAGAAGGGATCGGATGAGCACAAGCAGTAAACAGCAGCCTGCCAAGCATGTCCCACTATAGCCGATCCTCCACACCATGCCTTTGATCACATGAACTGGTCTCTGCACATTAACTAATCGTAAAGTAGCAAGCGTTTAAACATGTCATTATTTCACCTCCTAAAGAGTTTATTGTCGTAGTTCCTTACATGCCTTTACCTTAACCGTTCATGTATTATGTTATTCACTAGTCTCATCTCATGGGGCAACTCACACTTGATTTATAACTAGTGGTGGAGCTGCTGGTATAAATACACAGTTGATAACGTGCAAGCTACACCCTAAACATGACAGCCATCTTTCACAACAATGTACTGCTATATACTAAACCCTCAGTGCAACTAGCCATGATATACACACGTTCAGCCTAGCATGCTCAAATATAACACACTTCTGTCAAAAAAAAAAAAAAAGAATGCAGCTTCCGAATGAATCTAAAATGGATGCTGTCCAGGAGGTGGGAGAGTCTGGGAGGGAGGGTCTGCTACAGATTGGATGGAATGTGTCTGCTGACTGTGAGGTACAGGGTCAAAGTTTACTCAATGATGATGAATAGTGGGCGGACCGAACATCGCATATGTTCGCCATCCATGGCGAACGTGAACAACCTATGTTCGCCAGGAACTATTCGCCAGCGAACTCTTCGGAACATCTCTATTTATCAATTGTATTTTATTGAAGGTTTTCATAGATATGTATCCAGTACATAGTTACAACTCAGTTAATAAGGACATGTATACAGTCATCGACACAGTATGATGATATAGCATAGGAGGAGCAACTGAGGACTACATACAGTAGAAAAGTTGGGAATTAGTTAAATCCATTCTGGGGCCTTCATAAGATAAGAACATAAATCAAACGTAACAAAGGTATTTACAAAACCATACATAAAGGCATGAACTAGTTAGAGTAGTACTAGGCATCTACCATTTACCCCGTTTTACATCAATCAGGGAGTAGCACCCTATGTGTGGTTGCGTCCCCCTCTTGTCTCCCTCTTCTCTCCCCCGCCTTCCCCTACTCCACATTATGTCCCCCTCCGTTATACCAGTTCTCTCACACCCCCTCACGTCTCCCTTAATTTTGTGGTTGCATGAGCAGTGTCTGTGGACATCCTATCATATACATAAAACTGTTGTACTTTATCTTTTAGCTGCTGGATGGACGGGCAGGTATGTTTTAAGTCCTGGTCATTTTTATCTCACCACAGCCTTAATCCTGTAAGACGGAGGCAAATGTCCAACCTTTGAATTAAAACAAACCTAGAATTATTGGTATGTTTCTATTTAAGTGCACCCATATATAGTATTGTGAGCGTAAAAGTGGCATTGTGGTTGATGGAAGATACATCAGGCCTGATTTGCTAAACTGCAACCTGAGAATTTTCAGTTAAATGCCCCAGGGAAGATGTTAGTGTTTGCAATCTACATTGCTGAGGTTCTGCAAAACATGGTATGGGTCCCTGGGGCGGAGTATTTGGAGAGTAGGGTGGGCCAATGCTCCAACAGCATTAGTTGCTGTGTAACAAACCACAATTTAGGTCTGACTTAAGAGTTAACTAAATTGACACTCACCTGTAGCTAGTCAATTAGTAGACAGACCTTTAAATGAAGAGGGCAGCCTGCTGCAGAGTGAGGGAGAAAAAGACAGCTAGGAGAGTGAATGACAACTGTGTTCATTGCAAAGGCATTGCTTTTGTTTGGAAAATTGGTAAGTGGGAAAGCCACCCAATTGCAAATAGCAATTTCCTGTCTAGTAAGAGCTCAAGTAAGAGCAAGGGATTTTGTTTGTTTTTGTTATTATTTAAAGCACCTGTTTTCTTATTGAATAAAGAAAAAAAGGAAAATCGAGCTGACTGTGTCCTGAACTTTATATACCCTAGAAGGCGGTGGTTACTGCAAGGTCTGTGACAGCCCTACCTGTTAAAGAAGTGGTTTGTTACATATGGTGGAGGATGCGGGCAACCACGTAAGCCTGAGGGTAGGAGTCAGTTAAAGCTCAACATGGAGGATGTTATCAAGGCTCTGATCCAGTCCACCTCTGTGCAACAGGAGACTAACAGGAGAGCTGCAGAAAACAGTCCTGGCCAAAACACAAATGGAGTCCTTGGTGAAACAGCTTGTTGTGACACAAGCGGAGATGTTTAAAATAGCCCGTGAGGAGCAGCAAAAAGTCACCCAGGGGCTACAACAGGAAATCCGAGCTATCTCTGGAAAATTGAATGGAGACCCTGATGGAGGATACCAGGGTCAGCCAAAGGCGATTCGGGCGAGCCACTATCTTCAGAAAATGACCACATCTGATGATGTAGAGGCGTACCTTCTGGCATTTGAGCGCACTGCTGAGAGAGAGGGATGGCCGGCTGGTGAGTGGGCAAGCATACTGGCACCGTTCCTAAGTGGAGAACCACAGAAAGCATATTATGACCTAGAACCAGCCGAGGCAAGTAACTACAGCAAATTGAAAGCTGAAATCTTGGCACGACTGGGTGTAACCTCTGCAGTACGTGCCCAAAGGTTCCACTCATAGTCATATTCTTCAGGCAAAGCCGCACGCTCCCAAATGTTTGACCTCATACACCTTGCACGGAAATGGCTACAACCTGAAATCCATTCAGCTAGCCACATTGTGGAAACCTTAGTTATGGACCGGTTTTTGCGTGGTTTACCAGCTGCCCTACGTCGCTGGGTCAGCCAAAGTGACCCCCATACCGCTGACCAACTGATTGCCTTGGTAGAAAGATATGTGGCTGCAGGAGAACTGCTATGTCCTACTTCAAAGGAAAACCTGCGCAATCCTAAGCCCCATGATTCGGCAAGACCTGGTAAGACTGTTCAAGGTTTAAGGGGAGCTGAAGAGCGGCAGCTCTATATACAAAACACCAGGGGGGCATCCAGGTCTAATAGGCCTGGGAGAGGAACTGATTGGTGGACAGATTTCACTGTCAAATGTTTCAGGTGCAAAGAGGCTGGTCATATGGCCAAAGACTGTCCATTGGGGGATGAACCTATGGAATGCAATATGGGCAAAGATGAGGGAGCCCGTTCATGTTTGTTTAACTGTTATGGTACTGTTACCAATGACTATGATGATAACCCGCATAAATGCTGTGTGACTGTGAACGGAAAAATGTCTAAAGCATTACTTGATTCAGGCAGTATGGTAACGTTGGTAACAGAGTCTATAATACCTTGGGTAAAACCCGATCATGTACAGAAAATAGGCATTATCTGTGTTCACGGTGATAAAAAAGAATACCCCATTACGGAAGTAAATATTGGAACCCAGTATGGGGATTTAAAGTACAGAGTGGGTGTTGTACCTAGATTGGCCCATGAGGTAGTGATCGGTAGAGACTTTCCTCATTTTCTAGAATTATGGGCAGCTGTACAAAAGAGGGAACAAAATTGATCAGAAATTAGTCAATCAGCCGAGGATAATGTATTCCCTTTTTCCGATATGGACTTGGGTTTTGACCACTGTGACGGAAAAATAAGAAAAAGGAGAAAGTACTGCCCTAAACCAGTATTAATAGGAGATAACCCAGCTCAAACTAGTGAGGAGCCTACTAATACTACAGACAAGGATAAGGAACTAATTGATATTGGAATTAGTACAGGTAATTTTAAAAGTGCTCAGTGGGAAGATCCCACTTTAGTGACAGCTAGAAATGATATTAAAGTTGTAAACGGGGTTGCTAATCAGCCAGGAGAAGCCCTACCGTTCCCCTATTTTGAAGTACAAAATGACCTAATGTACCGTGTAGAAAAAAGGGATTCAGACGTCATTAAGCAGCTGTTGGTTCCTCAGACTTACCAAAATATAGTACTAAAGTTGGCTCACAGCCACGTATTAGGGGGACACTTGGGAGTCGAAAAGACTAGAGAGAGAGTCCTTAGAAGGTTTTATTGGCCTGGAGTGTTTACTGCTATTACAAACTATTGCTCTTCGTGCCCAGAGTGCCAGTACAGGGCTCCTTTCAAGACTTTTCGTAGTCCACTTGTACCCTTACCCATAATTGATGTGCCTTTTGAAAGGATCGCTATGGACTTAGTGGGGCCACTGGTAAGGTCTGCTAGGGGACACCAATATATATTAGTCATCTTGGACTATGCAACTCGCTACCCTGAGGCCATTCCTTTGCGTAATACCTCTTCAAAGGTAATAGCTAAGGAACTTATGTTGATGTTCAGTAGGGTGGGTATCCCTAAAGAAATCCTGACAGATCAGAGGACACCGTTCATGTCCAGAGTCACAAAAGAGTTGTGCAGGTTTAACATCTTAAGACCTCAGTATATCACCCACAGACTGATGGTTTAGTAGAGAGGTTCAACAAAACCCTTAAGAGTATGCTACGCAAGGTAATTGATGCAGATGGAAGGAACTGGGATTTTTTATTGCCATATCTACTGTTTTCCATTAGGGAAGTTCCACAGGCCTCCACGGGCTTCTCTCCTTTTGAATTGTTATACGGAAGACATCCCAGGGGAATATTAGATATTGCTAAGGAGACCTGGGAACAGGAGACTACTCCCCACAGGAGTGTAATTGAGCATATAGCTCAAATGCAGGATAGAATGGCCACCATCTTGCCTATTGTCAGGGAACACATGCTGGAAGCCCAGCAGGCTCAGAAAAGCAGCTATAACCGTAATGCTAGAGTCAGAGTGTTCCAACCTGGAGACAGGGTATTGGTTCTGGTCCCTACTGTGGAGAATAAGTTCCTTGCGACTTGGCATGGACCCTATGAAATAATAGAAAAAGTGAGTGATGTCAATTATAAAGTCAGACAACCAGGGAGAAGAAAGCCTGAACAGTTGTATCATATAAATCTGTTAAAGCCATGGAAGGACAGGGAGATCCTGATTGCTTTAAAACCTTCAGACCCCCCTATAGTAGAGCCAGAGGTGAACGTATCTGAGACTCTGTCTGTGCATCAAAAGCAAGAGGTCAGAGATTTTATCAGAAGAAATAGGGATGTTTTCTCGGTAGTTCCAGGAAAGACTAAAGTGATCAAACATGACATAATAACCGAACCGGGGAAAATAGTTAATCTCAAGCCCTATAGAATTCCTGAGGCCCGGAGGGAGGTTATAAACTTAGAAGTTGAGAGCATGTTAAAACTTGGAGTCATTGAAGAATCCCAGAGTAACTGGAGTAGTCCTATTGTATTGGTGCCAAAACCTGATGGCACATGGAGGTTCTGTAATTACTACCGCAAGTTAAATGCCATCTCAAAATCTGATGCCTACCCAATGCCCAGAGTTGATGAGTTAATAGAAAGACTGGGTAAAGCTTGTTATCTAACAACCCTGGGTTACTGGCAGGTCCCTCTCACCGAAAGAGCCAAAGAAAAGACAGCCTTTTAAACACCCAGTGGCCTATTTCAGTACACTGTATTGCTATTTGGGTTACATGGGGCACCTGCCACATTCCAACGAATAATGGACAGAATTCTTAGACCTCATGTTCGTTATGCTGCGGCATATTTGGACGATGTCGTCATCCACAGTACAGACTGGGAATCCCACCTCCCCAAAGTTCAAGCGGTGCTTGATGCCGTCCGCTCAGCAGGCTTAACTGCCAACCCTTCCAAGTGTACAATTGGTTTAGAGGAAGCAAAGTACTTAGGTTATTCTATTGGGAGGGGTTTGGTTAAACCACAGGAAGCCAAAGTAGAAGCCATACAAAAATGGCCACAGCCCCTTACAAAGAAACAAGTAAAGGCATTTTTGGGTTTAATTGGATATTATAGGCGGTTCATCCCAGATATTGCTACCATGGCTGCACCTCTAACAGACCTTATTAAAGCCAAATCCCTGGTCATAGTTAAGTGGTGCCCTGAAGCGGAAGAGGCTTTTAAGAGTCTGAAGGAAGCTATCTGTCTTGGTGACCCCGGATTTTTCCAGGGACTTTATAGTTCAGACATATGCTTCTGATATTGGCTTGGGGGCTGTTCTTTCACAGGAATACCAGGGTGAAGAACACCCTATATTTTTTTTGAGCAGGAAGTTAAACCCACACGAGAAGAACTACTCTATTGTTGAGAAAGAGTGTCTTGCCATTAAGTGGGCATTAGACTCTCTAAAATACTATCTGCTGGGCAGAAAGTTCCGCTTGATAACGGACCATGCTCCTCTGACATGGATGTATCAGAACAAAGAAAATAACTCCAGAGTAACCAGGTGGTTTTTGAGTTTACAATCTTTTAATTTCACTGTGGAACACAGGGCTGGTCTGCGACAGGGTAATGCTGATGGGCTGTCGAGGGTACACTCTCTGAGTTCCATGGTCGCTCAAACCAATAGGTATGAGCTGGGGGGGAGGATATGTGAGCGTAAAAGTGGCATTGTGGTTGATGGAAGATACATCAGGCCTGATTTGCTAAACTGCAACCTGAGAATTTTCAGTTAAATGCCCCAGGGAAGATGTTAGTGTTTGCAATCTACATTGCTGAGGTTCTGCAAAACATGGTATGGGTCCCTGGGGTGGAGTATTTGGAGAGTAGGGTGGGCCAATGCTCCAACAGCATTAGTTGCTGTGTAACAAACCACAATTTAGGTCTGACTTAAGAGTTAACTAAATTGACACTCACCTGTAGCTAGTCAATTAGTAGACAGACCTTTAAATGAAGAGGGCAGCCTGCTGCAGAGTGAGGGAGAAAAAGACAGCTAGGAGAGTGAATGACAACTGTGTTCATTGCAAAGGCATTGCTTTTGTTTGGAAAATTGGTAAGTGGGAAAGCCGCCCAATTGCAGATAGCAATTTCCTGTCTAGTAAGAGCTCAAGTAAGAGCAAGGGATTTTGTTTGTTTTTGTTATTATTTAAAGCACCTGTTTTCTTATTGAATAAAGAAAAAAAGGAAAATCGAGCTGACTGTGTCCTGGACTTTATATACCCTAGAAGGCGGTGGTTACTGCAAGGTCTGTGACAGCCCTACCTGTTAAAGAGGTGGTTTGTTACAGTATATATAATTTTTTTAAAGGACAGGAACAGCTTTCACAGTTCTACTTATAATAGTAATGTTCATACATCAAAAACAACTAAAGAAACAACCTCACATATCAGTCCTGATTGTTAAATGCCTATATGTCTAGGATTTCAGTTAATTTTTTGGCAGTTAACACAAACCCTGTAACAACACTAACACTAACCCTACACCGACCCTAACTCTAAAGTTAATTCTAACCTTAATGCTAATCCTAACTCAGAGGCATTCCCTTTGCCGATGTCAGTACTGATATGAGCAGAGGAATTTCCCAGCTTACACAGTATAGAGCACTCTGTGGGAGATCTCTCTCTCATGCTGCAGCACGTGCATGCTGTCTCTGATGATCACTTAGTGGTCGATGCTGGGCAACAGGCAGAGCCCAGCACAGATCACTGTCAGCAGGGGGCATGCGGAGAGACCCCACTGGGGTCTTATCAGACCTTTGGTTTCTCCCTCTCTAGCAGGCTATCTTGGAATCCCCTCGTATTCTGAGATAGTCAATGTGGTTGTATGCAGCACTCACTTTCTGCTCATTGGTCAGTCTGGGGCCACTGAACATGGCCCTACCTGACAGAGGTGAGCAACAGGAATCACTTGATAAATGGGTTGCTTGGATCTCTTGTGTGGATCTCTATCAAGCTCTCCACAACCTCAGCATCTCTGTGAAGCATTACAGTGACCCAATAACTGACTGAGTGATTGGCCTCTTATGCTCAAAGTGGGGTGTTCCCATTATCAGCAAATAAGTCCCTCTGCTATTAGCAGACCCGATAAATCTTTACATGTTTTTTGGCAATTCATATAGTCTGGGTCTGTTTCTGTTGTGCAAACGAGTGTAGTTCTTTAACCTCTTAATGATGGATGACAGACCCGGCCGGTCATGCTGAGGAAGCACTTAACGACAGATGACGGACTGGGTCCATCATGCGCCAAAATTAACCCCAGATTGCAGCGGTATTCGAGGCAGACCGGGAGCACCCGATCGCGCTATCCCTGCAACTGTGATTGCTCTGACAGGCTGTCAGAGCAAGCACATGTGCTGCAGGGACTCCTGGTCCACCTCCCTGTGCTTCCATGTTCTGTGCAGGGAGACGGATCAGCAATAATCTTCTCCCTGCAAAAAATCTTTTTTTTTTTTTTTTAAACCCCCTCAGGAGTTAAAGTTATTTTATTATATATATATATATATATATATATATATATATATATATATATATATATATATATATATATATATATATATATGTATGTATATATAGCTAGCTAGGGTGGGTGCACGTTAGTGGGGAATTGGGGAATTTAGTGTTAGACTAGCTAGGGGTTAACATTAAAAAAAAGTTTTTAAAAAAGCTTTACAAATTAAAAAAAAAGCGTTTTTTTTAAAAGGTTTAATAAGGTTTAAAAAAAGTTTACAAAAATCCCCCCCCCCCCCCTTTACCCAGTCCTAATAAAAAATAACCCCTTCCCTGCCAGTTGATCACTGCATACGGTGAACACTGTGATCTGTATTTTTATCAGATTTTTTTTTTTTAAGCCCTGAGGGTTAACTTTTATTATTATTTGTTTAACCCTCAAGGGTTCAATTAATTTAATTAATTAATTGAAATATTTTAAAATTATAAATTTTTCTAGCTTGGGTGGGAATTTATTGTTAGTGTTGCTTACTGCTAGTTAGGGGTTAACAGTAAAAAAAAAGTTTCTAACAATATTAAAAGTGTAAAAAAGTTAAGAAAGTTTAAAGCTGATTGGCTAAAACTGAATTTGGCCCTGCCCCTTCCTGCCTCCTTGTCGATTTCAGCCAATCCTATGCTTTCCCGTAGGGAAAGTATTGTATTGGCAAAAAATTGTAAATTCTGATGATACTGCCAAGGAGGTGGATTGGGGGTGGGGCCAGTGCCGGCGGTCCTGCGCAGCGCTGGAAATAAGGTATGTTTTAACCCCTTCTAATGGAGCTAAGGGGGGGCAAGCCACCTCATCGGTATTTTTAAGACTATAGGGTGAGAAACACGTTTGCGTTCCTGACCCTATAGTTTTCCTTTAACCATAAACAAACACATTATACACAGACAATTAACCTATATTGGGCACAGGGTGACTAAAACATAGGAATAGTTCAGGGACCTACATAAATAGTCTGTCTGATGCAACTGGTGGTGTTGACTACTGGCACATCTTAGAATCTAAGACATTCTTAAATGTCTTACCCCATACAAAATTTATTTAATTGTCCTTTTTTAAGTCCTGAGGGTTAACTTTTATTATTATTTTTTTAACCCTCAAGGGTTCAATTTATTTAATTAATTAATTGAAATATTTTAAAATTATAAATTTTTCTAGGGTTAAGGGGTTCTAGGGTGCTAGGGGTTAACAGTAAAAAAATGTTTCTAACAATATTAAAAGTGTAAAAAAGTTTTAAGAAAGTTTAAAAAAGTAAAAAATAAAATAAAAAAAAAGTTTAAAAACAAGTTTTAAAAAGTAAACAAAGTTTCAAAAAGTAAAAAAAAAACACCTTAATAATGCTCATTACCACTACACCTGGAACAAACTAGCAAAAAAATGATCCCACGCTAAGGTTCAAAATATGCCTTTTGAATTACCCCAGGGTGTGTTCTTTAATAAATAGTATGTGTTTGTGGGGAAGTTTGAATAACCAACCAGCTAAACTACCCCGAAATGAAACATGGACACAGCGTAAAACTTCAAAGTTAGAAAAAAACTGAATGGCTGCGTCTCAAATGTGTCCCTACAGCATCCACATATACCTGGCAAAGCTACATATGGGGGTTTTGTTGTACGCAGATGACATAGCTGAACAACATATGAAATATGATACAGCCATTGCACACATACGATATGCAAAATATACTGTGCAAACTCACCATGTGTGTCAAAAAGGCAGGAACAATGCTTACTACAAGTACACTTGGTACAAGCTAGCGGAAAAATGGTCCCATGCTAAGGTTCAAAATATGCCTTTTGAAATACACTGGGATGTCTTCTTTAAGAAATGGTATGCCTTTATGGGATAGTTGAAATACATAGCCTGCAAAAATACTCCAAAATAAAATGTATGCCTTTATGGTGTAGTTGGAATATGTTGCTTTCTGAAGTGCTCCAGAACGGAACATAAAGCCATCAAAACCATCAATGAAAATTCACACTTAAAAACCTGAACTTGTCACGTCCCTTTTACAGCACTGAAACTTCACAGAAAAGTGTCTAGGTCATACATTGGGCTTATTGTTTTGTTATAGTAACTGAGCATTATTTTGGGGGATTTTATGACAGTGGCACATATCAATTGTAAAAAATACTCAGCAAAAATGCAACATGTATGTAAAAAATTTCATTTTGTTTCCTTACCACAAACATTAACATAAATTGGTGAAAAAATGGTGACAGGTTAAGGCACAATATACACCATGTAAGATACCCTGGAGTGCCTGATTTCTCAAATGGAAGCCCTTTGTGGGTTTATTATAACATTTAGACTTCTAGAATGCCACAAAAAGAGATATAGGCCCATCAAATCAATCTAGGAAAATTCTAACTATAGAAACTGAAATAGCCTTGTCTCTATTATGGCATTGTAGCTTCACAGAATAGTGCCAAAGGCATACGATGGGGGTATCGATGTACTCAGCAGATGTATCTGAACACAATATGGGGTTCTGTACAGGAATAGCACACATTAGCTTTGTGAAATACACATTAAAAAAACTTTGTTATATGTGTATATGCTAAAAAAGAGAAAATACACAATTTTACTCCAATATTTAGCAGAGATAAGCGATGGAATGGCTACGTAAAAGACTAAACCTTACCTTAGGTTAGGCTTGTGATGTCTACTTTATATAAATATATATTTTTGTGTGCCAATTTTGTTTTTTGTGATGGCTACTAAACTTACAAGACAAACATACCAACTTCTAAAATGGTTTCCCATTGACATTTTATTTTATTCCTTGTATTTTGTGACCTGTAACTTTCACAATTGTCTGAAATCCTATACATATGATGTACTCTATAAATCAAGACACATAAATGAATTTATTTTGAATTACTTTTCCTAAGCTGGACATATTATGCACACATTAATATTGCCTAAAGTGTGAAAAAAAATTTTTTTTTGTTTTTCCACCTTTTTGGGCTATTCTATTTTTAATTAATGAGAATTTATATATGTATATGTGACATCAAATTAAAGCCCTTTTTGTCCTCTAAAAACGGTATATAACATGTGTTGGTGCAATAAATGAGAGAGATGCAAATTGAGGTTGAACACAAACAGCAAAAAATGCAAAAAATGGCTTGTGTCCTTAAGGGTAAGACAAGCTTCTGAAGCTGTGTCTTTAAGGGGTTAAGGGAACACTGTTACGTTAAAAAAAAAAATACCGTAATAATAATAATAATAATAATACATTTACTTGTTTGTTTTATTTAATAGTGTTTAGGTTCTTAGACTCTCCCACTCTCTGTTTTTTATTAGAATTCAATATCTTGTCAGTCTAGTGCTGGGTCAGTTTTGTTGGAGCATCAGCTCTGTCTGTGATAAACACACCAGCAATTGCTTCTATCAAATGTAATGATGGCATAGTGTATTGGAGTCTCAGGATTTGTCAAATTACCCAAAAATGTTCAATAAAAAATAAGGGGGAGAGGGAGCACCATCCATGGACTTACAGCACCAGAACCGCTACAACTCATGTTAGCTATTGTGCTTTAAATATTTCTATAACAAAATTGGTAAGAATATTTAGGGTGAATTCTGAGATCTATAATTCTGTCCTCACAATTGACCTTAAATATTGTTACCAGTTTTCTCAACATTTTGGTACACTGTATGCTTTACACCAAACAAGATGTTTAAATGTTAATGGTTGTGTAAAGGTTGCTCAATGCCATCGTTTATTTAGTACATTAAGTACATAGTTTGTTCACTCTTTGCAAACGTAATTGTGGAATAAAAACATTACTTCATGTTCCATGGGCTGAACAGAAAACCCACTGTTTCAAGATGACTATGTTTCTATGAAACGCAATGATTTCTCTTTTTTTTTTGTTACTTGTAGCAGTGTGGTTGGAAGAACTGAATGCCTTTCTGTATAATTCACAGTGTCGAAGGGTTCCTCCCTTCTAATAACCTGTTTAAAGTACAAGGTGGCCAATTGCAGCTTAGCTACTTGCCAACATTGGCTTTTACATAAAGTTTGCTTTCTCTTGAAACTAAACATTTGTATTACTTATTTGTAAAAAAATTTTTTATTTTTTTAATACTTTTGAAAAATACAAATAGATTAAAAACAACAAAAATTATATTAAAACATGAAAAGAAATATAATAACAACAACACTGGAACAAAGCTTCCAGCTAGATGATTTTGTGCAATGCAATGAGAAGAACAGACAATCAGGGCCGGATTAACATAGGGGCTGATGGAGCTGCAGCTCCAGGCAGTGGCGGATCCAGAAGCTAATCTCGGGAGGGGCACTGGCAGATTATTTTAAGAAACAATCCAGGCACAATAACCACTACAGCTCTCTGTAGTGGTTTTGGTGCCAGGAGTTGCTGTGGCGCCCTCCCAGAGTAAGTAGTCAAACCGTTTAAAAAAATGTTTGATAACTTACCCAGGTCTGCCGGGATAGGGGTTGTAGTGTGTATGTGTTTGAGGGGTGCAGTGTGTGTGAGGGTCGCAGTATGTGTATGGAAGGGTAGTGCGTTTGTGAGAGGAGTGCAGTGTATGTATGGGGTAGCAATTTGTATATTGGGAGCAGTGTGTGTATTGGGAGCAGTGTGTTTGTGTGTGAGTTGCGCAGTGTGTTTTTGTGTGAGGGGTGCTGTGTGTATGGGGGGCAGTGAGTGTATTGGGGGCTATGTGTGTATTGGGGGATGTGTGTAAGGGGGGGCTGTGTGTGTGTGTAAGGGGGGCTGTGTATGTAAGAGGGGGGCTATGTATGTGTAAGGGGGGGCTGTGTGTGTGTGTAAGGGGGGGGCTGTGTGTGTGTAAGGGGACTGTGTATGTAAGGGGGCTGTGTATGTAAGAGGGGGGCTGTGTATGTAAGAGGGGGTTGTGTATGTAATGGGGGTTGTGTATGTAAGGGGGGGCTGTGTATGTAAGGGGGGGCTGTGTGTGTAAGGGGGGGCTGTGTGTGTAAGGGGGGCTGTGTGTGTAAGGGGGGGCTGTGTGTGTAAGGGGGGCTGTGTATGTAAGGGGGGCTGTGTGTGTAAGAGGGGGGCTGTGTGTGTAAGAGGGGGGCTGTGTGTGTAAGAGGGAGGCAGTGTATGTAAGAGGGGGGCTGTGTGTGTAAGAGGGGGAGTGTGTGTGTGTAAAAGGGGGCTGTATATTTGTGTGTAAGGGGGTGTGTGTATGTAAGGGGGGCTGTGTATATAAGGGGGGGCTGTGTATGTAAGGGGGGCTGTGTATGTAAGGGGGGCTGTGTATGTAAGAGGGGGGCTGTGTATGTAAGAGGGGGGCTGTGTATGTAAGAGGGAGGCTGTGTGTGTAAGAGGGGGGCTGTATATTTGTGTGTAAGGGGGGGGCTGTATATTTGTGTGTAAGGGGGGGCTGTATATTTGTGTGTAAGGGGGGGCTGTATATTTGTGTGTAATGGGGGGCTGTATATTTGTGTGTAAGGGGGGGCTGTATATTTGTGTGTAAGGGGGGGGCTGTATATTTGTGTGTAAGGGGGGGCTGTATATTTGTGTGTAAGGGGGGGCTGTATATTTGTGTGTATGGGGGGGCTGTATATTTGTGTGTAAGGGGGGGCTGTATATTTGTGTGTAAGGGGGGGCTGTATATTTGTGTGTAAGGGGGGGGCTGTATATTTGTGTGTAAGGGGGGGCTGTATATTTGTGTGTAAGGGGGGGGGCTGTATATTTGTGTGTAAGGGGGGGGCTGTATATTTGTGTGTAAGGGGGGGCTGTATATTTGTGTGTAAGGGGGGGCTGTATATTTGTGTGTAAGGGGGGGCTGTATATTTGTGTGTAAGGGGGGGCTGTATATTTGTGTGTAAGGGGGGGGCTGTATATTTGTGTGTAAGGGGGGGCTGTATATTTGTGTGTAAGGGGGGGCTGTGTGTGGTGCAGTGTGTAGGGGGGCAGATTAAATATATTTTTTTAAAATTATTAAATAACTAAATATAGCTAATGTCCCCCCTCCCTTCTTACCTTTGCTGAGGGAGGGGGAGACATTGCTTTCTCTTCCATTCCCTGGTGGTTCTAGTGGGGGAGTGAACTCTAACCTGCAGCTCAGGCTAGAGTTCACTCTCGCGAGAACGGAGCGTTGCCATGGTAACGCTCCGTGCTCGCGAGAGGAGAACCCGGCGGAGCTGTAGGTAAGAGCTCTCTCTCTCTCCCTCCCTCCCCTGCCGGCCGCCCAGCAATCTGCCTGTGGGCCGGGGAGGGAGATCACTGATCTCCCCTCCGGTACGTGAAGGCAATCAGCAGGGCTGGTGCTTGGATAGCACCAGCCTTGCATGGGCCGGCATGGGAGAGCCTCGGGCAGCAATATTTTCTCGGGGGGGGCAATTGCCCCGTTGCCCCCCCCCTGGATCCGCCAATGGCTCCAGGCCCAGGCCCATTGATTTTTTTTTTTTTTTACACACTACTCTTAGGGTTGCCAGGTATTTCTCAGGTATTTCTTAGGGTTGCCAGATATTTCTCAGAAGTATTTCTCAGGTATTTGAGGCTGCCTAGCCGGTGCCGGTATTGCATTAATACCGGCAATACAAATGTCTGTCTCAGTATAAACAGAGATTATTCTGCAATACCAGCGCCGACCAGTAGGGGTCGCTGTTTGTGTGAAGAGAGGCAGAGATAAGCCTGCGAGACATGGGGACAGTGAGAGACTTGGGGATGCTGAGACATTGGGATACTGGGCGACATGGGAACTCAGAAACACTAGGGGACACTGAGAGACATGGAGACACTGGGGGACACAGGAAAACATGGGGACACTGGGCGACTTTGAGACCTGGGAGACATGGGGCACTCCCAGTGTCCCCATGTCTCCCAGCCAGTGTCCCTCGTATCTCAGTATCCCCATGTCTCCCGGTGTCCCTGGTGTCTCTCAGTGTCGGTAGTGTGCCAGTGTCCCTAGTGTCTGAGTGTTTCCTAGTCTCCCAAAGTTCCCTAATCTCCCAGTGTCTGTGTCCCAATGTCTCCCAGTGTCCCCATGTCTCCTAGTGTCTCAGTGTCCCCTAGTATAAAAGAAAACATCTCAGGCACTCACTGTGATAGATTTAAGCAGGTTTATTGGACACCGCAATGTTTCGACCTGTACCTAGGTCTTGATCAAGTTTCCAGTGTCCCCTATGTATCACAGTGTCCCTTTTGTATCAGAGTGTCTCAGTGCCCCATGCCTCCCAGTATCCCTGGTGTCTCTGTGTCCGTAGTGTCTCAGTGTCCTTAGTGTCTCAGTGTCCCCTAGTCTCTCAGAATCCTCTAGTCTCCCAGTGTCCCCATTTCTCACAGTGCCCCCAAGTGTCTCAGTGTCCCCTAGTATAAAAGAAAAAAATCTCAGGCACTCACTGTGATAGATTTAAGCAGGTTTATTGGACCCCGCAATGTTTTGACCTGTACCCAAGTCTTTATCAAGTCTCCAGTGTCCTGTATATATCACAGTGTCCCCTATGTATCACAGTGTCTCAGTTCCCCATATCTCCCAGTGCCCCCTCATGTCTTAAAGTCACCCAGTGTCCCCATGTCTCCCAGTGTCCCCATGTCTCCCAGTATTCCTAGTATCTCAGTGTCCCATGTCTCCCAATGTCCCCTAGTGACATGGGAATACTGGGAGACATGGGGACACAGACAATATGGGACTGGGAGACATGGGAACACAGACATGCTCCATTTTTGTGTATGTTCGCCCCTGGTTATGTGATTTGTATCAGTGGCCCACCCTTTAATCCCATCCATAAACTTCCTGCTTTACTGGACACTGCTGTTAGGGGGTATGGGTTTACTTGAAAGATGAAAGCATGAGTTTAGCATAGGGTATGTGTTTTCTCATAGCTGCATTCTATGAGTTTCCCTCCAGCACCATCTCCATCAGATTCATGACGCTTAGGAGGTAGGACTGTTTTAGTGTTTTTGGTCAATAGGATTTTGTAAATAGCCCCAACATAATTGTCAGCACCAGGCCAAATGGGCTCTTAATCTGGCCCTGCAGACGATGTCTCCTCACCAGCCCATGATAGAAGTTAGCATGTTGTGTGCGGCTCTTTTGGTACAGACCACTCTTATTGCTTTACTGTTATACATTACAAAAGGTAAGTAGGGCCATGTGTGCCTTGCTACAGATGTTTTAAAATGTGGAGTCATCTTTCAGAAACCAACATATTGTCTTTACAGTATGGATCTTCACTATGACTGCACTATGATGTATAGCTTTAACTATACAGACGATGGGTGTCACATATGTGATGTCACTGTTGTATGGGCTTTACATGTTATAGTGATAATATGAATGACTGGTGCACTCAATTTCTGTATTCTAAATTCTGCTCAAGGAAGGCTTTACCAGCTGATTTGTAAAATGAATGGGTGCACTTAAAAGTATTCTATAGTGTAAGGAATACAAAGTTGTATTCCTTATAGTATAGTTCCCTCCACACCCTTTCCCCTCCCCACCACCCCAGCACTGCAAGGGTTAAAAAACGCTTTTAACACTGACTCGATTCCAGCGGCGATGTCCATCAACATCACTCAACGTCCATCAATGTCACAAATGTGCATTCTCACCATGCGCTGTGTGTGCATAAGGCATTACATCAATGCTTTTCTATGGGGATTTAACTGATGCTGAATGTCCTCGTGCAGAGCATGAGGATGTTCAGCTTCAGTTATGTGACTAACCACTAGTAAAGTCGCCTAACCACCAGGAAGTGCCTATAGTGGCTGTCTGATTGAAAACCACTAGAGGCAGTCAAGTGGCAGTCAAATGATTTACATTGCAGGACTAAGTGGGACATTGAGATAAAGTGGTTTGGGTGTCTATAGTGTCCCTTTAATGGCCTAGTTGTATTTTGATAGAAAGTCTATTGGTTTAAAATGTGAAACCTGATTTATGAAGTTTAATATGTTACTAAACTCATGTCCCATTGTAATTGAGCATGTATTTTGTGATGGCATTTTTTAACAAAGTTCTTTATTCTCACAAGGTAAAACGATTGCAATCCAATATCCAAGAATTGAAAGGGGGCATATGTATAAGATGCAATAGCAGTCTGCTTTAACTTATATAGCACAGATTCCTGTTTTATGCCAGGCAACTGTACTTTCTGCACATGCGGTGTCATACAGATAATGCATTTCCAAAAAACACAGCTCCAAAAATTGAATTAGTCCCCTTACAAATACTCATTTGCTGACAATAAGTCCATATATAGTATTTTGTTAGTTGTTCTGTTTGCGACAATTGTATGTGTTCTTATAAGATAAAATAGCAGAACCAGTCTGAAGTATCGCATAATCTCCAAAACATTTTATCACCTGAATATTTATTTAACGCATAACATATTCAAAATTAAATAGTTTTTTTTTGTTTTCTTTTAAAGTGTATAAAACTAGGTAGTAAATAGGCTAAAGATTTTTATGTTTATCATTTAGAACCAGAAATACTCATTCTCCTATTCAAACAAATATATACATAGGGATTTATTCACTAAACAGTAACTTGTGCTGAACAACTAAAATGGAACACACACATTATCTTTCTTTCTTTTGTTTGTTCTTTCTTTGTTTCCCTCTCTGTCTGTCAACTCACATTTCTATTAACACACACAAACACTTTATTTTGGTTGTTAGTAGCACTAGATAACAAGAATCCGCTTTAACACTCTATAAAAAGACAGCACAGACATTTTACACCTATTTTAATTGTAACAATAATAAAGCAGCATTGGTTTTTTCCAATCTAGGGTTAAGCTGACCCATGTTCATGTACCGTACTCACTGTTTATCCATGTCTGTGTTGCTGCACTCATGCTGGTAACTGAGAAGCAATCAAACCATTAAGAGCCCTGTGAGTGAAATGCTTGAGCTGTTTACATTTATACTCCTCCCAATTAACAACCCACAGACAACATGTTGCCAGGATGTCAAAAGAAAAGTCCTAGCTCCCGCAGTTAGCTATCTAAAGAGACAGGAATAAAATAAACAACTTTTTAAAGAAGAGCCAACACTTTTCTGGTGTTTGCAGCAAGGAATACAAAATTACCTTTAAGTTGGGGTAACCTTAGTCATTTGATGCTGTGTTTTATTAAATTAAAATGTTTATGAAAGATTTAGCAAGTGACATCACAACCCAGTTCTGTCCTAACAGAACCAGAGCATACAATGCAAATGAGAGGTAGAAACGTTCTGTTAACTATGTCCAGTGGCAGCAAAGGGCAATATTTTTAATAATGATAGCTAGGATGGAGATGTTGGCATCTAAGATGGAGGCGTCCAGTTCCAGGATATGCGTGTCTGGTTTACTAAATTTGATTTACATTTTAAGACCTCACAAATTACTAAATACATGGATTAAGTAGAGCATTAGAATACTATTAAGTAACTCAAAATAAACAGTAAACCAATAAGTCCATGGGCTCTAAATCACTTTCCATGCTGTCCACTTTAAACACGAATTAGATGGGAGTTTTCTGTTTTTGTTTTATTTGTTTGCCCCAGAATTGCTCTTAATAGATAACACTTATTGTTTCTCCTCCTCTTCTCTCTATGTTTACTGATATGTGGCTGTTCATATTATATTGACTGACAGGGAACCAAGATGGAAGCACTAAGTGTAGCATGACTGCCGCTAAACTGTTAATTTCCCTGGGTTCCCTGTTGTGTGTGTACTGTCTTGCAGGCGGGGGTTCTCCCTCCCTTTCGTGTATTTTCCCTATCGTGCTACTGTGGTTTACTCTGTGTGTTCGTCTAAACTGCCTGCTCCCTGTACGGGAGGGCCACCACACAGGGAATCCATTCCCCTCCTCAATGGGGAAATTGGCCAGCAACCGTAACAAAGCCGACCTGATTGCCTTCGACAAAGAAATAAGACAGCGCTTGGCCCTATTCAAAGAGACTCCCTCAGCGGAACTCCTGGCCAAGCTCATCTCTGAGACCCAAGCCTTCGTCCTGACTCAGAAGTAAGGGGCGACCCCTACACAACCAGAGAAACAAAGGACAAGAGAAGGGCTGCCCACCCCTGCCCAGAAACTGAAGTTGTCCCATAATGCCTTCAAGGAGTTCAGGGAAGCAGAAGAGGGAATTGAAGACATCCTGCAGGACTTTGAGCGGTAGTGCCTACTGCTAGAAGTCAGTCCCGCAGATCGGGTCTCCATCCTGGCCAGTAAGCTGACCGGAAGGGCGGCGGAGGCATACCAAGCAGTACCTGGATACCAGATCCGTGACTATGATGCGGTGAAAGAGGTCCTACTGGCTAGGTATGCCATAATCCCGGAGGCATACCGGCAGAAGTTCAGAGGTATAAGAAGAGGGGAGAAGGACTCCCATACAGAGTGGCATGCTGAATCCACCGAGCTGCCCTGAATTGGGTGGACTCGCAGTACGCAAAGTCCCCCAAGGAGATTCTTCAGCTGTTCCTGCTGGAACACTTCCTTAACAGACTCTCCACCGAAACACAGGAATAGGTGAGGGATAGGAAGCCCAAGAGCCTCGCTGAAGCCGCCAAATGGGCAGACTAGTATGCTGATACCAGACGGTCCCAACGCCCTGCTCCCTCATCCAGCTACCAACTACCCCTGCAACTCATACCTCAGCCATAACCAACAATACGTCCTACCCCTTATTATAATTTAGGGCCCCCACCCGCCGCTCAGGTTTTTTTTTTTAACAGTGAGCAGCCATAGGCTGCTCACTGTTTACTAGACATGCCCCTACTCGCGGTATAGCAAGTAGGGAAAGAATTTACTAATACTAAGTAATCTTTACTTAGTATTAGTAAATTTGGCTGATAGACCAATTTAGTGCTTTCAGCTTTTTTCGGTAGGTAAAAAAAACTGGTGGGCACGCGAGGGAGCACTCTCCCCTGTGTGCTCCCTCTTCAGCTCCCTCCCGCACCACACTGATACCAGAGCCGGAAGATGAGGTAATCTTACGGCTCCGGCATCAGTACGCGGTGCACGAGGGAGCTGAACAGGAAGCACTCAGGGGAGAGTGCTCCCTTGCGCGCTCCCCAGCCTGCCCGCCGGGTGACACCACTGGACGCCAAAGGTAGGGAGGCTGGGGGGATTAATTTAAAAAAAAAAGTGTGTGTTAGAGTGTGTGTGTGTTAGTGTTAGAGTGTGTGTGTGTGTGTTAGTGTGTGTGTGTGTGTTAGTGTGTGTGTGTGTTAGTGTGAGTCGGTGTGTGTTAGAGTGTGTGTGTTAGTGTGTGTGTGTGTTAGAGTGTGTGTGTGTTAGAGTATGTGTGTGTTAGAGTGTGTGTGTTAGTGTTAGAGTGTGTATGTTAGAGTGTGTGTGTGTGTTAGTGTGTGTGTGTGTTAGAGTGTGAGTGTGTGTTAGAGTGTGTGTGTTAGTGTGTGTGTGTGTTAGTGTGTGTGTGTGTTAGAGTGTATGTGTTAGTGTGTGTGTGTGTTAGTGTGTGTGTGTTAGTGAGTGTGTGTGTGTGTGTTAGTGTGTGTGTTAGAGAGTGTGTGTTAGTGTTAGTGTGTTAGAGTGTGTGTTGGTGTTAGAATGTGTATGTGTGTGTGTGTGTGTGTTAGTGTTAGAGTGTGTGTGTTAGAGTGTGTCAGTGAGTGTGTTACTGTGTGTGTCTGTTAATGAGTGTGTTAGTTTGTGTGTCTGTTAATGAGTGTGTTAGTTTGTGTGCGTCTGTTAGTGAGTGTGTGTTTTGTAAGTGAGTGAGTGTGTGTCTGTCTGTTACTGAGTGTGTGTCTGTCAGTAAATGTGTGTGTCTGTTAGCTAGTGTGTATGCGTCTGTTCGTGAGAGTGTGTGTGTCTTAAGCACTTACCTTTCTCCAGCACCGGACTCCGTTGGCGCTGGGGATCTCTCCGCCCTGATCCGCCTCTCAGCTCCGAATGCGCATGCGTGGCAAGAGCCGCCCGCGCATTCAAACTGCCCATAGGATGTGTTAGTGTGTGTGTGTGTTAGTGTGTGTGTGTTAGTGTGTGTGTGTGTGTGTGTGTGAGTGTGTGTGAGTGTGTGTGTGTTAGAGTGTGTGTGTTAGTGTGTGTGTTAGTGTATGTGTTAGAGAGTGTGTGTTAGTGTTAGAATGTGTGTGTGTTAGTGTTAGAGTGTGTCAGTGAGTGTGTTACTGTGTGTGTCTGTTAATGAGTGTGTTAGTTTGTGTGCGTCTGTTAGTGAGTGTGTGTTTGTAAGTGAGTGAGTGTGTGTCTGTCTGTCGCTGAGTGTGTGTCTGTCAGTAAATGTGTGTGTCTGTTAGCTAGTGTGTATGCGTCTGTTCGTGAGAGTGTGTGTGTGTGTCTTAAGCACTTACCTTTCTCCAGGACCGGACTCCCTTGGCGCTGGGGATCTCTCCGCCCCGATCTCGGCTCCGAATGCGCATGCGTGGCAAGAGCCGCCTGCGCATTCAAACCGCCCATAGGAAAGCATTACTCAATGCTTTCCTATGGACGTTCTGTGTCTTCTCACTGTAATTTTCACAGTGAGAATCGCAGAAGCTCCTCTAGCGGCTGTCAATGAGACAGCCACTAGAGGCTGGATTAACCCTCAGTGAAACATAGCAGTTTCTCTGAAACTGCTATGTTTTCAGCTGCAGGGTTAAAACTAGAGGGACCTGGCACCCAGACCACTTAATTGAGCTGATGTGATCTGGGTGTCTGTAGTGGTCCTTTAAGTGTATGTGTATCTGCATGCACTAGCATACATAACACGGTCGCAGGGGTCGCAGCCCTGCGATCCCTGCAACCAGCTGCCCGCCGCCATGTGTTGCGGCCCCAGCCCGCGCAGAGTAAGCGCGCGGGGGGCCCACGGATCATTTTTCGCACCGAGGCCCCATGGGTAGTGTGGCGAAACCGACCTCGCCACGTGTCCTTGGAGGGGGCTGCTTGCCCGCCTCTTGCCTTTGGACTATGGCCCTGCAGGTTAAACTGTTTATTTTCCCTGCAGAAAGGCTTATTCGTGTGATCTGAGTGCCATTCATCTAATAATGTGCAGTCAGATCAAAGCTATCTGGGGATATGTAGAAATGTGTGTTTTATGTACTAAATGTATCAGTATGTAATTTTATGTCTTTTACTGTCTTTTTGTCTGCCATGTGGGTAATGGAGTTTGGCTCTGTCTTTGGAGATAATTAGATTCCTTCTCCAATTATCTCCAGGGCAGAAGGGAGGAAGCCAGGATGCATTGTGGCGATGTTTTACTTTTACTGTTTGAGCCAGGGGGAACAAAAGATACTTTTACTAACTTTTGAACCGCTGGTCTGATTCATGCCATTTTTTTATATGTTATTCCCCTGAATGGATTGATTGTGAATATGTATTTTTATGCGAATGTGATGTATATTTTGGGAGTTATGAATGTTGTGTAAAAACTGTATTTTCCCTACCTATGATAATTGTATTTTCCTGTGTGTACAGATAATTAGTTTACAGGTAGAGGGGAGGGCTATGTGTGGGATGTAACTATTGTGTGATTGGTTAATGTACGTTACTGTGTGTGTCCCTCCCCTTCATGGGAGCACCTAATAAAAAGGGCTGCAAGCTAGCAGCCAGAGAGTTCTATTTTTACCCTCAACTTGAGTCCTGTCTCTTATTGGGGGAATCTGCTACAAGGGATTGCTATGCTAGGCATATTCCCTTGCTATAATCACTGAGCTCTTGTAAGAGCTTGTTCCTGCTTCGTTCTGAAGGGAGATAGCTGCAGCCTGCGGTGCTCATGGTGTCTGGTGGAGTGCTTGGAGTCCTCTGGAAGCGCTAGGAGCATCCATCAACGGAGGGTACTCGGTCGGAGTACACGGAGATCCGTTACATTGGTGGCAAGTGGTGGGATGGCGTCCTAGTGCGAGGAGAAGCAGCTCGGAGACACCGGTAACGTGTGGAGTTGTGCAGCGTCCTTATCTTCAGCAACATAATGGAACCAGCAGTGGCTACAGCAAGCATGGCGTATAGCTACTCCGTACTAGAGTTTGGCACGATGGTAGGGTTACACCTGAAGTTTTACGGACCCAATCCAGAGGAGAAATATGTGCGGTTCGTGTGGGACATGGTGACCCGGAACCTTCAACACAGGGCGTTGAGGGAAGGCCAGTG
Organism: Pelobates fuscus; assembly: GCF_036172605.1. Taxonomy (NCBI): domain Eukaryota; kingdom Metazoa; phylum Chordata; class Amphibia; order Anura; family Pelobatidae; genus Pelobates; species Pelobates fuscus. Next base: position 131,471,725 of record NC_086317.1, read on the forward strand.
GGCACGTTGGGAGAAACTCCAGCCACAGGTAGAGTGGGACGAGGAAGAAACTGAGGTGGCCGGTGGAGATGGGACCGAGGTCTCTCTACCGGCCCTACAGGGATGCTGGGCACCCGGCCCAGATCCCCAGCGGCAGTATGTTTTACAGGGAGGGGAGACAGTCGGTCTCACTCCCCAGCGGCAGAATGTGTTATTGGAGGAAGAGACAACCGGTCTCCCTCCCCAACAGCAACCAGAGGTACCCGAGGTAGAGGACCTCATAGACTGGTCCTGGGAGGACCCCCTGCAGGCAGGTGGAGATGGGACCGAGATCTCTCCACCGGCCCTACAGGGATGCTGGGCAACCGGCCCAGATCCCCAACTAGAGCTGGAGTTACAGAAAGTGGAGAGCATCAACCTCCCCCCCCAGCAGCAGCCGGAGTACCAGGGGGAGGTAAGTGATATTTCTCCTCCCCAGCGGCAGTGTGTACCCCAGGGAGCTGAAGGTGCTTTCCTTCCTCCCCAGCGGCAGTGTGTAACCCAGGGAGCCGAAGGTGTCGTCCTTCCTCCCCAGCGGCAGTGTGTACCCCAGGGAGCTGAGGGTGCAATCCTTCCTCCCCAGTGACAGTGTGAACCCGAGGGAGCTGAAGGTGTCGTCCTTCCTCCCCAGCGGCAGTGTGTCCTGCAGGGAGCAGAGACCGTCAGTCTCACACCCCAGCAGCAGGACAAAATAATGAAAGGGGAGACAGCTGGTCCCCCTCTCCACCAGCAGAGAGAGTGTCAGGGAGAGGAGCCTGTTAAACCCTCTCCCCAGCGGCAGTTGACAGTCCAGAGAGAGGAGCTTGTTACACCCTCTCTCCAGCGGCAGCCTAACCCACCAAGGGGAGATGTTGAGCCCCGCAACTGTGCAGATGGGACCGTAGTCTCTGCACTTACAGCCCAAGGGGTAGGGACGGTCGGTCCTGTCCCCCAGCCCCAGAGCTGTGTACCCAGAGGGGAGACGGTCGGTCTCCCCCTCCCACAACCAGGCTCCAATCAGGCTACTTCTGTGGTAGCGCTGTCACCAGGGCAGAGTACCGCTGGTCTCTGCCCACTCAGCAACCCACCAAGGCAGTCTACCAGCTCCCCACACAGCCGTGGTGAGGCACCTGGACATGGACAAGTTGCTACTTTATCCAGGTGGAGTAAACATTTATTGTGGGTGGGCTGTACTGCTGTTTGTGCTTCATGGGTGGGTTGCTGGACTAACCAGGGCACTGACCGGCAGGAGGTCAGATACCCTGTTAGTCTGGGGGGCAAAGGGGAGAAGTGTGGCGAAACCGACCTCGCCACGTGTCCTTGGAGGGGGCTGCTTGCCCGCCTCTTGCCTTTGGACTATGGCCCTGCAGGTTAAACTGTTTATTTTCCCTGCAGAAAGGCTTATTCGTGTGATCTGAGTGCCATTCATCTAATAATGTGCAGTCAGATCAAAGCTATCTGGGGATATGTAGAAATGTGTGTTTTATGTACTAAATGTATCAGTATGTAATTTTATGTCTTTTACTGTCTTTTTGTCTGCCATGTGGGTAATGGAGTTTGGCTCTGTCTTTGGAGATAATTAGATTCCTTCTCCAATTATCTCCAGGGCAGAAGGGAGGAAGCCAGGATGCATTGTGGGGATGTTTTACTTTTACTGTTTGAGCCAGGGGGAACAAAAGATACTTTTACTAACTTTTGAACCGCTGGTCTGATTCATGCCATTTTTTTTATATGTTATTCCCCTGAATGGATTGATTGTGAATATGTATTTTTTATGCGAATGTGATGTATATTTTGGGAGTTATGAATGTTGTGTAAAAACTGTATTTTCCCTACCTATGATAATTGTATTTTCCTGTGTGTACAGATAATTAGTTTACAGGTAGAGGGGAGGGCTATGTGTGGGATGTAACTATTGTGTGATTGGTTAATGTACGTTACTGTGTGTGTCCCTCCCCTTCATGGGAGCACCTAATAAAAAGGGCTGCAAGCTAGCAGCCAGAGAGTTCTATTTTTACCCTCAACTTGAGTCCTGTCTCTTATTGGGGGAATCTGCTACAAGGGATTGCTATGCTAGGCATATTCCCTTGGTATAATCACTGAGCTCTTGTAAGAGCTTGTTCCTTCTTCGTTCTGAAGGGAGATAGCTGCAGCCTGCGGTGCTTATGGTGTCTGGTGGAGTGCTTGGAGTCCTCTGGAAGCGCTAGGAGCATCCATCAACGGAGGGTACTCGGTCGGAGTACACGGAGATCCGTTACAGGTTATGTCAGTGATGGCGAACCTTTTTGAGCCCGAGTGCCCAAACCGCAATACATTCCAACTTTTTTTCCTTAAAGTGCCAATACGGCAAGTGCGTGTGTGTGCGGGGGGGGGGGTGCATGTGTGTGTGGGGGTGCTGTGTGTGTGGGGGTGCTGTGTGTGTGTGTATGAGGGGTGCTGTATGTGTGTGTATGAGGGGTGCTGTGTAAGTGTGTGGGGGGGTGCTGTGTAAGTGTGGGGGGGTGCTGTGTGTGTGTGTGTATGAGGGGTGCTGTATGTGTGTGTATGAGGGGTGCTGTGTAAGTGTGTGGGGGGGTGCTGTGTAAGTGTGGGGGGGTGCTGTGTGTGTGTGGGGGGGTGCTGTGTGTGGGGGGGGTGCTGTGTGTGTGGGGGGGTGCTGTGTGTGTGTGTGAGAGGGGTGCTGTATGTGGGTGTGTATGAGGGGTAATGTGTGTGGGTGTGTATGAGGGGTAATGTGTGTGTGAGAGGGGTGCTGTGTGGGGGGTAGGGGTGCTGGGTGGGGGTAAGGGTGCTGTGGTGGGTAAGGGTGCTGTGGGGGTAGGGGTGCTGTGGGGGGTAGGGGTACTGCTGGGGGGTAGGGGTACTGCATGGGGGTAGGGGTACTGCTGGGGGGGTAGGGGTACTGTGTGGGGGGGTAGGGGTACTGTGTGGGGGGTAGGGGTACTGTGTGGGGGGTAGGGGTGCTGTGTGTGGGGGGTAGGGGTACTGCTGGGGAGTAGGGGTACTGCTGGGGGTAGGGGTACTGCTGGGGGTGGTAGGGGTACTGCTGGGGGGTAGGGGTACTGTTGTGTGGGGGGTAGGGGTACTGCTGTGGGGGGGTAGGGGTACTTCTGGGGAGATAGGGGTGCTGGCGCGGGGTAGGGGTACTGCTGGGGGGTAGGAATACTTCTGGGGGGTAGAGGTACTTCTGGGTTGATAGGGGTGCTGGGGGCTAGGGGTACTGTTGTGGGGGTAGGGTACTGCTGTGGGGGGAAGGGGTACTGCTGGGGGGGTAGGGTTACTGTGTGTGGGGGGGTAGGGGTACTGCTGGGGGGATAGGGGTACTGCTGGGGGGATAGGGGTGCTGGGGGGGTAGGGGTACTGTTGTGGGGGGTAGGGGTACTGCTGTGGGGGAGTAGGGGTACTGCTGTGGGGAGGGAAGGGGTACTGCTGTGGGTGGTAGGGGTACTGCTGGGGGGATAGGGGTGCTTGGGGGGTAGGGGTACTGCTGGGGGTGTAGGGGTGCTGTGTGTCAGTATCCCCCCCTCCCTCCTTCTTACCTTTAATGAAGTAGGGGGGGGGAGGCGGCACAGCCATCCCTGGTGGTCCAGTGATGGTAAGCACTGCAGGGGGAGGGATCTGTGAATCAGCTCCCCTGTCGTCCCGCGCGATGCTGTGTGGAGCGTTGCCATGGTAACGCTCGGCAACGCTCCACACAGCATCGCGCGGGAGGACAGGGAAGCTGCATCACAGATCCCTCCCCCTACCTCCCGACCCGGAAGCAGAGTAGGCGCCTGCCGTTTCGGGCAGGCAGGTGCCTACTCTGCATTGATGGTGAACCTATGGCCGCGTGCCCACAGAAAGGGTCCAGCGTGCCACCTGTGGCACGCGTACCATAGGTTCGCCATCACTGGGTTATGTGTATGCCACTGATGGAATACCATTTGTAAAAGTAGACAACACACAGTATTCAAAATGGGGTATGTCCAGTCTTTTGTGGTAGCCACTTAGTCACCAATGCTGGCCAAAGTTAGCGTTTCTATTAGTTTTTTGAATTTTTTTACACAAAAACTACACTTTTACTGGTGATGTCATCATCGTGATAGGTTTTACTGTTGTAAACACTCATATTTGTATTCAGCTAGGTCTCCTGAGTATAATATAACAATACCCCCCATGCACAGGTTTTATGGTGTTTTGGAAAGTTACTGGGCAGGGGAATAAATTGTCAGAACTCACCCCAGTCCCTCCCCATCCCCCCCAAAAAATACACACTCGTATGCATATATAAATGTGTGCACACACACACTGACAGGTGCACACACTCACACACACACAGACACACACTCACAGACACACACACACACACATACATACACTCAGACACACACACATACACTCACAGACACACATGCATACACACACACACACACTCACAGACACACACACATACACTCACACATTGTCAGGGTACCTGTAGTCTCTACCTCAGAGGAGGTGAGAGACTTAGACGTTTATCCTTCCAGAGGGGAAGTTTCTTTCGTTCCTCGCGTTTCCCTTGGCCATTTACAAGCCGACCGCGAGGGATCCACTTCCTTATATGACGCGACGCTCAATAGTCGACGTCATGACGCCAACCCGGGACGACCTGTCAGTCAACTCCCGAGCACTAATCAGGACTCGTCGGGGGCGTGATTACCCTCTAGAACCAGGTATAAAGTAAGGCTTTCGGCATCTGCTCATTGCCCTGTCGTGGTTCTAGCCTGTCTAGTCACTCAGTGCTCTTGTATTCTAGTTGTCTCTTTGGTTCTGACCCGGCTTGTTTGTACTACTCTGTTTATCTCTGTTACCCCTTGACTCGGCTTGTCTCTCGCTTACCTGTCCTCTCGTTCCCTCGACCTCGGCTTGTTCCTAGACTATTCTCTGCTTTCTCCTTACGTTAAGTCCGGCCATTCTAAGGTCCGGTATACGTACCTACCACCTGTTTGTACTCTGCGTGTTGGATCCCTGTCCCGATCCTGACATTACGACAGGGCCAATGGATCCTGCAGGTACAAACACTCAGGTTGGTCCTTCTGATTCTAGGTTCGACGCCATGGATCACAGAATGGACCAGATGGCTCTAGCACTACAGGCATTACTATCTCGTTCTAGTAATCAACCAGAAGAGATGCGTAATACTTCTATCTCCCCTGTGAGTTCAGGTCTAGAGGTAGCCACTGTAGGTGCTTCTTCCCGTATTACTCCACCTGTACGTTATGCTGGTTCTCCAGAGAAGTGTCGTGGTTTCTTAAACCAAATAGGTATCCATTTCGAATTACAACCCCGCTCCTATCCTACAGATAGGGCGAAGGTTGGATTTATTATCACATTACTTATTGAGAGAGCTCTGAGATGGGCCAATCCATTGTGGGAAAATGATAATCTGTTAGTATATAATTATAATGCCTTTGTAGCTGCTTTCAGAAGAACTTTTGACCCTCCAGGTAGAAAGGTCAATGCAGCTAGATTACTTTTGCGCCTTAGACAAGATAACCAAACACTTGTGGATTATGCACTAGAGTTCAGGTCCTTGGCGGCAGAAGTTAAGTGGAATGAACAGGCATATATAGATGTATTTTTAAACGGGTTATCAGACGTAATCCTTGACGAGGTTGCTACTAGAGAGCTTCCTGAAAATTTGGAGGATTTAATTTCTTTTATTTCTCGCATTGATGAACGTTTAAGAGAGAGGCAGAACACTCGAGAGAGAGACCGTAGACCTTCCTTTAAACTAGCCCCTTCATTTCAAAGTACTGAATCCACAATCTCACTTTTTCCAGAACCTATGCAGATAGGCAATACTCGCCTCTCAGAAGAGGAGAGACAGTACAGGAAAAGGGAGGGGTTGTGTATGTACTGTGGAGTTAGAGGTCATTTACGCCTAAATTGTCCTAATCGCTCGGGAAACGCTTGCACCTAAGTTTCTCTAGAGGACAGGCCTTGGGTGTTTCTATTTTGTCCTCTAATCATAATTATAAAGAACACAGGCTTCTGCTACCCGTTTCTTTAACTTGGGAGAGTGGAGTACTAGAAACTATGGCATTGATAGATTCCGGAGCTGCTGAGAACTTTATCGACCAAGTTTTTGTTACCAAACACACTATCCCATCCCAGTTAAGGGAAACACCCTTGGCCGTTGAGCCTGTTATTTTTCGTGAAACCATACCCGTTAAATTAACTGTTGGTATCTTACACGAGGAGGATCTATCCTTATTGCTCATTTCGTCTCCTTCTGTTCCCATAGTCCTGGGGTATCCTTGGTTAAAGAAACATAACCCTATTATTGATTGGGAACTAGGGGAGATAGTCTCATGGGGTCAGAGTTGTCAGGACAGGTGTTTACGGACAGTGTCACCACTTCGCACAGTTAACACACCGATTGATTCTACCTACTCTACAGAGGTACAAATACCGCCCCTGTACCTGGATTTAAAGGCAGTATTTGACAAAAAGAATGCTGATACTTTACCTCCACACAGGTCTTTTGATTGTAAGATTAATCTACTACCTGGTACTATGCCTCCCAGGGGTAATGTATATCCTTTGTCTACTAAAGAGAACTTAGTCTTAGAGGAGTATATTCGTGAGAACCTTGAAAAAGGATTCATTAGGATATCCTCCTCTCCTGCCGGGGCTGGGTTTTTTTTTGTTAAGAAGAAGGAGGGTACTCTAAGACCTTGCATTGATTATCGAGGTTTGAACAAAATAACCATTAGAAATGCCTACCCTATTCCTTTGATTACAGAGCTTTTTGATCGTCTAAAAGGCTCCAAAATTTTCACCAAGTTAGATCTCAGAGGGGCGTATAACTTGGTGAGAATCCAGCAGGGACACGAGTGGAGGACGGCGTTCAATACCCGTTATGGGCACTATGAATACACAGTAATGCCTTTTGGTCTCTGTAATGCACCGGCAGTATTTCAAGACCTGATCAATGAAGTTCTTAGGGAGTTTCAACATGACTGCGTTATTGTATATCTGGATGATATTCTTATACACTCTAGAGAGATTGAGACTCACCACAGACAGGTCAGAAGGGTATTGCGCAAGCTTCTTCAACATGGCTTGTACTGCAAATTGGAGAAATGCAGCTTTGACCAATCCCAGATAAACTTTCTTGGTTATGTGATTTCTGGGGAAGGGTTTAAGATGGACCCGGATAAGCTCCAGTCCATTTTAGATTGGCCTTTACCCAAGGGACTCAAGGCCATTCAGAGGTTTATCGGATTCTCCAATTATTATAGGCGCTTCATTAAGGGATATTCTTCAATTATAGCCCCTATTACCAATATGACCAGACAGGGGGCTGACACTAAGAACTGGTCTACTGAAGCCCTCCTTGCCTTCAAAACACTCAAGGAACTCTTTGCTTCCGCACCAATTTTAGTTCACCCCAATACGACTCTGCCTTTCCTACTCGAGTTAGACGCCTCAGAGACAGGTATAGGTGCTATCCTGTCCCAAAGGTTAGGTGTGGATAAGCCCTTGCATCCGTGTGGTTTTTTTTCTAAGAAACTATCAGGTCCTGAGAGCAGATATGACATTGGTGACAGGGAACTACTAGCAGTTATCATGGCTTTGAAGGAGTGGAGACATTTATTGGAGGGTACCTTACATCCTGTTACTATTTTGACAGACCACAAGAACTTGTCCTATATTGGGGAAGCCAAGTGCTTGTCCTCCAGGCAAGCTCGTTGGTCTTTATTCCTCACGCATTTCAATTACGTGCTCACTTATAGACCTGGTTCTAAGAATTCTAAAGCCGATGCTTTGTCTCGCCAATATGAACCTTCTGCGATATCTGAGCCAGTTTTGTCTTCTATAGTACCCAGGTGCAATATTATCGCCAACACGAGTCTCAAGATTCACTCTCCGTTGCTTGATCGGATCGTGAAGTTGCAGCATCTGGCGCCTAGACAGACTCCTGGGGCAAGGCATTTTGTTCCTCCTGAACTCCAACTGGAACTCTTACAGTGTTTTCACAACAGTAAGGCAGCTGGGCATCCGGGTATTCGCAAGACATATTCCTTGATCTCCAAAGATTTCTGGTGGCCTTCTTTACGGAAGGATATTAGGGATTTCATCGGAGCATGTGAGGTCTGTATGAAGACTAAGCAACCTCATACGTCTCCATGTGGTTTGTTACATCCCTTGAACATTCCAGAGAGACCATGGTCCTGTTTGGCTATGGACTTCATTGTTGATTTGCCTGTCTCTAAAAAACAGACTGTGATCCTCACGGTGGTTGATAGGTTTACTAAGATGGCTCATTTTGTGCCCTTATCTAAACTCCTGACTTCTCCTGAATTGGCGGAGATATTCGCAAGAGAGATTTTTCGCTTACATGGGATACCTTCCGAAATTGTTTCCGATAGAGGTTCCCAATTTGTTTCACGTTTTTGGAGATCCTTCTGTTCCCAACTGGGCATCAAATTGAATTTCTCTTCTGCCTATCACCCTCAGTCTAACGGAGCTGCTGAACGTACTAATCAAAAAATTGAACAATATTTGCGTTGTTTTGTTTCTGAACACCAGGATGATTGGGTCGGTTTGATTCCTTGGGCGGAGTTTGCACACAATAATCTCGTTTGTGATTCTACTCGTTCCAGCCCCTTTTTCATGAATTATGGCTTTCATCCTTCCATTCTTCCCTCGGTCTCTCCTTCCCAAGGGGTACCGTCGGTTGATGTTCATGTTGCCAATCTGAGGAAGTTGTGGGATCAGACTCGACAAATTCTTCTGCATAATTCTATGTTGTTCAAGAAACACGCTGATAAACACAGAAGGGCGGCTCCGGTTTTTGTTCCAGGTGATAGGGTATGGTTGAGTACAAGAAACATTCGTTTAAAGGTGCCTTCTATGAAATTCGCTCCTCGATACATTGGCCCTTACAGGGTTCTGACTAAGATCAACCCAGTTGCGTATCGCCTAGCTCTTACAGCTGCCTTACGCATCCCTAACTCCTTTCATGTTTCCCTACTGAAACCACTAGTCTGTAACAGATTTTCCTCCACTGTATCCTCTCCTCGCTCTGTTCAGGTTGAGGGTCAGGAGGAGTATGAAATCAACTCCATCGCCGATTCTCGAATCTCCCGGGGGAAGTTACAATATCTTATTGACTGGAAGGGATATGGTCCTGAGGAGAGGACTTGGGTACCTCAGGAGGATGTACATGCTCCTCGTCTCCGCAGGGCTTTTCACTCCCGCTTTCCATCTCGTCCCGGTTCCTTCCGCCCGGTGGGCGTTTCTGAGAGGGGGGGTACTGTCAGGGTACCTGTAGTCTCTACCTCAGAGGAGGTGAGAGACTTAGACGTTTATCCTTCCAGAGGGGAAGTTTCTTTCGTTCCTCGCGTTTCCCTCGGCCATTTACAAGCCGACCGCGAGGGATCCACTTCCTTATATGACGCGACGCTCAATAGTCGACGTCATGACGCCAACCCGGGACGACCTGTCAGTCAACTCCCGAGCACTAATCAGGACTCGTCGGGGGCGTGATTACCCTCTAGAACCAGGTATAAAGTAAGGCTTTCGGCATCTGCTCATTGCCCTGTCGTGGTTCTAGCCTGTCTAGTCACTCAGTGCTCTTGTATTCTAGTTGTCTCTTTGGTTCTGACCCGGCTTGTTTGTACTACTCTGTTTATCTCTGTTACCCCTTGACTCGGCTTGTCTCTCGCTTACCTGTCCTCTCGTTCCCTCGACCTCGGCTTGTTCCTAGACTATTCTCTGCTTTCTCCTTACGTTAAGTCCGGCCATTCTAAGGTCCGGTATACGTACCTACCACCTGTTTGTACTCTGCGTGTTGGATCCCTGTCCCGATCCTGACACACCTTCACTCACAGACACACACACTCACAGACACACACACATACATTCACAAACACACACACTCACAGACACACACACATGGGGCAAATTTTTGGTTCGGCAATCCGAAATTTGGGACTTCGGCAATTCGGAACTTCAGCACTTTGGTACTTTGGCAACTTCTGCGTTTCTGGACTTCGGCACTTCGGGACTTCTCTTGCAGCCGCTTAGTAGATAACTCCCTAATTCCCACGGTATTAGGGAGTTATCTACCAAAAGGTTGAAAGACCTAAATTGGTCTTTCAGCCAAATTTACTAAATTTACTAAATGTTACCCCTACTCGCTATACTGCGAGTAGGGGCATGTCTATTAAACAGTTAAAATAAACGGGGCCCCCTCCCGAGAAACGCGAGTGGGGGCTTTTAAACTTAAGGGGGGACCTATTGCCCCCCCCGGCCCCTACCCCTGAGCGGTGGGTGGGGACCCTAAATTAGAAAAATGGGGGGGGGACCTATTGTCCTCCCCCCCGGCCCCCACCCCTGAGCGGTGGGTGGGGGCCCTAAGTTAGAATAAGGGGGGGACCTATTGTCCTCCCCCCCAGCCCCCACCCCTGAGCAGTGGATGGGGGCCCTAAATACCAATAAGGGGGGAACCGATTGTCCTCCCCCTGACCCCCACCCCTGAGCGGGGGGTGGTGGTCCTAAATACCATTAAGGGGGGGACACCTATTGTCCTCCTCCCCCTGGCCCCCACCCTTGAGCGGCGGATGGGGGCCCTAAATACCAATAAGGGGGGAACCTATTGTCCTCCCCCCTGGCCCCCACCCCTGAACAGGGGGTGGAGGTCCTAAATACCATTAAGGGGGGGGACACCTATTGTCCTCCTCCCCCTGGCCCCCACCCTTGAGCGGCGGATGGGGGCCCTAAATACCAATAAGGGGGGAACCTATTGTCCTCCCCCTGACCCCCACCCCTGAGCGGGGGTTGGAGGCCCTAAATACCAATAAGGGGGGAACACCTATTGTCCTCCCCCCTGGCCCCCACCCTTGAGCAGCAGGTGGGGGCCCTAAATAAAAATCTAACCCCCCCAGGTGACTAGGGGTCCCCAAACCCCTAGTCAACCCCTCCCAAAAAAATAATTAACCCCTACCTACCCCCCTCACCCTAAAAATAATGAGGGAGGACAATTAACTAGGAACCTGAAAAAAAAAAAAACAACTTACCATTTGATATCTTTTTTTTTCTAACATCTTTTTTCAGCCCCAAAAATGGCGAAATAAAAATCCATAATAACCGTCGCACTTTCAAAAAAAAAAAAAAAAAGTGCAAAAACAATTATCCATGTTCACCCATGGAGGGCACCGTGCAGACTGAGCTCTTCAGGGTGGGGGAAGGCTTATAAAACCTTGCCCCGCCCTGCAATTAGGCTCAGAGCCCTCTGGTTGGTTGGTTTAAGCCATCCAATCAGAGTGCTCTGACAGGTAAATGAAGAGACTGACAGGTAAGTCTCTACATTTACTTGTCACAGCACTCTGATTGGTTAGCTTGAAATCATTTTACACAGCGTGGGAAAGTTCTTTGGAATTTTCCCACTCTGTGTAATTTGACTTATAACTCTCTGATTGGAGTGTTGATCGCTTGCAGACAGTGGCATACGTACCGCGGTCGCAGGGGTCGCAGCTGCGACCGGGCCCGGCACTCCAGGGGGCCCGGCCGCCCTGCGGCCCCCCCGCGACCGGGTAGCAGCTGCCACGCTTTGCGGCCCCGGCCCGTGCGGCAAACCGCTGGGGCCGCATGACAAGGGGTCCATTGGGTGGCCCATGCTGTCAGGTGGCCCACGCTTTAAGTGCTCAACCGGGCCCCCTGTGATGAGATCATCACACACTGGGAGGAAGTGACCGCACGTCACTCCTCCCAGCATAGTGAGAGCCCGCGCGGGAGGAAACAGAAAGGAGGAGGGAGTCAGAGTGGGAACTCTGACTCCCATCAGGCTGAGCCACCACTGGACCCACACATGGTAGGACACATTTTGTGTATTTGTGTCCCTGTATGTATGTGTGTATGTATGTCTGTGTCTCTGTATGTGTGTATGTCTCTGTATGTGTTTATGTATGTGTGTGTCTGTGTCTCTTTATGTGTCTGTGTGTGTCTCTGTATGTGTCTGCGTGTGTGTCTCTGTATGTATGTGTCTGCATGTGTGTATGTATGTATGTTTGTGTCTGTCGGGGGTGTGTGTATGTGTTTGTGTCTGTATGTATGTGTCGGGGGGGAGAGGTTCATGGTAGGGGGGGGCCCACGGATCAGTTTCGCACCGGGGCCCCATGGAGTGTGTGTATGCCACTGCTTGCAGAGCTATAATTACCCCAGGACGTATCAGGTACGTCCGCGGCCCTTAAGGACCGTTTTTGTCGGACGTACATGATATGTCACCGGGTACTAAGGGGTTAAAGAAGATTTTATCAAGAGTAAAACTCCAGCTATATCCTTGGTGGGGATTATACCTCCTATATTATTGCGATTGAGCCAAAAACTTTTTTTTGCTCCCCTTTTGTGAGTACGTCTTATTTTATTTATTTTAATTTGGATTTTATATTATTTGTTTTTGGTTTTTTTGCATAAACATCTACAAAAGTGACCCACTGCTTTCAAGTTTGGAGACACACACAATTTCTACTGTGATCAGATCCAGATATTACATCTGCCAAGGCTCTACAGGGCCACCACATCCATAGGCAGGGATTGTACCACCGAGTCACTATCATCTGAAACTGATCTATAGCTCCTAAAAAATTGTAAGTGTGTTTTTATACTTCTTTCACCAGCTGTCACCATACTACACTATATTGTTTTCTCTTGATTCTTTTCTCTCCACCTATCCACTGATCATCTCCTGGATTTAAGACCTGCATGGCGCTGCTCCCTCATTTCCATACCAAACATAGGTTTGTGTCAGGTCCAATTTCAGTTTGACCCTAAAACTTAAATTCATGATTTAAAAAAAAAAAATAGAATTATAAGTTCATACTCTTTTTCGGCAAAGAACAGACCTCTCTGAAAGTGTTTGGTTATAGGATTTTCTAGTAAATCTACTAGTTTATTTCAACCAGCTTCTTGGGATCAAAGAACATGTTTAAGTCTTTTTCTTTACCTACTAAAGCAGGAACAAGATGTTCAATAAATCAATTATTGGAGCATTAACCCCTTCCTGACCAAAGACGGAAATTTTTCGTCAAGCTTGTCCTTGCATTAAGGAACCTTGATGGAAAATTCCTGCCATTTACTAAAGTTAACCCCAGATCGCAGCGATTTCGGGGTTAATGTTCCTCTGGTCTGCATCGGTATTCGAGGCAGACCGGGAGCACCTGATCGCACTGTCCCTGCACCTGTGATCGCTCTGACAGCCTGTCAGAGCGAGCACATGTGCTGCAGGGACTATTGAACCGCCTCCCTGCTCTTCCGCGGTCAGTTTGAAGTGCAGGTAAACGGATCAGTGATGATCTGCTTCTCCCTGTAAAAAAAAAAGGTTTAAGTTAAATCCCATCCCACCCTCCTCCGTGCCAATTGATCACTGACTACAGTGATCAATTGTACATTTTACTGTTATCTGATTATTATTTTGTTAACCCTCAGTTTATTTTATTAATTAATTTAAATATCTTAAAATTATATATTTAGCTAGCTGGGGTGGGTGAAATTTATTGGGGAATTGAGGAATTTGGTGTTAGGCTAGCTAGTGGTAACATTAAAAAAAAAGTTTTAACCCCCCTTTACCCAATCCTAATAAAAATCAACCCCTTCCCTGCCAGTTGATCACTGCCTACAGTGATCAAAATACAGATCACAGTAGAATTATACTGTGATCTGATTATTTTTAAGCCCTGATGGTTAACTTATATTTATTTTTTAACCGTCATTTCATTAATTATACATTTTGCTAGCTGGGGTGGGTGGGAGTTATGGGAAATTGGGGAAATTACTGTTAGTGCTGCTTACTGCTAGTTAGGGGTTAACGGTAAAAAGAAAACGTTTATACATTTTTTTAAAAGTTTAAAAAATTTAATAAGTAAAACGAAAGTTTAAAAACAAGTTTTAAAAAGTGAAAAAGGTTTAAAAGAGTGAAAAAATACATAAAAAAATGCTCATTACCCCTACACCTAGAACAAACTAGCGGAAAAATTATCCCAAGCTAAGGTTCAAAATATGCCTTTTGAAATACCCCAGGGTGTATTTTTAAAAAAATGGTATGCGTTTGTGGAGTAGTTTGAATAACCAACCAGCTAAACTACTCCAAAATGGAACATGGATACAGTGTAAAACTTCAAAGTTCGAAAAAAACTTACTGGCTGTGTTTCAAGTGTGCCCTTTCACTATCCACATATACCTGGCAAAGGTACATACGGGGGTATTGTTGTACTCAGACGACATAGCTGAGCAACATATGAAATATTATACAGTCATAGCACACAAGATTTGCAAAATATACTGTGCAAACTCCCTTTGTGTGTCAAAAAGGAAGAAAAAAACGCTTATTACCACTACACATGGTACAAGCTAGCGGATAAATGATCCCATGCATAGGCGTGCACAGCCTATTGCATTAGTTTGTGAGGGTGCTGTTTGTGTGAGTGTCGTGTATTTGTGAGGGTGCGGTTTGTGTGTGTGTTTGTGAGGGTGCTGTTAGTGTGCTGTGTGTAAGAGTGTTGTGTGTTTGTAAAGGTGCTGTGTGTGTTTGTGAGGGTGCGGTTAGTGTACTGTGTGTGTGAGGGTGCTGTATGTGTACTGTATGTGTGAGTGTGCTGTGTGTGAGGGTGCTGTATGTGTGTAGGTGCTGTATGTGTGTGTGTGTGCGCTGTATGTTTGGAGGGATTGTGGAGGTGGGGGCAGATTAGTAAATATCCCCCCTCCCTTCTGACCTTATGTAGGGAGGGGGGATCCTTGCTGCCATGTGCCATCCCTGGTGGTCCAGTGGAGAGTGAACTCTAGCCTGCAGGGCTAGAGTTAACTCTCGCAAGATCTGAGCGTTGCTGCGGCAACGCTCAGATATCACGAGAGGAACCTAGCGGAGCTGCTGTCTAGAGCTCCCTGGGTCCTCTCCTGCCTCCCTCCATGCTGCTGTGGGCCGGTGAGGTAGATCTTTGATCTCCCTGCCGGCCCATGGAGGCTTAGAGCAGAGCCGGCACTCAAATAGCGCCGGCTCTGTGTGAGCCGACAGGGGAGATCGGAAGGGTACAAGTGCTGTGGAATAATGTGTGGGAACTCTCCCAAGATTCCCACCCCCCCCAAAAAATAATATACACTTGTGTGTGTATATATATATATATACACACACACACACACACACATATATACACATACATATATACATACATGCGTACACACACGCATGCACACTCACAGACACATTCACAGACGCACACTCATACATTCAGACACACATACACTGACACATACACACACAGACACACACATTCACAGACACACATACAGACACACACACATTCACATACACACACACACATTCACATACACACACACATTCACAGACACACACTCACAAATTATTATTTTTTTAATAAAAAAATGTCCACCCAGCCTCCTTACCTGGAGAGCTGGTGTGGACTTGTCCCTGGGGTGCAGTGGGGAGGGTGCCTCTCTCCATATCAGCCGCGGCGAGGGAGCTGTGTGCTCTCTGCTCCCTTTCGCCACGCGGGCTGTCTGCTGTAGCTGAGAGCCGGCATCTGCAGACAGCCGCGCGGCGAGAGGGAGCAGAGAGCACACAGCTCCCTCACCGCGGCTGATATGGAGAGAGGGGGGATGACGGGGGAACACGGGGAGGAAGGGGGCATTTGGGGCGCTGAGTGCCTGCAGGAACAGCGTTCCTGCTAAAAGAAAAGTGCAGGAACGCTGTTCCTGCAGGACTCAATCCATAGTGCGTGCCGCGGGGATTAGGGTGTGCCCAGGCACACCCGGCACACCCCGTGCGCACGCCTATGATCCCATGCCAAGGTATGCCTTTATGGTGTAGTTGGAATATATAGCCTGCTAAAATATTCCAACATGGAATGGCTGTGTCTCAAATGTGCCCCTTCAATGTCCACATATACCTGGCAAAGAACAAAGAAAAACAAGTTACCTGTGCTCTCTCCTTTATCCCTATGTATTTTTAAACAAATGGAGGTCTTTTAGTTACCTCCAATGGCCATGAGAGGATGAGCCCACCTGCCAACATCAAGGCAGACCCCCCTAGGTACATAAGGGGGTATTGCTGTACTCAGATAAGATAGCTGAGCAACATATGAAATATTATACAGCCGTAGCACACATAGGGTTTGCAAAATATACTGTGCAAACTCACTTTATGTGTCAAAAAGGCAGAAAAATGCTTATTACCACTACACTTGGTAGTGTATGATCTCACGCTTAGGTTCAAAATATGCCTTTTGAAATACCCTGGGATGTCTTCTTTAAGAAATGGTTTGCCTTTATTGTGTAGTTAGAATATGTAGCCTGCTAAAGTGCTTTAAATTGGGACATGGACGCAACAAAAATGAAAGTTCACACTTAAAAACCTGAACGTCATGTCTCTTTTACAGCACTGTAACTTCATAAAACAGTGTCTGGGTCATACATTAGGCATATTGTTTTACTCAGAAGATGTAACTGAGCATAATTTGGGGGATTTTATGACAGTGGCACATTTCAAGTGTAATAAATACTCAGCAAAAATGCAACATGGAGGGGGCGGAGCCTGGCATCCAGACTGAGCGGTTGTGCTGAACCTCAGCTCCCGCTATACTCACCACTTTCTGGGGAAAATCCCCCAAAAAACGGCACAATCGCCCACTGGAGGGCAGCCATAATGACGGGGACACCCGGGGGACTCTTCCGACACCAAAATCAAGCCTGTAACCCCCCGGGGACCCGACCATGCACCCTGAGGCCTGTTGGAGGTCGAACTGCGGGGAGACGGCCGCTCCCTGCACTGCCTGGCCCGGACACGGATCTCTTGGGGTTGCCAACACCTACCCCCCCCCCCCCATGGACCGAAGGGGGTTATCTCGGTCCACGAAAAGCAACAGAAGTGGCAGTCACGGGCGGATCACAGAGCCCACTGCGACACAGCACAAAAGTAGCCGAGCACATGGCGCACCCAAAATGGCGGCGACATGCACACCGAGTGAGCCATACTACATGCCAGTAGAGGAACCCCACAGTGAGGACGTGCGACGCATAGAGGCCGCTTTTGCCCGATTCTGGCAAGCCTTAAATGAGCAGCTGCATGTACATCAGGAAGCACGGCACACCCTGCCGGGACCGAGTGAGCGGCGTCGCCCCCCCGTGGAAAAGCATAAGGTACCACAGCGTAGAGAAAAGGGTCACTCTGCATCGTACAGAGCCATAGCCCTCAAGCTACCAGCCCGACAACTACCGCTCAGGATGAGAACTCACCGCCGCTGGAGGCGACGTAGCAACAAGCAACCCGACTATCCCTTGCCACAAAGAGGGACAAAGCAGCATGGAGGGGGATCGCGACCTCGACGGATGAAGCGGGCTA
Organism: Pelobates fuscus; assembly: GCF_036172605.1. Classification (NCBI taxonomy): domain Eukaryota; kingdom Metazoa; phylum Chordata; class Amphibia; order Anura; family Pelobatidae; genus Pelobates; species Pelobates fuscus. The sequence continues at coordinate 131,489,102 of NC_086317.1, forward strand.
CATCACAAGCGGGTGCCTGCCCAGGCCCATCAGAGTCAGATAAGGCAAGGCAGCCTTGGAGGCTGCTGCAGCTGCTCACACACAGTCCCCGTCCCATATGCCTAATTGAAGGGACTAATTGCAGGGAAAGCTGGGTCTCTCTACCTCTGGGCATCGGCTAGATGCACTTTTAAATCTTACCTGTGGACTACTGGTTAATAATAACGGACTGCTGCAAACCTACCATATATAGATGCTACTGTGTGGTTACCCTAAGCTCATAGTTCCACACTGTGATTGTCGCTCATAGTTTACTTAAATCTACCATGCTATATCTTAGTCAGTATGTATATAATATGCTTTATTACCATTGTTGACACAACCACTGGCTAGATCAACTTAAGCATGTTTCATACAAAATACAGTGGCAAAGCTTAAACTGTATGCGCTCATCAATATGTATAACACTAAGGCCACTGTAAACAACGTTAAGCATTGCTTAAACTGTTTAAGCTACTTTACAATCTTCTAGTTAATCATATTACCTAAGCTATCTCTAATCACACTTTATGCAAGCAATTTATCATTTACTGTGTAAGCGTGTTCCTATTATTTTAGTTTAATTTGCGCGACATGGAAATACTGAACCTGCGCATCTATTCAGTACAAAGTTTGCGCACTTACTCCCTCGCAACTAGTCAATGTTAAGCGAATTCAATCCTGCATTATTATATAAAAAGGTGCAAGTATTCCATGTACCCCACTGTTATTACTGATGTTGATACTCATGTGGAATGCCGTTGGGGTACCACATAAGCGCTGTCATATCTTTCTGCACCACAAAAATAAAGAATTTAAAAAAAAAAAAAAAATGCAACATGTATGTTAAAATTAAAAAATGTTCCCCCTCACCACAAACATTGGCATACATTGGTGAAAAAATGGTGACAAGTTAAGGCGCAATATAAGATACCCTGGGGTGTCTGCTTTATCAAATGAAAGCCCTTTGTGAGGTTATTCGAACAGTCAAATTGCTACAATATCCCAAAATGAGAAATAGGCCCGTCAAATCCATCGATGAAAATTCTAACTATAGAAACTGAAATAGCCTTGTCTCTTATATGGCATTGTAGGTTCACAGAACGATGTCAAAGGCATACATTGGGGGTATCTTTATACTCAGCAGATGTAGCTGAACACAATATGGGGTTCTGTGGTGGAATAGCACACATCAGCTTTACGAAATACACATTACAAAAATCTTGTTATATAAATGCCAAAATAGAGAAAAAACACAATTTTACTCCAATATTTAGCATTGGCGATGAAATGGCTACGTTAAAAGTGTCAAAATAACCTTAGGTCAATAGCCTGTGATATCTGCTTTATAGAAATATATACTTTTCTGTGGCAATTTTGTTTTCTGTGATGGCTACTAAACCTACAAGATAAACATACCAACTTCTAAAATAGTTTCACTTTAAAAATTCATTTTAGTCCTTTATTTTGTGTCCTATAACTTTCAAAATAAGCTGAAATCCTACACACTTTATATAGTCCATAAATCAAGAAACATAAATTAATTTATTTGGAATTACTTTTCGTAAGCTGGACATATTATGCACAAGCTATTATTGCCAAAATAGTTTTTTTTAGGCATTTTTTTTATAATTAATGAGAATTTATCTATGCATATGTGACATCAAATTAATGACAGAGATGCAAATTGCGTTTTAACACACACAGCAAAAAATTCAAAAATGGCTTGTGTCCTTAAGGGTAAGACAAGCTTTTAAAGCTGTGTCCTTCAGGGGTTAACAATTCTGCATAGATTCACATTTATAGACCATAATTTTCTTCATAAATGGCCCTTGTAGAAATGTTTAAAGTCACTATAGTAACATGTATGTATGTCTTTCAGAAGTGCCTCTTCTTGCTTCTACTTTCATAGCTTTGATTTAGAATCTTCATAACAGAACTCAAAACAAACAATCTTCCTTCTGACATTTTTTATTCCATAAAATAACTATAAATCACATACACAAAATCTGCAACCTATCAAATCAACATCTGCAAAATACCTTGACAACATAAACTGTTTAGCAGATTACGTCAACTACTTCAGCAATATGTGGAATGGTTTTGAACCCTAGGTCACAATGGTGCTGGTTGTTCTAAGTTATCAAACATTGCACTTGCAGACAACATAACACACATAAATGCTCAATACAGACAGCCATACAAACACGGTACATTAGGAACATGGATGCATATAAAACCCATTATCATCAAAAACATCTCACACGTCATGAAAAACACCATTTAAGAGCTCTCACTTATAAAATTATTACTTTCATACACTAACTACAGCATTTATCACACCAAAAACATTTTTTTTTTTATTATTACAATTTCTCAAAAAATGATATTAAATTTCTGATCACTATATACATTCTTCTTTATAGTAACACATTCCCAATTATTCATAAACTTGCAAGTACTGTGATCATAATTACTGTATCACAATACATACACAACTAATTCATTTTATCAAGACTGGTCTTTTGTTTCATTTTAAAGTTCTAAGTGCAATTTATCAGAATATTAATGTGGTTTGTTTTTTTTCAAAAGGATAATTATTACGTCATTATTAAGGGGACACTCCACTGCCCAAACATTAAAAAAAAAACTAAAAAACAAGAGAAAAACAAAACCCGCTGTCTAATAGATATATCCTCAGTGAAAACTTGCATCCACTTGATGACCTTCACTACAAAGTGGTTTGCAGAAAAACTGGCCCTAGAATCTGAGTATTTTGTGTTTCCTAGAAAGTAATGTTTAAATCTATTTTTTATTTGCCAGTGCAGCTCAATGAGAAGTCTTTACAAGACATGTGCTCTGGGAACTGCCTGTCTCTTCAACTTAGTTCCACTGAGCTAAACAACCAGGAAGTAACAAGAACCGGTGTCTGCTTGAAAGCCTGGGGGGTGTAACACGGTTTATTTATTAAAGTGTTAATGTCTATTAAAACCTACACTTTTTGAACACCGCATAGAGCCTTTCTGCAAGCTAAAGTGTTTTAGGAGTCTGGAGTGTCCCTTTTAGCACATAATTACAACATTTTTACACATGGAAATTAAGCATGCTAAAGTGTTTTAAGAGTCTGATGTGTACCTTTAACCCCTTAAAGGACCACTCTAGGCACCCAGACCACTTCAGCTTAATGAAGTGGTCTGGATGCCAGGTCCAGCTAGGGTTAACCCATTTTTTTTATAAACATAGCAGTTTCAGAGAAAATCCAGCCCTCAAATCCTCTAGTGGCTGTCTCATTGACAGCCGCTAGAGGCGCTTGCGTGATTCTCACTGTGAAAATCACAGTGAGAGCACGCAAGCGTCCATAGGAAAGCATTGATAATGCTTTCCTATGAGACCAGCTGAATGCGCGCGCAGCTCTTGCCGCTCTTGTGCATTCAGCCGAATGGGAGGAGAGGAGGAGGATCGGAGAAGGAGAGCTCCCCGCCCGGCGCTGGAGAAAGGTACGTTTTAGCCCCTTTCCTCTCCCCAGAGCCCGGCAAGAGGGGGTCCCTGAGGGTGGGGGCACCCTCAGGGAACTATAGTGCCAGGAAAACGAGTATGTTTTCCTGGCACTATAGTGGTCCTTTAAGGACCAAACTTCTGGAATAAAAGGGAATCATGACATGTCACACATGTCATGTGTCCTTAAGGGGTTAAGCACACAATTACAAATATTTTATAAAAGGAAATTCAGCGACCTAAAGTATTTTAGTAGTCTGGAGTGTCCCTTTAGGCACATAATTACGATCATTTTTATACAAGGAATGATTTTTATCAATACATCTACTGAAAATTCTTACTGTAAAAGACTGAAATAATTATTTCAGACACACAGGCTATAAAGACCTTACTGCTAAAAAAAAAAAGCACAATATATTGGAAAACACAACAAAGGAAACAGGATAGAAGCTTCAGTATTCAGCCATTCTAGTTACAGCACTGTTGCATGCTAGTACAGTGATGGCTAACTTTGACACCATAAATTGTTTCTGGACTACATTTCCCATGATGCTCAGCTAGCTTTTAGAGTTTAAAAGCAAGCTGAGCATCAAGGGAGATGTAGTCCAAAAAACAATTTATGGTGTCAAGGATAGCCATCACTGTAATCTAGTACCTCACATCATGAGAGAACATCATGAGTCACATAATTAGAAAGATCTTAGCAGAGGGTACAGTCTCGGAATTCTAGCCAGTCATTAAAATCTTATAACAAATTAAACAAAAAATATCCAGTAGAAATATTGACTCAAGATGCAAAACTAGGAAACTAGCAGGTGAAACACAATCTTTAAAATTCTTCCTCTTAGAGTTATTTCGACCCATAATTGAAGCCTATGTTCCGGGATCCGCAAAAGCCAAGAAAGCAAGAACCTACCGCAGACTATCCTTTGGTCTCTAATTCTAAAACTGAACGGAAACACACAGAGGGTAATTCACAAAGAATTCGTACTGATACACACAGGAACACGGTTTCATAACTCAGAACACACAGTTTCTATTGGAACACGCAGTTCCTCTGAAGCACACAGTTTTCACTTAAATCTCCACACCAGTCAAAAAATAAAGACCACATTGCTAGATGCAAAACATGTGGCCACTCAAAGTTGCTAATATTCTTCAATAAACCCACCTCCTTGATTCTGTCACTGGGAGACCATTCACTCAGTCCCTGGACTTCATTTTAGAGTGCACTCAAATTGACTGTATTGTGGAAATCAACCAACCTTGAATCAGTTGTGTTCCTGTGGTGTTGGAATCCCACCAGGTTGTCACCAAGAACTGTGGTGAAGTGGTGAGCACTATCTTTGCATCATAGCTACATATATGGTTAAGAATTGGAAGCTTTGAGTTAACAATGTCTATTCCTGGGAAGAACAGGTTAAAAGTAGCTAAAGCCCCCCAAAACATTAAGCTTTAGGTTTGGTCATATGGCCATAGCAACAACTCCTGATAAAACACATACTGAGACAGGTTTGCGTCAGAGAAAAACACATGTATTCCCACCACTTCTCCCATCCCTAAAGGTCCACCCTCCTACACTCTCCACCAAATCTCAATGGCATCGATCGGAAAAGGAGAAACAATTCTTGAAGACAGTTCAAATATAGATATTAAGTTCATGTGGGCATAGAAAATGGTATTGACACATTCATAACTGGATAAAGTCTGGTAAAGAGCAATTTGGAGCTTGTAAACCCTCAAATGACATCTTGGAACATAGGTTAAAACCTCAAAAATGCATTCAAATAGGTTCAAGTGGCTGGCAGAAATTCAGCTCTTAGAACTCCTATCTTCTCCCTGCAAACTCTGGCAGTGGCCATTGTCATACTTTCTCAGTATCCAATACAGCTATTTGTAAAAGAACACTCCATAGGAAAGCTCCATAACGTCTGAAACATTCTGTATTGGTTATGGTAAAATCCTGGTATCGTGCCATGGTAAAATGCCAAACCATTCTAGCATCCCATGTGTTCCCTATTAAGGGCTAATAAGTATATAGGTATATATAGGTATATAAGTGTATATAAAAAATACCCCTCTCTGTCTCTTTAGAGAAATCTTTGCCAGAATCTCAAGGAAGCAAGGTGAAGGGTCAATGTAGGACCCTCTTAGGGGGGTCTGCCTTGATGTTTGCAGGCGGGCATTCCCTCCAGTGGCCATTGGAGTGACTAAATGACCTCCATGTGTCTAAATATACATAGGGATTAAGGAGAGAGCGCAGGTAACTTTTTTTCTTTGGTTTTTACTATATATTGGGGCTGATGTATACTGTGGTCGTTGCTGCCGCCCAGGAGTGATGGGAGTGAGCGCAGGACTTATATTTTTGTGGTTTGACAATTTACCTGGGTCCTGCTAGACTCCAGCCTGAGCAACACCTTTATCTGAGTTTCTCCAGTAGGAGAGGCTGGATTGCGCTACAGAACAAAGCAGGACTATGCAGTACCACATGCTCATTGGCTGAGAGGATCAACTGAGGACTCCAAGCTGTTGAGTGTGGTCCTGCATTGACTAAACTTTGTTCTACAGGGACACCTGGAAGTCTGGATGCAGTATTGACATCCAGTGGGAAACATGCAAGTTGTACAACAATGCAAAAATAGTTTGGTATCTTACCATGGAACAGCGTCAGGGAAGATCTGGGAATGGCAGGCTGTAATGGTTATGGAGTGTTCTTTTAAGAAGTAGTACTTACTTTGTCTTAAGTATAACATAAACGTACCAAATAAAATTAAAATAAAAAGTAAACAATGCTGTTTTACTAATGATAATTATTTTATTGAACTTGCATGCAAAAAATGCTAAATTGTAAGAAAAATGTTATAATACATATAAGAAAAAAACAAACAAACATATAACTATGTGTGAATTCTTATGTCATAAACACAAAAGACTCCTCAGATATGAAAAAATAGCAATCCCAAATGTATGTATTTACATTTCTTGACTTGCTTTTACAATTGTCTTTGCTGCCCTCTTGTGGTTCCAACAGACATTAAACCAACTGCATATAATACACATTGTAAGCTGTAGTTCCATTCTTTGAAAGATAAAAGTAACATTGAATGTTAAACATTCCTACAGGGATCTGTTAATAAAAGTGCAACTTTAAAATTAACTTTTGAAGTAAGGCAGGTTGCAAGATGTGAGAAGGTCGGTTTAAGATGGGCATTTGCATTAGGACCATTCCACGAGCTATCCACATATAGTCTGCATAGACTACAAACACAATAGGTGGAGCAAATTATATATATATATATATTATATATAAAGGTGATCCACATCAAACCTTTATAGATCCTAAATCCATCCCCACCAGAGCCAGGTTATTTTGGCTCTACTCTTGTGAGTGCATTCATACAAAAGCAATATTTAATTTAGCTGTGAGTTATCTGCACTATTGTATACCTCTCTGTCTTTGCAGCATTGCTGGACCAATTGGGAAGAGAGGAAAGTATATAATTTGCTCCACCTATTGTGTTTGTAGTCTATGTGTATTAGTGGTGTTGGTTTAGGGGATACCACACAGGTGTTTAGAGCTTACTGTCACTATTAGATATACTATTTGTGTTTTTTCTTGTAAATAGTCCGCATAGCCCTGGTAGTTAGAGGCCAATAACAAATTGGGATATTTTTAGGGCAATATAACTGAATGTAACATATTATTAAATAACATTATTATATGAATATCCATAGCCATCAATCCAGTTGAACTATGGGACATAATCATAAAACTGTTTTTTTTTTTTTTAATGTTCTGTCATTTATATAAATGAAACATTACAGGTATATGTAAAACCTTCAGCACAGATTTAAATAAAATTGACATGGTAATTTGGCACAGCTTAATGCTGCTAACCTATATAAATATTCTGACCAAATAATAAGGAAGTGAAACTTCTTCCTTATCCTGTTTGTAAAAGTAAGGGTGGACTTTGGGTGCCATGAAGACCCTAATTTTCTCTAAACAGTATGATCAAAAGTGAAGGAACTGTACCCATATCCTCCTAGCACTATATTAATTATGGTGCTTGAAGAGTTACTTAAGGTAAGTGCTTCAACCAGGGCCAGTGCAAGGATTTTTGCCACCCTAGGCAAACAAAAAGTTGCCGCCCCCCATATGCTCTGCCCACCATGTGACATCACAATGCCCCACCCATATGATCTGCCATATGAGCCAACACCAGTGCTGCACACAGTGTCTTTTCTCTGAAAAGGCAGTGTGTATTAAAAAGCCTACAGGGACAGGCTACAGACACCAGAACCACTACATTAAGCTGCAGTGGTTTTGGTGACTACAGTGTCCCTTTAATGTGAGGTAAATTCGAGATTAGTGCCACTAATAATATACTGGATTGCCTACTTACCACCAGATGAGGACAAGAGGATGATGATGGGGTCAGGTTGCAGTCTGACTCCACTGGTCTGGTGTTAAAACAGGCTCTCTGGAGGCGGTGCTCACAAAAAATCAACGAACAGGAAGCAGCTCCATTTTTTGGGGCCCCTTACACAGATCATGGTCTGGACCCCCAGGGCCTGACATTAAGTATGCCTACAAGGCCCGCCCATAAGCTTTATGCCTACATGACCCACCCATGAGTTTGTTCACAGGCAGTGGAGTGTATGTGTGTAGGGGATGTGTTATGTGTTATTGTAGAGGATGTAATGTGTGTGTGTGTGTGTTAGGAGTAGTGGGATTATTTCTCACTCATAGTTAACTAGAGGTGAACATAGCTGTATTTGCTGTAAATATATATCTTTGTTGTTTGTTCCCCATTGCTTTTCCCTTCTTTAGTTCAGTGAATGGTTAGAAGGGTGAACCATTTGGTACTTTAGTCTTTTTATCTAATAATTTAGTTTCTACAGCTTCTGCTATAGGGGTTTGCCTTTTTTCTTTTAGCCCACGGCCACCTCCATTTACCACTCACGTTTGTCAATCAAGACTTTACTTACCTTTTTTTGTGTTAGATTTAACCCCTTCAGGACGGAGTCAATAGTGCACATTCTGATCAAAACAAAACGTAAATAAAAACTGGAATTTGCGCTATATGTCTGTTCAACCGTAATTCACCGCTGTCACATTAAGTGCACCCACACTTATTATATATCATTTTGTTCAGGAGAAACAGGGCTTTAATTTATCATTAACTATTCATATATGGAACATAATTTATTATGAATAAAATTTAAAAACATGTGAGAAAATAAGATTTATTTTTAAATTTGTATTTCCATCTGACATTTTAGCTGTGAATGTCATGAATGTTACTGCACAAAAATGCACATATTTGTAATCAGCAAAGTCTCACGAGTACAACAGTACCCCCCATTAACAGGTTTATGGTGTTTTGGAAAGTTACAGGGTCAAATATAGAACGTTCCAATTTCACATTGAAATTTGCCAGATTAGTAATGTTACCTTTGAGATGGTGTAGTAGCCCAGGAATGAGAATTACCCCCATAATGGCATACCATTTGAAAAAGTAGACAACCCAAGGTATTGAAAGTGGGGTATGTTTAGTCTTTTTTAGTAGCCACTTAGTCACAAACACTGGCCAAAGTTATCGTTCATATTTGTTTTTGTGTGAAAAAAGCAAAAAACTAATATTTGGCCAGTGTTTGTGACTAAGTGGCTACTAAGAAAGACTGGACATACCCCACTTGCAATACCTTGGGTTGTCTACTTTTGCAAATGGTGTGCCATCATGGGGGTAATTCTCATTCCTGGGCTACCATACGCTCCCAAAGGCAACATAACCAATCTGGCAAATTTCAATGTCAAAAAAATGAAATGCAAGCCTTATATGTGACTCTCTAACTTTCCAAAACACCATAAAACCTGTACATGGGGGGTACTGTTATTCTCGGGAGACTTCACTAAACACAAATATTAGTGTTTTAAAACAGTAAAACATATTACAACAATAATATACCGTATATACTCGAGTATAAGCCGAGTTTTTCAGCACATTTTTTGTGCTGAAAAACCCCAACTCGGCTTATACTCGAGTCAATAGTCTGTATTATGGCAATTTGCATTGCCATAATACAGACTGGGGGGAGAGGGGTGCTGGCAGAGCTGTACTTACCTTTCCTGCAGCTCCTGTCAGCTCTCTCCTCCTCTGCGCCGTCCGTTCAGCACCTCGGTCAGCTCCCAGTGTAAGTCTCGCGAGAGCCGCGGCTCTCGCGAGACTTACACTGGGAGCTGACAGAGGGAGCTGCACAGACCGCGCGGAGGAGGAGAGAGCTGACAGGAGCTGCAGGAAAGGTAAGTACAGCTCTGCCAGCACCCCTCTCCCCCCACTGAACTACCAATGACACTGGACCACCAAGGAAGGAGCCCCCCTCCCTGGCCAGCTAGCAAGCAGGGAGGGGGGACGAAAAAAAAAAGATAATAAAAAAAATTAATAATAATTAAATAATAAATAATAATACAAAAAAAATAATAATATAAAAAAAATTTAAAAAATAATAATTAATAATATATTAAATGCCCACCCCCACCAACACATACACAAACACACACTGCATCACACACTGCATCACACACTCACACTTCATTCATATACACACACTGCACTCACACACACTGCACTCACACACACTGCATTCACACACACTGCATTCATACACACACTGCACTCACACACACACTGCACTCACACACACACACTGCACTCATACACACACACTGCATTCATTATATACACACACTGGAAATAAATATTCAATTAATATATACGCACACACACTGCACTCATACACACACACACTGCACTCACACTGCACTCATATGCACTGCACTCATACACACTCTGCACTCATACGCACACTGCACTCATACGCACACTGCACTCATACGCACACTGCACTCATACACACACACTGCACACATACACGCACTACACTCATACACACTGCACTCATACACACACACTGCATTCATTATATACACACACTGAAAATAAATATTCAATTAATATATACGCACACACACTGCACTCATACACACACACACTGCACTCATACACACACACACTGCACTCACACACTGCACTCATACACGCACTGCACTCATACACGCACTGCACTCATACACGCACTGCACACACACACTGCACTCATACACACACACACTGCACTCACGCACTGCACTCATACACGCACTGCACACACACACTGCACTCATACACACACACACTGCACTCATACACACACACTGCACTCACACACTGCACTCATACATGCACTGCACTCATACACGCACTGCACTCATACACGCACTGCACACACACACTGCACTCATACACACACACACTGCACTCATGCACTGCACTCATACACGCACTGCACACACACTGCACTCATACACCCACACACTGCACTCACGCACTGCACTCATACACGCACTGCACTCATACACGCACTGCACTCATACGCGCACTGCACTCATACGCACACTGCACTCATACGCACACTGCATTCATACGCACACACTGCACTCATACGCACACACGGCATTCATTATATACACACACTGTAAATAAATATTCAATTAATATAATTTTTTTTAGGATCTAATTTTATTTAGAAATTTACCAGTAGCTGCTGCATTTCCCTCCCTAGTCTTATACTCGAGTCAATAAGTTTTCCCAGTTTTTTTGGGTAAAATTAGGGGCCTCGGCTTATATTCGGGTCGGCTTTTACTCGAGTATATACGGTAGTCCATAAAAGTGCCGTTCGTTTGTAAAAAATGCATAAAACGTCACTTTTACTTAAAATATAATTGTTGTAATACAATTTACCAGTTTGAAACACTAATATTTGAGTTCAGCGAAGTCTCCCGAGTAAAACAGTACCCCCTATGTACAGGTTTTATGGCGTCTTGGAGAGTTACAGGGTCAAATATAGTGCTTGCAAATTAAATTCTCTGCACTTTCTCCCTGTGTTGTCAGGCATGTCAATCAAATTTTAATTAATTAAATCACATAATTACGTTAAAAGATTACTTAAATATACATGTCGAATTTTAATATATATGCATTTATAGGTATTTAAATTCTACGTGTATACTAATGTAATCTTTTATGTAATTATATGTATTTATCTATATATATATATTTGCGGTTATTTGTATTTTATATATAGATAGATATATATACCGTATTTATCGGCGTATAACACGCCCCGGCGTATAACACGCACCTCATTTCCAGAAGGAAATTCCAGGAAATTTCCACCTCTCCCATAGTATTCCCCCCCCTCATCCCATAGTGTTCCCCCCCCTTTCCATAGTAATCTCCCCCCCCTCCCATAGTATTCTCTCCCCCCTCCCATAGTATTCTCTCCCCCCTCCCATAGTATTCCCCCCCATAATATTCTCTCCCCCCTCCCATAGTATTCTCCCCCCCCTCCCATAGTGTCCCCCCCTTTCCATAGTATTCTTCCCCCCATAGTATCCCCCCTTTCCATAGTATTCGTCCCCCCCCATAGTATTCTCCACCCCCCATAGTGTGTCCCCCCCCCCCTCCCATAGTGTCCCCTAGTGCACTTTCCCTCTGTCCCATATTTACTTACCTGTCTTGAAGCGTGGGCCGGCTTCACAGCGCGCACCGCGGAACTGGAACTTAAATTTCAGGTTCCGGTTTCCGGCGGGACTGAAAGGAAGTGTGCACACAATAGTGTGCACACTTCCTTTCAGTCCCGCCGGAAACCGGAACCTGAAATTTAAGTTCCAGTACCGGCGGGACTGAAAGGAAGTGTGCACACAATAGTGTGCACACTTCCTTTCAGTCCCGCCGGAAACCGGAACCTGAAATTTAAGTTCCAGTTCCGCGGTGCGCGCTGTGAAGCCGGCCCACGCTTCAAGACAGGTAAGTAAATATGGGACAGAGGGAAAGTGCACTAGGGGACACTATGGGAGGGGGGGGGGACACACTATGGGGGGTGGAGAATACTATGGGGGGGACGAATACTATGGAAAGGGGGGATACTATGGGGGGAAGAATACTATGGAAAGGGGGGGACACTATGGGAGGGGGGGGGAGAATACTATGGGAGGGGGGAGAGAATATTATGGGGGGGAATACTATGGGAGGGGGGAGAGAATACTATGGGAGGGGGGAGAGAATACTATGGGAGGGGGGGGAGATTACTATGGAAAGGGGGGGGAACACTATGGGATGAGGGGGGGGAATACTATGGGAGAGGTGGAAATTTCCTGGAATTTCCTTCTGGAAATGAGGTGCGTGTTATACGCCGGGGCGTGTTATACGCCGATAAATACGGTATATATATCTATAGTATTCTCCACCCCCCATAGTGTGTCCCCCCCCCCTCCCATAGTGTCCCCTAGAGCACTTTCCCTCTGTCCCATATTTACTTACCTGTCTTGAAGCATGGGCCGGCTTCACAGCGCGCACCGCGGAACTGGATAATTAAAAAAGACCTGACACACTCTGCTCACAGGTGGTTTAGGCGGCCGCGAGGCCCCCGCCAGCGCGAGGCCTTAGGCGGCCGCCTAAACCGCCTAATTAGAGAGCCGCCTCTGCCTTTAAGCAGTATGTAGCTGGGTGCAACTCAGACAGTCTCAGTACCAGAGACCAAAATGCTGAATAACAAAATAGAAGGAAAGCCGAGGCACTCCAAGGTACAAATCAGGCAATTTTATTGAACCCACTCCATCGCAACGTTTCGACCAACGCGGTCTTTGTCAAGACCTTCCAGTAGTCTGTTAGCTCACAGTATATGTATGCTTAACGTGAATGTAATACCATGATGTAAATGGGGTTGGATTGGTAATTTCGTTAAGATGACACCTCAAGGTCTTTATGAGATTTCACAGTGATTGCACAATATTTAAAGGCACAATTTCATTTTTGGTTATTGAGATTTGTCCATTCTCATTTCAAAAACCAATTTGTTTGAATTTTGAAGGTATTTTTTTATTTGTACCTTTCTCTTAGTTTTTAATAGGGCAAAAGTGTAGATAAAGAAAAAAACTAGATAAACTGGTTCATGGATTGCAGGATAAAACTTATCAGGATAGGTTAAAGGATCTTAACATGTATGGAGGAAAGACAAGACAGGGGCGATTTGATAGAAACATTTAAATACTTAACGGAAATCAACACACTAAAGGAGGAGACTACATTTAAAAGAATAAAAACTACCACAACAAGAGGAAATAGTCTTAAATTAGAGGGTCAAAGGTTTTAAAAATAATTTCAGGAAGAATTACTTCACAGAGAGGGGAGCAGATGCATGGAACGGCCTTCCAGCTAAATAGGTAGAAGTTAATACAGTGAGGAAGTTTAAAGGGAAACTCCAGTGCCAGGAAAACGATCCCGCCCACCGGCCGAGAAGACGTAATGCGCATTAGCGGCAATGCCGCGCATGCGCATTAGCGCTCCCCATAGAAAAGCATTGAAAAACAATTTCAATGCTTTCCTATGGGGAAATGAGCAACGCTGGAGGTCCTCACACAGCGTGAGGACGTCCAGCAACGCTCTAGCACAGGTTTCCTGTTCTATAAAGGAGGAAGTGACCTCTAGTGGCTGTCTAGTAGACAGCCACTAGAGGTGGAGTTAACCCTGCAAGGTAATTATTGCAGTTTATAAAAAACTGCAATAATTACACTTGCAGGGTTAGGAGTAGTGGGAGTTGGCACCCAGACCACTCCAATGGGCAGAAGTGGTCTGGGTGCCTGGAGTGTCCCTTTAAGAATGCGTGGGATAGGCATAAGGCTATCCTAGACTTAAAATGATACTATTGTCACCAAAACAACTTTACCTTAATGAAGAAGTTTTAAATTCCTTTTGTTTTTGTTTATGCAGCCATAGCCACACATACCCTGGCTGTTACTGACACAGCCTGTTTGAAAACAAAAAAAAATTTCAATCAGGTGTAACTTACTTTCAAAGTTTTTATCTCCTGCTCTATAAATTGAACTTTAATTACATACTGGAGGCTCCTGTGGGGTTTATCAAGATATTAACAGTGCAAGAGATAGGCATTTCTAAACAGAATTTGCAATAAAGGAAGGGTAAACATTAGATGACTCTTTACAGGAAGTGTCTAGGGAGGCTGTGTAAGTCACATGCAGGGAGTTGTGAGTGGGGCTGTATAATCAAAGTGATTTAACTCATAAATGGCAGACAATTGAGTAGTGAGACTGCAGGGGTGTGATCTATACTCCAAAACTGCTTAATTAAGCTAAAGTTGTTTTTGTGACTAAATTATTCCTTTAAGATAAGGCCAGGGACTAATAAAAGTATTTAGAAAATTGGGCAGACTAGATGGGCCAAATGGTTCTCATCTGCCTTCACATTCTATGTTTCTATATGGGAAATTTTCCACATCTTTGGAAATAGCAACCCTTTAGACACTGATTTTGTTTTATGTTTGGATACATACACTATACAAGGATATCAGTGGAGACTCATCTATTGACCTTAAATGAACTTCCTACATTGCCAACAAGGATTGCTTGAGATTATTGGGAATCATTTCAGCACTATAGTCGTTATTGAGTTGGGCAGATTTCTAACACTGAGTGGCTTTCTTGTCCTGAGTAAATATATTCTCTGCCATGCAACATCAATAGCCTGTTTGTCAGTCACTTGTCTTTTTTGTAATATTGTAATATTTGTAATTTCCATTTGTATATTTTCACGAGGTCATTGTGAGGTCCAAGACTGGCATTGCACTTTTGTTGAAAAATTAACATAAAATAATTTTTGACACTAAACACTTTTATCTAACTTTGTGGCAATATGAAAATTAATATAGATTTGGTTAATATAACCTTTACGCAATATGTTTTGAGAGCGTGTATCATTATTTAGCTTTTTTTTTTTTCTTTTTAAAGAATTTACTTTTTTCCTTTATTTTTGTCTCACATGATATGCTACAATGTAAACAAGTGTATAAATAAAAAAGAGGGGGGGAAAAAGGGGGGGAAACAGAAAACACAAAAAGGGGGAAGGGACATGCATATTCTCGCAGTACATATCATCACATTAATTTCTATTATTCTATTTCTTTCCTTTTTCCTTTTCCTTTTCTTTTCTCTTATACAGCTTAAAACTTATATATTTATTTCAACCGTATTTTAGCGACTTGTAATTCTATATTACACCTTCCAAAAAAAAAAACAACAATAATTTTAAAAACACATTGATATCATTTGGCATTTTGTTCTTTTAGGTATCACAATTTACTTCTGCTTGCTAAAGTACTTATTAATCTTCTATTAATTTAATTTTAATATAAATTTCTTGCTCACTATCCCTATTGAAAATTGGGTAAGAATGCCGGAGGAAAATTTGAATGCTCAAATTATTTAGCTTTTTATCCTATTTTATGGTTTCTTTCGTGGGTGGTCTGGATACCTGCACCTTTAATAAGAAGAGTGTCAGCATTCGATTTAGTTTTTCAAATAAATAATCATACTTACAAAAGACAAAGTGTGGGGCACGCATAGGTGGTCCTCTCCACAGGTACAGGTAGACAGTCACACACAGATACTGGTAGACCATCACACACTCGGTAACAGGCAGGCAGACAGTCGCATACACAGACACACACACACATATATATATATATATTTAAAGACAGTTACCTCTTTCCATTATGTGCACAGGAGGAGAAATGGAGGCATGGAAGTCTAGTTGTTGGGGAAGCAAGGAGTCCTTTTGTTTTTGTTTATGCAGCCATAGCCACAGTGTGCAGCAGTAACCAGGCAGAAGTTCCAGGCATTTGGCTTTAAAAACTCTGCCCCTCTGTGTGTCGAGTTATGTCGGTCACCTGGTGCCCCTGCTGCCATGGTGCCCTCTTGGCATCCCAGCGCGTACACCCCTAAGGCTGGCCCTGCCTTCAACCCCACTACTGCACCTAACCCCAACTACAGACCCTGTCCTTCACTATAACCCCTACCCCCCACTGTAGCTCCTAACCCTCACTACTGCTCCTAACCATCAATACAACTATTAACCCCCCCCCACTACTTCCCCTATCCTTTGCTACAACTCCTATCCCCTCACTAAAGCCCCTATCTTCTCACTACTGCCTTTAACCATTCACTACAGCACATAACCACCAACTAGCTATATTGGGCCAACAGCAGCTAATTTGAGTTTCCCTTCCTATATAGTAGTCATTGGAAATTCCACTACTTCCCACATGTATTTTACACACATCACACACTGCCACACACATCACAGTAGCCTAAACGTATCACACAAAGCTAATCATGCAGCTGCACATACAATAAAAACCAAAGAGGATTGTTACTTGCACACTAGTAACACACGCAAAGGCCCTTGGTGAGTCCTACAATAGCAATTCACTTTGTAGTCTTCAGCCAAAATGTAATATCTCTAATGAGACAGAGAGGTGTATATTGCTAAACACCTACACACTTATTAACCTTAAAGGACCACTATAGGCACCCAGACCACTTCAGCTAAATGAAGTGGTCTGGGTGCCAGGTCCATCTAGGGTTAACGCTGCCTGCTGTAAACATAGCAGTTTCAGAGAAACTGCTATGTTTACATTAGGGTTAATCCAGCCTCTAGTGGCTGTCTCATTGACAGCCGCTAGAGGCGCTTCTCACTGTGATTTTTACTGTGAGAAGATGCCAGCGTCCATAGGAAAGCATTGAGAAATTTATTTTGTGTTGATTACACATGCCACCTTATCCTATTAAGAAAATAATAGAGGCATAATTAGAAACCACCGGGCCCCTGTGCAAAAATTGATCTGGGGCCCTTCCATGTGTCTTATTCTCCCCCCCAGCCCCTCTATGTGTCTCATCCACTCCCCAGTCCCTCCAGGTGTTTCATCTCCACCTAGCCCCTTCATGTGTCATTCTACCCCATGTGTCATTCCCCCCTTTTATGTGTCACATTCTCCTCACCGTCTCATTCCCTCGCCCAGCCCTTCCATGTGTCTCTCTCCCATTCCCCTCTGTACCTGCTCTTGTCCATGTAACGTGGTCGAGCAGACGACATGTACCAGATCTGACCAGAAAGTGCGTTCAGTGAGGGCCCTTCCTGTCAGACGGGGTAGAGAGAATTCGCTCTAGACACCCCCAGGCACTGGATGACACTCAGTCCTGGAATCTCTAGTCCTTACAAGGACTTTCCCCGTTGAATCCTCCACATTGGAACAGAGGGGAAAGAGTAGCCCTTTCCCCTCCCAGTAACTAGAGGACACATAGTTCTGGGAGTACAAGCTGGAAAACGTTTAATGGCAGCCACAGCTGGCCTTATATGCAGGTCCCCATGCAAGGGGCACTCCCCCCTGGATTTGAGAGTAGACTACAGTAAAAACATACAAACAATTACATTGGCTCTCAGGTCCAGGACTCTCCAATACAAAACAAGATAATCCCTCCCCTGTGCCTGGGAGATAATTGAGTCAGGCACTGTATTAAACTCAATTATCTCCAAGCACAAAAAACACACGTTTCCCAAACACCCCAAAAGTACCTTAAAAATACATAAAACCCCTGATAGCCCCGATCTGGGTGACCAACATATCCAAAAATCACCCAGATCGGTTCAAGGGTTCAAGAATTTCTGGCAAGAAGGCTGGCAAGCAGGCTCCTCCAGGAGCTTGTGGCAAACTCATGAGGACAGGGGAGTTTGTCACAGTGACTAACCCAAATCTCTCTTCCACCGGAAACAGATATACATTTTTAGATTTTTTATTGCCTTTATGCACTCATAAATATTTCAAAGCAAGTATGTTATAAAATACATACACAATGCTTTCATTTTTTTTATTTTCTTTTAAAAAGCAAGATATATTTAAACAAAATATTTTTTAAAATTTTTTTTTTTTTTTTTTTATAAAACATTTTACCAGGATGGATACATTGAGATTTCTCTAATTTTTAAGTATGTCTTGGGTCCACAAAACATTGCATTGTTACAATAGGATACAATATTACAAAAATACAATATACAAGCTATAAATATATATACACATACACACATATATAAATGTAATACATAACAGGTAATAAATATATTCAACCATGACAGGTGCATTTTGTGCTGAGGGATATCATCATAGATCTCTTAAACAATTTTAGATTGAATGAAGATTTGACTGTGTCCTTGAGATTATTCCATAATTGCGGTGCTCTGTAGAAAAAGGAGGATCGAGACACTTTATTTTTGTATTGCGGTATGCTAAATATCGTGCCAATACTGAATCAGAGGTTATAGGAGGTGGGAACAGCTGGAGAGAGCATTCTAGTCAGGTAGGGTGGGAGCTTCCCAGAAATGCTCTTATGCACAAGGCTGGAAAGATGAAGAGTGCGTCAGGATTCCAGCGACAGCCAGTTTAGCTATTTTAACATATCACAGTGGTGGGTAAAGTAATTACGTTCTAGTACAAAGTGGCAGAACAAGTTATATAACGTATTAAGTTTATTAAGGTGGGTTTGCGGTGCGGGTGCATACACTGCATCCCCATAATCAATGACCAGCATCAGCATTTGTTGCACTATCCGTTTCCTTACTGTAGGGCTTAAGCAAGATTTCTTTCTGTACAGGGCACCTAGTTTTGGGTAAAGTTTTGAAGTGATTTTTTCAATGTGAAAGCCAAAGGATAGATTGGGGTCTAGTAACATACCTAGATATTTAAAAGAGCAGACTGCTGCCAGTGTCATTATTTGTTCTGATATACGATTGTTGATTTTGTAGTTTATGTGATTTAGGTACAGTTCCAAAGATCATTGTAAAGGCTTTGTCAGTATTTAGGAAGAGTTTGTTATCCGCTATCCACTTTTCTACCTCTGTGAATTGGTTTTGGAGCACAGCCTTAAGCTGTGGTAGCTTGGGTTTACAAGCGTAGATGACAGTGTCGTCTGCATACATGTGTACAGTTAAGGATTTGCAGACGTTAGGCAGATCATTCATAAATAAAGTAAATAGCAGTATGGAGCCTTGGGGAACACCACACGAGACTGGAAGAGGGAGGGAAGCTCTTTCAGAAATGGCCACATATTGCAATTGGTCTGAAACATACGATCGAAACCAGGTTTGCAGACGAACACCAATGCCTGAGTTTTTAAGCTTTGGTCTACTGTGTCAAAGGCGTTGGCAAAATCAAGGAAAATAGCTCCAGTTAAGTCTCCTTGTTCCATGCAAATTTGGATGTCATTGCAAACTTTTAAGAGGGCAGTCGAAGTTGAATGATTAGGACGAAAGCCTGATTGATCAGGGGTCAGATGGTTTGATTGTTGATAATATTCACATAGTTGTGTGTGGACCAGGGGCGTATTAGCCGCGAGGCAAACAAGGCATTTGCCTTGGGCGGCATTTTCCAGGGGGCGGCAAAAAACGCCGCCCCCAAATGCCCAAGGCAAATGTCTTGTTAGCCTTGCGGCTAACAGACATGCTGGGCTGGTTGCTGGTTGCTGGGCGGCCGGCGAGGGAGCTCTTCCTGCAGCCACTGGACCACCAGGGAATGGGAGAACCCCCCCAACCCCCAGCATTCCCAAAGGTAGGAGTAAATAAAAAATAAAAAAAAAGTGTTAATGTGAGTGTGTGTGTGTGTCTCTGACTGTGTGTGTCTGATAGTGTGTGTGTGTCTGTTAGTGTGTGTGTGTGTGTGTGTTAGTGTGTGTGTGTGTCTGTTAGTGTGTGTGTGTGTGTCTGTTAGTGTGTGTGTGTGTCTGTTAGTGTGTGTCTGTGACTGTGTGTGTTAGTCTGTTAGTGTGTGTGTGTGTGTCTGTTAGTGTGTGTGTGTCTGTTAGTGTGTGTGTGTCTGACTGTGTGTGTCTGACTGTGTGTGTCTGACTGTGTGTGTCCGACTGTGTGTGTCCGACAGTGTGTGTCTGACTGTGTGTGTCCGACAGTGTGTGTCCGACAGTGTGTGTCCGACAGTCTGTGTCTGTTAGTGTGTATGTCTGTTAGTGTGTGTGTCCGACTGTGTGTGTTTGTTAGTGTGTGTGTCTCACTGTGTGTGTCTGTTAGTGTGTGTGTGTGTCCGACTGTGTGTGTTTGTGTCCGACTGTGTGTGTTTGTTAGTGTGTGTGTCAGACTGTGTGTGTGTGTCTCACTGTGTGTGTCTGTTAGTGTGTGTGTGTCCGACTGTGTGTGTTTGTTAGTGTGTGTGTCTGACTGTGTGTGTTTGTTAGTGTGTGTCTGACTGTGTGTGTTTGTTAGTGTGTGTGTGTCCGACTGTGTGTGTTTGTTAGTGTGTGTGTCCGACTGTGTGTGTTTGTTAGTGTGTGTGTCTCACTGTGTGTGTCTGTTAGTGTGTGTGTTTGTTAGTGTGTGTGTCCGACTGTGTGTGTTTGTTAGTGTGTGTGTGTGTCTGACTGTGTGTGTCTGTTAGCTAGTGTATGCGTATCTGTCAGTGAATGTGTGTGTATTTAGAAGGCGGGGCAGGGGGGAAGGGTTGGGTGGGGGTGGCGTGCAGGGGGGGGTGTCTGAGTTTTGTCCTGCCTAGGGCAGCACAAAACCAAGATACACCACTGGTGTGGACGCATTTTTACAAGATTTTGACAATACTGGGAGAAATGATATCGGACGATAGTTGGATACCAAGTATTGTCACCACTTTTATTGATAGGTACTACTTTTGCAGTCTTCCAGACACCAGGGATTCATTTATAAGGGTTAATGACAGGTTTAGCAATTGCTGGCGCACTGAGCTTCAGCAACATTGCTGGGATTTCATCTGGTCCACACTGTTTTTTTCATTTTTTAATTATTGAGATGTTTATTAACGACACCAACAGGCACAGGTCTAAAACTGAATTTCTCTATATGAGGATTTTGAAGATTTGGCAGGGCCTGATCTTTATTTGCGGTCTGAAAATAAGTGTCATTTGTTATCTTAGCAACCAGGGTGGTAGCACATTAAACAAAATAATTATTAAAGGCATTTGCAACATCTAGGGGGTGTTGCAGTGTTTGGTTGTCCATTTTGACAGTGGAGGGTTGGGAGTGGATTGCAGGGGTTTGTATGCTATTTATGATTTTCCAGAAGTTTCTTGGGTTTGATAGGCTGTTGTTCAAATATTCACTGAAATATTGGGCCTTTGCCATTTTTGTTTATTTGTGCATGCATTTCGCCATTATCTGTAAGTACAGTGATCGTTCATGGAGCCAATACGCTTGAACTTTGACCACAGTGAATCTCTAAACTGGTACATTTGAATGAGTGTCACGACACTCCTTAGTTAATATGCCCTTGTGCAGTACTCACACTCACCATTGTTTCTGTTTGGCACTGTTTCTCATTTCTTTTCGTTAAGCACTACACCTGGCCCTTGTTTAGCACCTATATATTCTGGTTTCTCCCCTCACTCCCTGTCAGATCATTATCCTTCATCCTGTACCTGCTGTTTCCTGGTTCCCGTGATTCTGACTCCTTGCTCCTGTGTCTTGTATCCTGATCCTGTGTTCCTATTCCAATGTCCTTATGGTCCTGCATTCTCGTCTCTGCCTAGTCCTCTGTCCTGTGCCTCACGTTCCAGTGTTCCTGCCTATACTTCATTTCCAGTGATTCTGACCTTGCTGCCTTATTTACGTGTGACCTGCTTTGGGCTTTGCTCCTTGGTGTTTTTTTAGTGCTTGGTGGCTTAGGATCCGTGCCCCACTTATATTCTGTGGTGGCTGCACGATCCTGCCTAAGGACTTTACTTTTGCCTAAGGACTATCACGTGTGCTGTGCTTGCTCTATTTGTATTTATTTTTTTATTTTATTTTTGTGTGTGTGTGTGTGTATGTGTATATATATATATATATATATATATATATATATGTGTGTGTGTGTGTGTGTGTGTGTGTGTGTGTGTGTGTGTGTATATATATTTATTTGTGGCATTGTACATATTTTGTTTCTGTATATTATATCCTTTGGTTTTCTTTAATACATAATTTCTTGATTGCTCCATTCATCGTGTCCTTGCACTATTTCTCTGCTAAGTTGGTTCCCACATTTAAAGGGACAGTGCTGTCGCAGGGCAGCACCCCTTCATGTCCTTACAATGAGGTCAGCTGTAACCCAGGCCAGGTGTGTCCCTTTTTAGTCGCACTCTATGCAGAGGGGCATGCAAATTCCAAACATGCAAGAACTCGGACTGAAAAAATGCAATTGCAAAGTCTAGATCTGGTATTAGACCTAATCTGTGCCATGGTATGTTCTTGAGATTATTTAAAAAGGATTTAAGATTAAATTTTTTGAAAGACCTGGTGATCATAATCTTGGTAGGGGATTTGGTGGCCTTTATTTTGCGTATGCAGTACAGTGGTCACTGAATCTGTCTGGGAGAAAGCCCGCCTCCTGGAGTCTGTCAGGACAACTGGAGAGAATCCAATCGAGCAAGGTATGGTTCTGGCTTTTAATATTAATTCGAGTTGGGGAAGAAATTTGTTTTCCAGTTTGAGGTGTGAGCTTATGGCGGTAGTGATGTGAACAAAATTGGAGTGAGAAAAAGGTTATTAAGAATAACAGTATGGTCATATTTGGATTCATGTTAGTGGTATGAGGTGTGACGATGAAAACAAAACACAAATAGTGAAGAAAAAAAAAGACAATCTTGAAAGGTGCAAAGAGTTAAACCTCCCAACAAGCCAACCAACCTAAATTTTTAGAATGAAACCATTGTAAACATAAAGCCAATAGCTCACAGATTACGTAATATATCTCTAACACACCCTTATGTTTTGTAACTACCCTGCTTGGCCATTTGCTTGTTTTCTTTTATTTATTAACTCGTCAATACCATGTTGTTTACAATGCATATCTAATCAGCCATGGAGATTTTGCTCACTAGGTTACAATGGTTACAACTGATATCACCTATCACTTTTTTTTTTTATTTGTTTTCATGTCACTAAGCCTTCAGATATCACTAAGGTAGCCTCAGATCAAATGTTGCAAGGGTGGTTTATACATATAAACACATTTCCAAAAGTGAGAATGATTCCATGATTTATTTTTTTATACTTATTTTTAGATGTCTATTTTTATGTTTCTTCTTTAACTCTGAGAAACGGTTATCAAATAAACATTTGCCCACTGACAAAGAAATGATCAGTCTATCATTTTAATGGTAGGTGTATTTTAACAGTGAGAGGCAGAATAACAACAACAACAACAACAACAAATCCACAAAAACGCAGGTCAAAAAAGTTATAAATTGATTTGCATGTCAATGAGTGAAATAAGTATTTTATCCCCTATGAATAAGCAATATTTCTGTCTCCATTGTGTCTTTTATACAGGTAATGAGCTGAGATTAGGAGCACTCTCTTAAAGGGAGTGCTCCTAATCTCAGCTTGTTACCTGTATAAAAGATACCTGTCCACAGAAGCAATAAATCTATCAGATTCCAAGCTCTCCACCATGGCCAAGACTAAAGAGCTGTCCAATGATGTCAGGGACAAGATTGTAGACCTACACAAGGTTGGAATTGGCTACAAGACCATCTACAAGCAGCTTGGTGAGAAGGTGACAACAGTTAGTGCGATTATTTGCAAATGGAAGAAACACAAAATTACTGTCAGTCTCCCTCGGTCTGGTGCTCCATGCAAGATCTCAGCTCGTGGAGTTTCAATGATGATGAGAATGGTGAGGAATCAGCCCAGAACTACACGGGAGGATCCTGTTAATGATCTCAAGGCAGTGGGACCATAGTCACCAAGAAAACAATTGGTAACACACTACGCCCTGAAGGACTGAAATCCAGCAGCGCCTGTAAGGTCCTCCTGCTCAAGAAAACACATGTACAGGCCCGTCTTAAGTTTGCCAATGAACATCTGAATGATTCAGAGGAGAACTGGGTGAAAGTGTTGTGGTCATATGAGACCAAAATCGAGCTCTTTGGCATCAACTCAACTCGTCATGTTTGGAGGTCAGGAAGTCATTAACTAATTATTTTTAATAAATACCTCCCCCTTCCCAGAGACTACAGTCTTATTATAAATGGAAATACAAGATACACAATCTGGGATACAGCTGATATTCCTAAAAAAATTGATTACATAAACATAGTGTAATAATGTTTAAAAGGTGGATAAAGTGACATGTTTAGAAATTGCACTCACAAACGTGGACTTGCAGGCGTTATCAAGGTGCCCTCCCCTGAAATTGATGGGATGCTGTAGCCTCCTAGTAGTCACCCCTTCTAGCCAGGAACCAAACTGGAATCTGGATGGTAGGTAACAATTTGATTTATTAATATAAAATGAAATAAAAAGTAATAAAATATACAATAGGTCTAGGTCCTACGCTTTCATTCCAGTAAGGATTTTATTGTATATTTTTATTACTTTTTATTCCAAAGGCTCAAAAGGTTTCTGAGTAAATCCCTTAGGGCTGAATGCAGATCCAAGTGAGGTGTAGTGGTCTTTTGTGGTGGGCTAATTTTCATTACTTCTTTAAAATATCTTCTGACCATATTATTTCTATTCTATTATTACTATTAATGTTTCCCCCTTTGCTTCCATACATCTCATACTAGATGATGATGTTTTGATTTTACAAACTGAATAATCAGATTCTAAATCTCCTTCATGGGATGAGATACACACAGTTTCCATCTCTCTCTTCCTTTTTGCTGGAGCTTGAGAAGTTTCAGCTTGAAAACCCTTAACTATTGCCGGAGCAATCCAGTTTTTAAGCTTCCTTGGAGCTGGGTCTATAGCTGGAGGAGGATCCGCAACATTCCTTTGGCACTGCAGACATAATTTTTTTTCCCTGGGGGAGCAATAGATTGCAGTCCATGCAGTAGTTAGTTTTATTTTTTCTCTTCTTGGCAGGAGATTCAGGAGATTCTTAGGGCTGAAAAAAATGGCCATATAGTTATTACTATTTACTTATTTACTATCTACTTTTGCACTCTGAGGTCCCCAAGTTATAGTGTGTGCCTTACCTGTCTCTTCTAGAGATTGACTTATGAGAAGCAGGGGGAATGGCCATCTTGGCAGATGAGGGCAGCACGTTCAGGCAACAAAGGGGACAATGGTCCATGCAATTAGCTAGCTGTCTATAGCCACAGTATACAGGAAAAACTGGTCTCTTAAATCTCCTGCCAAAAATTAGTTTTTGCAAATTGTTTTTGCGAATTGTACAAACATGTTATGAGGACGATGGCGCAAGAAAAAGTCTTGGAATGCAAGCCAAAAGAAAAACCTATCAGTGGAGTTTCCCTGCTTACCTGGCTGAAAACAAATCATGCAAGAAAGCTCCCCCCGAGGCATAAGGTACATCCTAAGACAGAGCTAAGTCAGCTGGGGACCCACAGTATATTGGCATAAAGCCATACTTACAGTTCCAATCGAGTTACAGATATTTAGAGATATAAGAGTACTTATATCTTCATGGTCTAGTTAGTCCTGCTATACATGCTGTTTACTGGACCCTTCAGGGGAAAGAGGCTGAATAACTGGGATTGCATTGACACTCCTGGAAGGTAAGCCACCAAAGAAAATGTATTGTACCCCAGAGGGGGAAATTCTGCTGCTGGAGGGACCGGGAAAAAGTATTTCTTAAAATTAATTTGTTAATTACTTCCTGTTCTGTATGCTGAATGGAGAAATTTAACCCATTTGCCGCGCTGCCATTTTGACCAGGAAATTTATACATAGACACACAAACACATATATATTAAAACGTAACTTTTTCTAAACACTAAAGACATGTTGCACTAATACTCAATAAAAGTTTCTTCCCTAAAAAGATCAACTTATTACTAACAAGTCCTTGTACAGAGTATATTATTATTGATTTTAAAGTTGTCAACTTGACCCTGCATATTTTTTTTCTCCAAATGAATTGTAATAAGTCAGAATGTACTTTGTTAAAGAAAGACGTTGGGACTGTCAATGGAATGGTTCTAATAAAATCTAGAATTTTAGGGCGTATGTTCATTTTGATTGATATCTTACCAAGCCAAGATATATCAAGATTGGCCCATCTTTCCATTTCAGTTTTGAGTTCAGGACAAACTTTAGTTAAGTTAAAAATATGCATTTTTGACAGATTCTTGGTTAAATTGATGCCCAAATATGTGTATCAGTCAAACCTATATCTTGCCTTTAATTCGTCCAGCACAGGTCCCTGAATAAAAAATGATAATGCTTGCATCCTGTTGGTGTTTACTTTATAATAAGCTATATTACCAACATTTTTGAGTATTTCCTGTAATAGACCTAATGATGAATCAGGATTGGAAAATGAAAGAATAAGGTCATCAGCAAACAGCCCTATTTTGTTTTCACGTCCACCTATCTCAATACCTTTAATCTCTTTTGCTTCTCTTATAGTCTCAGCCAGGGATTCCTTAGCAAGTATAAACAGCAAAGGCGATAATGGGCACCCCTGTCTGGTACCATTCGACAATGAGAAGGTATCTGACATAAAACCAGATGCATATATCTTGCCTTAGGTTTGCCCTACAATGCAAAAACAGCATCAATAAATGCTAAAGGTAGCATTATCTTCATCATCACTTCTCTCAGATAGTCCCAGTGAATTCTGTCAAATGCCTTGTCTGCATCCAAGGATAGGAGCAGGGAAGGCGTTAGAATAGTGTTTTATCTGATGTATAGTATATTATTATTGATGTTAATATTTATATTACTGTTTCAATAACAGAATCCATTCTAGGCCACTTATGAGATTGCTAGATAATTGTATCAAACTCAATCTCCCTATAGCTTGTATTTTCTATTCCTGCCACAAGAGGGCAATTATACTATCCTAAGAGTGTCTAATCTTACAGGGTTATTCACTAAAGTGAGAACTCAAGCTGAATTAAAAGTGAATTTTAAATTTAAGGTAAAAACAGCCAAACTGGAAAAATTCTCTATGTCAGCTATGCTTTCCATTCAGGTACTCTGACATTAAATTTGAAATTCGGGGGCGGAGCTTAGCAACTAAAGAGAACAGACGCATGGCACAATGGCTCCTGCTAACTTGGGCCCAAAACTACCAATTTCGATCATATTGTCAGGATCGGGACAGGGATCCAACACGCAGAGTACAAAGAGTGGAAAGGTACGTATACCGGGCCTTAGAATGGCCGGACTAACGTACCGAGAGTAAAGAATAGTCAGAGACAAGCCGAGGTCGAGGGAACGAGAAGACAGATAAGCGAGAGACAAGCCGGGTCAAGGGATAACAGAGAAACAGGGTAGTACAACGAGCCGAGTCAAAACCAAAAGAGCAAACTAGAATACCAGAGCACTGAGTGACTAGACAAGCTAGAACCACGACAGGGCAATGAGCTGAAGTAAGGAGTAAGCTTAAATACCCTGGCTCTGGATGGAAATCACGCCTCTGAGAAGTACCGATTGGATATCGGACACTTGAGTGATAGATAGCTCGTGCTAGCGTCATGACGTCACGTATTGAGCGTCCTGCTAGAAAAGGACGTGGATTCCTCGCGGCCGGTGTTTAAGTGACTGGATGAACCGCGAGGAACGGAGGAAACAGCTCGCCTGGACGGATACACCACCAAGTCTCTACCTCCCTTAGAGGTAGAGGCCTCAGGTACCCTGACAGTACCCCCCCTCTCAGATACGCCCACCGGGCGGAATGAACCGGGGCGAGATGGGAAGCGGAGGTGAAATGCTCTGCGAAGGCGAGAAGCATGGACGTCCTCCTGAGGTACCCAACTCCTCTCCTCAGGACCATATCCCCTCCAGTTGACCAAATATTGCAATTTTCCCCTTGAAATTCTGGAGTCAATGATGGAGCTGACCTCGTACTCCTCCCGACCCTCCACCTGAACAGGACGAGGTGAGGGGACCTTAGAGGAGAATTTGTTGCAAATGAGGGGTTTCAACAAGGAGACATGAAAAGAGTTAGGAATGCGTAAGGCAGGTGGCAGAGCAAGGCGATACGCAACCGGATTGATACGAGTGAGAACCCTGTAAGGGCCTATGTAGCGAGGAGCAAATTTCATGGACGGAACTTTTAGGCGAATATTCTTAGTACTCAACCATACCCTATCCCCAGGAACAAAAACAGGAGCCGCTCTTCTATGTTTGTCAGCGTGTTTCTTGAACAGCGAGGAACTATGTAATAGAATTTGTCGAGTCTGATCCCATAATTTCTTCAGGTTGGCGACATGATCATCAACCGACGGTATCCCCTGAGAAGAGGAAACCGAAGGAAAAATCGAAGGATGAAAGCCATAGTTCATGAAGAAAGGGCTAGAGCGAGTTGAATCGCAAACAAGGTTATTGTGTGCGAACTCCGCCCAAGGAATCAGACCGACCCAATCGTCCTGGTGTTCGGAAACAAAGCAACGCAGATACTGTTCGATCTTTTGATTAGTGCGTTCAGCAGCTCCGTTAGACTGAGGGTGATAGGCAGAGGAAAAGTTCAATTTGATGCCCATTTGAGAACAAAAGGATCTCCAGAAACGTGAGACAAATTGAGAACCTCTATCAGAAACAATCTCTGAAGGAATCCCATGTAGGCGAAAAACTTCTCTCGCAAAAATCTCCGCCAATTCAGGAGAAGTCGGAAGTTTAGGTAATGGCACGAAATGGGCCATCTTAGTAAATCTATCCACCACCGTGAGAATAACAGTCTGTCTTTTGGAAGCAGGCAAATCAACGATAAAGTCTATGGACAAACAGGACCAAGGTTTCTCAGGAATGTCCAAGGGGTGTAACAGGCCACATGGGGATGCATGAGGTAGTTTAGTCTTGGCACAAGTCTCACAAGCTGCGACGAACTCCTCAATATCCTTTCGAAGTGAAGGCCACCAGAAATCCTTGGATATCAGAGAGTATGTCTTGCGAATACCAGGATGACCAGCTATTTTACTTTCATGAAAACATTGTAAGAGCTCCAGTTGAAGTTCAGGAGGAACAAAGTTTCTTCCCTCAGGAGTGTTTCCGGGAGCTAGATGTTGTGACTTCAAGATCTGGTCAAGTAGCGGAGAATGAATTTTGAGACTGGTATTAGCAATAATATTGCATTTGGGTACAATGGAAGACAAAAGTGGTTCAACTGAAGCAGAGGGTTCATATTGGCGAGATAGCGCATCGGCTTTAGAATTCTTTGACCCAGGTCTGTAAGTCAGAACGTAATTGAAATGGGTAAGAAACAACGACCAACGAGCCTGCCTGGAGGACAGACGCTTGGCCTCTCCGATATAGGACAAGTTTTTGTGGTCTGTCAGGATGGTAACAGGATGTAATGTACCTTCCAATAAATGTCTCCATTCTTTCAAAGCCTTGATAACCGCTAGTAATTCTCTGTCACCAATGTCATACCTGCTTTCAGTACCGGTCAATTTTTTAGAGAAAAATCCACATGGATGTAATGGTTTATCAACACCCAACCTTTGAGATAGAACAGCACCTAAACCAGTCTCTGATGCGTCTACCTCGAGCAAAAAAGGCAGAGAAGTGTCAGGGTGAACTAAAATTGGAGCGGAAGCGAAAAGCTCCTTGAGAGTCTTGAACGCAAGGAGAGCTTCAGTAGTCCAATTCTTAGTGTCAGCCCCCTGTTTGGTCATGTTAGTGATAGGTGCAATAATGGAAGAATAGCCCTTAATAAAGCGCCTATAATAATTGGAAAAACCAATAAATCTCTGTATGGCTTTAAGACCTGTGGGTAAAGGCCACTCTAGAATGGATTGGAGCTTATCCGGATCCATCTTAAATCCCTCCCCAGAGATCACATAGCCGAGAAAGGTTACCTGGGTTTGATCAAAGCTACATTTCTCCAATTTGCAGTACAAGCCATGCTGGAGAAGCTTGTGCAAAACCCTCCTGACTTGCTTGTGATGAATCTCAATGTCACTAGAATGAATGAGTATATCATCTAGGTATACAATGACGCACTCTTGCTGAAATTCCCTAAGAACCTCATTAATCAGATCTTGGAATACCGCTGGCGCATTGCATAACCCAAAAGGCATGACAGTATATTCATAGTGGCCATATCGAGTATTGAATGCCGTCATCCACTCATGTCCCTGCTGGATTCTCACCAAGTTATATGCCCCTCTGAGGTCTAACTTGGTGAAAATTGTAGAGCCCTTCAAACGATCGAAGAGTTCGGTGATCAAGGGAATCGGGTAGGCATTTTTAATGGTTATCTTATTCAAGCCTCGATAATCAATACAAGGTCTCAAAGAACCATCTTTCTTTTTAACAAAAAAAAATCCAGCCCCGGCAGGGGAGGAGGACCTCCTGATGAATCCCTTGTCTAAATTCTCGTGAATATATTCCTCTAGGACTGAGTTCTCCTTTATAGATAATGGGTATACATGACCTCTGGGAGGCATGGTACCAGGGAGTAGGTTAATTTTGCAATCAAAGGACCTGTGTGGGGGTAAGGTATCGGCTTTCTTTTTGTCAAATACTGCCTTTAAATCTAGATACTGAGACGGAATTTGTGTCTCTGTAGGATTGTCAGAGGTATTCGATGTATTAGTTAATCCAAGAGGTAAGACCTTCCGCAAGCATTTTTCTTGACAATTCTCTCCCCACGAAACTATCTCCCCTGATTCCCAATTAATAATAGGGTTGTGTCTCCTCAGCCAGGAGTACCCCAGGACTATGGGAACAGACGGAGAAGAAATGAGCATTAAGGATATATCCTCTTTATGCAGGATGCCAACAGTCAAGTTAATCGGTATGGTCTCATGGAAAATAACAGGCTCAAGTAACGGTCTACCATCGATGGCCTCGACAGCCAGAGGTGTCTCTTTTAACTGGGATGGAATAGCATGCTTGGCAGCAAAACCCTGATCTATAAAGCTCTCAGCAGCTCCAGAATCGATTAGTGCCATAGTCTTAACTACTCCCTTCTCCCACTTTAAAGAAACGGGTAACACAAGCCTGAGCTCCTTGTAGTTGTGAATAGAGGACAAAGTAGAAACACCCAAGGCCTGTCCTCTAGAGGAACTTAGGTGCGAGCGTTTCCCGAACGATTGGGACAATTTAGGCGTAAATGACCCCTGACTCCACAGTACATACATAAACCCTCCCTTCTCCTGTACTGTCTCTCCCTTTCAGTGAGATGAGTACTGCCTATCTGCATAGGTTCAGGAATACGTAAGTCTTCGAACTCAGAGATTTGAAAGGTAGGCGCTAGTTTAAAGGAGGGTCTACGGGTCCTATCTCGAGTGTTCTGCCTCTCTCTTAAGCGTTCATCAATACGAGATATAAAAGAAATTAAATCCTCCAAATTTTCAGGAAGTTCTCTAGTAGCGACCTCGTCAAGAATTACATCTGATAACCCATTCAGAAACACATCTATATAAGCCTGTTCGTTCCACTTAACTTCTGCCGCCAAGGATCTGAACTCTAGTGCATAATCCACAAGTGTTCGATTGTCCTGTTTAAGGCGCAACATTAATCTAGCTGCATTGACCTTTCTGCCAGGAGGGTCAAAAGTTCTTCTAAACGCAGCTACAAAGGCATTATAATTATAGACTAGTGGATTATCATTCTCCCATAAAGGATTGGCCCATCTCAAAGCTTTTTCAATGAGCAGGGTAATAATAAATCCAACCTTTGCTCTATCTGTAGGATAAGAGCGGGGTTGTAATTCGAAATGGATGCTAATCTGGTTTAGAAAGCCACGACACTTCTCCGGTGACCCGCCATAACGTACTGGTGGGGTAATACGGGAAGAAGCACCTACAGTGGCTACCTCTAGACCTGAGACTGCAGGAGAGATAGAAGGAGTACGTGTCTCCTCAGGTGGATTACTAGCACGAGACAAAAGTGCCTGTAATGCCAAAGCCATCTGATCCATCCTATGTTCCATGGCGTCAAACCTGGGATCCGAAGAACCAAGCTGACTGTTTGTACCTGCAGGATCCATTGGCCCTGTCGTAATGTCAGGATCGGGACAGGGATCCAACACGCAGAGTACAAAGAGTGGAAAGGTACGTATACCGGGCCTTAGAATGGCCGGACTAACGTACCGAGAGTAAAGAATAGTCAGAGACAAGCCGAGGTCGAGGGAACGAGAAGACAGATAAGCGAGAGACAAGCCGGGTCAAGGGATAACAGAGAAACAGGGTAGTACAACGAGCCGAGTCAAAACCAAAAGAGCAAACTAGAATACCAGAGCACTGAGTGACTAGACAAGCTAGAACCACGACAGGGCAATGAGCTGAAGTAAGGAGTAAGCTTAAATACCCTGGCTCTGGATGGAAATCACGCCTCTGAGAAGTACCGATTGGATATCGGACACTTGAGTGATAGATAGCTCGTGCTAGCGTCATGACGTCACGTATTGAGCGTCCTGCTAGAAAAGGACGTGGATTCCTCGCGGCCGGTGTTTAAGTGACTGGATGAACCGCGAGGAACGGAGGAAACAGCTCGCCTGGACGGATACACCACCAAGTCTCTACCTCCCTTAGAGGTAGAGGCCTCAGGTACCCTGACACATATAAACTGCTCTTAGGGCCACACCTGGAGTGGACAGCGGCTGCTGGACAAGATGGGGCGAAAAACAAAAAAATTCAACCGGACAAACCGAGACACGGACCAAATATTGCAGAGATGCTGCGACAAACACGCGAGGCAACAGGGCCCAAAATGGCCGACTATCCGGACAACTACTCTGAGTTATCGGACGATCTCTCCTCAGAGGGAGAAGAGACCAACCTACCTCTGACACAGACACTGACACCATTAGTCCAGAAAACGGACAACTCACTCGTGACCACAGCAGTCCTGAAATCGCTCCTCGAATTACAGAGGGCGCTCCAGACCGATGTAGCCACGCTCCGGGCCAACATACATGGCCTGACGGGCCAAATGGGAGCCCTGGAATCTGCAGCCAGCACTCAGACCTTCTCACCATGCTACAGCAGGAGGTCCAGGAGCTTAACCCCTTAAGGACCAAACTTCTGGAATAAAAGGGAATCATGACATGTCACACATGTCATGTGTCCTTAAGGGGTTAAACGGCAGAACATGGTGCATGAACGCCGCTTTGCAGCCTTGGAGGATGCACGCCAGGCTAAAAACCTGAAGATCCGGGGCATCCCAGAGGATACACCAGCAACTGAGATGCCACATGTCCTGAGGCACCTTTTAGGGGCCCTGTTGAACCCGAAGCAAGTCAGAAATGTCCAGCTAGATGGCTTCTTTTGAGCCCCGAAACCAGCTAAAGCGCTGAAATCGGGGCCACAGGATGTCATAGTAAAATTCCAGCAACACGCTGACAAAGTAGCAGAAGCAGCGGCAACCAGGGATTGTACGCCTTTCAGGTTCGAATCGATGGAATTAACCTTCTACACAGACCTCACAGGGGGCACGCTAGCCTGGCGGAGGTCACTTAAGCCATTCACGGCACTTTTACAGAGGAACGGACTGAGATACAAATGGCTCCAGACCCGAACGCTGCAGATACAACAAGGGAATGATAAGCATGAGATCCACGACATACGTGAAGCGGCAACCTTACTGTCCACACTAGGACTACCGCAAGACTCCCTACACACTGCTGAGAATGTAGGTCCAAGTGGGCCGAAGCACCAATGGAACCTGGACAGGGTGACCCCCTTTGTCCCGCGTACACCCAAGGACGCTCTGATCGTAGCAGAGGCTACCTGAAACAGACTTGATAAAGAATACAGGCTGTAACACGCTGGGACGCCCCAGATGTATTGCAGATGTCTTGCTGATAGATTGTCTATAAGTTTCTTCTTTTAGTTATCATTATCTTACTGCATAATAATTTCCACCCAAGTTGCAGGTACACACCCGCTACACACCCACGATTAGACGGTCCCGGACCGCAGTTTCCTACCCCCCCCCTCCCCCCGCCTAACACTTATACTTTAAGCCGACATCCACGTATATTGTTGCCATCACAAGGCGCAAAACATACACAACATTGTGGCCATTCACAGTCACACCAAGTAGCCTAACTACACACGAGTGGTCTAGCCGCACCGCCCCACTTTTGACAAATCAGACACTGTCTGACCTATGATCTACACTGCACCAAATTAGCAGCCCGTCTACAAAGCAAGGGACAGGCGAATACTAGTAACACCTAGCCACTTCAAAGGGAAAAACGGGCCACATAACTCACACGATTTCCACACAAATCACTAGCGTAAGTTTCACCCCAGTTAGATTAAAAGCTGTGTAATGCATAAGTAAATCGTAACTGTTTACATGTTTCTATGCGCATACTAATATACCAAAAATGTGCTACCACCTACAGCCACATATATATGTTACTGTACTTTACTGTACCTTAATCTCAATGCACCAGCTGCTGTGGCTGTGCAGAAAAGTTTGTTAACTCATGCACGACTAAAATTAAAAAAAAATAAAAACATTGAAATTCACTATGAATTCACCTTAAATTCTCACTTTAGTAAATAACCCTGATAGTGTTAAATGGCATAGCAAGACATAGTTAGTCCCTAAAAAATCAACCATTTATGACACCTATATATTTGCCAGTTAGCCTTGAATACATTACATAGAGAGACGGGGATAGAGAAGGATGCACCTGGCATGCATTTCGCTCGTGCAAATATGCCAAGCTAGTAGAATATGCAAAAGGATCCCGCACTCTTGCATACAATCCAGGACCAGGGTTGGCAAATCCCAATTTAGCAGATATGAAGAAAGTCAGGTCCAAGCACCAAGCACTAATGATATTGCAAAAGGCAGATTTATTGAAACAGAGGAGCTTTCTTTATTTCTTCAATATGCAAAGCTAGGCAGCAATATAGTTGGACCAGTAGCAGGGTGGGCATTTAAAACCCCCACTGCTGGTTTGCCTTGTACCATTAAAGTCAAAGCACTCGGCAAGAATTAAGAGGCTGTCTAAGAAAATGTCTACAAATCTTATAACTTCGCCTATCGTTTGTGTCCTTCTCCAAACAAAATATCCGAACTCTTGTGTACTCCTGCAAGGTGGGGCATATACACATCGTAAACTGAAAGGTGGATGGGCTATAGCTGCTTCCTCCATGCACAATGTAATATTATGGAACTGGGTGATCAATGTAAATGTTTGTAAAGACTCATAAACATTTACACATACTCAGACACACTCACTAAAGTGAGAACTACCAGGAATTCAAAGTTAAGTCAATTCTGCTTTTAGTTTGGCTATTTTTGCCTTAAATTGTCACACACATACAGAAATAAACAAAAAATATATTTTTCTGCTATCCTGTATTTTGAGTGCAGGTGAATTGATTTCCTGCAATCTAGGGGAGAGGGCACCGGGGCTGGTGCAAATTGACAGCTGCCTTCTCTAATCCCAGTCCTGGTGCTGCCGCACGAGGGAGGAATCTAGCTATTCTTGCCAGTGGCCTGGTCTGATGTGGCTGAGAAATTAGGTCCAGTTTGGAAAGATATTTCTACTTTTCCAAATAGTCCACACTGGCACTCCCAGGCAACCTGAGTGTAGAGTGTAGATTTTAATGCCTTGATGGCGACACTGGTTATAATAAAGGTTTATAGTGTAAATAAACACTATACACTAGATTGTATGCTAGAACTTTAGATAGTTTAGGTAATTTAAAAGGTTTACAAAATAATCTACCTTTGTATGCAGATTACAGTGTTCACCCCTTCACTACCTGCACTGTGCATACTGTACATACATACGCATCTATCTATCTGTCTATCTGTCTATCTAATAAGTCCAATGTCATTCACTTGACTTCTCCAATACAACAAATGCCACAGTTTGGAAGTACACAACAGCAAGGGAAAGCACTCACTTGACTTTTGTGTGTGTGTTTGTGTGTGTGTGTGTTTAGAGATATGAAATCAGTGTCAACAATTGTATTTTAGCAGAGTGACCATTTTGCTCTAGTCACACTGGTAATGGATGAATACAATACTTAAGAGTTCTCTTAAAGGGACACTCTAAGCACCAGAAAATAATTATTGTAGTGGTTCTGGGATACAAAGAGACAGTCCCTGCAGTCTGACAATGGTAAACACTGCTTTTTTTCTGGAAAAGGGCAGTGTTTCCTTTTGTCCCCCTAGGGCCACCTCTAGTGGATGTCACTGTGATCCTGCAGTCCTTGAAGGACAGACATTTGGCATCTTCATGGCATCTTAATTCTCTGCATAGAGGTGCATTAGTCTGATTGGATTGTCTGAAATCATCCTCACTGAGCTTAGCCACTGCGCAGCGGAAGCAGTGAGACAGGTGTGTAGAATCGAGAGCTAAAGGTGTGCTAAAGGTGTGCTAAAGGTGTGCTAAAGGTGTGCTAAAGGTGAGTAAAAACGCCCTAGTTACTAGGGAAGTCCTGAAGTAGAGAGAACATTTTGACATTAGAAATACAGGTTTGCATTTCTAATGTTACAGTGTTCCTTTATGTGTGTTGTGCTGTATTGTGCAATTATGCAACGCTGTCAACATGAGCTTATTGTTTAGTGAATAGACCTTAGAGCACTGATTTTTTTTAATCAAATTCCTTTAAAAAAAAAAAAATGATAAACTTGATGTTCCTGTAGAGCGACTTGGCTCCGTAACTGTCATTGAAGTGTTATTCATATGATTTCCTTTCCTGCCTTAATTATAGTTTCACTGTTGCTTTCACTTTCAACACTATCCTATCCTATTCTATCTGCCCTCTGTAACAAACATTTGCTTTCAGTTCTTTACGCAAGGCTAGTAAGTTTCCTTATTCAAAGAGTAATTGTGTCTTTTTATTTCGGATTCTTTATTTGCGGGGACTTTTAAGATCATTTCAATGGGAACAAACAGACAGTTGGATAGTCTGGAAGTGTTTGTTGAAATTTCGCAATGGTTTCGTTAGTGTTCAAATAGATCATCAAGATTCGTTTCTCACTGATTGCTTGCAAGGCTTTGGAATATAAAACACCAACATTTCCTGTGAACATGTCAGCTCACGGTAAACTTAGTCATCCAATATCTGGGAAACACGTAAGTTATTATTGATTGTTTACGTTATTTTATGATGGGCTTCATTTCAGGCATTTAACCTTCTAAAATGTGCTTATTTACTAAACTGTGAAACACAGGGCATTGGCAGGGGAACTGCAAATTTTAGGAGAAAACAGCTGAATTGCAGACAAAAATGCGGACATAAAAAAATCTTAGTCCCCTTGTCATTTCTACGCATTTCCCAGTTTAGCAAATAAATCCCTGCAGCATTCTATATGGCACTACATTTCTGAAGGTAAAATCAGGAAGTAATTCGGATATGCAGAACAAAATATCCGGATTTTCCCTAAATTGGGAATTTCCCAAGGAATTGAAAATTTTAGGCTAAAATAGACAACTTGGGAAAACAAACTCAAAATCATTAATGTTTTAGCTAGTTTGGTCTTGATCATGTTTATTACTAGGAAATATATTCTGTATTATGGTACCGAGGAACATATTGATTACTTGTACCTGGAAATGAATAGATGACAGTGGGTGTATTTTCGTATGAGAAAGTTTGATAAAACCTTGATCTCTAGTGGTCTTTTGAAACAATTCCATTTAACATAACATGTGGCTGGCAAGGTTAGATTTAGGGAAGCGTAGTAGTGACTGAAGAACATACACAGAGAAGTGAGACTAACTTCATCCAATGCGGTATATAGGCAGCAAGTGATTAAAATAAAAAACATCACCCTCCCCCACACATGATAGAAAATAACACCTGATGATCGATTTTAATCAATACAGAAGTGTTAAATAATATGCAATAATGTACTTTCAAGGTTGTTTATGGTTATTTGTATTTTTAGATGAATCAATTTGAGAATAAATTCTGAATTTATCCTGAAATTCTAATTCAGATTCTGGGTAGAAAAAATTCAGAGGCACATACTAAATTTAGTACAAAAAAAAGAGAAGTTCTGGGGTTTTAGCTTTCTTGCTTTTCTGCTGTAAATTTAAATTTAAAAAAATTATCATTTTGCAGATATCAGAAAAAAAGCATTAAGTTAAAAAAAAATCACAATGCATTGGGTCTTAAGAGCCATCTAATTACCAAGACCATTAGATACTCCGGATCTGGAATTACGTCATGCTACATTTGAGAGAGAGAATAAACAATGTGTCGGTCTACACGAAGTCACAACAGCAGGGATACAGTAAACTTCATTGAGTTGGATGTGGAGTGCTTAAAGGAATTATCAAATAGGGGTTCTCATGACTGCTGTTAGCCTAGAGGGGCACACGCTCAGTCCATTCCACTCTCCTTCCTTCCAGCACTACTGCTTTCCTGCACTTTTACACTCTTGAGTTTTTCTACTTGACCTCCTCTATAGTGGCAGAACTAATGTAGAGAGGGTCCTGGTGCATGAATTTAGAGGACTCCTCTAGTGCAAGAGTCCCCATCCGTTTTCCAACTCCCACAATGCTATGCGAGCTGGGGATCTAACACTTGACCTTCCTGACAGGGTTGTATTAGTGAGCAGGGTGCGTGCATTTGAAAGCATGTTTATGTACAGAGCATGTGTGTGCATGTAGAGCTGTATTTGTATGTACTGTTGCCATTGGAATGCAGTCATGTACTTATGTGTGGTGTTTGCATTTGAATGCTGGGGTGTATTTGTATGTAGAGTTTGGCTTTTAAATCCAGGTGTGCTTTTGTGCATAGTGCTGGTGTTTGAATGAAGAGGTGTGGTTGCATATAATAATGGTGTTTGAATGCAGGGGTGTGTTTTTATGCAGGGCCTGTGCAAAACTATTTTTCGCCATAGGCAACGCCAAATATATGCGCCACCCCTCAAAAAATGAAATTTGCCAACTTTGTGTGTCTCTTTCTTCTCCCAGCACCTTTGTGTGTCTCTTTCTCCCCTTCCTTAACCCTTCTGTGTGTCTCTTCCCCAGCCCTCTTTGTCTTTCACTTCCCAACTCCTCTGTGGGTCTATTTGTCATCCCCCAGCTCCTCTGTGTGTTTCTTTGTCCCCCTAGTCCATCTGTGTCTCTTTGTCCTCCTTAGCCCCTCTCTGTCTCTTTGTCCTCCCAGAGCCCCTTCATGTGTCTCTTTGTCCCCCAACCACTTTGGTTTTCTCTTTTTTCCCCTTTCCCAGCCACTCTGGGTGTCTCTTCCCCAGCACCTGTGTGTCTCTTTCTCTCTCTATCCCTACGTGTGTCCTTTTGCCCCCCCCAGCCCTTTGTGCACCTCTTCCCCTTCTCAGCTCCTTGTGTGCCTCTCCCCCATCAGCCCTCTGTGTCCATCCCCCTAGCCCTTTGGTTTACTAGCCCTTTGTGTGCCTCTCTCCCCCCAGCACCCAGTGTGGCTCTCTCCCCCCAGCACCCTGTGTGGCTCTCTCCCCCAGATCTCTGTGTGGCTCTCCTTGTGTCTAATTAACCTCCCAGCCCCTCCACATGTCTCATTAATCCCACCAGCCCCTCCATGTGTTTCCTTAATCCGCTGGCCTCTTCATGTGTCTCCTTAAGTCCATTACCCTTCCATTTGTCTCCTTTACCCTCAGCCCCATCCATGTTTCTCCCTAACCCCCACCCCCTCCATGTGTCTCATTGACCCCCCAGACCTTTCATAGACCCATCTATGTATCTGATTAAGCCCCCCACCCCTCCACGCGTCTCCTTGACCTCCCTAGACCCTCCCTGGGGCTCCATAACCCCAGTCCCACCCATGTGTCTCCTTAGCGCCCAGCCCCATCCATGTGTCTTCTAAATCCCCCAGCTCCATCCATGAGTCTACTTAACCACTGGCCCTCTTTCCTCTGTGCCAGCTCACATCCATGTTGTAGCATGGCTGAGCGTGGACTGCGGTAGAGGAGCTTGTTTCCCTATACTGGGACTGACAAGAAGCAGAATTTGGCGCTGTCTGCACTTACTTCGTGTCAGACAGGCCGGGTAGAGGTAAACAAGCTCCTTTATCCCGGTCCCCGCTCGGCCACACTACATACAGAGAACGGATTGCTGGGCTGTGTTTGCATGTAGGGTTAGCGTTTAATTGCTGGGATATATGCACATATACACATATAATGCAGCATGCATACATACATACTTAAACAGATATAAATACACCATAGAAAAAGAGTTTTTTATATAGAGAGAGTGTGTCAAACAGCTGGGATAGAATGGGGGATAACCCCTACTGAATGAAATATATACAAAAACAAGGAGAATACAAGTAAACCTAGAAGGTGCATGCATAAATGTGATAATACACCTACAGGGTACTAGTATAAGGTCAGCAGTCTCAGAGTTAAAATATAACTTTTAATAATCAATTTAAAAGTGAGTAAATGTATCAATAAAGAAAAAATAAATAAAACAAATAAGGACATAACTCGCATTAGTGAGGAGAGAGGAGATCAAGTTACTAAATCATAGAGAGAAAGATGCCACACATTAGGAGGTGGCAAAGTACTAAAAGCACAGGAGGGAGGGGGTAAATAGAGACAATCTGAACTCCAAAAAACCCAAGCGTTCCCTCACTTTCCCAAAGTTGGTAGATCCCCACACTGACGGAATAACTAACTCCTAAGTCGTGAGCTGCAATCGTCAGCCTTGCAGTAGAAATCACTGCCTGCTCAATGAGTTGCTGTCCTAAACTAAGAACAAATCGGTTAGAGAGGTCTCGAGGGGGGTGAGTAGGTATAATTCTATTAATCACACAGGAGCGTCCTCCCTAACTGTCACCTTCACCTTCCCCCTCTGTTAGTCCTGACGCGCGTTTCGCCAACTAACGGCTCTTCAAGGGAACCGGGTATGAGTGAGATCGTCGTTTAAATATCCCTCCCTCTCTTGTGATTGGCTGAAAGTTTGTTGCCTACGCAAGAGAGGGGGTGGGCACTGGTCTCCTCCGTGATTAAACCAGTTCGGGTCTGAAAAAGTGTATACACGGATAAGTACTCAGTTTGATGAACAAAGAGTATTATTATAAGGTGTTATATATTTCAATGAGTAATTCAGCTGAAACAAAAGTGATACATAGAGAGCACTGAATACACAAAGAATTGAAACTAGAGCACACAAGCCCTCATCTGTTTTGCCAAAGTTGATACTTCTGTAATTATTGACACAGTGTCACTCTTGTGGTAAGGTATTATTGACGCAACTAAGTTGCAACTAATATATTAGTGCTCGTTGTAGTATATATTTGTGCTACCAATGTGCTTAGAGTGATTAAATCACTTTTCATGTTGAAATGTTATCTAAGACAAATCATAGATTTGGTGTATTGTCCCTTGGTTTAAAGGGATCAGATAGTTGAAATAGTTAAATTAAATAGCGACCTATACAGACAAGTGGCAATGATGGTGTCAAATATAAACTAATAAAGTTTAAACTTTTTTCTTTTCCAATGTGTCTGTTAAAGTCCTTCTTTCAGGTATAGACAAAGACCATGTCTCAAATTATTATCCAGTCATGTATGAAAATTGTAATAGCACTAATACCCTTTAGGTATGAATAAACGGAGTAAAGTTAAATTCCTCATTTAATCCTTTGGGGTATAGTGTTTGGAAGGAATAAATCCATCTGGACTCAGCTTTCAGTAGGGAGACATTAATACCCCCCTTCCTATGAGTCTGAAAGATTTTTTGGATCACCTGAAACTTCAGTACACTGGATTGAGAGGCATGATTGAGTCGTACATGTTTTGCAATGGGTGTATCCATATGGGGATTCATGATGGAATTGACATGTTGTAGAATCCGTCGACGTAATTGTTGATATGTCTTTCCAATGTACTGTAATCCGCAGACACATGTTATAAGGTATATTACATTGGTAGAGCTACAATTAATAAATGTGTTAACCACCACGTCTTTAGATGTTCTTTTATTGTGCACTGTTTTAGACGGTAAAATGAAATCACAGGCCTTACAGTGACCACACCTGAATAAACCCTTATTTTGTAGCCATGTAGGGGTAGTATGTGCTGGTTTAAAATGGCTGTGTGTTAAGTAGTCCGCCAAGTTTTTGGCTCTTCAAAATGTCATGGATGGTTGAGTAGAAATGGTGTTTTTAAGACTAGTATCATATTGTAGTACAGGCCAATTTTTAGTCAGCACCTGAAGTGCCTGGTTCCAGTTCTTATGGTATGTGCCAATAAGCCTTGTAGTACCAGGGGTAGTGGAAGTATTCTTGGGGGGGTCTATGTAGACTCTCTGATCTGTCCACAGCCTTTGTTCTTTGATAGGCTTTCTTTAGAATCCTATTAGGATAGCCTAAACTTTTGAATATTAATCTTAGTTATTTGGCTTCCTTCTCAAAATCTTCCTGGTTGGAGCAATTCCTTTTAGCTCTTAAATATTGGCCATATGGTATATTGGCCTTCACGTGATGGGGGTGGAAGCTCTGCCAGTGAAGCAAGCTATTCGTTGCTGTGGGTTTCCTGAATAATGATGTGGTAATTTGCCCATCATCTAGA
This sequence comes from Pelobates fuscus, assembly GCF_036172605.1. Taxonomy (NCBI): domain Eukaryota; kingdom Metazoa; phylum Chordata; class Amphibia; order Anura; family Pelobatidae; genus Pelobates; species Pelobates fuscus. Next base: position 131,531,976 of record NC_086317.1, read on the forward strand.
ATATTGATCATTAGATCCAGGAAGACCATTTGACTCTCATGTATGACATGAGTCAACTGGAGATTAATTTGGTTGTCATTTTAGGTATCCACCATTTCCTCAAATAATGGGAAAGAGCCCAACCAGAAGATTAATACGTCATCTATATAGCGATACCATTTAAATATAGATGAAGTGAAAATTTCATTAGGGTTAGTGAAAACCATAGTTTCTTCCCACCACCCTAGAAAAAGGTTTGCATAGCTGGGTGCACACGACGAACCCATGGCAGTGCCCCTAAGCTGTAAGTAGTATTTGCCATTAAAAGTGAAATAGTTGTGTGTTAATACAAATTTTAACAGTGCCAAAATGAACCGTTGTTCTAGTTCATTAAAAGTTTTGATCTTTTCAAAGAAGTAGGACACTCCCAATAGTCCTTTGTCATGTGGGATATTGTTATACAGTGCCACCAAGTCCAAACTTGCCACGGACGTATAAGGTGGCACTGTAAGGTTTTCCAATACCAACAAGGTCTGTTTAGTATCGCGTATATGGGATCTGAGGCCTTGTACTATAGGTTGTAACAGCTTATCCAGAAATTGACTTGCTCTCTCTGTTAAGCTGTGATTGCCTGAAACGATGGGTCTTCCAGCAGGGTTCCTCAAATCCTTGTGCACCTTGGGGAGGCAATAGAACTTGGCTATGGTGATATTGGACTGAGACACAATATATCTGTACTCATTTTGAGTGATTACTTTATCTGTTAGTGATCCTTGTGCCAATGTCTGTAAATCCCTAAGAAATCCTTTCGTGGGATCTTCTTTTAGAGTTTGATAGGCCATCTCGTCTGATAGATGTGTCATGCACATACCAATATATTGGCTTCTCTGCATCAGGACTATGTTTCCTCCTTTGTCTGAGGATTTTATCACCCCCTCCGATGCAGATTGTAATTCTTGTAAAGCCCGTCTTTCTTCTGACTTTAGATTAGGGATTAGGGACTGTTGGGTAAATTGACATTCTAATTCTTTAGTACAGATCTGAACAAACAGATCTATACATGGGAAATCTTTTAGATTAGGAGTGAACCAACTAGGTGGTTTACAATCTGTTAGTGAATCTAGCATGTCTTGTTCTGAGTATAGGTCTGTGAGGAGTTTGTATAATGCATTATCCTCTGAAGAGTGACCTAATTCCTTTAGAATTCTAAGGTTTATTTTCTCATGAAATTCATGCAAGGCTAGTTTTCGACCGAAAAGATTAACATCCTTGGCCCAGTTAAACATATTCCTGGATGGTGTTGGTACAAAGGATAACCCTTTTTGTACCAGAGAAACGTGTCTGGATTTTAAAACAAAGTTAGACAAGTTAATTATTTTATTCTCATGTGAAACATTGATCATTGGTAATTGGACTTGTGTGTCTTGTAGCCCCATTTCTTTCTTCTCTGAGTCGTTCTCGCTGTGGTTGGGGCCATTCCTGATCTAAAAAAGTCAAGGAAGATTGAGAAGAGCCTAGAGGAGTTTCTTGTCTAGAATTAGAATCTGACACAGTCACAGGGGGAAGGCCTGCAAAGGCGATATTTTTATCAGTATTTCTAAGGATACCTCTAGTTTGACCTGTGGGAGATTTATTGTAGTTTTTATTAAACCCAGGTCTTTTGTTCTGACGCCATCTTGTTTCTGAATCAGACCACTCGGTTTCCTCAGAAGAAGAAAACCCTTTGTTTCCCACATTGCTGTTTCTAATGTTCCGTTTGTTTTTATTTTTAAAAATATTGCCTTCCTGAAAGTCCCTGAAGTCCCTTTGAAATTTGTAGTGTTTTTTGTGCCTGATATTTCTCTTGACATTGTTTTTTTGTAACTTAGTTTCCATGGCTGTAAAGTTAGGATCTTTGTCAAATATTTTAATTTTCTTAATTTCACTGTCTAGCTCTCCATTGGTCTTATCTAGGCTTTCTTGTTCCAACTTGGTCAGGAACTGCATTATCCTTGCTGAACAGTCTAGCAGAATGGAATTCCACTCTGCAGTCTGTTCTTCTGTTTTAACTTTATCAGGTAGTAGGATGTCTGGTCTAAGGCCCCTTGGTACCAATTTTTGTCCTTATTTGTTTTATTTATTTTTTCTTTATTGATACATTTACTCACTTTTAAATTGATTATTAAAAGTTATATTTTAACTCTGAGACTGCTGACCTTATACTAGTACCCTGTAGGTGTATTATCACATTTATGCATGCACCTTCTAGGTTTACTTGCACCTTCTCCTTGCTTTTGTAGATATAAATACACATATATTTAAAAAAATTAAAATTTATATACACACATTTAAATACACTAACACATAAACACACTCAGATACACACTGACACGCACACACTAACTCATTCACACACCCTGACACACAGATATACACACTGACACATGTATATACACATAAATATCTTAAGTGTTATATTTTTAGCTACTTCCTGTTAACGTACCTTTTATATGCATAAGAATGGCTTGTCTTTGGTCCTGCTGCTGGCTGATGGGAGTGTGCGGCTGGAGCAGACTCTCTCTCTCTCTCTCTCCATGTTCTCCCCCACCCTGCTGTCTGTGCCTCCTCTCTGCCTCCCGCGTGGGCTCCTCCTGTAGCTGGGAAGAAGTAACAAGCTCTCCCTTTCTCCCAGCATTGCCGATATTACAGGTGCTCTGTTGCCCTGTTAAACGGCTGTGACATCCAACCAAGCCCGTATTCAGCAATACACATGATTTGGGATCTCCCAGCGTCTTCTTATTTGCTTTTCATTACATCCCTTCATTCAAATTGTAAAGCACTGCTGAATATGGACTCAAATTAATACAATTTCCAAAACTTACCAAGCGAGTTATCTATAAAAATTCCCATCGTTTTTAATGGCAGCTACTGTAGATAAATAATTTGTAAAGTTTAAGAGTATTAAACTATTTGGAGCTATATTATTATTATTATTATTATGATATTTACAGAGCACCATCAAATTCCGCAGCGCTTTTCAATGGGTGGACGAACAGACATGTAGTTGTAACCAGACAAACTGGACACACAGGATCAGAGGGGCTGAGGGCCCTGCTCAATGAGCTTACATGCTAGAGGGAGTGGGGTAAAACGACACAAAAGTTAAGGATAGTATTAGACTAGTGACAGTTGCAGAAGAGGAATCAGTTGGGAGCTATTAACAGTTTAATTGATATGCTTTTATGAAGAACTGGGTTTTTAACGATTTTTTTAAGGAGTGGAGACTGGGTGAGCATCTAACGGAGGAGGGAAGCGAGTTCCACAGGAATGGTGCAGCCCTTGAGAAATCTTGAAGGCGAGCATCAGAGGTGGGAGTACGGACAGAAGATAGACGTAAGTCGGCCTAGACAGGACATACTTATGTATAAGGGAGGATAGATAGGTGGGAGCAACATTATGTAGAGATTTGAAAGCAAGAACCAGAATTTTAAATTGAGCTCTATATTTTATAGGAAGCCAATGTAGGGACTGACAGAAGGGTGAGGCATGGGAGGTGCGGGCGGACAGGAAGATGAGCCTCGCTGCCGCATTCATTATGGACTGTAATGGTGCAAGTTGGGAGCACGTAAGACCACTGAGAAGCGGATTACAGTAGTCAAGGCGAGAAAGGACAGCGGAATGGACCAACACCTTAGTCGCATCTGGCGTTAAGTAGGGGCGGATGCGCGCAATGTTTTTGAGATGGAAAAGACAGGATTTGGCGATAGATTTAACATGAGGCTTGAAGGAGAGGTCGGAGTCAAAGAGAACACCTAGGCAGCGAGCCTGCGTGGTGGAGCTGATGGTAGCACCATTGACTTGGAGGGAGACAGACACAGGAGTAACAACACTTGAGGGAGGAAAGACCAGAATTTCAGTTTTGGTCAAGTTTAGTTTAAGGAAGTGGGCAGCCATCCAGTTAGAAACAGCAGAGAGGCAGTCAGAGACACTAGTAAAGAGGGATGGGGAGAGATCAGGAGAGGACAGGTAGATTTGCGTGTCATCTGCATAGAAATGATATTGGAAGCCAAAGGAGCTAATGAGTTTACCAAGGGAGGCAGTATAGATGGAGAACAGTAGGGGACCAAGGACTGAATCTTGGGGGACACCAACAGAGAGGAGTTGGGGAGAAGAAGCAGAGCCAGAGAAAGAAAAACTGAAAGAGCGCTGGGAGAGGTAGGAGGAGCACCAGGAGAGAGCAATATCTTGTAGACCGATATTGCGGAGGATGAGAAGAAGCTGTTGATGATCAACAGTGTCAAAAGCCGCAGACAGGTCAAGGAGAATTAGGATAGAGTAGTGACCACGAGATTTTGCAGCGAGTAGATCATTGGATACTTTGGTCAGTGCCGTTTCCACAGAGTGCTTAGCGCAGAAACCAGACTGAAGCGGGTCTAGCAGAGAGTTGGACTCTAGGAAGTCTGTCAATCTCGCGTACACAATTCTTTCAAGGATCTTGGAAGCAAAAGACAGTAGCGAGATAGGACGATAGTTGGATGGGGAGTTAGGGTCAAGATTGGGCTTATTATATAAATGTAAGTTATAATAAAAACAACAACATCAACAATACTAATAATTTCCTCTAACCACAGGCTGAGATGGTTTAAAGTTCCAAGTGAAAAAGCATGGAATTACCCATCTACTGGTTTACTCTTCCATTAGGACAAGAAAATTGCTACATAATGTTAAACAAAACCCCAGATGAGTGGGAGTAGAGTTTCTACTTGAGTCCCATCTATTCCCACATCTAGTACACGGCTTGGTGTTGGCTAAGCCCTTACTATCAAAAATTACTTTCCCATACCAAGTACCTACTTTTTAACCATCACACCATTGCCCACCGCCACGCTGAGTACTTTCACATGGGTTTTATAGATTTATTTTTACTTGCCTTTTTTATAGTTATAACATTTTGGCTTTTTATCAGTTGGCATACCTGTGTATACCTTTAAATCTTTTAGTGGGCCTCTATAGGTAATGCAAAGCTGACAGTGATTTATACTTTTGAGGTAGTACATTCATTCCCCTTGTTTCACATTGTTTTTCATCACTTCAATGATCATTATGGTGAGAGGAGTGTAGTTCCAAGAAGATCCCAAGCTTTTAGGACACTTAAAAAAAAAAAAACATTAAGACAGTCATGGAGAATTCTATCTCCTCATGCAAAACTTTTTGTTGAGTGTAATTTCCCATCAAGGAAATACAAAAAACATTGTGTCAGTCCTGTGACTCCAACTATAGTACAATAAATCAATGTGAAAATCAGCCATGCTTCTACTTCCCTGTTCTAGTTGACTAAGCAGAGGTTATTTAACTAGTTATGATCTGTTGGTTTTCTGGTAATCCAATGCTGCTAGTGCGTTAGCTTCAGATTTTGTAGTACACATGATGCCTGAACTTGAGATTGCGTGTCTGGAACAATAATGAAACTTGACACATCCAAACAAAAGTTTGAAGAATTAATGCTGTTTTATCTAAAACCACAAAGAGTGTCAAGAATCTGAAGATGTTTGACCTGATGGGTTACTCTGGTAAGCTAGAGAAGGATACTTGTCAAGAGTTAGAGACGTTTTTAGCGACCAGTACAACCCAACTACAGCATAGTAGCCTCAAATATAATTTCTTATGCTAGGTGGTCTAACAGACTACAAAGAAATATTTTAATTGCACTCCCTCAACCTCGGGCACTAACAGTGATTTTAAGAAATATGGCTTGTGATCAGTTATTCTGCAGCAAGAGTAGCCAATACTGAGCTCTCTAAGCCCCTGTTTCCTAATCCTGTCCCCAAGGCGTTCTGATTTGTCAGTATTCTCATGGAAACAGAACTGGAGAATGTCTAAATTCTGTTCTGTTCTACCCGTGTTGGAAAAAAATGCTCTAAATAAACCATTCCTGAGCTACTACTTGATCTAAAGCCTCCACTGTTTCCCATATGACTGTTGTGCAACTTTTACCCTACAGTTGTCATTTAGACAACAATCATAAAATTAAGTCAATTGAAAACATGAATTTGCCGTACAATTTTTCCAGAATCAAATACAAAGTAGAAATCCAATGTCATCTATAACAGAACTGTGCCTACGGCAATAGGCATTGAAATAAAGCTATGGGTAGCAACATTGGTTTTAAGAAATATGGCTGAGCACTTCTTTTACATCAAAGATTTTCCCAACTGCAAGTCGTTCAGCTGAGTTTCTTTGTGGCCACAGGTCCTTCTAATAATTATGGCCAATGCTTTTCGATATGTAAAGTCCCCACTGCAACTTGGTTTATTGAGGTTTTCTTAATAAAGTTTATTTTTAAATTAACAGCTATAGGAAAGTCCCTAGGTTTCCGTTATATAAATCTTAAGGGCAAACAGTGTAATTTGTGCTAAGTAAGAAAGAATAAAAAAAATCTTGTTTCATCTGTTCCTGAATGCCTATACTTTAGTGTTCCACATAGTTTAGTACAGCCAGCCCTGCACTCATTGGTATCTTCACCAGTCTTTTAGATCCATGTTTTTGACACGCTATTATAACTAAGGATACCCCCTCTCTATGACCTTTCTTTGCCAGTTCATTCAAGAACCACTGTCACACAATGCATGTATCAGGTCTTCGGGGTCCAGAGTGATAATGCTTTTACTATACAGTGTCTCTCCATGCTCCCATATGTCCCAAGTTCCCACAATGTAGTTTGTTTTTGTCAGCTACCCTTGTTATAGTCCACATCTTTCTATATTCCCACAGCCTTCATATATCCATACAACCCACTCAAAGTCATATTTACCTCCCAAACAACATTGTCCCCACAAGCATCATCCATATACCTTCCCAAAATTGCCATAGGGCTTGCATTGTTTAGTTATATTATCTCTCTTTTTAACATAAAACTCATCTAAATCACTTTTCCACCACAGAATCAAATATAAAAATAGTGTTTACAGTATAATAGGTCAGATTTAACTCAATAGCAAATTAAATTTCGTAGGCTATATAAAGTGAAGCAAAAACAGAAAGTAAGAGAACTCTGATATGTGCAAAAACTTCCACTTTTGTTAGTTCCTGCTCAGGTCTTAAAAACAACATTTTTGCTCACTTGTGCCACTACAGAGAGATCCTATACCATTTGCACATCAGACTGACCCCACCCATAAGGGCATTTCAGATTCGAAATGCCAGCAAGTTCCTTCTGCACAAGAAATGCAGTAACCCTGGACGACTGGCCCTGCCTCCTTTAGGCCTCATTAGTGAGATGTTTTACAGATTTGTTTTGTTTTACATAGTTTTACCTGACCTGCTCTACTACGAAAAACATATTGTTTTAACAGCAAAGTCTCCTGGAAAAAAATATATTTATAAAGGGAGTCTTACAATCCCTATCTCACTGAGATTTGTAGAAAACCATTTGTAAGATCCATAACTTGTGACCAGGCCCGGACTGGCCATTGGCAAACATGACAAATGCTTGGTGGGACGCGATGGTCATAGGGCAAGGCCATCAGGGGAGTTCACAACATCTTTCTTGCCAGCCAATGCAGAGCCAGCGCTATCCAAGTGCTAGCCTTGCTGTGAGCCTTTACGGGCTGGTACACACTCTGGATCCACAACCCACTAGATCCTGTTTAGACACACACTGCACCACCTACACACACTACATTACAGACACACACACACACACACTGGATACTCTATGCACACTAGATCCAATTTACACACAAACTGCACCATCTACACACACACTAGATCTTCTATGCGCACTCTAGATCAATTACACAAGCTAGATCCCCTTTAGACCTACACTGCACCACCAAAGCACACACTATATCCCTTATACACACTCTGGATTACCTACAGACACATCCCCTATAGACACAGACTGCACCACCTACACACACTACATTCCTGACATACACACTACATCCCCTATACACACTCTGGATCCCCTATGCACACACTAGATCAACTGTATTCAAACACACACTACATTATGTAAACACACACTTTCTACAGCCCTTACACACATTACAGCACCTATACACACACACACACACACACTTTCTCAATCTATACAGCCTCTAGCCACATATATTACACCACAAACACAGCACAAGAGAAATTAAACCATTAACACACACAACAATCAGCTCACTCTACACACAAGGAATCGCCCAAGCAGCCTCCAAATAAATGCAACATATGCTCTCTTGGCCCTTTTGTCCATTGGTATCCCACTTATGGAGACACCAGAGACAAGTCACAAGCAAACGCAGTGCAAGCACGCAGGGCCGCCATCAGGGCATGACAACCATAACGGTTGTCATGGGGGGTCCTGGGGGGCCCAGACTGCTTTGGGAGTCCCGGGCCCCACATTCCATATGTGCACATATAGATAGCGATTATTGCCTGCGGGCCCTGGCTACCTGTACAATGTAGACGGGGGCCAGCCAGCACCATCTTACCTTTCCAGCAGCTCCTGTGCCTGTAACCCTCGCGAGCTCCGCGGCCGGCAGAGCGTTGTCACGGGTAACCATGGCAACGCTCAGCGCAGCATGCGGGCACAGCTCGCAAGAGTTACAGACACAGGAGCTGCTGGAAAGGTAAGATGGTGCTGGCTGGCCCCTGTCTACATTGTACAGCGGCTGGCTCCCTCTACCAGACCACGAGGATGCAATCTCCTCCCTCCCTAGCCAGGTAAGCAGCAGTGGGGGCGAATAAAATTGTGTATTAAATTAATGTAAATACCACTAAAAAGGTTCCCCTCCCCCCAAAACCACAACACAAACACACACTGCATTCACCATATACAGACTAAAACTACAACACAAACACACACTGCATTCACCATACACACACACTAAAACGACAACACACACTGCATTCGCCATACACACACTAAAACCACAACACAAACACACACTGCATTCGCAATACAAACACACACTGCATTAACTATACACACACTAAAATCACAACACACACAGCATTCACCATACACACACTAAAACCACAACACAAACACACAGTGCATACACCACACACACACTAAAACCACAACACAAACACACAGTGCATACACCATACACACTAAAACCACAACACAAACACACACAGCATTCACCATACACACACTAAAACCACAACACAAACACACAGCATTTACCATACACACACTAAAACCACAACACAAACATATACAGCACTTACCATACACACACTAAAACCACAACACAAACACACTCTGCATTCACTATACAAGCAAACACACAAATCTACATCCATTATACAAATGTGCAATCTATATCCATTTTACACACCACACAGACAGGGCATCATTGTGGGCAGACTCAGGATGGGCCCCGTGTGCAGACTCGGGGGCGGGTCCAAGGGGCCCAGACTTTGAACTGTGTCAGGGGCCCCAAAATTTCTGATGGCAGCCCTGCAAGCATGTCATGAAAGTTACCCTAGTAAAAAAAAAGATATAAACACAAGCAAATAGAAATGATTTAATAAGACTGAATTGTATTACATTTTACTTTTATTTTGCTTCAATTTATTTTGAGTAAAAATTTTAGACCATGCTCTAAGTTAAATATGATAATAAATGTCCCTATGTTATGGGAGATTTTTAAAACATGCCTATGTGATATGAATGAAAGATGGAAAGAATTTAACTAAATTCTTAATTAAATTATAAGAAAGTCAGGCAAATCTACCTTTTTTCAATTAAAAATGTAAAATGCTTCTACAAATGTCCCTGTTAATCCACCCTTCTTTAACTCTTCCCTACCTTGTATACTTTCACTCCATCCCTTATCATTCATTCAACTGCATTTTTCTATTTATATCTCATTTAGCATTGTTTAACGTTTTTATGAGAAATGCATTTTTCCCGTAGTATTTTTAAAGACATTCAGCTTTTTTCCCCAATATGACATATGATATTGGTATTTACAGGAAATGCTGCCAACGTGCTCATCCGTTAAATCATTAGAACGTACCCTAGTGCAGAAGCCCTCACTCATCTGTACGAGGAGGCACTGCTCCATTACAGAAGAAGTGATTTTCAAAGTACCTGGAAGTCTGAGTGAGTATTAGTGCATATAATCTGTAGAAACTTTGTTAATTATAACAGAGTTTTTTTTTGTTTGTTTGTTTTTGCTTTTTTGTTGTTGTTTTGCTGTGCACAGTTAGGAAACCCGCCTCAATGTCAAGACTATTTACTAAAGTGAGAACTGTGAGAAATAGAAAGTGAATTTCAAATGTAAGGCCATATTAACTGAACTGAAACATTTTTCTCTGAACTATCTTTGAATTCCTGACAATTTCTTTGCACAATTTAGACATTGTTCATGCCATTCAACAATGTCTGCATTTTTGCTACGCAGTTCGCAAATGAGCCTGAATTAGTTTTTTCTGATTAAAGTCAGACCAAACACCAAAAAGACTACTGAAATCAGGACATGAATACTTCAAATCCGGTGCCAAATGCTTCAAATACGATGCCGAATGCTTCAAATCCAATGCCGAATGCTTTAAATCCAATGCCGAATGCTTCAAATCTGAGTCTGGATTAAAAAAAAATCTAAACTGCTTGCATGCTGGTATTGCTAGCAGTTGGCAGATGAATAGTTAAAAACCCTTGGAAGTGCAAAGGTCAACCCTGTGGCAGCTGGCTAGCGCTTGCTAGACAACCGCCACATTTAAAATTAAAATAAATAATTAAAAGGCCTAGGGGGTTCAACAAGACCCCCATATTAGTTTTTTTTATAATTCTTTATTGATGCTGTGCACAGGGATATAACAAGTTAGCTTGCAGTGCCCCAACAGCACATGTAAGTAAACAAGGTAAAACAAAGCATTACATTGATTGGCATTGCGTAGATTCTGCACTTTTTTGTTACATCTTTGTCAGACTAAGCACATGGTTAGGCAAAAATAAGCAAGCTATATTGTAAATTAGTGATAATGCATAAGTAATATTTAGATTGAGCATACTAACAATCTGCAGTTTATCTTATAAAGTAAACAAGCTTGAATTAAGCATTTCTAGATCTATCGATTAGTATTAAAAGGAAGATAAAAACAAGAGAGGACAAGCTAACATGTTCAGTCAAATAACAAGGTGTGGATGCCTATGGGTCAAAGATCAAATAAGTAGCACAGCACTATAGGAAGATAGCGAAGCATAAATGCATGTTGTAACAAGGATGATAGCTCATTATCTAAATTAATAGACATGTCCTCGCTAAAAGTGCCACTGGGTTAGGTTTAGTGATGAAAGATAGTAATATATACATAAAAATAAGAAATCAGAGATCCGAACTACATAAATGTTAGGAATATGTCATGTAGCCATCAGCTTCGGTCAACCAATGCCACAGGTGGGTCACGACATAAAGTCCAGCACCCTGCCAGGAGTGATCTCCAAGTAGGCTCTCTGCTCAAAAGAGGAAAGAGTAGCTGAGGCAGCTCTTGGGATCGGCTTTGCAGCTGGGGGAGCAGGTGAGTGGGCTCTGCAGGCAATTCTGTCCCAGAAGTGCTGGCAGATTGCCTTAAAGTTAATATTGAAGAGGCCTCTCCAACTCTGGCCCTCCTGGTTCATTTGGCCCCTTGTGAGATTCCTCTACAGCGGCCATCTTGGTTGCTTCATGCGGCTTCAAAAGGCCACAAGATTTCCTGCTGTGGATGTAGGATGAGACCGACCCAGTGGGATGACTCCTGCTGGTCCAAAGGGTGGTAGCAGGGCTTGCGGAACGCACACAATGCCCATGTCCAGCTTCAGGAGATGGGCGGCTTCTTCACACCGCTCGCGCACCTGCTCCAATAGGCCTTAGTCACAAATCAGCTTGCCGGTACACAAAAAACTCTGGTCCGAGCATAGTAGACATTAGGGATGTGCATGGGAAAAATATTCGGTTTGGCATTCTAAAATTCCGGACTTCGGTTCGTTACTTCGGGAAAGTGTAGGGTTAGGGGTAGGGTTAGTGTTGGTTTAGGGTAGGGTTAGAGGTAGGTTTAGGGTCAGAGGTAGGGTTAGGGTTTGGTTACGGTAGTTTTAGGGTTAGGGTAGGGTTAAGAGTAGTGGTAGGGTTAGGGTTGGTTTAGGAGTAGGGTTAGGGGTAGGTATAGGGGTAGAGTTATGGTTGGGGGTAGGGTTATGGTTAGTGGTAGGGTTATGGTTAGGGTTAGGAATAGGGTTAGGGTTACCCTAACCCTACTCCAACCACTAACCCTAACCCAACCCCTAACCCAAGCCTTAATGCTACCCCTAGCCCTACCCCAACCCTTAACTCTACCCTAACCCTTAGCCTTTCCCCTAACCCTACCCCTACGCCAACCACTAACCCTAACCCAACCATACCCTACCCCCAAACTTTTTTTTTTGTCAGTCTTTGTTTTTATTGAGGCATAAGATTAATTAGTACAGAAAGTGAAACAAAAGGGTTAATGCATGAAATACGTGCGAAATGCATATTTGATTGTACAATTGTTGCATGTAAACCTTAGAATGACAGCCTCATTTTATAAACGTTACAACAGTTGTACTTTACAGGCTTCACATTTTTGGTTTTTGACAGGAGTCTAAGTAATGGGTCAGTCTCATTTGGGTCTAGTGTTTGTCTGGGAAGGTGCCTATATGAGACTGCTTGGTGATCGTAGATGTGGGTTTTGAGTGGCTGATTTAGCCTGATGGTGTGGGCTGGACAGGGCGTTTGTAGCGGGTGTGCTCCCCTGAGAACTGGGTTTAGTCCTGGGAGTTCTTGTGCTAGTACGTCGTGTGGGCTAGGTCCGTGTAGGTCTCTCGGTCATTGTGTACCCTTCCGCCCTAGTTGACATATTGGGCGGTCCGGGTTAGAGGGGATTGGGGAGGGGGTGTGTGTGTCCTGTGCGCCGTGTGTGTGAGTCATCATGTGGGCCCCTTAACGTGGGGATAGCGGGGGGGGGGGGGGGAGTGCTGCATTAGGTGCATTAGGTGTGGGCCTATTCTTGGGTATACCGTCTGTGTAGTTCCCTATGGTCGGTGCTATTCGTTCTGGTGTGGGATATTCCATCTCTGTGGTGTGTCGGTGGCCTGTGGGTGTCCTGTTTGTCGTATGTTGGGTACATGTTAAACTGGGTCAACAGATAAACAGGTTTTTAAAACATATTTATATAACAGGTATGAGTTAGCATGTTACGAGTCAGGTCCCTGCGTTTCGGTCTCCGGCCGGGACGAACGGCCTGATGTTCGAAATGTCCCATGAGTGCTCGGGATGGCGTCTCTGCTCCTCTGGGGGCCTGTTCACCAGTTCAAGTGAGGACAGGAACTGTGGTGCCTCCTCTGGTGCCGTAGCTCTGTAGGTTTTGTCCTCCACTGTCACTGTTAGGGCCCTTGGGGCAGTCCAGCGGTATGCTATGCCTTCTTCTTGGAGCCTCTTCGTGATGGGTCTCATGGCTTGCCGCCATTGAAGTGTGGAGCGGGTAAGATCCTGGTAGAAGGTCAGGCTGTGTGTTTCAAAGTGGAGAGGTGTTTTGTCCCGCAGTGCCTGTTGGAGTCTTCGTTTGTCAGCGTACGCGTGGAAGCGAAGTATGATGTCTCTCGAGGAGGCTGTGGGTGCCCTGGGTGATTTCGCTATGCGGTATACACCGTCTAGCTCTATTGTTTTAGCCATTTTTGCTGGCAACACGGAGGCTATTAGGCGTCTAATAAGGTGGGGCAACTCCTCTGACGCTATTGTGTCTGGAACCCCCCGGATTTTCAGGTTTTTCTCTCGGCCTTTATCCTCGAAGGAATCCAGTCTGAGGATCGTGTTGCTGTGGGCAGCTTGCAGCTTTTGTGTTGTCTCCTCCAGGGCTAATAGGCCTCGTTTGAGGTCGGTTACATCCTCCTCTGTTACCCGGACTCGTTCTGTGACTGCTTGTACTTCTTCTTTCACTAGGGCGATGTCTGCATCAAATAGTTTTTTAATGCGATCGTAGAGGTCTGAGATATCCTGCTTGGTCGAGGGATCGGAGGATTGCGTGTGCGCTGGTTCCCCTGGCAGCGACCGGAGGGAGCCGCTAGACCTACTGGGGGGTCGGCCATTTTCGTCCTCTGATGGGTTTGTGGTGTGCTCTTCGTCCGCCCGTTCTGCGGGTGTCTGTTTTGTCGGGCCGGAGAGCATTTCGCCGATATCCCTCCCCTTTTGCGGGCCCGTTTGTGTTTTGGGCTTCGTGCGGCCCATCGATGCTGTAGGCGAGTCGGCTTCAGACGGAGGTGAGTGCCAGGCCCAGTTTGCAAAGGCCTCGGCGTATTCCGCGGCCTTCCTCAGGTCTTGAGGCCTGGGCGTTTTCCGGAGCTTGCGGGCTGATTTGGCCTTCGAGTCGTATGTGAAGGGCATGAGTGGGTTCATTGTGTGCTTATGCACCTAGTTCACCTTTCACCGGTTGTCGATGGGGCCTGAGTCGATTGATTTTGGGTAGATTAGCCAGTTTTGGGCCCGGAGCTCTGAGAGATGGCGTCTGCTCCGTCCTGGTGCTTGGCCCCGCCCCCCTACCCCCAAACTTAACCCTATCCCAACCACTAACCCTACCCTAACCCTACGCCAACCCCTAATCCGAAGCAGTTCCGAAAATCAACACTTCGCCACTTTGGACATTCAGAAGCATTTGAATGTCCAAATTTCCGACATTCATCCTAATTTGCATCCGGAACGAAACAAATTGCACATGTCTAGTAGAAATTGATTAACTGTCCAGGTGCTTGTGGCTCAGGACCCTTTAAAACAGAATTGTTTCAATCAGAGTTTTAGCTCAATATTTCAGGAGCTCAGTAAAATCACGTCCGGCCATCTTGGAAGTCAGGCCCTGAACCCCTTCTCCCCATATTAGGTTTTAAACCTCTCTATGCTTATCTATTGAATGTCTAAATCTAGCAAATTTGCAACTTATTTACTGCCCACCCACTAGAATGGAATGGAGCCTGTAAAATCCCAGGGTGGATCTAATGTAGGGTACACGGGGGAGGGGGTGTCTTGTGCCTCCAGCCCCCACTTATGTGCACCCATTGGTGTTGGCCCCAATTAGAAAAGTAATAATAGTAATAATAATAATAATGCAGGAAATTTTTCATGAATTCAAATTGAATATAAAATGCTACGCAACAGTAGACAACTTGGATAAAGTCAGCTATGTAAATATGAAAAACACTTTGAATTCCCAACATTTCACAATTTAGTGAAAGCTCCTGTTGAACTTGCATATAAGTGTTCTTTAGTACAAGCATAACTTAATTTAGAGCTGTACTGTTCCTTTAAATATGTGTAAAGAATTAGGGCCAAGGAGTGTAACTTTTTCCTAGAACATGCTTTGTAATAATTTCCTTTTAATGGTGAAATCATTGTGAAACAAAAACCAAAAGGAAAAAAAACGTTAAGAACTCTTCCCTGCACGTCTTACAAGGTTATTTACTAAAGTGAGATTTCAAGGAATAAATGAATTTCAAATTTTAGATCAAAATAGCCGAACTGAAAAAATTCTCTAATTCAGCTATGCTTTTAGTTCGGCTTCTCTGACCTTAAATTTGAAATTCACTTTGAATTCTCTCACTTTATGGATCAACCCTGTTAATTAACATTTCTGGTAAGAGCAATTCTGGAGGAAAGATTTACACATGTATCAATCACCATGAAACCAAAGGAATGTTACTGCGGATTTCTCTACTTTTAGAATTAGCTTCAGGTGTGTTCTTTGTACATAATTACTCATATGTCTACATATGATGTCATTTCTTTCTTATTGTGTATCTTGGAAAAGAACCAACAAGAGGAAGGATAAGGAAAGTGGGAATCATAGAACACGGATCGAAATTCATAAGTTTGAAATCTGCTTACAAAACCCTCATCACCTTCACCTACGAACGGAGTGGCAGTAGTTTAGCAAGAAGATGATAGAATGCTCAAATTTTGCTTATTTCTTTCTTAAATTATTCATTTTATGTACAGAGTCAGTTTTTCCTTTTGTCTATCATTCAGGAATTCATCCATTTTTGTGGAGTAAAGAGGATGTCATCCATTGGCTAAGATGGGCCGAGGAAGAATATTCATTGCGGAGGACTGATGACAGCAAGTTTGTAATGAATGGAAGGGGCCTCTGCATTCTTACAAAGAGTGATTTTAAGAACCGGTCTCCAAGTTCAGGTTGGACATAGAATAGCAATTTTTATTTGCAATGTTCAAGGGACACTGTAGTGGTTATGGTGCCAGGGTGCCTTAATGTCAGAATATTGTAAGTAGTCAAACTATTTTAGAATGGTTATACTAATTAGCTCGGGTGCATCGGGAACTGCTTAAATAGAGAAGTAGTATTTTTTATTTAGTTATATTTATTTAGTTGTAGACATTTCATATTTTCTATTATGGCAATGTATGTTGTGATATGTCTTATAATCAGGCATGTGGAGGTTATAGCAAAAACTTTGCTTGTCAAACTAAACAAGCAAGGTTTTTGCTATAACCTCCACTTCCCAATATTTTATTGGGAGGATGCAGAGGGATCGGTTAGTCTCGTTAGTTTCAAACTGTGGTACAATATATACATTCTGTCTGTTGGGATTTCACAAAAGGCACACTAGTAAGCAGCAATTACCGTGGCTCTGTGCCATGGATTTGAGAACAATATTATCTAAAATATATCAGCATTCCAGTTAATCTTACAGCACTTTCACTTTTTATTACTTATGTCAAATCACTGAACTCACTCGTACGTCAATACTGATCTTGATACAAATATTTACACTGCGTTCTTGAAGTCCATATATGTATTATGTTCTCATGCCATATCTTTGTGTGTTTTTGTTAGATACACAGACTTGCCAATGTTGTAGTTTTTACCCCAGAACAACAGAATTATCCCAAACGTGTATTTGTGTGTATTTTAAATGCACTTCTCATGTCTTGTAGAAGAAATAAATATGGGTGTTATAGTTTTGTTTTCATTGTAGGGGATGTTTTGTATGAATTATTATCATGCATCAAAACACACAGAAAATCACTGTTAAGTCACCCATTCTTCAGGCATTCAATGAGACAAATGCACCAAGAGAAAATAAATGTGTGCATTAATAGCAGTAAGTATTAAAATTCACGTGAGCACCATGCAAGTTTAAGATCATGCTAAAGTCTATATTTGTGACCTCTTAAGTTAGTAATGGAAGATTACCTGTTAAGGACCGAAATGTTGATCTTCAGTGGAATAATACATTTACAAATATTTGTAAGACCTCCTTCTGTGGATTATACATTGGGATGGAGATAGCACATTTGGCAAACACAAACTGAAGCACTGAGTGTGTGCCCTGTGGAGTTATATATGTATATACATCCTACACATTGCTTTGATTGGAAATTCATTTCACATGCTATGTTCTGCTAGCCACAATGTATGGAAGCACGAGTGTCTAGTGAAATAGTAGTCTCTTAAACAATTACATATCGTATATATCTAAATTATTTTTTAAAAACAGCACATATCTTACACAGGTGATACACAACAGGGCGATTCTCTAATTTGAATATTTTAAACAGAAATTATCTTTAAAAACCAAATATATAATTATTTACAATTGAAGAGTTTATTACTGAAATATATATATTTTTGTCACTCTCACACAATCTAAGCTACTTATGAAATGCTACACTTTAATACATGGATGTTTCCCTTTTAAAAACAGTCCAATATGCTTAAATGGGAAATTGAAGGTGTCCGGGCTCTCACAGCTCAGGAATAGGTCAAAGCAATCAGTGCCTATTACAACCACGTAGAGGCCCACCAAAATCTGGTATACCCAAAGTACCTTCCTCTGGAGAGGGTCCATAAGATATTCCCCTCGACATCGCCACTATGTTGGAGGTGTCAATCTACGCAACATGATGCACATATGGTGGAGCTGTGCAACACTTCAGCCATTCTGGTCATGGGTGTTTAGTGTTATTTGCTTCCTGTGCTCTACACACCATTCTAACTCCTTGGAGGTTTCTCCTCGTCTACAGATGGACAAAACTATAGCTTTCTCGGATAGGGTATCAGCAACCAAATTTTATTAACAACTAGATATATTGCCTCCAACTGGAAAAGCTCAAAGCTCTCCAAGAGTTATTGGAGAATATACAAGCCAATTATACATATGAAGAGTTGGCAGTAGTTACCCTTAGACAATGGGGTCTTTTTGACCTTCTTATATAAAACACACAACATTACACACCTGGAGGGGTGGGAGAACTTTCATTCTAGCACCCCACATTTTAAGTTAACATATGCTTTGGTCCCTAATGCCTGAGATGTGGGTTCCTGTGTCCAGTATGAATCATGTCCTTGCTAAAGGAGTTGTCAACTGTATAACATTGGATGTAATATCTCCCCTGTCAGCCGGGCACGATGGGCAGCGTGATGGGGCCCCCATGCCTGTGGGGTCCCCGGGCTACTGCACAGCATACCCATGCGGGAAGACGGCCCTGACAGACACACACACACTTATTGACAGACACACACATACTCACTGACAGACAGACACACACACACTCACTGACAGACACACTTACTTTCAGACACACACACGCACTCACAAATTAATTTTATTCCTTGCTGCTCCTATCTTTAGGAGTCCTCTGGGTTCTTTCCCTGGGGTCCAGTGGCTTTCATGATTTTCCTGCTCTTCTCTGCTCCCTCGCACTGTTTAGTGATGCGGGGCCGGAATGACGTCATATTCCGGCTCCCGGCATCACCAGAGAGGGCGCGCGAGTGAGCAGGAAGATCATCAGCACAGTCAGCGCTCCCTCGCCACCTCCTGCCTCCTTCCTCACCTGGCCGATGTATTGTTGCAGAGTAGGCACCTGCCATTGGGGACATGCAGGTGCCTACTCTGACTTGCTATGGTGCGTCTTTAGGTGACCACCTGGCCAATATCTGGGCTCCCTGTGGCAGGCCATCAGCCTGCTCCGCGTGGCACCAGAAGGCCCTGCAGCAGTAATTTTTCAAATGATTTAGGGCGGTCTGGGGTGCAATTGCCTCCCTGCCCCCTGGCCCAGCCTGCACCTGCAAATATGCAGCATCACTCTGCTGGCAAAAAGACCTGGACACTGTTTATGTAAAGGTTCCGTTTCAGGACTGGGGCTTGCATGGCGTGTTTTTGGGGGTCCATTACTACTCCTGTAGCCATTGTGTGAGACTTGTGTAATCTCCCTACTCTTACCCAATAGGGGCATAGGATGACTATTAATCTTGAGTGTCCTTTTGATCGGCCTATTTAGGTGTTTTTGTGATTTTAAATCTCCCCTTGGGCCTCTACATCATTGCAAACCCGAGTTGACTAACCTCCCTGTGGTTTACATATTTGTCTATTCAAAGCCTTAGATTTGAGCTACATTCATTTTATTTCCATTACGCTAATGTTTTAATGCCGCTCGTTTTCTTTTATTACTTTGCATATAATCGCCTTATTTTGCAACTTGTGAAATAACTACCAAACTACTATGCATATCTAGTGCAGTTCTATGTCTGGTATTCTCTAGTTAGATGAGCAGATGCAAAATTGTGCAGTAATCTCGACATGTGCTTTTATATTTCTACCGTTTATATGGTTATGATAAAATGTGTTTACCTGTCAGTGTTGTTATCAACGAACTACAAAAAAAAAAAAAAAAACTGTGAAAAAGCTGAAATAGTTCTAACAAGAAAAAAGTGACTCCCTTGATCAAAATCCAATATTGAGAGATAAGAACCCAAGATAATCTAGCCAAAATATCCAATATTTTATAACATTACATTGATGTCCATTAAGATCATATTAAAATCACTACTGAATGAGTATATACCTCCCTCAGGCGCAGCAACAAGTCATACGAGCGATATAACTACAATGTTATCATCAATCAGTGATATAAATCACTATCAAGATGGACCTCTTAACCTATCAAACAGAGTAAGCAAAGACCAGGATGAAGAAATTGTATGCTACATGGAAAATGTGAATCAATACAATGGCTCAAAACCAGGTAAACCATGGGATTGAAGGAGATATAGTCAATAAACAGGTTATTGTTATTTCTGGAGAGTACTATGTACCCTACTGCGTAAAACCACACCTTGAACTTTCTATAAAAATAATATAAATGCTAAAGGTAAAAGTTTTATTAAAATTCAAGATACCCAACTAGAGATGCCAGCTGGTCGAATTCCACTAGATAGTGACAAGATTGATCTATAACATTACAGAACATCAGCTGGCCAATAGCACTTTATTCATGTTTTTATTATACCCAGTTCATGCTGGCTAGAACCCACAACAGTCAACCTCTAGCTGTAACAATAACATAGAGCACAAACAAAGACACAGATCACCATAACCTGCAGGCTGCTGCTATAATATGGTGAGTGGCAGATAAAACTAGGTTAACTAAGTATTTCCCCTAACAGTTTTGTTGGCAGAACAATTATTGTCTCTCTACAAGCAGGACACGTACAACTAACCTGTATGTTCAGTCAAATCTGATTATTTAGGCACTAAACATCTTCTGCTGTATGAGGATCCCAAATGGACAAAACTGTTCTAAAGGGACACTTCACTGCTCAAATACAAAATAAATAAAAATCACTGTTCAATAAATATATGCCAAATGTAAACTTGCCTGCATTTAACTATGTATTTTTTCATTGGGGGTATACATAAAAACAGACTTCCTAATGCAGCTCAATGAGAAGGCAGGTGCTCTGGGCAATTGCTGTCTCTTGAGTTTAGCTTCACTGAGCTAACAAAACCAGGAAGTAGCATTACCTGTTGTCTGCTTGAAAGCCAAGGGAGTGTAACCTGGTTAATTTCTAAAAGTGCCAGTTTCTACTGAAATATGCACATTTAGCAAAATGAAAAAAGGATGACACACTTTTCACACATAACGCTTTTCAGCAAACTTAAGTGCTTTAGGGGTCTGGAGTGTCCCTTTACATTAAAGGGACACTATAGTCACTGTGACAAACTTCCCTCTCCAAGTGAGTTTGCCACGAGCTCCTGGAGGAGCCTGCTTGCCAGCCTCCTGCCCACGGACTATGGGCCCTGCAGTGAAACCTGTAAAAGACTACCAAACTTAACCGACTGTTAGCACTGATTTCCCTGGAACTGTTTTGGGCCTAGGACCATGTGCACATTCGGTCAAAACTATGACTTCCAGGAAATTCCTGAACCCCTGAACAGATCTGCGTAATTTTTGGATATGTATCTTTTATGGGGTTTTATGTGGTTTTAAGGTACTTTTTGGGGTTTCATAAAATTGTATGTTTTTCTGTGCTTGGAGATAATTGGGTTAGATGTACAGTTCCTGGTTCAATTATCTCCCAAGCACAGAGGAGGGATTCTATTGTTTGTGTATGGGAGTGTCTCACTCTATGACTCTGTTTTTATTGGTTTATTCACTTTGTGTCCCTGTGCCCAACAAGGTCCACCTGGGTGTCAGCCTTGTTGGGAAACTTGCATAAAAGGCCAGTGTGCCTCCATTAAAATCCTATTCCAGCTTAAACTCCAAAACTGTGTGTCGTCCTGTTATTGGAGGGAAAGAAGATTTCCTCATGTGTATTTTATTCCAGCTTGCAGGGGATTCAACGGGGAAAGTCCTTGTAAGGACTAGAGCTAATTCCCCATTCAGCTCCAGGAAGGAGCGGTTCCAGGGCCCCAGTCATGCCACGGCGACTGTGGTCAAAAGTGCTGGGGTTTGTCGCTGTTCCAGCTAGGAAGCGGTCCTTGGCGGAGGTACCCAGCCGGGGTACATGGAGTTCTGCTACAGTCAGGGCCCGGCCTTAGGCCTTTAGGCGCCCTGTGCGAAACATCTTCGCAGTGTTCCCCCTCCCCTGTCATCCATGTATAGTGTGTGTATAGAAGTTGAAACGGCTACCCTAGTAATGAGAGGGTATCAGCCGTTGGAGACATCCTTTTTCCCGGCAAGCTGCTGTGCAGTAGTGGAGTTGCTTATTCCCATCCACGAGATCCCAGAGAAGAGTCAGGTAAAGCTGTTAAAATAGCAAGGTGATTATGCAGCAAATCCCCTTCCAAGAACGAGACGAGGCTACGTTTTGAAGGGTCAAGAAGAACTTATAATTAACACAACAACCAATAAAACATAAGGTACATTCCACACATCTCCTCCCCTCAGATAAGCTTGTAACCCAATTAACAGAAACACATTTTTCCCCAAGTTCTGGATGTACCCACATACCTAGATAGCCCTATTCTGGGGGACCAACATATAAAAAAAATCAGCCCATTCGGTTCAGTGGTTCGGGAGATATGGGACTTTAAAGTTTTGACCGACCGCACAGGCAAAGTAGCCGAAAATAGTTCCATGAATTTTGGCCTTGCGGTCGGTCTTTGTTCGTGTGTTAAAAGTCCCAGAAAGGCTTGCCATCCGTGCAAAACTCGACGTTCGCTAGTATCCCCATAGGCTATTAAGTCTTTCTACCGAACGGCACGGTGTTCGGTAGTTTTGGCACGAAGTTCCGGTGTTATGGAGGTCTCAGCGGTGTTTGCCTACTCGAGTGTCCGATTTTAGTTCCAGACGCTCAACGGCAAAACACCGCTGTTCGGGAGTTAAGATGGCCGCGAACATGTGGAAAAGTCCCGAAATGGCGGGCACCTAGGAACTGAAACAACGCGTTCGTGCGTTTCCCTTTAAAGCTGAATGTGCCGATCAGGGAGGAAAAATAACCACTTAATGAAACAGCAGGGTGGTCCGGTATTCGGTAGCTTGTATTCGTATAGGGAATATGTTAGAAGTCCCGAACTGCTGTATTGTAATATCCACACGAAAACAGGCAAGGATCTTCAATCTGTTTCAGAAGTGTAGTGATTGTATAGGGGATTTCTTCAATTAATAATGACTTAAAAATAAATATTCATTACACACACATACACACACAGAGTTACAGGGAGACAGTTACACACACACACAGTTACAGGCAGACAATTACAAACACACACAGGTACAGATGGACTGTCACGTACATACAGCCACAAATACAGTGTCACAGATATACCGTTACATGCAGACAGCCACACACACACACACACACACAGGCAGACTGCCACACACACACACACACAAGCAGACAGCCACAAACATGCACAGAGGCAAACAGTCACTCTCACACACACAGGCAGACAGTCACACACACACAGGCAGGCAGTCACACACACACACACAGCCAGGCAGTCACACACACACAGCCAGGCAGTCACACACACACAGCCAGACAGTCACACACACACAGCCAGACAGTCACACACACAGGCAGACAGTCACACACACACACACAGGCAGGCACACACACACACACAGGAAGACAGTCACACACAAACACAGGCAGACAGTCACACACAAACACAGGCAGACAGTCACACACAAACACACACACAGGAAGACAGTCACACACACACACAGCCAGACAGTCACACACACAGGCACACACACAGAGGAAGACAGTCACACATACAGGCAGTCACACACACACAGGCAGACAGTCAAACACACACACACACAGGCAGACAGTCAAACACACACACACACACACACAGTTACACACACACAGGAAGATAATCACATATAGTTACCTCTATTCATTATGGAGGTGGAAGTAGTGCAGCTCCTGGCTGTTTGTTGGGGAAGCAGGTACTCCTTCCTGCTTCCCATGCAGCAATTACCTGGTACTTCTAGCTCCGCCCCTGCTGCACGATAAACCCCGCCCCACCCACGCTAAGCCCCGCCTCCGCCACATGCTAAACCCCGCCTCCGCCGCAATGTTTTTTTGTTTTTTTTTAATCCTGGGTGAAGAATAATGAAATCCTCCACCCGGGTAGCCGGCAATGTGTGAGCTGTGTCGGCCACAGGGCGCCCCCTGCTCCATGGCGCCGTGTTCGGCCGCACAGCTCGCAAACCCCTAAGGCCGGCCCTGGCTACAGTCACCAAAACAACTTTTGCTTACCGAACCAGTTTTAGAGTATAGATCATGCCCCTGCAGTTTCACTGCTTCAATCCCGTAGGAAAGCATTGGACTGACTGAGATTGTCAATTCTGATTATCTCAGCCAAGTAGGTGGGCCAAGGGCAGAGCCAAATGCCACTCTGGCCAATCAGATACAGATACACACACTGACACACATGCAGATATATATAAAATCACTGACACACATACATATAGAGACACAGAAATACAAACACTGAAATACATGCAGATACAGACACACTGAATGGGAATGTTTGTGTCTGTTTGTCTGTACATCTGTATGTGTGCATTGGGTATCTGCATGTGGGTCACTACGTGTATCAAACACTGACACACTTACAGATGTAAATGCACACAGATACAAATTTAAATGATTTAAAAAGGGGACTTATGAGTTCAAGGATTACATGCAGTTTGAAAAAGACCCGTGAGGAGGTTGAAACGCGTTAGTACCATTTTCTGCTTATTTATTTCTTCCATCTGGAGTATTGTGCTCCATTTATTCTTAATGAAGCTGAACATTTTTTTGAACAGTTCTGTTCTATCATGTTTCCAAAGTTGGTATAAATATTTATTGTATAACTATTTATTCCTGCATGACAAATTGGTGCATATACACTTATACTTTATTTTTTATTAAGTATATGGTTGGCTATTCTCAGTTTTCTTTTGTTCTAACAAATCATTTTTTTCAGATTTCCTCTATTGAGATTCTTAGTAATAGCTTAACCCTTTAAATAGGAAAAACAATACAGTAACTAATAGGTATAATTTATATTCAATAGAATGCAAATATGTTAACACATTTTTTTCATCTAGGAGGACCCAAACATGACTTACGAAAAGATGTCCCAAGCAATGCAATACTACAAATTTAGTGTCACGAAAAGAGAGTCTGGGCGGATTTTACTATTTAGGTAACCTGTGATAAAGTGTTCTGTATTTTTTTGTCTAAATGCTAAATTCTATTAAGCATTATCAATATACAGTTGTGCTCAAATGTTGTGAAATGTTGGCATTGATTTTGAAAAGATGACTCAACAAGAATATATTTTGCATATATATCATGCAAAAGAAAATGTCTTTTATTGACAGATAGTGATCATATGAAGCCATTTATTATCACATAGTTGTTTGGCTCCTTTTTAAATTCTAATGAAAACAGAAATCACAAAAAATTGCCCTGATCAAAAGTTTGAATGATTGGCCTTGTTACAGATGCACAAGGTGACACACACAGGTTAAAATAGCAATTAAAGGTTAATTTCCCACACCTGTGGTTTTTTAAATTGTAATTGTCTGTGTATAAATAGTCAATGAGTTTGTTTGCGCTCACATGGATGCACTAAGCAGGTTAGATACTGAGCCATGGGGAGCAGAAGAAGTGTCAAAGGACCTGTGTAACAAAGTAATGGAACTTTATAAAGATGGAAAAGGATATAAAAAGATATCCAAAGCCTTGAAAATGCCAGTCAGACTTTTGAACAGGGGCCATTTAATTTTTTTCCTTTGTTGCCACATTTTGTTTCATGATTGTGCCATTTTGTTAAAACATACAGCTGAATATGAACCTCATAAGAAATAAAAGAAATGTGTTTTTTCCTGCTCACTCGTGTTTTCTTTAAAAATATTACCAATTATTCAAGGGTACGCCAACTTTTAAGCACAACTGTAATTATCCAAGGTATACTTGTATCTTTTAATTTAATCTAGCCCTAAAATTCATAGTACACTTCTTTTTATTACTGAAACAGCACAGATTTTAAGGACACAGTAACCGAAAGCTTAAGTAGGCTTACATAGGGGGATTGACATAATGGAGAAATGGCAAAGGTTGGTTGCAGAAACCGCACTCACTCCCAACGGCCACGGGTGCTCTGGAACAGGACCAGCAATCCCTATACGATAAGGCAATAAGAAAAATTCACAGGCACTCCAAATGTGAAAGACACAGGCAGATTTATTGCAACAAAATGCACAGCAACGTTTCGACCTAACAAGAGGTCTTTGTCAAGCTAACACCACATTGTAAATAAAGTGCATATATAGCAAACAGTGCCAGAAAGGAAATCAATCATTCACTTAATTCGTTGACAAAAAAACATGAATTAGTGCAAAATACACAAATACTCTAAAATCCACAAAATATGTCAGAAAGAAAATCACTCAATACATTAAATTCATTAACAAGAGACAATAATTGATGCAAAAATACACAATTATTATAAAATACACAAAAGATGTATTATATACATATAATCATATAACAAGTGTAACAATCACAACATGAGCTTACCCATTTGTGCCATGTAGAGGAGACAGCAAAAGAAATATAAAAGAAGAATATAAGAGAAAAACATATAAGCGAAAAAAATGAAAAAAAGAAGAAAAAGAAAAGAGAAAATAATAAACATTAAACAAGTAAGAACGCCTATCAAAGCGTTCAAATATATCTCATTTCCGAATAATGCGAACGCATATCGGATTCATTGAACGCAAGGAAGTGAACTTCCTTCCTACAGGCAAGCATTGGAAAAAAAATAGTAGCAGTTTGTGTTAAATTAAATGAACGGCTTATCAGAGCATGCATACACGTGCACGAAAGGCACTTAGTCTAATGGCTGAATGTACAAACAGAATATAATTGTATTACAATATAATCAAATACACGAACGGAGAACAGGAGCATGTGAGCAAAGACACGAATAGAACTCAATATAATAACTGGTCATATGTAGAACACTTAATTACATGCACCAAAAAAGAACCTCAGCAATATAGCCATTACATCCACTGGGAAATAACCGAATAATGCTAATTGAAGACAACTAAAAGGTTAATGAAGAAAGCCTATCCGAGTAATGAAAGAAAATAGATAAAGAAAAATAAAAAATATATAAAGAATCAAAAATAAATAATACATAATAAATAATAAAGTTAATAATAATAATAATAATAAATAATAAAAAAATATATATATAAAAAAAATAATAAAAAATATATAAAGAATAAAAAAATATATTCTTGTTAGGTCGAAACATTGCTGTGCATTTTGTTGCACAGGCTGGCGTAAAGGGAAAAGCCGAAATAAAGGTGATCATTATAACTATTGCTAAGTGCAATAATTTTATAAATACCTTGATATTCAATAACTGGAAACATATAGGGATTGACTAATAATAAACCCATGTTTTATCTTTTAATTTAGGTTTCTGAAGTCACCAGGGGAAATATTAGAATTGAAATCAGAAAACTTGCTCCTTCTCGAATCTCAAGATCAGAACGCACCTGACTCTATTGGTGATGGGATTGAAACTCTAAGCCAAGACTTTTAAAGAACTAACCATGTTATGGTTTATATATGAACATGGCTCTTTAAAGCATGAAATATGCAAAGAACAGCTCAAGAGATGATATTTTAAAAATATTTTTATTTACAATATGTACTAAGAGAGAAAAATGTCTCAGGTATCGGGGAAAAATACCTGCCAGATTTGCAGATAGATTTTTACACTAACTGTCATATTAAAATAACAAATTGTATAGGATTTTTTTTTTAAATCTGTGATTTGTGAGAATGGATCCATCTGTTCAATACTATATAACGTCCTTAGAAAACCAACAGAGAGAGGAGTTCACTGGAAACTATTATAGGGCTCATTCCCTTAAGGTTTTCAGAACGCAAGTAGAGCAAACATCATGGCAAGTGCATGATATTGTGTATAGTTGCTGCTGGGAGATACAGAGGAAGTTATGAAATGTACTTATTTTATCCATTATAGAGGTACCGGAATGCAAAATGTAGATGATGAAGAAAGATACATTCGAAAAAAAAAATGAGAATATGGCCAACTTAATGGACCATAACTAAGACTACGTTAACATGGGATGGAAGCATAGGGGTGAGCACTTGAAAGTACTATGTAATTATTTTTAGATTTATTTTATATAAGGTGAATATTTATTAAAGGAACACTCCAAACACTATATCCAATACAGGACTCTGCAGGGCTATGGTGTCAGGACTACTCTGGCAAACTCCTAGTGTAACTTGTCATACTGTTTTAGAATAGTTTAACAACTTAAAGGACCACTCTAGGCACCCAGACCACTTCAGCTTAATGAAGTGGTCTGGGTGCCAGGTCCCTCTAGGATTAACCCTTTTTATTATAAACATAGCAGTTTCAGAGAAACTGCTATGTTTATAATAGGGCTAACTCCAAATCCTCTAGTGGCTGTCTCATTGACAGCCGCTAGAGGCGCTTGCGTGATTCTCACTGTGAAATTCACAGTGAGACCACGCAAGCGTCCATAGGAAAGCATTGTAAATGCTTTCCTATGAGACCGACTGAATGCGTGCGCAGCTCTTGCCGCGCATGCGCATTCAGCCGAAAGGGAGGATCGGAGGAGGAGGCGAGCTCCCCGCCCGGCGCTGGAGAAAGAGGTAAGTTTAACACCTTCCTCACACCAGAGCCCGGCGGGAGGGGGACCCTGAGCGTGGGAGCACCCTCAGGGCACTATAGTGCCAGGAAACCGAGTATGTTTTCCTGGCACTATAGTGGTCCTTTAACAGGGTCTTATCTGATACTCGAACCTGCAGCCCCTATTTTAATGTCCTTAGAGGAACATCCACTGAACTAAGCAGGGCTGCACTCAGTGGCTGAGAGCGTCAGCTGAGTGTTCTCAGTCAATGATCATGCCACTGCATAGGCCATGATGTAGCTCTATGAAGACATCCGGCATCTTTTGAAGGAGAAGACTGGATGCAGCATGGACGCCCGTGGGACCTATGTACTACAGTGAGTTATAAAGGTTATGGTGCTTGGAGTATTTCTCTAAATACTTAACACTGTTTTTAAATCTATGATGTATGAGTGTCTATATGGGCTGTTGTATGTATTTAGGGGCTGCACTTTGTGTGTATAGGGGCTGTATTTTTTATCTAAGAACTGTGTGTGTATAGGATCTGTAGCTGGTATCTTGTGACTGTGTGTGTATATGGGATGTAGTTTGTATCTAGGGACTGTATGTGTATTGGGATTGTAGCTAGTATCTGGGGACTGTTTGTATATAGGGACTATAGCCTGTATCTGTGGTCTGTAATATGTGTGTATAATGGCTGTATATTGAATCCAATTATTGTGTGTGTGTGTGTGTGTGTATATATATACACACACACACACACATGCTGAAACTTGTATCTAGAGGTTCTAATGTGTGTATACATTTTGTATCAATGGACCGTGTTTATATAGGGGCTATAGCTTGTTTCTGGAGTATGTAATGTATGTATTGGGGCTGTAGTGTGCATCTATGGGCTGTAATGTGTGTATAGGGGTTGTGAAATGTATGTGTTTAGGGACTGTCATATGTGTGTTTGTGTATGTGTATAGAGGCTCTAGTTTGTACATGGGGGCTGCAGTGTGTTCCAGAGGCTGGAAAGGGGCTTTAGGGTGTGGGGGTGTCTAAAGGCTTCAGAGTCTCAGGGTTGTAGAGCAGCAATTTAATTACCATTATTAAACAAAAAAAACAAAAAAGTTTTACTCTCACCAGCTCTCTGCAGAGGTGTACCAAGGTCACGTGGTGCTTGGGCGTGCAAGTCCTTTATTTGCATATCTCCCTTCTCCCCAAACCAGTTCCAAGTCCTTGAAGATTGCAGGTTCCTGACTGAGGATTTTTAAAATAATAATAATAATAATAATATTAATATAATAATATATATAATTTTTATACCATAATATCTGCTGAGGTGAATTGATAAAATTATGTTTGCAAATTCACCAAAATGTACTTTTTACAAGGTTATTGTCTAAATGGAGAATTGTCAGGAATTGAAACTGAATTTAAAATTTAAGGCCAAAATAGTAAAAACTGTAAATACTCTCAAAGTTGCCTATGGCTAATTTGGTCTTAGATTAGAATTTTGCTTTAAATAAATGTTGGCATCACCAATGACATGCATGCCTCTTCCAAGGTGGGCATCTCCATTCAGTCCATGCACAGAGTCCTAGTGAAGAGCTCAAAATGTCACACTTGCTTGCTTTGTTTCTTGTCTATGTCTAAAAAGTATGCTATTTGAGGTGTTGCATATGTGGGCATAGGCTGTCTGTGGTGTTGTGTTTGTAGGCTGCTTGTAGTATTGTATGTTTGTATGGACGCCGTTTGCGATATTTTATATCTATGGGAGAGTTTGTTGATGGGGCTGTTTGTGGTGTTGTGAGTGGAGAGAACTGTTTGTGGTGTAATGTGTGTATATTTATATGGGGCAGCATAGGGGCTGTAGTCTGTGTGTGGATAGAGGTTGTATTGTGTGTTTGAGACAGCATAGGGGGCTACAATGTTAGTGTGTATTTGTGGGGGATAGGGGCTGTAGTGTGGGAGAATGGAGCTGTAGTGTAAAGGGAAATAGATGTAGTGTAGAGGGGGATAGGGGCTGTAACATAGAGGTGGGTGGAGGATAAGGGCTGTAGTGTAGGGGTATGAAAGTTGTAGTTTAGGGGATATAAAGACTATTTTACAGAAGCACCTCTAGTGGCTGTCATATTGAAAGCCGCTAAAAGCAGGTTATCCCTGCAATGTAAACATTGCCATTTCTGCAGAACATCAATGTTTTGAAGTGCTGGGTTAAAATGATGGCACATGGTACACAGACCATTTAATTGAGATGAAGTGTTTTGGTTGCCTGTAGCTTTCCTTTAAAATGGTATACATGCAAACACCTCTCGATGTGAGGGACAGGGTAAATGATATTTAAAAGATAATGCATGCAAAGCCTTTCTGACATATCCTGATAAGGAATAATTGTTTTTATAATGGAACACAAATGTGGTCTGACATACTGTGCTCTGCGGAGTTTGGTAGATGCATGGCATGCTTATATACATAGTAGGCTTGTCTGCAGTGTTCGGCAACTATAAAATTAATTTAAAATTTTGCTTTACAGCATTTGAAAGTTTTTTTAAACATGTGTTTTAACTAGAACTCTAATGTTATGCTGAACACAGATTAGAATTCATTTTTGAGATCTACGGTCTACTGTAAACTGAGACTAGTGTACTCACGACACCTCAATGCTCATCTTACAGAGTCTCGACAGGTAATGTTATCACTCTGTAAATGAGCAGTAGTGGGGATAGTGAGGCTGATCATGGCATCATGACCCATGACAGCTTAAAATGGCAGCTCTTTTAAATAGAAAATTCAATGTTGATGATTAAAATAAAACATGAAGAAATTATGGTGAGTGTCTTAAACAATTAAAACAGTGGTGAATATTTTTTCAAGATAATGTTTGTTTTTCATAATGTTTTAAGTGGTTATACTTTAATTGTTTTGACATGTTTGTATGTGTACATTTTTATTTATTCTTTTGAATAAAGGTGCAGTGATATATTTTGCTCCATTTAAGTACTAAATTATTTTCTCAATCTTTGTGCCAATGTCTTTGAAGATAATCAGTATATAACCCATTAACAATGGTATGAATTGTATAGAATATATCCATTTTACTAAATGTAGTTGGGGGTGAACTTGAATCTTAGTGAACAAATGATTGGGTTAGGAGATGGTTGCTGGGTGTCCTGTAAGGTACAGGGAAAATACTTCTGCTTGCCATAAACACATCCACAGTTTCCCCATTGTCAAAACTCAGCAGATTATATCTTCTCTGCACACAGTGCTACTGGATATGAATTAAGTTATCACGTCTATTCCTTTGAATGCGTTGGCCCTTTAACATGCTATAAGAGATACTGAGTTAATATTGAAAATGTCTGACACTCACTGGTTAAGCAGGAGATCACTGGAGGATAACTAAGCTATTTGGGCCTAAAATTTGAAATTCACTTTAAATTTCCAATAACTCACACTGTAGACTAGTCAGTTACCAACTCATGACCCACCAACAATCTAGGATTTAGGAATTTCCTATTTCTGTTCTAATGACCATAGTGACTGTGATGGACTGCCTGGCACCTCTACTGGGTACCTCCGTCAAGCTTGCTTCCTAGCTCTGCTCTGGGACACAGTAATGCTTCAGCCCCTAGCCGCCGCAGCTTCACTGGGGTCTCAACTACGCTTCCCTCCCTGGAAAAGGGTCCTGGGTACAGCTTCAAGTGATTAAGCTATCCTGCGGAGAGTAAAGCTGATCCACCCAAACACTAGCCCAGACTGAGTGAAGGGTGAAAAGGAACTGGTTTATTATGGTCAAGTTGCCTACTTATATACACAACCCCAGCAGGGGGTTTCTACACAATACAATGCAAGCCCCTCACAAAGATCTCTGTGCCTGGGAGATAATTAAGCTAAAGACTGGTAAGCTAATTATCTCCCAGGAACAGAGAGTCAAACACAAAAATATAAAACCTAAAAATACATCAAAACAGCATAAAAATATACAATAACCTCACAAATAATACACTCCCAAATAGCCGAGATCTGGGCACCCAAGTTCTCCAAATAGCACTCAGATCCATGCAGTGTAGGGGAAATGCCACCGTGTTAAAGTTCTGACCAGCCATACACGTGGTCTTATGCTTTTGCCGGTCAAATTTCAGGAGCTCCTGCGGCCGTAAAACAGGGTGCTCCGCCTGGCTCTCAGGTAGCATTTGTTCCCCTTAGACCCAAGCACCTTCCCTCCAAAAACTGCTCTCCTAGCAGAAGTCTTTCAAAACCCAGAACCAAGTTGTCCGAGAACCGTACGGTCACCTCATGCCGAAAACAGTTCCATAACATTCGCGGCTAAGTACCACTCATGCCGAAATTAGTTCCATAATGGTTACGGCTAAGTACCGTTGAGGACCATTCACGGGTTTGGTTCATGTGTGTCAGGGTACCTGAAGTCTCTAACTCGGAGGAGGTTAGACTTCCCGACGGCCGTTCTCTCAGCGGGGCTGATTCATCCATCCTCGCAGCTCTCATAGTCATTCCCACGCCTGCCGCGAGAGCCCCACTTCCTTTTATGACACGACGCTCAGGAGCCGACGTCATGACGGCAATCACATCCCGACCTGTCAATCTAGTTCGGAACAACCAATCAGGGCTCGGCAAGGGCGGAGTCATCAATTAAAGAACCAGGGTATAAAAGAGGGATGTGTGTAATGGTTCATTGCCCTGTCGTGGTTCTAGCTTGTCTGGTTCCTCAGTGCTCTTATGTCTATTGTTCTATTTGGTTTTGACTCGGCTTGTACTATCGTTCCTGTTTACCTCTCGTGTCCTTTGACCTCGGCTTGTCTCTGACCATTCTTTGCTTTCTCCTTACGTTAGTCCGGCCATTCTAAGGTCCGGTATACATACTCCTCTCCTCTTCGTACTCTGCGTGTTGGATCCCTGTCCCGATCCTGACATTACGACAGGGCCATGGATCCTGCAGGTACAAACGCTCAGCTTGGTCCGCCTGACTCGAGGTTTGAAGCCATGGACCATAGAATGGACCAAATGGCCCTAGCGCTGCAAGCATTACTGTCCCATCCGAGTAATCAAGCAGAGGAGATGCGTACTCCATCTATCTCTCTTGCTAACACAGGCCTAGAGGTAGCCACAGTGGGAACTTCTTCCCGTGTTACTTGCCCTTTACGGTATGGCGGTGCTCCGGATACCTGTCGAGGTTTCCTAAACCAGATAGGGATTCATTTTGAATTACAACCCCGCGCCTACCCTACTGACAGGGCGAAGGTTGGATTCATAATCTCGCTACTCATTGACAAAGCTCTTAGATGGGCTAACCCTCTGTGGGAAAATGATAATCCAGTAGTCTATAACTATAATGCGTTTATTACTACCTTTAGGAGGACTTTTGATCCCCCAGGGAGAAAGGCCAGTGCAGCTAGGTTACTATTACGTCTTAGACAGCATAGTTTAACCCTTGTAGATTATGCGCTAGAGTTCAGATCCTTGGCGGCAGAGGTCAAGTGGA
Organism: Pelobates fuscus; assembly: GCF_036172605.1. Lineage (NCBI taxonomy): Eukaryota > Metazoa > Chordata > Amphibia > Anura > Pelobatidae > Pelobates > Pelobates fuscus. Next base: position 131,565,870 of record NC_086317.1, read on the forward strand.
ATGAACAAGCCTATATGGACGTATTTCTGAACGGATTATCAGATGCGATCTTAGACGAGGTTGCCACAAGGGATCTTCCTGAAAATTTAGAGGAATTAATTTCATTTATTTCTCGTATAGATGAACGCATGAGACAGAGGCAGAACACTCTTGATAATGGTTATAGACCTTCCTTAAGACTAACTCCCGCATTTCAGAATTCTGAATCTACTATACTAGCTCTCCCGGAACCTATGCAAATTGGTAACACTCGCCTTTCAGAGAATGAAAGACAATATAGGAGAAGGGAGGGTCGGTGTATGTATTGTGGAGTAGGCGGTCACTTACGCCTAAATTGCCCTAACCGTCCGGGAAACGCTCGCACCTAAGTTTCCCCAGAGGACAGGCCTTGGGTGTTTCTATTTTGTCCTCTACATATGATTACAGGGATCATAGGTTACTACTACAGGTTTCTTTAACTTGGGAAAAGGGAGTACTTAAAGCTATGGCATTAATAGATTCCGGAGCAGCTGAAAGCTTTATTGATCAAACCTTTGTCAAAAACCACCCTATCCCATCTCAGCTAAAGGAGACTCCATTGGCCGTTGAGGCCATAGATGGTAGACCTTTATCAGATCCTGTGATTTCTCGTGAAACTATACCAGTTAAGTTAACCATTGGTATTTTACATGAGGAGGAGATTTCTCTCATGCTTATCTCATCCCCTTCAGTTCCTATAGTTTTGGGGTATCCCTGGCTTAAAAAGCATAACCCTACTATTGATTGGGAGCAAGGTGAAATAGTCTCTTGGGGTCAGGGTTGCCAGAAAGGTTGTGTACAGAAAGTCTCACCATTGTGCGTAGTGGACACACCTAGTAACTCTAACAAGCCCACAGATTTACAGATACCTTCCCAGTACCAGGATTTAAAGGCAGTCTTTGATAAGAGGAAGGCTGATACTTTACCCCCACACCGGTCCTTTGATTGTAAGATTAATCTCCTACCTGGTACTATGCCTCCGAGGGGCAATGTATATCCTCTATCCACTAAGGAGAACTTAGTCTTAGAGGAGTACATTCAGGAGAATCTTGACAAAGGATTTATTAGGAGATCCTCTTCTCCAGCCGGAGCCGGTTTCTTTTTTGTAGATAAAAAAGACGGCACACTACGGCCTTGCATTGATTATCGGGGCTTGAATAAGATAACGATCAGAAATGCTTATCCGATTCCCCTAATTACTGAGCTATTTGATCGCCTTAAAGGCTCTAAGATTTTTACCAAGTTAGATCTGAGGGGAGCTTATAACTTGGTGAGAATTCAGCAGGGCGATGAATGGAAAACGGCTTTCAATACCCGGTATGGCCACTATGAGTACACGGTAATGCCCTTCGGGCTTTGCAATGCCCCTGCTGTATTCCAGGACTTGATTAATGAGGTTCTTAGGGAATTTCAACATGAATGTGTTATAGTTTATTTGGATGATATACTAATACACTCTAAAGAGCCTGAGATTCATCACAAACAAGTCAGAAGGGTATTGCACAAACTCTTACAGCATGGGTTGTATTGCAAGTTGGAGAAGTGTAGCTTCGACCAATCTCAGGTAAACTTTCTTGGTTACGTTATTTCTGGTGAGGGGTTTAAGATGGACCCTGTTAAACTCCAATCTATCTTGGATTGGCCATTGCCCAAGGGACTCAAGGCCATTCAGAGGTTTATCGGATTCTCGAATTACTACAGGCGCTTCATTAAGGGGTACTCGTCTATTATTGCTCCTATTACCAACATGACTAAACAGGGTGCTGATACTAAGACATGGTCCCCGGAGGCGCTTGTTGCTTTCAGTACTCTCAAGGAACAGTTTGCCTCAGCACCGATATTAGTTCATCCAGACACATCTTTGCCTTTCTTACTCGAGGTAGACGCCTCAGAGACAGGTGTAGGTGCTATTCTGTCCCAAAGGTTAAGTTTGAATAAACCACTGCATCCTTGTGGTTTTTTTTCCAGGAAATTGTCTGGGCCTGAGAGCAGGTATGATATTGGTGACAGGGAACTGTTAGCGGTAATTTTGGCTTTAAAGGAGTGGAGACATTTGTTGGAAGGGACTTTACACCCGGTTACTATTTTGACGGATCACAAGAATTTGTCATATATAGGGGAAGCCAAGCGATTATCTGCCAGGCAGGCTCGTTGGTCTTTGTTCCTTACTCATTTCAACTATGTTCTCACTTATAGACCTGGTTCTAAGAATTCTAAGGCCGATGCATTGTCCCGCCAACATGAACCTTCTACTATGCCTGATATGGTTTTTTCTTCTATAGTTCCCAAGCGTAATATTATTGCCAGCACTAGCATCAAGATTCACTCTCCGTTGCTGGATGAGATCAAGAAGTTACAACATCTGGCACCCGGACCTATTCCGGGGGACCGTTACTTCGTTCCTCCTAAACTCCAACTGGAACTTATGCAGTGTTTTCATAACAGTAAATTTGCCGGACATCCTGGCATACGCAAGTCATGTTCTCTGATTTCTAAAGATTTCTGGTGGCCTTCATTACGTAAGGATCTTAAGGAATTCATCGGGGCATGTGATGTCTGTATGAGGACTAAACAACCTCATACGCTTCCATGTGGGCTTTTGCACCCCCTAGAAATTCCTGTGAAACCATGGTCTTGTCTGGCTATGGACTTCATCGTTGATTTACCGGTTTCTAAAAAACATACGGTTATCCTCACAGTAATTGACAGGTTTACCAAAATGGCTCATTTTGTACCTCTGCTCAAATTGCCCTCTTCTCCCGAAAAGGTTGAACAGTTCTTGCGTTGTTTTGTTTCTGAACACCAGGACGATTGGGTCGGTCTGATTCCTTGGGCGGAGTTTGCGCACAACAACAGTGTTTGCGATTCTACTCGTTCTAGCCCCTTTTTCATGAATTATGGCTTTCATCCTTCCGTTCTTCCGTCGGCCTCCCGCTCCCAGGGGATACCGTCGGTTGATATTCATGTTGCCAATCTGAGGAAGTTGTGGGATCAGACTCGACAAATCCTTATTCATAATTCCATGGTGTCCAAACGACACGCTGACAAACGCAGAAGGGTGGCTCCTGTATTCTCTCCGGGTGATAGGGTATGGTTGAGTACCAGAAACATCCGCTTGAAAGTTCCTTCCATGAAATTTGCTCCTCGTTACATAGGTCCTTACAGGGTTCTGTCTCGGATAAATCCTGTTGCATATCCGCCTGCTTTACGCATCCCGAACTCCTTTCATGTTTCTTTATTGAAGCCTTTGGTATGTAACAGATTTTCCTCCACTGTGCCTTCCCCTCGTTCTGTCCAGGTTGAGGTTCAGGAGGAGTATGAGATCAATTCCATCCTCGATTCTCGGATTTCTCGGGGGAAGGTGCAATATCTTGTTGACTGGAAAGGATATGGTCCTGAGGAGAGGTCTTGGGTGGTCCAGGAGGATGTGCATGCTCCTCGCCTTCTCAGGGCTTTTAATGCTCGCTTTCCGTCTCGCCCCGGTTCCTTCCGCCCGGTGGGCGTTTCTGGGGGGGGGGTACTGTCAGGGTACCTGAAGTCTCTACCTCGGAGGAGGTTAGACTTCCCGACGGCCGTTCTCTCAGCGGGGCTGATTCATCCAATCCTCACAGCTCTCATAGTCATTCCCACGCCGGCCGCGAGAGCCCCGCTTCCTTTTATGACACGACGCTCAGGAGCCGACGTCATGACGGCAATCACATCCCGACCTGTCAATCTAGTTCGGAACAACCAATCAGGGCTCGGCAAGGGCGGAGTCATCAATTAAAGAACCAGGGTATAAAAGAGGGATGTGTGTAATGGTTCATTGCCCTGTCGTGGTTCTAGCTTGTCTGGTTCCTCAGTGCTCTTATGTCTATTGTTCTATTTGGTTTTGACTCGGCTTGTACTATCGTTCCTGTTTACCTCTCGTGTCCTTTGACCTCGGCTTGTCTCTCGCTTACCTGTTCTCTCGTTCCCTCGACCTCGGCTTGTCTCTGACCATTCTTTGCTTTCTCCTTACGTTAGTCCGGCCATTCTAAGGTCCGGTATACGTACTCCTCTCCTGTTCGTACTCTGCGTGTTGGATCCCTGTCCCGATCCTGACAATGTGAATGTCCGCCAGGGAGCCAACGTTCGGTTCCATTTGAATGAAGAGAAAGTGCCGAACCAGGGGCAGCCAGGGAAAGCTGCTAATGGCGGCTGGGGAGGTAACTCCCGAATGGGGTCTCCGACCTGGAGCATAGTTGCTGGGCAGGAGGCCAGCTTCCACACTCCTCCAGGAGTTCATGGCTAATAGCCATGGTAAAGAGCGTTTGTCACAGTGACAACACCTGTAGTTTTGGTGATCTTCAGGACTGGGTTAGAACCATTGCTTTAAAGGAATAACACTATAGTATTCTCCTCTTTATTTTGATTCAGGGTCCCACCTTGGACCCCTACCTATTTTTCAGCACTGAGATTTGCCTCCTGCAATGCCAACATTTCAAAAACTCCAGTTTAATGCTCCTCATAGAGGGACTAGGTTAAACAATGGGGAAAAAATCTGCAATATTGTATTGTAAAAAATGATTTAAGGGGGGGCGTGGTCTGACCGTCGATGAGACTAGACGTGTTTCACTGAGGCTCCCGACCAACGCGCCCTAGAAGCCTACAAAAGCGACCTTTTCTCTTATTAATTCCCCCACGGAGGTCCCTAGCATGGAGAAGAGGCTCTCCAAAAAGTTACCCAAGCGGGGTGCTGACTCCGGCGGCTCCGTCCTGGATCTTATGTCGGCGCAAAGGCAGACCCGTCAGGTGACCCAAGATGGCGCTGGGACGTCCCCGCAAGCTTCCCCCCGTGCGGAAAGGTAGACATCGCCCGATGACCGTGATTCTGTCCTGGCTAAGTTGGCGGAGGTGCGGTCCTTCCTGGCCAGCGAAATAGCCAAATCCACCGCGGTGCTCCAGGCTGAGATCGGGGTCTTGGGGGAGCGTACCGCGAGATTGGAGGAACGTGCGGAGGCCTCTACACAGGCCCACAATGCCGTGGTCGACCGGGTGAACCGCGTGTCTGCCCACATGGTTGCAATGGACCTAGCCCTCGAAGACATGGCTAATAGGTCCAGGAGGAACAATATCCGGGTGCGGGGCCTGCCAGAGGGTACTGACGAGGACCTACAGGGGACTCTACTCACCGTTCTGAAGCCTCTGCTTCCGCACGTCCCGGAGGAACACTGGCATATGGAGAGAGCTCACAGGGCTCTGAGGAGTCCGAGGCCCGACGCCAACTCCCCACGGGATGTAATCCTCCGCTTCCTCCATTATCGCACCAAAGAGGCACTCATGAAGAAGAGCCGGGAGGGCCCCATAAGGTATGCCGGGAAGATCATCTCCCTTTACCATGACCTGGCCCCGTCCACGCTGCAGAGGAGGAGGGACTGGCGTCCCATCACGGAGGCCCTGCGGGGTGCCGGCATCAAATATGCTTGGGGTTTCCCCTTTAACCCCTTAAGGACACATGACGTGTCTGACATGTCATGATTCCCTTTTATTCCAGAAGTTTGGTCCTTAAGGGGTTAAATTGATGGTGTTCCGGGGAGACCGGGCGCATATCCTGACGCCAGGAGGGGATCCTCATCGCTTGCTGAGTGGCCTTGGCGTCCAACCACCTCCGGATCTTCCCAGCGTGGCGATGTTCCCGGATGACCTTCCCCTACTGCAGTCGGAGTGGAGAGGAGCGGGATCGAGAGCGCACCGATAGCTGTCTCCGAAGGGTATGGTGTTGTTTCCATCGTCTCCCTCACCATTTCCCCTGATGGTCCTGGCCCTGAGGGCAGTGGCGTACACACAACCCATGGGGCCCCGGTGCGAAAACTGATCCGTGGGCCCCCCCGCGCGCTTACTCTGTGCGGGCTGGGGCCGCAACACATGGCGGCAGGCACCGGGTCGCAGGGCTGCGACCTGTGTGACCGCGGTATGTACGCCAGTGCATGCATAAACACATACACTTAAAGGACCACTACAGACACCCAGATCACATCAGCTCAATGAAGTGGTCTGGGTGCCAGGTCTCTAGTTTTAACCTTGCAGCTGAAAACATAGCCGTTTCAGAGAAACAGCTATGTTTCACTGAGGGTTAATCCAGCCTCTAGCGGCTGTCTCATTGACAGCCGCTAGAGGATTTTCTGCGATTCTCACTGTGAAAATCACAGTGAGAAGACGCTGAACGTCCATAGGAAAGCATTGAATAATGCTTTCCTATGGGCGGTTTGAATGAGCGCGTGGCTCTTGCCACGCATGCGCATTCGGAGCTGAGAGGCGGATCGGGGCGGAGAGATTCCCAGCGCCAAGGGAGTCCGGCGCTGGAGAAAGGTAAGTGCTTAAGACACACACACTCTCATGAACAGACGCACACATTTACTGACAGACACACACTCAGTGACAGACATACATACACACTCACTAACAGATGCCCACAAACATACTCAGTAACAGACACACACACTAACACACACTCTAACACACACACACACATTAACATACACTCACACACACACTCTAAGACTAACACACTAACACACACACTAACACACACAATCTAACACTAACACACACACTAACACACACAATCTAACACTAACACACACTCACACTCACAAACACACACTAACATACACTCACACACTAACACACTCACACACACTAACATACACTCACACACACTAACACTCACAAACACACACTAACATACAAACACACACTAACATACACTCACACACACTCACACTCACAAACATACACTCACACTCACAAACACACACTAACATACACTCACACACACTAACACACTCACTAACACACACACTCACACACACTAACATACACTCACACACACTAACATACACTCACACACACAAACATACACTCACACTCACAAACACACACTCACACTCACAAACACACACTCACACTCACAAACACACACTCACACACACTAACACACTCACTAACACACTCACACACACTAACATACACTCACACACACTAACATACACTCACACACACTAACATACACTCACACTCACAAACACACACTAACATACACACACTCACTAACACTAACATACACTAACACTCACAAACACATTTTTTTAAATCCCCCCAGCCTCCTTACCTGTGGGAGAGCTGAGGGGATTCCCTGGGGTCCAGTGGTGCTGCTGGGCTCCTGGGGGGCCGGTCACCCGGCGAGCAGTCAGGCTGGCCGGTCCTGCGGGCGCGCGAGGGAGCACTGTCTCCTGTGTGCTTCCTCTTCAGCTCCCTCGCGCGCCGCACTGATACCGGAGCCGGAAGATGACGTCATCTTCCGGCTCCGGTATCAGTGCGGTGCGCGAGGGAGCTGAAGAGGAAGCACACAGGAGACAGTGCTCCCTCGCGCGCCTGCAGGACCAGCCAGCCGGGTGACAGCAGGGCCAGCCTCGGGGGGCCCTGAGGTGGCCGGCTCTTGGGCCCCCCAGGAGAAGAGGCTGGCCCAGTGACATACATACCGGGGTCGCAGGGCGGCCGGGCCCCCTGGTGGGCCGGGCCCGGTCGCAGCCGCGACCCCTGCGACCCCGGTATGTACGCCACTGCCTGAGGGTGGGTGTTCTGGTCCTTTTGGGTGGGGGCTCTTGTTTGGGGCCTTTTTGCCCGGCCTGGGTCGTGGTTTCTCCCTGCCCTCACCTCCCTGATCCACCCTATGGCCCTTCCCTTTGGGCGTCTGGGGGGGCCTATCATTGAACACTGGGCCGTTTCCCCCCCTATCCCGGGAAGTGAGTGCCTTGCGGAAGGCTGTGGGGGTTTTGGCCCGTCATGATTCATTGGGGTGGGGTATGGGACGGAGCCTAAAGTTGTGGGAGTCGGGCCTGTTTTTTCTCCTGGTCCCCTCCCCCCTGTATTTGCTGCCCGGCCATTTCCTTGGGGCCTCTGGGGTCACCCACCTCGAGTTACGGGTGGTATGTGGAGAGCCCTTCCCCTCCTTTGTCACCGCAAGGTTTTTCTTACCCGGGGGGGTTTGCTGTTGGTTTGGGAGGGGGTTTGGGAGAGGGCTGGGTTGTAGGGGAGGCGATGGCTACACCCTTGCGGTATATAGGATGTAATGGTTATACCCTGAATAATAATTCAAAATGTATTCATGATAGAGTTGTATGATAGAACCGGAGCTGATAGCCTGATGTGTGCTGTTTGCCAAGTTACACTTTCTTATCATCACAAAATGTATATATGTTTATGATAGAGCGGTATAATGACACCGGAGCAAGGGGGACAAAGAGCAAAAGCAGTCTTTTAGCCTGACGTGTGCTGTTTGCCAAGTTACATTTTTGCATGCCAAAAAAAAAAAAACAACAAAAAACAATAACAAAAAATAGAATGTATATATGTTAATGATAGAACTGTATGATAAAATTGGAGCAGGGGAAGGGGTGCAAAGCAGTTAGGTGGCCTGATGTGTCCCGTTCGCCCGGTTGCGTTCTACTTCTCATCACACGGCTGTACATACGTTCATCATAAAATTGTGTGATGACACCGGAGCAAGGGGGACAATGAGCAAACTAGTTTGATAGCCTGACGTGTGCTCTCTGCCAAGTTACATCCTGCTTAGCTTAAAAAAAACAAAACAAAAAAAAACAAAAACAACATAAACAAACTTTATATATGTAGATGATAAAATTGTATAGTTAAACTGGAGCAAAGGGGACAAAGTGCAAAGCGGTTTGATAGCCTGTTGCGTGCTGTTGGCCAAGCTACATTTCACTCATCAGAAATTGCATACAAAAAGGGGGGTAAAACCTGTGCAACAAAAGAGCAAAACTATATGTGGATATTGTTAATACGACATCTATACCCGTTCTGAGACCTAAAATCCGCATGTAAGATACTTCCCGGGTGGACCCATATGCGGCTAATTAGTTCTGTCTAGACAGGCCTTGGGCTTGTTTTTTGTAGAGGGGAGGGGGAAAGCTACGGAAATGGCGGGGTCGAGGGATGGCTGAGTCCCCTTGTGGGGTGCGAAATACATGATATTAGTGGCCCCCTGTCTTTTCCCCAGTCGGTTTCTTAGGCGAGGCCCAAAGCCCTACCGCCTACGCACACCCGCATACGGCAGGGTTGGCATTCTTTAGTCAATGCGGGCGCCAGTGGAGGGTGTACATATTTTTCGCTATTATATCAATAGGTTATACTCTAGCATTTGAACCCTACCAATCTAAGAATCCCCAAAGAACAAAAATAAAATTAAAAATATCAAAATAATAGTAGACCAATTGCATATAAACATTTTTCTTAAATCACACTTTGATGACGCAACTACACGCCGGACAACCGAGCAGTAAGGGGTACATCCTATTTCATATTGTAACATTATCTACTACGGGTGGCCGCTGTTACACCCTGGGTGTGACACGCGTGTCAATTTATTGCGCTAAGACTCTGTGCCCTAAGTCGCACGTTCACCTGTCCGACGTTCATTGAACGTCTTTTAGGGGGCCCTCTTGGCGTTACTGGCCCGTTCAAGCAGCATAGGGGGGGCTATATATCTTAGTTTAGGGATAAGGTTAGTTTTGAAGCCTGAATCCTTATATGTTATATGATAATATGAGTTTTCTTCTACTCAAGACATATAGTTTATTTGAGCAGGGTGGGGATCCGAGATGGGTATGGGGTGGGGTAACACTATACTGGTAAGGTCTCTGTAGAATATGTGGGGCGCGGGTGGGCGGGGCTTTAGGGATCCTCAGTATCCTCCAAGCGTTGATCGCGAAGGGGACGAGGGCTCTCGCTACCCAATATGTTCTGGCAAGTGGTAAGACCAGAATTTTCACTGCATCGGATTGTATCCGGATGCCCTTCTTTTCGTTATCTCCTTCCTTCTATCTTTTTCTTTTCTTTTCCCATCCTGACCCTTCCCATCCTCTATCGCTCCTGGGGGGGGGGCGGACGAGTGGACCAATCCGACACTGATCCCTGACGCTCAAGGAGTTCTCCCTAATATTAACAGTGGCCGCAGAGTGTTAGCAGTGGGTACCGTATTACACGATGGCGATTAAGATCACCACTTTAAACGTCAAGGGTCTCAACGCCCCTAAAAAGAGACGTCTAATGTTTAGGGCCCTGAAAAGGATGAACTCGGACGTAGTTTACCTACAGGAAACTCACCTGCCTAAACAGGCCACTTTCCAATTACGTGACCATGTATACACGGGCTCCTTTGAGGCCAGGTCGCATCGTAAACGGAATGGAGTCGCTATAGTAATCAAACGCTTCTGCCCCTTCCAGCTCTCAGCCCAGGATGCGGACCCGGGGGGACGATACGTTATAGTTACCGGAACTCTCCACTCTCATGTCATGCACCTGATCAACATTTACGCCCCGAATCAGCCGGATGCGGGGTTTTGGTCTACACTGCGTGATAAGGTCGCTGCGCTCCCGCATGGCATGGTCCTTATGGGAGGATATTTTAATGCCACACCGTGCCCGGCGATAGATAGGAGCTCCAGGGCTGCACACAAGGCGGTCATACGGGGGGAGTTGATTAAACTGGCCACAAGAAAGAAACGACTGAAACACTCACACCTGGAAACCCTGCTTAAATGGCTGAGGAACCTTGAGCAGCGACACCAAGCTACCCTGGACGCTGAGGCAGGGCCGGTGCAAGGATTTTTGGCTACACAGGCGAAGATGAATTTTGCCGCCCCCCCCCCAATAAGATGTATCTTTAGCGGTGTCTCATATCCAGCCTTTTGAAATCCCCATGTAGTGTATTGTACCCCCTTTTAGTGTGTCTTACACCCACTTGTATGTCTCTTACAACCCCCATGTGTATCTCCTTCCCCCCCCCCGCAGCCCCTTTGTGTGTCTTTCTTTCCCACAGCCCTTTTCTGTGGGTCTCTCCCCTCAGCCTGTTTTTTGTGTGTCCCTCTTCCCCTCAGGCTCCTTTGTGTAACTTTTCCCTCCCAAGCCATATAGACATAGATATATAGCTACACACACATACAGGCACACAATCAAACAAACACAGCCATACAGGCAAACAGTCATACAATCAACACATACAGGTACACAGACATACAGTCATACAGACACACACACAGAGACATGCAGACACTGGCATATAGATAAATAAAGACACATTTATACAAACACAGACATACAGAGACATGAAGATGCAGGCATACAGAGACATACAGAACAAGGCATACAAGATACATACAGGCATGCAGATACATACTTACACAGGCATGCAGGGACATATATACACAGACAGTCACACAAAGATATACAGAACAAGGCATACAGAGACATATGGATACGGTCATACAGAGACATACAGACACAGGCATACAGTGACATTCAGAAACGCACGGACACAGTCATAGAGACATACAGACACAGACATAGACCGACATAGTCATACAGAGACATGTAGACAGGTATACAGAGCAGGGGCAGATCCAGAACCTAATCTTTGGGGGGGGGGGGGGGGTAGTGAGTTTCAGTGGGGTAATAGGAGCTCTAATTGAGGAGTTAGGGGCTGTAGTAGGGGGACAGGGGCTGTAGTTGAGAGTTAGGGGCTGTAATTGGGGGCTTAGGAAATGTAGTGGGGAATTGGGGCTGTAGTAGGGGGTTAGGGACTGAAGTAGGTTGATGGCTGCAAGTGGGAACAGGGGCTGTAGTGTGGGGGATATGGGCAGCAATTGGGGCAGAGGGGCTGTAGTGGGGGTAAGGACTGTAAGTAAGGGAATAGGGGCTGTACTGGAGTTATGGGGTGTAAAAGGGAGTGGAAGGGATGTGAAGTAAGGGAGTTAGAGGCTGTAGAAGGGAGTATAGGGGCTGTGGTGGGAGCAAAGGAGCAAAGGGGCAATGTGGTTGGAAACGGGCAGTATGGTGGGAAACAGGGGCAGTAGAGGGGGACACAGGGGCAGTATGGTGTGGGCACAGGCTGTAACGAGGGACACTGAGGCAATAAAGTGGTGTCACAGGGACAGTATGGTAGGGGGTAAATGGGAAGTAGAGGGGGGGACAGGGGCTGTTGAGGCGGGTAGAGGAAGTAGAGGGGGGAGACAGGGGCAGTAGAGGCGTGTGAAAGGGGGCAGAGGCAGGGGCTGTAGAGGGAAATAGAGGAGGCACACGGGATAAAGAGGGGGGCACAAAAGCAATAGAGGGGGGCATGGGCAGTATAGTGGGGACAGGGGCTGTAGAGGGGGGCATGGGCTGTATAGGGGGCACATGGGCAGTATGGTGGGGCAGAGGCTTTAGAGGGAAAGAGGGGCTGTAGAGGGGGCAGGGGCAGTATGGTGGGGCAGGGGCTATAGAGGGACATAGAGGGGTGGGGGCTATAGAGGTTCTGTAAAGGGGGCAGAGGTAGTATGGTGGGGAAGTTTGGAGGGGCAGGGGCTGTAGAGGGGGCAGTGGCAGTATGGTGGGGGCAGGGGCTATAGAGGTAGCAGGGGTAGTATGGTGGGGCAGGGGCTAAAGAGGGGCTGTAAAGGGGGCAGAGGTAGTATGGTGGGGAAGTTTGGAGGGCAGGGGCTGTAGAGGGGGCAGTGGCAGTATGGTGGGGGCAGGGGCTATAGAGGTAGCAGGGGTAGTATGGTGGGGCAGGGGCTAAAGAGGGGCTGTAAAGGGGGCAGAGGTAGTATGGTGGGGAAGTTTGGAGGGCAGGGGCTGTAGAGGGGGCAGTGGCAGTATGGTGGGGGCAGGGGCTATAGAGGTAGCAGGGGTAGTATGGTGGGGGCAGGGGCTATAGAGGTGGCAGGGGGAGTATGGTGGGGGCAGGGGCTATAGAGGTGGCAGGGGGAGTATGGTGGGGGCAGGGGCTATAGAGGTGGCAGGGGGAGTATGGTGGGGCAGGGGGAGTATGGTGGGGGCAGGGGGAGTATGGTGGGGGCAGGGGCCGTATGGTGGGGGCAGGGGCCGTATGGTGGGGGCAGGGGCCGTATGGTGGGGGCAGGGGCCGTATGGTGGGGGCAGGGGCCATATGGTGGGGGCAGGGGCCATATGGTGGGGCGGGGGCAGGGGCCGTATGGTGGGGGCAGGGATAGTATAGTAGGCGAAGTATAGTGGGGGCAGGGGGAGTATGGTGGGGGCAGGGATAGTATGGTGGGGGCAGGGATAGTATGGTGGGGGCAGGGGGAGTATGGTGGGGCAGGGGGAGTATGGTGGGGCAGGGGGAGTATGGTGGGGCAGTATGGTGGGGCAGGGGGAGTATGGTGGGGGCAGGGGGAGTATGGTGGGGCAGGGGGAGTATGGTGGGGCAGGGGGAGTATGGTGGGGCAGTATGGTGGGGCAGGGGGAGTATGGTGGGGGCAGGGGGAGTATGGTGGGGGCAGGGGGAGTATGGTGGGGGCAGGGGCCGTATGGTGGGGGCAGGGGCCGTATGGTGGGGGCAGGGGCCGTATGGTGGGGGCAGGGGCCGTATAGTGGGGGCAGGGGCCGTATAGTGGGGCAGGGGGAGTATGGTGGGGGCAGGGGGAGTATGGTGGGGGCAGGGGGAGTATGGTGGGGGTAGGGGCCGTATGGTGGGGGCAGGGGCCGTATAGTGGGGGCAGGGATAGTATAGTGGGGGCAGGGGGAGTATAGTGGGGGCAGGGGCTGTAGAAAGGGGCTGAAAAAAAAAACGTTTTGATTTAAAAAAAAAAAAAAAAAAAAAAAAAAATGCTTCTTCCCCACCCCCTTCCCCTCCTAGAAGCTTACCTTGGGCCAGGGAGGGAGAACCTTTCAACTGGTGGTCGGCTGGAGCTGCAGTCAGGACCGCTGGGGAGTCTGGGAGCAGAAGTCCCGCCCCCTTCTGACATCATCAGAGGAGGACGGCTGACTTCACTGCCAGGCTCCTGCTGTGTGCTGGCTGCAGGGAGAGAGGTGAGATTACAAATCCGAGTCTCCAGCCAGTGGCAGGAGATTCGGATTTTTGCGCCCCCCTCCTCTGGCGCCCTAAGGCGGCCGCCTGTGCCGCCTTATGGACGCGCCGGCCCTGCGCTGAGGTACTCGGTAGACTGGAAGCAGTCAGACGGGACATACGCACACTTCTACTGGATGACACAGCCAGAGCCATGACATGGTCCAAACGGACCTATTTTGACAAAGCTAATAAAATGGATACACTATTAGCCAGGACGCTTCGGCCCAGGCAACAACGGACTCATATTACGGCCATCAGACACCCGGACGGTACGACAAAAACGAAACCGACAGACATTGCAAAGGTATTCGAAGAATACTATAAACAATTGTATAATCACTCACCGCACGAAGACTTAATGGGAGGCCAGGAGGACCAAGGCATATCACGCTATCTCGACGGATTGGGCTTGTCTAAATTGTCAAGGGACGCTGCCGGGAACCTAGCTGCGGCAATCAGTACTGAGGAGGTGGATAAGGCCATATCGAGCCTAAAGGGGAACAAGGCACCTGGCCCTGATGGATATGATGGCTCATACTACAAGGCCTTTCGGGAGGAGCTAGCGCCTCACCTGGCGACGCTGTTTAACTCCTTAAGACAGGGAGGACGTTTGGGCCCTGACATGTCGTTAGCTACGATCGTATTATTACCCAAACCAGATAAGGATGCACGTCTACCTGAAAACTACAGGCCTATATCGTTGATCAATCACGATGTGAAGATCCTGGCCAAAATACAGGCGGACAGACTGAACCCACTTTTGACTACTCTTATCCATGCCGATCAGGTGGGGTTCATACAAGGCCGACAATTGTTCGAAAACACCAGGCGAACGGTTGATTTGATCTGGAAACAAGTAGCGACGAGTGCACCCTCCCTGATAATATCTATAGATGCCGAGAAGGCTTTCGACAGGGTTAAATGGAATTTTCTATTTGCGGTGCTGGCACACCTGGGATTCCCGGATGAGTTCCTGCAAGCCACGAGGGCAATGTACCATAACGTTAGGGCTCAGATACAGATCTCGGGGGCCCCGCTTAATCCGTTCCGTCTACTTAACGGAACCAGGCAGGGGTGTCCTCTCTCCCCCCTCCTCTTCGTGCTGGCCTTAGAGCCTCTCTTACAGGCGATCCGCAGGCATCCGAATATTCATGGAGTAGAAGTCGGCGGGGAGGAATTTACCGTGTCCGCCTACGCAGACGATGTCCTCCTCACAGTTACGAACCCAATCAAGTCGATGACAGCGCTTCAGAGTGTTATAAGGGAATACGGGGACTTATCCGGATACAAAGCAAACATTCGGAAATCCAGTGCGATGCCGGTAGGTATGGCGGCAGAAGAAGTGACTCTGATACAGAACACTCACCACTTAAGGATGGAACCACACTCCCTCAAATACCTGGGAGTTTACTTGACGGCAGATCCGAACCGACTGTACTCTAGCAATTACGAACCCATGCTAAGGACTTTGATGAGTGATATGGACAAATGGACCGATAAATCTATCTCTTGGCTGGGCCGTATTCACTCCGCCAAGATGAACATCCTCCCGCGCATACTTTTCCTGTTTCAAGCCCTTCCCATCCGCATCACGAAATCCCAATTACAGCCGCTACAAAGGGCGATCTGTAACTTTGTGTGGCACAATAAGCGGCATAGAATAGCCAGACAAATCTTGTATAGGCGCAAAGATAGAGGGGGATTGGGGCTTCCAGATTTGTATTATTACTATTTGGCGGCCCAATTGGCCCAGGTGATTATGTGGCATTCCCCTGTGGGAGAGAGGAGATGGGTGGAAATAGAATCTTTGATGGTCGGTCTTGAGGTCCCCCAATTCACGATGTGGGTCCCGAGAGAACATAGGCCCATGATCAGAGCGACATGCCCGACCATCCTTAATTCTCTACGATTATGGGATGTGAACTGCACCAAGTTCAGACTCACCTCATCTCCTTCCCCTATGACTCCGATACTTCGGAATCGAGCATTTCCACCTGGTATGGCCCCAAGGAATTTTCGCAATATAGAAAAAACCGGGGTGCAACGGTATTACCAACTTTACCGGGAGGGGGAAGTGATCCCCTTTCAAGACCTCCAACAAAACATCCACCTGACTCCAGCAGATTATTTTAGATACCTCCAGATACGGGACTTTGCTAGGAGACCAGATATTACAGCGGCGGCCAAGGGCCAGTTTACCTTCTACGAGAAATTATGTAGAGATGCGTCTGCCCCCAAGGGGATGATCACCCTCCTATACGCGCATCTTAGTACAGAAACTAAAGAATGGGGTAGACTGACGTACATTGACAGATGGGAACAGGACTTAGGGGAAGAACTAGAAGGTATAGAATGGCAGGAAATCTGGGAAGCAACCAAGAGCGCTTCTATATGCGTCACACAACAAGAACAGGCATGGAAAACCATGCTCCGATGGTATACTACCCCGGCCATCTTGCACAAAATGCACAAACTAGATTCCGATGATTGTTGGAGGAGCTGTGGTTTCCGGGGTACATACCTTCATATGTGGTGGGAATGCCCGACGCTCCAAAGATTTTGGAAGGCTGTCGAAAATCTACTGAGGCAGACATTTGGCAGGCCCCTCCCTTTAGACCCTTGGATTTATCTGTTAAATAGAACTATAGAGGGATGGTCGAGGAGGGAACAGAAATTGGTGCGGACAATCACCTTGAGTGCGCGTAGAACTATAGCAGCGGCATGGTTAACACCTGGAGGACCGGAGTTCGGGGGGGTGATCTCTAGGATTAAGGAAAGCAGGATTATGGAAGATCTCACTGCTAGGATGAGAGGGACCATAGCGGCCTTCCGAAAGGTTTGGGAACCGTGGGACAATAGTGCCCTAGGCAAAGGAGATACTTGAGGGGATGGGATCACGATCACTGCTTGAAGGGTCCATAGCTCGTTCGCCCTCCCTCCTCCCCCCTCCCCCCTCTTTATTCCTTAGACCTTCTTCCTACTCTGTCTCCTTTCTTCCTCTTTTCTTTTAATATTTTTCCACAACCCTCGATATATGAGGGCGTTCTCTAGTATTCTGTCTCATATACTTGTATTGTCTCAGCTCCTATGGAAGTGGTTCCTTCCTTGTACAAACATGCGTCCTAATGGAGAGATGGGGATCCCTGAGGCTCATCCTACTTTGGGTAGTCTATGGGTTATAACTTGGGGTACAGAACCTGTCTAGTGGTACAACACAAATGTACAGAGGAAGTAGCCTGGGATTCCGGATGTGTATACTCTTTAGGACCGAGATACCATTTAAGCTCTGGAGGAGGTTATCTTACACTGTATGCTAATACACAGGTTTTATCATAATGCCTCTCCTATTTAACAATAAGGAACTTAACTGATGTTACTATAAAATTGAAAAACCCTCGATGGGGGGCAAGTGATACAGAAGGCATAAAGTGGGTTTTCGTATGTGCTCAAAGGAGTGATTTTGGTGTTTAACAGTATGTTCCTTTATATATTGGCTTCTGCGCAAGCCCATAAGTTGTGATTTTCTTGCCTTCCCTATCAAGTGCAAAAATAAAGAATTAAAAAAAAAAAAAAAAAAATGATTTAAAAAAATGAAATACCAAAAAAAAAAACCTGAAAGAAATTGTTTGAATTGATGAGCTGTAAACTACCTCAAAATAAGACACAGGCTCGACAAAACATGATGCCAGAATTCCAAGCTTGAAAACTGAAATGAGTAACTCTCTAATTTCATCCTGTGACATTACAAAAGCCTGGCAATGTCTACATGGGATGTACTGCCATCCTGAGGAGCTAAATACAACTAGTTTTTAATACTACTGTAGCATAAATCCGCATTACTAAATGCACAGCAAAACGTGTGTAGGTGAGAAAGAATTTTTTATTATTATTTATAAAGCACCAGACGAGCTGCAGGCTACATATAACTTACCACCACCGGACCACTAATGTTGTTAAGATGGCACTGCTAAAAAGGCATTCAAGAATCGAGAAAAAATGCATAAAAAGAAACTGTCTCCCTTGAAATAAAATACCAGGAAATATGTCTTTTTTACCCCTTAAGGACCAAACTTCTGGAATAAAAGGGAATCATGACATGTCACACATGTCATGTGTCCTTAAGGGGTTAGGTAAAAGTGGTATCCATCAAATATTTATAATGCTGCTTCACACTCAATATAGTGGCTCTAAACTAAACAATATCAAAATAAGCGGAGTGCAAAACCTCAGAAATAGGTGCACCATACACTACATATATCAAATGATATACCTATGTAGGTTATTTCAATTGCTCACGAGTGGAATCATCATAAAAAGGAAAAATAGATAGCATATAATAGCGCAATACATATAGATAGGTTGGTAGTTGCTAAATATGTAGTAGTACAATGTATAACTAGTATACTTAAAGTATTAAAACAAGCTTATTCCATACATTTATACATAAAAAATACACATAGTGTATAGCTGATTACAAGATTGCAGTTAGTGAGCGTATGAGGGCTGAATGCACCGCTACTCACGAAAGCTTGTTTGTGTGTGGTCTTTCAGAGTGGGGTAGGTTGAGGCAGTGATTGCTCAATTGATGAAAGTCTCCTGTCTCTCGCTCAGCACTGCAATACTTCCGGCAGCTCCGAAACACTTGTCGCAATTGTAAGAGCCTACGTAAGTATAATCTTTGATATTTGTACTGTATGGTGCACCTATTTTTATATTTTTACATTTCCTCTGTAACCTGCAGATAACTGTGCAGAAATTCAATTTCAATTTTGTGTTTGTTGCCCAATACTTGAGAGCTATACACCAGAAATCATTTGTGTTTCATAAACCAAAACTCTCATTGTGTGCAGGGCTAAGTTCTTCCAGGAAAAACAGCGATCTTTGCCTTTATTTGAAATGCGACAATGAACACAATTTACTGCCAACCAATCATAAGTCAGCTGTTGATCTAGGTACTTTCCAACTTGTTGAACTTTGTTATCACACAGATGTAGTTGAACTAGAAACAGATTTATAAGAATAGTTTACTCTGTAAAACAGAAGTGTATCTATAAATGAAACATTTAATAGTGATACAGTAGTCAATAGGTTTACGAATGCGGAGCTCAGCCAGGAACTGAAACAGAGCCCAGTCATCAGGAACTAAAACAATACAAAACCCAAACAGTGCAGCACTTTTATTAAAGTTACCCAAATATAATACAAACGTATGGAAATATACCATTGATTAATACTATGAATACAGACCAGGTGTGTGTCATTGTGTGTACACTGTGTTTGTAGAGCAGTATGTCTATACTGTATCTGAATGTGGAGGGTGTGGGTCATTATGGGTATAAAGGAATGTGTGTGCCTGCCATGCTTTGGCAGCTCTCTAATTAGGTGACGATGACGACAAAGTAAGTGTCTCGTGAGCTCTGGCCTGAGCATCGCTGCGGTTTATCACAGCTATCCTCTGACACTTCAAGTGCAGGAGCTTGCGAGGCAACCAGGGCCGCCATCAGGGGGTGAAAACCATGACCCGGGCCCCACGTGTAGCGGAGGAACCGCAGCTGATGGGGCCCATCGGGTGGCCCACGCACTTAGGGCCACCCAATGGGCCCTATATCTTCAGGGGCCCAGTCAGCGCTGTGGCTGTGTAATATATTAAAAAATATATATTATTTTAAAATATATATATATATTATTTTTTTTTTCACCGCAAGTGCTGCTGGGAGGAAGTGATGGCTGTTGGATGGATAGAAAAGGTAAGAAACCAGAGGAAATTAGATGTAGGTGTGTAACAAATCTTTCCTGGTAAAATATTTTATAAATAAATAAATGTATGTCAGTATGTATGTATGAATATATGTCTGTATGTATGTGTCTGTATGTATGTCCTTATGCACGTGTGTGTGTCTGTATATCTGTGTATGTCTCAGTATGTGTGTGTCAGTATGTATGCCTATATGTGTGTATGTCGGTTTCAGTATGTTTATCTGTTAGTATGTATGTATGTATGTGTGTGTGTGTGTGTGTGTGTGTGTGTGTATCTGTGTCCTTTTGTATCAGTGCGTGTTTGTATTTGTATTCCTGTGGGCGGGATTTGGAGGCAGGCCTCCGCGGGCCCAGAACCTGAGCTGAGTTAGGGGTCCCCAAATTTCTGGTGGCGGCCCTGGAGGCAACTATCTCATGTTCTGCAACTCTGCACCCGGCGGAGTTGCATACTGCATAGCTAGCCCACTGGACCTCAAGGGACACCACTAGATCACCAGGGAATCGATTAGTGAGCCCGCTTCCTGCCCAAAAAGGGGGGCAAATGCATTTTAAAAAAAAAAAAAAAAAAAAAAAGGTACTACAGATGGTAATCAATATAGTGGTGAGAGCAAACAAAAAAAGATTTATTTTACCACAAGTAGTATATTCAAATCTGTAAAAGACATGAAAAAATACCATAGGGTAATACAGTAAAACACAAATATTTATAAAGCCCAACTTGGT
Organism: Pelobates fuscus; assembly: GCF_036172605.1. Taxonomy (NCBI): domain Eukaryota; kingdom Metazoa; phylum Chordata; class Amphibia; order Anura; family Pelobatidae; genus Pelobates; species Pelobates fuscus. Next base: position 131,586,259 of record NC_086317.1, read on the forward strand.
CTCACTCACATGGTGCTGAGCCACTCAAAATAGCTAGCTCACACTTTGAAGCTATTCAAAAAAAAGAATAAGGTGGATGTTCTCTGGAACCTGTTAAGTGCAGCCTCCAACCAGGTTTTCAAGACACTCCCTGCAACACTCTGCCCCCTAACCATGACACTGATTTCACATTTTTTTCCTGCTAGTGTCTTCTTAAGTGCTAATATTAGGCATGTGCATGGGGAAAATTTTTGGTTCGCTTCGGCATTCCGAAATTCAGAATTTTCGCAATTCGGGACTTCGTCAATTCGTCAATTCAACACTTGGGAACTTCGGCACTTCAGCACTTCGGAACTTCATCAGTTCGACACTTCGGAAATTCGGCAATTTCGGCACTTCAGCACTTCGGAACTTCGACACTTCGGGACTTCTATTGCAGCCGCTTAGTAGATAACTCCCTAATTCCCACGGTATTAGGGAGTTATCTACCAAAAGGCGGAAAGTCCTAAATTGGTCTTTCAGACACATTTACTAATACTAAGTAAAAATGACTTAGTATTAGTAAATTTTGCGCCTACTCGCTATACCGCGAGTAGGGGCATGTCTAGTAAACAGTGATCAGCCTGTGGCTGCTCACTGTTTTAAAAAAAAAATAATAATACCCCCCTGTCGGGAAGGGTCCCTAAAATAAAATGATGGGGGGGCCTTTTGTCCTCCCTCCAGCCCCCACCCCTGAGCGGTGGGTGGGGGCCCTAAATACTAATAAGGGGGGGACCTAATGTCCTCCCCCCTGGCCCCCACCCCTTAGCGGCGGGTGGGGGTCCTAAATTTGAATAAGGAGGGGGACCTAATGTCCTCCCCCTGCCCCCACCCCTGAGCGGTGGGTGGGGGCCCTAAATACTAATAAGGGGGGGACCTAAGGTCCTCCCCCCTGGCCCCCACCCCTGAGCAACGGGTGGGGGCCCTAAATACTAAAAAGGGGTGGACCTAAGGTCCTCCCCCCTGGCCCCCACCCCTGAGCGGTGGGTGGGGGCCCTAAATACTAATAAAGGGGGGGACCTATTGTCTTTACCCCCCGGCCCCCACCCCTGAGCGGCGGATGGGGGCCCTAAAAAATATGTCGTCCCCCCAGGTGACTAGGGGTCCCCAAACCCCTAGTCACCCCCTTCCCCCCCCCCCAAAAAAAATGATCCCCCTACCTACCCCCCTCACCCTAAAAATAATGAGGGGGGACCTTTAACTAAGAACCTGTAAAAAAAAAAAACTTACCATTCGATGTTTTCTTTCTTCTAAAATCTTCTTTTTCAGCCCCAAAAAAGGCCAAATAAAAAATCATAAAAACCGACGCAAGTAAAAAAAAAAAAAAAACGAGCGCAAAAAATAATAATCCTTCTTCACCCATGGAGGGCTCCGCGCAGACTGAGCTCTGCAGGGTGGGGGAAGGCTTATAAAGCCTTGCCCCGCCCTGCAATTAGGCTCAGAGCACTCTGATTGGTGGGTTTAAGCCATCCAATTACCAGATTTTACTAATTACATGACGTAAAGTCATGATTTTATAAAGGACACGGAGGCGAATATTATGCTTATCTCTTTCTTTATTATACCTCAGCAGCAAAGAGAAGGTATAAGATATTCATAGAAAAAAACTCAATAAGAACAGGTTCTCAAAGGGTTAACATAACATTCCACCCTTAACCAATAGGAACAGTCCTCTTGTCCATAACCACCCATGTGACCTTTCCTCTCCCTCTTTCTTTGGTCATGCCGAAGCTGGATCATCATAACTTGAGAAGAACAATTTGGAAACTTTATCCCTTGTAATGAACTCTTCTATGCAACTGAACTGTAGAAGTTATCCGTTTGAACTGTGCTGACAACTGGTCATCTGAAGGTTTCGATATTAGATCTTCAAGCTGAAATGGGATAGAGAAAAGAGGTGGTAAAATATGGTCTCGCAACTGTTTGCCACATTGGTATTGTTTAACTCTATGTATTCGTTATCTGTACAGATTAACTTGCCTGTTGTATGTGCTATGGTATGTAATAAAACTTATGGTACATAATCGACAAACTCAACCTTACCTGCAATGTCAGGATATATCGGGTGGGCATACAATTCTGTCTTACAATTGTTGAAATGACATACTTACCGGGTGGGCGAATATTCGCCTCCGTGTCCTTTATGAAATCATGACTTTACGTCATGTAATTAGTAAAATCTGGTAATTTTATTAAAGGACACGGAGGCTCATATTATGCTAGTTCAAAGCTGTGCAATGACTGTCGATGATATGTGGCCTGTGGGGTGAAAATAGTAATCCTTAAAGGTGGACTCACGGGACCAATCCGCTGTCCGCAATAGGTCTTCCAACCTGCATCCCAAAGTGAACGCTTTGGACGCCATAGCTCCCCTGGTGGAGTGTGCGCCATATATGGACGTGTCTATATTAGCGGTGGTCATTATCCACTTCACCCATCGGGCTATTGTTACCGAGGATACTGGTTGGTGTGGCGTGTTGATGGCCAAAAACAGTTTGTGGTGTCTCGGATTTCTAAATGCCTGTGTCCGTTTTTCATATTCCTTCAGGTAGGCTATTGGACATAGGTTTACGTTATGAGGGAATGCTGGGTATGATATTGATGAAATCGTTGTTTTGGTACGTCTGGATATGTTAAATGTTACTCCCGTTGGGGTGAACGAGCGTGCATCAACGTCTAGTGCCCGAACATCCGAAACTCGTTTGCATGAGATCAGGCAGAAGAGCATGGCCAGTTTTGCTGATAGTTGTTTCAGTGTGAGAGAAGAGTTCTGTGGCCATCTTTCTAATAAGTTTAAGACTAGGTTCACGTCCCACACTGATGTGTATCGGGGTTGTGGGGGTCTGGAAAATCGAACCCCACGTAGGAGTCTGCACACCAGTAGGTGTTTGCCCGCTGGGGATCCTTCCCAGCCTTTGTGTCCAGCGGAGATCGCTGATCTGTAAACGTTGATCGTCCGATACGCCAGGCCTTGGTCGTATAGGAGTGTGAGGAAACGTAACATATAATTCACAGAGGCACATACGGGATCCACTTGTTGTTCCATGCACCAACCACTCCAGGCGTTCCAGGCCGTACTGTAGGATCTCCGTGTTCCTGGAGCCCAGGCTCCCGCCAATAGTTCGAGAGTCGTCTGTGGAACATCTGGTATGACCCAGGGTCCCCTGAGAGGAGCCACGCTAGCAATTTGAGTTGACCCTGCATCACCAGTGGATGTGGATTCCCTTCGGGATCCGAAAGTAGGTGTGGATGCTCTGGTAGCAATCTGGGAACATCTATGGACATCTCCATGAGTGAAGGGAACCAAGGCTGTGTTGTCCAGAATGGTGTTATGAGGACCATGGATGACCGCGAGCGGTCGAGGTGTACCAATGTTCGTGCCAGTAGAGCGAATGGAGGGAAAGCGTATAGTCTTCTGACCGGCCATGGATGGAGGAATGCATCCGTAGCTACTGCTTCTGGGTCCGGTCTCCAACTGAAGAATTTCGGAAGTTGAGTATTCAATCTCTGGCAATCCCGTAGGTATCTGGAGTTCCAGTCTGCTACGGTGTTCGAGAGTCCCGGAATGTATTCGGCTTGAACTGATATGTTGCGTTCCAAGCAAAATTGCCAGAAGTCTGTGGCTAAGTCTGCCAGGATTTTGGATCTGGTGCCGCCGAGGCGGTTGATGTATTGGACTGCTGATATGTTGTCCATCCGCAGAATGATGGAGCAGTGCGTTTTGGGGCCCAGGAGGCTCTTCAGCGCGAAAGAGCCTGCCATAAGTTCCAGGCTGTTGATGTGTAGTGCCTTTTCCGGTTGGGACCATCTTCCTCCTGTGGAGATAGGACCACAACGCGCTCCCCAGCCCCACGTGCTGGCATCGGATTCTATTATGCAATCTGGGGTGGTGCCGAAGATTGCTCTGCCATTCCATGCTTCCATGTGCTGGAGCCACCACCTGAGCTCCTCTTTGGCTGTGCGATCAAGTGGCACGGAGTCTGAATAGGAGTGACCCGATTGTAGTTGTGCTGTTTTCAGTCTCTGCAGGGCTCTGTAATGTAGGGGGCCCGGGAAGATTGCCTGTATGGAGGCTGAGAGGAGTCCGATTATTCTGGCTAGTTGTCTCACGGTGAGCGTTGGACGAGCCAGCGTTCTGCGAATCTCCTTCTTGATAGTCTTGATCTTTGAAGGTGGTAGGCTTAGGGTCCCTTGGACTGCCTCTATAGTGAATCCTAGGAATTCCATGGACTGGGAGGGGATTAAAACCGATTTCTCCCAGTTGATTAGGAATCCCAGGTTGTGAAGGAGGGATAGTGCCCAGGATAGATGTTGTTGAAGTATAAGGGCATCCTGCGCCATGATCAGCATATCGTCCAAATATATGATCATGCGCACCCCTCTGCTGCGCAGCAGTGCCACTACCGGTTTTAGCAGTTTTGTAAAGCACCATGGTGCTGACGAGAGGCCAAATGGTAGGCAGCGGAACCTCCATGTCTGATGGTTCCATAGAAACTGGAGGAGGTGGTGACACTCCTCTGCGATGGGGATGGTAAGGTAGGCATCTTGGAGGTCCAGTTTGACCATCCAATCCCCCAGCCGGAGAAGGTCTCGTAGGCAATGGATCCCTTCCATTTTGAAGTGGTGGTATCGTACGAATGTATTGAGAGGGCGTTGGTTGATCACTGGCCTCACGCCGCCGCCCTTTTTGGGAACCAAGAACAGGTTGCTCAGGAAGCCTGGGGAGTGAGGCGCGACCTGGTAGATCGCGCCCTTCTCCGTCAGTGTTTCGATTTCCTTCGACACTAGTTCCCTGTCTTGGGGGGCAAACACCATCCGCCTTGGTATAGTGTATTGTATCGGGTTTTGCACAAACTCTATGTGGTACCCTAGCACTGTGTTGAGGATCCAGGCATCGGACGTGAGTCTTTGCCATGCCCCGAAAAATTGGGATAATCTGCCTCCCACATGTGTTATACCAGAATAAGGTAGGGGAAGAGTACTTACCATAAGGCCGTCGGCCGTAAGTGGCACCTCTGTGTCCTCTGGACTGCCATGATCTGCCCCTGACAGGAAAGAAGGGTGTAGGATTCCTGGCTTCTGTCTGTGGGAACCTGGATGTAGTGGGGCCTCGGTAGCCCCGGTAGGAGCCCCGTGAAGAGCGGCTGGACAGACGGCCCCGATGTCTGCCAGCCCCCCCAAAAACCTTTGGTGAGAACACTCGTTTGAGATTTGTTTGCGCCTTGTCCAGGGCTGCAAATGTGCTCACATAGGTACCCAACTCTTTCACAAAATTGTCTCCAAAAAGGAGGCCTTTTGCCTGTGTGCCAGCTCAGATATGGCCATGTTGACCAGTTTCGGGTCGATCTTCATGAGGATCGCCTTTCGCCTCTCTGTGCTTAGTGCAGCGTTGGAATTGCCGATGAGGCAAATAGAGCGCTGTGCCCATTCTCGAATAGCCAGGAGGTCTACAGGTGTGTCACCTGAAAGTGCCGCTTCGACCATGTCGAAGATTTTTGCGCTGGGGCCCAAGGAGTCAAGCACCTTGTCCTGGCAGTGGCGCAGCGAATAATCCAAACCCTTTTTGGCCTTCCATCCAGCTTTGCCCAGGAATTGGGCGATTTTTGGGTCCACTTCTGGTGTGGCACAGGCCATATCAGGGACCGTCGGGCGTGGACATTCTGCCCTTAGCTTGTTCCTGGTATTTTTATCCAGGGGTTTCCTAATCCTGGCCGCAATATACTGGGCCACATGGTCAGCCGGAAACCATTCGGTAGACCTAGGATGTTGTAGGTCGTCCGGGTTAAAGAGGGGCTCGCCCTGAGGGTCCAGGATGATGGAGTCATCCTTAGCCGCCTTACCCGTGTTGGTAGGGTTTGCTGCCAGGCTGCGCTCCGGAGAGTTCTCCGATTAAAAAGAGTCTATTTCTTCAGACTCGTTCAGTACCTCCTCCAGTTCCGAATCAGAGTCGGATGTCTCAGTTTGGGCCTTAGCCCGTTTCCATTTCCTCACCGTTTTTGCCCGGTGGGAGGCTCGTTTACGTGGGGGCCCCACGTCCTCATTAGTGACAGGGCGCAACCTGTCCGTCATATGTGTTTTGGAGGTTCGTCTGCCCACGTGGTGGGTCTTTTCAGTGGCCTTGCGACCGGTGAGGGAAGCAGGCTTGTCATCTTGGGCCTTGGGGTGGAGGCCGCTAGGGTTGGTATTAGACGCCAGGATGGCGTTACTAATGGATTGTGTCAGGTTGTCTGACATTGCCCCCATAGCCGTTTATATGGCCTGTGTGACCGACTTGGCCATGGTCGCGTCCAGGAGCGTATGGAACTCCTCCGAGTTCAGCTGCTCCATGGAGGCCGCGTCCTCTCTCTGTGGTGAGAGTGGGCGCGTGGCAGGGGACACCTGGAGCTTGGTGTTCTTGCTGGCAGTAGTAGGAGTGCCAGTCTCCTGGGCTCTGGGGTTCAGCATGCTAGATAAATAGGCTGAAGGGAGTGAGAGAAAATTGTGTAATATTCAGTTTGCACAAGCAACTGAATAACCACAGAGTGTATGTGTAACTATTGTGAATGTACACTCAAACTGTATATATACACGGAATTCTGATAATGTGGCTGGTTGGGAGTGATAGGACAAGGCACAAGCAAAAGACTGTTAGCTTACCGAGTGTTCCCTCCGGAATGGCCGCAAGGGGGCACTGGTAAGCTGCAAGTCCCAGCCAGCAGCCAATCCGCGTACTCCCGCCCGCCCCTCAGATCACAGGGGAGCGTCGGGAAAAAGGCAGGAAAATCCTGTCAGCCGTTAGTGGTAATGGCTGTCGCTCTGTGCGGCTGCCAGTGCGCGTGCGCGAGCGTTTACCGGCCGCGAAACGCTTGCGCCGGAGAAAACGGTCGCGGAGAGCGCTCAGGGGGGAAGGATGGGATATGGAACGGGTAATAAACTACCCGGAGCGGAGAGGGAGGGGGTGGGTTTACCGCCTGAGGCGGTAAACCGCTGAGTGAAGAAAAACCCCAAAGCGTGTGGACACGCTGGTTTAAAGGGGTATACCTAAGGAGGAAAACTGTGGAAAAATACATAAACAGTACATAAATTCAAGCAAATAAGCAATAAAATTCCTCTGACTAGAGAGAAGAAAATTAGGTGTTACTTAGCTGAGGCAGCAGCAAAGAAAGAGGGAGAGGAAAGGTCACATGGGTGGTTATGGACAAGAGGACTGTTCCTATTGGTTAAGGGTGGAATGTTATGTTAACCCTTTGAGAACCTGTTCTTATTGAGTTTTTTTCTATGAATATCTTATACCTTCTCTTTGCTGCTGAGGTATAATAAATAAAGAGATAAGCATAATATGAGCCTCCGTGTCCTTTAATAAAATCAGAGTACTCTGACAGGTAAATGAAGAGACTGACAGGTAAGTCTCTACATTTACCTGTCACAGCACTCTGATTGGTTGGTTTGAAATCCACCAATCAGAGTGCTCTGTGTCATTTTACACAGCGTGGGAAAGTTCTTTGGAATTTCCCCACGCTGTGTAATTTGACTCATAACTCTCTGATTGGGTGAAGAAGGATTTTTTTTTTTTTTATTATTGCGTTGGTTATTATGATTTTTTATTTGACCTTTTTGGGGCTGAAAAAATAAGATTTTAGAAGAAAGAAAACATCGAATGGTAAGTTTTTTTTTTGTTTTTTTTACAGGTTCTTAGTTAAAGGTCCCCCCTCATTATTTTTAGGGTGAGGGGGGTAGGTAGGGGGATCATTTTTTTTGGGGGGGGGGGTGACTAGGGGTTTGGGGACCCCTAGTCACATGGGGGAGACATTTTTTAGGGCCCCCACCCGCCGCTCAGGGGTGGGGGCCGGCTGAGGACAATAGATCTCCCCCCTATTGGTATTTAGCGCCCCCACCCGCCGCTCAGGGGTGGGGGCCAGGGGGGACATTAGGTCCCCCCCCCTTTATTAGTATTTAGGGCCCCAACCCACCGCTCAGGAGTGGGGGCCAGGGGGGAGGACATTAGGTCCCCCCCCTTATTAGTATTTAGGGCCCCCACCCACCACTCAGGGGTGGGGGCCAGGGGGGAGGACCTTAGGTTCCCCCCCTTTTTACTATTTAGGGCCCCCACCCGCCGCTCAGGGGTGGAGGCCAGGACATTAGGCCCCCCCCCTTATTTTACTGTAGGGCCCCCACCCACCGCTCATTATTTTTAGGGTGAGGGGGGTAGGTAGGGGGATCATTTTCCTTGGGAGGGGAGGGGGTGACTAGGGGTTTGGGGACCCCTAGTCACCTGGGGGGGACTTTTTTTAGGGCCCCCACCCACCGCTCAGGGGTGGGGGCCGGGGGAGGACAATAGGTCCCCCCCTATTGGTATTTAGGGCCCGCACCCGCCGCTCAGTGGTGGGGGCCAGGGGGGAGGACATTAGGTCCCCCCCTTATTAGTATTTAGGGCCCCCACCCACCGCCCAGGGGTGGGGGCCAGGGGGGAGGACATTAGGTACCCCCTTATTAGTATTTAGGGCCCCCACCCACCGCCCAGGGGTGGGGGCCAGGGGGGAGGACATTAGGTACCCCTATTAGTATTTAGGGCCCCCACCCACCGCTCAGGGGTGGGGGTCAGGGGGGAAGACATTAGGTCCCCTCCATTATTTTACTGTAGGGCCCCCACCCACCGCTCAGGGTTGGGGGCCAGAGGGGGGCATTAGGTCCCCCCATTAGTATTTAGGGCCCCCACCCACCGATCAGGGGTGGGGGCCAAGGGGGAGGACATTAGGTCCCCCCTATTGGTATTTAGGGCCCCCACCCGCCGCTCAGGGGTGGGGGCCAGGGGGAGGACATTAGGTCCCCCCTATTAGTATTTAGGGCCCCCACCCACCGCCCAGGGGTGGGGGCCAGGGGGGAGGACATTAGGTACCCTATTAGTATTTAGAGCCCCACCCACCGCTCAGGGGTGGGGGTCAGGGGGGAGGACATTAGGTCCCCCCCTTATTTTACTGTAGGGCCCCCACCCACCGCTCCGGGGTGGGGGCCAGGGGGAGGACATTAGGTCTTTCCCCATTAGTATTTAGGGCCCCCACCCACCGATCAGGGGTGGTGGCCAGGGGGGAGGACATTTGGTCCCCCCCTTATTTTACTGTAGGGCTTCCACCCACCACTCAGGGGTGGGGGCCAGGGGGAGGACATTAGGTCCCCCCTATTAGTATTTAGGGCCCCCACCCACCGCTCAGGGGTGGGGATCAGGGGGGAGGACATTAGGGCCCCCCCCCTTATTTTACTGTAGGGCCCCCACCCACCGCTCCGGGGTGGGGGCCAGGGGGAGGACATTAGGTCTTTCCCCATTAGTATTTAGGGCCCCCACCCACCGATCAGGGGTGGTGGCCAGGGGGGAGGACATTTGGTCCCCCCCTTATTTTACTGTAGGGCTCCCACCCACCACTCAGGGGTGGGGGCCAGGGGGAGGACATTAGGTCCCCCCTATTAGTATTTAGGGCCCCCACCCACCGCTCAGGGGTGGGGATCAGGGGGGAGGACATTAGGGCCCCCCCCTTATTTTACTGAAGGGCCCCACCCACCGCCCCGGGTGGGGGCCAGGGGGGAGGACATTTGGTGTGTCCCTTTTTTTTATTGTAGGGCTCCCACCCACCACTCAGGGGTGGGGGCCAGGGGGAGGACATTAGGTCCCTCCCCCCTATGTTATGGCTATGTTTGTATACTTTTTATTTAAAATTGTATACAATGTAACATTTTTCTTCTTTCACTGGATAAGTATATTAGTACTTAGGCAATACTGTGCTTCGGCACTTCGACACTTTGGAACTTCGGCAACTTCGGCAATTCGGCAATTCGGTAATTTCGGGACCTTGCAATTCGGCACTTCAGCAATTCGGACATTCGGAAGTACCCGAATTGCCCGAAATTCATCCGAATTCATATTCGGACCAAAATTAATTGCACATGTCTAGCTAATATCTGCAAAACCTGGCATGGGGACCACTAGTCACCCATGGGAATGGAAACTTTACAGGTCTTGACATCTCCGGAGACCTTTAGGGCCATACATATTAGGGGTTAATGTGAAGGGGAAGGAAGAGGGGGTGAAAAATGCATCTTTGCTGTTGTAGCCAAAAATCCTTCCTTGCACCGGTTCTGTATGTAAAAGAATATGTTTGATTTAGCTATGGTTTTCTGGTTTACTACTTGAAATGTAACTAGTTGAAGATAATTAAAAAACTTTTTGCCCATGAGCAGCATGTCTGGACAGTTTAATAAAAAAATGTGAGGGTTTTCAGTGTTTTTGTCCAGTTTATGTTGTGTATATTGGTGTGATCTTGGTTACTAACCTTGTCTTTGCCACTTTAATAACATTCTCAAATCTCTAATAAAGTTAATAAAGTTAGGGAAGAAGAGGAATACAAAAATAAAAGTCCTACACTCACTCCCATCACTCCTGGGCGGCAGCAACGACCACAGTACACATCAGCTCCAATACATATAGTAAAAAACAAAGAAAAAAGGCTACTTTCGCTCTCTCCTTAATCCCTATGCATATTTAAAGGGACACTATAGTCAATATATAAAAGCAAGAAAGACAGGTCCCCCAGCCTTCTTTCTTGCTTTTATATGAACTTGCCATAAAAAAAAAATCAGATTAAGTTTTAATTATAAAACGTACCTCCGTTCCAGCGCCGAGCTCCCCGCTAGGCCACGCCCCCTTTTTGTCAAAATGACGAAATCGCAGGGCCCAATAGGACGCTTCTCGAGAAGCGTCATCGCGATGTGGTGCGCATGCACGGTTTCGTGCTGCACCAATCGCATTCTTCATAGAGCTATCTGACTGACAGCTCACTTTCTATACCCGCCCCCCTCCTCAGCCAAACTGTGTATGCATATAAACACTATATATAGAGATCTCTATATATATATATATATATAGTGTTTCTATGCAAACACACAGGTAGTAACAAATTAGACATATACACACAGGGCCGGCCTTAGGCATTTAGACGCCCTGTGCGAAAAATCTTCACAGCGCCCCCCCCTCCCCCCCCGTCAGCCATGTATGCTGTAATGTTTGTGTTGTCTGTGTATGTGATAGTAGGTGTGATGACTGTGTGTGATATGTATGCTATGTGTGATATTTGTAATGGGTGTATTAACAGTGTGTGATATGCGTGTATTGGTTGTATGTGACACACACACACACACACACACACACACACAGAGTCAGATGACCATACACACACACAGGAAGACATCCACACACACACACACACACAGGCAGACAGTCAGTCATACACACAGACACAGACAGTAATACACACAGACACACACAGTCATACACACACACAGACAAACACGCAGACAGTCATACACACAGACACACACAGGCAGACAGCCATACACACAGAGGCAGTCATACACACAGAAGCAGTCATACACACAAAGGTAGACAGTAATACACACAGACACACAAAGGTAGACAGTAATACACACAGACACACAGTGGCAGACAGTCATACACACACACACAGACACACAGAGGCAGACAGTCATACACACACAGACACACAGAGGCAGACAGTCATACACACAGACACACACACAGAGGCAGACAGTAATACACACAGACACACAGTGGCAGACAGTCATATACACACACACACAGGCAGACAGTCATATACACACACACACACACACAGGCAGACAGTCATATACACACACACACAGGCAGACAGTCATATACACACACACACACAGGCAGACAGTCATATACACACACACACACAGGCAGACAGTCTCACACACACAGACACACACAGGCAGACAGTCAGTCATACACACAGACACAGACAGTAATACACACAGATACACACAGTCATACACACAGGCACACACAGAGGCAGACAGTCATACACACAGACACACACAGAGGCAGACAGTAATACACACACACACAGAGGCAGACAGTCATACACACAGACACACAGAGGCAGACAGTCATACACAGACACACACACACAGGCAGACAGTCATACACACAGACACACAGAGGCAGACAGTCATACACAGACACACACACACAGGCAGACAGTCATACACACAGACACACAGAGGCAGACAGTCATACACACACAGACAGTAATAAACACAGGCAGAGAGTCACACTCACCTGACAATCCCACAGTTACCTGTGGAGTTCATTGTGGAGGCAGTGCAGCTCCTGGTGACTGTTTGGTGGGGAAGCAGGGACTCCTTCCTGCTTCCCCTGCAGCAGTTTTGCGGTGCTTTTAGCTCCGCCCCCGCCGCACGGTAAGCTCCGCCCCCGCTGCAAATTTAAAAAAAAAAAAAAAAAATATTTTTTTTTAAATCCCGGCCGGCTGTGCGGCCGCACGGCGCCCCCTGCTCCATGGCGCCCTGTGCGGCCGCACAGCTCGCACACCCCTAAGGCCGGCCCTGTATACACACACACTCTTTCTCCATCCATATCCATCCATCCCCATCATCCATCTCAATCCCCATCATCCATATCCATCCACTCCCATCATCCATATCCATCCACTCCCATCATCCATATCCATACCCAAATCCATCCACTCCCATACCCAAATCCATCCACTCCACTCCCATCATCCATCCTCACCCACTCACCCTCAGTCACCCACCCACACTCACTAAATAAGTTTACTTACAGTTTGAATCCTCCCCTCCTCCTCTTTGGTCTTCAGCCTGTCAGCTCAAGCCACTCCGACGCAGCGCTGACAGCCTCAGTACACAAAGCGCGTTCACAGTGTTTTGTGTGCTGATAGCACGTCTGAAGTATTCACCCATGCGTGAATACGTCAGACGTGAATAAAGCCTTTTTAGGGCTTCTGAACTCGGAAGTCCCTCTGGTGGCCATCTGGTTGACTGCAACAAGAGGTGTTCCAAGCTTCCAATGTAAACACTGTATTTTCTATGAAAATACAGTGCTTACAAGAAAAAGGCTGCAGGGAGCTGTAGCACTCACCTGAACAACCTCATTAAGCTGAAGTTGTTCAGGTGACTATAGTGTCCCTTTAAACAAATGGAGGTAATTTAGTTACTCCAATGGCCACTGGAGGGAATGCCCGCCTGCCAATGTCAAGGCAGACCCCACTAGACGGGTCCTTCTCTGACCCTTCACCTTGTTTCCTTGAGCTTCTGGCAAAGATATCTCTAATGAGACAGAGGGGTATTTTTTATATACATCCCTATATACTTATTAACCCTTAATAGGGAACACATGGTATGGGCGGCAGCATTGTAACCTAGCTGTGTGATACAAAACTTCTTGCAACGGTTTCAGACAAGAGATCTGCAGCTTTTGCAAGCTGCTCTTAGATATGCCCACAATGCAAAAATGTGTAATTATATGCATGCATGCTTTCATTGCAGTATATCTACTAAAAGGTGATTTTTATTTATATTCATCTGGGCAATGGATGTCCATTTAAACTGAGCACTAAAAAGTGTAAATCATGTACACAAAAATGTTCTTAGTATGCAACAAATTAACCACTAGAGGTCATTGTTTAGCAATATTTTATACACTGTGTAAGAAAGTATACACGGGTCTCATTTACATCAGTTGGATCAATTACGTGTCTACAAACCAAGAAAAGTGAAAACTCACATTTTGTCCTCTCTCAAAAAGTAGGGTCACTACTAGGTTTCTCATATCTATATGCTGATAGACAGCATATAAAAAGTGGTACCCAGCACTATGTAACAGTCATATGCTGAAGGATGGATCAAGCTAGTTTATATGGGATTCTTCACTGTGACAAATGTGCTTATCTCCTTTCAGATACACATGAATGCTGTACTACAGGGCAGTACTTCTTATATATCCATCCTGTAGAAGTGAATATGCGTCTAAGTAAACATGGTGATTCGTACAGTCATATTATTATATGTTCTCATATTTGCAGCAATTCCCATGTGGACTTTAACACGGTTATAAATATTTTATGTACAAGTTATCAAGGAAGAGTATTAACAGAAAAATGCCAAAATTATTTATTGCACTTACAGTAAGGAAAAAAATTGCAATACCTGTGATATTTAACCATGAATCAGTTACAAGCAACAAAAGATTGGCTAAGTGATAAAGTCCTGTGAAATTATTAGTACTACAAATCCGTAGCAAATAAAAATGAAAAATTCAGGTTAAAATATCTGATAAAATCCCTACAAGCCCCTCATGTTACTTGTTTTATACCATCCCTCTTGCATTATTGACCATCTCTGTAACATTGGCAATACTAATATTGTAACCACATTACCATCTTAAACATTATCCATTAATTATCCACCCACTCACCCCCTCTGTGTTCTTAAACCAATGATTCATCAGCATTCAGTAACCAGTTTTCAATTAATAGAAAACTTACTTCTAAAAGTCAAAGAAAAAAACAAAACGTATAATAAGAAACCACCAACTCTGACCAGTTTCCCAGTCCCGGCTGCTGAAAAACATCCCCACAGCATGATGCTGCCACCACCATGTTTGTGGGGATGGCGTTCTTTGGGTGATGTGATGTGATGTGTTGGGTTTGTGCCAGACATAGCGTTTTCTTTGATGGCCAGACCAGAGCACCTTCCTCCATACATTTTGGGAGTCTTCCACATGCCTTTTCACAAACTCAGAACGTGACATTTTGTTTTTTGCCGAAAGTAATGGCTTTCTTCTGGCCCAACTCTATGGAGCGTACGGCTTATTGTCGTCCCATGTACAGATAGTCCAGTCTCTGCTGTGGAACTCTGCAGCGCCTCCAGGGTTTACTTAGGTCTCTGTGCTGCCTCTCTGATTAGTGCCCTCCTTGCCCGGTCCGTGAGTTTTGGTGGTTGGCCGTCTCTTGGCAGGTTTGCTGTTGTGCCATGTTCTTTCCATTTGGTTATGATAGATTTGATGGTGCTCCTAGGGATCATCAAAGATTTGGATATTTTCTTTTATAACCTAACCCTGACTTGTACTTCTCATCAACATTGTTCCTTTGTCTTCATGGCAGTGTTTGGTTAGTGGTGCCTCTTTCTTAGGTGTTGCAGCCTCTGGGGACTTTCAAAAACGGTGTGTATATGTAATGACAGATCATGTGACACAGATTGCACACAGGTGGACATCATTTCACTAATTATGTAACTTCTGAAGGTAATTGGTTGCACCACAGCTTTTTATGGGCTTCATAGCAAAGGGGGTTAATACATACACACATGCCAATTTTCTGTTTTCTATTTCTAAAAATAGTATTATGTATAATTTTTTCTCATTTCACTTCACCAACTTAGACTATTGTGTTCTGATCCATCACATAAAATTCAGATTAATAAAACATTGAACTTAGGGCTGTAATGTAACAAATTTCCACAAATTTCCCTAATGGCCACATGTCATAACATTCTTACAAAGGACTGAAACGTTGTTCTTTTTAATGCATATCAAATACAATTTTGGATTTTAATTGAAGACAGAGCGTGCAGCTTCCTCCCTCCTTCATTTGGATACTCAAGGCCCTGGCTGGCACCTGGCATTTGGAGGTATAATGTTGGCCTGTGTGCATGATGGACCACACCCTAGACGTCCATTTGAACGCTGACGGTGCGTGGCATCAAGTAACCAACAAGCAAAATGGCGACTCTTCCTTATATACAGTCATTAGTAACAACTTGGTTTTAGAAGCTATTCATTTTTGTTTATGATTTTGGATCATGATATACCACAAGCACTAACAATGTTTATATAATCATCAGTTCAATTTATTTTGGAACATAATTATTTTTACTTTGAAGGGAAGTTTAATTTACATATTAGAGGTGGGAAACCTGGCCGACGGATGCTCCTAGTGCTTACTGAGGGCTCCAATCACTTCTCCAGACACCATAAGCACTGTAGACCCCACAGCCGCCGCAGCATGGTTAGGGTCTCGCCGTCTCCAACCCACCCTGGACCTTCAAAAAGGCTCCAGGTTCCAGTGGGTGAACCTCTCTTCCTCCAGCGAGTCAAGCAGGAACAGCTTTTACAAGAGCTAGTGATTATCCAAGGGAGTATAAGGAGTATAGCAATCCCTGGTAGTGATATAGCAGTTTCCCCCAATAGGAGACAAGACTCTAGATTGAGGGTAAAGCAAGAACTCAAGTTTAATGGGAAACTCCAGCGCCAGGAAAACAATCCGTTTTCCTAGCACTGGAGGGTCCCTCTCCCTCCCACCCAACAATCCCCGGTTACTGAAGGGGTGAAAACCCCTTCAGTCACTTACCTCGTAGCTGCCTCCTCCTCCGTGCCGCTCCTCCCTCTGATTCCGTCGGCCGGTGGGGCGAGACTGATCCCGCCCACCGGCCGAGGAGACCTAATGCGCATCAATGCCGCGCATGCGCATTAGCGCTCCCCATAGGAAAGCATTGAAAAAAGATTTTCAATGCTTTCCTATGGGGAAATGAGCGATGCTGGAGATCCTCACACAGCGTGAGTACCTTCAGCAACGCTCTAGCAAGGAAAATCCTTGCTAGAAATCAGGAAGTGACCTCTAGTGGCTTTCTAGTAGACAGCCACTCGAGGTGGAGTTAACCCTGCAAGGTAATTATCGCAGTTTATAAAAAAGTGCAATAATTACATTTGCAGAGTTAAGAGTAGTGGGAGTTGGCACCCAGACCACTCCAATGAGCATAAGTGGTCTCGGTGCCTGGAGTGTCCCTTTAATGGAGGCACATTGCCTTTTATGCAGGTTTCCCAACAAGTGTAACGCCCAGGTGGACCTTGTTGGGCACAGGGACAGAAAAGGAATAAACCAATGAAAAGTAATTAACTGTAGGACACTCCCATAACACACATACAATCCCTCCCCTCTGCCTGTGATATAATTAAGACAGATAATGTATTAACTTAATTATCCCCAGGTAGAAAAAAATCCACATTTATATAAAGTCCAATAAGTACCCCAAAATACAACATAACCCCTGATAGCCCTGATCTGGGTGAACAACATATCCCAAAATCTCCCAGATCAGAGCAGAGGTTCAGGAAATTCCTGGAAGTCTCTTTTGACCGACCGCACGCATGGTTTCATGCCCAAAACAGTTCCAGAGAATCAGGGCTTGCGGCCGGTATAGTTCAGTAGTTTGCAAACGAACAAACTACCGAACGGAGTCAATAGTCTTACCCTGGAGCTTGTTAACTTCATCCAGACGAATGATCTCACCGAACAGTGCTCTTCTAAGCTGAATAGAAACGAACACAGGCGATGATGGAAGCCCAGTGGTGTTCGGGAGTTTCTTTATCCAATTTCAGCTGCCTGCGTTCATGCAAACAAGATGGCCACCACCTCGTGGTTGTTCATAGGAATCGTGGCCACCCAGACGAACAATTAGAACACTGCGGTGAGAAACGTTCCAAGTTGTTAGTAGGTGTTAACAAGTTCCAGGGTGGTCTCTGTTCGTGCGGTTGTTCGGTAAACAGAGCATGTTTGAAGTATATTAGCCAGTTCTATTGCAGCGGCCATATCACAGGGTAGGAGGCTGACAAACAGGCCCCTCCAAAAACCAGCGGCGAGGTCACTTACGCCACAATGGATAATTGTGCAATTATTAAAAAATACGATTATTTTAAATATGCATTCATCACACAGTACAATAGTGATCATTGGAAAATTTAAGAAAGTTTGCAGGATCCAGTGTTAGGTGTTTTATTGCCTAAACAAGCAACACTCATCTATAGGAAAAATCTAAACTTGAAACAAAGGTTGGCAGCCAGTTATGCCATTAAAAATAAAAACAATGGAATAGTTGACAGCTACAAAGGTTGTATGGGTCCTTGCTGCCGGCCCATTAGTGATGGGAGTGAGCGCAGGACTTCTCTTTTTGTATTTGTATTTACTTTGTATCACACAGCCTGGTTACAATGCTGCCGCCCATCCCATGTGTTCCCTATTAAGGGTTAATAAGTATATAGGGGTGAATATAAAAAATACCCCTCTCTGTCTCATTAGAGATATCTTTGCCAGAAGCTCAAGGAAGCAGGCTGAAGGGTTAGTGTTAGGACCCGCTTAGGGGGGTCTGCCTTGACGTTGGCAGGCGGGCCTTCCCTCCAATGGCCATTGGAGCAACTAAATGACCTCCATTTGTCTAAATATACATAGGGATTAAGGAGAGAGGCAACCTTTTCTTTTCTTTGGTTTTAGCTACAAAGGTTTAGTGGATGTCATAGGTGTAAGGCATGCTCCACTATAAATTTAGGTAAGACTAACATTTTTGCTAGTACCATCACTGGAGAGTCTTTTCATATTAAATCTGGTATTAGTTGCGACACTGACTTTGTGGTATACTTACTGCGGTGTTCGTGTGGCAAGCAGTATGTAGGTCATACCAAGAAAAAAGGTCTGTATGTTAGAACATATAAATAGAATTAAAAAGGGTCTTGTGGGGGGCGGGGCCTGGCCACAATGCTAGAAGGCTGCGTGCAAGAGGAACTCCTGCACAAAGAGGCCTATTTTGCTGAAAACAGTCAAAACATTAACCATCCAGCGACAGATAATCGTGATATATTTGACAAACAACTGCAGGACCTGGGTATACACCCAAAATAAGGTGATTTTGGAGTTCTTTGGAGGGAGGGCTGCTGCTCCTGTGACTGAGGCCTACTCGAACAGTGAGCAGGTTGAATAGCCGCCGCCCTGCTCCTTTGCCCAGGGGAATCATACAGGCTCTACAACACTACATCTTGCTGGCCCCCCTGTTACCTCCCCCTTTGGACCGGTGGAGTGTTATCCCGGACCCCACTGGGGAAGCTGCCGCACTCACCTGCATCTGCAATGGAAAAAAAACTGTACACAGAGGCAATTAGGCCTGTTATACAAGATTACGGTGCGACAAGATGTAGCCAACTCAACCCCGCAACTAGCCACTGACTTTACAAAATACGACCGGCTGTTCGAGCGCTTCTGGGAAATGTTGCATCAGCAAGCGAAGGCACACTTACCTCTCTACCATCAACAATCCAGAGACCGCCACCTTCAGAACGCCAGGCTGGGAGAATTAAGTTTTAAAAGTGCCTTCCCAGGCTGGGAACCAAACAGGGTGGATGCCCCCAACGATGCCCACACCCACAGAGGGTATTATGGCAGAGGTGCCAGCAATGTCCAAAGCCGCGGCTTCACTGGGAAAAGGCAAACAGTGGAGCTGTAGTGCAGATTCCTGTGAAGGCAGAGTGCTGGCGTGATGTGGTTCTGGGGTTCTCGTGGGTCTCCTTTGAACAGATCAATACCTATGTGCCACTGCTTATCAAGGGGATAGGCCAATTTATTATCTTTCTATATATACACCTGTTTATTATACTCTCTTTTTCTTTGTGCCTGTCTGTGCACAATGCCACGGATTCCCTGTCAAATTACTTTTATGCAAACTTATTGAGATGGGAGCCCCCAAGTGGCTTATATATACTCAGGCATGTTAATCGTTAAGCTAATATGCCTACATTTATCTATGTTTTTTCAAGCTGGATAATACAATTGTTTTATATAATACCATCAGTTAACACTGGCTGACAAGCCTGACCAATCAGATACATGTCTTACACCCTGTTTATTTTTTCATAAGAATGCATGTCTTAAGTTTAATTTGTACCTAGACATGTATGCCCAGCATGAATCCACTTATTCTTACTTTTAAGATATTTGGTAAAAATAAGTACAAATTCATAATGGGTTTATAGAAGATAAAAATAAAATCAATAATCAAAAATTAACCCAAACCACTCTTATTTATTTTTGGGTAGACAGACACACACTATTACTCTGGGACACACTGACAGACGCACAAATTCACTGACTGACACATTAACTCACAGATACACACATTCACTTAGGGGCACACACACACACTCATTACCACCAACACTCACAAATTATTATTTTATATTTTAAATCCACCCAGCCTCCCTGGGAGAGCTGGAGTGGATTACTTACCTGTCCAGTAGGGCTGCTGGTCGGGCGGGCAGGCAGGAGGCAGACAGGCAGAGTAGGCGGCAAGGGAGCTCTGATTTTCCTGCTCAGCTCGCACGCCGTTTAGTGATGCTGGGAGCCGGACTGACATCATATTCCAGCTCCCGGCTTCATTAAGTGGCAGGGAGGGAGCTGAGCAGGAAGCAGTGGCGTAGCGTGGGTTGTCAGCACCCGGGACAAGGCAAGTAATTTGCGCTCCTTAACCCGTGGATTTTAGCACTCGAGTCTCTTCCACTAGATTAAAGAAACCCTTACCCCCCAAGCACATGACTGTTCGAATGTGATCGCCGAGCAGGCTAATAAACTCATTCTGGCTCTGTGGAGAGAGATAGGACACAATGTAACCATCTGTGCGTTGTACTTTGTGAAGATGTTGTTTGGCAAATTTCCACAGTTACCATCTGTATTTAAATCTTCAGAGTGACCACGTTAGGGTAAGGTTTGCCTGGCTAGATACAGAATACAATCAAGTATTCTGACTAAGATTGCCTTCCATTTTTCAAATGACCTCTGTTGTGCAAGCTGGGCAGCAGCATCAATAGTCTCCTGTTTATGCAGCCGCATTTCTAATTCTTTCCATATTGTAAATGCACTCAAGTAATATGAACTGCGCTCATGCTCTAGTAATCTAGGGCTTAACTTTCTCCATGCATTAAATCCACTTGACTTTCCAAATGAACTTTTCCCTTTAGCCTTCTGAAAAAGCATGCAAGGAAAGCAATATGCAGCATTGTTTACAGGAGAAAACACCAACCATGTCCTTAACATAGTCTCACCATTGTCCAAATGTATGTAGAACCAATCCTTGGAAAATGACCTGCCATTACTGTCTCTTGGAAACCATGCATCCTTATTCTGCAGTTCCTCTGTCCCTCGCCTGACAAGTTCAGTTTTCATGGTTTCATCCATGGTTTCAGGCCAATAGCCAATATCAGTATAAACTTTTTGGTCAATATTTTCTGGCAGATTTGGCTGAGTATAAACATCCTTAGATGAAACTGTCTCTGCTTCTAATGCAGGAACAGGAATGTCTACCGACACAAGATCAGGATTATGAGTCTCCTGTGGTGCTGCTGATGGTCCCGCTGTAATTTCAGCAGTACTCACCAAAAACCGGTGAAGGCTTCCAGCTAACTTAGCTTGTTGCTCTGTCTCTATCTTTCTCCTTTTCCTGCCTTGTGCACCAGATTCTTTTTTGTATGGCATGATATAGGTGTAGTATTCTGCTAAAATTCTAAAAAAAAAAAAAAAAAAAATCACTTTCTTGCCTTGCTGCACTTTTAGCACCCCTTCATTGTATAACCATTTCTTTACTCTTAACATAATGTTTATTCACCTTCATGCCTATTGCCTTACTCTTTCAGCAAAAAACAAAACAAAAACAAATTAAGGTTGCTAGGCCTAGACCCACTGGCTTACATCAACTTATGTTGAGCTGGAGCAGCTACATATGGATCGAAATCTGTCTCGTCACTGTTAAACTAACCAAACTTCAATCCATCTGGTCAGCTCAACATGCCAGTCTTGACCTGCAGACCGGGAACATCCCAAAGAAACTTCAGTTTGGGAGATGCTCTGCTAGCACTACACAGCCAGCCCACTGAGCCCAGTACTACTCCAGTCAGTCCTGACTCCTACCTTTTTTTTCACCGGCTGTCCCGGACCCGATCACAGCAGTCAGCAGGCTAGGTTTTCTCCTCCAGGTCCTCCTAGGTTTTCCTCCTGCAGCGTCTGTCACCACTGGCTCCCTCTCTCCTCTCTGGCCTGTGTCACCTGCAGCCGCTGCCAGCTTCTTCTTGCTGCTGCCGGGGCTGGTCTGGTGTGGTTCTCTCCCGCGCTCAGCGCTGCGCTGGGCGGACGCTGCACTGTCCCTCCCCCAGATAGTCCCTTGCTCTCTCTTCGCATCCACCGCACCGCACGCCTGGCACCCCCCCCCTCCACAGTGGGCGGCGACCCGGCGGCTCGGATCGGATTCGCACAGCCAGCACTGCAGAGAGAGTGAGTAAGCCAGGCAGGGGCAGAGAGCTGCGAGTGCGCCCCCCCCCCCAGATGTTGCGCCCGGTGCGGCCGCCCCCCCCCCCCTACACGCCCCACGCTACACCTCTGGCAGGAAGAGCTCAGGTGAGTATGCTCCCTCGCTGCCCGCCTCGGCGGGGGCTCAAAAGTGGCAAGCTGGCCAGCTCTTGAGCCCCCCAGGACACGAGGCAAGCAAGGGATCTGCCTGGGTGTTTGAGGGCAGCTTTTTTTGCCGCCCCCTGCAAAGTTCCGCCCAAGGCAGATGCCTTGTTTGCCTCGTGTAAGATACGTCCCTATTCCTGACACTACAGTGTTTAACGAACTGATTAGGTGACCAGCCCCCCTTCGATCGCATTGGAAACATGTTTAAACTTACACCAAAACCAATACATTAAACTGTAGTGGTTCTGGTGATTATAGTGTCCCTTTAATTTTATGAAATCACCCTAGATTCTGACCAATAGCATACATACATGCCAATAGCATACATACAGCAGCGCCTCCTGGTTGCCTGCCAGCCCTCACGATTCATTATATGTATACAGTTTCTGCTCTGGATAGGAGGAAGTGAGACTGTAACTATAAACAAACATACATACATATCTGCCCACTAACAATGGACATTTGTTTTTTAAACACACTTGAAACCATTAGCTGGAGGTGCCCTGCTTTAAATGCCGCAATTGGTAAGACACCACTGCTTATTTATGCATGTTCCTGCCTCTCATTTTGTGTATAGTGTGCAATGTGCAGCTACATGTTTTATAATTATAATTTTCATTTTGCTGGTTTTAAATATTTTCAATTTTTTAAAATGTATTTACATCACATACATGGGCGTCCGCAGGAATTTTTCCGGGTGGGGGGGGCATAATTGTAATGACATCTATGCTTGGCCCCTTTTTGACAGTGTCATGAAGGGGACGAGCATAGTCTTTATCACTTAAAGCCAGGGTGAATAGCGTTTTCACAACTATGGTGTCAGGAATACATGTTTGTATTCCTGACACTATAGTGTTCCTTTAAGCAAATTAAAGGAACATTCTGGTCACCATAACAACTTCATCTAAATGAAAATGCTATGATGCCAGGAAGCCCCTGGGTGCTCTTTCCTTTAAGGGGTTAAACCGCTCTCAAATGGTTTAACCCCAAAGGCTTCCAGTGCCTTACTCCCCTAATCTATAGGCTGCCCCCCCATGCCTCACTCCCCTAATCTATAGGATGCCCCCCATGCCTCACTCCCCTAATCTATAGGCTGCCCCCCCATGCCTCACTCCCCTAATCTATAGGCTGCCCCCCCATGCCTCACTCCCCTAATCTATAGGCTGCCCCCCCATGCCTCACCCCCCTAATCTATAGGCTGCCCCCCCATGCCTCACTCCCCTAATCTATAGGCTGCCCCCCCATGCCTCACTCCCCTAATCTATAGGCTGCCCCCCCATGCCTCACTCCCCTAATCTATAGGCTGCCCCCCCATGCCTCACTCCCCTAATCTATAGGCTGCCCCCCCATGCCTCACTCCCCTAATCTATAGGCTGCCCCCCCATGCCTCACTCCCCTAATCTATAGGCTGCCCCCCCATGCCTTACTCCCCTAATCTATAGGCTGCCCCCCCATGCCTTACTCCCCTAATCTATAGGCTGCCCCCCCATGCCTTACTCCCCTAATCTATAGGCTGCCCCCCCATGCCTTACTCCCCTAATCTATAAGCTGCCCCCCCATGCCTTACTCCCCTAATCTATAAGCTGCCCCCCCCCCCCCCCATGCCTTACTCCCCTAATATATAGGCTGGAAGGGGGGAAGGACAACGGCGCTGGGAAAAGGTATGTATAAAAAAAAAAAAAGGGTTTCTAACCCTTTATTTACCAGGGAAGGGAGTCACAAGGGAGGGGGGAGGCAGAGAGTGATAGTGCCAGGAATACAGCTTTGTATTCCTGGCACTATAGTATCGCTTTCACTAGTTTTAGGCGATGCTGGATGCCCTCATGCATAGCGACAGCCACTACTGGTGGCGTTTCCCCATAAAAGGTAATTATTGCAATTTATTAAGTATACAAGTAAAAATGTGAAAACAAATTAGTTTTTTTGACCCATTTTTTACATTTTGTTTACAAATAATGTTGAATAGATACATAAAGGACAATAAATGAATGCCAATTCTGTTCTTTGAAAAAACAATATATAAGGTGTATGAGGCCACGTAAAAAGAAACCTTAAATTATGGTGGAACAAACACAAAGTGCAAATTCTAATTTTTGTTTGGTTGAGAACATTTACGAAGAACTTACCAACAATTAAATTATTCTTTTAAAGTGTTTACCCATGGTGAATCATAATTCATGTATGTTTGTTGTGAATTACTACAACACTAGTTTCCTATAAAGGAGGAAATATCTCATATTCTGTATGCATACATAATCTGTTGCTCTTTTGTTAGGACCTGAATTCATTTAATTTTTTTTTTTCTTCCCCAATTATGTCTTTACAAGTGATTGGAAATTACCACAGTGCATTGGGAAAGTCCAGTCGAGTGAGTAGGTGGGTGTGTTTTGGTTTATTACTGTACTTAACATGTACCTTTGATAGTCTCTCATTTAATGTCTGAGATGTTATCTCTCATACAGATGTCTAGGAGTTGTCTTTTACTGTACCAAATTTGCTTGTAACCCTACAGCACAATCCTGCATAACATGTTTCATAATATCATTACTAATAAAATTGAAGATAAATTACAATTAAAAAGTGTGTTTTTATGAAGCCTGTTTATATGAATAAGTGTTTGTGTAGGAGATTGTGTGTCTGTGTGTATAAATGAATGTACATGTGTACATGAATGTCAGTATGTACGTGTAATTTCCCCCCCCCCCCCCCCAAAAAAAAAAAAAAAAAAGAAAAAAAAAGTTCAGGGTGGTACAGAGGGAGAACGCAAATTTCTTTAGTTAATTTTATTTTTTTTACAGTACGGGGGTTGGCGTCCCAAACCACATTTCTACGTAGGTATGCCTCTCTTTTCAAGAATTATGAGTAACTTCACACATTCTGCATTAATACAAACATCTCAGGATAGCCCAATCATCACATATCATGTAGATTATCTCCCAAACTCCTACAGATTTTCCATAATAATGACAAGACTGGGACAAGGTTAGCTGGTCTTGCTGCATTTCACTACTACATTATTTCTCTATTAGTTCTTACTTGGGGAAAGCGATTTTTATATACCAACCCTATAATGCAAAGTGCAGATATACAGATGGAAAATTAACTTAAAATTCAGACTAGCATTTGATAGGTAAATAACTTATTTGGTAGTAGATTCATATTTTTATTTCAGGTATAATATAATATTATAAAATTACTCATGATGAATCTCCTAAGACTCGATATAACTGAGTCTTAGGAGATTCTTCATGAGTAACTTCACAAAAATTGTGGAATTTTATTTTTAAAATGGCAGGTAAAAGAATGTAATTTTTTTATGTCCTGTGGTCGAAAATGATCCTGAAATGTGGATTCAACTTGATGGGCAGTGGCGTAACTACAACGGTCGCAGTTGTCATAGCTGTGACTGGGACCATCACTCCAGGATGCCCGGCCGCCATGTTGACCATGCGCAGGCATAACTTCATGGCCAGTGCAGAGCTGCATTAGCCCGCGTAGTACAGTTGCCAGGCGATGGGCATGAGGGGGAGCACACAGCACGGCGCTGTAACCTGCGGGTAACTGCTTGTAAGGTGGGGGAACGGACCGCGGGTACAGGAGCCTCTATTTTCCTCGACCCTGTCTGACATTAAGTGCTCACTAAGAACACTTCCTGTCAGATCGGTTACCGTGGGCCACTCGCCCATACTTCATGGACAAGAGCAGATACAGAGGGGGATTGGGGAAAATGAGACACGTGGTTGAGAATTGAGACACAGAGTGACTGGGGGAAGAATTAGACAAATGGGGGAGAAATTGAGACACGTGGAGGGGATGGGGGAGAGAATGAAACGTGGAGGGGATGAGGAGGGAGAGAATGAGACACGTGGAGGAGATATGGGGGAGAGAATGAGACACGTGGAGGGGATGGGGGAGAGAATGAGACACGTGGAGGGGATATGGGGGAGAGAATGAGACACGTGGAGGGGATATGGGGGAGAGAATGAGACACGTGGAGGGGATATGGGGGAGAGAATGAGACACGTGGAGGGGATACGGGGGGGAAAATGAGACACGTGGAGGAGATACGGGGGGGAGAATGAGACACGTGGAGGGGATACGGGGGGGAGAATGAGACACGTGGAGGGGATACGGGGGGGAGAATGAGACACGTGGAGGGGATACGGGGGGAGAGAATGAGACACGTGGAGGGGATACGGGGGGAGAGAATGAGACACGTGGAGGGGATACGGGGGGAGAGAATGAGACACGTGGAGGGGATACGGGGGGAGAGAATGAGACACGTGGAGGGGATACGGGGGGAGAGAATGAGACACGTGGAGGGGATACGGGGGGAGAGAATGAGACATGTGGAGGGGATACGGGGGGAGAGAATGAGACACGTGGAGGGGATACGGGGGGAGAGAATGAGACACGTGGAGGGGATACGGGGGGAGAGAATGAGACACGTGGAGGGGATACGGGGGGAGAGAATGAGACACGTGGAGGGGATACGGGGGGAGAGAATGAGACACGTGGAGGGGATGAGGGGGAAAGAATGAGACACTTGAAGGGGATGAGGGGGAGAGAATGAGACACTTGAAGGGGATGAGGGGGAGAGAATGAGACACTTGAAGGGGATGAGGGGGAGAGAATGAGACACTTGAAGGGGATGAGGGGGAGAGAATGAGACACGTGGAGGGGTTGGAGAGGGAGAATGAGACACATGGGAGGACCAGGGCAATTTACCTATCTATGGATGGAGTTCCTGCTCATACATTCAGGGCCACAATGGACCTCCTGAGACAACTGTTCAGCGAGCAATAATTTCGAGACATTCCTAAATGAATTTGCTACCACATTCGCCTGACCTTTCAGCTCCCAATTACTTCTTGTGAGAACATCTGAAAGATTGAGTGTTCGTGAAACAAACCGTGCATTTGTGCAGCTCAAGAAAAATATCCATTCAGAAAAGCCAGCATAATCCTCAATTATAAAAGTGTGAATATAAAAGTGAAATTGGCACTTTTAGAAACCGTCACAAATTTGACAGACTCCAGACACATAAAGCACTCTAGCAAGCTGAAGTGCTTTATGTGTCTGGATTCTTCTTTTAGCTTTGAGAACTATCTTATCACGGAGCTCTGTGGTAAGAAAGCTTCTGTAATAAAACATTTTATAATTCGAATATATTAATAATATATTAATACACGAATGCATATGTACAAAAATGTGTGTGCACACTTCCTTATTTAATTCATAAATAGTTAAATTGTCACGTTTAATAAAACAAAGCTGAATCTTTTCACATCCTGAATAAAATATGAAGGAAAAAAAAAAAAGTCACAATCCTTGAAATCATAAATAACCCCTAGACACATCTAGCATCATATATTATTTAAAACTTTGTGGTTAAGTCATAGTTTTCGAGCTAAAGTAAACAAGCCAGCAAGGAATCAGGTTTACCTATCAGAGGCAATAACAACAGGTGAAAACAAATAAAACTGGAATTACCGGAAATGGCATCCTTGTTTTCTACACCAACACAAGTATCAAAATCATTTAGAAATGGCTTCTGAGCGCTTTCTGTAAACACGACTAGAAAATCAACATATCCTTTTACAGGGTAAGTAGACATAGATAATAAGGAAGTGCTGTACTGTAACCTTGTATGGAAGAGGGTAGTCTTCACCTTTTGTAATGTGGGGAATGCACAGGTAGGCGGGCTGCTTATCTACTACTACCTGCAATTAGCAGTCTATAAATAACGCCCTGAGCTCAGCCTGCTTTCTAATGGTAACTGCTGGAAGCCGAATTAACAGTCAGACAACACTGAGACTCTAAACAGCTCACTTGCTGAGACTCTAAACAGCTCACTTGCTGAGACTCTAAACAGCTCACTTGCTGAGACTCTAAACAGCTCACATACTGAGACTTGATCAGCGAACGTCCTGGGACTCTGCAAGGTAAATGTTCAGCTAAGTGTTCTATGGATAAACGGGCTGGATTGCTCAATGGAAGTGATACAAAATGGAAGGTTAACAATAACAGCCATAAACTATATCCGTTGTATGATATATGTGCAGTGGTTCCCAACTTTTTCTGTAATCTAGACAGGAACTCAATAGGGAATTTCCAAATCCTGGACTGTTGGCGTGTCAGGAGGATTAGGATGGAAACTGCGCGCCATAAACTGTTATACCAGTTGTAATGTTTAATCTATAGTGCATATTGCATAACTAGAAACTGGTCTCCAAACTGGGATGCAGTGAGCTTCCTCTCTAAAGGAAAGTTTCATTTATCTCATTTACCACTGACACGAGCAGATAAACCATTTTTTGTGGTGATTTGATTTTATTATTATTTTTTTCAACTATCTCCATAAAGTAAGGGGTTAAACTGATTCATTAATAGACTAAATATATTTATTTAGGAAAATCCCTCCATTGTTTTTTTTTTTTTTTTTTTTTTACATTCCTTTACTTAAATTCTTTATTGACTTCTTAGCCTATCTAAGAACTACTAACAACTGTAAAGCAGCAGGATCGATTTTTTGTTTGTTTGTTTGTTTTTTAAAACGAATTATTCTGAATTCTATTAATTTTCACATACCACAATATATTTCTACAGAATTTTCACATTTTTGGCAAAAAGACAGAATCGTGAGTCAGTTATTCTAACTTGGCTGTTTTGGGTTACAATTTGCAATCCTCTTTAATTATCCACCATTAACGATTGCTGTTTAGTGGGTAAACTAAACAAATTCTGTTTGAATTGTTGTAACTTTACAGCATCACTAGGTTGTGCAAAAAAAAAAAAAAGTCCATATATATTGTTTATACTGACAGGGCCGTCTTTAGCGCGGGGCAAACGGGGCAGCTGCCCCGGGCCCAGTTGCTCCTGGGGGGCCCAGAGCAGCTGCTCCGTGGGCCCCGCGATTTGAGTAGCCCCCCTTGGACCCGGTGGTGCGGCTGCACAGAGCCGCACCATCCCGCATGCTAAAGAGGGCCCCCGGGTGGCCCATGCACTAAGGGCCACCCGGTGGACATGTGCCAGCAGGGGCCCAGTCGGGCGCTGTTACGCTTAAACAGCGCGACCGGGCCCCTTCCTGTTCGTCAGCCGGCTGGGAGGAAGTGAGTGCCGCGAGTCACTTCCTCCCACCGGAGATCAGAGCCGCACAGGAGGAGAAAGGCAGGGAGGAGGGGAGTTTAAGAGGAGAACTCCCAACTGCCTCAGCCTGCCACTGTTCCCCAGGGAAACCACCCTCCAGAAAAGGTAAGGGTGGTTGGAGGGTGGCTAAATGTATGTCAGTATGTTTGTGTGTGTGTATGTCTGTCTGTGTTTCAGTGTATCTGTGTGTGTATATCAGTATGCCTGTGTGTGTCAGTATGTCTGTGTGTGTGTCAATACTTCTGTCAGTGTGTGTCAGCATGTCTGTGTGTGTGTGTCAGCATTTCTGTCTGTGTGTCTGTCAGCATTTCTGTCTGTGTGTGTATCAGTATGTCTGTCTGTGTGTGTGTCAGTATGACTGTGTGTGTGTCAGTATTTCTGTCTGTGTGTGTCAGTATGTCTATGTGTGTGTGTGTCAGTATTTCTGTCAGTGTATGTGTCTGTGTATGTGTGTTTGTTAGTATGTCTGTCTGTGTGTGTCAGTATGTCTGTGTGTATGTCAGTATGCCTGTGTGTGTCACTGTGTCTGTGTGTATGTCAGTATGCGTGTGTGTATCAGCATGTCTGTGTGTGTGTCAATACGTGTGTCAGTGTATGTGTCTGTGTGTGTATGTATGTGCGTCTGTGTGTGTGTGTGTGTGTCAGTATGTCTGAATGTGTGTCAATATGTCTGCCAGTATATATTTGTGTGTCAGTGTATGTGTGTGTCAGTATGTATCTGCGAATGTTTTAATATGTCTGTCTCTGTGTGTGTATGTGTCAATATGTCAGTGTGATTGGGGGTTGGGCGTAATTGGGGGGTTGGTTGATTGAGAGGGTCGCAGGGCCGTGGGGGCCCAACAAAATTCTTTGCCCAGGGTCCTATTCATATTAAAGACGGCCCTGTATACTGATGAAGTACAATGACTATAACCTTTCAGCTGTTAATAGGATAAAGTGAATTAAATTCGTAGCTGGACAGCCACATAATAGTGACTACTGTTTGTTACATACTTAAACTCGAACTATACGAAGAGGCTTTGTCCAATGCCTAATATTCCAGCAGGAAGGGAATATCTAGGTGTAAAGTATATCCTGAGGCAAACAAGCTCTTTTTACCCAACTCCATTTTATTTACCATGGAACAATGATACTTTGACAATGACAGAAACTTGAAATGGTTTGACACTTGTATACTAAACACCAAATTGAAGTGAATTTCTTTGGAATGCTGATTTTCAATTCACTACAGTTTAGTTAATAAACCCCTGTGTCCTGAACAAGTTGCTGAGATACTGCTACTGTAGTAGCTAAGTAAGCTGATGAGTAGTGTGGCTTTGGTATAATTGTAGAAAGTCAAATTATATATCCAGTTTGCATATATGTTCTATAATCTGTGTGTGTAGTATGTATATGTGGAGGGGGTATTTTTGGTGCAAAAATTGTATATGTATATTTTCTGTATGTAGAAACAATGCAAATGTTTTGTGTGTCAAGTTGATAAGAATGCAGTTTCCTGTTGTGTTTTAGGTACCTAACAATAAGAGAAGGTTCTTGTGAAATGAGAATCTGCCACATTGTTTGAATATAAAGATAACATGAAGGTGACAAATGCCCATGTGCTAAATAATTCCACTTCCCCAATGGTCATTTGCATAAAAAAAAACTACTGTGAGAAAATCAAGCAAGTTTGCATTCTGCTTGACGCAAATGGTAAATTTGTTACTGGGGGTGGACAAATTCCTTTTATATTCATTTAGTAGAGGACGTTTGAGCTAAATTAATCAAATCTAAAGTGAGTGAACAAGTGGTTTCCTTTAGTTTTGTTTACTAATAATGTTATTTAATGGGGGTACAGTATGGAAGTCCCCAGGAGATCAAACAAAAAATAGCCTCCAATGATATATCTACAAAGTATTACCTTGGCATACTAGAGATGTTTCCGGATATTGAAAAACAAGATTTTGCAAGTCGTGGTGTTTAATTCTATATTTTTTTTTATTTTTTTTTAGATCTATATTAATATGCTTATCTGTTTTTATTGCAGAAGTCTGGATAACTTGTTTGTGAGCTGCTTAAGATCTCAGTCAATAAAAATAACTTTTTATTTTTGTGTCTGATATAGGGATTTGAGTACTGGCCAATTTAATTAAAAACTGGCATGCAACAATACATGGTTGCTTTACATTCTTATTTTAATGTTGGTGCTTGTTATAAAATTTCATAAAAGATATATATTTTTTTATTATTTTTCTTCAGAACAGTGCAACCAGTAAATGTTATTGCATGGCTATTTTGTTATAGGAACATGTATTTGCTTTCAGTAGGCAAACAAGGGAGGTTATAGCAGAAAGCTTTTGCCAGTGTAGGTGTTTGTAAACACAGCATGACTACAAGTGAAATGTTGACAGGTGACCGCTTCAGCAGAGGATCAGTGACACAAGTCATGAGATCTTTCATTAAATTGTCACTTTATCAAATGACTGACCCTAAATATTAAGAAAGGGTTTTTACATATGCACATGTTTGTATGTGTCTAATATAGCTTATAGTAAATACAACATGGTTTTAAGTAGTGTAGAATAAAAGAGAAGTTTATTTTCTCAGGTTTCTTTTATTTTTTTATTTTTTTTTTTTTTTAATTGTCTATTTCCTATTCTGGAAATCCCTTTCAAATTGTATTATGATGGTTTAAATGATTCACAATTCTCAGAAATTTTAAGACCCAAAATGGCCAAACTAGAAAGGAAAAAAAAAACTCCCAAGCCAGTAATGCGTCCAGTTCAACTATTTTGGTCTTCTGTTTGAAATTCCCATTGAATTCCTGACAATTCTCACGTTGGTGAAAAATGCTGCATGTGTGGTAGCTTCCAAGTATCACTTCAGCTGTTGCATATCTAGATCATCCACAAATTTAATTCCGATCATAAACACGCACAACTTGTAGCCGTTTTCTATAAATGAATCCCATAATGGTTTCTGAAGGAGTGGTTAGACATTAAAGGTAGTAACTGGAAATGTAAGGGTTAACTCGGTGCTCATAGTGTTCCTTCATGTTGGGTTAATGATAAATACGCCACTAAATAACAAGTGTTTTGTACATTATTACACATAAGTTCACTAATATCATATTTTACATTGCTATAGCAGAACACAATGGATAAGGCAAACCGCTTTGAGAAGGGAAGTAAACGGAGAGCAACATTCATGACGTTAAATAATGAAGAAGCAAAGAAAGTCTTGGAAATATACGTGAAACGAAGTTTAAGCAACTGTGATGAGAAAACCAGAAAGGAATTGAAGTCTAGGAAAGTTCACAGGTCAGCTAGTGATTTTTCCAAATCTGTAGTGGTTACAAGTAAAACAAAGTTATATAGAGCAAAAAACCTTCAAGAGACAGAGGAACTAAAAAAGGAAGAGCAAACTGTCAATCTAGAAAATGGAACTTTGGAACCTTCACAAGATGTGAATGAAAGTACAGACCATGCAAAATGTACACAAACAGTCAAACAATCCTGGTTTAAGAATTTGTTTGGTCAGTTATTTAAGAAAAAAGATGACAAGAAAAATGATAAACACATGCATCGTGGAGAGAAAACTGTGCCAGACATGTGTTGTGTCTTTGAAGACCAAGTGACTTGTGTTGAAGATGCTACTCCACAACGTAAGGCATCCAAAAAGATTGGCCTACAAAGATCCAGCATTAGAAGAGCATTTTCTTTTAAAAAACACACATCTGAAGATGTCACCGGAGGTTTAACAGCGGATGGTCTCCCTGGCAAGCTGAAGAGGCCAACTCATCTCCCACTGACATGCATCAACAGACCCTCATCGGGCAAAGGTAGATATGAGAGTTTTAGTTCACTTTTTTGTTTGTCTGCATGAATTGCTAAATGTCAGGGCATGCTTAAATGTTCATGATAAACTTAAAGGGCTAGTCATAGTGGTAGGAGCCGCCTGTGCAGTGTTTTGGAGTGAAATCACATCCAGAGATATTTGCACTTGTGTGCTTGGGGCTAGTTCATAGAGAAGCATTTGAGTGGACTGTGGATGATGCGGCATGACGTCACACAGAGTGGGGATGACGACCTTTCCCGGGGCTGGATTCCAGGTAACTTATTTGTTTTCCTGTTTCCTACGGCGTTTAGTTTTGTGTGTTTTTTTTTTTGTTTTCTTTTTTTATTTACAAGGCATAATCAAGGGAACAAATGTATTGATGAGAAATTGGTTGTAGTGACATTTTAACTGATTTATATTTGTTTTAGATAAAAAGAATACAGACTGCTATTACCAGAAGGTTTCTGCAGAGATTGAGTTGATTGTTAAGGAAAGTGATAAACCAGACGAAAGAAAGAGTGTGAGTGGAGAATCAAATTGTGAAGCCACTGAAGACAACGGTAAACATTTGATTTATATTTGACTGGGGTTTGTTTTTGTGGTGGGGTGATTAACAGAAGCTTGAGCATTGTCTCCCAACCTTGGAAGCATTTATGTGCCCCCATTGTGACCTCTGCAGCCTAAAAGAGGAGGTTGGAAACCTGAATTAGTCAGACTGCTCAAGTTCCACTTGAGAATCTTCACTTGCTTGTTCAGTTCCAGATTCCTCAGTCTTCTCTAAAGTGCACACAATGTGGGACAGAACTTCAATAGCTTAAAGACAATGCTCTGTGCAATAGTTACATGTACAAATCATTAATTACTTTTAGAAACTAAAAACTTTAATGCTGGGGTATGTTTATAAAAATGTCTGCATATATAACATCTACGGTATTTACTTTAAATGTTTGTTTTTTTTCTTTTAGATGAGCTTATTAAAAAAATAGTCTCTATTCTCCGGAAACAGGGGGATGAATGGAACAGCAAGGTAAACAATACTTTCTTGAAATGTTTGTTTATATAAAATGGTCATACAAAATAATTTTATTCTCACCTGACACCATATGAACAGTCTATTAAAGGGACACTGTACTCACCAGAGCAACTACAGCTTAATATAGTTGACCTGATGTGTATATATTATGTCCCTGCAGGCATTTTAATGTAAACACTTCCTTTTAAGAGCAAAGGCTTCCCATAGATATGCATTGATTCAATGCATCTCTATGATGAGATATTAAATGATGCAGTGCAATGTCATACCATGCGTGTGCATTAGCCTCTCAATGCTTTCTTATGGGAAAGATTTGAGAACAGGCAAAAACGGAATAGCTTGCCCTTCAATTACAAGCTGGTAATTGCCAATTCTCACTTTCTGGTTTTGTTATCCATGCATTTGTTTAGGGTTTCCTAAAGCTGAAAGTGTAATGTAGACATAAACAGTGTGGCAAGAGAGGGTATTGGCTACGCCTCACTGACAAGCTCCAAATAAGACTGAAACAATAATCTGATGTGGTTGTAATTTCCTGGACACCGGGAACTTGCTGGCATTTCTTGGCTCTCTCTGTATTGGCATATGTGCACAGAACTTGTTTGAGACCTGTGTGGACTAACCAAATGGGCAAACTACATTATTTTGTCTCAATGTCCTCTTATCCTCTGCATGCTTTTGCAGGGTCTGTTTTTTTGTTTTTTTGTTTTTTTTCTTGATCAATAAATTGGTTTGCTTATTCATTTATTGAAATAGATGAAAGAGGACCCAACCATCAACCGCTTCTTCAGAAACATTTCGTATAACTCATTCAAACAATTGGCCGATGTCTATGTTGACAAGGAAGTGAAAAACAGGGCGGCAGATGCAACTCCTGAAGATCTACAATTTGCATACTCTGTCCACTTAACCGCTCAGGTTGCAGGAATTTCCAGCCATTCTGTAAACCGGATCATGGGCTTCGGAACTCAGTATCTACAAGACGTTTTCACAAGATATTCATGTGGCAAAAAATGGGTAAGATTAGAGAGAACATCATCCGTTTACAGAGTAGCAGCATTGCTTACAACATAAACTGTTTAAAGCACAAATTAAACCCTAACTGGAAACAACATACGGTAGCCTGTGCATGTTAAACTAGATCAGCCACTTGTCATGTAATTTCCTCAATTGCTCTATGTAACTAACATCTTGATTGAGTCCTATATTTAGACGTGATTAAAAGTGCAATTAATGGTTGGTTAAGCCATGCTGATTATAGATACTCTAGGTAAGGTTTCAGTGTGGGTATTAGTCATCATGGGAAAGGTCACCTTGAAACACCCATTGACCTAGATAGTTGCACTGTAACACATGACTTGAAGCAATCATACTAAACTGTAAAATCATGTTTTGATCCTGATGCAAAACGAAGATGTTAATAGATGATATGTACGAATACATAATTGCCATGTTTATCAAGCTAATCTGTGAAATTTCTGGGGCAGTAAAAGTGAAGCAATCAGTTGGAACATTATTTTTGGATTCAAAGAGAATAGTTTGAATTGACATATGGCCCATTACTGCCAGTTTCACTTGGATAGATGATCAATGTCTTGATCCATTATTGATTTTTTTTTTTTTTTTTTTTTGTATACCAATCTGGTCTGCAGACAGACTTGGCAGGCTACAAATCGCAAACTGGATCATTGCCAAAGCTGTCTTGGAAAAATAAAAGTTGTAATGCATTGGTTCTTTAACATGGTAAAAAAGAAAAAAAATAGAATTTGAGTGGGGAAAGTAAAGAAATGGTCCTAAATATATAGTTGATTGTAGAGGTTTGTAGTTGTGTGTTGTTGTTGTGTTTTTGTTTGTTTGTTTTGTTTTTGTACTTTATTCACCATGTGGAAATTTGGGAACAAATTAGCATAATCTAGTCCATGATACCACAGTTGGAAGGATAAATCCCTCAGTCAGCTGAAATGGGAAATTCCCCACTGCCTCTTTTGGTCTCTATTCTTTAAATGGTAATGAAGTCACTACAATTGTTTAGTGAGTAAACAAAGTGACTCCATCTCTGTTAAATACAGTAATTATTTACCTTTTTTTTTTTTTTTTTAGTGGTGTTTGTAACAAATTATTTTTATCTTTACACAGGACAGCAGTGTAGACTCAACGGCATGCATTAGTCCTGACTGAGGAAAAATATACTGAACTGAAGCACATGGTAACTGCAAGAACTATTGAAACATTCAACCCAATATTCCTATATTTCACGACTGGACCAGTGAATATTTAAAGGTTTCAGGCAAGAACTTTGAACTTTTGCTTTAATCCATTGCTACATTTTACTGTAACAGATGGATAATTAGATGTTTGAACAAAGTGTTTAAAATTACCAAGGAATCGTTCTCCTTTTAGGCTTTTAAAGATTTCCCAACATTCCACAAGAGAAATGATTTCAAGAGTTTGAGAAAGCAAGGCTTCAAAGTAAATTTTTTATCCTAAAGTAAGAAGAGAAAAAAAAAAAACTTCTGATGTTTCACAAAAAGTGTAGACTGTTTACCATTTTATGACATTCTGATCAAAAAATGTTTACACCTCTTGGAAATTTACAGCTATAAGACAGTTTTACTTCATTTTTATTAACCATTTTATTGCTATTTATTTTAATATTTTTTTTCTTAAAGAATACTTGACTTAACCGTCAAGAAATCCATAGTCTGTGGTATGAGGAGAGGATTAGACAATAAGTAATTGCATACAAATAGACATTTACCCATATTATCCAAAATAGGAGGGATCTCAAACGTTCAATATTGATGTTTATAGGCTAAACAGTGAATTTTCAACTAGTCCTCAATATTAAGATTACTATAGATTTTAAGGGAAGTAATAGTTGATGCTAACTTGTTACCATAGGCAGACATGGAAAATTATGTAAGCAGTGATTGAAGATGGGGCATTAGACAGACTAGTGTATGCAGCATAGTGACTAATTACCAAACCGTGAATATTTTACAGTAAGGAAATAATTTTAGCTCATTATCTGAGAGACAAGGCAGAAGGGGAAAACAATGTAGTTTATTAAATTGCATACCAGAATCATTTGCTACTTGTTCTGCAGATCAAGTGATTTTAGACACAAGGTTTGGATAAAACCCTACTAGTGCTAGCTTACAATTGGGAGGTACAGCCATATATAGCTGAGTGTCATGAGAAATGTAGTCCACAGTGAAGGCTAGCCATAATTATCCTAGCATAACCCTAGTTGTCATAACACGAACATGACCACTAAAATGGATATGTAAAAATCATATTGTATGTGTAGTGGATTTTTTATATATATATATATATATATATATATATATATATATATATATATATATATATATATATATTTTCAAGTATATAAAGAAAAAAGGTAATCACATGTCATCAGAGTACAATATTGACATTCCAATATCCCTACAGAACCCAGAACTCTCATTAATCAAGTTGAACATTGGTCAGTCTGCTTTAAAATTCAATAATACAAAATCATTGACAAAAAAACAAAACACGATGGACATTAGTCATTAGGAAAGACAGTAGTAAATGGGGTTTCACAGTTCAAATCTCGAATACATATCATACATACAAAGCCATATTTTGTATCCAGAACCCCTAGCACAAAATCCTGTGGAGGTGAGAGGCAGAGAGACGCGGTGAGGACATCGTAATATTTTTTTTTTTTTTTTTTTTTTTAAACCTGAAACAAAATGCATAAGCAAATATTTCCTTAATTTATAATGAACCTTTAAACAGTTTATTGGCTTTTCATATTTTGTTTCCTACATATTTCTTTTCTAGAATATGTATAAATGGTCATTTACAAAAGTGCAGAGACATGTGATACTATGCAGTTATGTTTACAAATATTAACTTTTACCCTCTAACGGTATAGTTAAGACTTGCTTTGCATCACCTATATGTATATATGTGTGTGTATATAGATATATATATTTTAATTAATGCAGAGCCTTATTTAGTTATATTCAGGAATACTCTACACTATCTAGAGTATTAAGAATCACCTCAATATGTAGCAATATTTACAATAAACATGTAATTATATGTATATATTTGACTTTGGTTTTAAACTGGAACTGTTTATAATTAAAGATGTATTTTGATATTTCTTGTGTTGTCTTAATGTTGCTACAGAACAGGAAGCTTCATATCTTGCCTAACCCTTTCTTTACTGAACTATCAAATTAAGGACTTAAGTCATTTTCTTTCATCCAATAGCAATTTAGTAGATACTGCCCTCATTTGAAATCCCAACATATGGCAATCCAACATAAAGATACCATCTTTACTAAACAACTGATCTTAATTTTGATCTCCGTATCTTAACAGATAGCAGAGGTGCATAGTTTTGATGTCTGAATGAGATATATGGATATACACACATACACTTAAATAGACAATGTTTATAGTGCAGAATAAAGTTAAGAAAAAAACTTATTTTTCTTTTTTTTTTTATAAAGAAATTATAGAACTTGGACCCACCTCCCACTTACTCCGTGGTGTCCCTTTAATTTAAGGTATTTATTGTTTTACAGAGGAAGCAGGAAGTGGAGCAGTTGAACTTGCATAATGTCTGATAGTAGTGTATATAACAAAAAAATGGCAATGATGAAATTAAACAATGTCTTCCACGTTACACTCACTTTAAAAACTGCCTACTGCTGTTAAAGGAACACTTTAGTCACCAGAACAACTATAGCTTAATGTAGTTGTTCTGCTGAGTATAATCATTGCCTTCAGGCATTTTCATGTAAACACTGCCTTTTCAGAGAAACCATAATTTGCATCTCTCTCATTTATTGCACTAACACATATTATATACTTTTTTTTTTTTTTTAAAGGGCAAAAATGGCTTTTATTCGATGTCACATACATTTATAAATTCTTATTAACTTTAAAAAAAAAAAAAAAAAAAGATGGGGGTGGGGTACAAACAACTTTTTTTTTTTTTTTTTTTTTGGCAATCCTAGCGTGTGCATGTGTCCAGCTTATGAAAAGTAATTCAAAGTAAATTCATTTGTCTTGATTTTCAGCTTATTTTGAAAGTTACAGGTCATAAAATTTCTATGTGAAACAATTTTAGAAGCTGGTATTTTTGTCTTGTTAATTTAGTAGCCATCACAAAAACAAAATGGCAATCACAAAAGTATATAATATAGACATCAGACTATTTACCTAAAGTTATTTTGACACTTTACATAGCCATTTCATCGCCAATCTCTGCTAAATATAGGAGTAAAATTCTTTCAATTTTCATACATGGATTTGTTGGACCTATGTCTCATTTTGGGGTGTTGTAGCAGTTTAATTGTTCAAATAACTCCACAAAGGGCTTCCATTTAAGAAAAATGACACCCCCAGTGTATTTTATATGGTATATTGTGCCTTGTCACCATTTTTTCACCAATTTATTGCATGTTGCATTTTTCCTTGGTGTAATGGTATCTATGAATTAATGACTTTACATCATAAAGAGAGCATATTTAGTGTAATGCTTTGGAGGCACCACTAGGGGCGGTGTGTAGGAAGACATGTGCTTCTGGCAGTGACATCACAGGCCAGCCTACTTACACTGAATAAAAACCAGATGTATGAGAAACTCTCTTTTTGCCTGTACCTGACTGGACCTAAGATGTAGTACCAGCTCTGACTTAACCCCAGCCAAAGGGCTGGGGCCTTGTAAGTAATATAAATCCATTGTAACATTTAGCAATTGTAATAGCCTTTTGTAAAACATTTAGTAACCTTTTGTAAGTAATTTTGTATTGTATAATTATTGTGGTAAATTGACATTCTGCTAGCATCTGTTTATTTATTAGTTATATTAAATATACATTTAATATTACGTTTTGTGTATTTTCTATCCACATATTCAACCATAATACCATGAACTATAAAATATTAATGTTCCGTATTGCTTAATTATGTATTAGGAGATTAATATTCATATTTAAGTCACGACCACAACATATGGCGCTGCGAGCAGGGTTATGCTTGAATATTGGGGAAAATATAAATGTTATGCATTTTGCTTAAATCATACAGTAAATTGTCTGTCTTTATACAAGTGAATAAATGAATGATGATTTGGTTTTAATTGAATGAATGCAGATAGTAGATAGGGATTAGATATTTGTTTTTAAGGTATCTCTTGTTGTAGAACATAGTGATGAATTATTGTGTTGCTTGTTACGTTTTACCCATCTTTGGTCATTTTTATATAGAAAAAAATTAAAAATAAAACTATTTTACTTTTTGTCTGACCATGTGGGTTTCAATCCACCATTGACCACATGGTGTGAATACCATTTGCATAGAAAAAGACTTTTCACTAAACCTGTTAATCAGGTTTTTATTGCTGGTTACTGGACCCTGTTTGTATACAAATTTACATTTGTTTGGCATTCAAGGATTTGTTTAGTTGAAAAGATATTTTGGACTAAACTAATTAAATTAGTAGTTAAGAAAAAGATAAGTTTAGTAAAGCAGATTGAGCGAATATTAGATTTGTGAGCGTATAATATATTAGTATGGATATATATATATGAATATTTATGACTCATGAAGGAAAGACCACCTTTTTAATTTAACAGTTGTGTGAACATGTAGTGTACATCCTAGTCAAAACAGTGAAGCACATGTTTGGGGGAGCCCATCCTTTTCAGCTACAGTTGGGGGAGAATTTGTCCTTGTTGGGGGCGGGTAGTCTTACCTGTATGAGAAAATAAACTGTATAGTACAGGATGCATTGTTTTGTAAATGTAATTCCCTAAACTAATCAATTTGTGGAGTGTTTTTCAGCTTTCATATCCAGGACTAAGGAATTACAGGATATGTGTTCAGGAAGTGGTAACAAATGAACAGAAAAAATGGTAAAATAATTCCTTGTTGTCCGATTTGGTCTGGTTAGAATATTTTAACAAGTTAGCATTTTTAACAAAGTAAGTGTATGAGCTCAGATTGAGATTTTTATTCTTTTAGAAGCCA
Organism: Pelobates fuscus; assembly: GCF_036172605.1. Taxonomy (NCBI): domain Eukaryota; kingdom Metazoa; phylum Chordata; class Amphibia; order Anura; family Pelobatidae; genus Pelobates; species Pelobates fuscus. The sequence continues at coordinate 131,627,458 of NC_086317.1, forward strand.
TCTATATAACTGATTTTAATATTTCCATCCTATGAATATACGTGTCCGGAGAAGGGGGAGCATACCCAACAGTTGTTGTGCAGTTCTATCCTGTATTTGAAATCCTGTATTACTTATAAGTAGCCTTTTGTAACTTATAAGTAATAGTTTTTATAGATAGAGAGCGCTCTGGGAAAGGGAAATGCAAAATCTCTGAGAGACCAGGAAATATATAAAATAAGGACGTATTACACTAGTGGTAGGGTGGCCTATCATGACCATAGAGACCCTTGGTGACTAGTATATTGCCTGGGAAGGGGATAAGCTATTTAATAGAAATTCCTGAGAGACCAGGAAATAAACAAGTGATACGTGAGTGTACTGGTTAAATTGCAGACATATTGGCCCATAACCTTTAATCGAGCTGGAAAAGAGGTTGCTGTATGTTTGCAACTCTATAATTTTGCGGGGGCAGTCACCCCCATGCGGAAAGCCACTGCCACCACCGGGTGGATAATTGTGCAGGCCCTTAGCCGCGAGGTGCAGACATGTCCGTGGAAACAACAAAACAACTACGTTGTTAAGTGTTAAATATCAAATTACTTAACTCCAATCAGTCTGTAGCCTCCCAAGATCGTTATCCACCCAAAACGATCATATATATGTATGGAACCACAAGCAGAAATGGGATACGGCTGTACAGTCTATGGAGGGAACATACAAAGAAAAAACAATAGTGTGATACAGTATATACAGTGAAACTGTGCGCTTAAATGGATGCACTCACGAGATAGTGGAGATAAAAGGGCATTCAAGGTGCCTCCCCGAGAGATATGGGGGGATACTGGTATCCTTTGATAATGTCGAGCAGCCAATGGGACACAGGACTCCAGGTGAGTAGTAGTAGAAAATATTCGTAATTTTATTCTCTTTAAAAAGGTGATACAACACCATAAAGATAATATAAAAGTGCAGCAGTAGGTCCAACGCGTTTCGTTCAACACAGGAACTTCATCAGGGACCGCACAATAAAAGAAATCAGCAGCAATATTGCAAATGTAAAAAATACACATCCTACTCACCCTAACAATAATCACTATAAATAGGGCTAATCCCAATGTCCCATTGGTCCTAAGTGTGGGGGGGTATCTTCTGGGCAGCTCTCCATTGGTCCAGGGATGATGTCATCCAGCCGATTCTATTTTCGGCATTTCGGTGTCCAGAAAACGAGCGCGTTTTTTTCAGACGCCGGAACCGGAAGTAGATGTTTTCTTTCACTTCCGCGTTCCGCGTGCGTTCCACATGCGTTCCAAGGGCAATCCGCACATGCTCAGTAAATATTACACAGCTATCTCAATCGAAAACATCCTAATACATTTTAATACATTTAAAACAATCACTAAAGGCATGGCAATGGTTTCGTTCATCAACGGAGCTGCCATCACAAACCGTGGCTTAAAGGCATAGCGCGTAGCCAGTTTACCAGACTAAAGCGCAATTGTTCTCGTCCACATGATTTTCAAACCTAGTCTACACATATAAAGAACAAATTATGTGCGAGGGGTTACAACAAAAATACCCTAGAGAAAGAGATCCGTTCCATATGCTCTTTAGAACGAAGTAGCCTTTTGGAGGATAAACCGCCGGGGACGGGAGGAAATGGCAATTTCAGGTCCTCTTTTGTAACACAATACAACAGCGATCACCTCAAGATAAAAAGGAGTTTAAGTGAATTCTGGCCCATTTTACAACAGGACCCCATTTTGGGTAGTTCTCTATCTGAACGCCCAACGGTGATTTTTAAGCGAAATAAGAATCTAAAGAACATGCTAGCCCCCAGCTATGCTATTAAAACCAATAGATCTAATGGACCCTCTGATTTAGGTTGCTTTAGAGGATGCAATAGCTGTAAAGCCTGCACCACTGCCCATATGGGAAGAACCAATGAATTCAGCAGTTTTGTAACTGGAGAATCTTTTGGGATTAAATCACCGATTAGTTGCCACACGGACCATGTAGTATATTTACTGCGGTGTCCGTGTGGCAAACAGTATGTGGGACGTACACAACGTATTTTAAAAGTTAGAATTTTGGAACATCTAAACAACATACGTAAGGGACTTGTAACCCATTCAGTTTCCGCCCACTGCTCCAGTTGTCCTTTTTCATTTAAAGATTTTCGCTGCATGGGGATTGAGCATGTTCTGCCCTACTGGCGGGGAGGAGATAGAGTTAAGAAGTTATCCCAGAGGGAAACCTTCTGGATACACAAGTTAAAGACCTTGGAACCGAAAGGCTTAAACATTGGGATTGATCTGGTGTGCTTTTTGGAGTAATCGTTACGATTACTCTCTTCTTTATAAGTTTTTTTGGAATAAGGAGTATCATTAGATTAAAGTTATAGGATACTAGGGACACTTTTTTCTCCCTTTCTTTGAGGATATAAGAAAATTACAAAATCCAATTTATGTATATACTTATAAAATCATAATAAAAAAAATATAAATAAGATAAAGAACAGATTAAGAAAATATATATGAAATAATAATAATAATAATTAATTTAGTTCACACTATACAGTTGTGTACTAATTAGGTATTTATAAACACTCATAACTAATAATATTGAGGGAACATTTTTTAAGTTTATTGGTTATGTTTTTCACCTTTCTAGTCCAATAGGTGTTAGTCACTTTAGAAATTTTTGTAAAGGTGTCTGTCACTTTCATAGATTCACAGAGGAATCTATTACTTTAAACAGATTTGGAGATAAGGTGTTTGTCACTTTAAATAGACCTACAGAAGGGTTTATCATGATAATAGTTTTAATAGAGAAGAGGTTTACAGAGATTTATGAAGAGTCTGTTACTTTAAATAGATCTACAGACAAGGTGTTTGTTATTTCCACAGATCTGTAGATACCATTTATATGGTGTTTAATCTTGTCACATTATAAGTTTAAGCTTATCAAAGTAATTAATTACGTTTGTATATTATATATTCATTTTTCTCTTTTTCTAGAGATTAATTGCACCTTTAGTGATTGTTTTAAATGTATTAAAATGTATTAGGATGTTTTCGATTGAGATAGCTGTGTAATATTTACTGAGCATGTGCGGATTGCCCTTGGAACGCATGTGGAACGCACGCAGAACGCGGAAGTGAAAGAAAACATCTACTTCCGGTTCCGGCGTCTGAAAAAAACGCGCTCGTTTTCTGGACACCGAAATGCCGAAAATAGAATCGGCTGGATGACATCATCCCTGGACCAATGGAGAGCTGCCCAGAAGATACCCCCCCACACTTAGGACCAATGGGACATTGGGATTAGCCCTATTTATAGTGATTATTGTTAGGGTGAGTAGGATGTGTATTTTTTACATTTGCAATATTGCTGCTGATTTCTTTTATTGTGCGGTCCCTGATGAAGTTCCTGTGTTGAACGAAACGCGTTGGACCTACTGCTGCACTTTTATATTATCTTTATGGTGTTGTATCACCTTTTTAAAGAGAATAAAATTACGAATATTTTCTACTACTACTCACCTGGAGTCCTGTGTCCCATTGGCTGCTCGACATTATCAAAGGATGCCATGTCTGTGGAAAGGCTGAAAATGAATAGGGAGTCACTCATAGCTGTCAGAAGTGTTGAACTTTGAGACATATTGACCTATAGTCTTTCATCAGAGGCGGAAGAGGTGTTGTGGTTCACTCCTCTATAATTTATCCAAAGGGTGGAGAGTTATTAAACATGTTTAAGTTGGCTATAAATTTGTTTTGTGTACTCCTGAATTGCAAGTAGGATGCAGAAAGCAGCTATTAGCTGATTGTTTATTTTAAGAGCCGAGTAGAAAATTAAGAAAGTTACCTTATTGAACAAATTGTTTATAAAATGAAAAGTTGAAGGAAATTATTTGTGTGTATATGCTAAGTAAAGAATTTGGCAGTATACGCTATAAGTGACTAGGAAAAGTAATCCTGATCTGTTTTCTTACCTTTTTCAGATATAGCAGAAACCAGGGGTGGACATTGAATCACAGATTGGAGACCAGTGTTTAAATGTTGACCTGTGATTAGCTATTGAATGTGTTTTATTTTATTGTGTCTATTTAACATGTCTATGCTATGATTTTGTGCATACTATTCTTATTGTGTGTCCCTGCACACATGAACACGTGTGTGTGTCCCTGCACACATGAATACGTGTGTGTGTGTCCCTGCACACATGAATACGTGTGTGTGTGTCCCTGCACACATGAACACGTGTGTGTGTGTCCCTGCACACATGAACACGTGTGTGTGTGTCCCTGCACACATGAACACGTGTGTGTGTGTCCCTGCACACATGAACACGTGTGTGTGTGTCCCTGCACACATGAACACGTGTGTGTGTGTCCCTGCACACATGAACACGTGTGTGTGTGTCCCTGCACACATGAACACGTGTGTGTGTGTCCCTGCACACATGAACACGTGTGTGTGTGTCCCTGCACACATGAACACGTGTGTGTGTGTCCCTGCACACATGAACACGTGTGTGGGTCCCTGCACACATGAACACGTGTGTGGGTCCCTGCACACATGAACACGTGTGTGTGTGTCCCTGCACACATGAACACGTGTGTGTGTGTCCCTGCACACATGAACACGTGTGTGTGTGTCCCTGCACACATGAACACGTGTGTGTGTCCCTGCACACATGAACACGTGTGTGTGTGTCCCTGCACACATGAACACGTGTGTGTGTGTCCCTGCACACATGAACACGTGTGTGTGTGTCCCTGCACACATGAACACGTGTGTGTGTGTCCCTGCACACATGAACACGTGTGTGTGTGTCCCTGCACACATGAACACGTGTGTGTGTGTCCCTGCACACATGAACACGTGTGTGTGTGTCCCTGCACACATGAACACGTGTGTGTGTGTCCCTGCACACATGAACACGTGTGTGTGTGTCCCTGCACACATGAACACGTGTGTGTGTGTCCCTGCACACATGAACACGTGTGTGTGTGTCCCTGCACACATGAACACGTGTGTGTGTGTCCCTGCACACATGAACACGTGTGTGTGTGTCCCTGCACACATGAACACGTGTGTGTGTGTCCCTGCACACATGAACACGTGTGTGTGTGTCCCTGCACACATGAACACGTGTGTGTGTGTCCCTGCACACATGAACACGTGTGTGTGTGTCCCTGCACACATGAACACGTGTGTGTGTGTCCCTGCACACATGAATACGTGTGTGTGTGTCCCTGCACACATGAACACGTGTGTGTGTGTGTCCCTGCACACATGAACACGTGTGTGTGTGTCCCTGCACACATGAACATGTGTGTGTGTGTGTGTGTCCCTGCACACATGAACATGTGTGTGTGTGTGTGTGTGTCCCTGCACACATGAACACGTGTGTGTGTGTGTCCCTGCACACATGAACACGTGTGTGTGTGTGTCCCTGCACACATGAACACGTGTGTGTGTGTGTCCCTGCACACATGAACACGTGTGTGTGTGTGTGTGTCCCTGCACACATGAACACGTGTGTGTGTGTGTGTGTCCCTGCACACATGAACACGTGTGTGTGTGTGTGTGTCCCTGCACACATGAACACGTGTGTGTGTGTCCCTGCACACATGAACACGTGTGTGTGTGTCCCTGCACACATGAACACGTGTGTGTGTGTGTGTGTCCCTGCACACATGAACACGTGTGTGTGTGTGTGTCCCTGCACACATGAACACGTGTGTGTGTGTGTGTGTTCCTGCACACATGAACACGTGTGTGTGTGTGTCCCTGCACACATGAACACGTGTGTGTGTGTGTCCCTGCACACATGAACACGTGTGTGTGTGTGTCCCTGCACACATGAACACGTGTGTGTGTGTGTGTCCCTGCACACATGAACACGTGTGTGTGTCCCTGCACACATGAACGCGTGTGTGTGTGTGTGTCCCTGCACACATGAACTGTTTTACAAAATCCTACGTCCTTGTTTGCTCAAATTATTTCATCCCTGTCTACATGTGTATGTTCTATGAGACTGTCCAAGAAGAGAGTATCCAGTTTCCAGAACTAATGTTTGTGAAAATGCCAGGCACACACAGACCAGCCATGGGCTACAGAAAACGAGCTCCGGTGACTGTCCATCTGTGTCATGATTCACAGGTGTTATAGGTTTGTCGTGTCTAATGCTATATTAAGCTCCAAAACACATCCTCACATGAACACAATATCATTGGTTAATCTAAGAAAACTTGGTTTGAGTTGTTCATTATTATAAGGGTGGGTATGTGCCTACTTTAGGCCAAGGTTTCCCAACTGGTAATGCATGTGCTCAATGGTGAACATTTTATGTAAGCAATAAAATGTGAATGGGTAATAATTAATGGGTAAATGGGCATCGTTCTTCAAAAGGTGGGTTTTGTTGTAGGGTAGGTAGTGTTAAAATGGGGAAGATTCAAAATGTACTGGTTTTATAAATGCTTGTTTTATGACATAAGTCAAAGGGTGGTTTGTAATGGTATCTATTAATTCATGACTTTACATCATAAAGAAAGCATATTTAGTGTAATGCTTTGGAGGCACCACTAGGGGCAGTGTGTAGGAAGACATGTGCTTCTGGCAGTGACATCACAGGCCAGCCTACTTACACTGAATAAAAACCAGGTGTATGAGAAACTCTCTTTTTGCCTGTACCTGACTGGACCTAAGATGTAGTACCAGCTCTGACTTAACCCCAGCCAAAGGGCTGGGGCCTTGTAAGTAATATAAATCCATTGTAACATTTAGCAATTGTAATAGCCTTTTGTAAAACATTTAGTAACCTTTTGTAAGTAATTTTGTATTGTATAATTATTGTGGTAAATTGACATTCTGCTAGCATCTGTTTATTTATTATAGTAATATTAAATATACATTTAATATTACAGCGTTTTGTGTATTTTCTATCCACATATTCGACCATAATACCATGAACTATAAAAATATTAATGTTGTTCCGTATTGCTTAATTATTATGTATTAAGAGATTAATATTCATATTTAAGTCACGACCACAACACTGGGTATTTCTTAAAATTGATGTGCCACTGTCATAAATTCCCCCAAATTATACTTTGTTACATCTGAGTAAAACAATATGCCCAATGTATGACCTAGACACTATTTTGTGAGGTTAGAGTGCTGTAAAAGTGACTTGACAAGTTCAGGTTTTTAAGTGTGAATTTTCATAGATGGTGTTGATGGATCCCTGTCCACTTTGGAGGACTTTAGCAGGCTATATATTCCAAGTACACCATAAAGGCATACCGTTTCTTAAAGAAGACATCCCAGTGTATTTCAAAAGGCATATTTTGAACCTTAATATGGGATAATTTTTCCGTGAGCCTGTAACAAGTATAGTGGCAATAAGCATTTTGTTTCTTTTTTTTTTTTTATTTGACTTTTATTTGGTTTTCAAAGTCAGAAACGTAATTAGGCTTACAGGGGGGGGGCATTGGGGAACATATGAGGAAACCTTTTCATAGCGTCACATTACATTATTTATCATTGTATAACATTGTTGCAACAATTCAGTGAGGTTTCTGTTTCAGTATGTTTAACTAGACCAGTGGTAGTCAACCTTTTTCTAACTACCGCCCACTAATGCATCTTTTTGGTTGAAAAATTTTCCTTACCGCCCACCAGTTTTCGCGCAAGTGCAGAATATTTTTTTCGAAAGGAGGGTGTTTTAAAAAAAATAAAAAATAAATGTACGTTCATTTATCTTTTTATTTCCAATTAATGCATGTTTATAATGTTTTTAACTTGATAAAGTTTAATGAGAAAACAATAAAGTAAATTGAAATTACCTTTACTAGTGATTAATGAGATCCTTGAGGTTGATGCTGGGAGACTAAATATTTGATATCTGGTTCGATTTTCGTAAGGAACAAACAAAGGTCTCCTCTTTCGGTGATATTCAGACGACTTCTCTGTTTGCGCATAATAGGATTTCTCCTCTGTGCGTCATCTCCCCTCTTCTCCCTCCTCAATTCCCCTCCCCACCTTTTTTTTTTTTTCCCCTTTTTTTTAACCTTCCTTATAGCAATGCCCAGTAGGAAGGCTGAGCTAGGTATCCCACTATAACAGACTGGCACACAGGGCCATCAGGGCATGACAACCGCGACAATTGTCACGGGCCCGGCGGCCCTGGGGGGCCCTGGCCCGGGCCCCACGTGTATCAACGGAACTGCCGCCGGTGCATCTGCACCGGGGCCCTCATGCTTATGGGGCCCATCAGGTGGCCCAAGCATTTAGGACCACCCAATTGGCCCTATTATCTTCAGGGGCCCGGTCAGCGCTGTAATAGCGCGACCGGGCCCCTTTAAAAAAAAAAAAAAAAAAATGCAGCCGGAAGCAAGTGCTGCTGGGAGGAAGTGACGTCCGGTCACTTCCTCCCAGTTTACTCCGCGCGGGAAGGAGGAGAGAAAGACCGCGAGGAGAGGCAGCCGACTCACATCATCCCCAGCCACCCTCCTGCGAGGAAGAGAGGAGGGTGGCTGAAAATGAGGTGTATGTGTGCATGCCAGTGTGTGTGTGTGTGTGTGTATGCCAGTGTTTGTGCACTATGTGTATGTCTGTTTCAGTATTTGTATCTGTTAGTGTGTGTGTGTATTCCTGTGGGCAGGATTTGGAGGCTTGCCCTGTGGGCGGGCTTGAAGGGGGGCCCAGACCTTGAGCTGTGTTAGGGGCCCCAAAATTTCTGATGGCGGCCCTGCTGGCACACATACATACATACATACATACATACAGACACTCAAGACACACAGACAGGCACATATGCAGACACACACACACACACACACAGACACACACAGGCACACATACATACAGACGCACACAGGCACACATACAGACAGACACACACAGGCACACATACAGACAGACACACACAGGCACACATACAGACAGACACAAGAAACATACATACAAAGACAAGACACACATACATACACACATATATACAGACAGACACGACACATACAAAGACATATACACACAGACAGGCACAAGAAACATATACATACAAAGACAAGACACACATACATACACACATATATATACAGACAAAGACACACATACAGACAGACACACACAAGACATACATACATAAGACACACATACAGACACACACAAGGCATACATACAAAGACACATACACAAACGAACACACATTATATTTAAGTCACCCTCCTGTTTCCTACCTTTAAGGTGCAAGAGGGTGGCTTTCCCTGGGGTCCAGTGGTTGCTCAGGTGGATGGGAGTCAGAGTTCCCACTCTGACTCCCTCCTCCTCCTTCCTCCCGCGCGGGCTCGCAGTATGCTGGGAGGAGTGACCGGGGAATCACTTCCTCCCAGCAGAGATGTCATCACAGGGGGCCCGGTCAGTGCTGGGCGCTTTAACAGCGCGACCGGGCCCCCTCACAATCCACATCCATCGGGTGGCCCTGACAGCATGGGCCACCCGATGGACCCCTCCATATGCGGCCCCGGCGGATTGCTGCCCAGGTCGGGGCCGCAAGTGGTGATGGCGGTACCCGGTCGCAGGGGTACCGCCGGCTCGCACCTGCCCGCTCACCCAATCTATAAAAAAATTAAAAAATCCCTACCGCCCACCTGGAATCCCGAAACGCTCACTAGTGGGCGGTAGGGACCGGGTTGACGACCCATAAACTAGACCTTTCTTTAGCTAGATGCAGTTCATGACATCACATTACAACAGTTACAAAATTGGCAGGTACAAGAAGTCATTCAACAACCCTATTTAGTGTGTTATTAATAAGTTCTTCCACTGCCGATTACTAAATTGGCTGTTACTAAGGTGTGATAGAGGATATCCCTGATATATTTTGGGATGCCCCTTGGAAACATGAACAGAAGACATATCTTGGGGTTGTCTAATCGTGGTGTGGGTAGAATTTTCTGGAGTAGGTGCACTAGGGTGTCCTAGAAAGGTTTGTTTGCTGCAAGACCACCAGATGTGTAGCATAGTGTCCACCTTGCCTTCACACCTCCAGCATATGTTACTGGTCATTATGTGCTGTGAAAGCCCATTCCCTATCTGCCATGGTTTGTCCCAATTTGTGGTGCCAGGATCATTTTATTTTATCGATCGTTTGTCTGTTTCTTGTTTAACTCACTGTATCCCTTTTTGGGGGCTGAGGTACTGTGGGGGAGCTCATACTTGGTTTGTATGGTAGGGAATGGCAACATTCGACCTTTATCAAAGACCTGGTATACGTGGTGTACTCTCCTCCCTGTCCATGTTTCCCAGGGAAAGGTCGGGATAATCTGCCCTATTGTTTGCAGTGGGGTGGTTAAAGGTATTTGTTAGACATGTGCAATTTGTTTCGGTCCGAATATGTATTTGGACGAATTTTGGGCAATTCGGACATTCTGGTACTTCCGAATGTCTGAATTGCCGAGGTCCCGAAGTTCCAAAGTGTCCAAGTTCCGAAGCACAGTATTGCCTAAGTACTAATATACCTACCCAGTGAAAGAAGAAGAATGTTAGATTGTATACAATTTTAAATAAATAGTATACAAACATAGCCAGGATTCACCTGTAAGCATTTGCAACACTTACAACAATCAAGTAACATACATTCATATAAAATGTACCGTAAGTTACTTAGCCAGTCAGTGTAATGACAGGAATGAATAAGTAGATAACTCCCTATCTACTAAAAGGCAGAAGGACCTATATTGGTCTTTCAGCCAAATTTACTAATACTAAGTAAAATTACTTAGTATTAGTAAATTATGCCCCTACTCGCTATACTGTGAGTAGGGGCTTGTCTATTAAACAGTGAGCAGCCTGTGGCTGCTCACTGTTTAAAAAAAAAAAAAAAAAAAGTCCCCCTTCCAATTGCCCCCCCACCCCTGAGCGGCGGGTGGGGGCCCTAAATTATAATAAGGGGGGGGGGACCTAATGTCCTTCCCCTGCCCCCACCCCTGAGCGGTGGGTGGGGGCCCTAAATTATAATAAGGGGGGGACCTAATGTCCTCCCTCATGGCCTCCACCCCTGAGCGGTGGGTTGGGGCCCTAAATACTAATAAGGAGGGGACCTAATGTCCTCTCCCCTGGCCCCCACCCCTGAGCAGTGGGTGGGGGCCCTACAGTAAAATAAGGGGGGACCTAATGTCCTCCCCCCTTTCCCCCACTCCTGAGCGGTGGGTGGGGGCCCTAAATACTAATAAGGGGGGGACCTAATGTCCTCCCCCCGGCCCCCACCCCTGAGCGGCAGCTGGGGGCCCTAAAAAAAATGTCCCCCTCCCACCCCCCAGGTGACTAGGGGTCCCCAAAGCCCTAGTCACCCCCTCCCCTCCCCGAAAAAAATGAACCCCCTACCTACCCCCCTCACCCTAAAAATAATGAGGGGGGGACCTTTAACTAAGAACCTGTAAAAAAAATAATAACTTACCATTCGATGTTTTCTTTCTTCTAAAATCTTTTTTTTTAACCCCAAAAAAGGCCAAATAAAAAAACATAATAACAAACGCAATTTAAAAAAAAAAAAAAACGAGCGCAAAAAAATAATAATCCTTCTTCACCCATGGAGGGCTCCACACAGACTGAGCTCTGCAGGGTGGGGGATGGCTTATAAAGCCTTGCCCCAACCTGCAATTAGGCTCAGAGCACTCTGATTGGTGGGTTTAAGCCATCCAATCAGAGTGCTCTGACAGGTAAATGAAAAGACTGACAGGTAAGTCTCTACATTTACCTGTCACAGCACTCTGATTGGTTGGTTTGAAATCCACCAATCAGAGTGCTCTGTGTCATTTTGCACAGCATGGGAAAGCTCTTTGGAATTTTCCCACGCTGTGTAATTTGACTCATAACTCTCTGTTTGTTTACTTAATCCACCAATCAGAGAGTTATGAGTCAAATTACACAGCGTGGGACAATTCCAAAGAACTTTCCCACGCTGTGTAAAATGACACAGATCACTCTGGTGGATTTCAAACCAACCAATCAGAGTGCTGTGACAGGTAAATGTAGAGACTTACCTGTCAGTCTCTTCATTTACCTGTCAGAGCACTCTGGATGGCTTAAACCCACCAATCAGAGTGCTCTGAGCCTAATTGCAGGTTGGGGCAAGGCTTTATAAGCCTTCCCACGCCCTGCAGAGCTCAGTCTGCGCAGAGCCCTCCATGGGTGAAGAAGGATTATTATTTTTATTTTATTTTTTAATTGCGTCGGTTATGTTTTTTTATTTGGCCTTTTTTGGGGCTGAAAAAAGAAGATTTTAGAAGAAAGAAAACATCGAATGGTAAGTTAATTATTTTTTTTACAGGTTCTTAGTTAAAGGTCCCCCCCTCATTATTTTTAGGGTGAGGGGGTAGGTAGGGGGACCCCTAGTCACCTGGGGGGACGACAACATTTTTTTAGGGCCCCCACCCACTGCTCAGGGGTGTGGGCCGGGGGGGAGGACAATTGGTATTTAGGGCCGCCGCTCAGGGCTGGGGGCCGGGAGGGAGGACATTAGGTCCCCCCCCTTTATTAGTATTTAGGGCCCCCACCTGCCGCTCAGAGGTGGGGGCCAGGAGGGAGGACATTAGGTCCCCCCCCTTTATTAGTATTCAGGGCCCCCACCCGCCGCTCCCATTTATTTTTTAAAACAGTGAGCAGCCACAGGCTGCTCACTGTTTACTAGACATGCCCCTACTCGTGGAATAGCGAGTAGGGGCAAAATTTACTAATACTAAGTCATTTTTACTTAGTATTAGTAAATTTGTCTGAAAGACCAATTTAGGTCTTTCAGCCTTTTGGTAGATAACTCCCTAATACCGTGGGAATTAGGGAGTTATCTACTAAGCGGCTGCAATAGAAGTCCCGAAGTTGCCGAAGTTCCGAAGTTGCCGAATTTCTGAAGTGTCCGAACTGCCGAAGTTTCGAAGTGTTGAAGTGCCGAAGTCCCGAATTGCGAAAATTCCGAATTTCGGAATGCCGAACCTAACCGAAAATTTTCCCCATGCACATGCCTAGTATTTGTTGTTCCACCACTAGTTTGTCCCTCATTTTGTCCAACATTGGTATAAGTCTGGGTGTTGGGTAGTTGGCCAGAGGAAGTAATAGAAGGGTTTTCTCACAACTCAGCCTTGTTTGAAGTGCAGCAGTAAAGCCTTATATTGTAGCTGCAGCAGTGGTTTGGGCCCTTTGTGGGCCGTCTGTACAGTCCAATGTTTTTCCGACAACCAAGCAATTTGCCATGTTATAAACAAAGGGTGGTCATCTTCACTGACTATCATGAGGTTTATCAGGAAACTGACTTGGTTAGCAGCCTATAATCAATTTTACTTGGTTTGTAGTCATGTCCCAGGAGTTTTCGATACAGCAGCTGATCAACTGTCTCGTTTTCAATTCCAGGCATTCTGAGCAACCCTACCTACTGCCTCACGTCTAGACACAACCGCCCCCCTGTTCTAAGATCTAATCATGGATTAAATGAACTACTGCACCATAGTGCTCTATCGACTAATACCCATCGATCCTACGATAGGGCCTCCTCTTCATACTAAAGATTTTGCTACTTTTTGCAACCTTAAGTTAAGGCTATCTCATAATACCATTAAATTATACTTGACCGGCATCCAACATCATTTGTACTCTAGTTTCCCAAACAATCCCAGTTTCTTTTTCTCATATCCCATCAAGACCATACTAAAAGGTATAACCAAAGCCAGCGGCCCTACCCCACAACAAAGGTTGTCCATTAATATGCAATTGTTTAAAGACCTGTCTGATTTCCTAGATTCAGCCCCTCTTGAACATGACACAAACAACGTAATTGAAACCACTATTTATCTGGCATTTTATGTTTTCCTTCGGCCACGGGAATTCACCGTCAGTAGGCGGCATCACTCTCAGCATTGCCTCTTAAGCTCCTATCTAGGATCACTATGTCCTGTCACTACCCGTTACCAAAACTAGTCAACTGGGTCAGCTAGTTCAGATTCCTTACTATCCCACGCACAATAGATGGTGCCCAGTGAAGGTTTTTGATTCATATCTCCTCACACTAACTACTCCCTCATCACGATCATTGCTGTCACTTCACGGGACTATCCTAACAACATCTAAGTTCATGCTATATGTTCGGTTATTGTTAGTAAGACTGGGAATGAATCCCAGTAGATATTTAGGACAGGGGATAGGGGCAGCTTCTACGGCATTCCAGTTCATGTTATAAAGTCACTGGGCAGATGGAAGTCATCAGCTTATATCAGCTGATGTGGAGTTCCATGAAATTCACGCCTTGTTCCGATGTAAGGGTTGCAGCTGTCCCGTTTCCTGGAACAGTTTTAAGGCCTGGGATAGGAGAACTCAGCACTGTAGGTGCTTGGAGAGGGTAGGGGAAAGCCAAAGTATGATCAGCTCTATTGTAGAAGCTATAATTTGGTGTCCTGCAATAGTTAATCCGCTGGTGTTGTGCAGGCACCGCCACATACTTCATTTTAAAAATATTTCCTTTCAATACTTGATGAAGTGATTATTATCTTAAAAATAGTTTTGAGGTGACAGTTGTCTTTTAATATATTATTTTCCCATTCCAATGGTTTTGAGGTAAAGCAAGGAGTGTCTATCTGCCCCCTGCTGGCTAATAATAACCCATACCCCACTCCACTGAGTGATTGGAAAATGTGGGGAGGGGGGAAGGAAGTAGGGGGGAAAAGAGACACTGCCAAACAGGGAACCCAATAAAAACAGATGTTTGGGGAAAATATTTTTTGAATATTCCATTTAGAACATTCTTTGGATCTTTGATTCATTACGGGATATCATTTTTCTTATCATCAGGACATGATTGATAGGGAGTATAATCCCAAACATAAACATAGTTCTATTAAAATTGCCCTTTTTTTAAGCCACATGTTACCCACAGCACATGGTGTGCAGTCTTATCCACCATTAATCAATTCTGTATCCATTCGGCAATAGGTGTTTCCTAGACTCCTCTACTTGTACATTTTGCCATCCCAATTACTGGAAAATTCCAATTGTACTCGTTTAGGAGAGATATTCCCTATTTTGGGCCCAAATCCATCTGTACTTTTCTATCCTAATGTCCCTCTTTTCTAGATGCTCCATGTTATTGGTGTATCTGAGTGTGTACCAGGCCTCCACAGCAATAATACTTACAGTAATGTGTAATTGAACTACAATAAAGGTGTTGAGAAATCAGTCTGTGTAAATAAGATAGTGTTCTAGTGTTTAAAATGATATACAGTTGTTGCATAAATTAATATGTTGTTTTTCAGAACAGCCCTTCTCTGACTTGATCACACCCCCACTCGCATTCACTCACATTCCTAAAATTAAAGTGTCACCTGTTTCTCCATTTGAAATGCTAGGAGGTATGGGAAAATGCATAGATTATACAGTACCTCTTGACTGTGTTTTACCTAACCTCTATAATATCTATTACTGTCAACATAAACAAAACTACCCCTTTGGATGCTTGCATAGTTATTTACTCCCATAATACAAAGCGTAGGATCCCACACTGGTTGCATGGCTTGTAGTATGTGGCACTATGAGGACTTTTAGAGGTTACTGCACAAAGTGTGGGGGACATGTTTGCAAAGCAGAAAGCAAAAGTCAGAAATAAATAAAAAAAAACAAAAGCACAACCTTTTTTTTTTAGGAGAGTGCCATTTTAAATGATGATCCAATAATTCGGATATAGGGGGCGGGGCCTCAGCTTCATGGCGGCTGGACGTGCCTCGTGTGAGCTCCGTGCTCAATACACTTACCGAGCCAGAAAAAACGCACCCCAGCCAGCCAGCCAAGTCCCACACAAGCGCCGGAACTTTAAGCAGACATATCCCAGAAGCCAGCCGAGGTGCCCCGGGTCTGCCGCCCGTGGGTGAGGCAGCCGATCCCCCGCTCCGCGCGACCTAGTGCCCTCCCAAGTCAGTTACACAGCCCTGTCCCCCCCCTCCCCTCTGGACCGGTGGGGGAGATCCCGGTCCACCCCAGCTTGTACCTGGCACCAAGTGAAAGCCATCTAATAGACTTAACTAACCGAGACACTGCCCCAGCAAGACAAACACTCCCAGCATCCCGAGCCTGAACCTCTGAGCCCGGCTCAGATCACACACAGGAGGCTGGATGAAATCTTAAGCCGCTTCTGGGCCGAGTTGGAGGCACGCCAATCAGCGGCAAAGAGCACCGTGAGAGCACAACGCCCAAGACACCCCACGCAGAAGCAGTGGAGCGGGCCCCACACGAACCGACCGACCGCCAAGAGCTTCTCGGACTCACCAGAGGCCGCAACCAATGGCCGTCCCATACGCCTTCCTGGGCCAAAGACCACCCGAAGCAAAACTCCAAGGCACCGACCACAACGCCGAAGGCTTGGCCGCCACAGGCGGCGGCAGAACACCCAAGCTCCTAACGGCGCCCAAAAAAGGGAAGACCCGGCCTCACCGAGACACCGAGTCAGTGGAATGCAGGTGCAGGCCTTCATAACGACCTGGGGCTGGCTGATGGCCATCAAACACCGGCACCCTGCTGCCACCCCGTGGACTCACCTGGATGAGGGTGTCACCCTACCTAGCAAGGGCATCAGCTGAACATGGACTCTCGGCCCCAAGGACACTATCCGGTCAGACCAACCGAGATAAACTCACCGTGCAACTGAGCATGTAACTTAATGTACGGACCTAACTGTACTAGCATAGCTAATTTAGCCTCATTGAGCTTTAATCGTTTTTGTTTGTTCTCATTCACTTTTACCCTGATGACGTTCCACAAGTCTATATATAGCTAAGACACTATAGTTAAACAGGTCTTCATATGCTCAACATATCGATAGGCCTAATTGTAATAGCGTGTGTATACAGCTAATATGTCTTCTCTTCACTATCAACACTCGAGCGCAGTTCTCATTACAGAAATGTTGTCAGGATATTGTTTGACCTGCTCAGCTAACTGTTAAGCATTACTCATTTATTCTATTTCATTTTATTTCGATTAACCAAGCTTGTACCACTATGTTTACTTATGTTCCAAAACAAAAAATATGGCAGTCCTTCTTAGGAGTGTACTTCAAACCATCTTATTATCTTTAACATGTGAAACCCCACTACACCTCTTTTTTCTATTCTGTACCCCATAACACATATGCCATAATAAAAGAAAGATTTACAAAAAAAAAAATAATTCGGATATAATTTAAACATAAATCTGACATCATAAAAATGCAACCAGATTAATAAGGCTTTTAGTGAGTTCAAAACAAAAATGACACAATTAAAAAGTGATAAGGCAACACAAGAAGTTCACCAGGCACTCAAGGTGATAAAGCCGCAGGCAGTTTTAATGGAACAAAAGAGGAGCAACGTTTCGACCTGCTAAGAGGTCTTATTCAACTTTGACAAAGACCTCTTAGCAGGTCGAAACGTTGCTGCTCTTTTGTTCCATTAAAACTGCCAGCGGCTTCAACACTTGGAGTGCCTGGAGAATTTCTTGTGTTGTATTATCGTTGTGGGATTGCTGGTCCTGCTCCAGAGCACCGGGTGGCTGCTGGGATTGAGTGCTGCTCCTACCATCACTTTTACAATTAAAAGTGATGTCACCTATATAATGTTTCCTTAAAACCAATCATCCAGAATTACACAATAGTATTGGTCATCTTTCTCACTTGACTGTTGACTAGTACAGAAACACTCCGAGCAATCTGAAACCTACTTTAGTTTAGCGCTTGCATGACTTGCTTATATGTGGGTCATAAAATGAAACAGAGAGCAGGACAATGTGATATAGAAACCTTTAATCCTTTAATCACCCATGAAAGTCTACGTTGCAATGTCAGTGATTTGGTCCTTAAATATCTTTGTGTAAAATGGAATGTTTTTCTTATTTAGTGACATCAGAACTCTATAGATCTGCTGTTGCTGTGTAAGCAAGGCAGTATATGTTTGTGTGGAGACTATATGGAGTGGATTGCAGTAATAGCATAGAATACCCTTGGTCTTTTACAGATTAGTGTCCAGTAAAACAATGAGGTATTCCCAAAAAGAAAGAGAAGACATTATGCATCAGGTTTTGGCTTGCGTTGCCACCCAAGATTATTTTTCCTTCCCCACTTATTACTTTAATATACTTCATATAACCATTTGCCATATGCCTGTTTATTTTATATCACTGTTCAAAGGTTTATTTACATTTTAGGTGGAGTTCTCCATTTAATTTCTGCAATCATGTTTGTTGAGCAGAGGCCATGGTGTACATCACCGAGAGCTCTATCCTGATTTGTCGTTGTCAGAAGCTCCAGACCTGTTCTATTTCATTCAAATATGGAAAAAACTGGTTAACCAACTAGCTGTTTGATTTCATGGAAAGAAAGTGTTCCACGACATCAATGTAATATATTTGAATAAGCTTGTCAAATGACTCAATAGTATTGACGAACATTTAAAATGATTTAATATTTTGAAACTTTTTTAATATTTAGATTGTCTTCAATATATTGATTTTTATATGTAGTATTTTTGATATTTTAATGTTTTGATAAAATAATTTGAAAAGTGTATGCAAAAATCTTAAAAGGAGGCCAAAGTGTTCTATCCTTAAATTGACCTGGAGGACTAAGTCAATGTGACCCAGTCATGACAAAATCACCTTAAAGAAACACTGTAGGCACTTTAACAACTTCATCTTATTGAAGATGTTAATAGTGTCTGCAGTCATGCCCCCTGTCCTACTCCCCAATTCCCTTTATTCCACTAACTAGAGGGCTTGGAAGAATGGCTTAAAGCCACACCTTTAAGCCCTCTGTGTATAAGAGCTGGCAATCTTACTTCAAAGCTCTCATACTGTAACATACAATGACCTCACACACACATGCACAGTGCCGTCACAGTTGGTCATAGAGAATCATTGAATTCATTAAATAATGAATTTTTGAAAAATCTTTTTGTTGGTTTTTTTTTTATACATTGGTGGGTGGGCGGGGGGGGGGGGGGGCGAGGGAGGGGGGAAACCTAGTGGCTGTAGTGTTAGAAATATAGATATACTATCCACATATGCCTAGCACTAACGTTCACTACTTAAACAGCTATGATCGTATCTTGACTAGCACATAACGTATGCCAACTACGCTGTTTAAAAAAATCGACTACTAAATAATTGTGCAGGTTTAACAAATGCCATTTCACTGTACTGTCTTGTAACAAACATTGCCTGCTCATGCTGTTGTGGCATTGCAGATCAGCCTGTATTCTTTGCTTGCACTACAAAAATAAAGAATTAAAAAAAAAAACAAAAAAAAAAAGAAATACAGATATACTACAGTCTTTCTTTAATAAATGACAATTCCTAAAGCAACACATAATTTAACAAACATGAAAGCATTTTATATTGCAGGACTAAAAGGACAGGACCAGTGCATCCCAACCACACCAGTGAGATGAAGTAATCTGTGTGATTTTAGTGGTCCTTTAATTAGGTATTTATTTAATTTAATAACTGTCAAGTTGATATTTCCCTATACTCCAGTGTGCCAGCACACCGTTTACAGAGGACTCCCAGTCTCTACTGCCCCCTCCTATTCTATTAGGACTGGCTGGAATACTTCCACAGTCAGGACAATCCGCTGTCATGACACTAAAATACTGACTGCATTGCCAGTGCAACGGCATCATAACATAATGACATCACTCCATTCCTATTCTCCTTTAGAAAAAGCAAGATGTACTTGCTAGTAGAAAAATCATGGCAACTACAGATCATATGATGCAGTTGCTGTGATGAACAGAATCACCTGCATGATGTTTCTTCTACTCTAGCCTGTCACTTTTCAGAACAGATTGCTATGTTAAAGCTATATGCAAACAGTTGATTGTCAAGTGGAGATAATTTATGCTAGCACAGTGTATAAATTCATTTACATTTTATTTTAAAAGTGTCCATTATATTTAGAGCACACAATTATCACTGGGGCATGAGAGTATGTTCACTCAGCAATAAAGTGATATGTTCAACATTGTTTCATAAGCACTGTTCCTGTAAACGTCATGTTTTTCAACCTGCTTTTGGGAGTATTCAAAAGTGGTAGGACAGGTTCTGTGCAGAGAAACCACACATTATTTCCTTTTACAAAGAATCTAGTAGATAGAAAGCTCTAAATCTATATGCACAGACAGAGCACAACTACAGAACTCAACCAAGGTAGCCTAGTACGCACACATATTTTAACATGTACATAAAGCATAGGTGGTTTCATCTTAATTAAAGAATATATAGGATATTGGATGGTGTTTAGACACCTGGTGAGTGTGGAGCAGCAGTGAAAATGTTTATCAGGGATATTTATTGAACTATGAATTTTTAGACAATTAAATCCAACTGCAAAATGGAGGCAGAAATGGCCAAACTGTTATAGAGAAGATATAAACTTATAGATAAGATGGAAATTTTTCCAAATCAGTAATTTTAGCCTTAATTTTGCCGTATGGCTTTAATTTGCTAAAATTCAGATTCAGAGTTTAGAACAAAGCACCATAATTCCCAATTTTAATACTATACTGTCATAGATTATGTTTAAAATTGTTCATATCTGGTAGAATTGCTGTATTGAGTACGCAGCGATATTTTTTTGTTCTCCCATACATACAGACATACATACATACATGGGGACAATACTTTGTAATGTATTACAGATCCAAAAATCCTACCCAGTCTGTAAATGTAATTTGTCAGCCAGAGTTTGTTCATTAAAGAGAGTTTAATGTTTTGAAATTGTTCAGACACGTCTGAAGCCAGTGAGTACATATCCCCGGAATATCCCGGGATTTTGCACCAGATAAATCAACTATTCCATTCAATCAACGCTAACTTCTTTAATGTTAAATTACTTCATTATGTGTAATTAAATGGACTATAGTCACCAAATTGCAGGAAAAATCTTTGCAAGAGGATGAACAGACTGGTACCCACCATTGCAGAAGAACTCTTTTTCAGAGAGCCAATGTGGCTTCAGAACTTGAAGGAGCACCACCGACATGTTATTTGTTCTCAGACAACACCAAGAGAAATGTCAGGAATAGAACAATGAATTGTATGTGACGTTTGTTGACCTCACCAAAGCGTTCAACACTGTGCACATAAAAGGTATGTGGCAAATCTTGGAAAGCCTTGGAAATCTTGGGAAGCCCCCTAAGTTCCTCAATATAATCATTCAGATATACAAAGTACAACAATGATATACAACATACAGGGCCGTCTTTAATATTGATTGGACCCTGGGCAAGAATTTACTTGGGCCCCCTGGATCCCGCCTTCCCACACCCTAGCATGCAATCACACCCTCCACACACACACATACCAAAAAAACCACAACTCGTAGAGTAGTAAACTTTAATAATGTAAACATAAAGAACTGGTTCACAAATAAGTCCTTAGCTTGACCTACTTGCCACCTGTAGCTTCTTTTAACCTCGGTCTTATAGTATATTTTTATTTTAACAGTTACCGTATATGTTGTTGGAAGAACAAGCATAATAACAATATCTTTCACCCTAAGGGTGGAGGGGACCTAAAGATGCTATAGTGCTGGGAAAATGAGTTTGTTTTCCTAGCATTATAGTGGTCCTTTAATACAACTCACAGTAATGTGAAGTGTGTCAGTGTATCGCACGGCTCCACAGCAATACAACTCACAGTAATGTGCGATGTGCAAGTACATCACAGATCACCTTAGAATAAAATGCATAGAAAAGTGGAGTGTGTGAGTATCACAAGCTCCAAAGCAATATAACTCACAGGAACGTACAATTTGTGAGTGTATTACAGATCACCTTTTTAATACAATGCACATGAATGTCACATGTCACATATATGCACATGTATATCATACCCGACCCACTGCTTTCCCATAGAGAAGCATTGGGAGGCTGTTGCGCATGCGTGGCCTCATAGAGATGCGTTGAATCAATGCATTTCTATGAGGAGTGTTTAGCGCGAATGCCAGTTTTGCACGTTGTGCAACATTGGATTAGGAAGCACCTCTAGTGGCCGTCGGATGGCCGTGGGTGTTTTTCTGAAAAGGCAGTGTTTACATTAAAAAGCCTGCAGAGACATGCTATAGACACCAGAACTACTACGTTTAGCTGTTGTGGTTCTGGTGACTATAGTGTCCCTTGAATATAGAGAGAAAAAAAAGGATCAGCACAAAAGTATTAAATAAAATGGCTGTATCATTATTATAAAAATTAAAAAAGCACAACTTGACACAAATATATAGTATTTAAAAGATTACTTTATTTTTAACCATGTGATTGTACTGTACTACTAACTAACCTCTCCATCCACCCCTCCCCCTCCCCTCTAAACACCCCTCCCCCTCCCCTCTAAACACCCCTCACCACCCCTCCCCCTCCCCTCTAAACACCCCTCACCACCCCTCCCCCCTCCCCTCTAAACATCACTCACCACCCCTCCCCCTCCCCTCTAAACATCACTCCCCCCTCCCCTCTAAACACCCCTCACCACCCCTCCCCCTCCACGCTAAACACCTCTCCCCCTCCCCTCTAAACACCCCTCACAACCCCTCCCCCTCCCCTCTAAACACCCCTCTCCACCCCTCCCCCTCCCCTCTAAACACCCCTCACCACCCCTCACCACCCCTCCCCCTCCCCTCCAAACACCCCTCACCCTCCCCTCCCAACACCCCTCACCACCCCGCCCCCTCCCCTCCCAACACCCCTCACCACCCCTCCCCCTCCCCTCTAAACATCCCTCCCCCTCCCCTCTAAACACCCCTCACCACCCCTCCCCCTCCCCTCTAAACACCCCTCACCACCCCTCCCCCTCCCCTCTGAACACCCCTCACCACCCCTCCCCCTCCCCTCTAAACACCCCTCACCACCCCTCCCCCTCCCCTCTGAACACCCCTCACCACCCCTCCCCCTCCCCTCTAACCACCCTTACTCCCATAAAACAATATATATTACTGTAACTTAATACTTACAGTTCTGAAGACTCCAGCAGGCTCAGGATCAGTTGGGCAGCTGGGCTCAAGGCTAGAGTGGGTGCCACGCTCTGCCGTTCAGGATGGTGCCGCTCTGCACTTCCGGAAGGCGCCGCGCTGCAGTTCGGGAAGGAGGCGGAGTCACAGCAACGTTCACCCTAGCGTTGCCATGACTCCGTCTCTGCGTGACGTCACAGTGCGCGGCGCACGCAAAGGGCAGGGGAGGTCGGGAGGCAGAGCAACAAGTAAGTCCTTCACTATGCAGCAATGCCGCTCGCTCGCATAGTGAAGGTGAAGAATTAGATCGGGGGAAAGGAATTTGTGGGCAGTGGCCAGCGGGGCTCAAGAGGCAGCTGCCTTGGGCCCCCCAGGAGCAACTGGGCCCGGGGCAGCTGCCCCTTTTGCCCCGCGTTAAAGACGGCCCTGACAACATATGACCTTCCGGAACCCTTTCTTACATGAAATGGTGTAAAACAAGGTTGTGTTCTTGCACCAAGTCTCTTCACAATCGTTTACAACTCGATGCTTGAAATGGTACCTAAGGACCTTGATAAAGAGGATGGTGTCTATCAGTGGAGGAACTAATGCCCTGGTGCAAAAAAATTTTTTGGGCCCTCCTCTAGCGCAAGGGTGGCCAAAAGGTAGATACCCATCTGTTGTACAAGTCCCAAGACGCTATGCCAGCTGGAGATCTACCATTCGCCCATTCTTGTAGAGTTCTATTAATGAGCAGTGTTTGTGTGTTTGAATGTAAGCAGGTTTTTGTATCGAGTACGTGCGTGCATGTAGAAGTGTATTTGTATGTACTCCTGCCATTGGAATGCAGGTGTGTGTTTGTAGTAGTTTCAACTTTTTGACTTTTAAACGCAGGTGTCCATTTGTGTGTAGTATTGGCATGTGAATGAAGGTGTGTTTGTGTGTGTATATATATATATATATATATATATATATATATATATATATATAGAGAGAGAGAGAGAGAGAGAGAGAGAGAGAATTCAAAAGATGGTCCGCACTCCAGGCTCCGTTTAAAAAATAACTTTTATTCTTACATCAAAGTAAAAGATCATGTGCCAAAAGGTCAACGTTTCAGTCCCAGTTCGGGACTTTCATCAGGACAGCAAGTCCCGAACTGGGACAGAAACGTTGACCTTATGGCACATAATCTTTTACTTCGATGTAAGAATAAAAGTTATTTTTTAAACGGAGCCTGGAGTGCGGACCATTTATTGAATTCTCTGGATATCTGTGACCAAGATCCAGCACCCAGCATGTCAGCTATACATACACCTTTGAAGCATGTAGTGCAAAATATATATAATTTTGGCATTTTAATACAGGGTGTGTTTGTATGTAATGTTTGTGTGACACATACACTTCCACATACATACTTACACAGATATACATACACATTTAGAGACATATACACGCACACATTCAGATACACGCTTACACACACACACAGACATACATACACACACTGAAACAAACACACAAACACATTGACACATACACACACCCTGGCACACAGATGCACACACTGATACATACACACACCTTTGCACACAGCTACACACACTGATACATACAAACAAGCTGAAATACACACACTCACACACACATAATTAATTTTAGCCACCATGCTGTTAAATACCTTTTATGTCCTGGAGGGTGGCTGCTGCTGCCTGAGTCTGATGGGATTGTGGGCATGGATGAAGGTCTCCTTCAGTGGTGCCTCCTCCTGCTCCTCCTGTCTTCTCTCTTTCCTGCGTGGCTGTTCTTGTAGCAGTTTGAGGAAGTGAGCTGAATTAGTTTCCTTCCAGCCTGCCATTGTGAGGGGCCTAGTGGCGCTCTTAAAGGGCAGCGCCACTCAACTGGGTACCTTTTCAGCAATACTCATCAGGTGGCCCTAAGTGCATGGGCCCCCTCAGTTTGCGGGCTACGTTACAGTAGTTTGGTCACTGGTGTCTATATACATTAATGCGCTGGATGTTGCCTATTTAACCGGCGATGACTAAAGGCCCACACCAATGCAGTGGGCCAACTCATCAGATAGCTGCTTTTTTTTCGCTGATGATGCTGCCCTTGTTTCCCACACAGTGACAGTCCTGTAGCGAATGATTTGCAGAGATCTTTGGATTAGAAGTCAGCCTGAAGAAGACAGAAGTCCTCTACCAGCCTACACCTCATGAAGTTTACCATCATCCATGCATCCCCATTGGCGAACCAGTGCTGAAGACAGTCCATCAGTTCAGCTACATTGGGTGCATCATCTCTTCAATCTGCCAAGATCAACTAAGAAATAGATAGCAGACTGGCAAAGTCAAACAGAGTGTTCAGCAGACTGTGTAAGTGACTCTGGAACGACCAACACGTAAACAGAGGCACAAAAATCAGTGTGTACAGAGCAGTCGTATTGACCCCTCTCCAATATGGCTTTGAGTCGTCGGTTACCTATTGCCATCACCTGTGACTCCTTGAATGCTTTCACCAACACTGCCTCCGTGCAATCCTTAACATCCATTGGAATTATTTTATCACCAATATCAAAGTTCTTGCACAGGCAGAGACCATCAGCATTGAAGCAATGCTTTTTAAATCGACCATCATCACTGGTCTTTTCAAATTTACGATTGCAAGACTTGGAGACACACTATTCATCAAGATGTCTCCTCATTCAAGAATACATACAGGACAGATATTGAGAATAAAAAAAACAGAAAAAGGACTGTGACATTGTGGCATTAAATTCAGACCAGATTTTCCCTTGCAACTCTTGCAGCCGAATCTGTCGGTCCCACCCTGGCCTCATCAATCACCAGCGTGTCTGCTGCAGACATGGATAACCTGCTTCCTAAATCTTTGTTTACAAAGTCAAACCAACAACAATAGTCACCAAAACAACTTTAGCTTAATGAAGCAGTTTTTATGTCTAGTTAATGCCTCTGAAATTTCACTGCTTAATTCTCCACCATTTAGGAGTGAAAAGGGCTGTGGTACTGTGAATACTGCTTGATGTTTGTGAGCCTGGTTCCATTAACAAAAAATCGTCCAGGTAGTGGATAACGGACGGAAACCTGACTATGTTTAGGAGCAGCCTGCAGAGGGTCTCTGCGAAAATGTCAAAGAGCTTGGGGCTGCTCCTAGACCCGAAAGTGAGCCGGGTAGAGAAAAAATACTTGTCCCTCCATTTAACACCGTGCAAGTGCCATAGTGAGGGGTGAATGGGTAGCAGTATAAAGGCTTTGGTAATATTGGTCATGCCTTACTGCCTGCTGTGATAATAGCTTGCATGGTGTCGGCGATTTTGGCGTACTGCAGTGAAAACTCCTCAACAAGTATGAGAGAGTTGATGCTGGGAATGGAGGAAGAATGAGGTGCAGAGAGGTCAATGGTCAAAGTTTTTTATTATAGTATTTGTGACTGGCTACCATGATGGGGTTGGTGCGCCATGATGAAAATGGTGAAGACATGAAAGGGCCGATCATGAAACCAGCCTTGATTTCAGTGGACCGAAGGTGGTCAACCATGAGCGGGTCATTGGATGCTGATAAAAGGTTAGGGCATTCGAGTGTACCTATGAGGATGGCAATGAGGCCCGTGTGAAACCCCTGTGAGAAACCCGTCACCAGATATTCTACCAGATGCCTAGCTGGGTGTGAACGTAGATAATAAGCCAGGATGTCAAAGTTAACCTCGGTGAGTAATTTCTTGGGTGACAGTCGGGCCGGCCACATAGTCTTGGTGTGAGCTCTGAAGCAGATGGAGCAGATGTGCAACAACCTGCATGCGCTGAAACTGCATGCCCCGGCATTAAAGTTATTGCACACCTGCCCCTTGCCCAGGAATAAAATAGGTCTGCCTAACTTGTCTCTCTGCCCACCTTCTTGTCTTGTGTGTGGGGTGGAGTGGTGAGAAATGGAAGTGGAAGTGGAAGGGTCTGCCTCACAAGGGCACAAGTCGGTGGAGTGAGAAGTGAAACTACAGGAGGCACAGGACGGGGGCCTCAAACCGGCAAAGTAATGGCAAAAAAGTTCTGTGTCCATCTGGCACCAGTCAATTCTTATGTTGAACTGTGCCAGATGAGTAGCTGCTTTGGCCAATACTGACTTATGATAGTCATAGAATGAGGACCCTCCATACTTGATGCCTAAGTCGACTACCTTGTGCATATATAAGTCAAGCTCTTCCCTCCTATGTGGGTACACTGTGCAGATAACGTCACGATAAATGCCAAAAGTGATAAACTGGGGGATGGAGAGTTTTTGTTAAGTCGTGGATCTCTGGCTTTTAAGACCACTGAAATGTCCCCATAATTATAAGCTCTATTCTATAGGATGTCTTGAGAGGCTATGAGTAATGACACTAGATTTCCACCCTTTCCATCAAGAATTTCCTTTTTTATGGAAGCTGGAACAGAGTGATCCGGTGAGACATATAGGGTAGTGATAGTGGCTGGTCAGGGAGGGGGAGAGGGAATGAGGGGTATGCCAGCCTGAACAGCTGAGACAACCAGGGGGGGAACCTGAGGGGCCTGGCAAGTTACCTGAGGTGGCTATGGCCAATTCCACTTTCAGCAGCCTGTTGTTCATGGTTTAGATGTTGGCCAAAATAGCATTCAGGGTCTTTTGAGTGGAATCTGAGGTGTTCGTAGACGGCCCTTGCGAACTAGTACCGGACCTGGGGTCATTGGCCTGTGCCGTTAGGAGCCTGTATAGTTCTGCCTTTCTAGCGGTGGCTGGAAAGCTGATACCCCTGAGTCTGAGCTCTGCTGATATTTTTGGAATAGTCCAATATCTCAGGGATCTGGGGTTAGAAGGGGTGAGGGATTCCTCTGGAGACCCAGGCCTGACTGGCATGCTGGGTATTTCGTTCAACAGCAGATCGATGATGGGGATGGATTCTTGTGACATTCTGAAAAAGGAATAATGATTTGAATAAGTAGGATGTAATGAAACGGGGGGGGAATGAGACCTTCGGAGAACTGGCCGGCTAACTCGTGCCGAGGTGAAGAATTTAACTAGAACCAAGTGATAGCTGAGTCCCTGCTAGTGCCAAGTGGCGGTGAGAGGCTCTACCTATGATTTTGGCCAAGGGAATTCATGGCCACTTGCGCGTGGTGGCGGGATGTTGGCCTCTCGGTGACCGTAAGAGATTCAAAACATGTGGCCGTGACTTGGGGAACCCTAGCTGAGCCCTAAAGAAGGGTGAGCGAGATGGCCATGATTTTGGCCGTGGGGCTGAACCTCCGTGTTGAGGTGGGGAGTAGACCTTGCGGGACTGGTGTATTTACTTAGGGTTTCTAAGGCCAGCACCTAACCCTGAATGCCAGTTCTCTACACTGATGGGGCTTGTCTCTTTGAATGATGTACTTGAACATATGTAGATACTAACCTTTAGTATTAGTTTTATCGCTTTGGACGAGGCACAGGAAGACTTCGATATATACTTGCTTCTGAAGGGGATGGGTCCGGCCACGGTATCCTAGAGGTAAGATAGATGCTAGTGGGCCTGAGGCGTGCCACTGGTATGCTTGGTGTTAAAAATTTTGAATGTATGGATAGGTGTGTATCAATGATACTGTAACGTAAGAACCTGTGTAACATGAGGGACCTGAACGTTGGTCTGTAATTAGAGATAAGCCCCAGGTTCCCACAATTGAGAATTTAAATGGTAAAAAAGTGGAGTGAGATCTTACAAGAAACTTAATCATAGTGAGTAAGATTAACAATACCTGGTACAGAAATATGGGATACCAGGTAGGCTGTAGATGGTTGATGGCATAGACTGCGGTATTGATGCAGGTCTAAGTAATGAAATGTAGAAACAAAAGACAAGCAATGTATTGTAAAAAAAAATTGTAGCAGCAAAGAGGTGTTGGTTTAGGGGGTGCTTGTTGTTGAAATCGTAGTAAAGGGTCTTTGTCGTGGCCCATGTAGATGTTTAGAACCCACCTAGGAGAGGGGGTCGGGGGGAGGAATGGAGGCTGAATGAGGCCATGGAGGTTGATTGAGGCCTCAGGGGAAGACAAATACAACTGGTAAACCTTTCTTACCTGAAACTGTAATACTGGGATAACACTTCCTGGAGACTGCTTGAAGGAAATGTAGTGGAGCCTAAAATCATACGCATGCTAAGTATATGAAACCAGTATAAGGTTTAGGAAAACAGTGATTTAGCAATCGTGCTTATGGCATGTATTGAGCCTGGTGAAAAAGGAACCGTGAGAGCTTAACCTTATGGCATACTAAAACAAAGATAAATACGTAGTTGTTTTCAGAGCGAACTTAGTTACTCAGAAAGACCAGGCTTGTGATTAGGGAAAGGAAATAAAATATTATGTGAAACTAAGTTACAGCGGGAGTAAATAATGGTGCTGAGTGGTGTTTTTAGTATGAATTTACCTATGAAGTGATTTTCCTGTCTGTGCCTTTAAGAAGATTTCCCCAGTGTGTAAAAATGAAGTGTCCCATAAAATTAAATGAACATAACTGAGGCATCATGATAGAACAGATTTTATATTCTTACCAGTAATAAAACTAACAAGCCATAACTGAACACATAATTGAAATTGAGGAGGCTGGAAAAGTGAAAGGTAGAGAGTTCTTTCGTTTGAACGAATCTTATAACAATTTCTCTAGCCTACTGTGTTCGGCTAGAAACGAACGAACGGACAGGACTGATTGAAAGAAATACCTGCAGTCGGTTAGTGGACAGCATGAAAGAACAAACAAAAGCCATGTACGTTGCGGTCGGCTGTTTTACATTGTACGGAATTATAGACGAACGTGTGTATGTTGTGCGTTCGGCAGTTTTTAACCATACAAAAGAACAAACGAAGGTGAGTGTACTCTGCAGTCGGCTCGTGCGGCTAAATAGCCGCACGAGCCGCAGAAGTACACGAACGGATGAATATGCATGAGCAGGTAAGTATTATGAATTTCACAACTCAAAACTTTCCAAAGCTTATTTATTGAAGTAAGCAAATAAATAGACAAATATTTGTTAACATACATGTAAAAATGCTTTGGTAAAATTAGACTTAAAAGTTTACATGTTATTTATTTTATTAAGAAAAATAGATAAATATATAAGAGAAACGTTTAAAGTAAAAAAAAAAAAAATGTATACAGATTCATTTCAGAGTCCTGGTTTTGAGGTCAGATTTCATGGCTTTTTTAGGCATTCTGCCACATCCTCGATTCTTAGACATATGGTTAAGAAAGATAACTGCATCTTTATAGCCACGGCAGTAATATTCATTCAGCACCTGTCGGATAAAAAGACTTGATAATGGGGGATATTTATCAAAGTGTTTTGAAAAGTAATTGTTAAACTCCACCATTGTGGGGTTAAGGATTTTTTTCCTAGTTTATTGAAAAATTGAAAGCACTTCAGATTGGATCTTTGCCTTCCTTTGGATCAACAGTAAAAACCAGATGTGAGAAAGGCTGTTCTTGGAGGCACCTGTAAAGTGCTCTAAGATTGACCTAAAAAGGGACAGTTCTTTTTGTAATATTACCTTTAGTTCACCTTTATACACCAATATTTTGTTACATGGAGTTGAACTATTTGTTTCTCTGTATCTTTTTACATGTTTACATGCTGCCTCTGTATAGGTATTAAGGGGTAAATGTGTTCCTTATTTATACCTCTGCACTTGATGTTATTTGGTGGGGTTTATCACCTAAACACGAAATATGACATCTGTATTTCTGATTTTATTGTGTGATCCCAAGGAGTATCCACAGAGTGTTTTAAGCTGCTGTCAATATACAAGATTTATAAATTCACATTAAGTGGAAATTATCACATCTGTTTGTAATTTCTTTTTTTTTGAATTTCAAAGTTTTTATTTTTGTTACATAAATCAACAATAAACAATTGTTACATTTGTTGACAACAGTGACTAGTTTAGGGGTAGAGTAATGGTACATAGAGGTAAAGTACAAGTTATCCA
The DNA here is from genome assembly GCF_036172605.1 of Pelobates fuscus. Classification (NCBI taxonomy): domain Eukaryota; kingdom Metazoa; phylum Chordata; class Amphibia; order Anura; family Pelobatidae; genus Pelobates; species Pelobates fuscus. Next base: position 131,658,419 of record NC_086317.1, read on the forward strand.
TATCAGTATTTAACATTGAGTCGGTTAGATTGTGGTACTGGGATAATGGATAATTGGTCATGTATGTACATTGAGCATTGTTCTTGACAAAGAGTGATACGGTGTGTTGTAAACTGCTCGTTAAGAGTAGAGGTAGGGGCATTAACGGAAACTAGTTGTGGATGAGCATTATTATCGGTTTGTAATTTTATATTTAAATAAATCAATTGTGATGAAAATTAAAAGTAAAAATGTCAGCGATTCTTTGATCAATCTACCCCAGTGGTCTTAACATTCATAATTATTATCACATTGAAAAGTTTTATTCCACTGTAGAATCCTTTGATACAAGTGTCTATATACACTAACTAATCTGTGCTTATTCCAACAAACAAATAGGAAAAATGATTTGCAACATCTTCCGTGATTCATTCAGAAATCCAATTTTACCTCTTTCGGGTAAAAAAAATAAACAAAAAACAAAAAAAACAACCACATCTAAAAATGAGTCCACCCGTATTCTGAAGAAATGAAATATTCCCATCAGTAACTCATCACAGTGGAATATTTCCTTAGAAGTTTGATGGTAGGCAGGGGCATAACTAGAAGTCACAGGGCCCCGGTAAAGGTATCATCAAAGGGCCCCCTTTAAGGTCTTACTGATACACACACACACACATGCACTGTCAGACACACAGTCATTGGCACACAAACTTTTTCAGTGACAAAAAAACAACAACACACAAACACACTCACTGACAGACCCACACTCTCACTGATTTGACATATACTGACAGACACACACACACACACTGACAGAAACACTCATTAATAATGTGACACCCATTGACATACACTCACTGAGAAGCACTCAGTCTCACTGATTTGACACACGCTCACTAACAGACACACTCATTGATTTAACACACACTGACATACACACACACACACAATGACCCACACACTGACACATTACCTGACAGACATACTGACACACACTGACATATACTCACTGACAAACACACACTCACTGATTTGACATTTGACACACACTGAAAGACACACATGCATACTAACAGACACACACTGATTAGACACAAACAATCACTCATTGACAAACACATACACATTTTCTCACACAGACACTCGAAAAGTTATTTTTTGTTTAAAACCACCCAGAATCAAATACCTAGTGATCTTTCCCATTATGTACATTAGTGGTAGTACATGGTATATTGGTTTAACAATAAAACACATGAGTATTCTGACCTGCAGTTTCCAGCTGGGATAGTGCTCTTATTAGGATCATTCAGCAGCCACTTTCCACCAATCACTGCCTGCCATACCACGTGGCCCTCAGGTACCGCGAGGACAGGGGGTGGAAATAGAACACAACTATACACAGGACAGTAGCCTGGATAGAACGAAGTTGGCAGGTAAATGGGGGGGGGGGGGGGGAGGAGATTATGAGGGGGGATGGAAATTGCAAGATACTAATGAGTGGTGGGGGCAGAACACAATAATCTACAACAACAACAAAAAAAAAAAAAGAAACTCACAAAGAGGCATGGCCACTCGTTCAGCAGGCATTCCGCACACATTGGGGAAATATATGAAGAAGGCATGGTTAGTTGCCAAGGTGACAGCAGGTGGTGAGTGCAGCTAGTCAGAACATGCAGGGGTCGACAAGGCAGCTGGGCCCCCTCGAGTGACAGGCCCAGGCGCAGCTGCGACCCCTGCGACCTTGGTAGTTCCGCCACTGATGGTAGGTAGATTCAACTAGCCCACCAGATGAACCTGTTCCTTAAAGGGAAGAGCGGAGCTGCACTTAATCCCTTGACAAAGACCTCTTAACAGGTCGAAACGTTGCTGCTCTTTCACTTTTTTGAACCAATAAATCTGCCTGGACATCTTATTATTTGTTATTTGATCCATACTGAGCAGCAGGCACATTTCTAATTTCAGAAACATCTGGGGCTTAAATCCAAATTAAAATTTAATGACCCTATGCCAACATAGAGGTGGGGATAAGTCATAAGATATCTCAACCTATTTATGTTATGTTCTACCCACGAAGAGCATTCTGCTGCAGATCTTTAGGATTTCAATGAAGGCATAGCCAGGTATTCAAATGATCCAACCACACTGCCTATCTAGGGCTACGCAAACTAATAGAGGAGTATATAGCAATGTTCAGTTCCCCAGCACCTTCTCCCTGTACCCACATGGGCGTAGGGGGAGGAGTGAGGGAGGGCAGCACCACCTCCATCCCCTCAAGTGTAGATCTATTTTATTTTTTTTAATAGGCAGCTGCTTTGAGAAACAGCTGCCTGATGTAAAATAAAAAAAAACTGATATCTTCTGTCCCCCTTTATTAACTGTAGAGAACTGGAGCCAAAGAACTCCACACCTGGGGTTTCAGCCCTGAAATCCCCTAGCATTGTCTCTGCTAAACAGCAGTCAAAAGCCAACGTGATTAGCATGGAAGTTGTTTGCACACATATGGTTTAGTTTGTACTTTGCTTTCCTGCACCAGGATAACTTGTATCGGCTTATCCTGGTGATGTAATAAACTTCACTGACTGTCCGTTTTGAAGGTATTTTTAGAATGTCATTGATCATAAGAAAGAAGAAAAGCAGACCTTGCTGTTTCTTACCATGGTCCGGGGTGGAAATAGTGCATAGATCACTCTACGGAGATTCTCTATTGACAGCTGGAAACTGGCATTCAAAACAAAAACGCAAAAAGACACAGGACAGTCCCTAGGACAAATGTCAATCTCTCCTGAGAATGGAGACACTGTAAGGATGGAGTTTAGGTTGACAAAAGGATGGAAATTGGTACAACCACCATCGAAATATCTCTGTAAAAAAACAAGAGAGAAATGACATGGAAAAGCAACCATTCTATCTTTTATACATGTCCATAGGAAAAAAAGGAAGAAAAAAAAAAAACTATGGAAGCAAGGTTTTATTTTTGATTGTTCTTAACACTACAATTTAAATTTAACATCAGACAGTGCTCTTAATAAAAACATTATAAAAAAAAAAAAAAAAAAAAAACTACATATCTATTGAAGCATATCTTTGCAACTGTAGAAATTGCTGCCCACTACTGGTGAAAGTACTTGAGTGTTAAAAATAAAGAAATGTCTGGCCAAATTAGAAGTAGAATTTTTTTTTTTTTTTTTTTTAATTAACCACATGCAGCAATTCTTCAAACATTTAGTTTTTTTTTTTTTTTTTTTATTCTTTATTTTATACTCAATAAAACATAGCAAGTGTACATTCACTTTGGGCGTGCCCAAAAGTCAACATGAATACAATTCTCGAAAACATAATGCAGGTCAACAAATACAATACATGCCCATTTATTAAAAAACCTTTGATACTTGCCGTCTATTGAGGGTTTTTATAATCAAGGACAGGCATTTAGGCGATACATTTAAAAACTAAATGTTCTACTGGTGTTATCCTAAAGTGGGATTAATTACAATCCATTCAATTAATTCTATTATAAAAACTTGTTGAATACCATGAGACTGAATATGGGTATACAAATAAAGAAAAACGCTTTATGACAGCATCAGTCTGCATATTTTGATTGTCAGGTCCTTGCGCAGAGATTGTTCTGTGGTCCTAATTACATTCTTACCAACATTTCGGTCTTGGGGGGCATATATTAAAAAAGCTGCACAACTATGCACAACTATGCTGATGCAGATTAAGTTATTACATTGTAATAGCACAGTATATATTACTATTGTATCCCCACTCCGGCAGTCTGTGTTAACACAAGAGCAGGAAAGAGATTTTAAGGGACACTATAGTTACCAGAACAACTACAGCTTATTGAATTTGTTCTGATGAGTCGAATCATTACCTTCAGGCTTTTTGCTGTAAACACTGTCTTTTCAGAGAAAATGCAGTGTTTATATTACAGCCTAGTGATAACTTCACTGGTCACTCCTCAGATGGCTGTTAGAGATCCTTCCTGGGTCATGGCTGCCTAAAATGCATCCACACATTCAGTGTCTCCTCCCTCTGCATGCAGACACTGAACTTTCCTCATAGAGATTCATTGATTCAATGCAGGGCTGTGTTTGAATCATGCTGGCTCTGCCCCGGATATGCCTCCTTGTCAGTCTCAGCCAATCCTATGGGGAAGCATTGTGATTGGATCAGGCCACCACTCCTGATGATGTCAGCAGACTTCTTGTTTTTTTTTAGGCAAACAGCATGCAGAGTTACAGCTTCAGGCTTGAATACAGTAAGATTTTGCTATATTTATGGAGGCATGAGGGGCCCAGGGGGGCTAGATGGTGGTTTTAACACTATAGGGTCAGGAATAGGGTCAGGAATACATGTTTTCCTATAGTGATGTTTTAAGCTACCCAGACTTTCTTATTCCACTGCTAGAACATTAGGAGAATAGAGTATCATTGAAGGTCCAGCTGTTTTTGGTCATTTGGGAGTAGACTTCCACTTCTACCTGCATCCCATGATCTTTATAATGTGCCAGTCATAATCTTTTAATTGATGTTACTGTATTCCTGCCTATTCCAACAGGAAGTTATTTTATGTAATTATGTAACTACTATAATTTATGTAATAGAATGAATTAATAGGACAAGAGTCAAGACACTTATTTTACAACACCGTTAGTTTACTGCTCTAGATACAAACATGGCTTGATTCAACTGTTGCAATAGTGCGCAAAAAGGAATTCTTAGAATATAGGTCATGCTGGATTCGTATTGGATTTAATTGTAGTTTCAGTTCCGTGTGCCGGTCTGTGACATATCTTGCATACGTTGCAGTGACAAGTAATGAGCTCATTCCCTTTTTTTCTTATTTCAATCTGTCATTGTTAAGATGTATAGAGAAGCTAAATTTATGTAAATAATATTAAATGGAAGGCATATAATGGAAGGCTGTAAGGCAAGGTGACCAATGCCTTAAAGGTGATATGCCAACTTTAAGAACTACATTTACTATTAAATTTTTATATTTATCAATGAGAAAAATAAACTTTATTAATCAATTGGTTTGTATGTTTTCATATGTTTAGGAGTTAGTCCTGGTTGGAGGTATGCAAGCATGTAACATGTCAGAGGATGTGAATGTTATAACTTATTTGCATGAATACAGAGGAAGTAGCCAGTTCTTCACCCACCATGTTATTTACACAGACTTTCCATTTATATCAGAATGTAAGCTATTATAATTGCAGTGTGTGGGGTCTGGATTTGGTCCCTACAAAAATTTGTAAAACTTTTGAAAAATAGTAAATGGTATTTAAAAGAGTACTAGTGGGAAACACTTGTATCTGTACTACATGTTAAAGCTATGTTACCCAACAGTTAGCACCACCTAAATAGTAAATGCTTTATCATAAAATGTATTTTAAAACGATTTTTACTTTCCTTTATTCAAAATGGAAAAACAAGCCCAAAATAGAAGGAAAAGATCTAGCAAATTTATTAGTGTAAGCAAAGGTACTGGAGCTGTTATACAAAATAAGGAGATCTAATTTTGGTTGTCACACTTAATCTAATTTTTTTTTTAAATGAACCATTACTTACCACTCCCCGAAATGAAGGAGGAACAATCCCACAGTAAAAAGGAACAAAACAACTGCATATTAGAACCTGGATAAGTGGAGAAAGTAGAACATGTCAGCAATACAGTTGAACATTTACTAGGTCCATTGTGGTCATTTAGTCTAGCTTAACCCCTTAAGGACAAATGACATGATTCCCTTTTATTCCAGAAGTTTGGTCCTTAAGGGGTTAAAGGGACACTATAGTCACCGAAACAACCTTAGCTTAATGAAGCAGTTTTTGTGTATAGATTATGCCCCAGCAGTCTCGCTGCTCAGTTCTCTACCATTTAGGAGTTAAATCACTTTTGTTTCTGTTTTCGCAGCCCTAGCCACACCTCCCCTGGCTGTGACTGACACAGCCTGCATGAAAACAAAATGGTTTCATTTTCAATCATCTTACTTTAAAAATGTTTATCTCCTGCTCTGTAAATTAAACTTTAATTACATGGGAAGGCCACTGCATGGTCTAACAAGCTATTTACAGAGCAGGGGATAAGAAATACTAAGTTAAACAGAATTTGCAATAAAGGAAGTATAAACATTAGATGAATCTTTACAGGAAGTGTTTAGGATGGCTGTGTAAGTCACATGCGGGGAGGTGTGACTAAGAGTGCATAAACAAAGTGATTTAACGCCTAAATGGCAGAGAATCGAGCAGTGAGACTGCAGGGGCCTGATCTATACACCCAAACTGCTTCATTAAGTTAAAGTTGTGTTGGTGACTATAGTGCCTCATTCATATCTCCACCTTCCGCTGTTGTTTTTCCTTACTTTTTTTTTTTTTTTTTTTAATCTCACCTCTTCTAGACTGTGAGCTCATTTCAGCATGAGTGTTAACATGTGTAATAGCTTGATCTTTTTTGCTTAAGAATATATTGACAAAATACAAATGAGAAAAAGCACTACAGAACCCTCCTGTAGTTCCGGTCATATTCCTCTAGTCTTGCACTTGTTTAGAGAATACAGTGACAAGGTGACAAATGAAGCTAGAGTTATGGATGATTACTACTCTGCTTGGGGGTGAGGGGGAGGGAGGAGGGAGGGAGCAATCCCAAGCTCAGTCAATCACACCAACATGGGAGTAGGGGTGAATGTTACACTAATGTATCAGAATCTGACCTCTTATCGTGGAAGCACTGGCACACTGGAGAGAAGGAGAGTACTAACAGAGTAGATCATTAGACATCGAAAAATATAAGTTGTGATAGGGGCATAAAAAGCCAAAGCAAGAGTGTAAGGAGAGTAAGAAGGTGTAGCAAGGTGTAAGAAGAGGAAAAGTCGGTTTAGGTGTGCCGGAACCAACGTAGCAGTAGGCCTGTAAATAAAGAGGGCCCTACCAGTAAGGAGTAAAGAAAAGAAAAAAAAAAAGAGAGGATGGGTCAAGCAAAGGTAAGAAATGAACGGAACAGGTGGAGGTGAGTAGTGGGCTTAAATAGGGGACCATACCCCTTTCACAACTGCAGGCCAAGCCTTCGCATTTGTGATAGGGGCATAAAAAGCCGAAGCAAGAGTGTAAGGAGAGTAGGAAGGTGTAGCAAGGTGTAAGAAGAGGAAAAGTCAGTTGAGGTGTGCCGGAACCGTAGCAGTAGGCCTGTAAATAAAGAGGGCAAAAATAGATACAGACTAAAATTTATTACAATCAACAAAAAAAGAAGAGCATGAATTACATAGACATATTATAAAAGGCTTGTCTGAGTTCTTGTACTGGTTGTGGGATGTACAGAGAGTATGCGGAGGACTTCCAGCAACCTAGTGTTTTGATTCTGAAAGCGTGGCCAGAATAGTCAGAAGGGTTGACACCTAGCCTCGTGATCAATGATCTGACATAAAATCATAAATTTAGTTGTGGTAAGGACTGACCCATGCAAAGTTAACAGTGGTTGGAAAGCTTGGATATTATGAGTCAGTAGAAAGGAATCTAGGATCTTAATTGGGCACCATTTGTTATGTGTCGGGTAATAGGGTATGTTAATGTCTTGTCATCCTGTGTAGTTTTAGTGTGTGGAAGTGTAAGTACATAATAGTCTCCCAATTTAGCTAGGTGAGACCTCCTGAGTCAATATTGTAGGTTGGTCGTGGTAGTTGTGGTAAATTCATGGGGTCTAAGAAAACCGTAGAAAGCCCGGTAAATTGCAGTTTTAATTACGTGGTCGGTGCAAGGATCAAATGGACCGGCATCTAAAAGGTCCGAAAGAGAGTGTAATAATTAGATGTCAAAGGGTAGCGTCCTATGTGTTGGGGCGTGACCGGTTTTCTGAATGCCTTTAAGTATGGATTTGATCTGGTATGAAAGAATGAAGCTGTGTTTGTTGGGAAATAAAAGCAACATGTGGTGTTGTATACCAGATAGGTACAATTTGATGGTACTATGTAATAGTGCGAGTTTAAGGTGGCAAAAGGAAGCAAAACCTACCACAGTCGACATAGCAAAAGAATCAGTCATACCATACTCCGATAAAAACCTCTTAAACAATGAGAAGGCCCTGTCATAAGCCCTACTTGTGTTAATGGAAAGAGGCAGTCGGGCAAGATGACGGCCGTGGGACAACAAGGCGGTCAGTCCATGATCAGCTCTTGAAACGGAGGGACTGCAGTGGCAGTGGGGGAGGCAGAAGGCAGAGCTGCGTGGAAGGCCTGAAATCGAAACCGAGACAGCCTGTCAGCAGCAATATTCCTGACACCTGGCACATGAATACAGGTCAGAAAGAAATGATAACTAGCCGCCAGCCACTCAATTTCCTGAGGAACCTCATAATAACAAGAGAGGAAGATTAATGATGTGGCACATGGCCTGGTTGTCCGAGAAACAGCGAACCGGACAACCCGACCACGCCCGACCCCAAACCACAGCGGCCGCTACAATATGGTAAATTTCAAAAAGAGTGGCGGTAGTGGAAAAACCCTCAATGCCCAGGACCTCCGCTGGCCAAGCACCCCAGAGCCACTAAGAACCGTGAATGGCAGAGAAGCCGTTAGTGGCAGCTGCATCTGTCCATATCATGGGTGATGCCTCCAAAATTTCGGGTAGGAACATACTCTTCCCATTCCAGGAGAGCAAGAATCTCCCCCACATGAGCAGATCCGCTGTGGCATGGACATCGAGTGTGATCCGGCTATCATCGTGAGGGAGAGTGGAAAACAGGGAAAGCAGCCGAGATATAAATGCCCGACCCTGTGGGATAATCCTCATAGCAAAATGACCGTAGCAAAAAGATGTACCGCCGTACTTGTGGCCCAAGTCTACCAGCTTATGCATGTAAAGGTCCAACTACTGCCTCCTAGCAGGGTAGACCGAGCACAAGACTTCCCTGAATAGCCCAAACACCAGGACAAACTCTGGGACAGAGAGCTTCCTGTTAAGCCTGGGGTCCCGGGCCTTGATCACAACTGACACATCCCCATAGGCATAAGTCTTGTTCTCAACGATATATTGAGAGGCAATGAGGAGCAAAACCAGGTTCACGTCCTTGCCGTCCAAGATATCCTTCAGAATATTGGCCGAGACAATGTGAGCAGGGTCGACATCCAGAGGGTGTCTACACGACAAATTACCCTGGCCAGCTGAGGGAGGGTCAGCCGAAACTGGAGCGGGAAAGCTGGCCGGCCCGAGAGGCAGTCTTCAGCCTGTCCAACCTCTGGTTGATTTGCCCCATGGATGCCATGAGAGAAGACAACATGGAGTGCACATCAGAGGGGTCAGCACCACTAGGGCCTTTCCAGGGTTCGCGTGGGCAGAGGAGGAATGCAGCACCTGGAACAGTTCGGCTTCCTAGCTGATGCAGGGAACGGGATCTGACGTCTCCGAAGTTCCACCACTAGGTGAGGAGGCAGGCGTAGCTGAATATCCCCTGCAAGAAGGAGTACCAGACCTAACTGGAGTGCTGGGCAGGAACAATTCTTTGCCACCTTCTGGAACTTGATCCAAGCTAAAAAGAAAGAAGCGATAAATTAGAGCAAGAAAAAGGACCAGCATAAATGTAGGACCAGTGTGAGCTGGCTAACTAGCTAGAGCCGCAAGGTGGCGAAACAATTAAACTAGGTTGGTGACAGGTGAGGCCCTGCTAGATGAAAAGCAGCTTGAGAAGCTCTATGCGTTGGCATGAGGGGATTTCGTGGCCACCGAACGTTGTGGCAGGGTGTCAGCCTCTCGGTGACCAGTAAAGCATGAGATAGAATGACAGGTGAGGCCACGTGCAAGGCGACTAACTATGATTTGGCCTGAGGGGCGTAGTACTTCCGAGTATGAGGATGGGTGTTGGCCTCATGGGACCACTAACCTAAGGCGAAGAAAGCCAGGGGGGGATTACCACTATTAGATGCCTAGGACCCTGACAGCCAGCCATGTCTAGACTGGGTGGGATAGCGAAGTGCGAGACAGGACATACCTGGGAAAACATGTAACAACAACTTGGGGAGATGCGAGGCAGTAAGTTAAGTCAGACTGTATCTGGAGTGCGGAGTAAGCATGTCAGAGACCAGGTAGTCAGGCCGTACAGAGGGTGCCGGGAAATAGGTAATAGATGTTGTGACGGTTACCCCTATAGAGTGAGGGTATCTACCATCTTGACATCCTTCTTCCCATAGCTGGAGAGCGCTGCAGAATTCCAACCTGATATCCTGAGGAGCTGGTATAGCTGTATAGCTGAAGGGAGAGCTCTTACAAGAGCTAGCAGTAATATAGCAGGCATAGCTGTTCCCTAAAACACGAGACGAGGCTGCAAGTTAAGGGTAAGAAGGTCTGGTTTAATGAGCACAAAGGCATTTATTTTACACACATTTTCAGGCCAGAGGCACACCCCCTGGATCTGATGGTAAACTGGGACAAAAGGGACACAAACCAATAGGAACAATAATTAGTACAGTAAAACTCCCACATACAGTCAGCAATCCCTCCCCTCTGCTTGTGATATAATTAAGCTAGCTGATGCAATAACCTAATTATCCACAGGCAGAAAATATCGATTTTTACCCAAAGACCAGAAACACCCCAAAACACAAACATATCCCCATAAATTATACATCACTGGATAGCTCTGATCTGGGCAAACAACATATCCAAAAATCACCCAGATCAGAGCAGGGGTTCAAAGGTTTTGTGGAAGTCATATTTGACTGACCACAATCACGCACGTTTTCATGCACATTTTCGGCCAGTTTATTTCCAATAGTTCAAATACTAAGTTCCTTTCGAATGCACGAATGGGGGCTGTTCGTGTAAATACTCAAAAGTTAAAGTGGCGTTCGAATTGTCGAACGCACTCTGATTTCCGAAGTGTTGAAGTCTGGAGAAGGTAAAGTTCAGCGGTGTTCATGCCGTCGTGTATCCGATTTGAGTTCCATGAACTCAACGACCAAACACTGCTGAACGCGTTCGACTGGATTAAAATGGCCGCTGCCACGTGTTCGTATGTTGAATGATGGCCACTTCGACTACTTCGGCTGTATCCGAAGTGCCACTTCGACTGTATCCGAAGTGCCACTTCGACTGTATCCGAAGTGCCACTTCGACTGTATCCGAAGTGCCACTTCGACTGTATCCGAAGTGCCACTTCGACTGTATCCGAAGTGCCACTTCGACTGTATCCGAAGTGCCACTTCGACTGTATCCGAAGTGCCACTTCGAAAGTGCAAATCCTTTCCAATAGTTTTTAAAGGGGCAGAAAAAGTACTTTAGAATCCAATATGTATAAGTGGAGTTTTTAAAAGGCAATACACCCCAGGGGCCATAGTCACAGGAATGTGTACTTTGAGGAAATAAACATTAGGAAGAAGACACACACCATAATCACAGTAGGAAGGAACAAAACCAACATAACTACTGCAAATCAAAGAGGGGTTTTTCAGATGTGTATTGGTGTATAATAAAAACAGATAGAAATAAGAGCTGCGCCTGTTGAAAATAAAAAGTCCAAATAATAAAATAGAATAGAAAGTCTTATCTAGATGTATCTGGTGCAGTCGTCTAATACGGCAATATTCGGTCTGGAACACTTTTCCTTGTTTAGTTCTTCCTTATGAGTCCACTCATATGTAAGAGACAAAAGGAAGCCAGATAGTGCAGTAGGTTTTTAAAATTAGAGGAAGTAAAAAATATATAAAACTCTTGAATGCAAACTCACATTTGAAAGAGCAAGAACTTGCTCTGGTGTGGAGGGCGTGCAGCGGTTTGATCCCCGCTTATGGGATATACAGTGGATGTCCTTCGTCTTTGGTGTGTTTCCTCCGTCATTTATACGACAAACACTCGGGTAGAGAGAGACAACCAATAGTGTACACTGGATATAAAACTTTAGAATAAAATAAAGAAATAAAATGGATACTCACAAGAGGGGAGCAGATCAACTGCTCCCTTAAAGTAGCGCTGGTGGTATTATCCCCACCTAGGATTGCTTGGAGTCCGGAGTAATGATAAAAATGCCAGGTAAAAAGTGGATAAATGTGTATAAAAAGATACAATATTAAAAAGTAGCAAAATATACTTTAATAATAAAAATACACAATATTATAACCATTCCTTTATATATACATATATATATATATATTATTTGTTTTGGATTTCAGCCAGCATACCTTACAGTGGTTTTCTGATTTCCGAAATTGGGGTATATATATATATATATATATATTTGTGCTCGGAATTTAAATACGTAATGGATAGTAACTGTGAGCAAAGTTGGTTGTGGTGTGCCGAAACCAACGTACGAGTGGGCCTGTAAATAAAAGAGGGCCCACCAAGGAGAATGTAATTATAACAGGGTGTAGGTGGGTGGGAACAATCAGCTGAACGGCAGAGGTGAGTAGGGGCTGGGAGTTTAAGTAGGGGACTTACTCCTCCCACAAATTCAGGCCTCCACAAGTTCAGGCCTTTTAACTTGTGCTCGGAATTTAAATACGTAATGGATAGTAACTGTGAGCAAAGTTGGTTGTGGTGTGCCGAAACCAACGTACGAGTGGGCCTGTAAATAAAAGAGGGCAAAAAGATAAATTCGAGAAATACACACTTTATTGCATTTTTTACAAAACCAAGTTGCTGAAAGCTTGGCGAAGCTCTTTCTCCGGCTGTGGAATATATGCAGTATATATGGAGGATTTCCACCGCCCCAGTCTCTTGATGATATGGACCGGTGTGTTAGTGCTAGAGGCTGCAGAGGCGGCTCCTATACGGAAGGAGTGCCCAGAGAATGCAGTCGGGTTGTGTCCGAGCTCAGATAACAGAATTCTGATATGAACCATCAATTTTGCTGTGGTTAACGGGTGCCCTTGTAGTGTTAAGAGCGGAGAGTCCGGTAGGTGACCGTGCAGAGTTGACCGTAGGTGGTCTAGTACTTTTACCGGACACCAGGCATTATCAGTAGGGAAGAGAGGAATTATAGTAGGGTGTAGTGACCGGTTGGTTTTAGTTGTAGGGATCGAAAGTTGGTAGTGATCCTCTATTTTAGTGAGGTGTGATATTTTAAGTCTTAGCTTCGTATCTCCTTGACAAATTACGGTGAACTCTCTAGGTCTGAGAAAACCGTAGAAAGCGAGATATAAAGCAGATTTGATCACCGTATTTGTGCCGATGTCGAATGGGTCTGTGTCAAGGAGATTGCCAAGTGACCTGAAGATAGGCCCATCTATAGGTAATCTAATGGTAGAGAGTGGAGGTGAAACCTTTGATATTCCTTTCAAAACCTTTTTGACGGGGTATGAAGACAGGAAAGGCGTGTTGTTAGGGAAAAAGGTGAGGCTGTGGTGCTGGACCCCGTGAGATATAGTTTAATGGTGTTGTGAGATAGTTTAAGGTGTAGGTGGCAAAAAGAGGCAAAAGCCACCATGGTTTGAATAGAGAAGTCACCTTGTAAACCTAACTCTGCAGTGAATTTATTAAATATATTAAGAGCCCTATTGTAAGTGATAGCTGTGTTTGGTGATAATGCTTGGTGAGTGCTCTAGCGTGGTTCAAGAGTGTGCTTAATCCAGGATTAGATTGTGGAACCGTGGTGTCCTGGATGGTTGTAGTTGAGCCGTTGGGAGTGCCTGAGAAAATGCCTGAAATTGAGAACGAGAAAGAGCGTCAGTGGCCGTGTTGTGAATACCCGGGATGTGAAAACAAACTAAGTGAAAGTGGCCGGATGCTGCCAACCAGGTCAGCTTGCGAATCAGCCGCATGATGGTCAGGGAAGATGATCGCCCTTTGTTCACGATTTCGCAAGCTGCCGAGTTATCAGAGTAGCATTTGACTGCCTTGCCAGACCAGAGATGACCCCAGGTGTGTGCGGCCGCCACAATGGGATAAATTTCAAATAGTGCTGAGGTCTCTCCGAATCCTGGCAAGGCATCCGTATCAGTGGGCCAATGGCCCCTGAACCAGTGGTTCCCGAAAATGGCTGCAAAACCGGTATTGCCTGCTGCGTCTGTGTGGATGATGGGTGAAGAGGTGGAGAGAGGGGGAATAAACATGGAGATTCCATTCCAGTCCTTCAAAAACTTCCCCCACATAGCTAAGTCAGACTTGGCGTGGGGGTCCAAAGAAACTGTGCCAGAGTCCGGAACTCCATGCAGCAGGCAAAGGAGTCTGGATATGAAAGACCTTCCCTGCGGAATGATGCGCATCACAAAGTTCAGGGATCCGAGAAGGGACTGAAGTTCTTTTCTAGTGCAAACATCATTCCGCAGGAACAAGTCATCTCCCCTCTCAAACGTGACAGTTTGTTGTGGGGGAGGCTAGCTCTGAGGTTAACCGAGTCCAGTTCTATCCCCAGAAAGGTCAATTTAGTTGTGGGGCCTATAGTTTTGGCTGGGGACAAAGGGACTCCAAGTGTGGAAAATAGTGCAGTAGTGCTTCTGATTGCTGTGGGTGAAGGTGACCCTGGCTCTATTAGTAAAAAGTCGTTGAGGTAGTGGATAACGGAGTGACACCTGGTGACGTTCAGAAGCAGCCAGCATAGTGACTCTGCGAAAATGTCGAACAGTTTGGGGCTGCTTCGAGAACCGAAAGTGAGTCGAGTAGAGAAGTAATATTTCCCTCGCCATTTAACACCGTGTAAGTGCCAGAGTGAGGGGTGCATGGGTAGTAATTTAAACGCGTTTGTGATGTCCGTTTTGCTAAGCCAGGGTCGATTACCAGATGATATGATGGACTGTATGGCGTCGTCGATGGTTACGTACTGAAGTGAGAATTCTTCTGCTGGAATGAGTGCGTTTATGCTTGGAAAAAGAGGAGTGCGGTGCCGATAAATCAATAATTAGACGTTTTTTATTAGAATATTTGTGAATAGCAATACCAATAGGGTTAGTGCGCCAGGAGGAAAATGGTGAAGAGGTGAAGGGGCCGATCATGAAACCGTTGGTGATTTCAGAGGCAATGAGAGTGTCTATGGAGACTGGGTCTAAACGTGCTGACTGGAGATTAGGGCATTCTAGTGTACCTGGGGGAATGGCTACAATACCCGTGAGAAACCCTTTAGTGAACCCTGTGGTGAGATAATCCACCAGATGATTAAGCCTGGGATCCCTTGTCTTGAGCACCACAGAGATATCACTGTAATTGAATGCCTTGTTCTCAAGTACATCCTGTGAGGCTATGAGCAAGGACACCAGACACACATCCTTCCCGTCTAGGATATCTTTCCTGATAGAGTCAGGGACGGAGTGTGCTGGTGACTCAAATGGTGTAATGGCTGTGCCCGGTGCTGGAGGGGGGAGTATAGGAGGGCATGTTGGTATAGTAGGTACAGCCGTGAAAGCGACTGGGACTACCGTGGTAGTACCTGGGGAGGAGATGGCGCTTTCCACCTTAGATAGCCTGCTATTGAGGGTCTGTAGATTGGCCAAGATCTCTGCCAGGGTATCCTGGGTGGCCGTGCTGTTGCTTGGTGGTTGTCCTTGAGAGCTAGTCCCTGGCCTGGGCTTGGTGAGTAAGTAGCCTATAAAGTTCAGCCTTCCTAGCTGTGGCCGGAAAGGGCACACCCCTGAGCCTAAGCTCGGCCGTAATTTTGGGAATAGTCCATGCTCTCAAGGACGTGGGGGTTGAAAGAGTGAGTGATTCGCCTGGAGACCCGGGTCTGGTAGGCGTGAATGGAGTTTCTTCTGTCAATTCTTTGTTTGGAATAGGTTATTGGGACATTCTAAAAGGAATGATTATGTGAAAGATATATTAGAAGGGGCGTAAGGTAAGTAGGCGGGGTATGTGGGGTGGTGTATATGGAAGAACTGGACTGTAATGCTAGATGCCAAAGCGAAAAACTTAACTGTTGAATGTTTGGATAGGTGAGGCCCTGCTAATGCCAAGTGGCGGTGAGAGGCTCTACCTATGATTTGGCTTATGACGTAGTTGCCACAGACGTGGTGGCGGGATGTTGGCCTCTCGGTGACAGTAGAGAGAAATCAAAACGTGTGGCCGTGACAGGTGAGGCCCTGACTAGCGCCCTGTAGTAGGGCATGCGAGGCTTGTAACTATGATTTGGGCGTGGGGCCGTACCTCCGTGTTGAGGTGGGGGGGGATGGAAGGCCTCGCTGGGACGGGTTTTCTGATAGGGTGCGCTAAGGCATTAGCCTAGACCCTGTAGCCAGTTCGATTGTATATTTAAGGAGAAGGTGAGAGGACTGGAATGTTGTGTAGATACTAACCTTGACTTCTTGCGAATGGTATCTGGAACCTTCTGGTGGTAATAAGTGTGGTAAGCCTCGTCTTATGCAGTCCTTGAGTAAGAGTCCTGAGGCTTTAAGACAGATGTTGACGTATTTATGCGTATCGTGGTGGCGTATGATTTGAATTGGGAGTAGGTTGTTTGTTAGGGGCGCAACGTGAGATCCTGCATTGAGGGATCTGGAAGGTTTAAGTGTGTGACTGGGCTGAAATAGATATTTGTGAGAAGGCTGGATGAGGCCTTGGGGTGACGATTGGACGTATTTGGGTATAGACGTAAGTACCTGAAGGTATGGCTGAGTACCGGGTCAGGTTTTGGTGTTTTCTGGAGCCTGATGGCTGTATGACCGTAAGTCTGAGTAGAAATAATAGTAAAGAATTAACGTACCGTGGGTGTAAGCCTGTGGAAAAGTAGTAATGAACTTGAGACCGTGATAGGTTTCATATGAGGTGTAGTAACAAACAAGTTGTGAACTATACCTTGGTTTGACGTAAAGAAATTACGTTATGCGAAACGGTTTAACTGTGTAGAACCGGGGGAAGCCTAGAATAATACTGGAGCTAAGTGTTAACCTTAGAAAAATTCCATAGTTAACGACAGGTGTGAAGGTAAGTAATAAAACCCAATCTGTAAACATTTAAGGCCTATGGCTTTATAATGCAAAGTGATAAAATACAATACCTGTTCCTGTAATAAAAGACCTTGAAATAAACAACTTTAGTGCAGAAAAAGTGAGAAACCGATGCAGTCTGTAAAGCCAAAAATATGTGACAGCGTGATTATATGGAAAATGAATAGTACAGATGTTTATGTGCCGGATATTGTGTTTGTAAACAGTATTTATTAGTATATGTGACAAAATGAAGTGTTTAATAGGTAAATATGTGTTGTGGCAAGGTCAGAGAGGCTTTCTATGTTAGTAATAGATTGGAGTGCTCTCTATTCCCAGCATGATGGGGTTAATTGGTGGGAGTCACCCCTTGAATGTTATATACCAGGTGAATGTAATTAACCAGCACAAGGGTTTTAAAAGGTTAGCCTCTGAAGACATCAGAGAGTCTAACAGCTGGGAGAGAGGAGGCAGTTAAGCCTGAGACAAAGGTACTGTGTGAAACCTGCTTAAAGTGCTGTATTTCATTTTGTTTAAAACTGGGAACCAGATTAGCTGGCCAGTTGGATAGTTAGTAACACTGTTGTTTAGTAAGTCTCCAAGTTGGAGCAGGATTTATTTTCTTTTGTTTTATTTTGTGGGAGAGCACAACCTTGTATATATTGTGGAAAGTGACAATAAACTGCAGTACTATTTTATCCTGACTGTTGCATTTGAAGTTTATTGTGACAAGCCTGGCCATCCTGCCACAGTGTATAGAAACCGTACGTTTATGATAGACGTGGATATTTTAAAAAGTAGTAAAACAAATTAACTGGTTAACATAGAAAGAAAATCACAAGGCAGATTTTTAAACAAGCTAATTATATCCCCAAACTGACAAAAAAGGTATCAGTAGAAATATGACCGAACAGGGAATATACGTAAAGAAAAGTAGAATTCGTGAAATAGAACTTAGTGCATACTGTAGCCTATTTGAATAAGAACTAGCCGAATATGGATTTAGAGCAAGGTGTTTGCGTTTTAATCGTACGAAATAGATTGGTCCTGGGTGACCAAACGGAAATAAGAGAATGCCCGTAATAATATTACTGTGAATATAAATAATAGATTCGGTAGTTTCTGTACGAATATGTAAAATCAGTGATAAAGTGCCGAGCGTTTGTCTGTTTTGGCGTGAACACTGAAATCGGTTAAAAAAGCGTGTATTTGTACGAATATGATAGAGGGAGCCTACCCCTACGTTTTTAGGCCCGAACGGCAGGAAATAGCGGGGCGCTATTTCCTACGCCTAACTTACGTGAACGTGCCGGTCTCGTGACCGGAAACCGGGTACCTTGACCGGGAACCGAGTGGAAGGCCTCAAACGGACGGAGGACTGGTCAGGACGTCTGACTGCTGGAAACAGGAAAAAATTCTGGAGGGAAGCTGGACAGGAAGTGCTGGTTGCCATGGGGACAAAACAATCAGCTGAACGGCAGAGGTGAGTAGGGGCTGGGAGTTTAAGTAGGGGACTTACTCCTCCCACAAATTCAGGCCTCCACAAGTTCAGGCCTTTTAAACACACACATATATATATATATATATATATATATATATATGTAGAAAGGCCATTAGGCCTGAATTTGTGGGAGGAGTAAGTCCCCTACTTAAACACCCAGCCCCTACTCACCTCTGACGTTTGAGTTCAAGTGTTCCTTGTTCTACTTCCGGTTCGCGTGTGTCTGCAGGTTCGCGTCACTTCCGGTTCGGGCGTCAGATGTATTGGCTGCACGGTGGAAATCCTCCGTTTTTCGGCGGTCCGGTCTTGGCTTTACAGCTAATCGTGAGTTACTGCGTTACATTCCGGTCCCCACCACACTGCACGGTGGTCTCATCAAGGGACCGGAACGCACACTTCGGCATTTACGCGGCTCTTTCGTGCCTGTCATCGCCACCTAGTGGTTACTTTAAAGCTAACATATTGTCTACAAACTTTCATTCATACTGGTGTATTAAAATCACAAACCCAGTTTGGCCTGTCATCGCCACCTAGTGGTTCTTATGAAATTTCATGTCTTATTCAGTATAAATGTATTTCCCCTGCACCAAACTATAGCAGCAGCTACTAGCATACTTATTTGGAGCTTTACCACGTAATAACTATTCACACAATACTATACTATGCCGTTACGTTAAGCTCAGCCCTGTTAAAAAAAATTCTTTGATCTCCACAGATCGTACTTTGTAATACGACTAAAACATTTTGCAAAAATAGGGGTTCTTCTCCTCAAAAAATCCAGGTTCTCTTTCTACAATAGCACCAACCGGTTTGCTCATTCTATATGGCAAACCCTGATTCTTGTTCTTAATCCAGGTATAGTATGTATTATTCCACTTTTCTTCACACACTACGCTCATACGTCACGCTCACTCAGATTTACATCTGTCTTAAAACCCTAAGGTTTCTTCTATCATAAACATCAAACAAGCTTTGCTTCTCCTAAAAAAATTAAAAAAAAAAATTAAAAAAAAATAATCGCTAGACCCTGGTTCTCGTCCCTTATATCCAGGTATAGTATTTTTTCTTTAACACTTCAGTATTTATTTACTTCAGTTTCTATTTTAAGGCCACAGTCAGCCTTCATTTTCATTTGCCACTCTCTTGTATCACTCATTTATGCCCCCCAGTAATTCATGAGACGCTCATATGCCACGCTCACAGATCTACATCTGTCTCAAACCCCTTAGGCTTCTTCGGCGATATCAACAACCGCTGGGCCTGTCTTCCATATATACTCAAAGATTAAATCCCCGGGTATAATCACTATCAAGGTTAGTATCCTACCATCACACAAATTCGCCAATTTATCTCAGATGGTACGTGAACTGGCTCACAGGGTCTGTGCGTCAGACCTAGCTCACCGAGGCATGTACAAACCATCTCCCACCTCAACACGGAGGTACAGCCCAACGCCCAAATCATAGTTAAACACCTCATTCGCTCTTCTATAGGGCCATATTCAGGGCCTCACTTTCCACGGCCATACGTTTTGAACCTTTTAACTGTCATCGAGAGGCCAACATCCCGCCACCACATCTGTGGCAACGTAGTTCACCTCGCCCAAATCATAGATAGAGCCTCTCATCGCCACTTGGCATTAGCAGGGTCTCATCCGTCACTAGTCTAAGTTAAGTTTTTCGCTTCGGCAGTAACCTTACAGTCCAGTTCACAGGAGCAATTCCCCCCCCCCCCCCGCCCCACCCCTTGAAATAATTTTTCTCAGACGCCCCTACTATATCCAACTCATTTAATTCATTTCTAGAATGTCGCAAGATACATCTCCCATGAATGAGGTGCCTGATGAGGATATAATATCCACTCCTATCAGACCAGAGTCCCCAGGAGTATCTCGCCCCTTCTACCCCTATGTCTTTGAGAGCATGGACTATACCTAAAATCACGACCGAACTTAGGCTTAGGGGCATCCCCTTTCCTGCTACGGCCCGAAAGGCGGAATTATACAGACTGTTAACCAACCAAGCCCCTGAGCCTAGGCCAGGCACAAGCTCTCAAAGTCAACCTTCTGGCGCTGGCATTGCCACCCAGGACACCCTTGCAGCAATCCTGGCCAACCTACAGACCTTAAACAGCAGGTTAAGCAAGGTGGAAAGTGCCATAGCCTTCCCAGGTAACCTTCCTGATCCTCCAGCCCCTATCCCGGCGGTACCTATGGCACCAACACCCGTCCCTACACTTCCCCCTCCAGCTCCTGCTCCAATCACTTCGGCTTTCGTGTCACCAGCTCACTCCATCCCAGACTCCATTAGGAAAGAAATCCTAGATGGGAAGGACGTGTGTCTGGTGTCATTACTTATTGCCTCCCAAGACGTACTGGAGAACAGGGCTTATAATGTTGGCGATATCTCGGTGGTTCTTAAAACCAGAGACCCAAGGCTCAACAAAAAATTGTCGATTCCCAATTTCGTGTTGGCCTTCGGGATATACCGTGATGTCATCTGCTCGGTATATCCCCACAGGAGAGAGGAACTGGACCTCTATCTCCATAAAGTGGTGGATTTGGGCGTTAAGTACGGGGGCTCATCTTTTTATGATTATCATAAATCGATATCAGCGAAAGCGGCGACACATCTGAAACAGTTTAATGTAAGAATTAACTGGTGTCAAATGGATACAGAACTATTCTGTCGCCACTTCGCTGGTCTGAGGCCCCCGTCCTGCGCCATATGCAATTCCTCAACCCACTTGGCCGATCTTGTCTCTTGACTATCTGGACTATTCCTGCGTGTTGGGGTATATTACCGTGACAGAATCACAATCATGGGGAAGACTACAGACCTGACAGTTGTGCAGAAAAACCACAACTGACACGGTCCATAAAGATGGAAAGCCTCAAAAAGGTAATTGCGAAGGAAGTTGGATGTTCCCAAAGTGCTGTATCAAAGCACATTAATAGAAAGTTATGTGGAAGGGAAAAGTGTGGAAGAAAAAGGTGCACCAGCAGCAGGAATGACCGCAGCCTGGAGAGGATTGTCAGGAAAAGGCCATTCAAATATGTTGGGGACTTTTACAAGGAGTGGACTGAGGCTGGAGTCAGTGCATCAAGAGCCACCACACACAGATGGATCCTGGACATGGGCTTCAGATGTCGTATTCCTCTTGTCAAGCTGCTCTTGAACAACAAACAACGTCAGAAGCGTTTTACCTGGGCTAAATAAAAACAGACCTGGTCTGCTGCTCAGTGGTCCAAAGTCCTCTTTTTTGATGAGAGCAACTTTTGCATCTCATTTGGAAATCAAGGGCCCAGAGTCTGGAGGAAGAATGCAGAGGCGCACACTGCAACATGCTTGAAGTCCAGTGTGAAGTTTCCACAGTGTGTTAATTTCGGGAGCCATGTCATCTGCTGGTGTTGGTCCACTGTGCTTCATTAAGTCCAGGGTCAACACAGCCATCTACCAGGAGATTTTGGAGCACTTCATGCTTCCTTCCGTAGACGAGCTTTATGGGGATGCTGACTTCATTTTCCAGCAGGAATTGGCCTCCACACTGCCAAAAGCACCAAAGCCTGGTTCAATGACCATGGGATTACTGTGCTTGATTGGCCAGCAAACGTGCCTGACCTGAACCCCATAGAGAATCTATGGGGCATTGCCAAGAGAAAGATGAGATGACAGGAAAAACAATACATACCCAACCACGAGGAGAGGAGACAGCACGAAAGCATTCGAACAAAGAAAAAAAATGAAAGCACAGCAAAAGAAAAATAGAGAGGCGTTAGCGGGAAAAGGAGCGACAGCCAAACAGGCACGAAAACACACAGCAAGGGAAGGTAAGTTGAAACATGTGAAACTCCCGAACAGCGAGACCCGTTCGGGAGAAAAACCACACGAAACATAGGAGAACCCATGAAGAAACTAAAAACAGTGCAGGGGATGGACCCACACAGCGAGGACGCCGATGGAGTGCAACGGCAGGGTAAGTAACTTACAGCACCGGAGAGCCGAGAAGACGTGCGGCTGTGGCTTGGGTGTAATGGTCACTTATTGACAATATGGATCACAACTGTAGATAACTGAAATTGTTTATTAAATTGTTATAATTGAAATAAAGTAAAATTCAAGTTGAGCTGTCTCTTTAATTCCTTGTCAGAAAATTAAGCAGCAGCAGGATTTGCAGAGAAGATTAGGTTGAGGCAATTATTAGTCTGAACAGAGATGAGATTCCAATGTAGAATTGTTAAATGGCAGCAGAACAATTAGTTAGGTTGAAGCAAAAGAAGGTAAGCAGAGATGCAGGATAACAATACTCCTGTTTAGGCAGATGAGTTCTACTTAGCTTTGTAGGGGTGGTAATCCGGTTTGATGAGAGATGTTTCTCAGAGAGGATTAAAGTTGCTGCAGACAAAAGAGTATCCAATGGCAAGTCCGTGGTCGAGGAGAGGAGAAGGCAGGAAAACGATAAACAGTCCGGGTCCGATACACAGTAGAGGTAAACACAGATACACTTAGCTTTGAAGTTTTCGCGGGAGGCTTTCAAATTGATCCAGCACTGATGTGTTGCCGCGGTCTCCCTTTGTATCCTGGGAGTGACCGCGTCAGAGGAGGGGGAGTGGCCGCGCTCCGTCTACCCGGAAGTCCCCGGAGTACGGATGCCGGAAGGTCTGACAGAACCCCCCCCATAAGAAGCAGCCACCGGATGCTGTCAACGAGGTCTGGAAGGGTAGCGAGCATGGAACGCGTTGATGAGTCGACGAGCATGCACCGCGGAGGACGACACCCAGGAATCCTCGTCAACTCCGTAGCCTTTCCACCGGATAAGATACTGTAAGGAACCACGATGGATTCGCGAATCCAGGATCCTCTGGACCTCGTACTCTTCCTCACCTTGTACAAGAAGGGGATCAGGAGTGGTAAGAGCATCCCTTAGAAAAGGGTCGGAGCGGTGTGGTTTAAGCAGAGACACATGGAAGACAGGATGAAGTTTCATGGTAGGTGGAAGTTTCAATCTGACCACGTTTTCGTTGATAAGAGACAATATACGAAAAGGGCCAAGGAAGAGAGAACTCAGTTTCTTTGAGGGACGGTTTGTGACAATGTTCTTTGAAGAGAGCCATACGAGATCACCAACGTTGTAAGCAGGGGAAGGTCGTCTGCCAGTATCGAAAAACTTTTTCTGAGCAGATGATGCATTTTTGAGGTTATCACGCAACTTGAGGAAGAGGGCAGACATGAAAGCGTTGTGGTTGGAGACGTATGGATTAGAAGAAGGGAGTCCCTGATCAGGAATCGAAGAGGGATGGAATCCGTAATTTGAAAAGAATGGAGTCATTTTACTGCTAGCGTGTACAGAGTTGTTATATGAGAATTCTGCCATTGGTAACCATGTGATCCAATCGTCTTGTAAGTGAGAGCAATAACACCTCAAGTACTGTTCAACACACTGGTTAACTCTCTCTGTTTGTCCGTTGGTTTGGGGATGATAGGCTGAAGACAATTTACGTTGAATACTGAGAGAGGAACACATCTCATTCCAGAACTTGGAGGTGAACTGTGTTCCCCTGTCTGAAATGATTTCCTCAGGAAGTCCATGGAGTTTCACTATGTTGTCGATGAATATTTTTGCAAGCTCAGATGAAGAGGGTAATTTCCTTAAAGGAATAAAATGAGACATTTTGGTGAAACGGTCTACCACTACTAGAATGGTGTTATGATGTTGCGAAGGAGGGAGTTCCACCAAGAAATCCATTGAAATGGACTGCCAAGGTCTTTCTGGGATCGGTAGGCTTAATAGTTGACCGAATGGTGGATGATGGTCAGATTTTGATCTCAGACAGGTTGGACAGGTTTTGACATAAGATTCTATGGTTCTGTCCTGGCGAGGCCACCAGTAATATCTTTTAGACAGCTCCAGTGTTTTCCTTGTACCAGGATGACCAGCCAGATGGGAATCATGTATTAAGGTGAGAATTTTATTCCTAAACAAGGGAGGAATGTATAACCTGTTTTTGAAGTAGTAGAGACCGTCCTTTTTTGATAGTTTCTTTTGTTTGGGAAGCTCAAGATCTTCTTCTTTAAGATGTTTAATATCATCTATTAATGACGAAATGATACCTATGATTTTAGGAGGGGGAGTTTCAATCACAGGAAGATCTTGTTGAATCCTGGACAGAGCATCTGCTTTTTTGTTTCTGGATCCAGGTCTGTAAATAATTTGAAAATTGAATCGGGCAAAGAAAAGATTCCATCTTACTTGTCTGGCAGAGAGAGTTTTGTTCGAATGAAGATATTCAAGGTTCCTGTGGTCAGTGTAAACAATTACAGGAGTGCGTGAGTCTTCAAGTATGTGTCGCCAGTTTTCGAATGCTGCTTTAATACTTAACAATTCTTTTTCTCCTATAGGATAATTTCGTTCAGCAGGAGACATAGATCGTGAGAAAAAAGCCACTGGATGGAGAGGATCTTGAGGCGATCGTTGCTGAGAAAGGACAGCCCCGATAGCTGCGTCAGAAGCATCTGTTTCCATGACGTAGAGAAAATCAGGATTAGGGAGTTGGAGAATGGGAGCACTTGTAAATCTCCGTTTTAATTCATCAAAGGCTGCTTGAGCCTCTTAGTTCCAAGCAAAGGAACGTTTACTGCTATTGAGCAGGTTAAGCGGATGAGCTACATTGGAGTAATTTTTAATGAACTTCCTGTAGAAGTTGGCAAATCCCAAAAAACGTTGTAAGTCCTTAATATTAGCAGGAGTAGACCAATTGACAATACAATCTATTTTTGAGGTATCCATACTTATGGAATGAGGGGAGATAACGTATCCCAAAAAAGTGATTTCATTGACTTCAAAAATACATTTTTCTGGTTTTGCATATAATTTGTGTGTTCTTAATCTGGATAATACCCATCTCACATGTTTTCTGTGTTCCTCAAGGTTGTTGGAGTAGATGAGAATATCATCTAAGTAGATGATGACACAAACATCTAGGAGATCTCTGAAGATATCGTTTATGAAATGCTGAAAGGTTGCAGGGGCGTTACAGAGTCCGAAGGGCATGACAAGATATTCGTAAAGGCCATATCGGGTCCTGAACGCCGTTTTCCATTCATCATTGGCCTTGATTCTAACAAGGTTATATGCCCCACGAAGGTCGAGTTTAGTGTAGATGGTAGCTGTTCTTAATCTTTCGATCAACTCATTGATCAGGGGAAGAGGGTAACGATTCTTGATAGTTATTTTATTTAATGACCTGTAGTCGATGATTGGGCGTATAGTCTGATCCTTGTTCCTTACGAAAAACATGCTGAAAGCGGCTGGTGAACAGGAAGGTCTAATGAACCCTTTACGGAGGTTCTCATCCAGGTATTCTTTGAGGGTTTTTAACTCTGATTCAGAGAGAGGGTAAATGTGTCCAAAAGGGATAGGAGCACCAGGAACAAGGTCAATCGGACAATCATAAGGTCGATGAGGAGGAAGTGTCTCCGCTTCCTTTTTACTGAATACATCGGCGAACTCAGAATAGATGGAAGGTATGGGGGTTTCTTTAGTAGCTTGTAGAATGGGGATGTGTTGTAGACATGTTCCCTTACAATATGCAGAGTTAAAGGTGAGAGAGAAAGGAGCCCATGTAATATATGGGTTGTGAGTCCGCAACCAGTCGATTCCTAATATAATTGGATAAAGAGGAGAATTTATAACATCAAAAACAAGAAATTCAGAATGGATATGATTGGTAGTAGTTCTTAAAGGGATAGTTTCAGAACGAATGGGCCCCGAGGATATTAAGGAGCCATCAATAACTCTGACAGAGACGGAATTACGTTTTTGAACACAAGGAATTTTATTTTTTGTAACAAAGGATGAGTCCAGGAAAACCCCATTAGCACCGGAATCGATAATGGCATCAGTGGTAATCCTTTCTTTGTCCCACTGTAATATGAGAGAAACAGAGGAGAGATGAGAGGTAGTTTTAGGAGGAAGTACACTCATTACATTCGTAGTAGAACCATGCTTACCGCCTCTAGGACGTTTCAATAGGGGACATTCTGGGACCACATGTTCTTGTGAAGCACAGTACATGCAGAGGTTCATTTGTCTTCTTCTGGTTCTCTCTTCTGGAGTAAGAGGACTTCTCAAAACCCCTATTTCCATAGGTTCTGTGGGAATTACAGGTTTCTCTGGTGCTCGTGAAGAAGTGAAGGGTTTTTTCCATAGGGAGCTAGTGAGTGACTTCTCAGCTTTTCTTTCCCTAAGTCGTCTGTCAATGCTGATTGACAATTGGATAAGAGTATTCAGTGTAGTAGGTAGTTCTGTCCTGGAGAGCTCATCCTTGACAGCTTCAGATAACCCAATACGGAACTGGTTACGTAGAGTTATGTCATTCCACTGAGTTTCTGGTGCCCATCGTTTGAATTCAGCAATATAGTCTTCGACAGGCCTGTTTCTTTGCTGCAGTGTTCTAATGGTTAAGTCTGCAGTTGCTTGTTTATTAGGGTCCTCGTAAAGGAGAGACATGGCTTCGAAGAATTCATCCAGGGAATCCAATATGGGGTCATCATTCTCCAGGAAGGAATGAGCCCAGGCCATGGGTTCGCCTCTTAAAAATGAAATAACAGAACAAACCTTAGATCTTTCGGTGGGATATGATCTAGGTTTCAAGGCAATCAACAATTTGCAAGAATTGATAAATTCTCGGTATTGGGACCTGTCTCCAGAAAACTTTTCGGGGTTGGAAACAGCAGGATCACTAGCCGAGTGTGTAACGGTATGAGGAGTGTGTGTTTGTAAGTCCCTTACATAAGTAAGGATTCGTTCATTGGTGACCTGTAGATCTTGCATGCCTTGAGTAAGCGTATCCACTCTTTGGTTCAATCTTGTGATTTCAGAAGTGAGATCTACTGGATCCATTAAGAGGGCTGGATCAATCTGTAATGGTCACTTATTGACAATATGGATCACAACTGTAGATAACTGAAATTGTTTATTAAATTGTTATAATTGAAATAAAGTAAAATTCAAGTTGAGCTGTCTCTTTAATTCCTTGTCAGAAAATTAAGCAGCAGCAGGATTTGCAGAGAAGATTAGGTTGAGGCAATTATTAGTCTGAACAGAGATGAGATTCCAATGTAGAATTGTTAAATGGCAGCAGAACAATTAGTTAGGTTGAAGCAAAAGAAGGTAAGCAGAGATGCAGGATAACAATACTCCTGTTTAGGCAGATGAGTTCTACTTAGCTTTGTAGGGGTGGTAATCCGGTTTGATGAGAGATGTTTCTCAGAGAGGATTAAAGTTGCTGCAGACAAAAGAGTATCCAATGGCAAGTCCGTGGTCGAGGAGAGGAGAAGGCAGGAAAACGATAAACAGTCCGGGTCCGATACACAGTAGAGGTAAACACAGATACACTTAGCTTTGAAGTTTTCGCGGGAGGCTTTCAAATTGATCCAGCACTGATGTGTTGCCGCGGTCTCCCTTTGTATCCTGGGAGTGACCGCGTCAGAGGAGGGGGAGTGGCCGCGCTCCGTCTACCCGGAAGTCCCCGGAGTACGGATGCCGGAAGGTCTGACATTGGGGCAACAGGAGAGACAGAGAGATGGAGCTGGACCGAGACACAGCAGCAACACAGCGGAGGACGGCTGGAACGAGAGCCACGATGAGCAGGAAAAGGAGTGAAGAGGAAAGGCGACCGGAAACAGCGTCAAGCAACGCTAAGGACGAACGGGACAGGTAGAAGTGAGTAGTGGGCTTGAATAGGGGACCATGCCCCCTTCCACAACTGCAGACCAAGCCTTTGGAATATGCCTGGTTATCTGTTAAGATGAGCATGTCATGACAGATTTATTTTAAGCCAGCTCAAGCACACTCCATTGTAAACTCATTAGAATAATTATAAAATCAGTTATGGACAAATCTGACAGCAGTAATGAATCCCAGTATGGAATAAATGGTCTAATGCAGGCTTTGCTCAGCCCCCTTAAGTTTTTCAATCAGACAACAGATTGTGTTACTTCTTGGTTCGGTTAGCTTAGTTGCACTGAACCAAAAAGGGAACAGAGAGATCTACAGATTTTGCAAGCTGTTTTTAGATATACCGGTAACTCCAATGAACAAACTGCATAATTAAAAGCATGGATGCACAAGCAACTTGCACCCTAAATGGTAGAGAATTAGGGATAACACATGAGAATGATTTTGGAAACTAGGCAGCAAAGTGCAATTTCAATAAGCAATGGCTAAGGCCAGTAAGGTATTGTCTTGCATAAATAGGAGTATTAATTCTCACCTGTTCTAAAGAAGGATATCATGGTACTAGAAAAAGTGCAGGCTACAATATTAATAAAAGGAATGGAACATTTTACCTACAAAGAAACGTAAACAACTGTAAACCTTGTTATTTTAGAAAAACAGCGCATCACAGGGGATATGATAACATTATACAAATATATCAAGGGCTTATACAAACCATTGTATGGAAATCTATTCACAAACCCCCTGAAGAGCCGCATGACTGGCGAAACGTACGTCGAGGCTCTATCTTACACCCAGCCTTGACTGCAGACTACTATTTGATATACCTGCCGTGACAAGTACATTGAATGTAAACTGATGTTCATAGATCGATAATTACAATATCGATCAGTAGCGGCCAGACCTGGGTGTTTAGACACTTTGGCATTCTACTTTATTCTGACTCCTGTTTCACTTCTTGATTGCTTAATATCATAGGCCAATATGGGGAGTTTTTTTTAACCCAATGTGCGAGAGTACAGCAGTGTCTTGGGCTCCTGGCGCTGAAATGCTAGGAGTTGAAGAGGACCCGCCAGAAGAAGAACTCAACTACCCTGCCCCGTTCCCGGCCACCTGGACTTTGCAAATACTCCAGACAGTGACAGTGCCATTTTAAAATGTTGTCACAAGGACACACATTAACTTTTTGTACAGGAAAGCTATAGATTGTGTGTTCAAGAAAATCATATCAATAAACAATATCAAAATTGTTACCTGGACAACCTCCTCTTTTGATTTGTAGTCTGAAACCATTATATCTTTCAAGTCTGACAGTCTCGTGAGAGCCACAAAGAGCCGTCCTGTAGCCATTTGATGTGCATTGTCAGGCAGCAAATGAAGTAAAGATTTGTGTAGATTTTTTATTAAATTAAATCGTGGGCAAAGTGGCCAAAGTGTAGTTTTTCTGGCTTCTGTTGCAGCATTTAATAAAATGTTCAGAATGTCATCTGAAATTACATCATAAAAAAGGACAGGTAAATGGCAAACAACTAGCAGATTTTTAAAAATATTTT
This sequence comes from Pelobates fuscus, assembly GCF_036172605.1. Classification (NCBI taxonomy): domain Eukaryota; kingdom Metazoa; phylum Chordata; class Amphibia; order Anura; family Pelobatidae; genus Pelobates; species Pelobates fuscus. Next base: position 131,688,036 of record NC_086317.1, read on the forward strand.
AATTTGCATTTAAAAACAGCAATATTTTAGGATGCAACACCATAAAATGAAAGTTTTCATTCCAAAACCATACGGTTTCATTAATTTAAACAGAACTCTGTTCATGCAACATTCTCATACAGAATTTAAAACACATTTAAAGGGACACTACATTTACATTATGTAAGTGATCGTCTGGGGTTGCTGTATGTCTCGTGCAGAGGGAACTTGCTGGCATTTCGGATCTGAACTGCCGGTATGGGTGGGACCAGTCTTATGATCATTTTTTATTATTATATTATTTATATAGCGCCAGCAAATTCCGTTGTGCTGTACAATGGGTAGAATAAACGACACGTAATTGTAACCAGACAAACGGATGCGCAGAGGGATTGAGGGCCCTGCTCAATGAGCTTACATGCTAGAGGGAGTGGGGTATAGTGACACAAAGTGAATAAGTAGGGGTAATGAAATCGGTTGCTAGAAAAAGTAATCACTGAGAGTTATTTTTGACAGTTGCAGTAGACGAGTTATGGGGGGGGGGGGGATGAGGATGAAAACCTGCTAACAGTTTAGATGATATGCTTTCTGAAGAAATGTGTTTTCAAAACATTTTTGAAGGAGTGGAGACAGGGTGAAAGTCTAACAGAGAAGGGAAGGTAGTTTCACAGAAAAGGTGCAGCCCAGGAGAAGTCTTGGATGAAAGCATCAGATATATTTGTGTATTAAGGAAGATAGGTAGGTTGGAGCAGCATTATGTAGGGACTTGTAAGCAAGCAGCATAATCTTAAATTGAGCCCTATATCTAACTGGAAGCCAAAACAGGGACCTTGCAGAGGGAGGAGGTGCGGGTGGACAGGAAAATGAGCCTCGCCACTGCATTCATTATAGACTGCAGTGGTGCAATCTGGGAACACGTAAGACCACTTAGAAGGGAATTGCAGTAGTCAAGGCTAGAAAAAACAACGGCGTGGCCTAGCACCTTGGCTGCGTCTGGTGTTAAATAAGGGCAGATGCGAGCTATGTTTTTGAGATGGAAGTGGCAGGATTTGGCGATTGATTGGACATGAGGGGTGAAGGTGAGGTCGGAGTCAAAGAGAACACCGAGGCAGCGAGCCTGTCAGGTAGAGGTGATGGTGGCGCCATTGACTTGGAGGGAGACAGACACGGGACTAACAACACCTGAGGGAAGAAAGACCAGAAGTTCTGTTTTGGACAGGTTGACTTTAAGGAAGTGAGCAGCCATTTAATTGGAAATCGCGGAGAGGCAGTCAGAGACACGAGTCAAGATGGGCGGAGAGAGATCAGGAGAGGACAGGTAGATTTGTGTGTCATCTGCATATAAATGATAATGGAAGCCAAAGGAGCTGATGAGTTTACCAAGGGAGGCAGTATAGCTAGAGAACAGTAGGGGACCAAGGACAGAATCCTGGGGAACGCCAACAGAGAGGGGTTGGGGAGAAGAGGCAGAGAAAGAAACACTGCAAAAGCACTGGGAGAGGTAGGAGGAGCACCAGGAGAGAGCAGTATCCTGTAAACCGAGCTTACAGAGAATGAGAATAAGCTGTTGATGATCAACAGTGTCAGAGGCATCAGAAAGCTCAAGGAGAATTAGGATAGAGAAATGGCCGCGAGATTTAGCAGCGATTAAATCGTTGGATACTTTGGGGACAGCTGTTTCAACAGAGTGATGAGCACAGAATCCAGACTGAAGCGAGTCAAGCAGAGAGTTGGATTTGAGGAAGTCTGTCAACTCTCTCAAGGATCTTGGAGGCAAATGGCAGTAGCAATATAGGGTGGTAGTTGTATGGGGAGTTGGGGTCAAGGTTGGACTTTTTCAGAATCGGCGTTATGGATGCATGCTTGAAGGATGAAGGAAATGTGTCAGAGGAAAGGAAGAGCAAGAGAGGGAGACAGAGTGCGAATGAGATCTGTAATGGCACAAGTTAACAAAAAATATTTTGAGACCTGAGCGGGGATTTACCGAAGGGCAAGCTATTGAGTCTCTCACTAAGCTTTTGTCCGTTCTCATTCTAAACAGGAGACTGTAGTGGTTATGGTGCTTAAGGTGTTATTTTAATATAGTGGCATGGCAAAACACCATTGCTTTTTGTGGAGGGAAACAAGAGTTTTTACTGTTGTTCTATGCTAAAGGAAAACATGTTAAGCACTCTACTAGTAGGAAAGAAAAGAGACTCTTTCTGGATTTTTAAAGGAACACTATAGTCACCTATATTACTTAAGCTAAATAAAGCAGTTTTAGTGTATAGATAATTCCCCTGCAATTTCACTGCTCAATTCACTGTCATTTAGGAGTTAAATCACTTTGTTTCTGTAGCCCTAGCCACACCTCCCCTGGCTATGACTGACAGAGCCTGCATGAAAAAAAAAAAAACTGGTTTCACTTTCAAACAGATGTAATTTACCTTAAATAATTGTATCTCAATCTCTAAATTGAACTTTAATCACATACAGGAGGCTCTTGCAGGGTTTAGCAAGCTATTAACATAGCAGGGGATAAGAAAATCTTAATTAAACAGAACTTGCAATAAAGAAAGTCTAAATAGGGCTCTCTTTACAGGAAGTGTTTATGGAAGGCTGTGCAAGTCACATGCAGGGAGGTGTGACTAGGGTTAATAAACAAAGAGATTTAACTCCTAAATTGAGCAGTGAGGCTGCAGGGGCATGTTCTATACACCAAAACTGCTTCATTAAGCTAAAGTTGTTCAGGTGACTATAGTGTCCCTTTAACTACAATGTGTTTTTTTTATATTCTCCTATACTTTTGATTAGAAGTAAAATAAATAAATAAATAAATAAATAAAAAGTGCTGGAAAACAGAATGGGTTGAGCATCCCCAGAATATAATAAAGGAATTTATTTAAGCAGTAATATTTTTAGCTCTCATGGCTCGCTGTTTGCTATGATTTGTTAGTACATAATGTGGAGTGTTCATTGCTACTGATAGAGAAGCAGTGGATTCAATGATTCTCGATCAGAAGAAACTGTTTGACAAACCAAATTAACAGGCAGATAGTGGCTAAAGTTACCCAGACAACTTCATCTGAAGTGTTCTAGGTGCAGTGATCCTGTCAATCTAACCCTGCAATGTAAAACAATGTAGTTTTTTTAGAAAATTCTTAGAGATGCATTGAATTAAAGGAGATTACTGGTGATGTCAGTTTGGATGTTGACATCAACGGTGGAGGAGTATGGACGCTGGACACCAAGTGAGAAATAATTACTTAAAAATAATTCTTTAATATCAAAGGGGATGAACAAAAGGGGGTCTATATCACCAAAACGTCATTGTTAGTTTCAGGACTGTAGCTTGCCTTTAAATCTGAGCATTCAGTTGTGTATTTCCACAATTTAGGTTTATATTTCAGCCATTCTGTTGCATCTGAAAAGGCTTACTTACAACTGAACAACATTCCAAGTAATTTGGAGCTTGTGCTACAAAATCCTGAGGTTGATAAATCTTGTGAACAAAGTTGCAGTCTGAATATGCCAGAAGGTTGCCAATTAGTTTCATAGAGACCAGGGGCATTCAGATTTTAGTGAATAATTCTACACTTATTCTGTTGGATGTTTATGAATTCTGTATTCTAACTGACAGGGCCTTGAAATGCCTTCTGGAAGGGAGGATGCGTATGCTCCCAGTGTAAAAACAGTAAACCAGTTCTAGAATCTTAAAAGGAACTGCTAAGTAATTTATAGATTTCACACAGAGCACATTAATTTCACATTTACCTGGGTGTCCCTTTCAAACATCTTTCAGTAACCTGACTTTATTATTTTATTTGTTTGAATATCTATGGGGATCCTAGGATAAATGGTCTTTATAAAGATCCATACAGACAAGGTCTCAAATGTAAAAGGTGTCTGGAACCCAAGGCTGTCCACATGGACCATTTGTCCCCTATATGAGTGAGGAAAGCACTTGGTAGTGGGACCCTTGAAAGCCCATGAGGCTGATGACACACACAACGCTGATTCAATAGGGAAATTGGGCAAGGGAAACTAGGGAGACTAGGGCAGGGTTAGGCAATGTTTTAGTAGTACAAGAAAAAAAAAAAACAAGATCTTGAAATCCCTTGATGTGCTGGTGCTTTTCACGTTGAGGGCCCATGCCAGAATTTTTGGCTACAGAGGCGAAAATGCATTTTTCTGCCCTCGTCCCCCAAGAAATGCTACTTCACCTGTATGTTTCTTAGTCCCCTCTCTCGAATTTCTTACCCCTTTTGTGTTTCTTATCCTCCCCTTTTTGGCTTACACTCAACCTTTAATATATCTTATCCTTACCTTTGTGTCGCTTACACAAATCCCTTTGTGTGTTGCTTTTTCCCCCCTCTAGCCCCTTTGTGTGTCTCTTTCTTCCTCCAGTCCCTTTGTGTGTCTCTTTCTCCCCTTTCCAACCCATTTGTGTGTCTCTTTCTGCTGTATGGCGCTTGTGTTATTGATTGGGGGTTGCAATTGCTTTGTAGCATTGCATTTGTATGTATATTGCATATGTTCATGAATAGTTTGTGGTATTGTGTATGGTGGCAGCTTGAGGAATGGTTTGTCTTGATGATATGTCACATTGTGTGTTTGGTGGTGTGTGGGGCTTCTTTTAGTATTGCATGTGAGAGCCTGCTTTTGAGATTGTCAGTGGTGTTGTGTTTGTGGGGACTGTGTGTGTGTGTGTGTGTTTGTGTGGGGACTGTTTGTATTATTTGTATTATTTGTATAAGGGGTAGGCTTCTTCTGCATCGTATTTTCCTATGGTAAAGCATTGGATCATCACAGTCATAGAGGGGGTTAAGGGTAGAGCCAGTGTGGGCGGACCCAAGAAGGACTATGTCCTTAAAATAGTGTTTTTAATACTATTTGCATTCCTGACATTATAGTGTTCCCCTAAGGAATTTTAGCACTGGGTTTGCTAGAGCTTCAGTATTTCCCTAGAGTCTAGACACATACTGCTTATTCATTCGTCCAGTGTTATAGGAAAAGTGTTCCCTTGTAACGGGCTGCAAGGTGGAATTAATCAAGGCAGATGCTCTGAGATGCAGTCTTGATTAACTACCTCCTGCTGCATATACATTTACATAGTAGTAGGTTATCAGTATTTTAGTACTCCCCAACACCATGATTAAGTAATGTGTGTCCACACACAATGTTCCAATAAAAAAAGGGAATAAAAAAAATAAAAAAAATAAAAAGTTGCAGACATCCCTATAGTGCTAATATTTTAAAATGGCACTGTCACCATCTGGGGACTTTGCATAATTTCCCAGATGGTGACATCGCCGCTGGTGGTCCAGTGGCAAAGGCAGGAAAAGATGAGATTTGCTTACCTGAACTTGTCGCTTAGCGGGCGCACCAGGAGACGATGTTAATGCTTAACTCTTGCGCATGCGCGTGAATACAGCATTGAAGTCTATGGAGGATTCCACGGGATGTTCCATAAATACAGTCACTGGCGATGGCTGGGAGATGGCTGGGAGATTGACAATTTTAGACTAGCTCAGCCCAATGTCTAGAAATTTCAGAAATAGGAAAACTACAAAGACAAAGTAGTCCCTACTTTGTCACAGTATATCTCTTAACTTTGTAGGAATTTCAGTTATTCCACCTTTACAAAATATTAATTTTTCGTGGGGTTGACAGTGCCGCTTTAAGTCATCCAAAAAAGAAAAAAAAATGTCATAATGTGACAATAAAATTATCCGTACATAGCTCTCTTTATACGTTTATATCTATTCTAAAATCTCAGTAAATGGATAAAGTACAGGAGTACAAGACTAGATACTTCAAAACATAGTAGCTGCATCCATGGACTATAATGGCTACTCTAAAGTTCACTGCAAACTCCCAGCACCCTGCCAGTATTTTCCTTACCTAGATTAACCTTGAACACCACAGCTGCGGCCACCAGAGATCCGGCCGAGGCTCCATAAACCTTTGGTGCTAACGTAAGGATTTCTGGCGCCTGTTCCAACAGGGCTTTCACTGCTCCAATCTGATACAGGGAAAGAAACCCGCTGCCTGAAAAGGATAATGATAGAGGGCTATTTGTGGATACCAGCTCCCGCTGTGCCACTGCATCGGCGGCTTTGGGGTCTGACTCTGATTTCGTCCAAAAAAATGAAAACAATTTCTTCCAAAACTGGAACATTTTAAAAATGTAGATATTTAAAAAAAATAAGCTTTTCATCACAAATCGTTAATAGTTGAAGGGGGGACATTAGAATCGGCGATCCTGAACGTTCCTTTAAATGTTTTGCTCGTTTTCCGCCGTCCTGACTGACACAGTGTTTCAGATTCACATTCCAGATTAGCAGTGTAACTGTTTCATTGCCAGGCACCACAGGCAGGTTACACAACACACACACACACACACACACACACCTTCAAGTGCAGGCTGGTTGGAAAGTATTTAGATAAATAATTAGTAACAACTGTCACTTTTCTTAACTATTTGACTCACCAGTCGTTTGCCCTCATTCACTGCCATGTTTTAAATAATAGCATGTATCCACAGAATGCAAAGTTAGTACACACATGAAAAATAAAACGACAGTTGTGAATACAGATTGATACCTGAAAATAAATGTTGGAGTTTTGATTTTATAATTTTTTTTTCATTAATTCTGTACAGAAATATTGCCAGGGGTTTATAAACTGATATGGTATAACATTCTAGAAAATATATATTTATCACAAACAATAAGTGTGACAAACCTGTTTAAATGCATTTGTATTATGAATATTTGCAAGAGATGTAAAGTTATATCTGGGAATGCAGCTTTCCATAATTCCAGTCAGGATTATTCACTAAGTAAATCCCTTCGATTTGACCCCAGCTGGGGAACATCCAGAACAAACAGCCTCAAATCATCATCAGCCTGAGATGAAGTGCTTATTATTACTATTATTATTTTATTATTTATATAGCGCCAGCAAATTCCATAGCGCTGTACAATGGGAAACATATGATCGCTAAACACATTAGACTAGGGGATAGGCACAGACACCCTACTAGGGTGTCATTTGGCTATGAATAAATAGAGGTGCATATGTATTCTTTTTCTATCAGGATTTGATTCTATAATTTCTTGGTTTCTATTTGCTAGAATTTGTAGTTTACTGAATGACCTCTAGAATGTTGATATCATTTCTACATAAATAACTACAGTAGTTAAAGTTACACCAAGGATCTGTACCATGCAGGGAGGATATTACAGGGTGCTAGTCCTCCTTTCTGCCTGCCCTAAAAAAATAAAAAATTAAACAATAGAGAAAAAAACTCACATAAACCTTGTATTTATTGAAATTTCTGGAAATGAGCAACTGAATTAATTTTGGCATTTTTGCAATGCACATTGTTCCTCTGTAAATGAAAGCATTCTTGTTCAATTTTACCATATGTGTTATATAAGGGACACATGGGGCTTCTTTTTCCTACTAGATATAATAGAGGTGCCAAAAAGGTATACCCCATTCTAAAGGCTAGCAAAGTATGACAAGCATTGTAGTTCTAGAGGATCTACTTTTCCTGTTGGTGTATTAGTTATTCTCGAGGGAACAGGTTCCTATATGTGTTTCTGTTGGGGAGTTCCTTTTTTTTGGTCTGCCTACACATGGGCTTCAATTATATACTTCTCTCTCTTCTTTTTCGATGACGTTCAGTTTGGCGAATTTCACAAGTGTTATTTTGACTTGGTGTCATTTCATTGGTGGAAACAACACCATTTATCAATTCATACATTTGTGGCTTTTTTAGTGGAGCTTGGCAAATTCTGCAGAGCATCTTAAGAATGGGTAATAGTTTATTTTCTGTATAAATGTATCTATTTATTTTTTATATATACCCTAATCCTGATGAAAGTCCCGGCACGGGACTGAAACATTGATCCCTTGACCCTCAATAAAGAAGTTTATATTATTCAGCAAGACCGTGAGTGCAGCCCTTTCTACTATCTGAACTGTATATACAGTTTTATTTCTCTGTTGCCAATTTATTCTATATTCACTGTGAGCACTTCTTTCTAGCTGCACAGTATCTTCATATTCTCCCCAGAACGAAAGCGATGTAGGTCATAATCTAGAGGCACAAGGTATGTCATAACTCTGCCATTCTTTTTTTTTTTTTAATTCTTTATTTTCAGTTTGACATTTGCAACAGCGTAGCAATTTACATTTGCATGTATGTTGGTCAAGTTGTGGCGTGAATATATCATGCACATTTCATATATAAACAGACTTGTTGTTTACAATTGTTCATTTGTCTAGCCGAGCAATGTCAATTTTCTCACATATCATAACATCATAAAATCATAAACGCAACATTAACGCAAGATTAACATGGCTACTAATGCCTAGGTTAATATCCCTTTATCTGTTGGTGCGTATGGGTTGGGCAACTATGTGGTTATAGCCTGCCTCGACAGGGTGACTTTGCATAGGAGTGTTCATGTGATGTATACACTTCAGCATCCTATCAGTGTTGTGTGTCTGTAGCTGATTGGCTTGGGTACTACCTCCTTTGCGGTGGCAGGGTGTGTTTTATCCCTGTTATCGAGGGAGGGGTCGTATTCTGCGCAGCAGTGCGCCTGGACATGGTTGCCTTGCTTACCTTCATGTTGGTTTTGGTGGGGGCGGAGTGGGGTGGCAGGAGGAGAGAGCAGATTAATCCGCTGGGATGGGGGAAGGAGGAGGGGGCGCGCTGCGGGATCAGTCCCTGTCAGTTCTTCTGGTCTCATCCTTGAGTGTTTGTGCAGGTCTCAGTCATTCATGTAGTCTTCACAGGGTTGCCAGATTTTTTGAAATGATTTTTCAGTGTTCCTGATTTGGGCTGTGAGTTATCCATTAAATAGTTATCTTTAATCTTTATTATAATGTCATTGTCAGTGGGGACTGTAGGTGCCAGCCACACCTGGGCTAGCGCCCTTCTGGTGTCCAGTGTGAGTTTGTTGAGGAGTTGTTGGTTTTTTCTTGGGAGACCGTCTATGGGTCTCGACAACAGGACGGACCACGGGTCCATGTCTATGTGTCTCCCCAAGACGTTTGTCAGTAAGGTCTGTACTTGTTTCCAGTACCCTGCTACAACCGGGCAGTCCCACCACAAGTGTACGAATGTCCCCTTGGCTCCACAACCCTTCCAGCACGTGTCTGTCGTAGTTTTTCCCATCCTGTGCAGTTGGACTGGTGTGGTGTACCACTATAACTCTGCCATTCTTATATGCCTGGTTAATTAATTGAAAAGAGTGCACCTATGACTGGCATATTTAAGTTCCCTCAAGTCTCCAAGGAAATCTCCAGCTTTGCCTGAGGACAAAAGAACCTATACCTACCCACTGTGCAACATGTGATCATGTTGCAGTAGAAGAGAATAAACTATGTATTTCCTGTATCAAGTTAGTTGCCGGTCCTCCTGTGGCTCAATCTGAAGGCTCCAATCCAGAGCTGGTGCAAGACTATTTTGCAACACCAGCTACTTGCAGCCTCCCACTCAAAATAAAACTTTTTAAAATTTGTGTCTTTCTTCTCCCAGTCCCTTTGTGTATCTTTCTCCCCCAACTCTTCTGTGTATCTTTCTCCCCCAACTCCTCTTTCTCCCCCAATGAAGGGCTCTCTGTGTATCTTTGCCCCCCCCCCCCTTCCCCTGCCGAGCCCATCTCTGTGTCTCTTTTTCCCCCTAGCACCACTGTGTGTTTCTTTTTCCCGAGCCCCTTTGTGTGTCATTCTCCCCCCCCTCCATGTATCTCCTTAACTCCACAGCCTCTCCATGTGTCTCATAAACCACAACTAGCCACTCCATGTGTCTCTTAACCCTCAGCCCCTCTATTTATTTTCTTTACCCCCCAGCCCCTCTATTTATTTTCTTGACCCCCCCAGCCCCTCTATGTGTCTCCCTTACCCTCCAGCCACTCCATGAGTCTGCCTTAACCCCCAGTCCCTCCATGTGTCTCATTAACTCCCCAGCTTCTCCTTCACCCCCCAGCCCCATCATATGTCCCCTTAATCACCCAGCCCCTCCGTGTGTCTCATTATCTGCCCAATGCTTCATTAACCCCCAGCCCTTCCATGTGTCTCCTTAACCTCTCCAGCCCCTCTATGTGACCCATGTCTAACCCAACCATACCACAGTTGTCTCAAGAGCCCTTAAGCAATGGGCTGAGGATCTGGAAACAGATAGCAAAGATGGAGTGAGCAGATTCCAGCTCCTTAGATCAGTGGATAATATAATCTTAGCAGCGAAATTCTGCTTGGATGCTTTGTTGAATCTGGTTAGTTTAATATCCAGATCCTTGGTTCTCAATGTGGCAGGCACAGAGCCTTGTGGCTTTAGGCCTGGGATGCAGACATGGCCTCCAAGACTAATCTCTGCTCTTACCCTTTTAATGGTACATGCTGCCTGGTCGTTAGTTGGACAAATGTATTAAGAAAGCACTGAAAGGCAGTGATAGGAGGAATAAATGCTCCTCTAACACAGATAAGCACTCCATCAGAGATGTGAGACATTATTTTACTCCTTTCTGAATCAGGCATGGAAGGGTTCTCAATTTTCTTGCAGAGCAGACCACAGGAGAGGTTCATCTTCAAGACAAAACAAAATATTCTGACGATCTACCGACTTAGGTTCCTGAAGTGGGTGTCAGGTTGCTTCGCTTTAAATGAGCCTTGACCCATTAACTCAGCAATTTGTGGGTAAGGAACATGGTCAGGGCCAGTGCAAGGATTTTTGCCACCCTTGGCAAAAGAAAAATTTGCCGCCCCCCCCCCATGTGACATAACAATGCCCCACCCATATGATCTGCCATATGAACTAACGCCAGTGCTGCACACTGTGTTTACATTAAAAAGCCTGCAGGGACAGGCTATAGACACTGGCACCACTTCATTAAGCGTCAGTGGTTCTGGGGACTATAGTGTCCCTTTAATGTGAGGTTAATTAGAGATTAGTGCCACTAATAATATACTAGATTGCCTACTTACAACCAGATGAAGATGGTGATTGGCTCTAGCTGCAGTCTGGCTCCACTGGTCTGGTGTAGAACCGGATCTCTGGAGGTTGTTTGTAACTGCGGTCACAAAATTCAATGTTCTGGGAGAACAGGAAGCAGCTCCATTTTTTTGAGGCCCCTTACACAGCTCAAGGTCTGGGCCCCAGGGCCTGACGGTGAGGATGCCCATAAGGCCCACCCATAAGTCCACCTATATGTTCCACCCATTAAATCCGCTCACAGGGAGTGTAGTGTGTAGGGCATGTGTTATGTGTTATTGTAGAGGATCTAATGTGTGTGCTTATGGAATGTAGTGTATAGGCATACCAGTTTGTGTAGGTGATGCAGTGTGTTTGTGTGTAGTGGAAGCAGTGTGTGTTTGTGGTTGTCTGTAAGGGATCCATTGTTTGAATCTGTGTTTGTATGCATAAGGGATGCAAGGTGTGTGTCTGTAAGTGTGTGCATTGAGTGTGTGTAAGAAATGCATTGTTTCTGTGTGTATGTAAGAGAAGCAGTGTGTGTGTGTGTGTGTGTTTGCATGTGTGTGTAAGGGATGCATTGTGTGTTTCTGTGTATGTATAGGGATGCATTGTGTGTGTGCGTGTAGTGTGAAAGAGCTCTCCCTTCTGTCCCTTAGAGCTCTCCCCTGCCCCTTAGTGGTCTCTCCTCTCCCCCCACCCTCCCCTGGGGGTCTCTTCTCACACCCACCCACCCTCCCTGTGTGTTCCTCACCTCCCCTTCTCCTCATCTCCACTTCTCCTCACCCCCTCTCCTGTGTACTCCCCCTCCCTGTGTTCTTCTCACCTCCCCCTCCCCTCAGCCCCCTCTGTGTTCTTCTCACTCCCCCTTCCTGTGTTCTTCTCACCTCCCACTCTCCTCACCCCCCGTGTTCTTCTTACTCCCCCCTCCCCTCTTCTTCTTACTCCCCCCTCCCCTCTTCTTCTTACTCCCCCCTCCACTTGTCTTCTTCTTACTCCCCCTCCCCTCTTTCTTCTTACTCCCCCACTCCCCTCTTTCTTCTTACTCCCCCCTCCCCTCTTTCTTCTTACTCCCCCACCTATTCTTCTTATTCCCCCCTCCTCTTACTCCCCCTTGCTTCTTACTCCCCCCCTTTCTTCTTACTCCCCCCTTTCTTCTTACCTCCCCCACCCCTCTTCTTACCTCCCCCACCCCCTCTTCTTCTTACTCCCCCCTATTTTTCTTACTCCCCCCCACTTTCTTCTTACTCCCCCCTCCACTTTTCTTCTTATTCCCCCTCCACTTTTCTTCTTACTCCCCCCTCCCCCTTTCTTCTTACTCCCCCCTCCACTTTTCTTCTTATTCCCCCCTCCACTTTTCTTCTTATTCCCCCCTCCACTTTTCTTCTTACTCCCCCTCCCCCTTTCTTCTTACTCCCCCCTCCCCTCTTCTTCTTACTCCCCTCCACCCCTCTTCTTACTCCCCCCTCCCCTCTTCTTCTTACTCCCCCCACCCCTCTTCTTCTTACTCCCCCCACCCCTCTTTTTTCTTACTCCCCCCTCCACTTGTCTTCTTCTTACTCCCCCTCCCCCTTTCTTCTTACTCCCCCCACCCCTCTTCTTACTCCCCCTCCCTCTTCTTCTTACCCCCCCTCCCCTCACCTCCCCCAGTTCTCCTTACCCCCATCCCCCAGTTCTCCTTACCCTCCCCCTCCCCAGTTCTCCTCCTAACCTCACCTCCCCTGTAGCGTGGCCGAGCTCCTCTCCGGTCCGCGGTACAGGAGCTTGTGTTTCCTGTACCCGGCCGGACTGACAGGAAGTGCACACTTAGTGTGCACTTCCTGTCAGTCCGGCCGGGTCGCGGACCGGAGAGGAGCTCGGCCACGCTACAGGGGAGGTGAGGTGAGGCAGTGCGGCAGTCGCCTGAGCGCGCCCTATAGAGCGCTCTGGCGGCTGCAACATTTAAAGGGCCGGCGATGGGGGTGCAGGGCGCCCCCTCCTATATGGCGCCCTAGGCGGCTGCCTAGTTCGCCTTATAGGAAGCGCCGGCCCTGAACATGGTTACCCAAGGCTATTTCTTGGAGTTCATCTTGGGTTAATGTCTTATATATTCATTTTTCAATTCTCAAGATTTAATTATGTTTGAGCAGTTTATCTTTACACATAAATGCAGCTGTATATTTGTATGCCTTTCTCTGCTGTTTTTTATTAGTTTATTGACTCCCCCTATTTTCTTGTTCAGTCTATTTTCAACCAATCTGCACCTTCACGCTCAGACACATCTTCTACTGTTTATGACACCTAATACCTCTCACCAACTCCCCAGTTGTTTTAAGTGTTATAGTCTATTTTACTGATGAGTATTGCTTCAGACCTGAGAAAGAGAAGAAAACTCTTGAAAAAACTTGTCTTTTAAGTATTATGTTAGTCCAATAGACAAGGTAACATTGCAAATGCAAACTGCAATACTCTGGTATTTTGGCTATATATATATATATATATATATAACCAGGGGGCTGGCTGCACTCATCTGAACATGCATAAATAGGGTGCTGCTGGGGCCAATTCATACAATAAACAAGACCCAGAGCACTCACTTAGTATAACAGTTAAGTATATGATCATACATTGCATAAGCCTGCCACAATGTCAATGTACCCCATCTTTGACTGGTTTCCATTGTGACTGTTAAACTTTTAGTATTTACAGAACACTACATCTTTGTATACACAACCGCGAATGTTTCTGTTTTTTTTTCGCTTCATTGTAAAATTTGTCCTGGCTTTGTAACATCTGCAATGGATTACAATTTCATTACTCTCATGAAAAAAAGATTAACACAAATGTTTGGGTGATTTTCAATGTTTTATTCAATGGTGTAAATATATGTTGGCACTTATTAACATGGGGTACGTTGACGTTGTGGCGGGCTTATGCAATGTATGGTCAAATACTGTAATTAAACCTGCATTATTTTTGCCTAGAATAGGTGTTTAAAAATAAAAAAAACTAATAAAATCTGTAAGCTTTAAAGTTGCTGTTTAGTGGATAAGTGCGCCGGATCTTGTGCATTAAATCCTCCTTCATCTAATAAACTAGATCTATAGCAACTGGGAGCTGTCGAAGTCAGCCATTAGCTGTTCGCACGTATCCATGGATACCGAAACATGTCCATGGGCTGATTGTCAGTGAAACTCCCCCCGGTGCTGAAAACATGATCAAGATTGTGAGCGTTCGGTTACTATGGCAACATGCCTGTGATACAATCAATTACTGTGCAACAATTCAACCATGTTATATAAAGTAACTATGAGTGTGCACAAAAGTGAGTGCTGTGAAATACTAAATAGTGATCTCAATTTGTCACAAATAAGTGCCTTTTTCTACTATAAAAATCCAGGCATAACTAATCAATCACTTATGTAAGGATTATGATGGTGGTCATGAGAAACATATCAAACTACTTGTGCAAAAAAAGACAAAGTGCTTAAGGTGCATAAAAATCCTGACTGAAAATGATAAAACACATAATATACAGTATTGAAAAACATATATGCAAAAGATATATAATAAAGTTTATAGAAAATAGCCACATTATTTCACGTTTCGCTATAGCAGAAGAATTCCCACTTTGTCTCAAACTCAAATGTATTGGCTATAAAAATATATATACACATACAATTTAATAATAAATACACCCCACATAAGAAATAAAAAAAGGGTAGGGGGCGGGGCCGAACTGCCATGCTGAACAGTCGCACACCAGAGCAGCTCCTGCAGCATTTACTAAATTTAGCCTAAAAACACCAAAAACCAACACTAATTTGCCGACTGACAGCTGTGACCCAGTGCAAGAAGACACCCTGGTCTAGAGGAGAGGCTTGCTGCACAGTTTTAGTCCCTTGGAGGGGTGCTCGCCGTCACCTAAAATGGAGAGCGCTTGGGCGCCGAGTTGGACAGACGGCCGCTGCCCTGCTATCCTGTCTACCAGTGGTCTACCAGAAGCACAAAGTTAGGTGGCTGTGGCCCCATTCCCTTCGCTCTGGACCGGCGGGGGTGATCCTGGTCCCCACCCTGTGACCCCCTGTGAGTGCGAGAACACCAGCATTTCACGCCGCGGCAGTGTCAAACTAGAGCATGGAGGCCACATACAAGATGGCGGAGACCGCGTGCGGAGCCACATTTGTTAGAGGGAAGCTACCCCCTCACTTGACTCAGCATCAGCAGACTGCCGGAGCGAATTAAACCCGGAATCTGTGATTACCTGCTACGACCACACTAAGAGCCCGAGATCCGGTCCTGGGATTAGCCAAATACCACACCAACACAAGAACAGAGGTCGGCAATTGCAAATCATTGCCCAAGCACGCTCCAACCTACAACCCTCAGCCAGAGACATTGACCCACCATTCTTGCCTCACCTACCGTACCTCCCAAACCAACGCGTAATTGGAGAAAAACCTGGGCTGACTGCCTGCAGCTGCGGAGTTAAAACTGGGGAGTAGCACGTCTACTACGATCCGTACTCTGCACGGGACGGCCAACTTGAGGAGAAGCAAGTTAATCATCTGGGGACTACCACACTGACACTCACCTGGCATAAAATCACCACGGAGACTATCAGGCTGTCATCCCTCCTTGATTCCTCATGGAGATGGGCTTCACAACACGCGGACACTGACTGTCATCTTGTTAACACAGGGGGGCGGGGGGTAGAAAAGCTTCAGAATAAGCTCACTTATCAGATGTTCTCACATAATATTGTTATCGAGCTACCTAGTAACTAAGCTAAGTGTCATGTTTACTTAGGAATAAGCATTTAATCACTCACTACACGTCTGCTACACTGTTATACCACATTACCAGTAGTGATGTCACGAACATAAAATTTTCGGTTCGCGAACGGCGAACGCGAACTTCCGCAAATGTTCGCGAACCGGGCGAACCGCCATAGACTTCAATGGGCAGGCCAATTTTAAAACCCACAGGGACTCTTTCTGGCCACAATAGTGATGGAAAAGTTGTTTCAAGGGGACTAACACCTGGACTGTGTCATGCCGGAGGGGGATCCATGGCAAAACTCCCATGGAAAATTACACAGTTGATGCAGAGTCTGGTTTTAATCCATAAAGGGCATAAATCACCTAACATTCCTAAATCACAATGGATATGGATTGACACCTGACATATGACATATTGACACCTTGACATATGGATTGACACCTGTCCTCAGAGACCCTGATACAAACTGACACAGAGCAGAATAGGGACTGTTCCCCCTACATAGGGTCACTTGGCAGATATGGATTGACACCTGTCCTCAGGGACCCTGATACACACTGACACAGAGCAGAATAAGGACTGTTCCCCCTACATAGGGTCACTTGGCAGATATGGATTGACACCTGTCCTCAGGGACCCTGATACACACTGACACAGAGCAGAATAGGGACTGTTCCTCCTACATAGGGTCACTTGGCAGATATGGATTGACACCTGTCCTCAGGGACCCTGATACACACTGACACAGAGCAGAATAGGGACTGTACCCCCTACATAGGGTTACTTGGCAGATATGGATTGACACCTGTACTCAGGGACCCTGATACACACTGACACAGAGCAGAATAGGGACTGTTCCCCCTACATAGGGTCACTTGGCAGATATGGATTGACACCTGTCCTCAGGGACCCTGATACACACTGACACAGAGCAGAATAGGGACTGTTCCTTCTACATAGGGTCACTTGGCAGATATGGATTAACACCTGTCCTCAGGGACCTTGATACACACTGACACAGAGCAGAATAGGGACTGTTCCTCCTACATAGGGCCACTTGGCATATATGGATTGACACCTGTCCTCAGGGACCCTGATACACACTGACACAGAGCAGAATAGGGACTGTTCCCCCTACATATGGTCACTTGGCAGATATGGATTGACACCTGTCCTCAGGGACCCTGATACACACTGACACAGAGCAGAATAGGGACTGTTCCTCCTACATAGGGTCACTTGGCAGATATGGATTGACACCTGTCCTCAGGGACCCTGATACACACTGACAGAGAGCAGAATAGGGACTGTTCCCCCTACATAGGGTCACTTGGCAGATATGGATTGACACCTGTCCTCAGGGACCCTGATACACACTGACACAGAGCAGAATAGGGACTGTTCCCCCTACATAGGGTCACTTGGCAGATATGGATTGACACCTGTCCTCAGGGACCCTGATACACACTGACACAGAGCAGAATAGGGACTGTTCCTTCTACATAGGGTCACTTGACAGATATGGATTGACACCTGTCCTCAGGGACCCTGATACACACTGACACAGAGCAGAATAGGGACTGTTCCTCCTACATATGGTCACTTGGCAGATATGGATTGACACCTTTCCTCAGGGACCCTGATACACACTGACACAGAGCAGAATAGGGACTGTTCCTCCTACATAGGGTCACTTGGCAGATATGGATTGACACCTGTCCTCAGGGACCCTGATACACACTGACACAGAGCAGAATAGGGACTGTTCCTCCTACATAGGGTCACTTGGCAGATATGGATTGACACCTGTCCTCAGAGACCCCAATATACACTGACACAGAGCAGACTAGGGAATATTCACTAAATGCCAAACATTGTTATACAGGGGAATATTCAGTAAATAAGGATAAGGGGGGGGACCTACTGTCCTCCCCCCCGGCCCCCACCCCTGCGCGGTGGGTGAGGGCCATAAATCACAATGGGGGGGACCTACTGTCCTCCCGCCCCCACCCGTGAGCGGTGGGTGGGGGCCATAAAAATAATGAGGGGGGGACCTACTGTATGATGTTGTATCGATCAGGTAGTGTAAGGGTTACGCCCGCTTCACAGTGACAGACCAAACTCCCCGTTTAACGCACCACAAACAACCACAAACAGTTCATTTGCACAACCGCAAACTCCCCATTTGCTCAAGGTTGGATACCAAGCTAGCCATGTCCCGTTCCTTGTCCTCACTGATGTCATTGAAGGTCTCTTCCTCCACCCAGCCACGTACAACACCAAGGGTCCCCGAAAGGTGACAACAAGCCCCCTGGGACACCTGCTGTGTTTGGTCTTCCACCTCCTCATCTGACTCCTCTTCTTCAGACTCCTCTCTCTGCGTTGCCTCTCTCTGCGTTATTATAAGGTGTGTTAAGTAGTACTATTCTTATCAGTTTAATCCCTGTTACGAGTAGAGGACTATTTCCTTGTTTCGCCAAACCCCTTAAAAGATGGAAAAAGTGGTATGAGTGGAAGAAACAAGGAAATGTGGTCAGGTGGTGGTGCCAGCCCCACCGAGGGCTAGTACCCAGGTATGCTAATAAACTGAAAAAAGAAAAAATCTCCCAAGAAGTAGATCTAAAACTGGCATAGGAAAAGGTTAGACAACCATAATAATGTGATACCTACAAATCCTAGTGAGCATAGGTGTATAATAGAGGGAGAAAGGGAAAGCAGAGTAACGCTTCCTAATACCGTGGTTAGTACCCTTTGTTAAAGTAAATTGAGTAATGGACAAAAGTCTTTATTGTATCATTTATAAATAACAAAAGGATACTATACTCATTCCCCTATAGTGGCTAATTGTGTAATAATGGTAATACTAATACCTATTATATAATATTGCCAGGGGCAAGGAAATTCCCTCTAAATAGATGGGTATAGGCAGAGAGTATGGAGACCGGAGTGATGCTGTCATAAAAAGTGTCAATAAGGTGATATAAAGTTAAATGTATCACAGACACACAGATACCCTTTCTCTTAGCTAGTTTCCAGAAATGCTGGATAGGTAGAAGGGCTATAAAGACTCAGAGAGGTCTAAGAAGAATCCTCTAAACTAGCCCTAATCTCCTTAAACACCTTCAAGGGTGTTCTAAGCTAAAGCTCAATCTAAACGTTTAGATGACTGCCTGATTTCCCATCACAGATGCTGGCTAGGAATAACACTGTGCAAGACAAAAAGCTCCGCATGTCCTCCATCAACAACACGTCTGTAAAGCGTCCTGTCCTTGCCGGCATGGTCGTGGGAGGAGGATTACTTTCACCTCTTCCCCTGTTAGATTCCCGTTGTGCTGTGACATCACCCTTATACGCTGTGTAAAGCATACCTTTTAATTTATTTTGCAAATGCTACATCCTTTCCGACTTGTTGTAATTTGGTAACATTTCAGCCACTTTCTGCTTATACCAGGGATCTAGTAGCGTGGACACCCAGTACAGGTCATTCTCCTTCACCCAGTACAGGTCGTTCTCCTTCAAACATGTCCTTGACAGACACCTGACTGTGGGCAGATGAGCGGGAACTGCTCAAGGCGAGAGACGGAGTGGCGGATGGTTGAGAGGGGGCAAGGAGGACAACAGTGGTTGACGTGGCTGAAGATGCTGGACCAAGAGGAGGATGGCGGCTTTGAGTTTGTGTGCTGCTTGTACTCATGTGTTGATCCCATAGGCGTTTGTGATGTGCGATCATGTGCCTACGCAAAGCAGTTGTACCTAGGTGGGTGTTGGACTTCCCACGACTCAGTTTCTTTTGGCACAGGTTGCAAATGGCATCGCTGTTGTCAGAGGCAGACACACAAAAAAAATTCTACACTGCTGAGCTCTGCAATGACGGCATTCTGGTGGTGGACACAGCATGCGTTGATTGGTGTGCTGTCGGGCTGACCCCGGGTGCCGATGCATGCTGTCTGACTGTGCCACTAGCTCCTTGCGAAGACCTCCCCCATGCTTCTAACTCGTCTCCTCCCCCTCTCTGTCTCCCCATCTGAACATTCCCCCTGTTCTTCTTCTCTTCTAGCGGGCACCCACGTGACATCCACGGATGCATCGTCCTCATCAACCGCTTCACTTGTATCTGACATCTCGGCAAAGAAAGCAGCAGTGGGTACAACATCATCATCATCATACCGTACATCCATGTGTGTAATGCTGCCTGACTGAGACATATCCCTGTTATCTACATCCTCTGGCAATAATGGTTGCGCATCACTCATTTCTTCAAACGGATGTGTAAATAACTCCTCTGACAGATAAAGTGAAGCAGCTGTGGTGCTAGTGTTGGTGGTGGCAGCAGGCGGGTGAGTGGTATCTTGAGAGGTGCCCGAAGCTAAGCTGGAGGAGGATGGTGCGTCAAGGTTCCGAGCGGAAGCTGTAGAAGATTGGGTGTCCTGTGTTAGCCAGTCAACTATGTCCTCAGAACTTTTCAAGTTCAGGCTACGTGGCCTCTGAAAACTGGGCATTATTCTAGGGCAAAAGGGAATCACAGCACCACGACCACGACGGCCCCTGCGGGGTGGCCTGCCTCTGCCTGTCATTTTTTTTTGATGAGTGGTACTATGCGTGCAAGCTACTGTGAGACCAGACCAGATATGAGTGGCACTGTGCAGTGGCAGAGGTTGGCAAAGTACACGCTGTAGGCCTGACACACCCGCTTGAAGACAACTAACTGCTATTCAATCTATAACAGTGAAAAAGTTTTTTGTTTTTTAAATGCAATCTATTGCGACACTAGATATGAGTGGCACTGTGCACTGGCAGAGGTTGGCAGAGTACACGCTGTAGGCCTGACACACCCGCTTGAAGACAACTAACTGCTATTCAATCTATAACAGTAAAAAGATTTTGGGTTTTTAAATGCACGCTATTGTGACACCAGATATGAGTGGCACTGTACACTGGCAGAGGTTGGCAGAGTACACGCTGTAGGCCTGACACCCGCTTGCAGACAACTAACTGCTATTCAATCTATAACAGTGAAAAAAGTTTTTGGGGTTTTAAATGCAATCTATTGCGACACCAGATAAGAGTGGCACTGTGCACTGGCAGAGGTTGGCATAGTACACGCTGTAGGCCTGACACCCGCTTGAAGGACACTGACTGCTATTAGATTAAAGTGAAAAACTTTTTTTGACACACCTGGGATTTCCGGACGAGTTCCTGCAAGTCACGAGGCCAATGTACCATAATATAAGGGCTCAGATACAGATTTCGGGGGCCCCGCTTACTCCATTTCGCCTACACAACGGAACCAGGCAGGGGTGTCCTCTCTCTCCCCTCCTCTTTGTGCTGGCCCTAGAGCCTCTTCTACAGGCGATCCGCAGGCATCCGAACATTCATGGAGTAGAAGTCGGGGGGGAAGAATTCACCGTATCTGCATACGCAGATGATGTTCTCCTCACTGTTACAAACCCGCTCGAGTCGATGACAGCATTACAGAGAGTTATCGGAGAATACGGGGACCTATCCGGATACAAAGCAAACATTCCGAAATGCAGCGCGATGCCGATCGGCATGGCGGCTGAAGATGTGGCTCAGATACAGAACACTCACCACCTACGAATGGAACCGCACTCCCTCAAATACCTGGGAGTTCACTTGACGGCAGACCCGAACCGACTGTACTCTAGCAATTACGAACCCATGTTACGGACTTTGATGAATGACATGGACAAATGGACCGATAAATCTATCTCTTGGCTGGGTTGTATTCACTCCGCCAAGATGAACATCCTCCCGCGTATTCTTTTCCTGTTTCAAGCCCTCCCCATCCGCATCACGAAATCTCAATTACAGCCGCTACAAAGGGCGATCTGTAACTTTGTGTGGCGTAATAAGCGGCATAGAATAGCCAGACAAGTCTTGTATAGGCGCAAAGATAGAGGAGGATTGGGGCTTCCAAATTTGTATTATTACTATTTGGCGGCCCAGTTGTCCCAGGTGATTATGTGGCATTCCCCTGTGGGAGAAAGGAGATGGGTGGAAATAGAATCTTTGATGGTCGGTCTTGATGTTCCCCAATTCACTATGTGGGTCCCGAGAGAACATAGGCCCATGATCAGAGCAACCTGCCCGGCCATCCTTAATTCTCTACGATTATGGGATGTGAACTGCATCAAGTTCAGACTCACCTCATCTCCCTCCCCTATGACTCCGATACTTAGGAAGGTAGATACTTTCTACCTGGCATGGCCCCGAGGAATTTTCGCAATATAGAAAAAACCGGGGTACAACGGTATTACCAACTCTATCGAGAGGGGACTGTGATCCTTTTTCAAGACCTCCAACAAAACGCCCACCTGACTCCAGCAGATTATTTTCGATACCTCCAGGTAAGGGACTTTGCTAGGCGACCAGATATTATAGCGGCGGCCAAGGGACAGTTTACCTTCTACGAGAGACTTTGTAGAGATGCGTCTGCCCCCAAGGGGATGATCACCCTCATATACGCTCACCTTAGTACAGAAACTAAAGAATGGGGTAGACTGGCGTACATTGACAGATGGGAACAGGACTTAGGGGAAGAACTTGAAGGTATCGAATGGCAGGAAATCTGGGAAGCCACCAAGAGCGCCTCTATATGCGTCACACAACAAGAACAGGCATGGAAAACCATGCTCAGATGGTATACTACCCCGGCCATTTTGCACAAAATGCACAAACTAGATTCCGACGATTGTTGGAGGAGCTGCGGTTTCCGGGGTACGTATCTTCATATGTGGTGGGAATGCCCGACGCTCCAAGGTTTCTGGAAGGCTGTTGAAAATCTACTGAGACAGACATTTGGCAGACCCCTCCACCTAGACCCATGGATCTATCTTTTAAATAGAACTATAGAGGGATGGTCGAGGAGAGAACAGAAATTAGTGCGGACAATCACCTTGAGTGCGCGCAGAACTATAGCAGCGGCATGGTTAACACCTGGAGGACCGGAGTTCGGGGGGGTGATCTCTAGAATAAGGGAAAGCAGGATCATGGAGGATCTTACTGCCAGGATGAGAGGGACCGTAGCGGCCTTCCAAAAAGTTTGGGAACCATGGGACAATAGCGCCCCGGGCACTGGGGATACTTAATGGGATAGGATCACGATCACTGCTTGGGGGGTCCCTAGCTCTTTCGCCCTCCCTCCCCCCCCTCTTTATTCCTTAATCCTTGTTTCTATTCTCTCTTCTCTCTTCCTCTCTTCTTTTCATATTTATCCAAAACCCTTGATATATAAGGGTGTTCTTTTATATTCTGTCTTTCTTTTACTTGTATTGTCTCAGTTCACATGGATATGGTTCCTTCCTAGTACAGACATAGGTCCTGATGGAGAGACGGGGATCCCTAGGGCTCATCCTACTTTGGGTGGTCTCTGGGCTATTGCTCGGGGTACAGGACCTGTCTAGTAGTACAACATACTTGTAGAGAGGCGGGTAGCCTGGAATACCGGAGATGGATTATCTATAGGACTGGTATATGATAAGATTTGAGCTCTGGAAGGGGTTGTCCAACAATGTATACTATTGCACAAGCTTTACCTTAACGCTATTTCTCGCTGAGCCTCTCCTATATAACAGTAAGGAACTTAACTGAGGTTACTAAAAAACGGAAAACCCTCGATGGGGGGCAGGTGATACAGACTGCATACAGTGAATTGTTGTATGTGCTAAAGGTGATATATTTGTATTTAAATGTATATTCCTGTATATTTTGGCTTCTGCGCAAGCTTACAAGTCGTATTACTCTTGCCTTCCCTGTCGTGTGCAAAAATAAAGAATTAAAAAAAAAAAAAAAAAACTTTTTTGTTTTTAAATGCACGCTATTGTGACACCAGATATGAGTGGCAGTGTGCACTGGCAGAGGTTGGCAGAGTACACGCTGTAGGCCTGACACACACTTATGAAGGACACTGACTGCTATTATATTACAGTCAAAAACTTTATTTGTTTTTAAATGCACGCTATTGTGACACCAGATATGAGTGGCACTGTGCACTGGCAGAGGTTGGCAGAGTAGATGCTGTAGGCCTGACACACACGCTTGAAGACAACTAACTGCTATTCAATCTATAACAGTGAAAAACATTTTTGTTTTTAAATGCACGCTATTGTGACACAAGATATGAGTGGCACTGTGCACTGGCAGAGGTTGGCAGAGTAGACGCTGTAGGCCTGACACACACGCTTGAAGACAACTAACTGCTATTCAATCTATAACAGTGAAAACATTTTTTTTGTTTTTAAATGCACGCTATTGTGACCCCAGATATGAGTGGCACTGTGCACTGGCAGAGGTTGGCAGAGTACACGCTGTAGGCCTGACACACAGACGCTTGCAGACAACTAACTGCTATTCAATCTATTACAGTGAAAAAAATGTTTTTGTTTTTAAATGCAAGCTATTGTGACACCAGATATGAGTGGTGGCACTGGGCAAGTGGGCACAGTATCCACTGTGAGCCTGACACAGAAGCTGGCAGGCAGGCAACTGCAATTAGATTACACAGGGGGAAAAAAGCAGACTGATGTTCTAGCCCTAAAAAGGGCTTTTTGGGGTGCTGTCGTCCTTCAGGACTGTAGTGGATACTGAATACACTAGCCTAGCTATCCATTTCCCTATCAAATCAGCAGCAGCTACACTTTCCCTCCTCTCACTAAGAATGCAGCTTCAGAATGAATCTAAAATGGATGCTGTACAGGAGGTGGGAGGGTCTGGAAGGGAGGGTCTGCTGCTGATTGGCTGGAATATGTCTGCTGACTGTGAGGCACAGGGTCAAAGTTTACTCAATGATGACGAATAGTGGGCGGATCGAACCGCACATATGTTCGCCCGCCGTGGCGAACGCGAACACGCTATGCTCACCAGGAACTATTCGCCAGCGAACCATTCGGTACATCACTAATTACCAGCGGATAAGCCTGATTAACCTCTTACATGCACGCTAAGATTTGCACCACACTACTGTCTACTCTCATATAATGTAAAAAATGTGCATAGTCTATCCATGCCATAGGATTGTATATCCATGCTTTGAAAATACTGGCATTTGCTGTTGTGGCATTGCTGGCATAAATGTATTTTGTTTAACCAATGCACGACAAAGTAAAGAATTATAAAAAAAAAAAAAAAAGGATAGCATCCTGGGGATAAGTGTATATATCAAAGCTAAATAAAGTGCGTAAAAAGTGCATAAATATTCAATAAGTTCCCCAACTGGCAATGTGTGAAATGTATACAAGCAATTGTTAGAATTGTATATAAAAAATGTGAGTATTCAAAGACTCTACAAAATCCTAAATGGGTGATGTGAAAAGTATCAAAAAAGACTAATAAACGGTATCCATGTCTTGAAATATTATATATAAAAATAATAGCCATCTATTTGAGTTGGATAATAAAAAGATGAAGATAATAGTAGACAATCATACATGACTATGCATTGATTATATGAAGATATAGCTATAAAAAATCATACCACAACCTATATTATCAAGAATCGCTGCTTATCACAATTATGGCTGCTATAAAAAGGAGTATATATCATTTTAGCATTTAGCCCATATGGGGACATGGTTTTTAACTCCTTGATCCATCTCTTTGTATAAGGAGTCTTTAACAATCCCCTCCCTCCTCTCCTAGGCATAGGTACATGATTGATGGCTATACATTTGAGGGTTGCCAAAGGATGTTGCTTCTCTAAGAAATGATGGGCTACTGGTTTATCGGACTTGCCACCGCAATATGCCAACTGAATACTGGGTTTAGCCCATCATTTTTTAGAGAAGCCACATCCTCAGTTGAAAATTACCTCTATTAATCCATTTGCAAAAAAGATGAAATATTTTAAACCCTAAATATTAATCAAACACTAATTTTAAACCTAACCCTAAAACTAAACTTACAATTCTAAGCCTACTCCAACCCTTTGAGGTAAGTTAAGGCTTGTGATGTGTAAATCTCAGTTGAAGTTACCACCCTAATATAGGTCTATTATTGGTTTACTGGACTGCCTTGTGATGGATCCAGTAATAATTTTGTGCATGCCGATTCTGTATGTAGCTCTTTCTGTATACGTATGGCAGCCTTCAATGGTGCATTATTAGACTGCTTTATCCTGAGATCAATGTGTACTAAGCTGTTTCATAGTACTGGCTATCCAAACCTGTGGCATGGTGCCACAGTGATCCAATGTCGCAATTACTTATTTATGACCTGTCGCTAGGGGAACTTTTAAATGGCCGACATTTTTAAAGCACAGTGGCAGCCTCTAAGGCACATTGATGTGGTGGCATACACTATAGTGTTAATAGGTAAACATGTGTCATAAACATCTTATAGTGTTAAAGGGACTCTCCAGGCAGCCGAATTTACTCACCTGGTTCCAGCGCCGGGAGCCACGTGAAGCCGTGCCCCCTTTTTCGTCAAAATGACGAAATAGGCGGGCGCGAGCAGGGAGCAATCAGACGCTTCCATTTAGAAGCGTCATTGCTCCCTTGTGCGCATGCGCGGCTTCGCCGCACATGCGCACATAATTCAGAGGGCGCCATTCATGCCGCCCTCTGAAGTCCTGAGCGCACTACCGCGCATGCCAGCTCAGCTTGCGGTCTTTGCCCGCCCCCCTCCTCTGCTGACAGGCTGGAGAGGGAAGGCGCGCACACAGTGCCTTCTCTCTCCTGCACACGTCAGACGTATTTTAATACGTCTGACGTGTACAGGGCCTTTTTAGGGCCCTGCATGATAGGAAGTCCCTCTGGTGGCCGTCTGAGTGACGGCCACTGGAGGTATTCCTATCAATCAATGTAAGCACTGTATTTTCTCTGAAAATACAGTGTTTACATTAGATTGCCTGCAGGGAGCTATAGATCATACCTGAACAACTACATTAAGCTGTAGTTGTTCAGGTGACTATAGTGTCCCTTTAAATAGACACCAGAAAGG
Source organism: Pelobates fuscus (assembly GCF_036172605.1). Lineage (NCBI taxonomy): Eukaryota > Metazoa > Chordata > Amphibia > Anura > Pelobatidae > Pelobates > Pelobates fuscus. The sequence goes on from NC_086317.1 coordinate 131,714,701, forward strand.
CACATGTTAGGTGCAAATTAGAGGTTAAGTGATAGGCTAATAGTTACACAGACACTTTTTTTTTTTGCAGGTTTTTACTTTTTGTTCCAGTAATTTTAGAGGTATATAATATTCTCTTATAAAAGTATATCTATGCGGGAGAGTTCAGCAGGGGTACATTGAGTTTTAGCTCTATTTTAAAAATAAATTGGATTCATTCATAAAATCCATTCAATAAGCTACATAAATCCAGTTTCTTTTAGTGGTAAGCTTAGCTGACAGCTGTGCAGGAGTTAAAGAGTTACTCCAAACACTTTGACCACTTCAGTGATTTGAAGTAGTCCTGTTGGTAGGAATATTCATGTGCAGTGTTTTTGCTTGAAACAATGCACATACTGAGATATTTTTAATTGTGTGCTGGGGGCTAGTTGCACCCCCATGACATGTGACATTAGCAACCCAGAACTCTGTTCCAGGTTGCCTAATGTAAATTCTGTGCATAGTTTACATCTCTTGTCAGCACGCACAGCACGCTGGCAACAGAGATCAAACTTTTTTTCTAATTTTGAGGGGGAGACACCTAAAAGTAATACTATATAGTACATTTTACGTAAAAAAAAAGAGTTATGGGGCGGAGCTAGCAATAAACTTAAGCGGACACATGCAGAGTGTCCTCCGCTGATCAAACACAGAAAACTGTGATTTTCTGTTATTATTTCTTCCTGGACGGGGTGAGAACCTACTCCCAGACTGGCACTGTCATGGTCCACAAAACAAAAAAATCTAGGTCGGAGAAGGCACCCAAGAGCTGAGATATTGGCAACATCCTCTGGCGCACACAGCAGACCGCGTGGCCCAACATGGCGCCGCAAGTTGATGGATCCTCCTATTCCTCTAAAGACTTTACCGCGGACCTGGAGGAAGGTACATCTTTTAATAAAACATCTGGCTTTTGGTCTGTCCCGTATCAATAAATAACAACAAATTTCTCACCTCTCACAGCATATGAAAGAGATTCAAATGTGTATGTTATTTCTATTGTGTAATGCGTTTTGTTACACATGTTTCCACACTCACTAATGGAGTGAGCCAAAAAAAAAAAAGTGTATCAGTGCACCACTGCCAAGGGTGACAAACAGAAAAAAAGGAACAGTATAGCCATTAGCATGTTTAACTATGAATTCTGGGATAATTATGGAAATAATACTTTAGAATGTAATCTACTTAAAACTTTTAGTTGCCGCACTGTGGCTATATTGTAATGTCAATTTTTTACCATTTCTAAACCACAGCAATGTTGGATAGCCAAGAACTTGGCTCATTATGTTGAGTACAACTCAACTTGGATTTTTTATAAATTTACTATGGGTTGGAGTTAATCCTTTAAATATATATTCATTAGCACTCCCCTAGAAAGCTTACTAAGGAATAACTAAGGAGTGTTTGAGTGGGGTTACATAAAATACTGCACACAACATCTATTTTTTGTATTTTTTTACATCACATATTATGTACAAAATAAAATCATTCTCTGTGACAGCCTGACCTTTGTAACCTAGTAACATGTTTTTTAAGGTCCTAAACTAATGATTGTATGAGATTAAAGGGACACTATAGTCACCTGAACAACTTTAGCTTAATGAAGCAGTTTTGGTGTATAGAACATGCCCCTGCAGCCTCACTGCTCAATCCTCTGCCATTAAGGAGTTAAATCCCTTTGTTTATGAACCCTAGTCACACCTCCCTGCATGTGACTTGCACAGCCTTCCATAAACACTTCCTGTAAAGAGAGCCCTATTTAGGCTTTCTTTATTGCAAGTTCTGCTTAATTAAGATTTTCTTATCCCCTGCTATGTTAATAGCTTGCTAGACCCTGCAAGAGCCTCCTGTATGTGATTAAAGTTCAATTTAGAGATTGAGATACAATTATTTAGGGTAAATTACATCTGTTTGAAAGCGAAACCAGTTTTATTTTTTCATGCAGGCTCTGTCAATCATAGCCAAGGGAGGTGTGGCTAGGGCTGCATAAACAGAAACAAAGTGATTTAACTACTAAATGGCAGTGAATTGAGCAGTGAAATTGCAGGGGAATGATCTATACACTAAAACTGCTTTATTTAGCTAAAGTAATTTAGGTAACTATAGTGTTCCTTTAAGCCACTATATGGGAAATCCATCCTCAGGATACTTTGAAGAAATTACAGTCTTGCGCAACATATGATCATGTTTTGTAACCAAATCTCTTCATTTTACACAAAACATGTTATGCTAGAGCTTTAAAGTTAGTTTAGAATGGGTTATAATTTGTATATTGTGTTAGCTGGTCCCAGCAGCACTCTTACAGTATTCACTCAAGTGACCTCTAACCTTCTGAATCTAGTTGGACCAGAAAATAATCTCCTGCACAATGTGACCCTGCCATATTGCTAATTAAGCAGCTATGTTCTTGACACATGACACTTGCAGAGTCTGGCCTAAGCCTTCAGGCACCTCATGTTAAAAACTTGAATATAGCACCCTTTACACAACATAATAATAGTTAGCACATATACATACATGTCCTCACTGTATATATTTCTATGCTATAACAGGTTTAGTGAAAATCCCTAAGGGCTTTTTCAACAAACTGGTAAATACTTTGATTGCATGCTGAGCTAGTAAGGTCAGTGGCAACTCTAGACTTGGGTGAAACTCAAATAAAAGGCCCTTTCTAAAATCCATTGTGAGAAAGTAAATTGCATTGTGGGTGTATAAGAAGCTGTAGTTATACTGAAGAGCGGTATTCATCATTCAGAGGCTTGTTGTGTCGGGGCTCACTGTGCCCTGTGAGGGCTCTGACTATAGTTATGGCATAATTTGCAAACCTGATTAATTTGCAATAAATACATTTAATTTGCCATTATGCTAATAGTAGTTTGTGGGGTAGGATAGAGGCTGAGAGGGGAGCAGCTCTTTATTTTTATTATATTAATTTTGTTAATGTAATTTTTTTTGTATATTTTTTCTTGTACTGTTTTGTGTCTTACACCCCCCTTTAGTGTATCTCTTACAAGCCCCTTGTGTGTCTCCTATCCCCCACTTTGTATGTCTCCTACATCCTCCAAACCCTTTTGTGTGTCTTACTCCCCCAAACCCTTTTGTAACTCTTCCCAGCTCCTTGGTGTGTCTCTTTTCCCCCCAGGCCCCTCTGTGTGTCTCCCTCACAAGCAACTATGTGTGTCTCTCTTCTGAGCCTCTATGTGTGTCTCTGTCTAACCTACCAGCCCTTCTGTGCTTCTCTTTCAATCCTTCCACAGCCTCTCTGTGTGTCTTACACTCCCCCTGTCCCTTAATGATCTCTACCACATCTCCCTGTCCCTTAAAGTTCTCCCCTCCCCTCCTGTGCCTTAGTGATGTACCCTTCCCTCCGTGATGTACCCTTCCCTCCTGTCCCTTAGTGCTCTCCCTTACCCTCCTGCCCTTTAGTGCTCTCCCATCCCCTCCTGTCCCTTAGTGCTCTCCCATCCCTTAGTGATCTCCCTCCCCACCTTTCTCTTAGGGATCTCCCCTGTCCCTTAGTACTCTCCCCTCCCCTCCCCTCCTGCCCCTTAGTACTCTTACATCTCCTCCTGTCCCTTAGTGCTCTCCTATTCCTTAGTGCTCTGACTCTTAGTGCTCTTCCCTGCACCCTGCTTCCGTTCCCATAGTGCTCTCCCTCCCCCTGTCCTTAGAGTTGCCCCGCCCCATCATTCACTTATTGGTCACCCCCCTATCTTTCCCTTAGTGCTGTCTCCCCCCTCAGTGTCCCTTAGTGCTGTCCCCGCCCCAGTGTCCCTTAGTACTGTTACCCTCTGCCAGTGTCCCTTAGTGCTGTCTCCCCGAGTCCCCCCCCCAGTGTCCCTTAGTGCTGTATCCCTCCCGGCCATGCTACACTGAGTGACTGGTAGAAGGGAGTGATTTGCATTCCCCTCCTACCGGGTCACTCAAATCTGGCGCTCCCCAGGCCGGTGCGCCCTAGGAGGCTGCCTAAGTCGCCTATAGAATGTGCCGGTCCTGCTCATACGCAAACACACGGACACATATATACACACAGACTTGCATACATACAGACCCATAAACAATTGTATACACTCACACATATAAATACACACTCATTCATATAAACATACTCATCCACATAAACGCTTATTTAAAATATTTGTTTTTTAGCAATGGGGGTTAACAATGAGGTCCACCCAGCTTCATTTTTCTTAACTTACAAACTTGTTAAACTTTGATAAACTTTTACAATTATTTTATAATATGACAAATATTTTAATTTTGTAAAATTTTATATTTTGATATTTGTTAATATATTGTTTAATTTGCATGTATTTTTTATGTACGAGAAAAAGATGATACAGAAGACAGCATTTGTTAAAGGGACACTCCAGGCACCCAGGCCACTTCTGCTCATTGGAGTGGTCTGGGTGCCAACTCCCACTACTCTTAACTGTGCAACTGTAATTATTGCAGTTTTTTTTAAATAAACTACAATAATTAGATTGCAGGGTTAACTCCACCTCTAGTGGCTGTCTACTAGACAGCCACTAGAGGGCACTTCCGCGTTTATAGCAAAGGTTTGTGAGGACCTCCAGCGTCGCTCAATTCCTCATAGGAAAGCATTGAAAATCTTTTTCAATGCTTTCCTATGGGGAGACCTAATGCGCGTGTGCGACATTGCCGCGCATGCGCATTAGGTTTCCTCAGCCGGCGGGCGGGATCAGTCTCGCCCACCGGCTGACGTGAATCCTGGGAGGAGCGACCCCGACCTGAAACCACTGCCGAGGGACATCGTCGGGGTCTCAGGTAAGTGATCTGAAGGGGTTTTCACCCCTTCAGCTAACTGGGATGGGGGGTGGGAGGGAGAGGGGACCTGCAGTGCCAGGAAAACGGATTGTTTTCCTGGCACTGTTGTTTCCCTTTAATATCACATATTTTATACAATAAAATGCATTAAAAGGTTGTACAGTCATATTAGCAGCCAATAAACAAGTATCCATCGCCTGCCATTTTATAAAAAAAATAAAGATGAGATTCAAAGGTTGAAGGAAAAAAGGAAAGTGTATGGTTGGAGTGTAAGGAAGTCCCCATTGGCAGGTCCAGGGGAATTAGAGAAAGGCTGTAAGGAATCAGGAGCCATAGAGCAACACTTAAAGGACCACTCTAGGCACCCAGACCACTTCAGCTTAATGAAGTGGTCTGGGTGCCAGGTCCAGCTAGGGTTAAGCCATTTTTTTTTATAAACATAGCAGTTTCAGAGAAACTGCTATGTTTATAAATGGGTTAATCCAGCCCTCAAAGCCTCTAGTGGCTGTCTCATTGAAAATCACAGTGAGAGCACGCAAGCGTCCATAGGAAAGCATTGATAATGCTTTCCTATGAGACCGGCTGAATGCGCGCGCAGCTCTTGCCGCGAGTGCGCATTCAGCCGAATGGGAGGAGAGGAGGAGGATCGGAGAAGAGCTCCCCGCCCGGCGCTGGAGAAATGTAAGTTTAACCCCTTTCCTCTCCCCAGAGCCCGGCGGGAGGGGGTCCCTCCCAAGGCAAAATCTTTCAGTTGCAAACAACAAATTTAGTCTACACAGGGTCATGGAAATGACCTTTTGCAAATCTAAAACATTTATAAAAGTATTATGAGCTGTAGTGGGAATGTTATGGGGGCTGTGGTGGGGGTGTATGGGGCTGAGAAAGGGGGACAGAAGCTGAGAGGGGGGACAGGAGCTGAGAGAGAGGGAACAGAGGCTGAGAGGGGGGACAGGAGCTGAGGGGTGGGACAGGAGCTGAGGGGTGGGACAGGAGCTGAGGAGGGGGCAGGGGCTGAGGAAGGGGGACAGGGGCTGAGGAAGGGGACAGGGAAGGGGGACAGGAGCCAGGAGCAGGAGGCAAGAGGCAGGTTGCAGAAGCCAGCAGCCGGCAGGAGCAACCTGCAGTCAGTGGAGTAGGCCGGCCTCTCCTGATGATGACTTCCTCTGCTCTTCTCCCAGACTCCCCAGACGGTCCAGGGAGAAGAGCAGTGAAAGTCACGCCCCATCCTCCTGACATCAACAGGAGAGGCCGGCCTACTCCACTGGCTGCAGGCTGCAGGAAGAGAGGTAAGTTGAAAAATCCGTGTCATTCAGATTTTTTTCTTTTTTTGCTGGATGCGGACAGCCCTGGTGTTAAGGCGGCCTGGGGGGCAATTGCCTCCCAATTAGTCCCTGGCCTTATCTTAAGTCTAAATAGGCTTATGCCTATCCCACGCATGCTTAAACTCCCTTACTGTGTTAACCTCTTTTGAATTTGAAATTGATCAGGAATATTGAATGGTAATTGCTGGCCAGTGTATAATCTCAACGTGGTATAGGGGTCAGTACTACATTGGCTAATGACATGTCTGAATGAGGCACACCTTCTTTTATCATGTAGTTAAAGAGGATCTATTTTTTTCATATTGTAATATTTTGAAAAAATTAAAAACAAAATTCTAATACTAAGAGTTATATAAGCTTTAAAGCAGCACAGTCTCCTCAGGTTCTTTCATATACAGGGAGTGCAGAATTATTAGGCAAATGAGTATTTTGACCACATCATCCTCTTTATGCATGTTGTCTTACTCCAAGCTGTATAGGCTCGAAAGCCTACTACCAATTAAGCATATTAGGTGATGTGCATCTCTGTAATGAGAAGGGGTGTGGTCTAATGACATCAACACCCTATATCAGGTGTGCATAATTATTAGGCAACTTCCTTTCCTTTGGCAAAATGGGTCAAAAGAAGGACTTGACAGGCTCAGAAAAGTCAAAAATAGTGAGATATCTTGCAGAGGGATGCAGCACTCTTAAAATTGCAAAGCTTCTGAAGCGTGATCATCGAACAATCAAGCGTTTCATTCAAAATAGTCAACAGGGTCGCAAGAAGCGTGTGGAAAAACCAAGGCGCAAAATAACTGCCCATGAACTGAGAAAAGTCAAGCGTGCAGCTGCCAAGATGCCACTTGCCACCAGTTTGGCCATATTTCAGAGCTGCAACATCACTGGAGTGCCCAAAAGCACAAGGTGTGCAATACTCAGAGACATGGCCAAGGTAAGAAAGGCTGAAAGACGACCACCACTGAACAAGACACACAAGCTGAAACGTCAAGACTGGGCCAAGAAATATCTCAAGACTGATTTTTCTAAGGTTTTATGGACTGATGAAATGAGAGTGAGTCTTGATGGGCCAGATGGATGGGCCCGTGGCTGGATTGGTAAAGGGCAGAGAGCTCCAGTCCGACTCAGACGCCAGCAAGGTGGAGGTGGAGTACTGGTTTGGGCTGGTATCATCAAAGATGAGCTTGTGGGTCCTTTTCGGGTTGAGGATGGAGTCAAGCTCAACTCCCAGTCCTACTGCCAGTTTCTGGAAGACACCTTCTTCAAGCAGTGGTACAGGAAGAAGTCTGCATCCTTCAAGAAAAACATGATTTTCATGCAGGACAATGCTCCATCACACGCGTCCAAGTACTCCACAGCGTGGCTGGCAAGAAAGGGTATAAAAGAAGAAAATCTAATGACATGGCCTCCTTGTTCACCTGATCTGAACCCCATTGAGAACCTGTGGTCCATCATCAAATGTGAGATTTACAAGGAGGGAAAACAGTACACCTCTCTGAACAGTGTCTGGGAGGCTGTGGTTGCTGCTGCACGCAATGTTGATGGTGAACAGATCAAAACACTGACAGAATCCATGGATGGCAGGCTTTTGAGTGTCCTTGCAAAGAAAGATGGCTATATTGGTCACTGATTTGTTTGTGTTATGTTTTTGAATGTCAGAAATGTATATTTGTGAATGTTGAGATGTTATATTGGTTTCACCGGTAAAAATAAATAATTGAAATGGGTATATATTTGTTTTTTGTTAAGTTGCCTAATAATTATGCACAGTAATAGTCACCTGCACACACAGATATCCCCCTAAAATAGCTAAAACTAAAAACAAACTAAAAACTATTTCCAAAAATATTCAGCTTTGATATTAATGAGTTTTTTGGGTTCATTGAGAACATGGTTGTTGTTCAATAATAAAATTAATCCTCAAAAATACAACTTGCCTAATAATTCTGCACTCCCTGTAGATATAAAAAAAAAGAGATACGAGTGGCCTGGGGATTAGATGGAAAGATAGACACTAATTTCTATTTGTTTTGTAACTTACTATTTTTCAGACTCCAAAAAGCTAAAAAAAAAATGCACATAAAATTATAGGACCAAAAATACGTTTGTGTACCAGTGAGGACGCAAGAGGAAAGCTGGATAAAAATTACATATTTGTGATATGTTGTCAGTGGACATCAGGCCCGGACTGGCCATCGGGCACACCGGGCAAATGCCCGGTGGGCCGCGATGGCCGAGGCCGGCAGGGGAGATCACAGGATCTCCTCGGCCGGCCGCTGCAGGGCCAGCGCTAACCGAGCGACGGCCCCGCTGTGTGTCTCCATGGGCCGGTGGGGAGATCAAAGATCTCCCTCACCGGCCCAGAGACACTGTTAAAGGCGGCCGCCCGGGGCTGAGGAGTGAGGGAAGCAGGAGAGAGGACCGGCGGAGCTCTATCCAGCAGCTCCGCCGGGTCCTCTCGCGAGGTCTGAGCGTTGCCGCGGTAACCGCGGCAACGCTCAGATCTCGCGAGAGTGAACTCTAGCCTGCAGGTTAGAGTTCACTCTCACCACTGGACCACCAGGGAAGGAAGCTGCGGAAAGAATCCCCCCTCCCAGGCATAATGTAAGAAGGGAGGGGGGATATTAAGCAACTGCCCCACCTCCAGCATGGCTGCTTCAACAGCCCCCTCCCAGGCTAAAGGTAAGAAGGGGAGGGATATAATTTTTTTTTTTTTTTTTTATTATTAACAAAAAAATATTTAAATGTAAATAAAAAAAATCACACGAACAGCCCCCTCACACACACACACACACATCACCCCCAAACACACACACACACATCACCCCCAAACACACACACACACAGCACCCCCAGACACACACACACAGCACCCCCAGGCGCACACACACAGCACCCCCAGGCGCACACACACAGCACCCCCAGGCGCACACACACAGCACCCCCAGGCGCACACACACAGCACCCTCAGAGACACACAGCACCCAGACACACAGCACCCCCAGGCACACACAGCACCCCCAGGCACACACAGCACCCCCAGAGACACACAACACCCTCAGAGACACACAGCACCCCCAGAGACACACAGCACCCTCAGAGACACACAGCACCCTCAGAGACACACAGCACCCAGAAACACACAGCACCCCCAGAGACACACAGCACCCTCAGAGACACACAGCACCCTCAGAGACACACAGCACCCTCAGAGACACACAGCACCCAGACACACAGCACCCAGACACACAGCACCCAGACACACAGCACCCAGACACACACAGCACCCAGACACACACAGCACCCCCAGGCACACAGCACCCAGGCACACAGCACCCAGGCACACACAGCACCCTCAGAGACACACAGCACCCAGACACACACACACACACACATATATATATATATATACACACACATATATATCTATATAATAACCCTCAGTGAGTTAACAGACAAAGAAAATTAGAAAACTAGAATGTGACGGCAGATAAAAACACCCTCACACACAGCACCCCTCTTACATACACACACACTGCGCCCCTCACACATACAATACGTCCAAATATATATATATATATATATACACACACACACACACTACAGCACCCCTCACACTGCACCACTACACACATTACGCTCCAGATACACGCTAGATCCCTTACCCTATATGCACTCTTAATCCTCTATACACACACACACACACTCTCCTATACACACTCTGGGTCCTTTACACACTCGATCTCCTACACACACACTGCACCACCTACACACACACTACATTCCTTGTCAGCAAACACATACAACATTCTCTAAACACACCCTCTCTACAACCCCTGCACACACTACGTCACCTATACACACACACTACAGCCCGTATGCACACACTTGCTACATCCCCTATAACTCTATGCCCCCTATACACACACTCTCTACAGCCCCTAGCCACACATATTACACCACAAACACAAATTAAATTGACCTATTTACACAATACCACACCACACTCTACACACACACGCAATCCCACAAGCAGGCTCCAAACATATGCACCATACACTTTCCTGGCCCTTTTGTCCTCTGGTATCCCACTTGTGGAGACACCAGAGACAATTTAAAAGCAAACACAGCGCAAGCATGTTATTAAATTTGCTTGCGCTGCGCAGAACAAATTCAGGGCCTTTTTCTAATGCTAGAGCTCTTCAGGGGGGCTATGCGCATTGAACTAACATGCTCACTTTGAGAGGGGGCGTGCTTGTCATTAGTGATGACAAAACACACCCTCTCTGGCCCCGCCCCCTTCTTAGGGGGCCGCTCTGATTGAAAAATGCCCTGGCCTAATTTTGTTCCCAGTCCGGCCCTGGTGGACATTGATATTGAAACATCTGAAATAGATGAAATTATTGCAAACAATATTAAAGGGGAACTTTAGTGCAAGAAAAACTGCAATAATTACAACTGCAGTGTTAAAGGGCCTGTAACACTGTGCCCAGACCACTTCAATGAGCTGAAGTGGTCATTGGGCCTATAGTTTCCCTTTAACTGCATGGAAAATTAATCCCACAGATTGAGGCTATTTGCCATTAGATGTCACAAATGCTGAAATAAATAAGTATATTTCTCATATATGAAAGACCTTGTTTTTTGAAAATGTTTTTTTAACACCACATTGAAAGCTAGACTACAACGGTTTTGCTCTTCATCAAAGTTAGATTATACCTGACCTGTACTGCCTTAGTTTAGCCACTTATAATACTCAAGGGCAAGCGGTATTGGAGATTAAAGTCATATAGCCAACATGATATCGACACAAAAAAATTACGAAAGAACTAAATGCTTGCGCGACATTACAACTATGAGAGCATTACACTATTATTGAAGATGATGAAAGAAAAATACAAAAAGCAAAACACTTTTGGAGATACTACTAGATCTGGTGCTGAGCTTTGTCCCTTATAACACTTCAGGATTTCTTCAGAAATTTAACATTATTCATGGCTATGTGTAACCTTTCTTTCAGAGGTCACAGGGAGGTTTTAGAAGATGCCAGCAAAGGAAACTCTCTGTTCATTATACAGCTCTTTCCTAAATAAAGACCCAGTATCGAAGCAGCTACTTGACAAACCAAAAGTTTCGGCTTCATAGGAAATACATACATTTCAAGATTAAATCATTGAAGTAAAAATAAAATAGAAAATCAGATTTAGAAGCAGTACCTTTGGGGATTGAGTCGTTCTTTTCCTGAGACCTTAGATACTTGGTAGGAAAGGGTATTGGTTTCAGTAAATGCTACAAAGCAAGATGTGTACACATTTAGGTCACAAAATGTGCGTCACTGACTATAGTGCAAATGTTTGTTTTTTATTGTATGTTGACATGTTACAAAGTTTAATGGTACTGACTCTTTTCTTTCCCGTGATGCACAGTCTCATTCTCAATGATACGAGCAACAATTGTGAACGTTGTGTTTGTAATTAATGTTGTCTACATTTTGGAATGTACAACCTCCGTTACAAACAAATAAAACTTTAATTTAAAAAAACAAAAAGGCAGTACCTTTCTTTTTTTTTTTGAATTCTTTATTTTTGTTGTGCGTCAGCTTATAACATTCGCATGTGAGGTACCCCAAAGGCAATCCTCCAGCGCATTTAAACAGTTATACACAGAGGTACATGTTAGATCAAGCACATTTTTTGGTTAGGTTATTAACAGTATGGATTCACGCTTCTAAGGTATTGTCATAATAAAACATAAGCTTGTTAACGAGAGAACGTTGACTTTAAGGTAAGTTGCTTTGTACGCAGATTTGGTTAGTGCGTGTGGTAGTCAGGTATCGATTTATGTAATGCATGTATTCAATGCTATGTAAGAAAGCAGGCTAGTGTGGTTACGCTGTGCATTAGTCATATTTAGTGGAGGCATATAGGCGTCTCTCCTAGGTTTGTCAGATGTTTGTACCCTAGTATTGTTAAGTGGGACTATACTTAGGTATCTGCGCGTTATATACATGCTAAACCATTGCGTTTGTGTGTAAGACACTAGTAACTACACAGGCTTGATAGGGTAGAATAGTCTCCAGCATATGTTAAACCTTCCGCTAGTAATCGCCTATTATCTATCGGTTGGGCCAGAAGCTATGTACAGTTAGTTATGTATGCAGTCTACGTTGCTGGCTAATCACAGATAAGTTGCTGTTATACGGTTATTCCTTACGAGCAAATAGCTGTATACGTAAGTGGAACGTTATAGGTTTAACAGTAAGGTGTGTGATTAGCGTTACATTAAACGCTGTAAAAACTAAATCAAAATTTCTAACATTCGCTTGTCACAAGAAGGTCAAGGCATGGAAAAAATAAAAAATAAAGAGTTCGAGGGACATAGTCCGCAAGGGCTGCGTATATGTGGTAGCATGTCGGCAGTCCAGGCCGCCGTGCGGCAGCGAGAGTCAGTGGGTGTCAACCTACACCTGTGGTCGGCTCTGGCAGATCACATACCGATAAGTCCCATGAGGCCTTGGCGTCGTCGATCATGGTTGCTGCTCTCTTGTGTGCATCTGTGCCGTGGAAGGGAAGCTGGAACCCTGGTTGGACGCCGGCTTTTAGAGCTTGTGAGTAGCTTGTGTGGGGTGTCGGCTCAGTCGTCTTGTTCTCTCTGGTGCAGAGGTCTGGGAGTTCGGCCATGCGGTATGGCGCCGCTTTGCAGGTTGCTGATGTCCCTGGGTGAGAGGTGGTTCTGGTATGAAGGGTGGTCTCCCCCTGGTGATGCATTGCTTGTCCCTGCCGTTAGGCAGTACCTTTCTGACACAATCTATTCTAAAGGCCAATCTGGTTGGAATTTAATAATTGAACGAGAACATTTAATTCCATTTGTTGTATTAGTGTGTGTGCTTTAAAATAACTAATTTTATTAATCACCAATTTAACAAACATCATATGTCATCCCAATTTAAGCTGAACAAAATCTGGTAAAAGGCAAAGTCACAAAATTCACCTACTTTTTTTGCACAGATAACTCAAGTCTCCCCTTGGTCAAAAGTTTATAATCAATAAAAAAAATTAAAAAAAATCACAACACAATAAGACTATCATAAATAATGTAAATTAATATAATTTTAATAACCTAAATAAATATGTTTTTATTAGAAAGTATATTAGTGTAATCCTTTATTATATTAGTGTAATCCTTTCTCCCATGGAATACACTATCAAAATGGTGCTAACGACAACTTTTTTTTAAAGATAGCTAGTTTCAGAATTGAAAATTCTGTCCAACTGCATTATATAAATTCAACTGGACTGAATTTGCAATCAGACAGCTGCCAATTCTGTCCAGTTATCACAGGATTTGAGCATTCAGTTGCATGTTTACATCATTCTGTTCTAAATTTTAGCTTTAAGATTTAGTTTTAATAATAATAATCACGAGAGAAAATGTGACCTTGTCACATGGCAAAAACAGTTCAAATACAAATCCCTTATGCGATAAAGGTAACTGTAACAAGTTGCATTTTTCTGAAACAAATATTTGACTGTACGATTAGTGACATTCTCAGTGGAATGTTAGAGTCATTGAAACGTTGAATATTAATTAATATGATGAATACATTTTGATTATGTAGCCTTTTAAATGGCATCGAAATTCTAGGGCTTCTGGGAGTTCTTATGAGAGTTATTGAGTAATTTTTTGCTCCCGTTAGTTCTTTGTAATTGTCCTATTTATAGTTAAATCCCCCTCTCATAATATTGTAAAGCGCTACGGAATCTGTTGGCGCTATATAACTGGCAATAATAATAATAATAATAATAATAACAGTTTCATCCAGCCTGGATTAAATCAGGTCTACTTTCCCTGCAATTCAGAGGTTGCATTGGTAAATCTCAAGAATAACATCCAGGTTTTGCAGTCTGGATGCCCCAAACATTTGATCCTTAGTGAATAACTACGAATAATTTGTATATTAATATTCTATTAACATGTGATAAAATGCCACAGTTATGAAATGGAAACTGTATGGTTTTTTTTTTTTTTCTTCCATAAACTTATCATAGGGCATTGATCAAGTGACTAGCATAGGACTCTAAATCTGCCATGGATGTTAAAGTGATTCTGGAAATAATTTATCCTTCAGTGAAAAGCCACAGTTTATCTTGAAAACTTGATAATTTCAATTTTCCCGCTCTTTTTTGTGCTCCATAAATAATTTTTATGAAAATTAATTCATGGACAAATGTGTACATTTTAGCAATCTTCTTTCTATTCTAACTTTATTGTATTTTCATATACCAACTATAAAATGATTTGACCTGGGGTTTCCAGACTGTGTGCCACGGCTCCCCAGGCACACAGGGGTGACGGGGAATTTTCCACTTTTTACATTTCCACTTAGGGGTGTTCTCACTTTTGTTGCCAACGATTTAGACATTAATGGCTGTGTGTTGAGTTATTTTGAGGGGACAGCAAGTTTACACTGTTATACAGGCTGTACAGTTACTACTTTGCATTGTAGCAGAGTGCAATTTCTTCAGTGTTGTCACATGAATAGATATAATAAAATATTTACAAAAATGTGAGGGGTGTACTCACTTTTGTTAGATACTCTATATATGTGTATGTATGTATGTGGTAATGTATGTGCATACATCCAAGCAGTCATACACCAGCATAACATACAAACACAGTCCTGGAATCTAACACAAATATTAAATACAAACACACCCTTTCACTCAAACACAAATACTTCACACAGATGTTCACCCACATTTAAAAGTGAACAATAAATTCAAACACACCCCTGCAATCAAACGCAGACATTACATACAAACACACCCCTGTATTAAAACACTAAAACAATATATAAGCACCTCTTCAAACACCAACACTCTACATTACACTATAGCGCCCATAAATGCCGCAGCGCTGTAGAGATATGCAACCTAGAAATTTTGACTTGGCGTGCCTTGGAAAAATACTGAAATATTAAGGGTGTCTTGAACCTAAAAAGTTTGGAAACCACTGATGTAGAGTGAGAATTGGTGGGAATTTGTATTTTAGTTATAAATCCAAAATAGCTGAACAGAAAAAACGTCAGCTGTGCTTCTACCTTGGCAATTTTGGTCTTAAAATTAAAATCCATTTGAAATCACCTTGAATTCCTGACAATTCACACTGTAGTGAATAACCCTGTATGTTTTATTCCCATGTAGTCTATTTTATTTTTTGTTAAAAACAATAATTATTGAGGCGTTGGTAATTGACAATATAAATGTTGTTAGATTTAAAGCGTAGCCTCTTTTCATTAGATAAACAAGATACTATACCAAAATCCCAAACCTCCCCCTCCCCAACTTGCTCTTGTAAAATGAGATTAAAATAATTTTACATGATTGGTGGTCTTGCCTCCAAAACTCTGTGTAAAAACCATCTTGTGTGTTCTAAGAGGTTTTTTGTTTTTTTTATTCCTTGAATGTCTGTGTCCAGTGAGATAAAGGATACCTGTGGTTGTTTTTATTCTTATGCTATTTTTTTTGACATTCTTTATTTGTTGTAGTTTTCAAGACAGGGAGGGAGACAGAAAAAAGAGAAGGGGGGGGATATCAAGTTTATGTTACAGAATACAGTACATACATTAACAGTTTGTCTGACTCCGTAGGAGGTCAGTAGAGACTACTGCGATACCTTTGCGACTGACATACAGCCAGCCTGCACCTGGTCCGCATGGGCGGAGCTCCGCTGGGGGACCGGGCTGTGGTGAGCGTAATTGACACATATAGTAGACTGGTCTGGGGCAGGAAGAGGGGTGTGTACAGGTGTCTAGGTCGGTCAGGGGAGGTCACCCTATGCGGGGAGAGGGTTTCTGGCTCATTGTGAAGTCGGGGCTCAATCCACGGACAGCCGTGGCATGATTCGGGCATAGGGGAGGAAGAAGAGAAGGGAGGGGGGAAAGTCTGGGACCAAGGGCATCCCAGAGGGATAGGGAACGGGACGGTAGGTTTAGTCCATACATACTCTGTGCGCATGCGCAGTTATCTAATACCCGACATACGCATGCCCACGAGCGGACGTCCCGCCTGGCCCGAGGACTGAATTCTGACGCATGCGCGGGTGGAAGCTCTGTACCCATGAAGGGGGAGAAGTTCCCGCGCATGCGCCGGGTAAAGGGACATGCGCACAACACCACCAGCGGTAATTATTGGATGCGGCTGGCGGGCAATTTGAAACCCCACCTTCTACTGGATTAGTAGAGGGTTGGGTATATAAACAAGGCTAAGGGAGGCGTATTTTGTACCACTACTTGCCCTTGAGAAAGGCGGTTAGACCGCCGAAACGCGCGTTGGGCATTTTTTGTTCCACATGTTTGGACACACTGACATACTTGTGATGCTGACTGTTCTGACAACCTGAGGGAAAACCTCACAGCCCTAGGTACAGCTGAGGGACTACTCTGAGTCAGGAGCAGCGATGGTAACTGTACTCTCTGCATAACTCTGTTTAGACTCAGTCCCTTTTCATTACTTTGTTTTCTCTGTATATACTGTTTGATCTTACTTTCCTTTCGATTTACTTCCTTTTGGTACACCGGATATACCAGGCATTTTGATATTGGACTAAATTCAAGTACACCTTAGGATTTTCGGAAGCTATTATACAGATTTAACTAGAACATTGCAACTGGGGGAATCCCCCGGCTTTGGTGCTGTTTCCTGGCATATATCAGTGACAGGTAGGCTGAGGTTCCAAGGGAAGCTAGATTAGCAACTATGTATCCTCACAGACTATACTCTGTCTAGAAACTTGATACACTAGTACTTTCTGTGATTGCGGTTGCTACTTGCATTCCAATAGGTTCCCAGCCACACTGGTTCGCCAGTTTACATTACAGTCGCATCGTATCATCTTGTTTTTAACCCTCACAGAGTGGGGTGATCTAATAGGTGGTGTGTTTTTTTGATATTATAGTTTTTTCTTGAAATTGCTCTATTAAAGTTTTTTGTTATTTTCTTTGTTCTTACTGCCTTGATACTAAGACTGGGGGTAGCGGTAGTGTGATTAAGGACCCCGTCTTTTCGGGGAACTCTTCTCACTCCCTCCGTTTTGATAATTATATATTCAGGGTTAAGCCCTATACTACCCCTGTAACCCCCTTTTGTACTACTGGTCAGAGTTTCGTACTTTGACCGATAGTTTCTATGCTCGGTAGGTTTAGTCGCCTAGAGTTTGTCGGAGGTCGGGCAGGCTGGTCAGGCCCGTCCTCGAGTGATATAGGACGTCCAGGGGTACCATAGGAGGGCACATTTGTCCGAGCGTTCCTGCAGGGACGCGGTCAACATTTCCATATTGTGTATTTCCTCTACCTTGTCCACCCATTGTTTGTATGTGGGCACTGCCTGGCTTTTCCAGTTCAGTGGAATGAGGCTTTTTTCGCGGCAGAGAGCAGGTGTATCGTAAGCATTTTCTTATACCTTTGGGCAGGCATGGATGTGTGGTGTAGGAGCATTGGTAGTGGCTGCAGTGGGAGATCCGGGTCTACAATTTCCGTAATCTTAGTATGTATCAACTGCCAGTACGGGACAATGCGGGGGCAGGTCCACCATATGTGAAGGTTGGTGCCAAGGGCTGAGTTACATCTCCAGCATTTGCCAGATGAAGTGCCATGCATGTGTCTAAGTACATCCGGGGTTCTATACCACTGTGTGAGCAGTTTATAGCTCATCTCTTGATATTTAGAGCTAATGGAACACTTGTGGGTTAAGAGGAAAATTTTGTCCCACTCCTGGGCCGTCAGGCGCACCCCCGTCTCCCTCTCCCACTTATCCGTGAACCCTAGTGGGCTTTCGTTGCCCAGCGATTGTAGTGTAGTGTAAAGGTGGGATATTGCGTGTTCTAGGTGTTTCCTGTCAGTGCATAGGCGTTCGAATTCTGTCAGTTGTCTATGTATGTGGTCTTTGCCTCGGAGGTTCGTGTAGTATGATTTCACCTGGTGGTAGTGGAACCTGTCTAGTGGGGTTGGTCTCTGTGCCGTTACTACGTCTATCAGTGGTTTAAGGGTTCTGTCTTCCGTCCATTGGTGTTGGTAGATCCAGTCTGTCCGACTGAAATTCCTAAATGCCAAGGGGGGAAGTCCCCCCGCTAGATCCGGGTTGTGTGCAAGTGGGGTAAGTGGGCTTGGCGATGTAGTGAGTCGGTGCGTGTAGCGCACTGTGCACCAAACCCTAAGGGTGGCATCAGTGATTGGGTTTTGGGTTCGGAGATCCGCGTATGTAAGGGAGCCAAGCCAGAGCCTGGCCGGGATCGTCCCCCGGGCCTGCTGCACCTCCATGGGCACCCACCGTTTGGTGCCTGAGCGCGCGTGCCAGTCCACCCCCCTTTGTAGGTGTGTGGCCCGATAATATTGCTGTACGGAGGGTAGCCCGGCTCCCCCCGCCGATTTCGGTCTTTCCAAGGTGGATCTACGTATGCGGGATGCGGAGCGATTCCAAATAAAATTGCGGATATCCCTCGTAAGGGTGCGGAAGAACGTTTGGGGAATCGCGACAGGTAGAGCCGCGAAGAGGTACAGCAGTCTGGGGAGGACATTCATTTTTAGCGCCTGAATGCGGCCGAACCAGGTGAGGTATTGTGGTGACCAGCAGAGGAGGTCCCTTTGGATGTTCGAGAGGAGGGTGGGGGGGAAGTTAACGTTGTATAGTTGTGTCAGGTCTCGCGGTAGCCAGGTGCCCAGGTATTTCAGCTTGGTCGGTTGCCAGGAAAAGGTGAACATAGTGTTAAGGCGCTCGGCTAAGCTAGTGTTTTCTAGCAGTGGCATGGCTTCAGATTTGTCCAGGTTGGAGACTTGGTGGTATTCATGGAATGCTTTGAGGAGGTTGGGGATGGAAATTAGAGGTTGTTCTAGGAAGAACAGCATATCGTCCGCGTAAGCGGCCAGTTTGTGCTCCTCGGCTCCCAGCGACACCCCTGTTATGCACCCATCCCGTCTGACCGCCTCTAGAAATGGTTCCAGAGAGAGGGCAAATAGGAGGGGGGACAGGGGGCATCCCTGACGTGTGCCGTTACTGATGGGGAAAGGTTGTGTAAGGGTCCCATTGACTCGGATCCGTGCAACGCCGATACTGTAGCGGTACTTACCCTCTCCAGGGGCCGGCCGGGGTCCTCCCTTCTCGCCGCGCGCGGTCCTGCTCCTGCACGAGCCGCGCGCGGCTCAGCCAACGATGGGATCAGTCAGGCGGGCAGTGACCGCGAGAAGCGGTCACATGTCCCGCCCGACACTAAGAGCGCGCCGCGCGTCTCGGGCGCGCTCTTAAAGGGACAGTGGGAGACTAAATTAGAATCAGTCTCCCATTGGCCCCTGTCAGGCCACATTCCCCATTCACCCACGTTTTGGGGGCGTGGATATGACAGGAGCCAATCAAAGTGAACCTTAGGGTTTTTATACTCACCTGTTTCCCCTTGCTCCTTGCCCTATCGTGGTTTCTGTCCAGTTCCCTTTAGTGCTTGTATCGTTCAGTTGGTTTTTTGGTGCTTGACCTTGGCTTTGTTCCTGACTCCGCTCTCTCCTTATCCTTGCTTGCTTATCCGCTGTTTTGTCCTCTGTGTACCAGTCCTCGGCTTGTTCTACGTTTCGCTGTCTCTCTGTTCCCTTGACCTCGGCTTGTTCTGACTCTGTCTTTCTCTCGTCCTAGTCCGGCCATTCTAAGGTCCGGTAAGACGAACACTGTTTCTTGTCTCTTGACTGTGAACTATTCCTGCGTGTTGGGGTATATTACCGTGACATTACGATAGGGCCATGGACCCCGCAGGTTTAGGTCAACAGATGGTCACTCATGAGGCTAGATTCGCAGAACAGGATCACCGTATGGATCAAATGGCTCAAGCCATCCAGACACTGTTATCCAGATCTGTTCCGGTACCTGTACCTACGCCTCCTGTAAACCCTATACCGGACACTGCTAATATGTCTAATGCCTCTGCACATCTAACCCCGCCACCTAGGTATGGAGGGGACGCTAAGACATGTAGGGGATTCCTTAATCAAGTAGAATTCCACTTCGAAATGTACCCACGTTCATTTCCCACAGACAGATCTAAGGTGGGTTTTCTTATGCACCAGCTTACGGATAAGGCGCTAGAATGGGCAAATCCGATTTGGGAGGCTAATGGGCCTATGGTACACGACTTTAATAGCTTCCTCACAGCGTTCCGTAGAACATTTGACACGACTAAAAGGTCAAAAAATGCCGCCAGGGCATTAATGAGAATAAAGCAAGGATCTAAATCTGTAGCCGATTATGCTATTCAGTTCCGGACCCTTGCCTCACAGGTAGATTGGACTAATAATGGCCTTACTACTGCCTTTATGGAAGGTCTGTCTGATACTATCTTAGATGAGGTAGCAGCTAAGGACCTCCCTGTACCGCTGGAGGACCTGATTGACTATCTTATCGATATAGATAACAGGATCCGTGACAGGTTATATACCAGGTCCAGAAATAGACATTTTGTTCCCCTTAACTCCCCTAGAGCTGAGACTCCCGAGGGATCTAAAGGTTCTGAGGAGGAACCTATGCAGTTAGGGGTTGCTAAACTTACCGACGCTGAAAAGCTTTATAGGAGAAAGGAGGGACTTTGTCTTTATTGTGGTAGGAGGGGTCATATGAGACAAGAATGTCCCGTGCGTCCGGGAAACTTTCGCACCTAAGGCCGTATAGAGGACTGGCCTTGGGTGTGACATCACAGTCCTCAGATTTGCCTCTTAATAAGCTACTTCTTCCTGTTTCCCTGCACCTTGATAGTAACTGCATAGCAGGGAATATACTAGCACTGGTTGATTCCGGAGCGGCCGAAAACTTTATTGATTCCAGTTTTGTCAAGGAGAATAACATACCCACCAGAGAGAAGGAGACACCCTTGGCCGTTGAGGCCATAGATGGTAGACCATTATGCTCTCCTATTATCACACATGAGACTGTTCCCCTACATATGTCTACAGGGGTGTTACACTCTGAGACCATTCGGTTTCAGATCATTACTTCTCCTTCCTCTCACCTCGTGTTAGGGTATCCTTGGTTACGTACTCATAATCCCACTATTGATTGGGAGTCAGGACAAATAGTTTCTTGGAGTGATTCTTGCCAAGAGTCTTGTGTTGTTAAAGTCACCCCTTTGAATTCTACTCATATTCCCCCCGTGCCTACGGTCATACCCTCTCAGTACCTGTCTCTTAAATCTGTTTTTGATAAAAGGGAGGCTGAAAGATTGCCACCTCACAGGCCTTACGATTGTGCAATTAATTTATTACCTGGTACGATGCCTCCCAAAGGGAGAATATATCCTTTATCTCCTCAGGAGAATCTGGTTATGGAGGAATATATCAAGGAATCTCTTGAGAAGGGATTTATAAGAAGATCCTCTTCCCCGGCAGGGGCTGGGTTCTTCTTTGTGTCTAAGAAAGATGGCGAATTAAGGCCTTGTATTGACTATAGGGGCCTTAACAAAATCACCGTCAAAAATGCGTACCCCATACCTTTGATCACAGAACTTTTTGATAGGCTTAAACAGGCCACAGTTTTTACTAAATTGGACCTTAGGGGTGCTTACAACCTCATACGTATCAAAAAGGATCACGAGTGGAAGACTGCTTTCAATACCAGGAGTGGTCACTACGAGTACACAGTGATGCCCTTTGGTCTTTGTAACGCCCCAGCAGTTTTTCAAGAATTTATTAATGATGTCCTACGTCAATTTATACATACATTCGTTATAGTATACTTGGACGACATATTAATTTATTCTAATGATTTACAGACTCATCACATGCATGTTAAATTAGTGTTGAGAACTCTTCTGGTTAACGGTCTCTATTGCAAACTCGAAAAATGTTCATTTGATCAATCTGAAGTCCAATTCTTGGGTTATATAATCTCTGCCAAGGGTTTTCGTATGGATCCCAAGAAACTGTCTGCCATTATGGAGTGGCCTCTGCCCCAGGGTTTGAAAGCCATTCAGCGTTTTCTGGGGTTCTCTAATTATTATAGGCGTTTTATTAAAGGGTTTTCTGCCATTGTAGCGCCTATAACCAGAATGACCAAGAAGGATGGTAATACTCATGTCTGGAAACCAGAAGCACTCGAGGCCTTTGAATTCTTGAAAGCTACATTTGCCTCTGCTCCTGTTTTACAGCATCCTGTCCCTTCACTGCCCTTTATTCTCGAGGTTGATGCTTCTGAGATAGGGGTAGGTGCTATCTTGTCTCAAAGAGATTCACCTGAAAAGCCGTTACACCCTTGTGGCTTCTTTTCCAGACAGATGTCCAAAGCAGAGAGGAATTATGATGTAGGCAATCGTGAACTCCTTGCTATCATTTTGGCGCTCAAGGAATGGAGACATCTGCTAGAGGGTACCAGGGATCCTATCCTCATTTTAACGGATCACAAAAACCTCTCATACCTTAGTGAGGCAAAAAGATTGTCTTCTAGGCAGGCCAGGTGGTCTCTGTTTTTGTCTCGTTTTAATTACATAATCACTTACAGACCGGGTGATCGTAATACTAAAGCTGACGCTCTGTCCAGACAATTCGAGACTACTGACAAACTCGAGGTCGATGTTACCCCTGTCATTCCGCCTGACAGAATAATAGCGACTACTGTTCTTTCTATTTCGTCTTCTCTCTTACAGACTATTCAGGCTAAACAAAACTTGGCTCCTGACGAGAGGCCTGCTGATAAGCTATTCGTTGATTTACCAGAGAGACGAGACATCTTGTCATTGTATCATGACACTAGAACTGCTGGACACCCTGGTATTTCTAAGACAGTCTCAGCAGTTTCTAGATATTTCT
Source organism: Pelobates fuscus (assembly GCF_036172605.1). NCBI lineage: Eukaryota > Metazoa > Chordata > Amphibia > Anura > Pelobatidae > Pelobates > Pelobates fuscus. Next base: position 131,737,660 of record NC_086317.1, read on the forward strand.
GGTGGGCGTCCTTGCGCAAGGACGTCACCGATTACGTTAATGCCTGTAGCACTTGTGCCAGTATGAAGTCCTCCCACAGAGTTCCCTGTGGGTTGTTGCATCCGTTGCCCATACCCGAGAGGCCATGGTCCAATATATCCATGGATTTTATTGTTGAATTACCTCCCTCTAATGGTAAAACTGTCATCCTGATGATTGTGGATCGTTTTTCTAAGATGGCTCATTTTGTGTCTCTTGTCAAATTGCCATCATCCAAGGAACTTGCCTCTATCTTTGCCGAGCAGGTGTTTCGGTTGCATGGTATCCCCACTTCAATCGTGTCCGATAGGGGTAGCCAGTTTATTTCCAGATTCTGGAGAGCGTTTTGTGCTGAGATGGGTATCTCCCTCTCGTTTTCTTCAGCATACCACCCCCAGTCTAATGGAGCTGCTGAACGTGCCAACCAATCTCTGGAGCAGTATCTTCGCTGTTTCGTGTCCCACCATCAGAACAATTGGGCTGACCTGCTTCCTTGGGCTGAGTTTGCCCGTAATAATGCTGCTCATGAATCCTCCGGTAACAGCCCTTTTTACGTTGTGTATGGCCGGCATCCCGTGGTTCTTCCAGCTGCATTCTCCTTACAGGGCATGCCAGCTCTGGACGAACATTTGGCTAGTCTACGTAATACTTGGGAGCAGGTTCAGTGTTCTTTGGTGGCCTCAGCTGCTCGCCAGAAGGTTCACGCTGACAAGCATCGCAGGGCGGCTCCATCCTATGCGGTGGGAGACCGGGTTTGGCTTTCTACTCGCAATATTCGTCTTCGTGTGCCTTCTATGAAGTTGGCCCCTCGTTTTATTGGTCCTTTTCGTATCTTGCATGTGGTTAATCCTGTCTCGTATGCATTGGATCTTCCAAAAAATCTACGCATTCCTAACGTGTTTCATACCTCCTTGTTAAAACCCCTCCTGTGCAACCGTTTTACTCGGCATGTCCCTCCTCCTCCTCCGGTTTCGGTGGAGGGCCATGAGGAGTTTGAAGTGGCGGCTGTAATTGACTCTCGCTTGCTTCGGGGTCGCCTCCAATATCTGGTACATTGGAAGGGCTATGGGCCTGAGGAACGCAGTTGGATTTCCGCTGACGCTGTTCACGCTCCTCGCCTTGTGCGTTCTTTCCACGCTCGTTTTCCTGCCAGGCCTGCTCCTCCCCGCCCGGTGGGCGTGTCTTCAGGGGGGGGTACTGTAGCGGTACTTACCCTCTCCAGGGGCCGGCCGGGGTCCTCCCTTCTCGCCGCGCGCGGTCCTGCTCCTGCACGAGCCGCGCGCGGCTCAGCCAACGATGGGATCAGTCAGGCGGGCAGTGACCGCGAGAAGCGGTCACATGTCCCGCCCGACACTAAGAGCGCGCCGCGCGTCTCGGGCACGCTCTTAAAGGGACAGTGGGAGACTAAATTAGAATCAGTCTCCCATTGGCCCCTGTCAGGCCACATTCCCCATTCACCCACGTTTTGGGGGCGTGGATATGACAGGAGCCAATCAAAGTGAACCTTAGGGTTTTTATACTCACCTGTTTCCCCTTGCTCCTTGCCCTATCGTGGTTTCTGTCCAGTTCCCTTTAGTGCTTGTATCGTTCAGTTGGTTTTTTGGTGCTTGACCTTGGCTTTGTTCCTGACTCCGCTCTCTCCTTATCCTTGCTTGCTTATCCGCTGTTTTGTCCTCTGTGTACCAGTCCTCGGCTTGTTCTACGTTTCGCTGTCTCTCTGTTCCCTTGACCTCGGCTTGTTCTGACTCTGTCTTTCTCTCGTCCTAGTCCGGCCATTCTAAGGTCCGGTAAGACGAACACTGTTTCTTGTCTCTTGACTGTGAACTATTCCTGCGTGTTGGGGTATATTACCGTGACAGATACCCAGGTACATAATTGGGGGCCGAATCTAAAGTGTCGGAGAGTGGACGCGAGATATGTCCAGTCTACCCGATCGAACGCCTTTTCGGCGTCCGTCGATAGCAAGACAGCCTCGCGTTTCTCGTCGTTGTCGAATGTATTATGTTAAGAGCCCGTATCGTGTCGTCTCTGGCCTCCCTCCCCGGGATAAACCCGACCTGGTCAGGGTGGACCAGTCCCGGAAGGAGCGGGGAGATCCGTCGAGCCAGGGCCTTGGCGAATAGCTTCAGGTCCGAGTTTAACAGTGAGATCGGGCGGTAGCTCGAGCAGTTAGTCGGGTCCTTACCATCTTTGGGGATTATCGTGATTGTGGCGGCTAGGGTGTCTGTAGGGAACGGATCGAGTTCAGCCCCACCAGAAGTTTGGGCAGGAGGGTGTCGCTGAACGTGCGGAGATACGCGATCAGCAACCCGTCGGGGCCGGGGGCTCTATGCGGCTTCATGAGTTTCAGGGCTCCTCTGAGTTCTTCGAGTGTTAGGGGTTGCTCAAGGTCGTCTGATTGCTCCTGGGTGAGTGTCTTGGATATGTGTCTGGTGAGGTAGTCAGTAATCTTCCGTTGGTGTGTCTGGGTGGCTGTCCCGTGCGTGGTTTGTGACTGATTATACAGGTCTCTGTAGTATGTCTGAAAGGCGTCAAGTATCCCTTCCGGGTGTCTTGTACTTCGATGGTCGCGTGTGTTTATTTTGTGAATATGCTGTGAATATGCTGTGCCCTCCTCTTTGCCTGGAGCATCTTTGCCAGGAGCCGACCACTTTTATTTGAATGTTCGTAAAAGTACCTGGCAGACTTCGTTATAGTGTGTAGCAGCCCCTGGGAAAGATGGTCTCTAAGTTCTCTCCAGGCTGCGGTCAGTAGTAGGTAGTCGTTGTTGTCTAATGTTTGTTTATGTGTGGTTTCTAAGGTTGACACTTTGGATGTGAGGTCTGCGAGTTGTCTGTGCCTGTCTTTTTTGCGCTGCGTACAGAGAGCGATGTAATGGCCTCGTATGACACATTTATGTGCCTCCCAGACTGTCAGGGGGGAGTGTCTGGGCCTTCGTTCGTGTCGAAATATTGTGTGAGTGCCTGGAGCGTGGATGCTCGGGCGGCTACGTCGTTCAGCAGGGACACGTTAAGTTTCCATTGTCTGTCCCTAGGTCTGTGGAGGGGTGAGCTCGTACGTATCTTAACCGGTGCGTGGTCCGAGTGGGTCGTAAGACCGATGTGGGCGTCGTGGAGTAAGGAGAGGAATTCCTGAGGCATAAATATGCAGTCGATACGACTATACTGTCGGTGGACATGGGAGAAGTGGGTATAGTCCCGTTCGTCGGGGTGTGCGGTTCTCCAGCAGTCCACTAGGCCTAAGCCCAGGGGCGTATTAGCCGCGAGGCAAACAAGGCATTTGCCTTGGGTGGCATTTTCCAGGGGGCGGCAAAAAAAGCCGCCCCCCAAATGCCCAAGTCAAATGTCTTGTTAGCCTTGCGGCTAACAGACATGCTGGGCTGCTTCTGGGCGGTCGGGTGGTGCTGCTTGGCGGGCGGCGAGGGAGCACTCCCCCTGAGCTGTCTGCTCAGCTCCCTCGCGCGCCGCAGAGTGAGGCTGGGAGCCGGAATATGACGTCATATTCCGGCTCCGCCTCCCAGCCTCACTGTGCGGCGCGCGAGGGAGCTGAGCAGACAGCTCAGGGGGAGTGCTCCCTCGCCGCCCGCCCAGCAGCGCCGCCCGACCGCCCAGCAGCCACTGGACCACCAGGGAGAAAGATGACCCCCCCCCAGCATTCCCAAAGGTAAGGAGGCTGGGGGGGTTAAAGTAAAAAAAAAAAAAGAAAAGTGTTAATGTGAGTGAGTGTGTGTGTGTCTGTTAGCGAGTGTGTGTGTGTGTCTGTTAGTGAGTGTGTGTGTGTCTGTTAGTGAGTGTGAGTGTGTGTGTGTCTGTTAGTGTGTGTGTGTGTCTGTTAGTGAGTGTGTGTCTGTTAGTGAGTGTGTGTCTTAGTGAGTGTGTGTGTCTTAGTGAGTGTGTGTGTCTTAGTGAGTGTGTGTCTTAGTGAGTGTGTGTGTGTGTCTTAGTGAGTGTGTCTGTCTTAGTGTGTGTGTGTGTGTCTTAGTGTGTGTGTCTTAGTGTGTGTGTGTGTCTTAGTGTGTGTGTGTCTGTTAGTGTGTGTGTGTCTGTTAGTGTGTGTGTGTGTGTGTGTGTGTGTCTGTTAGTGTGTGTGTGTGTGTGTTAGTGTGGGTGTGTGTGGGTGTCTGTTAGTGTGGGTGTCTGTGAGTGTGGGTGTCTGTGAGTGTGGGTGTCTGTGAGTGTGGGTGTCTGTGAGTGTGGGTGTCTGTGTGTGTGTTTGCCTGTGAGTGTGTGTGTGTGTTTGCCTGTGAGTGTGTGTGTGTCTGCTAGTTTGTGTCTGTTAGTGTGTCTGTTAGTGTGTCTGTTAGTGTGTCTGTTAGTGTGTGTGTGTTTCTGTTAGCGAGTGTGTGTTTCTGTTAGCGAGTGTGTGTTTCTGTTAGCGAGTGTGTGTTTCTGTTAGTTAGTGTATGCGTATGTGTCAGTGAATGTGTGTGTGTGTGTGTATTTAGAATGCGGGGCGGGGTAAAGGTTGGGTGGGGGTGGCGGGGGGGGGGGGGCGCCTGAGTTTTGTGCTGCCTAGGGCAGCACAAAACCAGGATACACCACTGCCTAAGCCGTTCAGTGCCTTAGTGGCGGTTCGTAGGCAGTGCGAGGGGATCGTACTGGCCCCACGAGACGTGTCCAGAAGTGGATCAAGGGGCATGTTCAGATCACCTGCAACCAACAGAAGGCCCTCTCTGAAGTTTGGTCAGGGTACGGGAGAGGAAAGTGTGTTGACCACGGTTGGGGCTGTATATGCAGGCAAAAGTGTATTTGTGGTCCGCTATTGTTCCCTTAACAAAGAGGAAACGACCCTCGGGGTCTGGGAGAGTCTCCGTGTGGCTAAAGGGTATGGAATGTGCAAAGAGTATCGCTACACCTGCTCTCTTTGACGTCGGGTGGTTAGCATAGTAAGCAAGATTATAGCGGTTATTTTCGAGTTTGGGCGCGTCTGGGCCCCTAAAGTGCGTCTCCTGCAGGAACGCTACAGACACCCTCTCCGCCCAAAGACGGCGTAGCAGGTGTGAGCGTTTCTCCGTCTGGTTAAGACCCCCTGTATTGTTAGACCAATACGTGAGCAGGTCTGGTTTAAATCCCATCTGATCCCTCGTGGGGAGGTCACTGGTGGTGGGGGGGTCCATAGGTAGGGGACAGGAAGGGTGGGGGGGGAAGAGACAAGGGGAGTAAAGGCAACTAATGGACCTAGACCGGTCGGTGGCGTTCAGGAGACAGAGAGAACAGGGGAGTCTCGTCGAACCCCGGTCCTATATACAGGGGGAGGTCAGTTGCGTGAGGTGCGAAGAAGTCCGCACACAGAGTCTGTCCCGCTAGAATGTGGGTTGTCAGCGCCCGTGTCCCTCGGCACCCAACCCGCTTCATGGGTTAGGTGTCTGGGACTCCGCGAGTCCGGGAGGGGGGTGGTGGGGTCGGGGGTCGGGGGGGGCCAGGGGGGGGTCAGGGGAGGAGTCCTAAGGTGTCGCTGTGCGCGGCTTAGGAGGGTCCGTCGGTAGGAGGGAGCGCAGCTAGGGTGCGGTAATTTAATCGTGGGGGGGGGCCGTCAAGAAGAAGAAGAAGGAGAAATACAGCCTACATTAAATAGTGAATTGTATATCAAACGTTAACATTACAATATGCGTCAGAAATCAAACCGTGACTCAAAATAGGTATCCGGAGCAATACAGAGATTACAATAAACATCTGGGTGAGCATCATACATTAACATCGCATTCTACTTCAGGAGGGAAACTGCAGGCTGGCGTAGGCAGGGCCGGATTAAGAGCCCAGTGGGCCTGGTGCTGATAATTATGATGGGCCTAATTACAAAATCTTATTGACCAAAAACACTAAAACAGTCCTACCTCCTAAGCGTCATGTATCTGATGGAGAAGATGCTGTAGGGAAACTCATAGGATGCAACTATGAGAAAACACATACCCTTTGCTAATCTCATGCTTTCATCTTTCAAGTAAACCCATACCCCCTAACAGCAGTGTCCAGTAAAGTAGGAAGTCTATGGATGCGGTAAAATGGTGGGCTACTGACACAAATCACCTAACCAGAACGGCTGAAAGGGCGAACATACACAAAAAGGGGGAATGTCTGTGTCCCTATGTCTCCCAGTCCCTTAGTGTTTGTGTCCTCATGTCTCCCAGTGTCCCTATGTCACTAGGGGACATTGAGAGACATTGGGACACTGGGAGACATGGGGACACAGATACTAGGGAACACTGGGAGACCTGGGAAATCTGAGACTCTTGGGGACACTGGGTGACAGACACGAGGGGACACGGGGAGACATGGGGCACTGAGCCACTGTGATATATAGGGGACACTGGAGACTTGATAAAAACCTGGGTACAGGTCAAAATGTTGCGGTGTCCAATAAACCTGCTTAAAGCTATCACAGTGAGTGCCTGAGATTTTTTTCTTTTATACTAGGGGACACAGACACTACGGGCACAGAGACACTATGGGCACAGAGACACTATGGGCACAGAGACACTACGGGCACATAGAGACATGGGGCACTGAGACACTGACATAGGGGACACTGATACATAGGGGACATTGGAGACTTGATAAAGACCTGGGTACAGGTCGAAACGTTGCGGTGTCCAATAAACCTGCCTAAATCTATCACAGTGAGTGCCTGAGATTTTTTCTTTTATACTAGGGGACACTGAGACACTAGGAGACATGGGGACACAGAGACATTGGGAGACTAGGGGACTTTGGGAGTCTAGGGAACACTGAGACACTAGGGACACTGGCACACTACAGACACTGAGAGACACCAGGGACACATGGGGATACTGAGATACTAGGGACACTGGCTGGGAGACATGGGGACACTGCCATGTCTCCTATGTCTCAAAGTCGCCCAGTGTCCCCATGTCGCCCAGTGTCCCCTAGTGTTTGTATCCCCATGTCTCCCAGTGTCTCTTAGAGTCTGTGTCCTCATGTCTCCCAGTGTCCTGATGTCACTAGGACACTAGGGGACACTTAGAGACATGGGGACACTGGGAGACATGGGGCCACTGAGCCACTAGGGACAGTGGCTGGGAGACATGGGGACACAGACTAGGGGCCACTGGGAGACATGGGGCCACTGTGTCCCTAGTGTCTCAGGGTCATGGGCGTCCGAATGGGGGGGTAAAGGGGGGTACTTGCCCCCCCCCCCCCGGATTTTTCAGCTTGTGCTGCTATTTTTCATTTTAGTGTGAGAATACAGTGCAATACCAGCGCTGGCCAGTAGGTGGCGCTGTGAATTGAGAAAGGCAGAAAGCTACAGCTAATCCCTGCCTCTCTCTCATGACTGAAACCGCAGGGGAGCAGCACAAAGGCAGCCTACAGAGCAGGTAAGTGAGGGATGGGGGGGTGGGGGAGACCGCATAGAGGAAGGTAAAGTAGAAGGAGCAGAAAGGTTCTGCAAGGGGCAGGAGGGGTCAGCAAGGAATAGAAAGGGGCAGCAAGAAGCAATAAGGGGTCGAAAGGTTTTCATGGAGCAGGAGGGTAAAGTAGAAGGAGCAGCAAGGAGCAGGAGGGGTCAGCAAGGAGTAGAAAGGGTCTGCAAGAGGCAGGAGGGGTCAGCAAGGAATAGGAAGGGGATGCAGGAAGGGGTAGGGACAGTCTGCAAGGAGAAGGAGGGGTCACCAAGGAGTAGGAAGAGGCAGCAAGGAGTAGGAAGAGGCAGCAAGGAGTAGGAAGAGGCAGCATGGAGCAGGAAGGGGCAGCATGGAGCAGGAAGGGGCAGCAAGGAGTAGGAAGGGGCAGCAAGGAGTAGGAAGAGGCAGCAAGGAGTAGGAAGAGGGAACAGGAAACAATATCAGTGTTAATGTGTTCACTTTTATTTACTGAGTGTCAGGAAACACAGAGGGCCGCTGGGCAGGGGTGCCGCTGATTGGCTAAAACATTGTTGGCTAAAACATTTTTATGAATCGGGAACTAGCGATTGGCTTAGAGTGTCAGCTGACCACTCTAGCCAATCAGCGGCACCCATGCCCAACGTCAATCTGCACTTCCTGACACTCTGTTTCAGAAGTCGAATACCACTGAGCGACCTGGAGATCTGGAGCTGAAGGAAGCCTTTGGGGGTAAACCATTTGAGAGCAGTTTCACCCCTTCAAAGAAAGAGCACGCAGGGGCCTCTTTGCATCACAGCATTTTCATTTAGATAAAGTTGTTATGGTGACCAGAATGTTCCTGTAATTTGATGAAAGGAACACTATAGTGTCAGGAATACAAACATATATTCCTGACACCATAGTTGTGAAAACGCTATTCATCCTTGCTTTATGTGAAAATGACTATGCTCCTTCCCTTTCATAACACTGTCAAAAAGGGGCCAAGCATGGATGTCATTACAATTATGCCCCCCCCCACGGAAAAATTCCTGCGGACGTCCATGCTCAGGGTCCCCATATTCCCCAGTGTCCAAATGTATCAGCGTCCCCATGTCTCGGAGCTGCTGTCTGGACACTCTGTGCAGAGCTGCTCCCCCGCGGATCAGTGAGTAGAGAGAGGCAGGGAGGGAGATGCCGTAACTTCTTATCACTGCCTCTCTCCACACAAACAGCGACCCCTACTGGCCGGCGCTGGTATTGCAGAATAATCTATGTTTATACTGAGACAGACATTTGTGTTGCCGGTATTACTGCAATACCGGCACCAGCTAGGCAGCCTCAAATACCTGAGAAATACTTCTGAGAAATACCTGGAAACCCTAAGAAATACATGAGAAATATCTGGCAACCCTAAGAGTAGTGTGTAAAAAAAAAAAAAAAAATGTAAAAAAAAAATTTTTTTTTTTTTTTTTTTTTAAACCAATGGGCCTATTCCATGGGCCTGGGCCTGGAGCTGCAGCTCCATCAGCCCCTATGTTAATCCGGCCCTGGGCGTAGGTACCTTAAGCTACGCTGAAAACGCCAGGTTTATCTGGGTGTCGTACAGACCATAACAATGCTCCGGGCACTTAACTTGTGATTGTGGACTAATTTGGTCCTCGTGGACACCTCTAAGAATACAGCGTGCGTTGTGGTGCGCTTTAAACATGGATATTACTTCCTACACCAATGACATAACCTTAGCTCAGTGTGGACACCTGGGGTGCCGACAGCTTCTCGAAGAGGATATATACAGTATACATTAAGTAGTGTATTATATGTCAAACATTAACTTTGCTATATGCATCAGAAGTCTAACTGTAGCTTAAAATAAGTTTCCGGAGCAATACAGGGTATACAATAAACATCTGGGCAAGTGTCAAACATTAACTTCGTATTTTGCTGCAGGGGTAAAACTGCGGCCTAGCGTAGGTACCATAAGCTGCTTAGAAAACGCCATGATCATATGGGCGTCGTACAGACTATAACATTGCTCCGGACACTTAAGGCTTAACGGAGTTTCGATTTAGTCCTTGTGGACACCTCGAGGAATACAGCATGTGCTGTGAAGTGAATCAGACATGAACAGTACGTCCTACACCAATGATATCACTATTGCTCAGGTTGGGCACCTGGAGCAGTTTAGGTGATGGGGCCTGGTACTTGTGGCAATATCGCAACGTCCATCCGGGGCAAAAATACTGGCGTATTCTAGGCTTTTGGGGGGCAGCGCAGGGCGCTTTGAGAGTAGTGGGGTGTCCCGCTCCCAGTGGCATTACAATCTTTAGCGGGGGTAAAACTGTGGCTTAGTGTAAGCGCCATGACCAACCCGGTGGTCGCAGTAGGTAGAGGGGAGTATTACACATAGTGGCGTTGCAACGTGCGGCCGGGGTAAAGCCCGTCTTAGGCTCATGAAACCACGTGGTGTAGGCCCTAAGTAACGGGTTGTGTTCAATGTATTTACCATCACTGCCCACTCCAAGGGGAAGACTGTGGCGTTGGTTAGGCCTCACGTACCACACAATTAATACGCTAAGCAGTGGAAAGAGTATCATACAATACCATCGTAGCGCATCCCTGGGGCAAAAGAGTGGTGTAATATGGGCAGCGTGGGCAGCGCAGGAGTCGCATTAGGTAACGGGGCGTTGACCCAGTTTTGACGCGGCTCCCTACAAGCATGGAAATTTGAGTCATAGTTTGAGTATCCTGAACAGCAAAAATAGAGAATGAGGAACACATAAACGTAAATACAGGGAGTGCAGAATTATTAGGCAAGTTGTATTTTAGAGGATTAATTTTATTATTGAACAACAACCATGTTCTCAATGAACCCAAAAAACTCATTAATATCAAAGCTGAATATTTTTGGAAGTAGTTTTTAGTTTGTTTTTAGTTATAGCTATTTTAGGGGGATATCTGTGTGTGCAGGTGACTATTACTGTGCATAATTATTAGGCAACTTAACAAAAAACAAATATATACCCATTTCAATTATTTATTTTTACCAGTGAAACCAATATAACATCTCAACATTCACAAATATACATTTCTGACATTCAAAAACATAACAAAAACAAATCAGTGACCTATATAGCCACCTTTCTTTGCAAGGACACTCAAAAGCCTGCCATTCATGGATTCTGTCAGTGTTTTGATCTGTTCACCATCAACATTGCGTGCAGCAGCAACCACAGCCTCCCAGACACTGTTCAGAGAGGTGTACTGTTTTCCCTCCTTGTAAATCTCACATTTGATGATGGACCACAGGTTCTCAATGGGGTTCAGATCAGGTGAACAAGGAGGCCATGTCATTAGATTTGCCAGCCACGCTGTGGAGTACTTGGACGCGTGTGATGGAGCATTGTCCTGCAGGAAAATCATGTTTTTCTTGAAGGATGCAGACTTCTTCCTGTACCACTGCTTGAAGAAGGTGTCTTCCAGAAACTGGCAGTAGGACTGGGAGTTGAGCTTGACTCCATCCTCAACCCGAAAAGGCCCCACAAGCTCATCTTTGATGATACCAGCCCAAACCAGTACTCCACCTTCACCTTGCTGGCGTCTGAGTCGGACTGGAGCTCTCTGCCCTTTACCAATCCATCCATCTGGCCCATCAAGACTCACTCTCATTTCATCAGTCCATAAAACCTTAGAAAAATCAGTCTTGAGATATTTCTTGGCCCAGTCTTGACGTTTCAGCTTGTGTGTCTTGTTCAGTGGTGGTCGTCTTTCAGCCTTTCTTACCCTGGCCATGTCTCTGAGTATTGCACACCTTGTGCTTTTGGGCACTCCAGTGATGTTGCAGTTCTGAAATATGGCCAAACTGGTGGCAAGTGGCATCTTGGCAGCTGCACACTTGACTTTTCTCAGTTCATGGGCAGTTATTTTGCGCCTTGGTTTCTCCACACGCTTCTTGCGACCCTGTTGACTATTTTGAATGAAACGCTTGATTGTTCGATGATCACGCTTCAGAAGCTTTGCGATTTTAAGAGTGCTGCATCCCTCTGCAAGATATCTCACTATTTTTTACTTTTCTGAGCCTGTCAAGTCCTTCTTTTGACCCATTTTGCCAAAGGAAAGGAAGTTGCCTAATAATTATGCACACCTGATATAGGGTGTTGATGTCATTAGACCACACCCCTTCTCATTACAGAGATGCACATCACCTAATATGCTTAATTGGTAGTAGGCTTTCGAGCCTATACAGTTTGGAGTAAGACAACATGTATAAATAGGATGATGTGGTCAAAATACTCATTTGCCTAATAATTCTGCACTCCCTGTATAAATATAAAAAAAAAAAAAAAGATAATAAGCGACTGATAAAAGGAGTAGGCTCTATTGCCCATATGGGCGTTTAACTTACTGGTCGCAGATACGGAATTGAACATATGCAGTCCTGGATTTTGCGGCCCATTCCCCCTCCCCAAGCAGGCCGTTACTGCGCGGCTCACTCCATGTGGCCTGTAAGCCCAGTAACATCCCACCCACATTGAATACCCAAGTCCCACGGTGCGAGGATGGGTCCGTGGCTTCGGCCCGCTTACCGGTGGTCCAGGCCTGCAGGTCTCCTCCCTTCACGCGTCGTGGTGGAAGTTCGCCAGGGGCTAACAGCAACTTGACGTCCATCTTTGGGGGATAGTGGGAGGGCTTAGGAAGTAAGCCGTGGTCCGTAGGGTAGGAGATCAGCCACAGAGTCCCAATGCATCATTCTTCTGGGCCATCTGGGCCTCCTCGGCGCTGCGGTGGTGGTGCAGTGTGTCCCCCTGCTAGGTTCTCTGACGCCGGGTGGGGTCCGGTGGGGCGAGCTGGTGGGAATTCAAGTATCAAGTTCGGGATGTGGACCTGTGGCAGTCCAGCGGACTGGAGAAATCGAGGTACATCGTTGGGCCAGCGCAGCGTGTTCCAGCGGTTCTCAATCTTAGCTTGCAGGCTGAACGGGAAACCCCATTTGTAGGGAATCCGTTTGTCAAGCAGCATGCTTGTCAGGGGCTTCAGCGCCCTTCGGGCATCCAGAGTGAGGGTCGACAAGTCCTGAAACAGCCAAACCTGGGAGTCCATGTAGGTAAGTGTGCGCTGTGCTCTGGCTGCCCTCATTATGGCTTCTTTCTGCTGGAACGATGTAAGGCAACATATTACGTCCCTAGGTAAGCCATCCCTCCTGGGGCCCCGCAGCACTCTGTGGGCACGTTCCATGGGTATGTCAACCGGTGAGTCTCCTCCAAGCAGTTGCGTGCGGCCTAGCAGCAAATCCCGGGGGGACTCGTTGTCTGCCTCAGGGAGGCCCCGTACTTGTATATTGTTACGGCGGCCCCTATTGTCTAGGTCTTCGACCTGCCTACGCATTTCAAGCAATATATTCCCCTGTCGCGTAGTTGCTAGGTCTGTGGCTTGTTGATGGTGTGAGGAGTGAAGACGGTGTTCCTCCAAATCGGTCACCCTCTGTTCCAGGACCGTTAAGTCTCTACGCACCGCGGCAATCTCCTCCCGGATGACGGTGCGCAGCTCAGTGACCAGGGCCGTTTTATCTCCCCGTGTAAGCATATTTGCTGATATGGCCGCCAAATCTCTAGACATCTGGGTCAAAGCGTCGGCGCTGGGTGTTCCTTCTGCGGAACCTGCTGTGCTGCTGGTGCTCGGGGAGGGAGGGGAGGGAGGCGCCATCTTGTCCGTGCCTCGTGCGTCCCGGAGGTGCTGCGGGGTGGACATGAATTCATCCATGGGACCCGATTTGAGGTTTGTGTGGGGAGTGGGAGGGTGTCGGGGGGTATTCCGTTTGGGTTTCCCCATGTGGACCGCGGGTTCTGCTTTGAATTCGGGCTTACGCGGGTTGGGGCCTGGGAGCGAGTGCAGCGTGCGACTTACTCCATGAGCGGTCAAGCCACGCCCCTCTTATGATATTTTGAACCAGCATAAGGTTTCTTCTATACATTGTGCTAGCAGTTTTGCAAGCAAATGTATAGATTGGAATAAAAACCTTTTTAACCCCTTAAGGACACATGACATGTGTGACATGTCATGATTCCCTTTTATTCCAGAAGTTTGGTCCTTAAGGGGTTAAAAACAATAAAATAGGTTTTAGAAAAATAGTTTTTTCTCCCAGGTCTCAGTCAATGCCGAGGCATTCTGCTCTCCCAAGCATAGCAACTGCAGCGTTCCTAGAACCTGGTAGGGAGTAAAGGAATGGAGTGATGTCACTACATTGATTTTGGTAAACATTCCATCCGTTTGATGGCAGCAAAGGCTTACAGCATCACTGATTACAGCATCAAAGGCTTACAGCATCAAAGGCTTACAGCATCACTGATTACAGCATCACTGAGGAGTATTGCCCTGCTTTGAATAGTGTCCCCAAGCAGGGCTCCTCAAAGAGGAATGGAGGTGGAGAGGAAAACAGTCCAGAGGAGGGTGTTACATGAAGAGTAACACTCATGAAGCTCAAAGATGGCAACGCTGGAGTATATCTCTATATTTTACATCGAATCTCTAGAATGTAAGTTCATTGAGTAGGGCTCTCCACCTCTCTGTTCCTGTGCGTTCATTTGTCTGGTTACAATTACATGTCTGTTAGTCCACCCGTTGTACAGCGCTACGGAATCTGAGGGCGCAATATAAATAATAAATTAATAATAATGATAATAATACTTCACAATGTATTTAATGTATATGTGAGCAATTTCAAGTAATAGATATAACTGGTATGTGAGCGCTCCAATTAATTATGCAGATCTACATAAAAATCAAGATGAAAATATCAATAAACTTAAAAATGACCAATCTCGCCTAGATCACCACAATGACCACCATAAACCACAATTGAATGTACTGGGTGAGTCTTATCTGAATCAGAATACTCTACACATATATATAAGAGTATAACAAAATATCATTTATTGTATAATAAACCAATCATAAAAAATGAAACAACATCTCAAAACGTCCAGTATCAGATGTAATCGTGATGAATAGAAAGGGGCCCCTTATTCATATTCTTGTCGACAAAGGACTGATGTAAAAAATCAGAGATGTGCACATTAGCATAAAAACTATATGTGAACTCAAAAAAGTTCAAGCAGTAGGCTCCAGTCCAGTCCGTGAAAAAATATATAAGTGGATAAACGGATAGTGCCCAGACGACCAGGGAACACAGACGAGCCATCAGCAACCGTGATAAAAAATCTCCAGTAGGTAGCCAGACACTTCCAAATGGCCCATGACAGTAACCCTTCACAGCTTTTAGTAATGGGCATCGAGCATATTGCAGAGAATATACCCAATAGAAAATTAGCCTTAATTACAGCAGAAACTAAATGGATCTTTAGACTCAACACACTTACTCCTAATGGGTTAAATGAAGAAGTGGAATGTAACATTTAAAATTTGGAAGACATACTTATTTGTCCCTGTGAGTGAAAGATCTTTCACTGTCTCTATATGTGGGAGAGGATGAATCGGGAACCACATATATATTACGATTCACCTTAGACCCCATGGTCTCTTTAACACTTATATGAATCCTATATGAGTGTTCAGCATTTTTTTCCAATGTTCTTTTTCTTAATTATACATATAAATATATATACAAAAATATAGTGCTCAACATTTATTTTAATGTTCTTGTTCCTAATCTAATATATATAAATAACAGATTTTTATAAAACAATTGAACTATATTATCATTATTATTATTTTAAAAAAAGGCTCACAAATCAAGATTGATTAATTATCTCTGTTAAACTTGAGATTGAAATACTTTATTAGTAAAAATAAAAGTAAAAATAAAAATATATTTTTAATCTTTATTTTATGTCTATATATATATAATTTTTCGATGTTAATAATATGAGATTGTCCTAATAAGGATATATGTTTTCATTTATTATATTTTGTGTTTTTCTATCCACTTGCAGCATATTTTATTTTAGATCTGTAATGATCTCAGTTTATCAATTAACAATTATGACCATTTACTTTAGATCTGTAATGATCTCAGTTTATCAATTAACAATCATGACCATTCTATGAATCAATTAACAATCATGACCATTCTATGAATCAATTAAGAGTGGGTATATAAACCCGGCTCTTAGACAGCAGACATTGTCTTGAAAAAGTCCTCCAGCTAGGACGAAACGCGTAGACGTGCTGTCTGCTACCTCACCACACCGCCGACGGATTTGAACTTCCCAGCCGATTCGTCCTTTACGACCCGCCATTGATTTTCGGCAAGCGACCTGGCGAGAACGGCCTTTTTCCTGCAGCCCTCACGGTTTGGAGTTTATGTGCTCCCAGTTTCTCACCCGATGGTCGGACGGATAGGGTAAGTTGCTGAAGTGATATCCCCATAGTTTTCCATATCTGGATGTGATTTTTCACCTTTGGGGCCATCCCTATCGCTTCCCTCTTAGTCTTGACCAGGGTGTTTGGCTGGTGTTTGAGCTCCCTCTCCGTAAGACGGCTTGGTCGTCTGGGCACTATCCGTTTATCCACTTATATATTTTTTCACGGACTGGACTGGAGCCTACTGCTTGAACTTTTTTGAGTTCACATATAGTTTTTATGCTAATGTGCACATCTCTGATTTTTTACATCAGTCCTTTGTCGACAAGAATATGAATAAGGGGCCCCTTTCTATTCATCACGATTACATCTGATACTGGACGTTTTGAGATGTTGTTTCATTTTTTATGATTGGTTTATTATACAATAAATTATATTTTGTTATACTCTTATATATATGTGTAGAGTATTCTGATTCAGATAAGACTCACCCAGTACATTCAATTGTGGTTTATGGTGGTCATTGTGGTGATCTCGGCGAGATTGGTCATTTTTAAGTTTATTGATATTTTCATCTTGATTTTTATGTAGATCTGCATAATTAATTGGAGCGCTCACATACCAGTTATATCTTTTCGGTTTCATTTAATAAGTCGCTCCCTTGTATGTGACGCAGCCCTACTGTTATTTCATCCCATTGGGTATATTTATTTCTCACTGTCAGTCCATATTACATTTACATTTTGTTTAGCAATTTCAAGTAAGTTGTTTTTTCATATACAGGTTTACTTTAATATAAGTACATCAGGTCTAGAAAAATGTTTCAGTCTTTTCGTCATTCAGTGACATTGACTCTATCCAGTTCATGCGAAAGTCATAGAAAAGTCTACCTTTCATTAAATTTAGTGTTGGAGCTTCAGGTAATATCCAGTTCTGTAGAATTGATATGAATAAGTATGTATGAATTTAGATCTAATACTTAATATCACCATTACCTAAGTTTGTGACACAGGTTAGGTTAGTTTTGACATCTTCCCAAAGCCATCTCACCTCTTGACCTCATGACTCCCCCTCCCCACACATTGGACAGTCTGAAGAATGGTGATCTCTGGCTGCCAAGTTAATTTCAACAATACTAGGAATACTTAGACTGAGGTTAAATCTTAGCTGTTTGAATTCAGATTCTACACTTTTTAAAGATCCAGTGAATAGAATAAGGTAAGGAGTTTTGCTATCTTGTGTTTTTAGACGATGTTATGATGGGCATCTGCAGAGGATATATGAGCGATCAGCTTATGTCCCTTCAATGCTTTAAAAAATTGAAATCCAAATCTGTCAGGACCAGATGCTTTCTCAGAAGGTAAGCTGGAGATGGTGGATTTAATATCTTCTGTAGTTATCAAACAATTTAAATCTCTCGCTGAGCATTACTCAGTCAAGGCAGTACTACTTGCATAAAAGCTCCATACCCTGACTGTTATAATTTGGGTCAGTGGTATATAGTGTTTGAAAATAGTCTTGAAAAAGGGAATTTATAGTATACTTTATTTTTTAATGAAACAGATATGGGGTTTTTATGGCCACCATTGGTCAATTTTGTGTTAAGCCCACCACTACTTCACAGTGCCCCAATATTGGTGGGTCCTACACTAATTTTAATGTGGTAGATTAATTAAATAATGCTAGTGCTAAATGAACTAAAGTGTATTTAATTTTTGTAATAGCATTGTGAATATATATATATATATAATGCAAAATGTATGTGATAAGAAACACAATTAAAAAAATACAGTGTCAAAACTAAATAAAGTGCTAGTGATTAAATGTATATACTTAATGCATATCATATATCTGCCCTGTATCAAATGAAAATGCTAAAATGACACCCAAAACCTCCTCTATTTTATACTTTCATGTGGTCACCTTCAAAGGGGCATCTGATGCTCAGCAGACAATTTCATTTATTTTTTTTAAAGTAGATTTTCTAACGAAGTCATATAACAAACCGAACATAATAATGAAGCATCTGATAAATGCTTCATCCTGCCCAGTATGAAATCATGTTGCTCATGCAATTCAAATACAAATGCCAAAATTCATAGCCAGGATAGAAAGCTGTGTGAAACACATACATTTTTGTCACATCAGTAAGATCTAATTTATTATACTATGCTAAGACAATCTGAAGCAATAACTGCTTGATTATTGAGAATGTGTAATCTATTGTGATCTATTTACTGCAGTACAGCACAGAGTAATGTTTGGCTGGATAAATTTGGTTGTTGCTCATTAAAGTTTGACTTGTCATTACCCATTTACCTATTGGTAAGCCAACATGGTTATTTCAGCTGTATATTATGATAACTCTTTTTTAATGCAGTCATCATGCAGTGATGACCGGGATGATGCCACAACTACCAACAAAACAAGGTCATAACAAATACTGAGTATATTGTCTACTGGCCATCCTGATGAAAGTCCCGATCAGGGACTGAAACATTGACGCTATTTAGCATCATTTGTTGTTTTTTAAAAACCAAATTAAAAGCTACCTTTTAGAAGACCATGAGTGCCGACCATCTTTTCTGTTTGGTATATATATATATCCCAATAGGTCCTTGACTCGTGCCATATATTTAAATTAAATATGTAATATATAAATATATTTATATGTATATATGTATGTATTACATTTTTCTCAACAAGGGTTAAATTGTTTGCAGAAATGTCATCTATAATATTTTTGCAGAAATGTGGCAAATCCACTTTAATATTAATTGATTTCACCTAAAACAGAGACATGTTCAGATATGTTTGTAAATGTTATGTAAAGTACTTATTATTCCTTTTACTGCTCTAGAACATTCTGAACTTTAGATAAGGCAGGTAATGAAAAAGGCACACAGGCAAAATAGAGATACAAAAAATATGCCACAAATCAAGCTAAATTATAATTATCTTCATGCATTCATAGAGCTATAAGGATATATCCAGAATTTTCAAAAAATGTAATTGTGCAAAGCTCTATACGGGTGTTAAATGTCAACTATCAATGTGATATAAAATATACAATTTATAGAAGTTGCTACAACACTATGTGTGTACCCTCTCCCAAAAACACAAATAAACTTAAAACAAAAGTAGAAAGTGAAACACAAAATTGTGACCAAACTTTATACTTTGATACATATCTGTATGTACCTCTCATGCAGAAAATTGTATAAGTGACCTAAAAACAAGACAGAACATTATAGTGTAACATCTCAAAGACCAATGTTAAGATTATTCTAATAATGGAACACACACATGTGACAGAGCTTTTAATTAAGCCTATGGGCTTGTTCCAACAGTCACTCTCCTCAATATCAGGTTATTTCTAATGTAATGGGTAGATCTTCTCAATGATTTTATCTCCAAGCAAAATGAAGACAACTTGCATAGTACAACACTGTTATACACTAACAATAAAATATAAATAAGGTACATTAGTATCTAGTAGATACACAGTGTGTCAATAAGGCTCACACCAACTCTCTATGACAATATATCATCTGCCCTTTAATCAATCACAATAATAAGCTGTGAACTTTGCAAAATGGCTTAGTAGTAGATATAACTACAGTATAATACGTATTCAGATTAACCTGGTTATTTCCACATTTTGTAGTGTTAACAAAATGCAATTTAAACTGATTTTATTGGCACTGTTACCATTTGTTTTACAAAACATAGAATGTGACAGCAGATAAGAACCATTTGGCCGAACTAGTCTGCCCAATTTTCTAAATATTTTCATTAGTCCCTAACCATATCTTAAAGGACCACTCTAGGCACCCAGACCACTTCAGCTTAATGAAGTGGTCTGGGTGCCAGGTCCAGCTAGGGTTAACCCTTTTTTTTTAATAAACATAGCAGTTTCAGAGAAACTGCTATGTTTATATAAGGGTTAAGCCAGCTTCCAAATCCTCTAGTGGCTGTCTCATTGACAGCCGCTAGAGGCGCTTGCGTGATTCTCACTGTGAAAATCACAGTGAGAGCACGCAAGCGTCCATAGGAAAGCATTGTAAATGCTTTCCTATGCGACCGGCTGAATGCGCGCGCAGCTCTTGCCGCGCATGCGCATTCAGCCGAATGGGCGGATCAGAGGCGGAGAGGAGGAGGAGAGCTCCCTGCCCAGCGCTGTAATAAAGGTAAGTTTTAACCCTTTCCTCATCCCAGAGCCCAGAGGGAGGGGGTCCCTGAGGGTGGGGGCACCCTCAGGGCACTATAGTGCCAGGAAAACGAGTATGTTTCCCTGGCACTATAGTGGTCCTTTAAGTCTAGGATAGCCTTATGCCTATCCCACGCATGCTTAACTCCTTCACTGTGCTAACCTCTACCATTCCAGCTGCATTTCCATGCATCCACTACCCTCTCAGTAAAGTAATACTTCCTGATATTATTTTTAAATCTTTGCCCCTCTAATTTAAGACTATGTCCTCTTGTTGTGGTAGTTTTTCTTCTTTTAAATATAGTCTCCTCCTTTACTGTGTTGATTCCCTTTATGTATTTAAATGTTTTTACCATATCCCCCCGTCTTCCCTTTTCTTTAAGCAATATATGTTAACATCCTTTAACATTTCCTTGTAAAACAAAACTCAAACTTTATATACAATTAAAACAAATGTGGTTACAGCTTTGGATGTAGAAACTCAAATAGAAAATTGCACATTTTGCCAGGTAAGAATGTTGGGTAACAACAGTTTTCAAGTCGGTCCACATATTCTCAATGGGATTGAAGCCTGGGCTTTGCCATTCTAATATATTCTAGTTCTTGGTTTTACCTAGTCTTGACTGAGTGTTTTAGGGCATTAACATGTTGGATGGCAATTCTCTCCTCCAGTCACAGATGTCTTGTAAACTGAAACAGAATTTCCTCTAGAACTGTATTGTATTGTATTTAACCCGGACCATATTGCATTCAGTCCTGACCAGCTTCAAAGTACCTGTGGAAGAAAGACATTGATACAACATGATGCAATTATCATTTGTGGCAGTGTTGGCTTTCGACCCCATAGTATTTTGTCCAGTTCAGATTTGGTATCAGCAGAACCCACATAATTTAATTGTGGAGAGGTTGATGCCACTTAACAAATTATATCACTTCTGAAGGTAATTGTTTGCAGCACAGTTTACCATGGGTAAAAATTTATGCAGCCAAAAAAAAAGGTATTTTTGCTTTGTTTTTTTTTTTAAATTAAAGCAAACAAAAACGTTTAATTAACTTTTGTGTCACAGGCATAAAACTAATTTTAATGCCACGTAACGTTATGACATGAAAATTTACGTTTTTTTTTCCCACTAGTCAATCAATACTTTAGGATAGATACTATGTCGATGAATTGACTAACAAGGGATAGCAAAAATGACCTCCCACAGGTGGTTCTTCTCTGTTCCACACATATAAACCACAGTTAATGTTCAGTGGTTCCTATGGTAACTTCCTAACCAATGCTGCTAAAGCTAACTATGGAGATAGTAATGGAAAAACTGACCTGTGGTAATGAAGCTAGCATGTTGGTGTCACACAGGATAATTGTACTGCTTAGAGAAGTGCACTGACAGGGCCTTTTAAAGAAGTAAAACTCACATTTCTGAGAGGACATAGTGACACTGGATCGGAGGGTGAGGTGAGTCATAACAGGTTGCCTTTAACACAAAGTCCATTTTTGTTTTTTTGTGCCTTTTAATTGGATTTTAATTTAACTATGTAATGCTTTTCAAAGTATGCATAATATTTCATACGTTAGGTGGGTGGTATGTGAGTTAGAGATATGGAATGGAGAGCAGTCCAAAAGAGCATAAACAGGTACATTATTTGCTTCATACATAAAACGGCATGATATTCTCTATTTGACTATTTGAGCTTGTGAAATAAAATAGACTACTCAGCCTATTAACAATGAGAGGTGTTGTACTTAATAATTAGTACTGATTTGCTTTCACATATAAATTGACATGAAACGACATGTTCCATCACAGAATATGTGACATTGCTTATCAGAACAGAATTAGTACAAACTGTGCAAATCCTGACATACGCACCTAATAAAATATGTATAATAAAGTAACAATGGTCTAAAATCCTAAACATGTATGAACTGTTCGAGAGAAAAAAAAAATCAGAATATGATTACTATCAAACGCAAACTAGTCTATTTATTATTCAGTTATGTGATACATTATTTATGGCATTGCACGGTTTTATAAGATTATTGAGCTTAAACAATCCAACACGTTACAGTAGATAATATAAATTAAAAAAGATTAAACAGTACAGAGAAGCTAGAGAAAAGATCCAATTGGCACATTCAGCAGCGACAGCTGGGGAGATAATATCGCTATGGTCTGCGATATAAGTCTAAATTCAGGGCTGCAACCTAGGGTAACACCTGAGGCTCTCTGTATTGTAAGACTATTCGGTGTGGTATGGGGCTGCAGGAAGTCGATATCAAGCAGAGGCCGGTTTGTGGTAGTTCGGCCGGAGACTTATGCAGGCTAGAATACCTTATTTATACTAGGGTAGAGTGCCCTGACCAGTTGGTATCGACAGTGTTACATGGATCTTTAACTGAAATAAAAATATCGTACTAATAAACCGGGGCTGACGTGTCTCAGCCGAACATAGTACGTATAAGAAATGTAAGGTAATAGCTGGTTATAAATGTGCTATTTTTGGAAGTGCAAAAAGTAACATATACAGTCACATTGCCACAACAGCTTTGTAACTTGGAAACTAGACAGTAAGCAGTATTTAATATTGCATGGCGTGTCATATCAAGCACATTTTAGTATTTTTTAAATCGCGGAACATAGAGTGGTCTCTGTAGCTTGGGGTAACTTCCCTGGTGTCCTATGTGAACTAGTTGTTTCCTTCCGGTCCTTTGCTTAGTGCGGGTTGGGTGTAGTATGCCGTGTGTGCTGCGTGAAGGCTGATAGTTTTATGTCTGAGCAGTATGGCGTACACAGCCTAGTCCGGGAAGTTGGGCGATGAGTGTTGTGCATAGGTAACATGTTCCCTGTAATGGGAGGTAATGTCGCTTAGTGCCTTGCTTAGTATGTCGCCTGTCTCAGTAGATACATGTTGTGAGATCCCTGCTCTAGTACTGTCAGGCGTGGGGGAGGGTAGTGAGTCATGGCCTCGCGGCCGTCTATTCTAAGGTGGTGAGAGTGTGTTTTATCATCTTGGTAGCAAGTGAACATTTTAAACGTGAAACATTTAAGGCTCTGCATTGAAAACTGAGAGGTTATAGTGGGAGAGTAAAAACAATGAAGCAAAGTTTATGCGTTAGCGTAAAAGTCCTTAGGGTGAGGGTCCCGCCCGTGCGTTCAGGTTGCTGCCGGAACATGTTCCCGGGTCGGACCTCGCGGGACGAAGGGGGTTACCCGATCAGGGTTCCATGCATGTGTCGAGGCTGTAGCACTTTGGGTTGCAGTAGAATTTAGAGAGTCCACTGGCAGCCCCAGGGCAGGTAGTAGCGCTTTTGCTTCTGTGAGGGTGCTTACTGTGTGCTTTGTGTCCCCGGTCTGTATCATTAGGGCTCGGGTCATCAGCCACTTGTAGGGTATATTTTTCTGCCTCAGCAGTGTGGTGAAAGGTCGAAGGGACCGTCTCCAGGCGAGTGTGCCGCCAGTTAAGTCCGCGTAGAATGTAAGATCCATTGCTTCAAATCGATAGGGTGCTTGTCCCCTGGTTGCCGCCACGACCGCCATCTTATCCTTATGGCGCTGAAGCTTTATGATTAAGTCCCTGGGTGTTCCAGAGGGTGCCATAGCAGGTTTTGGGGCGCGGAAAAAGCCCTCCAGTTGCGCCGTTTTGGCTTGACGTGGTGGGAGTAGTGCTGTCAATAGACGCCTCAAAATGTGCGGTAGTTCCTTCGCTGGGGTGTCCTCCGGGATGCCCCGGATTTTCAGGTTATTAGCCCGCTTTGCGTCTTCGAGTGCCGAGAACCGGCGCTCATGTTTATCATTTTGGTCTTTGAGACCCTGTATTTCCAGTTGCAGCGCCGCAAGTTGTGTGGCTTGGTTAGTCGACTCCGCTTCCAGGGCTCCCATTCTCCCTGTGAGGCCATGGATATCGGACCGCAGGGCCGCGACATCGGATTGTAGGGTGCGTTGGAGGTCGGCGAGCAGTGTTTTCAGCACCGCCGTCGTTACCGGCGAGGTATCCTCCTGGTGAGTAGCCGGTTTCGGAGCCGGTTCCGCCGGGGAGTCTGCTCCGTCTTCTCCCGAGGAAAAGTCATCGGAGAACTCTGGGTATGTGTCCGGATACGCGGCCATTTTGGGCCTAGGTGCCCCCTGTGTTTGCCGGAGCATTTCAACAATGTTAGGGCCCGATCTCGGGATCTCTTGCCTGGACTTTTTCGATTTCCGCCCCATTATGTGGTTCCGGAACCTGGCGGTTCAGTAGTGTATATCAGAGCCGTTCAGGCGTTACCATTTGCTGAATTTCTATGAATTTGGGCCTGATTGTGTCGGAGCTCATGCCCCATGCGACTTTCTCTCTCCGGGATACATTATTTAACCCCTTAAGGACACATGACATGTGTGACATGTCATAATTCCTTTTTATTCCAGAAGTTTGGTCCTTAAGGGGTTAAAGGATCACTATAGTGTCAGGAAAACAGCGGTCCTGACACTATAGTGCCCCCACACTCAGGGTCCCCCTCCAGTGGCGCTGAAGGGGTTAAAACTCCTTCAGCAGCTTACCTTACTCCAGCGCCGGGCTCCCTCGGAGCTGGTGACCTCTCCTCCCCCGTCAACGTCAGCTCCCTCTGCCGTCAGCAGAGTCGAATGCGCAGCAAGTGGCGCGCGCATTCAAAGTGTCCATAGGAAAGCATTTCTCAATGCGCCTCTAGTGGCTGTCCGGAAGACAGCCAATAGAGGTTGGCTTAACTCCAAATGTAAACATAGCAGTTTCTCTGAAACTGCTATGTTTGCATCTGAAGGGTTAAAACCTGAGGGACCTGGCAACCAAACCACATCATTGAGCTGAAGTGCTCTGGGTGACTATAGTGTCCCTTTAATTGTATTATAAGTTTAGTTTGGAAGAACAAGTCCAAGGTTTGGAGGCAGTCAAATCCATAGTAAGGGTGACAAGTTATAGTAATGGTGATATAGGTTTGTGATTTACACAGACAAATACAAATAACATTCAAAAGAAAATGTGACACCGGCAGGCAGTTGATTTGCCTAGATAGCATGGGATAAGTCCTTGCAAAGCCCCGCGATGCATTGCAACGGTCACAAAAGAAAAACAAAGATGTGGCTCACAAGAATTCTGTGAGGCATTATACCATCAAGGACATAACAGATATGCTCACTACACGTGGCCAAATGATTCAAACGTATCGAAAATGAAAACCTGGTGATCTTTTTGTCACTCAAGCAGCTGATGTCAGCAGTAGTACAGCTTTGAGGAGCAGCTGTTGGAAATCATCTATCAAGAACTAAGTAATTCTTATTTCAACATCTGCATTTTTTTAGGGGAGATTAGATGTCCTGCTTGGCCACATTGAGAATATGAATGTGGGTGTAGTTGTGGTATGTTGCAGAAGTAAGGTTACATGACTAAATGGGAAATTATCTGAAAATTTATTTGGAATGGATTGTATATTCTCATGGAGCAAGCACACCAGGTAGCAGAAATGTAGCAGGCTAGAAACGGAGACAATATCTTCTCTGCAGCCAGGGATTATCAAAACATAACTCTGGTCTAATCCAATGCTTCTCTATGAGAAGTATTAGATATTTCATGTCATCATGAAGCTGAGCAAGAAGACATTCAAAATCAAAAGGCTTAAGGAGGATGGGCCTCTAATAAGTCTGACTGACCAGCACTGGAGGTGAATTTTTCAAATCCTCTACACTAACATGTAGTTGTTTTGGTGGTTAGTGTTTCTTTAAGTATATTTGTATTCTTCAATGTGGTTTTAAACTGTGCCCTCTTGACCCATTATGTCAAACATGTTTACATTTTTTGTCTTGTTTACCCATTGTGCTGTGGAACATGTTCGCACCATTTCAGACTGTGGGAACTAGTAAATAAAATATACACTACATGGTTTAAAGTGTTCGATATAACTATAACCACTTAAGCTTCATGATGTGTGATATTTCCTTCATGAAAATCTACCTGATAAGAGATATTTCACATTTTCACCAGGGTTTAAAGCTTTGTGTGTGGTTAACACATGGTGCAGGGATTTATAGGGCGAGTGTCTTCCTGGTGAGGAAGGGTCTACTTTGCAGGAAGAGCCACAAAACAGCAATTTGGCAGCAATCATTTTTTTAAATGCACTAAAAACAGGGCTTTTTTATTTTAGTTTTAGCAGAAATTTGCCCTTTGAAGATTTTATTATAATTCCCATAGAGAAAATATCCACATATACAATATGCTGTCTAAATTCGCTCTAAATATGATTCAAATTCGATTTGCTTTAATTCATTGTTCTTGTAATTCACGGTACAATACACAACGGTTTACCAGTGATTTCTATCTATCTTTGAAAAAAACGAAACCAGTTTATTTGAATTAGATTTGTTTTATTATCTTAAGAAAAGAGTTATTTAATCGAAGAGTCCAAATCCCATGTCTTCATCAGACTCTTCAGATTCCTCCTTTACTTCTTCTTTCTTTTCTGTAAAGACCAAAAATCAATTGTTTATTAAAATAAAGTGCAAATAAAAATGTTTAAAGAAAAAAAAATATATATTGATGGCCTTTATTGGCAAACATTTAAACTATCAAAACTAATAATCAAATATTTTAAATGTTGAGTTGTTCCTCAAAATAGAAAATGAAAAAGGCATAAATAGTTTAAGATTTAATAAAGATGGTAGATAGCACAAGTGAACCAAGAAGCACTATGGGTAGGCAGCAATTTAATGTTATGAAATGTTAAAAAGCTGCATCTTGTATTGGGTAATTAATTAAAACTATTCCTTGGAGAGAGTCTCTCTCTCATTAGAGTGAATTGAAACCTGAACAATTTAGCCCAAGACAGCAAGGGTAAGTCAACAATCAAGTTTGTATTTTTTTTTAAAGCAACTTTGTCAAAACTTTGCATGCCTATTTTCAATTTACTACAATTTGGGGTTTAGAATACTGTAAAGCACAGTCTGTAAAGAAAAATAACTCACCTGCTGGAGCAGCAGAGCCTCCGGCAGCTGGAGCAGATGCAGGAGCTGCAGCCACAGCACCCCCAGATGGAACGGATGACAACTTAGAGAGACCTGATGATACAACCAACTCCATTAAATTATAGCAATCCAATAATTTCACAACTATTATAAGTACTGGTGGATATATGTATAATAATTAGAACAAATACCTAGTGTCAGCAGTGGAAGATCACCATAAAAAGTTATATTAAATTAGAAAGAGTTTCACAGGTTTTTGCAGTTGTCACAATGAATATGATCTGATAGGAAACAGCAGTCTTATTTTCTGCCAGTTGCTACATGGCCAATGTAGAATTACTAAATAAATCCAAAATCAAAGCATAGGCAGTACACTAAAGGACTACTGAAGTCAGCAGTGATTGTTGCCAGTCATACAAGTGCACTCCATTTGGTGAATAATATAAAAATAGACACGTTAGATGTATTTTCTTCTGCATATATCATTTATAAATTACACTGGGTAGAAAGATATGCACATTTATCATTGATGACTAGCGATTAGAATATAAATGAACAGGGAAATGCTTTTGCCAAGATCCACTAGCCAACTGGAAATATATTTGTTTTTTTGTCAAGTTGTTCGGATATCAATTTAACAGTCGATTAATACAATCAGAAATTAAGTATCTCAAAAACACGGGAGTTTATGGAAAGGAATTCTGAAGAGAACATTCAAAACAGGTTTAAGACTGTCAGTAAGAACAACAACAAAGGGAAAGCAAGTTCTGGAGCTTCAAACCAGCATACAGGTTTCTAACATATTGGGAAATCAATCTGTTTTATGTTTAGCTTCTTTAAAAAGATTGGTGGTTGCATGTTAGATATATATATAACCTGTATGTGCTAACTGCATGTGAAACATATCTTTCTTTACAAGTAGCAGCAAAGTGGATGTGGGTAACTAAAGCAGCCATTGTGCTTTTTCACTAAAGGTACTCTGCAAACAATAATTAGCATCTATAAAGAACACAACATTTTTATTCTAGGATTTTTTTCTTTTGACAAACTAGTTTAGAGGAGAGAAACAAATGTTATGTATGCCTTTTGAATATTCTTAAAATAAAAAGTGCAAAACTACTGTACCTAACTGCCAATAATAGAGAATTACACAATTGCTTAATAAACAAAAAATAACCCCCCCCCCAAACAAAGTTTATAAAAGTATTACCGGAATTTACGACATCTTCAATGTCCTTTCCACCAAGTTCGCTGATAATCTACAAGAGAGAGAAAATGTTTTTCATTGTTATATAATGCCTTATCCCAGTTTTAAAATTGGTTAGAATGGACATGATTATCTTTCACAGGACGAAAAAAAAGCACATTAGTTTAACCTGCCATCTAGTGTCCTAGAAGAAAAATGCATACATTTGCTAAATGGATATTATGGAAACACGACTACAGTGTATCAATTAAAAAGCTAATGAACTAAACTCTATGCAGATCATCAATACGAATGATCTATGTCCAATCGAGTACTCATTACTTTTCCCAGAAGTGACAGGGATATATTCCACTATAAGCGAATACAATGACTCTGTAAAACATTCACTTCTGCTTTGAACTACAGCTCAAAGCAAAGGAGGTAGGACACCTCTCAGATGTCTCGTTGACTAAGGTGATTTAAAAAGTTATGATTGCCCCCCCCTATGCAAGCAGTCAAACTGGTTTAGAACCTAGCGGTTCAGGGTTTAGCTCAGGAAAACCAGAGGAAAATACTAAGCAGGAGCCATCAGCTCTCTATTGGATGTGGTGGAGATTGAAAGCAGTACAAAGCAAACCATAGATAAGAAGTCAAACTGTTTGACTAGTTACAATGGGGTGCATCCGAGCACACTTGACACCAAAATCAATATAGCGTTAAAGGACCACTATAGTGCCAGGAAAACACTTGTTTTCCTGGCACTATAGTGCCCTGAGGGTGCCCCCACCTTCAGGGTCCCCCTGCAGCCGGGCTCTGCTGTGAGGAAGGGGTTAAACTTACCTCTTTTTCCAGCGCCGGGCGGGGAGCTCTCCTCCTCTCCGATCTTCCCTTTCGGCTGAATGCGCATGCGCGGCAAGAGCTGCGCGCGCATTCAGCCGGTCGCATAGGAAAGCATTTACAATGCTTTCCTATGGACACTTGCGTGCTCTCACTGTGATTTTCACAGTGAGAATCACGCAAGCGCCTCTAGCGGCTGTCAGTGAGACAGCCACTAGAGGATTTGGAGACTGGATTAACCCTCAGTATAAACATAGCAGTTTCTCTGAAACTGCTAAGTTTATAATAAAAAGGGTTAATCCTAAAGGGACCTGGCACCCAGACCACTTCATTAAGCTGAAGTGGTCTGGGTGCCTATAGTGGTCCTTTAATGATCACAACTCATGTGTTGTTGCTTTAACTGATCACATTTTCAGTAAGGAATAACACATTCCTATTCACATACTGTAAAAGCTGTAATGCTTACAAAGCAGCAATGATTGGAGTCGGTTGATTAAGAAAAGTTAGAATGACCTTGAAAGAGGTTGTCATTTTGGCAGCTTACCTTATTGACACGTTCATCATCGGCCTCAATTCCAACACTGGACAAGATCTTTTTGAGATCTTTGGCTGAGGGGCTGTTGTTGCCACCAAGGACAGCAAGGAGGTAAGCGGCCACGTAACGCATTCTACAATAAAAGAAAACCCAAAAAACAGTTAAGTTAATGTTATTTTGCAATAAAAATGCCTTTCATACAGTGATGTCTCAAGTAGATTATATTCTATTATTGCAATGACTGTACTATACTTCACATAGTGGTCATGAACACGGCAACCTCCGTGATCAAATAGCACGGTTTCCAACTGCACTGACAGCATCTATGCCCAACATAACTTCATTAAGATAAAGTGATTTTGCTACTTAGGCTGTCACTTTGAATAGTTTATGAACAGACCTTATCCACATTATGTTTAGTAAGGCAGAATCTAAGTACGATGGAAATTACAGAATGCTTTGTGTACACGAAGCTGAAACATGATGTTATTGTGTTGCCTGATTCAATAATGCTGCAACAGTTACTAACAACACCATGAAAAGATTTTTTTCACCTGTAAAAACAGAACAGTAGAACGATTAACTACCGTATATACTCGAGTATAAGCAGAGTTTTTCAGCACATTTTTACATTTACCTTGCCATAATACAGACAGGGGGCTGGCAGCGAGCGCTTACCTCTCCTGCAAGCTCCTGTCAGCTCCCTTCTCCTCCGCGGCGGTCCATTCAGCACCTCTGTCAGCTCCCAGTGTAAGTCTCGCGAGAGCCGCGGGGTCATAGTGCGGCTCTCGCAAGACTTACAGTGTGAGCTGACAGAAGAGCTGCACGGACCGGCGCGGAGGAGGAGGGAGCTGCAGGAGAGGTAAGTGCTCTCTGCCAGCCCTCCTCCCCCCCCACTGAACTGTCAATGCCACTGGACCACCAGGGAAGGAGAGCCCCCCTTCCCTGCCATGTATCAAGCAGGGAGGGGGGACGAAAAAATTATAATACATTTTTTTTTTTTAAAATACCGTATATACTCGAGTATAAGCCGACCTGAATATAAGCCGAGGCCCCTAATTTTACCCCCAAAAACTGGGAAAACTCATTGACTCGAATATAAGACACGGGTGGGAAATGCAGCAGCTACTGGTAAATTTCTAAATAAAATTAGATCCTAAAAAAATTATATTAATTGAATATTTATTTACAGTGTGTGTATATAATGAGTGCAGTGCCTGCGGATGAGTGCAGTGTGTGTGTGTGTGTATGAGTGCAGTGTGTGTATATGAATGAAGTGTGAGTGATGCAGTGTGTTTGTGCATGTGTTGGTGGGGGGTGGGCATTTTGAGTATTGTTATTTTGTAATTATTATTTTAATCATTTTTTGTTATATTATTTATTTTATTAATTATGATTTTAATTGTTTGTTATATTGTTTTAATTATTATTTTTAATATTTTATTATTATGTATTTATTTTTTTCGTCCCCCCCCTCCCTGCTTGATACATGGCAGGGAGGGGGGCTCTCACTCCCTGGTGGTCCAGTGGATGGGCACTGTGTAGGAGGGGGGCTGGCAGAGAGTTTACTTACAGCTCCTGCAGCTCCTGTCAGCTCTCTCCTCCTCCGCGCCGGTCCGTTCAGCACCTCTGTCAGCTCACAGTGCAAGTCTCGCGGCCGCACTATGGCCCCGCGGCTCTCGCGAGACTTACACTGGGAGCTGACAGAAGTGCTGAACGGACCGGCGCGGAGGAGGAGGGAGCTGCAGGAGAGGTAAGTAAACGCACACAGCCCCCATTGTCTGTATTATGGCAATGTAAATTGCCATAATACAGACATTGACTCTAGTATAAGCCGAGTTGGGGTTTTCCAGCACAAAAAATGTGCTGAAAAACTCTGCTTGTACTCGAGTATATACGGTAATAATAATAAAAAAAAAAATATTAAAAATGCCCACCCCCCACCAAGGCTCTGCATCACACACACACACTCCACTCATACACACACACTGCATTCATTAGAGATTGAGATACAATTATTTAAGGTAAATTACATCTGTTTGAAAGTGAAACCAGTTTTTTTTTTCATGCAGGCTCTGTCAATCATAGCCAGGGGAGGTGTGGCTAGGGCTGCATAAACAGAAACAAAGGGATTTAACTCCTAAATGACAGTGAATTGAGCAGTGAAATTGCAGGGGAATGATCTATACACTAAAACAGCTTTATTTAGCTAAAGTAATTTAGGTGACTATAGTGTTCCTTTAAATTAAAGAATCTCTGAAGAACATTCAGTGACTCCAAGCAGAGCTTGGAGACACTGCACATGGTGCAGCAGTGACCCAGGACCCTCTAGTGGCCATCTGAGTGAGTGAAATGTAATGGCTCCTAACTTTTTTAACTGGCTCCTAGATATCGAACAAATTTGTCAAATCCTGTACCAACAGATCTGGGTAAAAGTGTACTTTAGCGTATTTTAATATTTTTCAATTTTACTCAAAGCATATAGCGTACTTTATTATTAACAGTCATTATTAAAATACACTTTTACCTTAACCCTACTTCCTCCCTAAAGGATTAACTAGATAAGCATCAGAACTTTAAAAATACTGACTTCTCGTTAGGAGTGCAAAAATAAACAGGCGTCCAGATGTTTAAATCCCCACCAGGAAGAGGGATGAGCTGTACATATATTCCATGGAGGCCAACGTTGTGGCACTATACAGGTTTCATGGAAGGACTGCATTATCTATGGGCCCATCCTGCAACATGTCTGGCTGAGCGTCACAGCAAGTCTAAGGCACAGATGTGCGGCTCAGCATTATGAGACTAGCCAGCCCCTGTAATGTAATATTCAGTGTGAGTTTACTTAGAGTGCTACAGGGATAACAAAATCCTGGACACAGTGAGTGCCCCGTACGACAGATTTAAATTTGCTGTAGTCCATGGTGTTAACGAGTGTGTGCCTCCTAGCTAACCACATCATGGCAGGGTCTGGCTTTGAGAGATGGTATGCTAACAGAGATGCTCCAAATGTATTTATTTCATAGTTTTTAGTATATTTTCACTGCGCACCATATTAGCAAAGCAAAAAATAATACGCTAAAATACACATGAACAAAACAAATAAAACACGCTAAAAAATAAATAAATACACCTTTTACCCAGATCTGGTTGCACAATGTATAAATAGAATTTAACGCTCTTTAAAAAGCGCATTTACATAGCTGAAAAGAGACATGCGTCCATCAAGTTCAGCCTTCCTCACATTTGTTTTTTGCTGTTGATCCAAAAGAAATGCAGTAGAAGTGGTTATGAACTGCATGAAAGGTCCCCTTTAAACTTCATAAAATGGGGGCTGTATGTAACTTACGCTTGGCTGGGGATTAAATATTCTAAAAAGGTAAAACATTGTTGAGAACAGAAAGATAAATGACAATGTTAGCCTAGAAGGCCAACCTGTCAGAATCTTGCCTATTATAGCCTTAGTGTGGTGGATTCTGAATAGAACTCCCCACACTGCATGCTCTAGTAGTGAATAAACCCTGGTGTGATCACCCCAGCCCAAGCCCGCACAGCCCCAAGCTCACTACAAGCGATAATAAAGGCTAAACCCAGGTATTTGGGGTCCTGACATCGGCTCTGTGTGTTCTCGGGGGGTCTCTGCCTCTCGTTATGGGCAGAAAGCCGGTAAAACCCGCATTTCACTCACTTTTAAGTCTTTAACAGACACGAAACGATGTGCACGCTCCTGTAATCCGGAACCGAGAGAAAGAGGGAGGGACGGGGCCGCCAAAGGAAAGGAGCAGGGGCCCTACAGGTCAAAGGTCACAGGAGACATGCTAACCAAAACTGCTTAGAAAGCGCTGTACAATGTAGTACTTTGGGAATTATTCCATATACAGGGGGTTAGCTTTTATTTTGTAAACTAAATAGTAAAATAATTGCGGTCACGCATGCGTAGTTACGGAAGCTGGCAGGCATGCGCAGAATGAACGATGAGGCTGGTAGGAGACCTGGCGGCTCGTTACGAGGTACTGCGCGGAGAAGACGTGTTCTATCGGCCTGAAATGGCAATGCGCATGCGCTGGGTTTGAGAGCGCTAAATACTACACACACAATGCATACATTTGCTTAAAACCCCTAGTTCTGAAATTTTATCGCAAAATAACTGAATTGTCGAAATTGTCCAAGTCAGCGATGAGGCTTATTCAATAAGCAGCAAAATGGGAGGATATTGAACATGTTTCTGCCTAGATTTTGAGATGTGGGTTTCTATATACTGGATTTACTGTTTAGTGAATAAATATAATTTTTAAAGCAGCCTTTTTAGCTTAAAGTTTGGAGTTTGCAACATTTCACACTTTAGCAAACAAGCTTTGGGCTTATTTACTAGCATCGCCTTATTAACTTTGGATATACTGACTTAATTCTCACAGAACTTATAGGTTTAAAAATAATACCAGGAAGTATTACGTTACTGAGAGGGTAGTGGATGCATGGAATAGCCTTCCAGCTGAAGTGGTAGAGGTTAACACAGTGAAGGAGTTTAAGCATGCATGGGATAGACATAAGGCTATCCTAGATATACGATAAGGCCAGGGACTAATTAAAAGAATTTTGAAATATTGGGCAGATTAGATGGGCCGAATGGTTCTAATCTGCCGTCACATTCTATGTTTCTATAGTTCTCATATTTCTTATGTGCACATTCCATTAGAATTCCGTCATTCAAATTAACACATTTTATGCAATACTATCCATTAGTTTAAAAAAATAAGCAAATATCCCATGAAAAAAAAAATCCTATATAAAATATAGATATAGCATATTTAGCAAACAACAAATTGCAATTAGATTCAATCTAAACAAACAGAAGTTTGCAAAATATATAAATCGCCTGCTTTTGCAGGTTATGCAACAGAAACCGTTAACCCACAGTCAGCAAGTGTGCAAATATTTACAATAATTAAAAAATGAATATGATAAACATTCAATAAATATAATAATTACATTATTAATATATTACATTTCTAATTGACATTCAGTTTGTAATTTTAATTGTGATTTTATTTTTATTATTATCAATATATACAAAATATTAATATAAAACCTATTTATGAAATAGAATCATTAGGATGTATCCACAGCACTTGGCTAATGGACACACTGACAACTTTTTGCAGTTGTAACTTTTATTAGGATTGAAAGCGGTCTGCCTGTAAATATGGTGCCACCAAATTTAGCAAATTCAGGTAAACTAAATTTGCAGTAGTATGTGGTAGTAGACAGTTCGATTGTAAAAGTTGCATATTTTTACAAGTTGGTTCAAGGCTTCCAGACTTTCAGTCTCAAGTTCTTTCAATGCCGGAAGGTGCTTAAGATGTTATATTTGCGTTGTTTCTGCTCTTTATAATTTTGTAATTGCTTTGGAGCATTTTTTTACAAATACGTTTTTTTTAAAGAGACAGGTTTGTGATGTCAAGGTCTTCTTTATTTATATAGAAGGGGTTATGTTGCTTAGAGTTCTTTTTAAATGTAGAGTGTAATAAATTTGCAGTTTTCAAGAAACATTTGTAGACATTATACAAATGTCATAATTGCATTACAACACTTTAGCCCTGTACCTCTTGCACATTCATGTCTATTATGAAAAGATCACCACGTGACTCCCTAGAGATCATTTTAAGGGATGATTCAGTATTCCTTAATTCAGTATTTTTGGATAAGCTTTTAAAATTATTTAATATTTTTGGGTAGACATTTAAAAATAAAATAAATCTATATATATATATATATATATATATATATATATAAATAACTTTTTTTTTCTTTTATCAATCATTGTTTTATTGAGGTTTAATGAGATCATAGGGCATGCATGTACCGCATAACAATAAAGACTAAACAATGGCTTTGTACAAAGTCAGGCATTTAATCATGTCAAACCTCTTTTAAAAATTAACAAGTAAATCAGAATAACACTATCATAGAAGTTGTAGCTATATCTGCAAGTTGTACACACGATTGGAGGCTTTCCACTGTGACTAAACCTCAGGTCATTAAAGCATATAGGTCATATGATGAATAAAAGAAAAATATAAAAGACAACATGCCAAAAGTAAATAAAAACATTGTAGCGTGTTGGAGCACATTGGCAGCCACTAAAAACATTAGACTGTAAAGCGGTAGACTGTGAATTGCTAGAGTCCCCCATCATCCGATTCCCAGCACTGGTAGGCCACTGGAGCCTGCAGGAGGTCTATGAGAGGCAGCTGCAGAGCGGGCCGTGGACAGGGTATCCCCTCTGTCCTGAGCCAATGAGTATGTCAGCACCTTTGGGGCACAAACTTAAAGTCTCTCAGAGACCGAATCTATCCAGCATAAACGGGGGTAGGAGGACCTGATCATTTTTGAGGAATTTAGTACCATTTGAGGCAAAGGTACAATCCACAGGTAGGTCTTCTTTGAGCTGGCAGGAATAAGTGGTTGTTTCAATAGAAGTATCTTAAGGAGGTGGCGCAGATGTCTCTGGAGCAAAAGGTAGAGTAGTACTGGTTATATTAATTGCCATAGTCTAGGTGCCCTTTTGTGTCACGGAACGTGGACAGGATAGACAGCAACCTTGGCGGTTTCCAGGATATGTTGCATGGATGACAGGATGAGTCCGTATGGTACCCAATAGAAGAGCCTTAGGCCAAGGTGGACGAGTAGGGCAGAGGGAGATAAAATGCCCTCTTTCTCCACAGTATAAACAAAGGCCACAACCTCTCCTTCTGTCTCTTTGCTTGGAAGACAACCTGGTGCGGAGGATACCGATCTCCATAGGTTCCCCTTTGTCCATTGGAGTCTCCCTCGGAACCGGATCATAAAGAGGCAACAAGGAGGCATGGCGTTGGTACAGGGTCTCTCTGTTTCTGGGAACCTGGCATCTTCTGGGATGTGGAGCAGTCGTGATGGATTCCCAAGTGTCAATGACAGGACTCTTCGCCTGCAACATCTGGTGAGCCCATTTTTTGAACAGGTTCATAGCCACTCGGACCGTGATGAAGTCTGTGGCAAATGTCCGAGGCGAAAATAACACCTCGCAATCCACCTTGAAGGACTGGAAGGACATGCAGCTGCCATGAAATCTCTCAGGCTTGATAATGAATGGCTCAGAATAAGTAGGCTCCGGGGCTAGGTGTGCTGTGCCTTTAAGGATCAGAACTTCACGCTGCAGCTCCGAAAGGGTCTGGGCCAGGCTGGATACTTGCTGAACAAGGGAGGTGAGCAGCTCACACATATATGCGGACTCCATGAAGGTCAGTTCTTTATTTCAAGGCTTACCTTGGTTGGAGTCTGTAGCGCAGATATGTTCACTCAGCCTTGCAGGTAAACACAGTCCAAGGTGACCAGGTAAGAATCCACTGTGGATCTGTGCACGTGGGCTGTGCAGGAAAGGTGCTCCAATACACAGTGCAGATAAGGTCACAAGCAGAAAGATATTCAGGGGTAAGCCAAAGTCAGAGGAAGCCAGAGGTCAGGATAAACGGAGAGTGGATCCAAGGTCAGAAGCCGGGGTTCATCTGGAGAACAAGTTCAGGAGACAAGAAAACAGGAACTACACACGATCACCAGAGTCAAAGAACTGACCAAGTTCCCAGGGCGAGGCAGTGCTTAAATCCCCAGTTGATGAGCGATCTGCCTCAGGTGAAGCACTGGTAATTGCTATAGAAGTGGTGCAGACATAGCCAGGAATAACAAGGATAGAATTACTCAAAATAACATAATCTACTGTGATTTAGAGGCAGTATAGCAAGCCCAGGACATAAAGAACCCAGGTTCAAATCCCTTATCTGGCACCTGTGGGGTGACCAAGATTGGCCGTCTGGATTTCACGGTGAGAACCGTAACACAGGGTTGCCCAAAACGGCTCAAAGATTGCATCTAGCTTCTGCATAGAGCTGTCATTGATGTCAGATAGAGTTGCCTGTATGGGCTACAGGCCTTCCCTGGTCAGCAAAGTACCATCCAGAGGTTGCAGTGGTAAGTCTAGGTCTCGCCTATCGTGCAGGCGGGCCACCATACTGAACAATAGATGTAGGCATTGGAGAGGAGCGATGATGGCAGCTCCGAGCAGGAGATTACTGCCTCTTTAAGTACAATAGTACGAGATGTGAGACTACCTAACAAAAAAATAGGTAGCTCCTGGGACTGAAATTTAAGCGGCATAATGCTCTCTTTTCCCCATAGGAAAGGGGAAATCGTAATGCGAGCGCTGCCATTGCCGCGCATGCGCATTAGGTCTCCCGTGCTGCCGTCAGGGACAAGGGACATCGCCACTGGATTCAGGTAAGTGGGTGCGAGGGAGGGAGGGTGACACTGCAGGATTCTATGGGAAAATGGGTTTAAAAAAGAGCTAATTGATCTGTTTTTATATGCTTTTGTTCTACACAGACATGCAATATACTGCCACCTACCACCATGAGTTCCCTATTTAGAATTAACTTGCAATTAATTATACAATTTAAGAAGACAGTCAAGCACCATAGCCACTGCAGCTTGTTGTAATGTTTTTTTTTTATTTGAAGTCATTAAGCGCTGTCCCTCTTATTTTTGTCAAACCATTACCATGATTTATATAAAATACAAGAATATAAAGTGGATATCGTCTTAAACTTAAAGAAGCAATGATGTACATTTCCACACAAAGATACATACACTGCCACATAATGATGCACACATAAACATACACATATAGATACACTCAAGGACATACACACTGACACACAGATTGTCACATGAACAGATTCAGTGACCCACACACGCACAGATCCACACACTGACACACAGATACATATACTGACCAGGGCCAGTTTAAGAGCCCATTGGGTCTGGTGGTGACAATTATGATGGGCCTAATTATAAAATCTTATTGACATAAATCACTAACACACAACAGTTATACCTCCCTGGCAGAGGTGGTGCTGGTGGGAAACTCTCAGTATAAAGCTATCAGAAAAACACATACCCTGTGCTAATCTCTGGCTTTTATCTTTCAAGTAAATCAATACCCCCTAACAGGAGTGTCAGATGAAGCAGGAAGTCAATGGGTGGGCCACTGATGTGAATCATGTAATCAGAACTGCCCAAAGGGACAAACATTCCCAAAGAGGTAGCGTGTCTGGTCGAAGAATTGGAAGGCAAGCGTAAATGCATGCAAGGTTGCCTGCCAATCATGCTGACTGGCCAACTAAGGGCATACTATGCAGACAGCAGCCTGAGCATAGCATAAATGCGTCTAATGATACACTCGCTCCACGCTTTCTAAGGATTGTCCCCTATCACTCACTTGTCAACTCCTCTCCTTATCTTCTTACTAGCAGGCATAAGATCCTGTTATACAGTCTGGGGCAGAGAAAAGGCGGATGTAGTAAGTGTAAAAGAAAGGGAACATGCCACAGAGTTAGAGAGACTGAAGCAGCAAGAGCATTCGCATAGTGCGCAATATCAGCTTTACCTTAATGGATTTCATTGTCAGCCAGTCCACACCAGTATTGTTCCCCTACATCCCTCTTAAGTTTCCATACTTGAGCAAGAGCATGTTAAGAGTAGTAAACTCAATCAATTGGCCTATTCCATGGGCATGGACCTGGAGCTGCAGCTCCATCCGCCCCTATGTTAATCCGGCACTGATACTGATACTGACACATGCACACACTGACACACATATACACAAACATGCACACACTGACACACATGATACACATCCACTTACTCATTTGCTCACAACACACATATACACTTAACATACCATCACTCAGAGTCTTGCTCCCCTTCTCTTGTATGAACTGTCCCCCCCCCCCCCCCCCTCCCACCCTGGGCTCGGTGAGCCTCCCTGCAGTCCTGCCTCTATTTCGGCATCAACTGTGTCGTTGCAACTGTGAAGGGCATCACACGGTCCATGGTACCAATGGGCATTGGTGGGCCCCCTGACCCACTGGGGTTTTGGTAAAAATAATTTGACAGTTTACCTGAGGTTGGCTGCTGAATATCTGTTTCCCCCTCCCCTACTTCTGGAAGCTACACTGATTTCATTTGTGCATGGCCCGCTCACTGGTTGAGAGTGGCAGCTGAGCACTCGCTACAAATGATTGGGCTCTTCGCATTCTTGCTTACCTCAGTGACAGAGCTTTCAGCAGCTGAGGACATAGCAGTGGGTGCCTGGAGCTCCCCAAGTAAATTGTCACACTGTTCTTAAACAGTTTTACTACTTTGTTAGGGCACCACGGCACTCCTGGCACCATAACCACTACAGTGAACAATAGTGGTTATGGTGATTGGAATATTGCTTTAAGTGAAACTACAAAGTGAAGGAGAGAAAGTAATAAGGGTAAAAAAACAACTGGGTGCTGGGTAAAGATGTTTTCATACTCCTGAACCAGTGGTGTACTAACGGGAGTGGTCCTCACCAAGTGACAGGTGGCAAGGGCTGCAGAGATCACCCCTTCTCACCTCTGGTGCAGTGTTGTGGGTGGTTGCAAAGCAGGTGTCAAGGGGGCTGCTGGGAGTTCAGTGCACTGATTTTCCAGATCCCTGTACTGATGCTGGAGCCGGGAAATGTCTCCTCAGACCTGGCATCAATACAGCACTGCAGGGCACTGGGCAGTCAGTGTAGAGACTGATCCCTGCATCTCCCCACTGGACTCGTTGGGATGAAGTTCCACTACAGGATTCCCTGGAGGCTGGATGGACATCACTTTTATAAAAAAATAAATAATAATAATTTATTGTGTGTATGCATGTGTGTGCTTGTATTTGAATGTGTATGTGTATTTGAGTCTGTGTATGTGTGAGTATGAGTTTGTCTATGTACATTAACTTTTTGTGTATATGAGTCTGTGTGTATGTGTCCCTTTGTGTTTGTGGTATGTATCTCTTTGTGTGTGTCTGTGTATTTATGTCCATAAATGTGTATGTGTATATGAATGTTGGTATGTGCGTGTCATTTTCCACAAGGGAGTTGGACGTGTTGCACATTGTTACACAATACACACATTGGTTTTTTGTTTTGTTTGTTTTTTATAGTTGGTGGGGGTGCCAAAATACAGTTAAGCATCAAGTGCCATGTAACCTAGGTATGCCTGGCAAAACAGTATTCTATACACAAAATTGCTGCTTTATCCCACATTTATGTTCTAGCAATACATCCCATGCTTCAAAAATGTAACACCTTTTTTTTTAAACATAAAGAACGTATTAGTAAAGAGATTAACTGTATTGTATTTCAATGTTTTATGTGTTGTATTATGTACATAGCTATATTTGATCTAATAAAGAAAAATCTTAAAGGAACAGACCCATTTTAAAGGAAGAAGTATATCTGTCTGTGAATAATTACATTCCATAATGGCATCATATAATGCACACAACACCTTGAGTCAATAAAACAAAATTTTGATTAGTTTTTTTTTTTTCTTTTTTTTTTTTTCTAGAACTCTAAAATTTTAACATTTTTGAGAATAGATTGGTGTGGGCACTTCTGGGGCACTAACGAGTTTTGGCAGGCTCTCATGAGCCCGAGGGACAAAAGAGACCAGCCCTTTTCCTGCGGGCGGGCTTTTCTGTGCCTGGGAGACAAAGGGACAGCCCCTAGACCTGTGCCTAGACTCCCAGGCACAGAGGCTCTTGGGAAAAAGACCCCTAGCGGTTGGTTTGGGGAATCCCAGAGATTAGTGGCGGGCTTTTGGGACAAAGGGAACGGAGTCCCTTCCCACGCTGGGACCTCGGGGAGGGGAAGGATTGTGGGATGTGTCTTCATATGTTTGTGTGTTCCACCCCTTGCACGGGGTATGCATAAAAGCCGTGTATGGCAAATAAGATTGTGTTGTACCTCCAGAACTATGTCTTGTTGAGTTACTGGGGGGAAATGGGTCTCGTTGCAGTGTAAGTGGTTCCTGACCTGCCGAAAGAAGGGAATTAGCGGTGGTGACCGGTCGGGTTACCCAGAGGCCGCTACAATGATAAATCAAGTGAACAACATGATTGAGAGGCATTTGCCTTGGTTATGTAGCTAAAACAGGACAATAATAATAACACATTTATAATCATATTCTATGCTTTTGTAGAAGTTGTTTTAACCATCTTCTACCAGATGGTGGCAGCACATGATCTACAAACTTCATAAACACCATGTTTATATAGCACATTTACATTACAGAGAATTACCATTCTTAGTGTCAGATCATTTCTGAGGAAAACCAGTTATACCCTTGTGTACATTTGCATTGAGTTAAAGTCATAGGTGTTAACAAGGAGTGTATCCAATCACACCCAATGCTGGCCCATTTTGCCCCTACTGCACTTTGCATCAATTTTGGCTGCCTATTAGCTGGCTGAAGATAACCATACATGTTAAGTAGTTTTTTTATTCTCTACAGACTTGATTAACACTGAGTATAAAAGTGTATTTTGGGGTGGGGAGGGCTTGACCACTATGCTGAGAGGATGCAGCAGCCTTGAGCTCCAGATCAAACTTGCTATTTACGAGCTTTAGGGAATAATAAAACCCTGCCAACTGACAACCCGCAACTACCACAAGTGTTTGCTACATCTTGGGCGACGGTGGTGCAGACTTGGAGTCGAAATCTTCATGTTGGTGGTGAAGCTGTGTCGCTTGACTGGTTGATGCCAAGTGCATTTACTCGGTGGGAAAAGTGGCCGATCTCCCCAACCGGGACTGCATGAGCTCTCCTGTCATCACCTGAGCCCCATGCCACCCCCCTGTCCCCTGGGCCGTTGGGTGGGGGTTATCTCGGTCCCCACCAAGCAAAGCAGACTCACCTTTCTCTTGTTCCTGAGTGACTCCAGTTACTACTCAAGTTCAACTATTTTCAGCTCCCATCCTGACGCTCACTTATTTCTTGTAACTTCTAATATAAAATGTGCAGTATCTTCACTTGTTAAAATGTCTATGCATAATTGTATGTTCAACTCTGCACGCCAAAATAAAGAATTAAAAAAAAAAGTGTATTGTGTTTTACACCCCATGGTCTCTTTGCTGGAATAATTCCAGGATGTGAACTCAAATATACAGACAATCTGTGTTTCAACAACACCAATGCTTGGATTCCAGTTACAGAGACACTGTAGGCCCTGTAGTTGCTTCATCCCATTTAGGGGTTATATTGTCTTGAGCCCCCAGGTTGGGTCCTATTGTTCAGTGATAAACCATTTGTAATGGTTTTATTCTAAATAAGAGTCCCCAGCAGCCCATCCTCTTTGTTCCGCTCAGCCTAATGAGAAAGCATAAGCCTGGTCCGCTGTGATTGACTGAGTGTGTCAGCAGACCACTTTCAACGGACACTCTAGTCATCAGAACAACTACAGCTTAATGTAGTTGTTCTAGTGAGTATATCCTGTCCCTTCAGGTATTGTGCTGTAAACACAGCCTTTTCAGACAGCCATGAGAGGTGCTTCCTGGGGCAGTGCTGCATAGTGTGCACCACTTACGTTCAGCGTCACCACTCTCTGCATGGAGACACTTTACCCATAGAATGTACTGATTCAATGCATCTCTATGAGAAGATGTTGATTGGCTAGGGTGGAGTTGTCCCCGCCTCGCCTCCTTGGCTTAAATCATTAGAATTGACAATCTCAGCCAACCCAATGCTTTCCTATGGGAGAAATTGTGATTGGCTGAGATCATCAATTCTGATGATCTTAGCTAAGGACGCAGATCGTGGGCAGAGCCAGCATCAGCGGAGTCGCGTGGCACTGGAAAAGAGGTGAGTTACATGTTTGTATTCCTGACCCTATAGTGTTCCTTTAAGCCTATCAGGCTGCCTGTTGTTGGTATGAATTGGTATGACTGAGGACGTGTATAATATCGGACTTTTGGTTTTGGGCTGTGTATTGCCAGTGATCCTGAATCAGTGTTAAAAATGCTTGACAATGGTTTAACATTGAATGAAAGAACAGCCAGGGAACTCCAGGCACTACAACCAATTCAATGAAATTAAATATTTATAAAGCCTATAGTGTAACTTTAATAAAACCAATCCAGTACTCCAATGAACCTTGCCATGTGAAGAGGTATTTCATTTTTACAAAAACTTTGCAAGTAAAATTTTTCCAAGTAAAACGTGGCTGATATTTAAAATAGTCAAATTTATATCAGTTTGCTCCAGGAATAAAGTAAAATGCCCCTAGTGTTTGTAATGTTTGGCTTTTACAGCAATAAAAAACCATCAAGGATGGCTGCACCCCGTAATGAAATGTGCTGTAAATTTTATTCTGCTGTTCATAAAGACTCTCTACGGGTTACTGTGGTCTATGAAATCATATCTCCTGGAGTTAGTTATGCTCCAATCGTATTGAATTTTAACCAAACAGTTTATTAATGTGTATTTAAAATTAAGGAATACATCAAGGTAGCAACTTGGAATAAAAACACTATTAATAACATGGGAGGGTTAAAGCAGC
The DNA here is from genome assembly GCF_036172605.1 of Pelobates fuscus. Lineage (NCBI taxonomy): Eukaryota > Metazoa > Chordata > Amphibia > Anura > Pelobatidae > Pelobates > Pelobates fuscus. The sequence continues at coordinate 131,781,493 of NC_086317.1, forward strand.
ACAGAGTGGAGAGGACATTATCTCCCACATAAAGAATAGAAGGATGAATCCTGCTGAAATGTTAGACAATCTACAAGGAAGTGATGGGATCAAGTTAGAATTATGAAGGAATCACATTCAGAAATATTTCACATACTTCTAATATAAAAAATAATTCTACACCAGAAACTGACTAGGAGCAAATAAAAAAAAAAATTGCATACAAGCATATCTATATTAAAGTATACAATCAATGCTTTCCTATGGTGGCTTCCACATTATATGATTTGGTCAGTGCTGGGGTAATGACTCTAGGGCAGTGATGGCGGACCAATGGCACGCGGGGTCCTAGGTCGTCGGGGGGAGGGGGGCGCTGGCTGTCTGCAGCAATGTAGAGTAGACACCTGCCTGCCCAAAACGGCAGGCGCCAATTCTGCTTCCATGTCGGTAGGACCCGGAAGCAGGGGGAGGGATCTAGGAAGCAGCTCTTCTGTCCTCCCGCGAGCAATCTGTGTGGAGCGTTGCTGCGCATTACCATGGCAACGCTCCACGCAGCATCGCACGGGAGGAGAGGAGAGCTGCTTCACAGACACATACTTACTACCACCGGACCACCAGGGATGACTGTGTCCCCCCCCCCCTCCTTCACCAAAGGTAAGAAGAAGGGAGGGGGATAAAGATTTAATATATCTTTTTTTTAAATGTATCTTAACCCCTAACCCCCCCCACACAGCACCCCTACCCCCCACACACAGTACCCCTACCCCCCACACACAGTACCCCTACCCCCACACACAGCACCCCTACCCCCCACACAGCACCCCTCCCCCACACAGAACTCCTACCCCCCCACACAGCACTCCTACCCACCCACACACAGCACCCCTCCCCCACCCTCCACACACACAGCGTCCCTCACACAAACATGCACCCCTCACACACACACAGCACCCCTCACACAGAGCACTCCACACACACTCCACACCCTTACATACAAACACATACACATGTGTATTCAGCAGACTGTGTGTATGTATTCAGCAGTCTGTGTGTATGTATTCATCAGTCTGTGTGTATGTATTCATCAGTCTCTGTGTGTGTGTGTGAGCTCAGCAGTCTGTCTCTATGTGTATTCAGCAGTGTGTGTATTCAGTGGACTGTGTGTGTGTATTTAGCAGTCGGTGTGTGTATGTATTAAGCAGTATGTGTGTATGTATTAAGCAGTTGGTGTGTGAATGTGTTCAGCAGTCTGTGTGTATGTATGGCATTTGTTGGAGATACTAATAAATATAAGGGTAATTTTATCTATTTATATAATTATTTAAAATTTGTATAATTTAACTCTCTGTTGTTGTGTTCTTTTAAAACAAAAGATGTTAATTAGTTCGGACAACTGTACGAGTTGTTTTTTCTAAACTTAAACCTCAGTATTCAGGTTTAATTGCCGTGTTGGACTTTGAGGAAAAAAAAGTTGGCATGTATTGCAGTTTGGGCACTCGGGTGCAAAAAGGTTCACCATCACTGCTCTAGGGGCTTTCAACATGGCAGCCACTCAAGTCTAGTGCATGCATTTTTGACTACTCAGGTGAAGATGCATTTTGCTCCCCCAACCAGCAAAATGCATCTTCCCCTGTGTATCTCTTAACCCCCCTTTTGAGTGTCTTACTACCTTGTGGGTTTCTTATCCCATCTTTTGAATGCATTACCCATTTTTCTGTATCTTACCTTCCTTTTGTGTCTAACATCCCCAGCAACTCTATGTGTGTCATTTTCCTCTTCCCCAGCTCCTTTGTGTGTGTTATTGGCTCCTTCTCAGCCCCTCTCTGGGTTATTGTCCCCTTCCCCAGCCCCTCTCTGTGCCATTGTCCCATTTTACAGCCTCTCTGTGTCATTGTCCCCTTCCCCAGCCTCTCTGTGTCATTGTCCCCTTTACCAGCCCCTCTCTGTGTTATTGTCCCTTCCCCAGCCTCCCTCTGTGTCATTGTCCCCTTCCCCAGCTCCTCCGTGTCATTGTCCCCTTCCCCAACCTCTCTGTGTCATTGTCCCCTTCCTCAGCCCCTCTCTGTGTTATTGTCCCCTTCCCCAGCCCCTCTCAGTGTCATTGTCCCCTTCCCCATCTTCATCTGCTGCAGTCAACTGAATTTGCTTGAAGGGCACTGATGTCAGAGAGGACAGGTTGAGGGGAGGACATCATTGGCATGAGGGGAGGGGTTTTGATTGATGGTCTGTTGCCATTGACTGTCTGTCTTGTTCTGAGCTGGGTAATGATGCAACAATAACACTGTTGTAGGTGGAATTACACCTCCTCATAGTGAAACTCTGACTGTACAAGCTCCAAGTACCCTGACCTGAAATCACTGAAGTGGCCACGGTGCTTGGAGTAACCCATTAAGGCTAAAAAAGGTACATCTCTAACTGAATTTGAGAATCTCTTAATTTAGGAAACTTGAATTTAAATTCACTGCAATTCAGAGTTTAGCAAATAACCCACACTTAATGTGCAATATAGAACAGGTTTTTTTTGGTTTGTTCTTTGCATTTATATTTTGTTTTAAAATGCCACACATCAATAAAATAATCTTACAGTGCACCTCATGAGATCTCTGGATCCACCCCCTCCAGTTAAAGGGAATTCATAGTGTTAGGAACACAAAGTTGTATTCCTAACACTATAGTTCCCTCTGATTCCCCCCTCCTTTGCACCACCCCCTCCCCGGGACATAAAAGGTTAAAAACCCTTTATAAACGTACCCGTTTTCCCAAAGTTCCTCGGCGCTGGGTCATGGTCCGCCTCCTCCGATGTCATCCGAATGAGAGACTAATGCACATGCACACCATGCACATCAGGCCTTCCCCATAGGAAAGCATTGTCTCAACGCTTTCCTATGGGGCTTTCTCTGTTGCTGGATGTCCTCATACAGGGTGCATGTATGGAGTGCCCTTTTAAAAGCCATAAAACATGATTATTATTTAAACAGATAAAGAAAAAAACAGAATCCTCAATACAAACTTGATAGCAGATGCTACTTATTTTGTTATTTTTAATTTATATTTTTACTTAGACTTCCAGACAAGACATATGCATACAACATGTAAGTACACCTAATTACACAGATATTTAAATACACTACTTTAATTTAATAACTATTGGTCAAGACAATCTTCATATTTGTACTGATAGGTACTGTTAGATGAAAAACTAATATCCTATCAAATTATCTGTCTGAGTGATCCAGTAGTCTCTGTTACATCACTGCCCTGACCTTACTATCATTTTATACTCTTTGAAGGTTTGGAGGTTATATTGTCTATACAACCTGGAACCGAGGATACACCTTAGACAAGAAGATGGAAACGGTACTGCATGCAGAAGGACGTGCCATCAATCATTTATAAATCTAGTGGAGAACCTGGCAAGGAAAAAAGGAAAAAGTAGATTGCGATATAAATGTAAGAGGGCAGATGACAAATGTTAGGCAGAGAACAACCGAGATTAATTAAATGCATATAGGCAGGTGTCACGGAGATCTTTAAGTCATATCATGTCATGACTGGCTAATTTACGCAATACATTTATTTTCGACTTAGATAAATATTATAGTTTTTTTTAAATTAAGAAAAAGGTTGTTAAATTCTTAGTCATGGCAGTAGCCACGAAAATTAGACAGCAGGACCAGTGCTTCATAGCAGCCAATTTACTCAAGGTCAATGATACGACATTGAATCACTTTATAAATAGCATGTGGTGGGGCAGGCAAAATGAGATGTCATGCTCCCATCTGTCATATTTACTACCTAAAGGCCAAAAGTGTGACAATGACCAAAGTCATAATTATTTTGTTCGTCCTCTAACATTTAAACTCCGACAGAAAACCACACACACAAAATAAATCGCTCCCTTTCCGTTTGATGACCTAAATATCCTGTAAAATAAAAAACACGCAGCATGTGGTATTTTGCTAAATTGCAAGTACGGATAAATTTGGCTATTCTGAAATATAAAAGAAAACGACCGGTTATAAATATTATTATTATTATCATTATCTTTTTTTTAGAAATGGTTGCTATTTCTATTCCATTTTCACTGTACACAATTTTACATACTGTGTGTGCAGCTGGCAATCACAGATTATCATTTCTATTTGGGAAAAATAAAATACAAGCTTTTCTGCCAACTAACGCAAAGCCATCATAATCTAGTGATGTTAGAATCCTGTCCATACTTTCAAGCTAAAAATATATGGTAGCATTTTAAAGAGCCAGTAATTTTTGCTTTATAGGGCCCTAGTCAAATATATAAGCCATTCAATTAAAAACATTTTTTTTCTTCAAATTTACGTGTTATTTCCTAAATCCAGTGAAAATGATGGATTTCCAATATCATTGACAATTGTCATACATACTAAAGCCAGTTCTGGTCTCAATTCAGTCAACATGAGCAAATCTGTAGCAATCACTGGGGTGCATTCAGTATCTTGATTTTGCATCGGAACGAGTGGCAATAAGGGGAGGGGTATGTGGTTAGGCCGTGTCTCCCTTTTGTGCGAGTCCATTCCCGTAGGGTTGCGTTCGTGTAGGGGGATTGTTTCACGTCCCCGAATGGGGCTCCGGGCGGCAGCCATGGCAATATCGCGACCGGGGTGCCCGCCGCATGTTCCTCCGCCTGTTTCCACAGTTTGTGTGTTCCTGATTTGGTCCATTCTATGATCCGCAAGAAGTGGCATGCCCTATAGTAGAGGGTGAAGTCTGGCAATGCCAGCCCCCCCTGTCTTTTGGCTGGGTTAATAGAGCGTGACGAAGCCTGGGTTTTTTCCCGTTCCATACATATTGGATCAGGGCTGTGCGCAGTGAGGTGAAATATGAGCGGGGGATCAGAATGGGGATAATTTGGAAGAGGTAGAGAAGACACGGCAGGAGGTTCATTTTTACCACCTGTATCCTTCCCAACCAAGAGATGTGGGGGTATGCCCATTCCTGCATCTCCATGCGCATTTTGGTCTGCATGGTCACAAAGTTTTCCTTGAATAGGTCCCCTATCTTGTTTGTCAGCCAGATTCCTAGGTATTTGATTTTATGTGTTGCCCATTGGAACGTGTAGTGGTGGCGTAGGAGTTCTGCCCTACGTTCTGGGATACTGACGTTTAGTATGAATGATTTGGCTAGATTTATTTTTAGGTTAGAGAGTTGCCCGTATTCCTGGAATGTTTTTAATATGTTTGGGAGGGATATTTCTGGATTGGTCACGTAAAACAGTAAGTCGTCGGCATATGCCGCGACTTTATGGTGCGTCTTCCCTTCTAGCATTCCCTTGATATCTGGGTTGTTTCTAATGGCCACCATCAGCGGCTCCAGGGCCAGGACAAAAAGGATCGGGGACAAGGGGCATCCCTGGCGTGTGCCGTTTTGTATGTCGAATGGTTCCGATAGGGCGCCGTTTATGACTACCTGTGCCGAGGGTTGTGTGTATAATGCTTCTATCCACCCCCTAATTCCCGGACCTAGCCCCATGTGCGCAAGTGTGTGGAACAGGTACTTCCATCCCACCCTGTCGAAGGCCTTCTCCGCGTCTGTGGATAGCAGGAGAAGGCCTCCCGGGGTGTGTTTTCCGCCGTGCATCAGTGTGAGGGTGCGCATGGTGTTTTCACATGCTTCTCGCCCCGTTACGAATCCCACCTGGTCTGGGTGTACCAGGGAGGGTACGTGCGTCTGTAGTCTGGTTGCTAGTATTTTAGTCAGTAGTTTGAGGTCACTGTTTATTAACGAGATAGGGCGGTAACTCCCGCAGTATTGTCAGGATCGGGACAGGGATCCAACACGCAGAATACAAACAGGAGATAGGTACGTATACCGGACCTTAGAATGGCCGGACTAACGTAAGGAGAAAGCAAAGAATGGTCAGAGACAAGCCGAGGTCGAGGGAACGAGAGAACAGGTAAGCGAGAGACGAGCCGAGGTCAAAGGACACGAGAGATAAGCAGGAACGAAAGTACAAGCCGAGTCAGAACCAAAGAGACAATAGTAATAAGAGCACTGAGTGACCAGACAAGCTAGAACCACGACAGGGCAATGAACCATTACACACATCCCTCTTTTATACCTTGGTTCTTTAATTGATGACTCCGCCCTTGCCGAGCCCTGATTCGTTGTTCGGAACTAGATTGACAGGTCGGGATGTGATTGCCGTCAAGACGTCGGCTCCTGAGCGCCGCGTCATAAAAGGAAGCGGGGCTATCGCGGCCGGCGTGTGAACGGCTATGAGAGCTGTGAGGATTGGGTGAATCAGCCCCCCTGAGAGGACGGCCGTTTGAAAGTCTAACCTCCTCCGAGGTAGAGACTTCAGGTACCCTGACAGTACCCCCCCCCTCTCAGAAACGCCCACCGGGCGGAAGGAACCGGGGCGAGACGGAAAACGAGCATGAAATGCCCTGAGGAGACGAGGAGCATGCACATCTTCTCGGACCACCCAAGACCTTTCCTCAGGACCATAACCTTTCCAGTCAACAAGATATTGCACCCTCCCCCGAGAAACTCGAGAATCGAGAATGGACTTGACCTCATACTCCTCCTGACCCTCAACCTTGGACAGAACGAGGGGAGGACACAGCGGAGAAAAATCTGTTACAAACCAAAGGTTTCAATAAGGAAACATGAAAGGAGTTCGGGATGCGCAGGGCAGGCGGAAGAGCCAGACGATACGCAACCGGGTTTATACGAGACAGAACCCTGTAAGGACCTATGTAACGAGGAGCAAATTTCATGGAAGGAACCTTCAAGTGGATGTTTCTGGTACTCAGCCATACCCTATCACCCGGGGAAAACACCAGAGCCACCCGTCTGCGTTTATCAACGTGTCGTTTGGACACCGTGGAATTATGAAGAAGAATTCGTCGAGTCTGATCCCACAACTTCCTCAGATTGGCAACATGAACATCAACCGACGGTATCCCTTGGGACGGGGAAACCGACAGAAGAACGGAAGGATGGAAGCCATAATTCATGAAAAAGGGGCTAGAACGAGTAGAATCGCAAACAAGATTGTTGTGTGCAAACTCCGCCCAAGGAATCAGACCGACCCAATCGTCCTGGTGTTCAGAAACAAAACAACGCAAAAATTGTTCAACCTTTTGGTTGGTGCGTTCGGCAGCTCCGTTGGACTGGGGATGATAGGCAGAAGAAAAATTCAATTTGATGCCAAATTGAGAACAGAAGGACCTCCAAAACTGGGAAACAAATTGGGACCCTCTATCAGAAACAATTTCAGAAGGAATACCATGTAAACGAAAAATCTCCCTCGCGAAAATCTCAGCCAATTCGGGAGAAGAGGGCAATTTAGGCAGGGGTACAAAATGAGCCATTTTAGTAAACCTGTCAATCACTGTGAGGATAACAGTATGTTTCTTAGAAACAGGCAAATCGACAATGAAGTCCATAGCCAAACAAGACCATGGTTTTGTAACCGCTTGCGGTTCCCTTATTTACCTCTATAATGTCTTAAAGCATAGAACTTAGCAGGGCTAACCATACAGATATCTTAGCCATAATGTTATATAGTTAGTAAGAGATCCTCTATTTAACATATGTAAGTAATTGAGAATACAATATAAAATAAGGATTGTCTTGGAAGCAATAGTTTTGTCTTTTAGATATTTATTATATAAAAATATAAATATAGACATATAACATCCATTATAGCAGAGTTTATAAGATGAAATTAAATGCTTGCAAATATCATTAATAGGTTAACATACCCTTCTGAACATGTCATCATGTCAGCCTCTCAGTCATTTTAAGATGGAGCAGCGTCTGTCTCCAAGTCTCTCCTCTGTGTCTTAACATTTGAAAGTACACCTATTTATCTCCATTTTACGGTCACTGTAGTTCATATATGAAAAGTTACCTTGTCTACTTTAAATCAATTTAGGACCTCCCTTAATTTGGCAAAGATACAAGGCCATAACTAAAGGGTGTATACGTCATGGAAATTTTCCTGACTTAGTTCAAGATGGCATCTTAAAGTCTGAATAGCTTATCTGTTGTTTATACTAAGACGTAAGTGCACAGTCGTGGTAGATTCCCGGATTTGGGGAAGTTCCATTAACTTGGGGTTACCACAGTATATTGTGTACTGAAAGAGTCGTAGTATAGCCTTGAAACTTGTTTATGCGTTATTGTTATTGTAATTCGTCTGGGACAAAATGGTGCAAACATATTATGCACTGAGGTTATTGCTTAAAGAAACATCTATGAAAAACAATATGTTCCATTTCTAACACCTTGTCAGTTTGCAATATCTCTTAAAGACAAGGTACACAGTTTAAGAAATACAACATTTCATTCTAAAACTTGTAATATTTGCATTTGCCCATAACACCCTCTCCATTAAACTGTGGGCATTGTAGAGCATTTCTTCCTTAAATTAGTGAACCAAAGTTCTCCAACAGTCTTTAGGTTTTTTTTGTGCTCCCAGCATCTTTGATCATTGTTGTAACAGTAAAACATTCGTAGTGTGATCTTTTCCTGTAAAGGTGGTTGATTAAAATGAGCAAAGCTTTTGTCTAGGAAAGAATTGAAAAGAACACCAAGTTCCAGAGTAAGATATTCTTGGATGTATCCGGATACGAATTGTAATCCAAAGTTAAAAGTAGTAATTGTATTTGTAATCCAAAGTCTTTAAAGGCCTGTAGAAGTTTACATTCCTTAGATACATTGCTGGAGGTTGTATTTGTAGAATACCCGGGTATTTGTTGTAGAGTATAGATTGTAGAGTCCAGCTTTCCAAATATTTGGCTAGAATTGGTTGCAGATATTGAATCAGCATCATCTGTTATCACCGTGGTGATGGTGTTGGTATTTGTCTTTGTCTTTTGTCTTGTTTGCTTTTTGTTTTTTGTTTTTCCGTGAAACATTTTTACACCGTTTTATGATGTGTATATATTGGATAATCTCCGATATTCTTTTATGGAATAAATTAATTTACAGCATTTCCAAGACATTGTCGTAAGTGACATGGTTCCCATTATAGTAAATGTTATGTTGATACAGCAATCGAAGTGGATTCTCAAGAACGCCTCTTTTTGCTGTATTGGAATCTTTGTAACATCTCAGTGATAGACATCTCAATGACATCAGGTGCTGTTGTGCTAAAAATGTTAACAGGTAAAATCTGTGGAAAAATCTTTACATTTGTTATACTTTGTATAATAATGATAGATGAAATAGTAACATAGTTAATCTTTCTAGTGTTTTGTTTTAGAGATAAAACCATTGTATATGATTTAGAGATAAGGATAATATGAAACAGTATTTACCGCCTTTGTTCACAATGGTATGTAAAATTACATTCTCTTTAAATGATAAAAAAACATTTCATTCTAAAACTTGTAATATTTGCATTTGCCCATAACAGTTTTTCTCGGGAATTTCTAGGGGGTGCAAAAGCCCACATGGAAGCGTATGAGGTTGTTTAGTCCTCATACAGACATCACATGCCCCGACGAAGTCCTTTACATCCTTACGTAACGAAGGCCACCAGAAATCTTTAGAAATCAGAGAACACGACTTGCGTATGCCAGGGTGTCCGGCAAATTTACTGTTATGAAAACACTGCATAAGTTCCAGTTGGAGTTCAGGAGGAACGAAGTACCGATCCCCAGGAACAAGTCTGGGAGCCAGATGCTGTAATTTTTTGATCTCAGCAAGCAACGGGGAGTGAATCTTGATGCTTGTGTTGGCAATAATATTACACTTGGGAACTATAGAAGAAAAAAACCATATCAGACATAGTAGAAGGTTCATGTTGGCGGGACAATGCATCAGCCTTAGAGTTCTTAGAACCAGGTCTATAAGTGAGCACGTAGTTGAAATGAGTAAGGAACAAAGACCAACGAGCCTGCCTGGCGGACAAGCATTTGGCTTCCCCTATATATGACAAATTCTTGTGATCCGTCAAAATAGTTACCGGGTGTAAAGTCCCTTCCAACAAATGTCTCCACTCCTTTAAAGCCATAATGACCGCTAATAGTTCCCTGTCACCAATATCATATCTGCTTTCAGGCCCAGACAATTTCTTGGAAAAAAAACCACATGGGTGCAGCGGTTTATTCAAACCTAGCCTTTGGGACAAGATAGCGCCTACACCTGTCTCTGAGGCGTCTACCTTGAGTAAAAAAGGCAAAGAGGTGTCAGGATGAACTAATATCGGTGCTGAGGCAAACTGTTCCTTGAGAGTACTGAAAGCAACAAGCGCCTCAGGAGACCAGGTCTTGGTATCAGCACCCTGTCTAGTCATGTTGGTAATAGGAGCAATAATAGACGAGTACCCCTTAATGAAGCGCCTATAATAATTGGAGAATCCGATAAACCTCTGAATGGCCTTGAGTCCCTTGGGCAATGGCCAATCTAAGATTGATTGGAGTTTAACCGGGTCCATCCTAAACCCGTCTCCAGAAATAACGTAATCAAGAAAGTTTATCTGAGATTGGTCAAAGCTACACTTCTCCAATTTGCAGTACAAACCATGTTGTAGAAGCTTACGCAATACCCTTCTGACTTGTTTGTGGTGAGTCTCAGGCTCTCTAGAGTGTATTAGTGTATCATCCAAATAAACTATAACACATTCATGTTGAAATTCCCTAAGAACCTCATTAATTAGGTCCTGGAATACAGCAGGAGCATTGCAAAGCCCGAAGGGCATTACCGTATACTCATAGTGGCCACACCGGGTATTGAAAGCCGTTTTCCATTCATCACCCTGCTGAATTCTCACCAAGTTATAAGCTCCCCTCAGATCTAACTTGGTAAAAATCTTGGAGCCTTTCAGGCGATCAAATAGCTCAGTAATCAAGGGAATAGGATAAGCATTTCTGATCGTTATCTTATTCAAGCCCCGATAATCAATGCAAGGCCGTAGAGTGCCGTCTTTCTTATCTACAAAAAAGAAACCGGCCCCGGCTGGAGAAGAGGATCTCCTAATAAATCCCTTGTCTAGGTTCTCCTGTATGTATTCCTCTAAGACTAAGTTCTCCTTAGTGGATAGAGGATATACAGTACCCCTCGGAGGCATAGTACCAGGCAGGAGTCTAATCTTACAGTCAAAGGACCTGTGTGGGGGTAAAGTATCAGCCCTCTTTTTATCAAAGACTGCCTTTAAATCCAGGTACTGAGATGGTATCCGTACATCTGTGGGCTGGTTAGAGTTACTAGGTGTGTCAACTACGCAAACCGGTGAGATTTTCTGTAAACAACCTTTCTGGCAACCCTGACCCCAGGAGACTATCTCACCTTGTTCCCAATCAATAATAGGGTTATGCTTCTTAAGCCAGGGGTACCCCAAGACTATTGGAACTGAAGGAGATGAGATAAGCATGAGAGATATACCCTCCTCGTGTAAAATACCAATGGTCAACTTAACTGGTATAGTCTCACGAGAAATAACAGGATCTGATAATGGTCTACCATCTATGGCCTCAACGGCCAAGGGTGTATCCCTTAGCTGAAATGGGATAGAGTGGTTCGTGACAAAGGCTTGGTCAATAAAGCTTTCAGCTGCTCCGGAATCTATTAATGCCATAGCATTAAGTACTCCCTTTTCCCAAGTTAAAGAAACAGGTAACAGAAGCCTATGATCCTTGTAATCATATGTAGAGGACAAAATAGAAACACCCAAGGCCTGTCCTCTTGAGAAACTTAGGTGCGAGCGTTTCCCGGACGGTTAGGGCAATTTAGGCATAGGTGACCTCCTTCTCCACAATACATACACAGACCCTCCCTTCTCCTGTATTGTCTTTCACTTTCTGAGAGACGAGTGTTACCAATTTGCATAGGTTCTGGGAGAGCTAGAGTTGTAGATTCAGAATTCTGAAATGCGGGGGCTAGTCTTAAGGAAGGTCTATGACTTCTATCTCGAGTGTTCTGCCTCTGTCTCATGCGTTCATCTATTCGAGAAATAAATGAAATTAATTCTTCCAAATTTTCAGGAAGATCTCTTGTGGCAACCTCGTCTAAGATCTCATCTGATAATCCGTTCAGAAATACGTCCATATAGGCTTGTTCATTCCACTTGACCTCTGCCGCCAAGGATCTGAACTCTAACGCATAATCCACAAGGGTTAGGCTATGCTGTCTAAGACGTAATAGTAGTCTAGCTGCACTGGCCTTTCTTCCTGGAGGATCAAAAGTCCTCCTAAAAGCAGTGACAAATGCATTGTAATTATAGACTACTGGATTATCATTTTCCCACAGAGGGTTAGCCCATCTAAGAGCTTTGTCAATGAGTAGCGAGATTATGAATCCAACCTTCGCCCTGTCTGTAGGGTAGGCGCGGGGTTGTAATTCAAAATGAATCCCTATCTGGTTTAGGAAACCTCGACAGGTATCCGGAGAACCGCCATACCGTAAAGGGGAAGTAACACGGGAAGAGGCTCCCACTGTGGCTACCTCTAGGCCTGTATTAACAAGAGGGATGGGTGGTGTACGCATCTCCTCTGCTTGATTACTAGGATGGGATAGCAATGCTTGCAGCGCTAGAGCCATCTGGTCCATTCTATGGTCCATGGCTTCAAATCTCGAGTCAGGAGAAACAATCTGAGCGTTTGTACCTGCAGGATCCATGGCCCTGTCGTAATGTCAGGATCGGGACAGGGATCCAACACGCAGAATACAAACAGGAGATAGGTACGTATACCGGACCTTAGAATGGCCGGACTAGCGTAAGGAGAAAGCAAAGAATGGTCAGAGACAAGCCGAGGTCGAGGGAACAAGAGAACAGGTAAGCGAGAGACGAGCCGAGGTCAAAGGACACGAGAGATAAGCAGGAACGAAAGTACAAGCCGAGTCAGAACCAAAGAGACAATAGTAATAAGAGCACTGAGTGACCAGACAAGCTAGAACCATGACAGGGCAATGAACCATTACACACATCCCTCTTTTATACCTTGGTTCTTTAATTGATGACTCCGCCCTTGCCGAGCCCTGATTCGTTGTTCGGAACTAGATTGACAGGTCGGGATGTGATTGCCGTCAAGACGTCGGCTCCTGAGCGCCGCGTCATAAAAGGAAGCGGGGCTATCGCGGCCGGCGTGTGAACGGCTATGAGAGCTGTGAGGATTGGGTGAATCAGCCCCCCTGAGAGGACGGCCGTTTGAAAGTCTAACCTCCTCCGAGGTAGAGACTTCAGGTACCCTGACAAGTATTCCCTGTCCTTTCCGTCTTTAGGGAGTATTGTGATGTGGGCTGTCAGGGACTGTTTGGGGAGGTGGTGGCCCTCTTTAATGGCGTTAAACGTGGTTATGAGTGGAGTATATAAAATGTCAGCATATGTCTTGTAGTAGCATAACGGCAGGCCATCCGGGCCCGGGCTTCTGCCCGTTTTCGTCTGTTTTACTGCTAGGGCCAGTTCCTCTAGTGTTATTTCCGCGTCCAGGAGCTCTGCCGTATCCCTATCTAATGTGGGTGTTGAGTGCAGGGTCAGATACTCTTTTATGGAGTCAGCCAAGTGTTTGTCTGCGTGGGGTGTGTGCGGTCTAGGAAGTGCATATAAATTGGCATAATATGCTCTGATTGCTTCCTGTATTTTTTGGGGGAGCTTATGTAGCGTGTTCTTATTATCCCTGATGCGGTCTATGTACGTCTGTTGCCGGCGTTTAGCGAGCATTCATGCCAGTAGCCTGCTGCTTTTGTTTCCGTGCAAAGCAAAGAAGGCTTTGTGTCGCAGCGCGTCCCTATGGTATCGCATCTGGAGTAACTTAGTCAGATCCCTGCGTAGGGAGAGCAATTGGCTTTGTAAGTCAGGTGTCTGTTTGGTTTTGTTTAGGTTGTCTATCTCCTGAATTTTAGTCAGTATATGTGCCATGGCTGCCTCCCTCTGTTTTTTCAGTTTGGCGCTTTTTTGTAAGAAGTGACCCCTAATTACGCTCTTGTTTGCCTCCCACATGATTGTTGGGGATGTTTGGGATGGCGTATTCATATCGAAATATTCTCTGAGGGCTGTTCCGATGTCTGTTTGTACCTCCGGCACTGAGAGTAGGTGTTCATTAAGTCGCCATTTGGTCACCTTGGGTCTATATAGCGGAGTTATCGTGAGCGTCACCGGGCGTGGTCAGACCATGTGGCCGTGCCGTGTTCCACTTGTAATGCGAGAGGGAGGAAGTAGTGTGATAGGAAGAAATAGTCAATTCTTGTGTAAGAGTTATGGGGGTGGGAGAAGAATGTATAGTCCCGTTCGTCTGGGTGGTGTGCTCTCCAGCTATCCACCAGTTTGTGTTTGGATAAGAGGTTTTTGATTGTGTTCAGGTGTTGTGTTGGGATATGGGTGGTACCCGTGGATGTGTCCCATTTCGGGTCCAGGGCTATGTTAAAGTCCCCTCCTACTATCAGTATTCCTTCAGCGAACCCCCGGATTTTACGGAGAATTCCCGCGAGGAACCTGTGATGTCTCTGGTTAGGGGCGTATATGTTGGCAAAGGTGTACATCTGCCCTGCTATCGTTCCCTTCAACAGTACATATCTACCCTCTCGGTCTGTCTGTAGGCCCTGTTCTTGGAAGGGTGTTCCTCTGTGTATTACTATCGCCGTTCCCCGGGCCTTACCCCCGTGATAATCACTGTAATAGCCTGTGGGGTAGTGGTGGTTGTGTAGCTTCGGTCTGACTCCCTCTTTAAAGTGTGTCTCTTGGATGTATATAACTGACGCCCTTGCGGCGTGGAAGTCTTTTAAGGCAGCCGACCTCTTTTCGGTTTGTTCAGTCCCCTTGCGTTTATGGTGACCAGTGTGAGGTTGGCAGGTGTCAAAGTCATTTTGAGCAGATGGTAGGTGTATTTTAACAGTGAGACAGAATAACAAAAAAAAATCCAGAAAAACACATGTCAAAAAAGTTATAAATTGATTTGCATGTCAATGTGTGAAATAAGTATTTGATACCCTATCAGCAAGATTTCTGGCTCCCAGGTGTCTTTTACACAGGTAACGAGCTGAGATTAGGAGCACTTTTAAAGGCAGTGCTCCTAATCTCAGCTCGTTACCTGTATATAAAAAAAAAGACACATGTCCACAGTAGCAATCAATCAATAAGATTGCAAAATCTCCACCATGGCCAAAACCAAAGAGCTGTCCAAGGATGTCAGGGACAAGATTGTAGACCTACACAAGGCTGGAATGGGCTATAAGACCATTGCAAATCAGCTTGGTGAGAAGGTGACAACAGTTGGTGCGATTATTCACAAATGGAAGAAACATAAAATAGCTGTCAGTCTCCTTCGGTCTGGTGCTCAATGCAAGATCTCACCTTGTAGAGTTTCAATGATCATGAGGAATCACCCCAGAACTACACGGGAGGATCTTGTTAATGATCTCAAGGCAGCTGGGACCATAGCCACCAAGAAAACAATTGGTAACACACTACGCCATGAAGGACTGAAATACCTCCTGAGATGTGTGCAAACTACAAGAAACGTCTGACCTCTGTGATTGTCAACAAGGGTTTTCCCACCAAGTACTAAGTCGAAGGAGTTCAAATACTTATTTCACTTATTGACATTAAAATCAATTTATAAAACTTTGACATGCGTTTTTCTGGATTTGTTTTTTGTTATTTTGTTTCTCACTGTTAAAATACAACTACCATTTAATTTATAGACTGATCATTTGTCAGTGGGCAAACGTTTAAAATCAGCAGGGGATCAAATACTTTTTTCCCTCATTGTAGATGGACAGAAGAAAGAAAAATACAAGCCATTTTGTCTGTAATGCTTGTGTCCTCAAATGTAGTGCAAGAAGTTGCCTGCATTTGCTTACAACAACTCCTTTAATGCTTAGTAAGATTTAGCCTGAGGCTGGTGGGAGTTAAAATATATGTCTGATGTACTGAAATAGTGAGACAAGTGCTAAACACCTAATGTGCAATATAACTCCACTCAACCTCATCCAGTGGCTGAATGAGTCTCATAATAATTTTAGTCACAACTATTGTTTTCTAAAAAGTCATAATTTTCATAAACACATAAAGATCAATACTTAAAAAAAGCATTTCAACTAATACAGTTCTAAAGTTTGATTATTTATTTTTTTATTGGGATCCACAAATCTAAATACAACACCTATCTCTATGATAATCATTTGATTGGACAATTTGAATGAAAGTTGGGAGTGGTGCTTTAGATGTCCCCAGTACGTAGATATATGGAATAACAGAAATTTGGACAGGAGATTAAAAGATAGTGTAGTATGGTAAATAAAGGGCAAATAATCAAGATGTGCATATACACTTTCAGTTGCTAGTACATAATTCTAAAATATGTGCTTTAGCAATATAAACCCTGCTTATTGATACTGGTGCACTTCTTGCTTTATATAGGATCCGCGAAAGGATATAGAACAAAACAAAGAGAGACTATATGGCGTAGTTTTGTTATGGAGAATGATGCAAGTTTCTGTATTTATAGATATACACTCACATGTAAAAGAGACCCAGAATTTCTCCTTTTAGTTATTATAATCATCATCATTATTATTGGCATATATATAGCGCCAATAGATTCCATAGCGCTTTACAATATTATAAAAGGAGGAGATTTAACAATTACAAAACACTAACAGGAACGATAGATTGAAGAGGACCCTTCTCAAACAAGCTTACAGTCTATAGGAGGTGGGATCAAAAAGGATGGGAGTGAAGCAGAGCTGGAGGAGAGAGTAGAGTGTCGCCCTTTAGGAGGGAGCAAGGGACAGGTATGTGAGGTAGAGGTCACTCTGGGATGCCATAAACTTTCCATAGGAAGAGAGCTGCCCGTGAGAAGTCCTGCAAATATGAGTTGGCTGCAGCGGACAGGAGAAGGTCATGGGCAGAGCTTAGAGACCGAGAAGGTGCAAACCTATGAATCAGTGAAGAGATGTAGGAGGAGCTAGAATTGTTCAATGCTTTATAGGTATGGATTAGTACTTTGGATTGACTTCTACTGAATACAGGAAGCCAATGTAAGGAATGACAGAGGAGTTAGGTGTTAGAGGACCAACTGGAGAAGAAAATCAGTCTGGCGGCAGCATTCATTACAGACTATAGTGGGTCAATACGGCTTTAGGGAAGACCAATTAGGAGAGAGTTACAATAATCCATGCAAGAGATTACTAGAGCATGGACAAGGTCCTTAGTAGTATCTTGTGTAAGATAGGGGCGGATGCGCGCTATGTTTTTAAGGTGGAATCTACAGGATTTGGTAACATACTGGATGTGAGGCTCAAAGGTGAGGCCAGAATCAAGTATAAGGCCAAGACAGCGTGCTTGCAAAGATGGACTGATGTGGGTACCACTAACTTGAAGGGAGAGCGAATGAGGAGAATCAGTATTAGGATGAGGAAAGACAAGGAGCTCAGGTTTAGTGAGATTGAGTTTCAGAAAGCAGGAGGACCAATCAGAGATGGAAGAAAGGCAAGCAGTGACACGTTGCAGGACAGTAGGGGAGAGGTGAGATATATCTGGGTGTCATCGGCGTACAGGTGGTAGTGGAATCCAAATGAGGTGATAAGTTTGCCAAGAGAAGCAGTGTAAAGAGAAAATAGAAGGGGATCAAGGACAGCCTTGGGAACTCCAAGCGAGACAGGACAAAGGGAGGAGGTATCATTAGAAAGGGAGGCACTGAAGGAGCGTTGGGAGAGATAGTAGGAAAACTATGATCAACAGTGTCACAGAGACTGAGTGATTGAAGAGTTTGAAGAAGGAGAACATGATCAACAGTGTCAAAGGCAGCAGAGAGTTTGGTGTGAAGTAGTACAATCCTCACTCTAGGATATATATTCTGTGTTCTCAGCATAGCTATGTAAAACCAAGTAGGGCATATATAGTGCACACTGTAGTAAGTGGTAAGTGGATCAATTAAAATCTAACTTACAAATGAAAGAGCAGTCTAAGTTGTTCAATCCACAAAGCAGAGATAGTATCTTACCCACTAAGGATATAAATGCAGGAAGCAGCCGGTGATGTTAAGAAAGCCCATATGATCATGGGTTATGACTGTAGAGTATTTATTGCAGACTACTAAAATACAAAAGAAAAGCAATACAATAGATAACACAATCCACAATTCCGCCACACTCTAGGGATTGTCAAAGGTATGTATAAGGTTCTAGCATTCTTCTTTTATATACCTGCACAAAATTCAAAGTTTGTCTCTAAATGACGTAGGGATCAGGGGACTGTACTCCAATCTGCATCATTACATCAATTTCAGTATGTACATAAATGAAAAATAATTGCAAATATCAAAGAAACAGTGCCACAATTAGATAAAAAGAAAAAGCATAGAATTGTCTAACTGATCGTGTTATGTAGATTCTGAGTCCTAAAATAGGGCTTCAATTTAAGACTTTCAGAATCAGTTCATGTGAAGCTTGATGAACAGAGACCAGACCTAGTTATGTAGCTTGGCCTTTAACGGCATTACTGGTCCTTGGAATGGGATTTGGGATCTGTTTACACTGATATCGTAAAGGTCATCATTTTCTTTTCCTTTTCCTTATTTTAGGTGCATTGAACAAGTATCTATGAATCTTATTGAAAAATTTAAACCTATGTGTGAAGCCCATGGGCCTTGAAATACAATTTTGAACAGTTTTATGATGAAAAATATAGAATTTTTTAATGGTAAGGAATGGAATATTATCCTTATCTGAATTAATCCAGCTTCTGATTAAATATTTTGATTTTGTTTTAGGCTGTCTATTTTGACAAAGGTCACGTGGTGAAATGAAATTCTACAACACTGGAGATACTATGGATCCCTGTTTGTATTATTATTATTTATATAGTGCCAACTAATTCCGCAGAGCTTTACAATATTATGAAAAGGGGTAAAATTTACAATAAATGAGACAATAGGAACAATAGGTAGATGAGGACCCTGCTCAAACAAACTTACAGTCTAGGTGAGGTGGGGTACAAATACACAACAGGGCAGCAAGGGTGACAGCCACCAAACAAGGTGGAAAAGTAGCAGAGTTGGAGGTGAGAGTGGGGTATGGCTCTTTAGGAGAGCAAGAGACAGATTTGGATAAGTATAGATAAGTTACTCTGGGAGTCCATACGCATTTCTTAACAGATGTGTTTTGAGGGACTTCTTAAACAATTGAAGACTAGGTGAGAGTCTGATGGGGGTAGGCAGGCTGTTCCAAAAGAAGGGAGCCGTCCGCGAGAAGTCCTGCAAGCGCAAGTTAGCAGTGAGGATGCGAGCAGCGGATAGGAGAAGGTCACTGGCAGAGTGGATAGATCGAGAAGGGGCATATCTGTGAATCAGGGAAGAAATGTAAGAAGGACTAGAGTAGTTTAGAGCTTTATTGGTAAGGATTAGTAATTTGAATTGACCAGTGTAAGGATCGACAGAGGGGCGAGGTATGGGATGAACGATGGGTGGGAAAGGTCAGCCTGGCGGCAGCATTCATTCCCAATTGTAGCGGGGCAGTTCTGCTTTTGGGGAGACCAACTAGGAGAGAATTACAGTAATCCATGGGAGAGATTACCAGAGCATGAACAAGCTCCTTGGAAGCATCTTGCGTGAGAAAGGGGCAGATGCTGGCGATATTTTTAAGGTGGAATCGACAGGTTTAAAATCATAAGCTTGCAAGGATGGACTAAATCAAGTACCATCAACTTGCAGGGAAAGCGAAGGAGGGGGATCAGCCTTATGAGGGGGAAAAATAAGAAGCTCAGTTTTAGAGAGATTGAGTTTCAGAAAGCGGGAGGACATCCAATCAGAAATTGAAGAAAGGCAAGCAGTGACACGTTACAGGACCACGGGGGAGAGATCAGGGGAGGAGAGATATATCTGGGTGTCAGCGGCATACAGATGGTAGCGGAATCCAAAGGAGTTAATGAGTTTGCCAAGAGAGGCAGTATAAAGAGAGAACAGAAGGGGACCAAGAACAGATCCTTGGGGGACTCCAACACAGACAGGGCGAGAGGAGGAGGTGTCATTGCAAAAGGAGACACTGAATGAACGTTAGGAGAGATAGGAGGAGAACCACGAGAGGACAGTGTCACAGAGAACGAGGGATTGAAGAGTTTGGAGAAGGAGGACACAATCAACAGTGTCAAAGGCAGCAGAGAGATCAAGAAGAATTAGAATGGAGTAGTGGCCTTTGGATTTAGCTCAGCTTAGGTCATTTGTAACTTTAATATGAGCAGTCTCAGTAGAGTGGAGGGGGCGAAATCCAGATTGAAGAAGATCATCTGCTGTGCCCTCTGTCATGTGCCAGAAATTCAGTGCTGAACTTCTGCACAGTGTTTTCTATGCATTTAGCCTCTGATCCATGGTCAGTCTCAGAACTTGGAATTTAGAGATAATAATAATAATGGTCATATTTTAAACACTGAGATTTTCGGGGGCACACTAGGGGCTCTAACTCAGTCAGTCCACCCCTTCCAACGCCCCTGCAGCAGCCTCGGTTTGCCTGCTATAAATGATGAAAAACCAATAAATGATACTGCACTCAATAAATAGAATATAATGTTGTATTTAAAAATTAATGTATTTCATAGGTATTTCATAAGTATTTAAATATATACAAAAAGTATAAAAAATAATAATTTAAAGAGAATGTATCCTATAGTGACCGATATGACTTCATGTATAAAAAGATCCTTACAAGAGCTGACTCACTAATATACAATAAATGTTGAACTGTATAGTATCATGAAAAATTCCAAATTTTGAATGTAGACGGATGCTGACAAGGAGATATATACAATAATGGAAAAATTAAACATAAAAATTGTAAAAATGAAAAAATGCAGAAAAAAAGAGAAAAAAGAAAAAAGTAAAAAGAAAAAATGTATATACAGTCCCAGTGTGTACACACAATTGTATTTAGGTGGATCTCACCAATATGTCCGTTGGAAAAGAGTCCAGTTCCAGGTGAAGTATCCATTCTTTGCTGTCAAAACTGTCAGAACTGTTCCTTCTTGCTTGATGAAATGCTTCACGTCCTTGGCAGGTCCTAGTTAGGTGGGTATAGAGAGTGTTCAAGCTCTTGAAATTCAGTGCTGAACTTTTGCACAGTGTTTTCTATGCATTTAGCCTCTGAACAGTGGTCAGTCTCAGAACTTGGAATTTAGAGTTAATAATAATGCTCATATTTAAAACACCAGATGAAAGAGAGCAGTTTAGGATGTGTGTTAAGGAAGGTACAAGATAAGGGGAGAGAGATCTGATAAGGTGTGAAGTCCTAAAGAACTGAAACCTGTTATAGTAAAAGCAAACCAAAAGTATAACTATTACATAACACAGAAAATTCTATAATATTTTGCTAAAAGGACACTGAAAGGTCAACATCTAAAATGATTCTCTGACAACCAGCATTATCTAGAGCCTAAAATCCGGAACCACTTTTCCTTTATGATATGTTGGCCAAGCGTAAGAATAAACTATAACCTTAGGCCTCTCTTTTATCTAAAAATCAATTTTCTGAAAGAGTGTATTCTATCTGAGCCTATTCTTTCTATCTTAGACATTAAGCATCTCTTCCCATGAGTATAAATGCCGTGCATTGTAGTAAAAGAGTAGGGATAAAATAGAATTAAATAATTACGAATTAGAAATAATCGAGTAGTTATGGGTCTCATTTGACTTTTGAGTGTTTGTGACAATTTTAGAAATATTACAATTCTTTAAATACTAGGCACTAAAACTGTTTAGTATAGTTGCTAAAAGGGTCATCATTTTCCCAAAGTATTAGCTTTTTGCAATGCTTTGTTACAGTCCTAGTGTCTGGAATTACATAATGCTCCATCCTTGTAAAACATTACTTAATTTGAACAAAGGCCTAAATAAAAAGCCTGGAATATTTGTCACAATATAACAGTATATTGATGTGATATAATATAGAACCGTATAATGAATATTATACATAGAACAGAAGATCTGATATTATGATGCACAGAATACAGACTATATTATCATATAATTGAGCTGGTCTGTATTAAGATTTATATTATTCATATACTTTATACAATCTCTTTTATTTGATTATATTTTTGGAAGTCAGAGCACCCTGACACTTAGTGAAAAAGCCACAGTTGGGCAGATCTGCATTAAAGGGAAACTATACAGGGTAAAAGATTATATATATACCCACGTTAGTCAAGAAGTTTATCCTCCAACTTGAATAGTTCCACTCATCATTTATAGCAGGCAAACAGAGGCTGCTGCAGGGGAGTTGGAAGGGGTGGACTGACCGAGTTAGAGCCCCTAGCGTGCCCCCGAAAAGTCAGTGTTTTAAATATGACCATTATTATTATTAGCTCTAAATTCCAAGTTCTGAGACTGGCCACGGATCAGAGGCTAAATGCATAGAAAACACTGTGCAAAAGTTCAGCACTGAATTTCTGGCACATGACAGAGGACACAGCAGATGAATTAGGTTCAATGTCACACCTCGGCAATTAGAGGCACTATACTTCCCTTGAGATCAACATGACTGAAGAGGCTTGTCAGGAGTGGGTAGTATGTGACTTTTGTGGGATTGAGGGGGACACAAGGTCAAGAGTGTAGGAGAGAGGAGAAAACACAAGTGGACTGTATGTTTGTGCCTGTATATACCTGTGTATGCCTGTATGAGTCTGTACCTGTATGAGTCTGTGTGCGCCTGTCTGTATCCGTTTGTGCCTTTCTGTGTATGTGTGCATGTGTGTGTATTTTTCTATGATTTCTTCCTGATGTATTTTTAGGATTCCCTATGACTGCAGATCATCAAACTTGTCCTGTGCGAAGTATCCTGTGTATGTGTGTACCTGTCTGTGAATGTATGTGCATGTGTGTGCCTGTCTGAGTCAGTGTGTACCTGTTTGTGCCTCTCTTTATGTACCTGCCTGAGCCTGTCTGTATGTGTATGTATATATCGTGTCTGTGTGTACCTATTTGTGTCTGTTTGTGCTATCTGTGTGTACCTGTCTATGCATGTGTATATCTGTGTGTATATGTTTGTGCCTGTTTTTGTGTGTATCTATATGTGCCCGACTGTGCATGTGTGTCCTGTGTATGCCTGTTTGCACCTATCTGAATCTGTTTGTGCCTGTCAGTGACTGTGTGTATCTGTATGTGTCAGTTTGTGCCTGTCTATGTATGTGTGTTTGTGCCTGTCTATCTTTGTGTCTTTGCCTCTGTGTGCTTATGCATGTCCGTGAGTGTCTGTGGCTACCTTTCTGTATCTAGGTTTGTGCATCTGTGTGTTTATATAAGCAGGTGTGATTGTATGAAGAGGCATGTTAAGGGGTGGGAACTTGGGAGGCTCTTTAGCAAGGGGTCACCAAAATTTGTTTGGGCTTAAGCCCTCTTTTATTTACACTATGAATACCTTTGGGATGCTATTAGTTTATATTGGATTAAAGAGCTGATTAGTACATTAGTAAAACAACTCTAGTTTAATATATAGGCAATATTATGGCTGAAATAGATCAGGCACATATGAAAGTTACAGTGCATTTTTACGACGTAGAATGCAGCAATACTTTAAAACTGACCACCGTTGATTGGTTACTCAGCAGAATATACAAAAAAAATACAATGTTGAGCACAAAAAAAATTGTAGTTTATGGCTTGTAGAACGTTTTTAAACATGATTACAAAATAAAGGAACAGTAATACATATAGTATACGTTTTTTCAGCATTTATGTATCTTGTATTTACTATGAAGGTGTCAGGGCTTACCTTCGTTGGGAGTCCGGTATGCAGAGATTTACGCTCACACTTGCAAATAAACACAGACCAAGGTGACCAGGTAAGAATCCACCTGGCCTGTGAGTCTATGCATGAGGGGTGTGCAGGGATATAACTCCAAGTCGCAGTACAGGCACGGACAAGCAGAAAAGTAGTCGTGGAAAGCCGAAGTCAGGGGAGGCTAGAGGTCAGAGAAAACGATGAGAAGAGCCAAGGTCAGGAGCGGGGAACAAACTGGAGAACACACGATCTAGATATGCAGAAACTGTTCCAGGTGATTTAAAAAAAACACTGCAAGCTATTAGTGTATAGCAGCCATGTTTCAGGAGATACAGCAAGGAGGTACACACCCCAATAGGAAACACGTGCAGTAGAGAATGAACCATAGAGTTAGTTGCATGTAAGCCAAACATAACATCCATAAGTGAAACAGGAACCAAAAAAACAGGAACTACAGTCAATGAACTGACAAAGTTCTCAGGGCAGAAGGTAGCAAGTTCATGTGATACATGTGGTACAGATCTACATGCTTAACTCAGAGGTACAATGGTATTAGTGGAACTAGCCTATTACTCAGGGTTCTGGAAGTTACTCTTGCAATCTTGTAGATTAATATGTTGTAACACAAAAAGAAGGCTCCAATGTATCACGGTTAGTAACCCAAACATGCATGAGTATGAAATCCAGAATAATCAGAGATTGTGTTACTGGTCCTTATAGATGGCCAGGCTTCACATAGGAAAGAATAACAGAATAACAAACTAGCCAAAGTCAAGGGATTCCACAAATCTGATAAATGATGGTTACCACAGGTCAGAATAATCAAAGTCAAAATTCACTATAAATGCACTATTAGGAACAAAAACACACAACGGGGTTCTGGCATTTATTTATGGGTTTTGAGGTTGATGCAGTGAGGTGCGTGTCATGACGTTTTAAATAAATGGAAGCAGAGATGCAGCAATTGACGTCAGGCCAGAATAGGAGGCAGAGAAGGTGAGGAGTTTGTGGTGCCAAATCTGTGCATCAAATGATCGGTGGAAGGAGAGTATATTCACCGGGGACATGACACAATGGTATAATATCATCTGATCAGATTTAGTATAAAACAAGTATAAAAGAGTATACTTACAATGTTGATAGCCTGATACTTTTTATCAGAGATTTTCAGGCTTGCAATGGTATAAGACTCCACCAGCAGAATTTAAGCAGCAATTTAGTATGGGTATCTTTGTCTTCAGCAGTACTTGTAGTGAATATTCTGAATACCTAATATATATAGAGCATTTGGCCATGCTCAAGGTAAAAAGCCTTCTATAAAAAAATAAAATAAAAGCACAACACATGTTGCCCCTTTAGGCTTCTTCAGAGTCAATTTGCAAGTGGGAATGGGCTGGTGACCAATTCCCAGATAAACAGGACATAAAAAGACTTGACAAGATCAGGTGCAGATGCAGGATAAGACTTAACAAGGCCATGAATGGAAGAAGAATCAGGAAGCCTCTAGACCAGGGGTTCCAAATTATTTTTTTTCCTGTGGAACCCTATGACACGTTGTGGACAACCTCCCCCCAACTGAAAAAAAATTGTGCTGTTTTTTGTATGTCAAGGTGTGTATATCTGTGCTTCTATGTGCCAGTGTGTGTATGTGTAAATCTGACACACAGATAAACACACACACACTGGCACATAGATACACACACCTTGACACACAGTGTGTATCTGTGTGTGTGTGTGTGTGTGTATGTATGTATCTGTGTGTCAACGTGTGTGTATCTGTGTGTCAGAGTGTGTGTATCTGTGCTTGTATGTGTCTGTGTATCAAGGTGTGTGCATCTATGTTTGTATGTGCCAGTGTGTATGACTTTGACACACAGATACACACACACACTGACAGATAGTGGCACACAGATCCATTTATTAAATTGATTAACATTTTACTCACATCTTTGCTTAGGCTTTACCTATTAGTTATTTGGAAGATCTGTTCATTGTGTTGGCTTCATTACAGATAGAAACTGTACCACTTGTCAACAACCATTTTGATAACTGCTTCAGAAAGTCCTGTATGAGAAATATGGAGGCCTCAAGTTATAATAGTGGGAGCAAATGGAAACATTTACTGAATCTGAGCTGGAGGCACTGGTAGATGAAGCCTACCAATATTTGACAGGCTTTTTTGAAGGTGTGTTGGATGGCTGTGGATGATGGGTTTTTAAATTTGCCTAGGATTAATGGTTATAGGTGGATCAGCTAATAGGCATTGGAGCTTGTCTTCAACTCCTATGAATGAGTATAAATAGAAGAGTGTGGCTGGACTTGTGAATGTGGATGGATGGCTGAGGTAATGAGTGTGGATGTGTGGCCGAGATTAATAAATGTGGATGTATAGTCGGGGTAGTGGATGTGGAAGAATGGCTGGTATCATGGTTATGGATGGAAGGCTGGGGGGGGTTTATGTTGAGAAATTCCCTCTGTTCATGTACATCTGCTCTCTTCTCTGCATCCTTTGTTGAAATGGTTGGATAATGGCACCAGTGACATCAGTGGTCAACATGTGTGTTTGTGTTGAAATTTATACACATATGTATGTCTTCTCTCCTCACCTTTTACTATAGATCTTTTCTGTATGAGATTGTGTGAGGGATTTACTTTTGCTCAAATCTTCTAGTTAACCCCTTAAGGACACACGACTTGTGTGACATATCATGAGTCCCTTTTATTCCAGAAGTTTGGTCATTAAGGGGTTAAACAGTCAGTGACAGCATACTTGATTTTTGGAAGCAAAAGTCAGTGGCTGGTCATTATGTACTCTAAAAATAGCTACAATATTTTTCGAAAAAAAAATTAATTCAAGAATCTTTTATCTCAAAATTAGATTTTTACTTCAATATATTCATAAAAGGTTTACAAATAGGACACAAAATTATGTTTATTGCAATACGTGAGTGTAAGCAGGTAGGTCAGAGCCAAAAACACTATGGACACACATACCGTAACTAAATACAAACATACATCTAAAATAACAAGCAAGGAATCCATGACAAGAAAGGCATCATTTCATTTTCTGGTTAGAATGATTTATAGTCATTTCTTCTATACAGGGTTTATGCAAGGGTCAATGACCCATTTATCTTACCGGAATGCCATAGATACAAATCATAGCTCCAACAGAAAGCTATCAAGACTGCATTATGTGTCAGATATATATTAAATTGTTGTTTTATATTATGTAATAAAAAAAAGGTACCTGGAAATGTTTATTTCCCTTTGTGTTCATGTCAGTCATTATTTTACCACCCTCTATTTCTGAATGTAATCTTTTAAAATTTATTTATTTTATCAGATTTTTACAAATGTTTTATTTTATTTATGTATTCATTTTATGACTGGAGCTGTTATTTATTGTGCACTAAAATAAAATTGTGCCTTTAATTTAAATACCAGCATTTTTATATTTTCTTTTCTTTTTTTTCCCTATTCTTCTTGATTGTAGGCTTTGGACATAAACATATCATTTGGCAGCAGATAGCCAGTGAACCTGTTTGGTTGCTAAGTAACCAATGCATCAATGACTACAAGACTGTCAATGTCACGGGCTGAATGATAATGGGTAGACTCTTATTTTTAAAAGGTGAAGACGTGTATTCAGCATGCACAGACACTTCAAAGGAAGCTCATCTCCAGCTCTGATTGCCCATGAGCTACTTGAAGACACATCAAAAAGCACAACACGAGGGAAAGCTATTGCCAATCAGAGCATAGTAAAATTTAAATATGTACAGACAATACAGACATATTTTCTAGGTATAAATTTTAGTGCTGGTGACTATGTATTAAAAAGTGACTCTTGCTTTTATCCTGAGTCCAAAAAAAACCTAATGTAATAATGTAATGTTTATTTAAAAAAAAAACAAAAAAAACTGCAGTGTACAGGGAAGGAATTCAATTTATGGTAAAATGCAAGTTTCTGATAGTCACCTTTTTGGCTAAGGTTGATGGGACAGGTAGTTTATTAACAGCAGGACGGCTGCAGGTTGTTCAAACGAAAGTCTGCCTTGAATAAATACTAACGACAGCCCAAAGCTTTAACCCCTTAAGGACACATGACATGTGTGACATGTCATGATTCCCTTTTATTCCAGAAGTTTGGTCGTTAAGGGGTTAAGAGGGAATTTGAACAAAGTAGCTGAGCTACCCTATCAGCTAATATTATTCACAAAAGTGTGAATTGTAATGGATTCAAAGCAAGTTCGAACGTGCAGGCCAAATTAACTAAATTGGAAAGATTCTCCAGTTTTAGTTCACTTTTTTGCCCTAAAATTGTTAAATTCACTTTTTAAATTGTTTTGGATTCCCACAATTCACGTTTTAGTAAATAATCACAAGAGAGCATGTCCACATATAGTCTACTTGTTCATGCACTACACATAAAAAATATGTTTTTATGCAAAATTGCTCTTTTTTTAAGCTTCACACATGAGCAATGCACTATAGGTTCCAAATAAATGTTACATGTTTTGTTTTCTAAAAATGAAAAAATCTCCCATGTGAATTAATTAATTGCAAATAGTGAATAAGTAGGACTGCATAGCTGCTCACTATGAATCACTTTGCTCTTTTCTATAAATCTGATCAATATAAATTGTATTATATAATTTCCCTAATGTTCATTATGTACAGTAATTTGATATGTTCTCCTTGTAGACCTTATTCTTGTGTAATATTAATTATTAAACCAATAAATATACCACGTTTTGTGATCCATTAATTGATCCATTAAGTTAAATAACCTTTGTTTCACAACTCACTCGAACAATTTCAATATGCCCTTAAAAAGTTATAGTGGTAGCAACATCAGCCTAGACATCCATTTTTCTTCATGAAAATCAGTGCAAATGCACCTTCTTCAAGTAGAATATTATTAAAATCAAAATATATTTATAAGAAAATTAGACTGTTTCCAGTGTCAACGGGTCTCCTTTGCACTGGGAAAGCAGTACTGCTTTAGTAAGCAACAAGTTATGTCCCGTGGTCCTTCTAAAACTATAAAGGTTCTAAACCAGTGTTAAAAGCCTCTTATCTAGAAGATTCTCAGAGGTCCAATGACTACATGATCTTGGGAACTGTGTCATTGGTTGGAAGTGCGTTATGATTGAAATCTTACCTGCGATTCCAGGGATGATGGTTTCAACCATACCTTTGCTCTGCGTACTGTTCCCACAAGAAAAACTATCACAAAAAGCTAAATGGACATTACGTGGCCAAGCTGTAACAATAGTGGAGTTTGAAGAATTTATTTAAGTTAGCACTTTTTGCCTGTATTGGCCTCGATTTAATATTTAAACTTTTTTTTTTAATTTGACAATTTTTATTGGTAATATTTAAACTTTTTAAATTTTAAAAAATATATCAATAATCTATGAGAAACTATCCAATTTTTACAAAATTCAAATATTTTTCATTTTAAAGGTTTATCCAAAAATATTTGGAAAGCTTATCCAACTATACTAAATCAAGACCATTATGTTCAATTTTTAATTTCACTACATCGTTTGCTGTTTTGGTCAATAAAGCCCATAGACTTTTTTTTTTTTACATGGGTTGGAAATTGATCTTAACACGTTATAACAAGTTAAACTACCCTGTAACAACAAGAGCACAATACAAATCACCTGGAACATTTCAATTACGCATTGAGTCTTGAGCCCAAAGTGAAACTTGATGTTCCATCCGGAAGTCCCTACCTTTGCTTCTACCAAACTCTAACCTTGAAGAGAAAATAGAATTCTTCTGGAATTTACACCATTGATTGGAACATTTAAAACGGCCTATAACCAATTTTTATGAGCTGCTCCATTTTCTTTTAAATGTATATGAATGAATTAGCAAATTCTATCTTAATCCACTTCAGACGAGGCAAATACAGGGGAAACACTGCAATTGAAGAGCAGAAACATTGTATAATTTCTCCCCTGCACAGTATGCTTTCTATATGCTGACTGCCAGGTGCAAAGGGCAGAGCTTATATGATTGACAGGGAACTAAGATGGAGGCATCCTTTCATCCCATCTCATCCATAGCTAGATGTCCTTCAACTTCACTCTTCACATTTTCATTGTCAACTACAACCCCGCCACTCCATTTCCAGTACCCTGCCATCTTTCTCGAACCTGTCTCTATCTGCTTTCCACTGATCTTGTCCCTTGTCTTTCCACTTATTCCATCTCCACCATGTTATTTACCGTTACCGCATATACTGGTGCCTCCACTTTCACATTCACTGAA
This sequence comes from Pelobates fuscus, assembly GCF_036172605.1. Taxonomy (NCBI): domain Eukaryota; kingdom Metazoa; phylum Chordata; class Amphibia; order Anura; family Pelobatidae; genus Pelobates; species Pelobates fuscus. The sequence continues at coordinate 131,811,457 of NC_086317.1, forward strand.
GGTATTTATTTATGTATAAATAAATACATAAATAAATACCACGATTAAGGTCTATCAAGTTATCAGTGAACTCTAATCTTCCTATAAATATGTAGAGGCTGTGAAAGTATTACATATTACCTTTCCATTGAAATTAGATTTACCACCAGAACAGGTAAATGATATCATTTAGTTTAAAGGAACAGCTAAAACAGCACATATTTAATAGATAAAAGAGACACAGGTGGAAACGTGGATATATGTTAAGACACATATCATTTATTTTCCTTTTTTTTCCTGGGAACATAATCCCAAATTCCTTCTCTTTAGACATCTTCACATTTTGAAGTCTGTTTTTCAGGTCTCCAAGGTAGTATTGTCACAGTGACAACTGATTTTCGCAGGACTATTCACTAAAATGTGAGATGGAAAAATCCCACAACTAGATGATTTCCTTAATCTGAAATGATTAAACTCAATGTTTGTTAACAAAGACATTAGAACAATTGATTAAGGAAATGTCATTAGTATTTGTTACAGTGTATAATGAACTCCTGGAAATGGTGTGAACATCAAGTGACAATATGAGAGCAGACAAGTCACACTGCTTTCTGTGTTGATTTGAATAATTAATTACACATCATTGGAAAACCAGCTGAGATATTTATGGACTCAAATAGATTAAATATGTAATGTCATGTCTATATCTTGTCACAGTAGCTGGTAATGCAAACTGCACAAACACATTTGTAAAGTGCTTCAGAATATGTTGGTGCGATATAAAAATGCCAAAAATCTAATAACATTTAAAACTGCCTAGAACCTCTTTTTATGAGATGCTCCATTTTCTTTTAAATGTATATGAATGAATTAGCAAATTATATCTTAATCCACTTCAGACGAGGCAAATACAGGGGAAACACTGCAATTGAAGAGCTTGCACCAAATCGTTACAAAGCACTTGCACAAAATGCTGGAGGTAGGACTTACTTTCAGCCATATTGTGGCCACATAATGTGCTTAGAGTTGTTGCGTTAAACTGTCAGTCCTAATATGAAAAGAAAATTAGTCCCAAAAACATGTTTTGAGAATTCAGACAGACACAAACAGAGCGAGAGAGAGAAAATTTACGTTATTGTAAAATAAATAAAAACAAATTGTGTAATGCCCAAAGTGCCTCTGACTAAATTTTCTTTAGCCCATCGCCTTCTGGACCAGTCTTCAACACCTCAAGGGAAGGCTACCACCAGTAACACAAAGCAAACACATCACAAGCTGGATTTATAGGCTCAAGCCAACGTGAGTGTTATTCTTCAGCAAGTTTATACCTATTGCCGTATTACCATCTACACCAGGGCTGTCCAACAGGTAGATCCCCAGATGTTGTAGAACTACAACTCCCATGATGCTTTGTCATTCTAAAGGCATGCAAAGCATGAATGGAGTTGTAGTTCTACAACATCTAGGGATCTACCTTTTGGGCAGCCCTGATCTACACTGTTATCTTTCATTTGTTTGACGATCCCTTCCAGTGGAGTCCCTATTTCAGTAAGGTGTGGTGGAACCTTTTGAAACACCAACTGCTACAGAATTCAGAGCCAGATAAAATTGGCTCTGACAATTGTGAGTGTAAATTTTTTTCAATACATATTTACATTTCACTAAATTTACAGTTTATACTCTGTGTTGTATTTTTTTCTTCTTCTTCCTTTTGGGATATGTATGATCTATGATTCCTGACCAGCAGAGGGATCAGGCAACACAGTGATTATTTTCACGTACCATCCTTTATATTTTTTTAGACTTGTTGGCAATTCTTGTATAATGTATAGAAGGAGAATATATAAATGGCTCTGTGTAAGTTTGATTTACAGCTTGCTGCACATACACATACATTTTTTCTCATATTTGATAAAGTTGTAATAATAGATCTGGTTTGAGAGTTTATAAGAGAGTTTTTGAGACCTGTCACTTTTTTTTTATAAACTGCACTTATTCTTTAAAAGTACTTATTTGTAGAGAAGCGTCTGGAGGTTATCACATTAAAAGTGTACCTTTGTTATGGCCAAAAGGAAGCTTGGATTGCTCAGAGAAAGATGTATCGTTAACGAAAACAGACGTGAAACAGAGAGGTGACGACCTATTCCTCTAAACTATTTATATTGAGAAAAATATCCGCAGGGATTAAAGCAAACTGAATTTTGTGTGCGTTAATAAAGCAGTATAGAATCTAGATGCTGGGGTATACTATATTACGAGAAATGTAATACTACAGTAGCAAACCACATTTGTCAGCTGATATTAAAATGATTTTAGCACAGAGAATACATTGCATGTTTTCAAACATCATGTATTCTTTTCTTCCATAGAGATTTCAATATATTATATTCAATATTTCAGACATTTCAATATATTAGTCACTAGTCTTATCACTTCATTCCATTGGAACAGATGGAACAGATGATTTCTGAAAATCTAACAGAAATACATGTTTTTGTATTTTAGAGACTGGTTTACACTGCTTTACACTGGTTTGGTTAAACTATACATACAGTTGCAAGAAAAAGTATGTGAACCCTTTGGAATGATATGGATTTCTGCACAAATTGGTCATAAAATGTGATCTGATCATCATCTAAGTCACAACAATAGACAATCACAGTCTGCTTAAACTAATAACACAAAGAATGAAATGTTGCCATGTTTTTATGGAACACACCATGTAAACATACATTAACTGTATTAATGAAATTACAATGAACCACAATGTAAGTTTTTAATATTGAAAGAAGAACTTCCTGCCCCAAAATAGCTAGCCTTTTTATGAGTAAAGTATGTATTTTTGGCTGTTAATAAAGTGAGTTTAATAGAGAGTTATTATTCAGTTTTTTAAAGAGTTCTTCACAGTCTCCGGCCCTCCAGAATATCCACTGGCACACACCAGGTATCCTCTTCTTCTATCTACCCCATGGAGTCTTTACAATAACACTATAGACTGTGGAACTAAATGGAAACCAGTCAATTTTGACCTACTTGATCCCAAATCCACTTCCTGGTCTCGCTATTTGCTGAGCTTTGCCCTTGATTGCGGACTGTTGGGCTTACCTTCATTTGGAAATGACCAACTGGAAAGCATACTTGGTCAGTATCTTAGGGCTCAAAATATGATGTGAGGAAGTGGTCCAAATCAGCACTTGTCATCCATTTAAAGGGACACTATAGTCACTAGAACAACTACAAATCATTCTCTTCAGGCATATTCATGTGAACACTGCATTTTCAGAGAAAATACAGTGTTTACATTGCCCCCTAGGGATACCTCCAGTGATCCCTCCTCAGATGGCCACTGGGGATGCTTCCTCAGGCAGTGCTGCACAGTAAGCAATAAAGTGGAAACCACCTTCACAAAAATAATGAGATACAACCTGAGGAATATATCCAAAATTGGAATATTCTATATAAGCATGTAATAAAATCTGAAATGATAAAAAGTGTATATCATAGCGTAACACAGTAAGATAATGATTGGAAATTGTGGAGTAAGTAATGCACTCACAAACAAAAGTGTAAATCAGGCTTCTCACCCCCCTGGGGTATATGTAGTATGGGACTTGATAGTAGATCCAGATATTAGAATGTCTTCAGAGAAATGGGAAGAAAAGGACCATGCATAGTGAAAGTACGTATAAAAATATCAAAAGAGAATTTATTGGTTACACTTACAGACATAAAGTGGTAGTAAGCATGTCTCCACTCTCAGTGGAACTGGAAGGCAGAGTAGTAAATGCCGGACACAGATCCAATCGGAGTAGCAGAGTACAGGAACAATAAAAGGACTATAAATAAAATCAAGAAACAGTCCAAAAAAGTTCAATATCCAACGCGTTTCGTCCGTAGTAAATGGAGGACTTCTTCAGGGATATGAGTAGATTCGAGTATGTGGGAACTTTTATATCCAATTCAATCTTCCTTGATGCCGTTCACCGGCAGCGTGTGTTCCACACTGGAACGCAGAATTGTACTTCCTGTGACGTCCATCCGTCTGAATTGCGCATGCGTGATCGGAAAAAGAGTTCTAAACATGTTGAAAGAACCGATACCTAAATGCGCATGCGTGGAAATCTAAATGATGGAGAAAAATGTATACACCAGGCGAAATGTCGCCAAAGAGATTAATGAAGAATAAAGACCAACGAAAAACGGCAAATAATCGCCGCGAGATACAATGGTAAAAAGACAATAAAAATATATACTAGTAGTATACAAGAATATGGATCAGCAAGCAAAAGGGCAGACACATGGGGCATGGAAATCCTAATGCCCCAAATGGATGCCATAACGCCAATCACCACATTGGTGTATAGATAAGATACAATGCTCCTAAAAGTAACATAGTACAGAACTTAAAATAACCCATAGAAATAACAATATGCTGAAAGCTATTATATGGATATATATAACAGGGTAGACCAACCAGAATTGACAATAACCACAATCCCAAGGTACATTAATAATGACCTAAAAAGGCCATAAAAACAAATTTAAAATAAATAATAATATTTAAAAACCAAGAAACATAAAACATAGGATGAGAGAAAAAAGGAATACCCAGAATACTACATATATGATAGCTGAATCAGATTAAATTAACCCTGCCAAGTCTATTTCAGCATTTAGACCATAATGCAGTGTTTTAAGGGTGTAAATCCAAAACGCTTCCTGGCGTATTAATTCTTGTAGTTTGTCTCCTCCTCTACATCCTAATGTGATGTGTTCTATACCAAACACTTGTAGTTGTTCCCATTGGAAAAGGGGACAAGTACTGCAATGTTTTGACACGCTATGATCTAATTTACTTTTTTTAATATTATTAAAATGCTCCAAAAGTCTAATATGGAGCTTCCTAGTGGTGCGGCCTACATATTGGGCTCCACATCCACATTGAAGTAAATAAATGACAAAAGTGGTGGAACATTGAATATGTTTCTTAATTACGTAAGTTTTTTTAGTTTGAGTACTCGTAAAGCTGATTATTTTCCTTTTTTGATATTTACATGTGGAACAATGGCCACAACAATAGAAGCCCTTTAGAGGTTGGAGAAAAGAGCTACTAGGAGTAGGTACAGACTGTATAGGAAGAAGGCTGGGGGCCAGTTTATTTTTGAGGTTAGATGCTCGTTTGTAGATAATTTTAGGTCTATTTGGAATGATCTCCTTAAGTACACTATCTCTTTGCAAGATATACCAATATTTGTTTAAAATTTTTTGAATCTTTTTTTGCATGAGGATTATACTGGGTAATAAAAGCGAATTGGAAATCGTTCTTCTGTGATCCTGAACCATTGTCAAATCGCTTTTTATTTTTATTCCTATTTGTCAAAAATTGTGTTCTATCTGTGTCCAGTATGTTCCGTATATCTGAATCAATTTGAACTTGGTTATAACCTTTCTCCAAATATCGTGTCTTGATCAACTGGGCTTGTTGTAAAAAAGTAGAATCGTCTGAACAATTTCGTCTAAGACGAATTAGTTGGCTTCTAGGTATATTTGAAAGCCAAGGAGGGTGATGAGCACTAGACAGATCTATTGCGGTGTTACAGTCTGTTGGTTTGAAAAATGTTTTCGTTTTGAGTTGGTTGTTTTCTATATAGATAGAAAGATCCAAAAAATCCAGTGAAGTTGGGCTGGTATTATGGGTGAATTTGAGATTATAATTATTAGAATTAACAAATTCAAAAAACATTTCCAGACTTGCAGCAGAACCTTCCCATACCAACAACACATCATCTATGTAGCGTCGCCATAGGACCAAACTGCCCCCAGAATGGGCACCCAGCCGAATATGACGCTGTTCCCAGTGGGAGACGTATATGTTGGCAAAACTGGGGGAAAATTTGGTACCCATGGCGACGCCACACTTCTGTAAAAAATATTGGCCACTAAACCAAAAATTTTTTTTTGTCAATACAAATGAGATACATTGCATCAGAAATTCGATTTGAGTCAATGGAAGAAATTGATGGTGTTCAAGTGTGTCCTGTATGGCAGAAGTGCCTTTCTCATGCGGGATATTCGAATAGAGAGCAGTGATGTCGGCCGTAGCCAAAATATATGTAGACTTCCATGGCATGTTGTTAATATCTTGCAAAATGTGCCTGGTATCTCCAATATAGGAATCACTCAGTGGGACATAAGGTTGTAAAAAAAAGTCGATGTACTCGGACAAATTGCATGACAAAGAGGAAATACCACTCACTATAGGGCGGCCAGGAGGTTTATGGAGATTTTTGTGAATCTTGGGCAAAAAATAAAAGGTGGCAGTTTTGCATTTAGGGTTAAAAATAAAATCATACTCCTTTTTATTTAAAATCCCTTTTTCTAAGCCCAGATCAAGAAGTTCTTTCAAAACTTGCAAAAACATAGGGGTGGGATTACATGATAGAATCTCATATGTATTTAGATCATAAAGGATATTATAAGCCTCCTCCATATAATAGGATCTGTCCATAATGACTGTACCTCCCCCTTTATCCGCCTCTTTTATCACTATGTTGGGATTCTCAATGAGAGTTTTTAGAGCTGATCTTTCTTTTTTGTTTAGATTAGAATGGTATTTAAGGTCATTTAATTTGTCTAGATCTGCTTGAACTAATTCATTGAAGATGTCTAAGTATTTACTTTTAGCAGACCAGGGATAGAAATGTGATTTAGGTTTGAAAGGGGTGTGCGTGATCCCTCCTCTAGATTCTGGATCATCTAGCGGTTCCTCCTGTATATCAAACTGCATTGGTAAAATTGTCTGGGTATTATCAGTGTCCCTATTATGGAAGAATCTTTTAATGGTTAATTTTTTAAGAAATTTCTGGTTATCAAGATATAAATTGAAAGAATTTAGGTTGGATGCAGGAGCAAACTTCAATCCCTTCTTAAGGAGTGAAAGTTCATCTGATGTGAAATTAACCTGGGACAGATTAAAAATACCTTCGGTTTTTTCTAATTCTGTCTGTATGGCAGATGTACTGATGTACTCTGTTCCTCCTCTACCTCTGAGTGCGGTCTTTTTTTTATTGGAGATCTTAGTGTTTGGAATCTGTTGTGAGTTGGGAGTGTATAATTTCGATCTGACCTTGGGTCTCGCCCCTTGTCTAAAAAAATCTCTTGATTGTCACTTCTGGAAAAGGAATTGCTAGACAAACATGGTGGACTATGTTTCTTGGAGACAGATTTGGAATACGAATTAGAATTAGAATATGAATTAGAATTAGAATTGGAATTGGAATAAGAATTTGAATTCGAGTTCGAGTATGAATTAAATTTGGAAAATGAATTGGAGTTAGAGTTAAAATGGTCTCCAGGATTGGAGTTAGAATTGGAATTGGAAGTAGCATAATGTTTACGATTAAAGGAATTAGAATTGGAAGATTTGTGTCCTGTCCTATAACTAGAACTTGGACCAGATGGATTACGGACTCTAGATTGTTGTTTCTTTTTATTAAAATGATCTTGTCGATTAGACTGGGGATTAAATTTAGACCAATTTCTTTGATTACCTTTCTGGTAATCATCTTGGTCTCTTTTGTATTTTGTAGACTTGGTTGATGAAATTTTTTCGTCTACAATTTTAATTTTTTCTTTTAAAATATTATAATTATTTTCTACAGCTTTTGGTTCTTTGCAATTAGAAATGTCATTTTCCAGTGTTTTTATGTCTTCCTCTAGTATAGTGAAGGATCTTTTTTGATATTCTATCAAGCTAATCATGTATTTTCTCGAACATTCATCACTAGCTTGATACCACTCACTTAACAATAATTGATCATCTAAACCAAAAGCTGGAACTTTTAAAACCCTCAGTCCTCGAGGTATACTATTTGAAGCCAAATATTGTTCCAATGAAGTTATTTCCCACCACTTACGAGTTTCTTTTTCTAATAAATGTTCTAATTGAACAAATTTTTTATTCAATGAACTGTCTGTAAGGGGAGGGTCTCCATTAAATAGGGAGTCAATTCTCTTTTTTCTCTCATTTCTCATTTCATCAAATACATTTTTAGAAGCCATAATAAAATAGTGATACAATATCTAATTAGTGGTATACAAGTGAGGAACAAATAATCAAAGTGACAAGACCGTAGTATACCCACTAACCATAAGCAATAAAGCTGCTAAATTGAAAGTGGTTCCAGGTGAACCTCACTAACACCAAAAGTAGAAAACAGAAAGCAATAAAGTGGAAACCACCTTCACAAAAATAATGAGATACAACCTGAGGAATATATCCAAAATTGGAATATTCTATATAAGCATGTAATAAAATCTGAAATGATAAAAAGTGTATATCATAGCGTAACACAGTAAGATAATGATTGGAAATTGTGGAGTAAGTAATGCACTCACAAACAAAGTGTAAATCAGGCTTCTCACCCCCCCTGGGGTAGGCACAGTAGGCAGCACTGCCGTTCAGCCGAGACACTGAATTTTCCTCATAGAGATGCATTGATTCAATGCATCTCTATGAGGAGGTGCTGATTGGGCAAAATGGTGTTTGGCCCTGCCGCAATCCCACCTTCTTCCTGATTTCAGCCAATATTGGATTAGCTAAAAATCGTAAATTATGATGATGTTACCAAGGAGGTGGATCGAGGTCGAAAGAGCAGCCAGCGCCGACGGATCCGTGCGGCGCTTGAAATAAGATGAGTTTTAACCCCTTTTAAGGTGGCTAAGGGGTGGGGCAAGCCAACGAAATAGTGGTTTTAGCACTATAGGGTCAGGAATACATGTTTGTGTTTCTAACCCTATAGTGTTCCATTAAATATTGCATTCTCCTTGTTTTATAGTCATTGCTATCACAAACATATGTTTTCTTACTATAATATTGTTCTGGTATATATCAAGGTTCTATTTAAGTTTAACCTCAGATTGGTTAAAGTACATATCTAATATCAATTGTTGAATTCTTTCCACTTCCTCGTGCAGTTTATTATTAAGAGTGGACACTTTTTTGGCCTCATGTTTACAGATAATCTCTATTAATTTCCTGCTGCTTACCTATTCCTTTATAAACACCCCATAATCAAAGTTAAATGTTGCTTATTCTGCACCCTCAGATCTCTGGGAATCTTTTTCTTTTAATCTAATTTTGGAGAGATTATATCTCCCACAAATTCCTTTTTCTGGTTTTGCATAATTTAGTAAATCCACTGAAGCTTTTTAAAAAATATTTTTTATTTTAAGGGACACACCAGGCACCCAGACCACTTCTGCCCATTGGAGTGGTCTGAGTGCCAACTCCCACTACCCTTAACCCCGCAACTGTAATTATTGCAGTTTTTTATAAAGTGCAATAATTACCTTGCAGGGTTAACTCCTCCTCAAGTGGCTGTCTACTAGACAGCCACTAGAGGGCACTTCCGGGATTATAGTACAGATTTTCTCCAGCATCGCTAAAATCCCCATAGGAAAGCATTGAAAAGCATTTTAAATGCTTTCCTATGGAGAGGTCTAATGCGCGTGTGCAGCATTGCCACGCATGCGCATTAGGTCTCCACAGCCGGTGGGTGGGATCAGTCTCCCCCGCCGGCTGGTGTAATGAAGGGGAGGAGCGGCGGCGGAGGAAGAAGCAGCGACGAGGGACATCGCTGCCTTTGGTAAGTAACTGAAGGGGTTTTCACCCCTTCAGCAACCGGGGATGGGAGGCGGGAGGGAGAGGGAACCTGCAGTGCCAAGAAAATTGATTGTTTTCCTGGCTCTGGAGTGTCCCTTTAAGAGAGACAGTCAGGCATATACATACAACGTAAAAAAAGAAGTATAATCCAATTTAAACAATTTTAAACAAATTCGATCAACTCGATATAGATTCTTCCAATATTCATATCAAGTGAGTTAATCCATTGAATAGTTGATGGATGTGAACGAGGATACTGTAAACTGACCTGAATGGATTATCAGAGAAAAAAAACACGTCATGTTTAGATGACAAAAACTTTGCCATTAGATCAATATATAGGGCAATAACACCTATTGAACAGATATTGGGCAGTTAACGCAGTAACACATTGGCCTAACCCAAAATAAATTTTAGAAGTCCAAAAAATAGATAATACATTAAGGGAGGGTATCACTGAACTCATAACATATACATTCGACATATAAAATCTCACTCACACACAGTGAAGGCCATGTGATATATGTAACCAAGATGCAGAAAAATGCAGAGTATATATTGAGCACTACTTGCTGCACAGATAGGGATGTTAAAGACAACAACACAGATAATAAAATTCTAAAGCAGTCATATTGGTAGCATTCACCCTATTTATCTATATGAGTGCTCATACGTTTAATGTTTCATTTATTTATTTAAAACATATTAAGTTAAATTCAACTTAGTTCATAAAAGGTGAACTGATCATTTTTTCAAACTCTTTTTCACTGTCTAGTATAAAATGAAATACAACATAACATCTGGCCTTGGATTCTGAACAGAACAGTCCTCGGGTTCTCTTGAAGGGTTGTGGCCTACTTTCTTTAGATTCAGATACATCTGAGACATTCCTGTATATTAGTTTACACTGCAAGCTGCTGCAATGTATCTTTGATATCTAATCAGTGATTCCAGGGAAATGGCCAAACTTATAATACAATGTTTTCACATTAAAGTATTCTTAAGCAGAAATGTAAGTGTCTCAGATGATATATTTTCCACTTGTGTCTCTGTAATTGCAGAATTTAGATGTGTTTTCTCCACATTGGCTGCACCTTTGATATCTATTAGAATCATGTCCTTTATTGGTTTCTCCACTAGAGAAGCAGTGCAGTGCACACCAATGTCACGACCACATGAGTGTAGTCACATTATGTAGTCACATAGCGGTATACAGTGGCAAGAAAAATTATGTGAACTCCTTGGAATTTTTTTAGTTTTCTGAATTTCATAAAATATAATATCTTCTTCATCAAAGTTACAAATATAGACAAACACAGTGTGTTTAAGCTAACAATTATAATCTATATATGTCTTTATTGGACATCTGTCATTAAATATTCACTGTACTGTGGTAAAAGTAAGTGAACTCTTGTATTTAATAGCTAGTTGATCCTCATTTGGTAGCAATGACCTCAACCAAGTGTCAGGAATAGCTAATGCCCAACACGCAGAACTTAAGTAGATATTAAGAAAATTCCTAAGACGTATTAACGGGCCTTAGAATGGCCAGATTTAACGTATAAAGGAAAAGACCACAAGACAAGATAAAGACAAGACGTAGAAATAACGGAAATGATGAACAAACCACGAGTCAAGGAATGGAGATATCAGAATAGTCAGGAGCCAAGCAAAATGTCAAGAAATACAGAGATCGGATAGTCAAAAGGGAAGCCAAGGTTAAATACACAAGAATAAAATACAAGGAACGCTCTCTCGGATAACCAATATGGAAACCACGACAGGGCACAGAGAAATGGACAAAACAGGCTTATATAGTCTAAGGTGCTCCCTGATTGGCTGCAGGGAAGCATGTGATCATGGGCGTGTATGTGAAACACCTTCATGATTAATACTGATCTGGCCCTTTAAGGGTTAAACAGGAAAACCCTTAAATTCTTTGAAACTGCAGCGGCCGGCGTCTCTAATGTTTAGATATGAGAGAGGAGGAGGAGCCACCACTAGGAGTGAGTGATGGGCGGCATTCCCATAACCACGTGGGAATGCCGCCGGACCGAGACGTACCCGCTGCTCCAGATCCCTTCCGAGTATGACCAGACCCGGCGGGTGGCGTGACACCAAGTGTTTCCGGTAGCTGTATATTATACCTGCAGTACATATTTTGGACCACTTCTTCAGCTCAGCCATATTCTTAGGATATCTGGTGTGAATAGTTCTCTTGAGGTCATACCACAGCATCTCTATGGGATTAAGATCTGGGCTCTGACTGGGCCACTACAAAAGGTGGATTTTCTTTTTTTTGTATCCATTTTTAGTGGATTTACTTAGATGTTTAGGATCATTGTCCTGCTCCATCTCAAAACAACTACTGAGCTTCTGCTGGTTTACAGTTAGCCTGATATTACCTTGTAGGTTATCTTGTTAAACTTGGGAATTCCTTTTTCTCTTGATGATGGCAAGAGGTCCAGCCACCAAAGCAGCAAAGGAGCTCTAAATCATGTTGTCCCCTCCATCATACTTAAACCTTAGGATGATGTTTTTATATTGGTATGCAACACCATTTTTATGCCATGCATTCTCCTGCATGTTCTTCCCAAACAACTCAACCTTAGTTTCATCAGTTGTGGAGCGTCAAGGTGGTTTTTCGCAAACTTCACCTTTTCTTTGGAAAGCAGTGGTTTTCTTTTTGTGAATAGAAAACTCAAAATGTTTGAGTGCTTTTTACAAGTCAAAATAGCTCTAACCCACACTTTTCATTTTGTTTCATTAATTGGACACCAGATTTTCCAATTTCCAACTCTGATAAGCATTTGTTGAAGTCATTAGCCCATGGTTGCACATGCTTTTTACAACCTACACTGTGAATATTTGAATGATATATTCAATAATAATAATAATAATAATAATAATAATAATATTATAATTTAATAATATAATTCACTAAGAATAATTAGTTAAGACTGATTGTCCTTGTTAATTACAGTAACTTAGATAAACATCAAACCAGATTTTAAGACAAATATATACATACGTGCAGTCATTTCTAGGAGGCTCACATACTGTGCATATATGTGTATTGGCTAATGGGTCTGTGGACCAAAACATACCTGCTTTTTCATTGAGCTTTAGTTGTATTTAAATATACAAAATAACCTGCGGATCACCTGCTCTGTGAACTAACATGTATATTTTGAAAGTGTAGTCATTCTGTTACATTATGACAGTTTAGACTTTTAAATACTGATAAAAGGACAAATAATTAAGAAGTATTACTTAGCCTTATGGTGGTCAAATCCAAAGCCACATTGGGGAACCAGAAATCAGAACAGTTAATTTCATAAGTCAAGTCACAACAGACCAGTTGAAACAAATGGAACTGAGCAACAGATGTAGAATGTCTCTATAATTGGAAGGAGGTAAATGATTATCTTGTTTAAAAAGACCTTCTTACAGGTATCTTGTATTTGGTAGTGGAGTGCCCAGGTCATGTCCCACTGTAAGATGTCAAAATTGTTGAGCTGTATAGTTTGAAAACCTGGGTCTGTTATACCCACTGCATCTAGTCTTCTGCCTAATTGGGAGATGGTTTATGCTGTGTGTAGTGTCATCAAATAATGCAGGAGACAGTTTGTATCCTGGTATTAACATGATACTTGAAAGAATGCCGACAGGAACACTATTATACACAAGTTCAAGGTCATTGTGGACCAAAAGTGTGTTAATTAGCATGTCATTTGCAGTATGCTCATTGCTGATTTGTTTGTTGTTTGTTTGTTGTTTTGTGTAGTTTTAGTGAGAACTTTGTTTTGTCATTGTTGTGTTTATGCAGGTTCCTAGCCATCTATTTGCGGATATCCATGAATATAATTGTGATGTTGGTTCTGTGTTTCTGTAGTGTGTTGTCACGAATGCCAACTGTTTTTAACATAGATTCGGTAAACTCTGATTTTTTGGGAATTTAATTTGAATGTTAAAAATGGAGGCAAAAACGCCAAGTTGTTTCTAATGTTAAATGAGAGAGTTTTTCCAGAACAGCTAATTTTGCCTCACTTTAATTTGAAAAAAATAGTAAAAAAAATTAGTAAATAACCCTATAAATGTGATTGCTAGTTGCCATTGCTCTTCATCTTGACTTTTCTTAAAATATCATTCCTAAATGGAATCTGTGGCAAAGACATGAAGAAGAAGAAAAGTAAAAAAGCCGAAAGAAAGACAGAAAGAAGAAAAAGAAATAGAAAACAGAATAATCGGATAAATAAATGTTTAAATGTGTGGATGTGTGTGGATGTGTAAACATGAGTAGATGTTTTAGAGAAAAAAAATCAGTCAAACAAAAAGTAATAACTGTGTGAAACAAAAAAATGAAATAGAAAAATAAAAAAGAGTGAGAAAAGAAATATGAGGAAATGTTATTTGTGAAAAAAAATAGCTCAGACCTTTGCGTGATAAAATGTACAAACGTTAAAAGACGCGTATTTGCAGTTTCTGTCTAAAATAAAAGACTGGATTACAGGTGAATGGCAGTGGACATTCAAACATGACCTATTCAACCATTTCAAAATGCTACCACAACTTGTTCTTAAGAATTATTAGCGTTACATCTTGTTGGTGTATTTAAACCTGCTGAGTTATTAAGTATGTGATCTAATAGAAAAGATCTGTGCAGAATTCCAATGTTGTTCTAAAAATGTCACAGAACTAATTTGCATAATCTTTATCCTATTAAATTTTCTTTCCAATTGTTATGCTAAGCTTTTAAGTCTAGTAGAAGATGAGTACGTGCGCAAGTATTTTATTAGGACCAAAGATGAATACTGTATGAGTGCATACATCTTTTCTCTAAAACTTTCTGTCTCTCGCTATTTCTCTCTTTGTCTGCATGCTACTGAGTACTTACTGTGTGCCACGCAGCAACAACATTCTAGCAATATGTGATAAGCAACATGTAGGGAGAGCATTAGAGAGAAAACATATTCCTGAAGTTCCGGACTGGATGCATTTTACCCAATGGACTATTTAAGACATATAGATGATGCTTAGCAGTTTTTTCTATTTTTTATTTTTTTTCTAAATAACAGATGCTTAAAGAAATTAGTTGTAATCACAACAGGAGGCATTCAGTCATGCAAGATTTCTCAATTTTACATTGTCCATCCAATCATCGTCTAGGATTTCTCAAGACAACGATATCCAGATTATGTCTGTAACGTACAACCCAACATGTAGAGTGAAATCCCACCGAGAAATAAATGGAGACAGATAGAAAGTCCCTAAACTGGTCCGTAGAATGGCCGGATAAAGAATAATAATAACAATAATAATTCCAGGATAGTCAGAAAGAGCCATGGTCAAAGGAAGCCAGAAATACACTAAAGCGAGAGACAAAAGCTGAGTCACGGGAGCCAGAGATACACAAGAACGATAAACAAAGCTGAGTCAAGGGAGCCAGAAAACAGAGTAGTCGAGAGCAAGCCGGGTCAATACCAATGAATACCAAAAGGGACAAAAGAATGTGCTATAGGGACATTAGTAACACTAGGAACCACAACAGGGCATAGTACCTTGAGCAGCCTGGTATTTTATATATTTGGGGTGTGGTTAGCATAACCACATCCCCAAAAGGTGCGTGTGTGCTGGGCTTTATTCTTTACAGCTCATGATGTCATGACGCCGACATGTGTGCGCCGCGTCATAAAAAGGGGTGGGCGCACAGCGGCCGGCGTCCATAAGGCTGTCAGGAGCCTCATACTGTGTGGGAACGGCGGGTAACTATACAGAGGCTGACAATGTCCTGCAAGCCAGTCAGATTCTTTCATGTTACTGAATCCAGTAATCTATCTGCAACTTCACATATTCAACTAAGTTATTGATGTAAGGTAGTTGTTGGAATCCTTGTCTGATTTTTTGGTTTGGTTAAATGACATACAAAGAATAGAAATTAAAAAGACACTATAGTCACAAAAACAACTTTAACTTAATTAAACATGCTTGGTGTATAGATCATGCCACTGCAGTCTCACTGCTCAATTATCTACCATCTCAGAGTTAGATCACTTTGCTTATACAGCCTTAGTCACACCTCTCTGCATGTGACTTACACAGCCTTCCTAAACACTTCCTGTAAAGAGTCATCTACTGTTTACACATCCTTAATTGCACATTCAGACCCTGCAGGAACTTCCTGTATGTAATTGAAGTTCAATTTACAGATCAGGAGATAAAAACTTTTAAGGTAAGTTACATCTGATTTTCCTTTCATGCAGGCTGTGGCAACATCTGTGCTGCGGCCACTGGCACCTGGCTGCCATCCTGAAATTGACTGTTTCTGGTCAGTTTTGCAACCCGTTACTGGGTCTGTCTAGGAGGTCCAGTCGCCCGGGCAGACCCAGACTCCATTAGCTGGAGGTTTGCTCAAGGCACCCCCAGGGAACTGGTGCCCTAAGCCACTGCCTAAGTGGCCTAATTGAAGCGCTGGCCCTGCTCCGAGACCATGAGAACGCTCCTCCACCACATCACCAAGGATCCTGCAAGGATGGTCTCCATTGAACCACGAGGGTAAGCGAGAAGCAAGTGGGAGGGGGGGGGGGGGGCAAAAGAAAAACATTTCAACACTATGCAAACACCACTCAGCAATACTCAGACTCCCTACACATACACACAAATCCTCCACACACAAAACTCAGCCACCACACACAACCAGTTCATACAGGCACACTCAGCCTCCCCCAACAGAACAGATCCATAGCTAGGATGTTGCCCCCATCTGGTATACTGCCTTGAGCTGTGGTTATATATATATAAACAATGCAATGGTTAGTAGTATAATTATATATATATATATTACTAACCATTGCATTGTTTTTGAGAATTGTGATGCAGATGTTTGTTAAAACAGGGTCTAGCCGTAAAATAGGGCATACTGAACAAAGCATAAGTTAAATATACAGGTAGGTATCTGTCCTAGTTTCCAGTCTTAATGAGTAATGATTTATGACCTTTGATAATTCACAGCACAAACCAAGCTCGCAAGATGAAAAACTAGGCTTTACAGCTGTTCAGAGAAGCGGGTTATAAAAGGTTTTATCCTTCATGGTTATCTTAATGTAGATATGTATGTAGTACAATATTTTGTGTGATATATACAACGAGGGGTTGATTTCACAGAGATCTACTTATTGGTATCTTCACATAGTTTTCTTAAAATGCTACTTACTAGTTTGGTCCAAGTTAGAGTTTTATTGGCAGTTTCTTACATTTTTTCACAGTAACAATGTGTGGATTTTGCAGAACAGGCTCCAAATGGCTCCAAATGGTGCCAGTTGGGTGCAGTCAGAATGGCTCAGGACAGTAGCAAATGGTTTTGTCCCATTTGGTACAGAGTTCCGGTTTTAGAGAATAAACTTGCAAGTTTTGCAATGCTGCTCATAAACAGCCCAATTTAATATTTTTTGGATCAGTTTTTTAAATGATTTACTATTTATGGATACATTTTTTAAATTATTTAGTATTTTGAAAAATATTTTAATATTGTACTATTTTGATATATTGATTTTTTTTATATGATAAATATTTTAATATTTGAATAATTTAAAAATATACGTATTTATCTTATTCCAAATTTTAAGCTATTCCAAAATATTTAATCATTTACAAAGCTAATCCAAAAATATTAAATTTAGGTCAAAATGAGAGAAACATGAACGACAATTGGACATGGACTAAACATAGCACAAAGACAACTCCTTTAACTTTTATTATTCTTAAAGTGCTTTTATCAATGAATATGCTACTCAGATAAACAAACAATAAAAAACATACATCCTAACAGCTTAACAATTTTCCATCACATATCTTAATATAAGAAGACTTAGACAACACACAATATAAATACTATACATCAACTAAGAGAAAAACACTAATTGTAAAATTAATAAATAAAACTGCAAAGGTGACATATTCCGGTTGCAGATAATAATAATTTCTCATTGATTAGAGAATAATTCCTACTTATTGGTTAGAGGTATCACATGATCATATTTGTATAGTCATACTCTGGCAACTGTGTTTACACTGTAGTCCCAGTCTAGCCTTAAAGCAAAAGATCTTGTGGAAATCACTTAGTTCAGTGACACTGTAAGGGATTCTCTAAACACCTATGTGTGTACTGCAAAATATGTATATTATGTATATATTTTACTACCCTGATTGGCCCATTTTGTCCCTTTTTTTGTTTGCCCAAATTGTTTTCCTAAATATTTTTCATAGACGATATTCAGAAAAGCTGAACCGTCAAATGTCCAAGAGTCGGAAATCGCAAGCTAAATGTATTTATTTTATTATAATTTTTTTTTGCAAAAATTTTAATCTTATGAAGTTTCCATGTTCAATTTACTGCCATTTAGGAATAAATCACTTATGTTTATGTTTATACAGCCCTAGCCACATGTCGCCTGGCTAAATTACCTCCTGGCCGACGCCTGATTGCACATGATCCCCATCCTGAGGTAGCACGCGGGTGCAGCACCCATATGCTCCCACTCCCTTCAGGGCAGGGTGCAGAGAGTGTCCCAGTAGGCTCTTCACTCGGTGCACTTCTCACTCGCTCCCGCCCCTGCCCTGTACTTTGTGACAAAAGGAAGTGGTTCCTGAAGTGCGTGAACAAGATGCCTGGAGTGTAATGAAGGTAAGTGTGTGTTTCAGAGAATTTTTGTGTCTGCATAGGTCAGTTTGTGTGTGTTTGTGTCAGTGTGTGTGTTTGTGTGTGTGTTTTGATCAGTGTGTCTGCATGGTTCAGTGTGTGTGTCTGCGTGGGTCAGTGTGTGTGTGTGTGTGTCTCCATGGGTCAGTCTGAATGGGTCAGTGTGTGTGTCTGCATGGGTCAGTGTGTGTCAGTCTGCAAAGGTCAGTGTGTGTGTGTCAGCATGGGTCAGTGTGTGAGTGTCTGTATGTGTCAATGTGCGTGTTTGTATCTGTCTGCATGGGTCAGTGTGTTTGTTTGTGTCTGCAATGGTCAGTGTGTGTATGTCTGCATGGGTCAATGTGTTTATTTGTGCCAGTGTGTGTGTCTGCATGGGTCAATGTGCATGTTTGTGTCTGTCTGCATGGGTCAGTGTCTGTTTGTGTCTGCATGGGTCAGTGTGTGTATTTGTGTCAGTGTGTGTCAGTCTGCATGGATCAGTGTGAGCGTGTCTGCATGGGTCAGTGTGTGTCTGCATGGTTCAGTCTGAATGGGTCAGTGTGTGTGTGTCTGCATGGATCAGTGTGTGTCAGTCTGCAAAGGTCAGTGTGTGTGTGTGTCTGCATGGGTCAGTTTGTAAGTGTCTTCATGTGTCAATGTGCGTGTTTGTATCTGTCTGCATGGGTCAGTTTGTGTGTTTGTGTCTGCAATGGTCAGTGTGTGTATGCCTGCATGGGTCAGTGTATGTATGTCTGCATGGTTCAATGTGTGTATTTGTGTTAGTGTGTGTCCATCTGCATGGATCAGTGTGTGTGTGTGTCAGCATGGGTCAGTGTGTGTGTCTGCATGGGTCATTCTGAATGGGTCAGTAACTACTTTGAAGGGGACAGAGGCGTCATTGTCCTATGTACAACGATTCTTGTATCTTCAATAAATGTCTCTATTTTTCATATTATGTGGCTGGATGCTTTCAGACTTACAGACCTTTCCCCGAACAAGTGTTTATGATTATTTGATATATTTCAATAATAGGCTTGCTAAAGAGAGGCTGACAAACCTGGCACATTGTTATAGAAGTAGATAAAATATAATTTGTCATATCTCATTTCTAGTGTACTTTAAATAAACATTTCACAGTATGGCCTCTTTGTATCATGCTATCATAATGTGCACACGCAATAGACTCCCAATGCTTTCCTATGGGAAAGCATTGGATTGACTGAGATGATCAAGATTGATGATCTCAGCCATGGACACTGGGCCAGTCATGGCAAGACCAGCATGGTGATGGAATAAAGGTAAGTAAACCTACCTTTTTACTTCAATCTCAGGGGGGCTGGTTACCTAAACAACCACTCCAGCACTATAATGTTAATAATACATGTTTGTATGCCCAAAACTATTGTGTTTGTTTACCTTTGAAATTCACATTGAGTTCTCACTTTATTAAGTAACTGGTAATGTTATTTTTATTTGTGAATTAATACCGCTTTTATGCAGGACTGATAATAAAATAAATTAAGAATAATTAAGTTGAAAAAATTACAGCTACACCTTTAAGATTGTGACATATTTTGTTAAATCCACTGAGAAACCTACAATGGTTTTTCTTTGCTGCTTTCTCATGCTTACTATTTTTCTTTTTTAGGAATTCGTATTGTATGAATCGCATGAGCAAAAGAGTGTTCTATCAAGCCTGAAAATATAAAGCATGTTTTCCATTGTTAAATCCATGTACTTTACAGAAAAGCTTTGATATATTAATTTTACTTTTTCATTTTATTTTATCTATAACGAAAACAAACAACCACACAAAGGCCTGTAGGAATTTATCTCTTATAACAAAACCAAGAAGAAAATAGCATTTCAAGGTCTGATGTATTATGACCTTTCATTTGGCCTGAAGCACACTTTTTTGCTGTATTGCAACGGTTTAAAATAAAAATAAATAACTAAAAAAAGTCTAAAGTAAGACTAGCGTGAAAAAACCCCCAAATAAAAACTAAAATATAATAACCAAGAACACCTGTTTATATGTCTCTGTGTAGAAGGCCATTTTCCAGTGAGGTTTTATCCTAAACAAATTACCTTAAAATAATACACATGTTATTAAATAAATGCAGAGCACTTACATTTGTTATCTTCTGATTGCTAAACTGCCTTGATTTATCCTATTTGGTTGAGTAAAAACATAAAATTTAAAGGACCACTATAGTGTCAGGAAAACAAACTCGGTTTCCTGGCATATAGTCCTTAGCCCCCCCCCCCCCCACCCTCAGAGCCCTCCTCCAGCTGGGCTGAATGGGTTAAAACCCCTTCAGCCACTTACCTTTATCCAGCGCTGGGCTTCCTCGGCACTGGTAACCTTTTCTCCTCCGCCGACGACAGCTCCCAAGTGGAGCCGAATGCGCATGCGTGGCCAGAGCCGCTCGCGCATTTAAACCATCCATAGGAAAGCATTACTCATTGCTTTCCTATGGACGTTCTGCATGCTCAATGCGATTTTCGCATTAAGCGTCACGGAAGCACCTCTAGCGGCTGTCAGGAAGACAGCCACTAGAGGCTGGATTAACCCTGCAATGTAAATATAATAGTTTCTCTGAAACTGCTATGTTTACAGCTGCAGGGTTAAAACCTTAGTGACCTGGCACCCAGACCACTTCATTAAGCTGAAGTGGTCTGGGTGACTATAGTGGTCTTTTAAATAAATAAATCTGAAACATGTAAAAATAAAACTGAAACAATAGTGAAAACCCCCCACACAACATACATTGTCTCTTTTCTTTAAATGAAAGTCTGATTTAAAACATGCTGCTTGAACTTAGATTTTCTTTTAATTAATGAATTCATTTTTTGATTGGCATACATGGATACAGGTATTTAAAAGTAAAACAAAACATAACCCCATTGTGCTATAATAACAATGCATAGCTAGTATCCTGGCAGTAGCAAAATAGTAACTGATCTACTGTTCAGGAAAAAGGAGAACAATTCTAAATCATAAAATTAAGAAAAAGCAGGAGATTGCTTTAAAAGGCAGATAGTGCACCAGTACATTAATATAATAATGTTGATGTCATACTTACTTTTATATAATCAAGAGATTATCAAAGGGGAAACAGTAGCCCTAGAATATAAAAAGTTGGTTACAGAAACTCGGAAAGTCGGACCAATACTGGGAGGCATGTGATAAAATCCAAAAAGGATTGAGTCGTGACCATTAGACTAAATTTGTTTGGAGGCATACAAACTAAAAGAATAAAACAGATAAAGGTGTTCAGCGCACACATACCATTTACCTTGCAATAATCACTTGGAAAAAGGTATTTATTTTGCCGTTACACTGTTTCCTATATTAAACAGGAAATAAAACAATACATAGTATAGCCTGTATGAATATCTGCAATTGGTCTATACAAGGTCAGTACACTCACAATTTTCAGAGCCTATTATAAGTTGGCTCTGGACTTATAAGGCACATCAACTCCTCTTAGGTATGCAGAGTATTTTCTCCAGCTTGTATCACAGGAAAAATAGGGAATTCCAGGTCCAGAGTGAAAAATAAGCTATTTATTTTGTACAAGTAGTACATACAGAAAGAATAAGATAGATTTAAAAGACAACGCGTTTCAACCCACAACTGGGTCTTCTTCAAGTGCAAGCATACAAACAAAAATAATTAAAAAAGGAAACAGAACTTCAAGGTGGTTTAGGTCCAGGCGCAAGTTGCCTCCATGCTGGTTCAAACGTTTGGATCTTAAAAACAAAAAAAATATTTCTCTGTAGTTTTTTTAAGAATGAAAATGGTGGGTTGTAAGTGGGATGCAGACCACAGGTGGTAATTAGTGATGCCCCGAACAGTTCGCCAGGAACCGTTCGCCGGGAACACATTCGCCGGGAACATGTTCGGTCCGCCCCCTATTCGTCATCATTGAGTAAACTTTGACCCTGTACCTCACAGTCAGCAGACACATTCCAGCCAATCAGCAGCAGACCCTCCCTTCCAGACCCTCCCACCTCCATGATGAATAGGGGGCGGACCGAACATCGCGCGTGTTCGCGACCGCGAACACGCTATGTTCGCCGGCGAACGGTTCTGGCGAACTGTTCGGGACATCACTAGTGGTAATTATACCAGGTATTTAGGTTTGATCTTTTAGTAAAAGGACACTGTTCTCTGTGGTAATTAATAAGTAGTGGTATGGTATGTTATGGTATGGTATGGAGTGAGAACACAAAAAAATAGTCCCAGCCACTTTGGAAAGCTGGAAGACTTCCTCCAGATTTAAAGACTTAGACAAGTTTGAGGAAGTAATCTGGTGAGTAATTTCTGCACAAAATGTGGCAGTTCTTCCAGAGTAATAGAGTAAAGGAGTCTGAGATACCTTTCTGTTCAATTGTCTGTGGCTATCCCCTAAGGCTGCAAATTTAAATTGACAAGTCTGCCTGTGTTTCTTGCATTTGTGAGGTGCTTGTCTCCACAACAACACTCACTGCACTCGTTTATCCCTTTTATGGACACCTTCCATAAAGTTTAATGAATAAGCTTTGTGTTTTCATCCACCGGATTGGCCTCATTATACAGTGGTTTTTCAAAAAAGCTCAATGTTAATAGACAGGCTGTACTTATTTAGGTAATAAATGTATTTTTTTCAAGATAGGATGTAGTGTGAGTTTAAAATAAGTATAGAGATGAATTTATTTGCAACGGCAACCAGCCTTTTTGTAACTTTTACTATCTTTCATGGAAACCTGGTGTTACTTAGCGTTAATTGTCTCCGATTAATCTCTATGGGAAACATTACACATAAGGCACTGGATAAGGGTGAAATATTGTAACATTGAAACTGCTGGTAGTCACAAACTTTAGCAACAACCATTTTAGAGATTACCGACTGTGAAAAAGCATAGACCTCACACTTTCAGGTGAGGAGAATAAGTCATTGTCATTGACCGACAATCTGAGAGTCTTTGAGCTTGTGAGGGAAAGGCCCCAGAAAGCTTGTGGTCTGCATCTTGGGCAAATCCAGAATAGGTACATAGCTCCCTGTAGTGGATCATAGTGATGCCATGGGTTACCATGACAACGTTCTGATTCATAACCTAGCAATTTGTATATTTGTGATTGCCTGGCAGTGTGTTAAGGTGTGTGTGTCTTGCATTGTGTATATGTGTGTACCCATTTGTTTGCGTGTCTTTGAGTGTATATCTACATGTGTATCATGTGACAGTATTTTAAATACATATCTGAGAGTGTGTATTTCTATTTAGGAACATTTGTCATGCTGTCTTTCTGAATTTCAGGAGTGGTGAGTGCGCAACAAGTGTGATTTTAAGGAGCTCCATGAATTCTAATAGTGGCCTTGGTAAAGAGGTTTAGGTTGCCAAGGGGCTTATGTATGTGATGTGATTGGAATACTTAGCATAATGTCAGCAAATAGCACAGGCCCATCTTTTCTACCAAATGGTTTCTTCACTCCCTCTGTCTGAGACTATTTACCTCGTCTATGAATCTATTATATGATGTGATGAGAAGATTGTGGGAACAGGAGAACATTATTACACTAATGTCATAGCTGACTGCAAGCTTGACCGACCATGAACCCCTAAACACAATTTATATCAAGGACCAGACTCTCATATATGATCTCATCCCAAAACAATGTTTCTATTCCCTATTTTTTCCCATTCTTTTGTTTTTGCTTATTCCCTGATATAATGTCTAACTCCAAAACCCTTGATGTCTGATGTGTCTGCTTTCTGTGACAGGTTATAGTGACGTTTGGGTGTATATCGGATGATTATGCATTCTGAAGCGTAGCTGGTGGATTGCAGTTTGAATGGTGATATTAGAGTGAGCTTAAAGCAAAAATGATTTTGTTTTTCATCAGATCACCAGCAGGCAGTTCTTTTTTACTCTTTTATTTTTAAAAAAAAAAAGGAAATCTTCCCTTGAGCTGTCAGAACAAGTCAGCCTCAAGCTGACAAAAGCAATTTTTATAGCACTCTGCCCCAAGCAGGGTTTTACAAATAGGATTTGAATTCATCCAAAGATTGTTAATATTGAAGAATTAGAGAGCGTGCTTCTTGAAGATACAGTATAGGAGCACACTGGGCACAGAAACCTTGAAAACGTTCTTGCACACGCTGCTTTGCATGCGAGACTCAAAGAGTGTTATGGCTGTTATGTTCAAAGAAATGGCAATTGGTCCAGGAAGCAATATATTCTGTGATCAAGTAGAATAACACTGCATCCTGGAAAATGTTACTGAGCATTGAAATAATATAGATGTAAGTTCAATTTCCTTGAAGACAAGGACAGGGCCATCTGCTTTGTGTAGTACGTAGCACAGCGGTATAATATTATTAAGTAATTAACCAGTGATATAGGTCATTCCTTGGTCATCGTTACGAGGCATGGTTGGATCAATGTAAACGGAGCTTCCGTTGTTGCAGTTCCAGAGATGCAGGCATGATTATCACTGACTATATTCAACTGAAACAATATGTTTAAAAAGTGCTGCACATAGTCTTTCAAGTATCGGCCAAAATGAGATCCTCTGAATGCAACTACAATGTATATCTGGGTAATTAACATGCAAAGATGATGCTCAGACAATACGAACACTACTTTTCAATTTGTGTTATTACCAACATTTATAATACAAAATGTATATATAATTGTATTTTATTGGATTTTAACACACGTTTATATCCATGACAATATATGAAAACGGCATAACAAACGCAATCATACATTAGTAAGGAGCACATTGCTTGACGATACTTGCATTAGTAGAATACAACATATAAGACATTAGCACTTTTGGGGCGTTGTTCACTTTTGCTGTTGCTGCTTAGCGTCCAAAGGGCAAGTGATCTATTTCACTCCGCTTTCTGAAAGCCCCTGGTTAGCTAAGGTGGGTAGGGTTTATAACTAGGCCTGTGTGATACATAGAGAGGTGAAACGGAACCAGGGGTATACAGCACATTTGAGCCTAGCTGGGTCTGGCAATGTCTGTTTAGTAGTTTGTGGACTTTAAACCCAGTTCTTGCAGCCTGGGACTGCGATGTACCTTCGATAGGGCTGTCTGGTGATTTTGGTTCTGCTGGTGCTTGTGCTGCAGATGTTGGCGATTCGGCTGGCACTCCTAAGCTCTTGAGGAATGTCTCTGAGTTGTCTGCAGAGGTCAGGGTGAGTATCACCTCCCCTTGTGTGACTATGAGGGAGCCCTCCATTCCCTAGCAGTACCTGACTGAATCGTCTCTCAGCTGTTTTGCAACTGGGGCTAGATGTCTTCTTATGTCAGGACTTAAAAACAGGAGGTCTCCATATATGGCCACTGAGCATCCCTCAAACTGTACCATCTCCAGGACCCTGGATCGAGCCATGATAGCAGCTCTTGCTGTGGCATCTTTAGTTATGATGATCGTGTCTCTGGGTGCTTCGTCTGGGGCTGCTGCTTTTTGGACTCTAAATGCCAATATCACAGGCGAGGGATCAGCGTCACCTTTAGGCCCATATTGGCAATAAACCTCTGGGTAAATTGCAGTAGTTCCTCTCACCAACTTGCTCAGGGACACCTCTCAGCAGTATATTCCTTCTTCTGTGTCTTGACTACAGCACAGCTACTGTTCTGCTCAGCTTCTACACTTGGTAAGAGAGGCTTTCAATTTGGCTTTGTGTAGCCTGTATCTGACCATCCCTAGCCTTTTCTCTCTCTTCAGTAGCATTGCGTCTATGCTGGATAGCCACATCTCTGTTTGTACTTTCCTGGGGTCTGATTTCCACACCTGCCTTAGGTCCAGTAGAAGTGTTTTAATATCCCCTTTTGTGGAGGGGGGAAGAGTCCTCATCCATCTCTCTGTATGCTCCGTTGGATTCGTTTAAGGGCATAAGACTCCTCATCGTGGGATTCTGCTGAGACCTCAGATGCTCGTTGCACCCTATTTGGAGGTAGGTGCTCCACCGGGTTTTCAAAAGAAAGCCTGATATCAGGCAAACCAGAGCCCTCCAATTTTTTTGTTTTGTTTTGCGCCCCATACTTTCAGCTAAGGGGTGAGGTGTTGTAGGTCTGGAACGATGCTCGTGACCACGGTAAATTTCGGGTAAGTGTGGGACTCTGTAGGAGCTATGTTAAAACGTGTCTGGTGCCATTAGCTGTTGTCCATGCCCCCAAGTATATATATATATATATATATATATATATTTTAAGGAGATAATCAGTATAGCTGACAACAATGAAATATTTATTATGTACAAATTGCTTGAGAGTGATTGATAACAATAGAAATGAATGTGAACAGTTTTCTTTCATCCACTCTAAACTTGAATGAAGCCTTACACAGCTCGGCATGTTGCGGAGGGATATAATGGCCATCCCACTGGGCCTAGCCCAATTAATAGGGACCTGATAACAAACCCACAGGGCCTCACCCAATTAATGTCGACCTGATAAATAGATCTTATCATTACATATATATTTAACGGAAGCAGAAATTAAATTAAAAATGTATATACCCTAAATGGTATATACATATAAGGAGGATTTGGGAATTGTTATAGACAAACTAGGCAACAAAGTCCAATAGCAATCAGAAGTTACTTAGGCCAGTAAGGTATAAAAAGGGGCAATAAATATTTTGATGAAAATATAATTTTGCCTCTTTATGAATCTATGGCAAGACCACATCTTGAAAATGCGGTGCAATTTTAGGCACATTAAACAGAGGATAGTCAATAATTTTTTAAAATTGTAAAGAGGTTCAAACTGGGTTCTTTACCTTTTTTTGGATCAACATCAGAAACAGATGTGACAAAAGCTCTGAACGTGATGGACACACGCCTTTTTCAACCTATGTAACTATGTATATTTTTATTTATGATATTAGCTAAATGCAGAGCATAAACTTGCTTTATGTAAACCAAGAAATAATTAAAGGGACACTATAGTCTCCAGAACAACTACAGCTTAATGTAATTGTTCTGGTGAGTATAAAGCTCCCTTCAGGCAGTGTTTACATTGCCCCTAGGGACACTTCCAAGTGGCCACTCCTCAGATGGCCACCGGAGGGGCTTCCTGGTTCAGGCTGCACAGTAAGCAACCCTGCCATGCAGCGTCCCCACGCTCTGCATGGAGATGCTGAATTTTTCTCATAGAGATGCATTGACTCGATGCATCTCTATGAGGAGATCCTGATTGGCCAAAACAGCATTTGGCCCCGCCCCATGCTGATTTGAGCTAATCCATTGCTTCCCTATAGGAAAGCATGTGATTGGGTAAAAAACGGCCATTTTGATGATGTCATAAAAGGGGCAGAGCCAGCGCCGGCAGACCCGTGCAACGCTGGAAATAAGGTGAGTTTTAAACTAAATGGTGGGCTTAGCACTATAGGGTCAGGAATACATGTTTGTGTTCCTGACCCTATAGTGATCCTTTAAACAAAATATAAAGTAATAAACAAACAGGAATGTTAGACTAAGGGAATATTGAATCTTTATTTTCTGTACATTAACTTGAAATTCTCCTAGCTCAAGGTTTGTATCATTCTTAATGTTCTTCATTCAAATAGTTAGTGTTGTTTAGTTGACAGACCGACTTGAAAGAGTTTGATTAATAATGAAAAAAAATTCAACTGTAATGAAAAAAGATTGGGTGAGATTTATCTTTACATACACAAGGTTATTCAATGTGGTTATTTTGGCCTACAATTTGAAATTCATTGCCAACAATGCACAGTTTAGTGAATAACTGACAATAGTTCCCTAAACTGTCAAATGTCAGTACATTTCCCAGGGAATTGCAAATGTTAGACCAAAATACCCCAAAACATGCAGGGAAGGATTTACATCATAAGGACCTTTAGGCACAGAATTCTCATGGCAGTCAGCCTACCTATTCTTGGGAAGAACCTACCCCCTTTCCAGGCAAGTCTGCCCCTTTTGCATGTCACCAGTAATGTAGTTCCCTTTACTTCCCTGTCCCTTTTTTGCCCAACACTGTCCTGCTCTGTGGGATGCCAATGTTGGAGGTTATGGTAGTCATGTGTGTGTAGTAATGTCTAGCTGTGTATGTGTGGGTGTGGATGTGGGTAGCAATAATAGAAGCAGTGTAGTAATATGTGTGTCAGCGTGAATGCTTTACACTATAAGTCTCTCCTGTGTCTGTTGGAGATTGCTGTGGTCAATCTGAAAGGGTTGGCCATGCAGAGGTCAGGTTCCAACAGACTGAACAGAGCAATCCCAGAGTCCCACTGTGTGTGTGTGGGGGGGGGGAGGGGGGGGGCTTAACAGGCAAAGCAGGCACCCGCTTACTCTGATAAATGGGTAATCTCAACCTGAAAACATGACATGGCACAACTGACTCAGATATATTGTCATACAGGGATACTTTAGGCATCTCGACCACTTCATATAATTGAAGTAGTCTGGGTGAAGTGCCCCTGTCCCCTAAACTCAGCAAGCCAAAGCATTTACATTTCAGGGTTAAGACAACCTCTAGGGGCTGTGTTCCAGATACAATGCTTTCCTATGGGAAAGCTCTAATGCATTCATGGCGTTTGTCGCACATGCACATTAGGTACTTCCATTGGCATGACATCACAGGAGGAGGAGATCTAGCCAGCTCCAAGGGACCTCAACACTAAAAAAACAAACAGGTAAGTGAAAAAAAGAGGTTTTAATCCTCTCATGTGGGACCATAATAATTTAGGGAAAGGGCATACAATAGCATTAGATATACTACTCTATAGTGTTCCTTTAAAGTTTGCCTTACCTTGGTAAATTCCCATCGATTCATGGTTTAATGAAAAACACTGTGCAAGCATCAATCATTCATAGCTATTTTGTTTCCTGTTTGATTGTATGTAAATTTATATGTACAATAGAAAATTATAGCATTAGATAACTTTGCAATTACCAAGAATTAATGACTTTAGAAACATTAATCTTTATATGAAAAGAAATGAATGTGTTACCTGTATGAAGCATAGTAACAAATTACTCTTCGCTTTTCACGCAAAACCATGTTTTGTGACTTTGTGATAATAGCATGTGTCTCCTTTGTTCTCTGCTGTATTGAAAATATTTCAAGCTCTTTTTATGGAATTCTTTTGTCATAATAATTGCTACTTTAGAATACACTAATCTGTACATGTATATAATCTTTTCTTACTTACTGATTCCTGGAAGCATAGTACACAATACTGACTTTTCTATCGCTATCCAAGTCTGATTAAGTACAAATTCAACCCTCTGCATCTCTAATCTTTATAAGGTAAACAAGCAGTGCCCTATTTTTTTCAATTTGGTCCTTGGCAACATTAAGCCTTCTGGGTTTCTCATAACATTATAAATTGTAGTGAAATAAAATCTGAATTTGCAAAATGCACAACGTAAATGACATCTGTATGTTTTGGATTTTTGACATTTCCTAGCCGTGTCTTGAACCATTGAAGAGCAAGAACTGTGCAACAATTAATCAATACATCCTTTTGTACTAGCACTGCTCCTATATCCAATGAGGTGACATTATCATCCCGTGAGGTGACATTACCATCCAATGAGGTGGCATTATCATCCAATGAGGTGGCATTATCATCCCGTGAGGTGACATTACCATCCAATGAGGTGGCATTATCATCCTGTGAGGTGACATTATCATCCAATGAGGTGGCATTATCATCCCGTGAGGTGACATTATCATCCAATGAGGTGGCATTATCTTCTGAAGCGATGCTACAAAGGCAGGCAGTGCATTTAACACAAATGTTGAAAAAATGTTTTTACCATATCTAATAAGTTTTTTAAATACATTTTGTTAAAACCAACTACAGTATTGTATTTGTGTATATTGATAATCTCTATATTATATTATTTAGGTCCAAACAGAGCTCTTACAAACAGAGGTTACCACAAAAAGCAATAAAGAAACACTCCAAACACCATAACCAGTACAGCACTTTGTAGTTGTTATGGTGCCAGGTGCACCCTGTTGCCCCTCCCCCCATATGTAGTCAAACCGTTTTAGAACAAGTTAACTTTTTACCTGAGGTGCATTGGGCACAAGTCCCCTTCTCCACTACTTCTAACAGTGGGCTAGAAGTGCGGGGCTAAGCTCATTGGCTGAGAGTGATCAGCTGCTTCCAGTTGAGATGATTAGTAGTGCACAGTGATCCCCAGGTAAGATGACAAATTGTCTTTGATTGGTTTGACTTCTTACAATCAAGGGTCCCAGGGCACTTCTGACACTGTAATCACTACAGCACATTCTGGTGGTTATGGTGCTTGAAGTATTCCTTTAAGAGCATACTGTCATTGTTTCATACCAATAGAGTTTTAAAAATGCTCAAAAAAATTCCAAAGGGCCAATAATTGTATAATGAGGTACCCACTATCATACTAAGCACATTTTGAAGTACAAAGAAAGTGCTAAAAAAAAGTTAAGTGCAGCAGCTGTATTACCACCAGCAAATCACAGTGACTGAAAGCTGAATATGTAATTTTTCTCATCTGTCACTTTTTCTTACCTTGTCATTTTTAAATATTACTCACTGTTGCATAGATGCATTTATTTTTTTGAATTTATTTTAAAAAAAAATATCATACATATTTATGGATTTATTAATTTTTCTGTCACATTTCCCAACAGAAAAGTGGTAGATTTTTTTTTCCCACCACTATTAATGTGGTAGTCTTCTCAAATGGAAATTACCTGGAAAATTATAATAATAATTACTAGCGTTTACTGTTTGTTTGCATTGTGTTAGTATCAATCATAACTGCTAATTTATAGATACAAGGAAGGAGATTTATCAAAGTGTTCTGTTTTAAAAAGTAGTCTAAAGTACTAAATGTAGGGAAATCACCATTACAAAATGTGGAACCTGCAGTCTTATTGCTCAGTTCTCTGCCGTTTAGGAGATAAATCACTTTGTTTATACTGCCCTTGTCACACCTCCCTGCATGTGACTTACACAGTGTTCCTAGACACTTCCTATAAAGAGAGATCTAATGTTTTAACTACCTTTATTGCACAGTATGTCTAATTAGAAATTTCTTATCTCCTGCTCTGTTAATAGTCCCCCTAGGCCCTGCATGAGCCTCCTGTGGGTGATTCAAGTTTAGTTTACAGAGGACAAGATAAAAAAAAACTTCTAAAACAAGTTAACATCGGTATGAATGAAAATGAAACAATTTTTTCTTGCTGGCTGTGTGAGGCACAGGCATTGGAGGTGCATAAACAGAAACAAAAGTGGTTTAACTCCTAAATGGCATAGAATTGAGCATTGCAATTGCAGAGGAGTGATCTATATACCAAAACTACTTTATTAAGCTAAAGTCGTGCTAGTGCTTGTAGTATCCCTTTTACTTAATATCTAAAACTTTAGATAAAAAAACAAATCTTTCATTAGAGATTATAAGGTTAATGCCACATATTTTTTATTTCCAACTGACGTCCTATCCACTCTTATTCAATGTTAGATTGTAAGTTCTTTGGAACAGGCAATTATGCAGTTATAACTAAGACATGCATTGATAAGAATGAACCATTTAAATGCAAACAAATTGTAGCAGAAATCGGGCTCTCAGTGTCACAGAATTATTCCTCTCAATATGAAAATGAAATCACTTCCGATATTAATTATTCAAAGACTTCATTAAAATTTGGATACTTTACATTGAGAGCACTTCAAGGCAAGCTCACACAATTATAACGCTAATAAAAAAGTGCAGCCAGAACAGTAATAAGAGATTGAGATAAGAGAAAGATTTTGAATAATCCATTGCTGCAATAAAACAATTGATTTTCACTTAAAGTGTACCTTTCATGATTCACATATCTTATGACAAGTGTGAAGAGTATAAAATTCCACCTATATATTGCAGAATTGCTTGCAAATGTATAGATTGGAAGCAAAAACTATTTAAAAATAGACTTTTTTCCCACCTGTCAATCAATTCTTTAGCAATGTCCACTATGCCGAATAATTGACTAACATGGAGAACCCTACAGGTGACCCTCCTGCTTGTTGCCATGGTTACTCCCTAGCCAGTGTTTCTTGCTCTGACTGGAGGAGTATAGGAAAGTAGTGACCGATGCCACTCTGTTCAGAGGGAGGCATGCTGGAAGTGATGCCACCATGTCAGGCAGTGCGAATCTGGTCAGAATGGAGTTGGGTCTTACAATAGTGTAACACCCGCGTAGCTGCACACATGGTGGCACTGGACTGGAGGAGAAACATGGTAGGGCTGGCAAGAGGGGAAGGTGGGCAATAGAAGTCTGTTGGAACGTCTGTTTGCACAGTTCTACAAGAATGAGGCAGTAGGCCGGAACTGAGCAGGTACTTTGCTAGCCTGGCGATTTGTCGGTTTGTACATAGGCTGGTGGCCTGCGTTCTCATTCTCTCCTGCTGTACTGTGATATCTGAGGCTGACTAGGCTGACGGACGACAAAGACCATGTAAGATGTCCTTGGAGGTTTATGCAAATGACCGCTGACTGAGATGGGACAGTGCTCATGACATTCACAACCCAGTTATCACTGGTCGCAATGGAGTCAGCGAATAACAGAGTGTGTATCTTAGCCATGCACAGATCTCTATAAATGCCCTTTTATACAGGTCACACTAAAGGAGGTTACATAACATATGATGACAAATCTATATAAACTGCATGGTCTATGTGAATAGGACCACACTAAAATCTGTAAACTTCATGTTGGAAAAGCCCATTCATATGTACTTTCCCCCAAGCCAAACACAGTCCTCCCTTTTGGGGCGGTGAGTTTATACCTCAATATTTCCAATGGAATATATAATATGGAATATATCATTTATATCCATGATAAACAATATATTTATTGTCTACAGGAGGGAATTTCCGTTAAAGGGCACTAGTCATGACAGGTTCACCCTAATTAGTATTAGATTATTCATTTTATTGTGTATGCTAATAAGTAGTCTGGAGGAACCTCATAACATGTACTTTTAAGTTATTTAATTTACACAGTAAGATTTTCTAATCAGTAGAACCTTTCTTTGTAATTGTCATATATAGCACGCAACTCCTTAACCCCTTAAGGACACATGACATGTGTGACATGTCATGATTCCCTTTTATTCCAGAAGTTTGGTCCTTAAGGGGTTAAAGGGACACTATAGTCATCAGTGCAACTACATGTATTCCTGACCCTATAGTGTTAACACGACCATCTAGCCCCCCTGGGCCCCTCATGCCTCCATAAATATAGTAAAAATCTTACTGTATTCAAGCCAGAAGCTGTAAATCTGCATGCTGTTAGACTCAGGAAAAACAAGCAGTCTGCTGACATGTGATAGCCTGATCCAATCACAGTGCTTCCCCATAGGATTGGCTGAGACTGACAAGGAGGCAGATCAGGGCAGAGCCAGCATGATTCAAACACAGCCCTGGCCAATCAGCGTCTCCTCATAGAGATGAATTGAATCAATGAATCTCTATGAGGAAAGTTCAGTGTCTGCATGCAGAGGAAGGAGATACTGAATCACAGGATGCTCGTGCACAGCAGATCTGAGTGGATCAACTCAGAAGTCCCTCTGGTTCACTCTGAGTGACTGCAACTGGAGGTGTTCCTAGCTTTCAATGTAAACACTGTATTTTACCAGAAAATACAGTGTTTACATGAGAAAGGCTGCAGGGAGCTATAGTTATCACCTGAACAACCTCATTAAGCTGACTGAGTGACTGAGTTTTCAGCTGTAATTACTATCAGCTCCTTCAGTATGTTGCCACGGTTACTCACCTGAGAGTAGTAATTAACCCTGCTGCTAATCAGTTCAGCCTATTTAAGCAGCAAATCCCAGAACTTCCTTGCCCTTGCGTGGGTTCCTGTTCCCCAGAAGTCTCCTTGTTCCTGTGTTTCCTGTTTGTTCCTGGTTCCTGGTTCCTGACTCTGGCCTTGTTCCTGACTCCGCTGCTCTCCGTGCTCCTGATCCTGGCTCGCCTGACTACCCGCTCTGGTGACTGACCCCTGCTTGATTCCTGGACTTTGCTTTTGGTTATTTCTTTGTTATTTATTAATAAAGGTGTTTTTGCATCTAGTTCTTTCTCTTTCTGGTTCCTGGTCCCTAACAAGTTGTTATAGTGTCCCTTTAACCCTTGTGCATAATAAAGGGCTAACAAACTCCCAACGCCAAATGAACAGAACATGCTGTAAGCTGAAAGAAAGAAGCATTGCCAAACATTTGTGGAAATCACTCATGGATATGAGATCAGTTTTCCATTGGGGAAATCAACAAACTCAACTGCTGGAAAAGTTTCTGTCTTGCTTTAACCCTATATTGATAATGCTTAAGAATCAGAATCTGGTTCTTAAAGACCGTATGCTAATATGGAATGTCCCTTTTTTTTGTGGCATATACAGGCTCCATTTGTTAAATGAGTGGTGCATTCCATTTTTACATAGTTACATAGGCTGATAAGAGACATGGGTCCATCAAGTTCAGCCTTTCTCACATTTGATTTTTGCGGTTTATCCAAAAGAAGGCAAAAAACCCAGTTTGAAGCACTTCCAATTTTGCAAACTAGGAAAAATATTCCCTCTTGACCCCATAATGGCAGTCAGATTTATCCTTGAATCAAAAAGCTATCACCCTACAGTTGAAAAATGATATCATAGATATTATGTTTTTGCAAGTATGCATCTAGTCGCCGTTTAAACATCTGTACAGATTCTTATAAAACTACTTCTTCAGGTAGAGAATTATTGTTCTTACGGTAAAAAAAAAAACCTTTCCTTTGCCTTATACTAAATTTATTTTCTTCAAGTCTAATCGCATGACCTTGTGTCCTATGTATAGTCCTGTTTGTGACTAGATTTCCACACAATGGTTTGCATACTGTTATTATATCCCCTCTGAGGCAATGTTTTTCTAAACTAAAGAGGTTTAGCCCCTTAAGGACACATGACGTTTAATCCAGAAGTTTGGTCCTTAAGGGGTTAAAGGAGCACTATAGGCACCCAGACCACTTCAGCTCAATGAAGCGGTCTGGGTGCCAACCTGCCAGGTCCCTCTAGTTTTAACCCTGCAGCTGTAAACATATCAGTTTCAGAGAAACTGCTATGTTTACACTTGGGTTAATCCAGCCTCTAGTGGCTGTCTCACTGACAGCCGCTAGAGGTGCTTCCGCGCTTCTCAATGTGAAAATCACAGTGAGAAGGTGCTGGACGTCCATAGGAAAGCATCGAGAAATGCTTTCCTATGGACTGTTTGAATGCACTGACTTCGGGAGGAGGAGGAGAGTTCCCCAGTGCTGAGGGAACCCGGCGCTGGAGAAAGGTAAGTGTTTAACCCCTTCCGCCCCTAAAGCCCAGCGGGAGGGGGACCCTGAGGGTGGGGGGAACCTAAAGACCCTATGGTGCCAGGAAAACAAGTTTGTTTTCCTGGCAGTATAGTGGTCCTTTAAATATGTTAACCTCTCTTCATAGCTAAAATGTTCCATTCCTTTTATTAATTTTGTAGCCCGTCTCTGCACTCTTTCTAGTGCCATAATATTCTTCTTTAGAACAGGTGCCCAAAATTGCACAGCATATTCAAAATGTGGTCTTACCAATGATTTATAAAGAGGCACAATTATATTCTCGTCCAGAGAATTAATACCCCTTTTCATGCATTACAATACATTACTGGCCTTAGCCACTGCTGATTGACATTGCACATTGTTGCATAGTTTATTTTCTTTAACAGCTGTATCACAATTGTTGCATGAGTATATATGGTTGTATAAAAGGTTGCCATCTGGGAGGTTATTATATATTTTGCTTTTTTCACTTCACTTTGGTGTAGGTGAACGTAGTTATATTGTCATGTTTAGTTATCCCTAATTCGCTTCCATTAACCCCTTCAGGACCGGCCTGTTTTTGCGATGTTTGTACGTTAAGGACCAGAGCAGTTTTAACACTTTTGTGGTGTTTGTGTTTAGCTGTAATTTTCCGCTCTCTCATTTACGGTTCCCATACAAGTTATATATTGTTTTTTTCACGACAAGAAGGGCTTTCTTTACATAGATACAAAGCAAGATATACCTATACCTAAAAAATACAAAAGAAAATACGCTCATAGGGGATTAACGTTGATACAATAAAGTGCCCCTTATTTATATATCACACTCACAAGATTGAGGTTTTTTTCAAGCTCATCAGAATGATGTGGATTCTCTTGGACCCCTCGTTTGTTGAAGGAATAGATATTACATGCAAGAGATAAAAGATGACATAGTGTAATGCTGTTTTGAAAAAGTATAAATTGGCTTTAATGGTTACACTTACAGCATAAAAGTTGTAAAAAGGCCCATCAATACAAATCTGTCGTCCAGACAATGCAGGAAACGAAATCCTTGTAGAGATCTCAGCCAGATAGACAAATATAAAATCAAATAAAATAAAATCAAAGTTCAAATAACTCTACGCGTTTCGTCTGACTTCGCAGACTTCCTCAGGAGTGATGAAGTGCTTCAAATCTTCTGGGTGCTTTGTCCTCCATTTATAAGTCTTCCCGCCGTTGATTCGGATCGAAATCAGCTGTAAATCATCTGTTGTATTTTGGTCCGTGATGTTTTCCCATATATGGAGTTCCGGAGCGTCTCTGTGGAACGCACGTGCGTTCCACCAACCCGGAAACATCCACCTTCATCTCGGCTGGGCGGAAGTCGTCGACTTTGCGACGCAATGCGTCTCACTGGAACGCACGTGCGTTCCATCTCACCCCCACGAAGCAGTCATCATAAAATGAAATTGGACAAATACATAATATTAGAAATTTGTTCACATCATTATCATTTTGAGCCAATATAAAAGTATATACTAGGACTCCAGTTATCTTCTAAAATATATTCTTAAGGAGTAAGACACTCATAGCGTTTTTGTGATCTTAAAGTGGTACCAATGTTGAGCACACATAGTAATATCAAGGTTTTTCACATATAATGATTCTATACTTTCTCTTAACATTCTCTTAACATTCCTTGTTCACACTCTATTTTTGGGGAGTATCTTTTGGATGTAAAAAATATCCAAGACTAAATCGAATGGAGCATCACAATCCAAGAATTGGATACACAAAGAGACAAAAAAACAGAAGTAAAAAATAGGATACAGTGACTGGAATAAGTGCACGGTGGAGAAACCAGAGAGAGGGATTCTGGACTACAAAAAATGAATAGATAAAAATAAAAATAAAAATAAAAATAAAAATAAAAATAAAAATGAATAGAAAATCTATGTTAAAAAGGAGAGTTATAAAAAACAAATTAAATCAAAATCCACATTCAGCCCTAAGGGCTGAAGTGTTTGCAGCTTATGAATCCAGAATCCCTCCCTCTGTCTGAGTTATAGAAGTTTTTGGTAAAATGGTAGCAAAGGATCTAGAGAAACTAACAAATAAAAAAGAGTTTTGTAATAATATGACTAAAAAAGAAACACAAACTCTGAATAATTTGAAAAAAAGGGATGATATAATAATCAAGAATTCAGATAAGGGGGGCGGCATAGTGGTGATGTCCACGGAATATTACCTGGGAGAGGCCTATAGATTACTAGGCGATAAAACAACGTATATAAAGCTTTCTAGTAATCCAAATACACCTTTTAAAGATGAACTGAAAACTTTACTAGATAAGGCCCTGACTAAGAATACGATTAATACCAACATCTATAAGTTCCTTTTTCAAGAACACCCAAGGATCCCCACATTTTACTTTCTCCCGAAAGTACACAAATCTAAAACAAACCCACCAGGAAGACCCATAATCAGTGGAATAGATTCTCTCACATCCAAGTTATCTCAATTTATAGATCACTCATTACAAAAATATGCGCAAACTGCCAAATCTTACCTAAAAGATACTAAACATCTTTTACAAGAACTGGAATCCATCGAATGGCAGAAGGACTACATCTGGATTACTCTAGATGTGAGTTCCCTGTACTCAGTGATAGATCACAAACAAGGACTAGAAGCAGTGAGAGAGAACTTAGAGGGGGACGATACGGTGGATTTTGAGTTTAGGTCATTTTTATTAGAGGCCATTGGGTTTATTCTAACACACAACTTTTTTATGTTCAATGACGAATTTTTTCTACAGATCAAGGGTACGGCCATGGGCACCAGGTTCGCCCCTAGTTACGCCAACATATTTATGGACTACTGGGAGAGAGCCTTCATTTGGGCTGACAGTCCGTTTGGGGCGAACCTGGTGCTCTGGCGTCGGTACATCGATGACATCCTTGTAATCTGGAAAGGATCTGATGAACAATTGATAAATTTCTTTTCATATCTGAACGATAACACATTCTCATTGGTATTCACACCCATCTTTAACCACACTACTATAGACTTCCTGGACTTGACGATCTTTATCGAAGATCTGGAGATTAGAACCAAAACATACTTCAAGCCTACGGATATGAACAGTTTCATCCAATCGGATAGTGGACATCATCCCAAGTGGCTTGCAGGTGTTCCAAAAAGCCAGTACACCAGATTGAGACGAAACTGTTCAGACGTGAAACTATATACAGAGCAGGCAGAGTTCCTCACTAGGAAATTTGTAGAAAAGGGTTATAAGAAAGATCAATTACAAGCTGAGGTGCAAAAGATTAAAAATGTCAACAGGGGAGACCTCCTGGTGGATAGGAATAAAAGATTATCGAATAAAAAGAATCCCTTTGAGTTCTCGTTTAACACACAGTACAACTCGAAAGCATTCCACATCAATAAAATCTTTAGAAAACACTGGTCCATTTTACAACAGGACGAATTTTTGAGATGTCAATTACCAGACATCCCCAAAATGATTTATAGAAAAGGGAGAAATTTTTCAACCCACTTGACACCTAGTCTATTTAAACCTCCTAACAAAAATAGGGAGGAAAAGAACAGTAGAAAGGGTTTTTATACATGCGGAAAATGCAAAGCTTGTAGATTTATGCCAAGCCATATCTCAGGCTTTAAGAGTACAACAACGGGAGAGGAATTCAGGATTAAGGGGCATACCACATGCCTATCCACCAACGTAGTCTATCTACTTAGCTGTGGTTGCGGAGCCCAATATGTGGGGAGAACAGGACGCAAGGCTAAAATACGTTTTTTAGAACATCTAAATAATATTAAGAAGGGGGTCAGGAACCATTCAGTCCCCACACATTGCAATGTATGCCCAGCTTTTAAGACCCATAATTTATCCTGGGTTGTTATCGAACGGGTGATTTTGGATGTAAGGGGAGGGGACATTATGATGAAACTCAGACAGAGGGAGGGATTCTGGATTCATAAGCTGCAAACACTTCAGCCCTTAGGGCTGAATGTGGATTTTGATTTAATTTGTTTTTTATAACTCTCCTTTTTAACATAGATTTTCTATTCATTTTTATTTTTATTTTTATTTTTATTTTTATTTTTATCTATTCATTTTTTGTAGTCCAGA
This sequence comes from Pelobates fuscus, assembly GCF_036172605.1. Taxonomy (NCBI): domain Eukaryota; kingdom Metazoa; phylum Chordata; class Amphibia; order Anura; family Pelobatidae; genus Pelobates; species Pelobates fuscus. The sequence goes on from NC_086317.1 coordinate 131,851,240, forward strand.
ATCCCTCTCTCTGGTTTCTCCACCGTGCACTTATTCCAGTCACTGTATCCTATTTTTTACTTCTGTTTTTTTGTCTCTTTGTGTATCCAATTCTTGGATTGTGATGCTCCATTCGATTTAGTCTTGGATATTTTTTACATCCAAAAGATACTCCCCAAAAATAGAGTGTGAACAAGGAATGTTAAGAGAATGTTAAGAGAAAGTATAGAATCATTATATGTGAAAAACCTTGATATTACTATGTGTGCTCAACATTGGTACCACTTTAAGATCACAAAAACGCTATGAGTGTCTTACTCCTTAAGAATATATTTTAGAAGATAACTGGAGTCCTAGTATATACTTTTATATTGGCTCAAAATGATAATGATGTGAACAAATTTCTAATATTATGTATTTGTCCAATTTCATTTTATGATGACTGCTTCGTGGGGGTGAGATGGAACGCACGTGCGTTCCAGTGAGACGCATTGCGTCGCAAAGTCGACGACTTCCGCCCAGCCGAGATGAAGGTGGATGTTTCCGGGTTGGTGGAACGCACGTGCGTTCCACAGAGACGCTCCGGAACTCCATATATGGGAAAACATCACGGACCAAAATACAACAGATGATTTACAGCTGATTTCGATCCGAATCAACGGCGGGAAGACTTATAAATGGAGGACAAAGCACCCAGAAGATTTGAAGCACTTCATCACTCCTGAGGAAGTCTGCGAAGTCAGACGAAACGCGTAGAGTTATTTGAACTTTGATTTTATTTTATTTGATTTTATATTTGTCTATCTGGCTGAGATCTCTACAAGGATTTCGTTTCCTGCATTGTCTGGACGACAGATTTGTATTGATGGGCCTTTTTACAACTTTTATGCTGTAAGTGTAACCATTAAAGCCAATTTATACTTTTTCAAAACAGCATTACACTATGTCATCTTTTATCTCTTGCATGTAATATCTATTCCTTCAACAAACGAGGGGTCCAAGAGAATCCACATCATTCTGATGAGCTTGAAAAAAACCTCAATCTTGTGAGTGTGATATATAAATAAGGGGCACTTTATTGTATCAACGTTAATCCCCTATGAGCGTATTTTCTTTTGTATTTTTTAGGTATAGGTATATCTTGCTTTGTATCTGTGTATTTTAAGGACTAAGAGGAATCCTTTTGTTATACCTTACCATACGAAGGGAAGTAATTATCCTTTTGCATATTTTACACATACTGCACTTGGGTGGTCTAATATTTGTATCTCTTTCTTTACATACCAGTATTTATATTATGTCATATATTGTATTTAAAAAAAATAATGAAATATGGTGAAAAATAAAAAAAAAAACATGTTTTTGGACTTTTACTTGAAAAATCTTTTACTTATCTACAAAAGCTAATGAAAAAAACTGCTAAATAGATTCAAAATTTTGTCCCGAGTTTAAAAACACCCAGTGTTTACATGCTTTATTGCTTTTTTTTGCAAGTTATAGGCCTATAAATACAAGTAGGAAATTGCTGTTTCAATATATATATATTTTAAATGTATCAATAGTGACATTGTTACACCGTTATCTGTCATAAATCCCCGAAACACACCTAACATGTACATATTTTTTAAAGTAGACAACCCAGGGTATTTAAAATGGGGTATGTCCAGTCTTTTTTAGTAGCCACCTAGTCACAAACACTGGCCAAAGTTAGCATTTATATTTGTTTGTGTGTTAAAAATGCAAAAAACGCTAACTTTGGCCGGTGTTTGTGACTAAGTGGCTACTAAAAAAGGCTGAACATACCCCATTTGCAATACCTTGGGTTGTCTTCTTTTGTAAATGGTATGCCATCATGGGGCTAATTCTCATTCCTTGGCTACCATACGCTGTCAAAGGCAACCTAACCAATCTGACAAATTTCAATAAAAAAAATCAAGCCTTATATTTGACCCTGTAACTTTCACAAACACTATAAAACCTCTACATGTGGGGTACTGTTATACTCAGGAGACTTCGCTGAACACAAATATTAGTGTATCAGAACAGTAAAATATATCACAGCAATAATATCCTCAGTGAAAGAGCTGTTTGTGTGTGAAAAATGCAAAAAACTTCACTTTCACTGACAATATCATCGCTGTGATATGTTTTACTGTTTTGAAACACTAATATTTGTGTTCAGCGAAGTCTCCCGAGTAAAACAGTACCCCCATGTACAGGATTTAGGGTGTCATAGAAAGTTACAGGGTTAAGCACAGTGCTAGCAAATTAAATTATCTGGACTTTTGGCCTGGGTTGGCAGGCAGGTCCCTCAAATTGCAATCATTAAAATTACTTAATTAGGTAAAAATATTACATAAATATGCACGTAGAATTTTAATATATATACATATTTATATATTTGACGTCTACGTGTATATTTATGAAATTATTAATGTAATTTTGTATGTGGACATATGTATATTTCATATTATTTTTATTTATTTATTTATACATAGATATATATATCATTACATTCTAAGTGTATTTTGATATAAATATATATATATCAATATCAAAATACTGTTAGAATAAAATTGAATATATATATATATAATTTTTTTTTAATTATTAAAAATTATTTTTATTTTTTGTTATTTATTTTTATTAACATATTATTTGTATTTTATAATAATATATATATACCATATATATAGTTATTATATATATTGTATATATTCGTGTGTAATTTAAATATAAGTGTATTTTTATATTAATATACGTATATATAAATATAAAAATACACTTAGTGTGACATTATATATATGATACATATACATATATTATATATAGATATAATACATGTATATATATCATATATATATACACATATTATAATTTTTTTTACACTGATTTTTTTGTTTTACACTTTATTTAATGATTTTTTACTTGCAGGGAGACTGCCTGTCAGCACAGACAGTCCCCCTGCAGGCAGATACACAGACCCCTATTGCGGTCATGTGATCGAGTGATCACATGGCCGTGGGGTCCTGATCTGCCGAGGGGGGACTGCCCGGGCAGACAGGCAGTCCCCCTGGACCGGGAGGAGAGCTGATCGCCGCCGTGGGACCGACGGCGATCAGGTAAGTAGCCCAAAACCGTTATGACGGTTCAGGACCGTCAGCGGTCCAAACGCACGTTTTACCGCTGACGGTCCTGAACCGTCAGCGGTCCTGAAGGGGTTAAGGGTATAAGTTGCTTGTGCATTCTTTATGCCGAAGTGCATAACTTTTCATTTTTCTACATTAAATTTCATCTGCCATTTGAATGCCCAGTCCCCCAGTGTTTTTAATTTTAATAAAGGATATCAAAGGATACTTTCTATGACTTATGCTGATCAGCCACAACATTTAAACTACCTGCCTAATATCTTGTGGATACCTCCCTGTTCTGTCAAAACAACTCTGATACTCAAGGCATGGACTCCACAAGATCTCTGAACATGTCCTGTGGTATCTAGTACCAAAACAGTAGCAACATATCCTTTAGGTCCTGCTAATTGTGACGTGGAGCCTCCATGGATCGGATCGGATTTTAGCACATCCCACAGATGCTCAGTCTGATTGAGATCTGGGGAATTTGAAGACCAAGACAACATCTTGAACTTATTGTCATGTTCCTCAAACCATTCCTAGACAATTTTTACTTTGTCGCACAGTGCATTATCCCGCTGAAATACATGATTTGCAACAATCTCTAGGTAGGTGGTACATGTCAAAGTAACATCCACATGAATGCCAGGACCCAAGGTTTCCCTGCAAAACATTTCTTAGAGCATAACACTGCCTCTGCCGGCCCCTGCCTTCCTTCCATAGTGCATCCAGGTGCCATCTCTTTCCTAGGTAAACAACACAAAAGCACCCAGTCATCCACCTGATAAAAAAGAAAACATGATTCATCAGACCAGACAACCTTCTTCTATTGCTCCATGGTCCAGTTCTGTTTACATGCCCATTGAAGGCATTTATTTTTGGCAGTGGATATTCGTCATCATCGACCCTCTGACCGGTATGCAGCTACACAGCCCCATACACAGCAAACTGTGATGCACTGTGTGTTCCAACACCTATCTTTAATGGTCAGGGTTAAAGGGAAACTATAGGCACCCAGACCACTTAATCTCATTGAAGTGGTCTGGGTGCAGTATCTCTGTTCCCTTAAAGGGAAACACCAGTGCCAGGAAAACAATCCGTTTTCCTGGCACTGGAGGGTCCCTCTCCCTCCCACCCACCAATCCCCAGTTACTGAAGGGGTGGAAACCCCTTCAGTCACTTACCTGAGGCAGTGGCGATGTCCCTCATCGCTGCCTTCTCCTCTGCGCCGCTCCTCCCTGTGCTTCCGTAGGCCGGTGGGCGAGACTGATCCCGCCCACCGGCCGAGGAGACCTAATGCGCATGCACGGCAATGCGCATTAGCGCTCCCCATAGGAAAGCATTGAAAACAAATTTTAATGCTTTCCTATGGGGATTTGAGTGACGCTGGAGGTCCTCACACAGCGTGAGGACGTCCAGCGATGCTCTAGCACAGGTTTCCTGTGCTATGAAGCAGGAAGTTCCCTCTAGTGGCTGTCTAGTAGACAGCCACTAGAGGTGGAGTTAACCCTGCAAGGTAATTATTGCAGTTTATAAAAAACTGCAATAATTACACTTGCAGGGTTAGGAGTAGTGGTAGTTGGCACCCAGACCACTCCAATGAGCAGAAGTGGTCTGGGTGCCTGGAGTGTCCCTTTAAGGAACACTCCATTGCCCCCAATTTCCTATGGGGAAGGCCTAACATGGGGAATGCCTAATATAGAGCTCTCAATATCTGAGCTCTCAATACCATAGTTCATATCACACTGAATCTCCAATTGACATTATATGCTAAATAATTTGTCAATCCATTCAACCTATGTCTTACTTCAAGCAATATCTAAAATAAAACAAGGATGGTGGCTGGTACATATTTATAAAACCCAGCATGGGGCATTGTTTTCTGTTTATGTAATATCACTGAATATTTAGGACAGTGTATGTTATACAAAACTATTTTGAATGCATGTTTTTCTGCATGTGCAAATGGCAAAATGAGTATTTGTGAATATCTCTGCATTTGCAGTATTTGTGAAATTCCATGTCAATGCATATAGTTGCTTCACTGTTTGCAATGTTTTTGTTTGTTTTAAATGGGATTTTATTAGTAAGCATCAGGTATAACTAAACATACTTCTGATAGAGGCAATATAAAGACATTAGCCTACGCAAATATATGAGAAACCAGGGGGCTGGCTGCACTCACCTGAACATGCATAAACATGCACCCCCTTATCCACTAAACAACAACTTCGGTGCCGACAGATTTAATTAGTTTTTTTTTTTAAAAACACCTGCAGCTAGTCCCCTGTTTTCTCATATATTTATGAGAAAACATGTCACAGGTGCCCCATCCCAGAGCCCTATTTAGCCTTGTACTGCAGAGAACCCCAGATGGAATATTTTCCTCAAGTAAGTATCTCATGAAGCAGACATTAGGCTGTTACAGGAGGACCAGCCAAAGATGGGGTACATTGAATGTAGTGCAACAAAATGCTTAGTGAGCAGGATCGAAATTTGTAGTGTGTGGCATCATCACCTGACAGGTTAATATGTATCTTTGAGCTTTAGTCTCAGCGGTACGGCTACAAAAAAATAAAAGGGGCATGCTAATTAAGATAAAAACAGTTGTCTTGCTTAAATGCATACCACCTGAGTATTAATACAGATCATTTAGAAATGCTGAACATATGTGAAAACTAAGTAACATACTAAACTTAGTTTTCATGCTTATTCCTATAAATGCATAATTGCTTTAATCGATATTCAGCAAACACCACATGGGTGTCGTGTGTGAGAGTTCATCTCAGCATCATTCAGCAAGTCCAGCCGTACAGCATCATGCAGCAGTGATCCCAAGGTGTGACTGGAGTTGCAGAGGTTGTGACAAGGCAGCCATCTTAGGTGTAGCATATGGAAGCAGAAGTGTATTTTACAGCAGAGAGGTGAGTAGCTTCAGCATGGATATCCCCCACTGGTTCAAAGGGGGGGAGGGTGTCAGGGCTACTTCATTTTCCTTTCTGAAAGCACGTCTCATCAGCCATCTTCCCCAAGCAGTAGACCATGCTGCGGGACCGTCCTCATGGCCCAATAACTCCATCCTTTAAAGCTGCTGTGTGAGTCAGGTATCGCCGGTGTCCTCCTTGGCTACAGGTCCATCTTTCTGTCTGCCAAATCTGCCACCAAGGCAGGTTGCAGATGGGACAGCCCAATTAGTGCAGGTATGAGCCGGAGCTACGATAATACATAACCAGCCATTTTGGCTGTCAGGCCTTGCCCCCAATTTCTTTGTTTGTGCGACTTAATTCACCTTCTCAAATTGTTTTCTCACATCATCCCCCAGTGTAAATCTAAAGTCCATAAAAGGAGACTCTGCCTACTTTGTTATTGAAAGTGTTGACTTACCTTGGCACTCTATATCATTGTAAACTTAATTGTCCATAAAACTCACCCAGTTTGCAGCAAGTGAAATGCAATCTTCAACCATCTGCAACGTAATTGCATACCTTCCAGATCCACTTCTTTACCCTAATCCCCAATCCTTCTAGCTTTCCCTCCCTATCTCTTTCTCTTAACTCAGCCTAACTTCTCTTTTCAACCTCAGTTCATCCCTCCATTTCTATGTCTCTCCCCATCCCATTCCTGTTTCTCTTTCCAGTTCATTGTTACTTCTATGTCTATCTCCACACTCGTTCAATGTCTCTCCGTGTTCCCTACTCCATTGTCTGTACACCATATAGAGGAGGCATAGGAATATGTGGGACCATACGCTGAGTCCTCACTGATTAGTAGAAGGAAATCCAGGGTTTTGGTTTTGGAACATACACCTCTTCTGTACAGGGGACAGGGAGACAGCTTGGTTTGTTGATTTACTAGTTTTAACCCCTTAAGGACCAAACTTCTGGAATAAAAGGGAATCATGATATGTCACACATGTCATGTGTCCTTAAGGGGTTAAACTCTTGTGCCCGATGGCAGCTCAATAATTTTTATTAACAAGATAATTATTAATTTTGGTTCATTAGAAGAATTCAACATTTAAAAAATGACATAAATGACCAATCTGAAGGACTGACCAGGCACTGGTCCCATTCAGATGTTGGTGGAAAAAATTAAAATGACCTAACTTGAATTGACTGGCCAGAATGTGCTGCTTGAAATATGTAATTTTGCATCTGAATCACTTAAATGGATAAACTTCTAGTCGATTTCATTGAATTCTTTTTGTCTGCTATCAATGTAGCGGTACCTGAGATCAAGTTTAACCCCTTAAGGACACATGACATGTGTGACATGTCATGATTCCCTTTTATTCCAGAAGTTTGGTCCTTAAGGGGTTAAGCACGCATGCTTAACCTCACCCAAATTTTTTTTCCAACCAACTTCCTTTTATAAGTACCGTAATTTGAAAAGTTAAGCCTTAGAGAATAAACTATGAGTTGTTTTGCACAAGCTACTAATGATTGCAGGCTTGAACATTTTTCTAGCCACGTTTGACCTCTAGAGGGTCAATCAAGAGCTTGCTGCAATTACCGTTAATTAGCTATCTCAGGTGTGCATATTACTAGAAAGTCTAGTAAACAATCTCTAACAGCAGAGCTGGAAGGCAGCCAGGAATCTTAACCATTCCTTCGGGTGAAAGCTTTTGAATATGAATCTTGCTAGAAATAAGAGCGGAGACACCACTGTAAGATCAGCAACCATCTAATTAAATACCAACACTCATACGTTTGCGACATTGATATATGAGAGGTGGAATGTCACGCAAACAAGAAAGAACATGTTCCACCTTTGTGGAAGGTTAGCTGTATATATTTTATACAATTATGTTTTTATAGTGTAAGAAAATAATAATAATTGTATCCTATTTCACATATAATGCTAAGATACTGCTTATATAAAGGAGAGAGGAAGGATAGGTTCTGTGTTTGCATCCTATTTGTCAAAAATAGACTTTGTTGCTGACCAGTCTATCACAAACTGACATAGACCCTCAGTTCTGGGAAGGTCATACTGTGCTGTGATTGCACAGAGAATAAATCAGGCTATGTGAGATGCATAGCTCACTACTCTCTGAAATTTCCTGTCTTTTTCTAGAGTACTGAAAAGGCAGCTATAGCATACCTGTTTTATTGCCATGTTCTCTTTTTCTAGTTAAAACCCATTTAGATTAAAATCTGCTATCATCTATTCTAGCATGTTCTTAGTGTACACTGCATGACTAAAACATTTTCCAGAGAGATTATCGGTATTAATTATATTTTGACATATACATAGCAAAATGTCATTGATGTTTGTGGCAACATATACCTGGAAGCAATTCATTAAAGGACCACTCTAGGCACCCAGACCACTTCAGCTAAATGAAGTGGTCTGGGTGCCAGGTCCTTCTAGGGTTAACCCATTTTTTCATAAACATAGCAGTTTCAGAGAAACTGCTATGTTTATGAATGGGTTAAGCCTTCCCCCTATGTCCTCTAGTGGCTGTCTCATTGACAGCCGCTAGAGGCGCTTGCGTGCTTCTCACTGTGATTTTCACAGTGAGAGCACGCCAGCGTCCATAGGAAAGCATTATGAATGCTTTCCTATGTGACCGGCTGAATGCGCGCGCAGCTCTTGCCGCGCGTGCGCATTCAGCCGACGGGGAGGAGAAGAGGAGGATCGGAGGAGGAGAGCAGGAGGAGATCTCTCCGCCCAGCGCTGGAAAAAGGTAAGATTTAACCCCTTTCCCCTTTCCAGAGCCGGGCGGGAGGGGGTCCCTGAGGGTGGGGGCAACCTCAGGGCACTCTAGTGCCAGGAAAACGAGTATGCTTTCCTGGCACTAGAGTGGTCCTTTAAGACTGTGGTTGTCTCTTGATTGGGACAGCTCAATCACTATATTAAACTGCTCCCCAAAATTATTGCATTGAGAGTACAAACGTTCCTATCCCAAGTACTTACCAAACATCAATTGGCTTTTGTAAAGGGAAGACAGGCACTTACTGGTGTCTGAAGGGCCTTAGCAGCGATGGTAAATGTCACAAGAAAAGGGACTGTTCTAACCTCCCCCTCACTCATTAGTATAGAAATTGCAAAGACAATTGATATTATAACTTGTTAGCATCAACCCATTGGACAGTATTTTATGTACTTCCAACTCTCCTAACTCTATCTCAAAATTTTATGCAATCTTACGATACACCCCCCCCCCCCTTCTGAATTAAAACCCAGGCAGGTTTTGGAGGTAGAGGACACATTTCCCTGATGTCAGCCCTGTGGACATCCTTATTGCACATTTTAAGAAAAAGCCAACTATTCTCCTACGTGGATATGTTTTTTTCTAAAAATTATGACTATTTTTTTAACTCACAAACTTAATTTTTTTAACTTAACAAACTTATATTGGCGTCTGTTGGAGGGCACTGTAATCTTATTTTTCTGGACTTAAATAAAACAATACTTATTCACTAATAAAATGTGATATTTACCACTCAACCCTCAATTCTTATTGTTAGGACCCCTACTTGGTCATCCCATTCCTCACAAACAATATCTTATTATCATAGCAGCAGTGGGACACAAAACCATTCCCAATGTCTGGAAGGAACCAGGTGCACTTGTTCCTAACCAAACTTAATTTCATATTTAAAATTGTTTGACAAAACACACCACAACCAGCAAATAAATTCCAGTCAAAAAATTACCTTTGACATGGAATGCTTACATCCTTACATTAGATAACTCCTTTAGGTCTAGGATATGTGCTATTCTGGAGTACACTGCGTGGTTTTCGACAAAGGTGGTAGCGCGTTGTGACCCATTACAGAATATCTCATGACAGACATCACTTACCTATGCATTTCACCTTTGCGAGACTTGGGTGGACATTGAGTGACCTGTGGACCAGCAACTTGTTATTTTATTTACTTTGTTATTCAGTTTTAATTGTGTTATCCATTTGTCACACGAACCAACATCCTGGGAATATATAAAATACTAATAAACGAAAACCTGGTTTCTCTAAACTCTTCTACCCTAGATCAAATTATTTCCTTTCTCTTGTGGGAGGGGACTACAACAGTAGGATGCTTCAGATATGTTCTCTCCGTAATGGCACAACTTGAGCTAAAACCAGTTTGAGATCTGAGCGGGGACCCACCGAAGGGCAGGCTAATTGAGCTGTTCTCACCTCTCTTGCTACCTATTTTTCTCTCCTTACGTTTAAAGGGAAATCCAGACGTGGACCCCTTGTTCACGGTGCCTAGAGGGATATTGGCTATTCCTCACTGATGATACCTTACAAGGTTGATCGTCTAGGGTTGCTGTATCTCTCGTGCATAGGGAACTTGCTAGCATTTCGGATCTGGACTGCCAGTATGAGTGAGACCAGTTTGATATGCTTCAGATATGTTCTCTCTATAATGGCACAAGATGAGCTAAAACCAGCTTGAGATCTGAGCGGGGACCCCCCGAAGGGCAGTCTAATTGAGCCGCTGTCCGTTCTCACCTTTCTTGCTACTTGTTTTTCTCTGGTTATACCTAGATGTTAATTACTCTGACATTCTGAGCTCCTGATAACATGACTCTTGCAACCTCCTTTTTATATATTTTATAGTAAAGATGTACACAATAATTCTTACTAATATACCTGTTAGTTAAAGGGACACTATAGTCACCTGAACAACTTTAGCTTAATGAAGCAGTTTTGGTGTATAGAACATGCCCCTGCAGCCTCACTGCTCAATCCTCTGCCATTTAGGAGTTAAATCCCTTTGTTTATGAACCCTAGTCACACCTCCCTGCATGTGACTTTGCACAGCCTTCCATAAACACTTCCTGTAAAGAGAGCCCTATTTAGTCTTTCTTTATTGCAGGTCTGTTTAATTAAGTTTATCTTATCCCCTGCTATATTAATAGCTTGTTAGACCCTGCAAGAGCCTCCTGTATGTGATTAAAGTTCAATTTAGAGATTGAGATACAATTATTTAAGGTAAATTACAACTGTTTGAAAGTGAAACCAGTTTTTTTTTCATGCAGGCTTTGTCAATCATAGCCAGGGGAGGTGTGGCTAGGGCTGAATAAACAGAAACAAAGTGATTTAACTCCTAAATGACAGTGAATTGAGCAGTGAAATTGCAGGGGAATGATCTATACACTAAAACTGCTCTATTTAGCTAAAGTAATTTAGGTGACTATAGTGTTCCTTTAATAAACTCTGGAAAGGCTTTTTCTATGCTGTAGTAATCTATGCTGTAACCTTGATGACAACCTCTTTTAACAACTTGTCTGGTTACAACTAGTGATGTCGCGAACATAACATTTTCGGTTCGCGAATGGCGAACGCGAACTTCCTCAAACGTTCGCGAACCGGGCGAACCGCCATTGACTTCAATGGGCAGGCGAATTTTAAAACCCACAGGGACTCTTTCTGGCCACAATAGTGATGGAAAAGTTGTTTCAAGGGTTCTAACACCTGGACTGTGGCATGCCGGAGGGGGATCCATGGCAAAACTCCCATGGAAAATTACACAGTTGATGCAGAGTCTGGTTTTGATCCATAAAGGGCATAAATCACCTAACATTCCTAAATCACAATGGATATGGATTGACACCTGACATATGACATATTGACACCTTGCCATATGGATTGACACCTGTCCTCAGAGACCCTGATACACACTGACACAGAGCAGAATAGGGACTGTTCATCCTACATAGGGTCACTTGGCAGATATGGATTGACACCTGTCCTCAGGGACCCTGATACACACTGACACAGAGCAGAATAGGGACTGTTCCCCCTACATAGGGTCACTTGGCAGATATGTATTGACACCTGTCCTCAGGGACCCTGATACACACTGACACAGAGCAGAATAGGGACTGTTCCCCCTACATAGGGTCACTTGGCAGATATGTATTGACACCTGTCCTCAGGGACCCTGATAGGGACTGTTCCCCCTACATAGGGTCACTTGGCAGATATGTATTGACACCTGTCCTCAGGGACCCTGATACACACTGACACAGAGCAGAATAGGGACTGTTCCCCCTACATAGGGTCACTTGGCAGATATGTATTGACACCTGTCCTCAGGGACCCTGATACACACTGACACAGAGCAGAATAGGGACTGTTCCCCCTACATAGGGTCACTTGGCAGATATGGATTGACACCTGTCCTCAGGGACCCTGATACACACTGACACAGAGCAGAATAGGGACTGTTCACCCTACATAGGGTCACTTGGCAGATATGGATTGACACCTGTCCTCAGGGACCCTGATAGACACTGACACAGAGCAGAATAGGGACTGTTCACCCTACATAGGGTCACTTGGCAGATATGGATTGACACCTGTCCTCAGGGACCCTGATACACACTGACACAGCGCAGAATAGGGACTGTTCCTCCTACATAGGGTCACTTGGCAGATATGGATTGACACCTATCCTAAGGATCCCTTATACACACTGACACAGAGAAGAATAGGGACTGTTCCCCCTACATAGGGTCACTTGGAAGATATGGATTGACACCTGTCCTCAGGGACCCTAATACACACTGACACAGAGCAGAATAGGGACTGTTACTCCTACATAGGGTCACTTGGCAGATATGGATTGACACCTGTCCTCAGAGACCCTGATACACACTGACACAGAGCAGAATAGGGACTGTTCCCCCTACATAGGGTCACTTGGCAGATATGGATTGACACCGGTCCTCAGGGACCCTGATACACCCAGACACAGAGCAGAAGAGGGACTGTTCCTCCTACATAGGGTCGCCATTTTTAGCCCAAGGCAGCTCATCTCATCAGGCCTTTTTTAGTCGAATGTATCGCCCACTGTAAATCCCTTCGGGATCCATCCCTCATTCATCTTAATAAAGGTGAGGTAATCTAGACTTTTTTGACCTCGGCGACTTCTCTTCTCAGTGACAATACCTCCTGCTGCACTGAAGGTCCTGAAGGCCAGAAGTTCTATCGCAAATTGGGATAGCTCAGGCCACAGGTCAAGCCTGCACACCCAGTAGTCAAGGGGTTCATCGCTCCTCAGAGTGTCAATATCTGCAGTTAAGGCGAGGTAGTCTGCTACCTGTCGGTCGAGTCATTCTCTGAGGGTGGATCCCGAAGGGCTGTGGCGATGCGTAGGACTTAAAAAGCTCTGCATGTCCTCCATCAACAACACGTCTTTAAAGCGTCCTGTCCTTGCCGGCGTGGTCGTGGGAGGAGAGGATTACTTTCACTTCTTCCCCTGTTAGATTCCCGTTGTGCTGTGACATCACCCTTATACGCTGTGTAAAGCATACTTTTTAATTTATTTTGCAAATGCTGCATCCTTTCCGACTTGTAATTTGGTAACATTTCAGCCACTTTCTGCTTATACCGGGGGTCTAGTAGCGTGGACACCCAGTACAGGTCGTTCTCCTTCTGCCTTTTTATACAAAGGTCCCTCAACAGGCACGACAGCATGAAAGACCCCCTTTGCACAAGGTTGGATGCCAAGCTACTCATTTCCCTTTCCTCCTGCTCAGTGATCTCAATGAAGGTATGTTCTTCCCCCCCAGCCACGTACAACACCACGGGTACCAGATAGGTGACAACGAGCACCCTGGGATGCCTGTTGTGGTTGGTCTTCCTCCTCCTCCTCAAAGCCACATTCCTCCTCTGACTCCTCTTCCTCACAATCCTCTTCCAGCGTTGCCGCAGGTCCAGCAAGCGATGCTGATAAGGCTGTTTGATGGTGGTGGTGATGGTGACCACAACTCTTCCTCTTCCTCTTCACGCTCATCTACAGCCTGCTCCAGCACTCTTCGCAGGGCACGCTCAAAGAAGAAAACAAATGGTATGATGTCGCTGATGGTGCCTTCGGTGCGACTGACTAGGTTTGTCACCTCCTCAAAAGGACGCATGAGCCTACAGGCATTGCACATGAGCGTCCAGTAATGTGGCAAAAAAATTCCCAGCTCCCCAGAGGCTGTCCTAGCACCCCGGTCATACAAATATTCATTAACAGCTTTTTCTTGTTGGAGCAGGCGGTCGAACATTAGGAGTGTTGAATTCCAACGTGTCGGGCTGTCGCAAATCAAGCGCCTCACTGGCATGTTGTTTCGCCACTGGATATCTGCAAAGTGCGCCATGGCCGTGTAGGAATGCCTGAAATGGCCACACACCTTCCTGGCCTGCTTCAGGATGTCCTGTAAGCCTGTGTACTTATGCACAAAGCGGTGTACGATCAGAAAAAACACATGTGCCATGCACGGCACATGTGTCAACTTGCCCAACTTCAATGCCGCCAACAAATTTGTTCCATTGTCACAAACCACTTTGCCGATATCCAGTTGCTGCGGAGTCAGCCACTTTTGCACCTGTGCGTTCAGGGCGGACAGGAGTGCTTGTCCGGTGTGACTCTCTGCTTTCAAGCAAGTCAAACCCAAGACGGCGTGACACTGCCGTATCTGGGATGTGGAATAGTACCTGGGGAGCTGGGGGGGGTGCCGTTGATGTGGAGCAAGACGCAGCAGCAGAAGAGGACTCAACCGAGGAGGTTATGGAAGAGGATGGAGTAGGAGGAGTAGAGGAGGTGGCAGCAGGCCTGCCTGCAAGTCGTGTCGGTATCACCAACTCCTCTGCAGAGCCACGCATTCCATGATTGGCAGCCGTCAGCAGGTTTACCCAATGCGCAGTGTAGGTGATATACCTGCCCTGACCATGCTTTGCAGACCAGGTATCAGTGGTCATATGGACCCTTGCCCCAACACTGTGTGCCAGACATGCCATTACTTCCTTTTGCACAATCGAGTACAGGTTGGGGATTGCCTTTTGTGCAAAGAAATTTTGTCCGGGTACCTTCCACTGCGGTATCCCAATAGCCACAAATTTTTTGAACGCCTCAGACTCCACCAGCTTGTATGGTAAAAGCTGGCGGGCTAATAGTTCAGACAAGCCAGCTGTCAGATGCTGGGCAAGGGGGTGACTTTCTGACATTGGCTTCTTACGCTCAAACATGTCCTTGACAGATACCTGACTGTGGGCAGATGAGTGGGAACTGCTCAAGGTGAGAGACGGAGTGGCGGATGGTTGAGAGGGGGCAAGGAGGACAGCAGTGGTTGACGAGGCTGAAGATGCTGGACCAGGAGGAGGATGGCGGCTTTGAGTTTGTGTGCTGCTTGTACTCATGTGTTGATCCCATAGGCGTTTGTGATGTGCGATCATGTGCCTACGCAAAGCAGTTGTACCTAGGTGGATGTTGGACTTCCCACGACTCAGTTTCTTTTGGCACAGGTTGCAAATGGCATGGCTGTTGTCAGAGGCAGACACACAAAAAAAATGCCACACTGCTGAGCTCTGCAATGACGGCATTCTGGTGGTGGACACAGCATGCGTTGATTGGCGTGCTGTCGGACTGACCCCGGGTGCCGATGCATGCTGTCTGACTGTGCCACACTCCTTGCGACGACCTCCCCCTGCTTCCAACTCGTCTCCTCCTCCTCCTCTCTGTCTCTCCATCTGAACTTTTGCCCTGCTCTTCTTCTTGCAGAGCGGGCACCCACGTGACATCCATGGACGCATCGTCATCATCAACCGCTTCACTTGTATCTGACAACTCAGCAAAGGAAGCAGCAGCGGATACAACATCATCATCATCATCACACCGTACGTCCATGTGTGTAATGCTGCCTGCCTGAGACATATCCCTGTTATCTACATCCTCTGGCAATAATGGTTGCGCATCACTCATTTCTTCAAACGGATGTGTAAATAACTCTGACATACCAAGTGAAGCGGCTGTGGTGCTATTGTTGGTGGTGGCGGCAGGCGGGTGAGTGGTATCTTGAGAGGTGCCCGAAGCTAAGCTGGAGGAGGATGGTGCGTCAAGGTTCCGAGCGGAAGCTGTAGAAGATTGGGTGTCCTGTGTTAGCCAGTCAACTATGTCCTCAGAACTTTTCAAGATCAGGGTAAGTGGCCTCTGAAAACTGGGCATTATTCTAGGGCAAAAGGGAATCACAGCACCAGGACCACGATGGCCCCTGCGGGGTGGCCTGCCTCTGCCTGTCATTTTTTTTTGGATTAGTGGTACTATGCGTGCAAGCTACTGTGAGACCAGATATGAGTGGCACTGTGCAGTGGCAGAGGTTGGCAGAGTACACGCTGTAGGCCTAACACACCCGCTTGAAGACAAGTAACTGCTATTCAATCTATAACAGTGAAAAAGTTTTTTGGTTTTAAATGCACGCTATTGTGACACCAGATATGAGTGGCAATGTGCACTGGCAGAGGTTGGCAGAGTACACGCTGTAGGCCTGACACACCCGCTTGAAGACAAGTAACTGCTATTCAATCTATAACAGTGAAAAAAATGTTTTGGTTTTAAATGCATGCTATTGTGACACCAGATATGAGTGGCAATGTGCACTGGCAGAGGTTGGCAGAGTACACGCTGTTGGCCTGACACACAGACGCTTGCAGACAACTAACTGCTATTCAATCTATAACAGTGAAAAAAGTTTTTTGTTTTTAAATGCACGCTATTGTGCCACCAGATATGAGTGGCACTGTGCACTGGCAGAGTACACGCTGTTGGCCTGACACACAGACACTTGCAGACAACTAACTGCTATTCAATCTATAACAGTGAAAAAAGTTTTTTGTTTTTAAATGCAAGCTATTGTGACACCAGATATGAGTGGTGGCACTGGGCAAGTGGGCACAGTATCCACTGTGAGCCTGACACACAGACGCTTGCAGACAACTAACTGCTATTCAATCTATTACAGTGAAAAAAAAGTTTGTGGGTTTTTAAATGCACGCTATTGTGCCACCAGATATGAGTGGCACTGTGCACACTGGCAGAGTATACGCTGTTGGCCTGACACACAGACGCTTGCAGACAACTAACTGCTATTCAATCTATTACAGTGAAAAAAAAGTTTGTGGGTTTTTAAATGCACGCTATTGTGCCACCAGATATGAGTGGCACTGTGCACACTGGCAGAGTATACGCTGTTGGCCTGACACACAGACGCTTGCAGACAACTAACTGCTAATTAATCCATTACAGTGTGAAAAAAAAATTGTTTTAAAAAATGCAAGCTATTGTGACACCAGATATGAGTGGTGGCACTGGGCAAGTGGGCACAGTATCCACTGTGAGCCTGACACAGAAGCTGGCAGGCAGGCAACTGCAATTAGATTACACAAGAAAAAAAAAGCAGACTGATGTTCTAGCCCTAAAAAGGGCTTTTTGGGGTGCTGTCCTTACAGCAGAGATCAGATGAGTCCTTCAGGACTGTAGTGGACACTGAATACACTAGCCTAGCTATACATTTCCCTATCAAATGAGCAGCAGCTACACTTTCCCTCCTCTATCTAAGAATGCAGCTTCAGAATTAATCTAAAATGGATGCTGTACAGGAGGTGGGAGTTTCTGGAAAGGAGGGTCTGCTGCTGATTGGCTGGAATGTGTCTGCTGACTGTGAGGCACAGGGTCAAAGTTTAGTCAATGATGACGAATAGGGGGCGGATTGAACCACGCATGTGTTCGCCCGCCGTGGCGAACAGTTCGGTGCATCACTAGTTACAACTACATGTTTGTTCGTCCACCCATTGTAAACGCTGCAGAAATATTATTACACAACCTCCACAAAAGGATATGTCTATTTATTAAATAAAAATAGAATTTTAAAGGCATCCCATTTCTTACAGTATGGATATGTTTTTTTTTTTCCTTTTAAAGAGTATAAAAGAGTATACAAACACTTGAATACATTTTGTAGAATTATGCGGTTTTTTTTGGTATTTCTCTGCAAAGAGTGACACTTTATCAATATATTAAACAATGCACTTGACAGTTTTTGCTCTTTTTTTGTTAGTGCTGTGTGTGGTGGCTGAGTTTTGCATTTGTGTGGTGTAGACTGTTACGTGTGAGTGTGTTGTGTCTGAGTGTAGTCAGTGTGAGAATGTATGTAGTGGCTGAGTGTTGCAAGTTTGTATGTACACTGAGAGCTGCGGGGGAGAGACTGAGTGTGCCTGTGTGTGCTAAATGAATGTTGTTTGTGTGGTGGCTGAATTTTGTGTATGGAGAAGTCTGAGACCAGAGGAACAAGTGGTCTCACCTGATAAAGGTGCAGATCACAATGTTCCTTTGATGAAGTTAGGTGGCACAAGGCCAAGTATGGAGATCAATTGATCAACATTCTTCTAGAGCTTGTTTATGTTATTTCTAATACTATGGGTAGGCTGGAGCCACATCAGCACTTTGTTTTTAGTATCCGTTGTTAAAGGGACATTGTTGACTCCTAAAGCACTCTTGTTTGTTAAAGTTTTTCTTAAGTGTGAAGAGTGTGTCCTCCTTTTTTTTTCATTTTACCAATACTGATGATGCCAGTAGAAATAGGCCCTTTTATAGATATACCTTGCTGTACTCCCTAGCTGTTAAAATAGCCAACCAGTCCTGTTACTTCCTGTTTTTTTAGCTCAGCGGAGATAAACTCAAGAGGCAGCAATTGTTCAGAGCACCTGCTTTGCAAAGACTTCTCATTGAGCTACATTGGGAAGTCTGTGTTTGGACAGACATGGAAGGTCTGGGCTGGGGAAGATGGGGAAGGCTTGCAATGACTATGGCATACAAGAGACCTGCAGCATTTGCAAGTTGTTTTAAGATATATCCACACATGAAAGACAGACATCGGGGTATATATACTCAACGCATCGTTTTTTTTTATTTTATAAGGGCAGTTGAGTGTCCATTTAAGGAGTTAAAGTATTTCTAAAAATGCATAAAATAGATTACTTTGAAGAGATAAAAAACAGTGAATCATGCAATCTTTGGATACATGCCAAAACAAAGGTTAATCTTTCAAACCATATAGCTCGTCATAGATTGGGCATGATACATCATTCAGGTGAAATTAAATTTCAGATTTCCTAGAATAGCACTGGGAGATGTTCTAGTAGTCTGTCATCTAACACTGATTTCTGTAAAACAGGGAATCTGTTCTGCTTAGATTATATTTATATTATATATTGCATCTTTCCCTCTGTTACATGCAAGATACATTAAATTAAACATCCGAATAAGTAGCAATTACTCCCAGGCAAGGCAGTAATTATTACATGATATAAACCCACAGCTGCATGTACGGCAATTAGTATGGCATTCAGCAAAGACCAATAAAATAGATTTAATGTTTTCTTTTCTTTTATGCATGCTTGTTATTTTACTTACAAACATATTCTTGGTTCATACAGATTTAGACCAAACTTTGGACCAAAAACTGTATCCTGTATACGGCATTAGTTCTCAGAGATGTACTATCCAAAGATAGCTTGATATCTGCATAAAGGCTTTGGGGTCTGCTTGCAGGCGCTTGATTATCAGATGTGCATCACAGAACATGCAGCTGTGGGTCCCTTTCTTCCTCCTACACTATCTGCAGATTGCAAATGGCCATAATGATGCATTGGGAGCACTGTATAATCACAGTCTTTTGGCTTACTCCACAATTTCTATGTCTCCATTAAATGTCTGTTGTCTTGTCCATTCAGCATTCACTCTGTCTGTGCAGTGAAAAGATGATTTTACTCATCTTTTTCCCATGCTTTTGCCTGTCTCGAAACTGCTGGCCCCAAATGGCAATTAAGATGATCTCAACCAATCAAATTCTTTCCCATTGGAAAGCATTGGGAAGCTATTGTGCATGCACAGTAAACCGCCGCACTGTGCCAATCAGCATCTCCTCATAGAGATGGATTGAAATAATGCATCTCTACGAGGAACGTTCAGCATGAAGATCGTGGAGATGCTGAACACCAGTGCTGCACACTGTGCAGCACTGACACAGGCAGAACATCTAGTGGCCATCTGAGTAACTGCCACTAGAGGTGTTGCTAGGCAGCAATGTAAACACTGCCTTTGAGGAACTATCCTTAAAAATCGAATTCGAAATATTAAGCTGAAAGACCCATGCACCAACATTTTTAGATTTGTACGTTTTTAAAGTGTCTATTTTTTTTAAATTGCAGGCAATGAGCTTTCGGCTGGTATTGTGATACAAGCCTGTACATGAGAAAGATTAAATTATTTATATTATATTAAAAATTTCATTTTTTGTAGTGTAGAAACAAGACTGATTATCAACTAGATTATGCCCTTGAAGTTGTATGTGATTTGTATTTATAAAGAGGTACAAGCTGATAACACATTAGCTTGGGAACAATGTCAGATGGAACAGCAATTGGTACAGCTGTTAAAGGGAGAAGGGATCATAATCTACAGTAAAGTTCCATCAGTCTAATTTTAGGCAACCTTGTGCAAACACAATACTTGATCAGTGGAACAAAGAACACAAAAATGAAATACAGATGGAACAATTATCTCCCAAGTTTCAGGGTACATATAATTTCTGGTCCTCTTAGATTAACTGAGGATATCTCCAAAATCACTTAGCCTTTGTCTCTGTGTGCACACATGTTTTTACAGAACGGACGTTCTTTCCTAGTCTCATTTGAGATTTATGTTTTTGTTTTCAGACAGAGTCTTGATTTATTTTATATTAATAGATAGTAGCTTCTAGTTAACTCTTTCCTCAAAAGAACTTCAACTCAGTAAAGACGATTTGATGGCTGGAGTCCCTGGCCACTATTTTAAGTTAAACCTCAATGTGTTAAACCATTTTGCAATGTATGAACTGCAGTTGCCCAGCTGCAATGTCTTTTCCCTTCTCTGCTCAGTATGACAGCCAAGCCAAGAATTATTATTTCGTGAGTGATTATCTCACCATACATCACTGCAAAAATGTAAAAGATTGCTTGGCGTCCCATGATTTAATAGAAATAAGATCATAAGACAAAAAGAAATGGGATTTTTTGAAAGATCTGGAATCAACAGTTTCACAAGAATAAGGTACTTTTCAAATGATTACATGGAAAAGGGGATCTGAGTACTCCTTTAACCCTTCCTTTCTTAAAGGGAACAAGTCCACAAAAGTCTGCACCAGTGAGCAGAAATGGTAGTGGTTATGAAGTTGTCAGAAGCATCCCAAGAAAGATGCACATATCTGGCAACTTATTGAATAGAGTGGTTTTCTCGGTGTTATGAAATGTTCTAATCACACTGTTAGTTATATATTACATTACAACTTGCAAAAACAGAGTTGTCCCGTGGATGTGTAATTATTACCATGTGAAGAACAGACTCTGTGATGTAACCAACATAATCTATGTCATTAAAGGGACACTATAGTCACCAGAACAACTACAGCTTATTGAATTTGTTCTAATGAGTCAAATCATTACCTTCAGGCTTTTTGCTGTAAACACTGTCTTTTCAGAGAAAATGCAGTGTTTACATTACAGACTAGTGTTAACTTCACTGGCCACTTCTCAGATAGCTGTTCGAGATCCTTCCTGGGTCATGTCTGCCTAAAATGCATCCAAACATTCAGTGTCTCCTCCCTTTGCATGCAGACACTGAACTTTCCTCATAGAGATTCATGCAGGGCTGTGTTTGAATCAAACTGGCTCTGCCCCGATCTGCCTCTTTGTCAGTCTCAGCCAATCCTATGGAGAAGCACTGTGATTGGATCAGGCTACCATTTCTGATTATGTCAGCAGACTGCTTGTTTTTCTGAGACAAACAGCATGCAAAGTTACAGCTTCAGGCTTGAATACAGTAAGATGTTTCTATATTTATGGATTATGTCAGCAGACTGCTTGTTTTTCTGAGACAAACAGCATGCAGAGTTACAGCTTCAGGCTTGAATACAGCAAGATGTTGCTATATTTATGGAGGCATGAGGGGCCCAGGGGGGCTAGATGGTGGTTTTAACACTATAGGGTCAGGAATACATGTTTGTGTTCCTGACCCTATAGTGATCCTTTAAATACCACTGCATGGCAAACCGAATTCCTGATATCCTATCTTATTTCTGCATCAAACCAATATCTCTTTATGCCTGTGCTAGCTCAGTTTAGACATCAGGATCACGATCCATTGTGTGAGAGAGGATCTGCAGTACACACCTGCATTGACCTTGTATCACCTACTTTCTATTAGCTTTAAAAGAAAGAAAAATATTATTTTCTTATCAAATGGACTTCTTTTCTTGTTATCCATGTTGAGAGAAAGGAGTGCCATATGCTTTTCACAATAATGAAACTCATTCATAATAAGCGCAAAGTGCATACATAACATAATATATAATATAATAATCATTGGAAAACTCTATATCTTCAACTTGGTATATCTAAGTTACAATGTGCTTGAGTACAGAATGTAGTGTATACTGAAAATAAGGAAAAATAAGGCACAAGTGTACACTAATCACGTGTTCTGTTTGAAACAGAATGTGTGTCATATGCTGATCTACAGTAGTTGGACTGATACTTTGCATGCATAATATGATATATGAACAAAGATAACTATGGATGTTATCTATACATAGAATGATGAATCCAAAAGTTTGATTTATAATATATCACAGGTTTATAAAATGCTGACAAATCCTCTACTGTTTGTGCCTTGGAGACTTGTTCTTCACATTGTTGACCTTTAGATTTAAATTGCAAGATCACGAACTGTCAAGTTATTATATTTCAATGAAGACCTATGATAACCCTGGGACAGTGTCTGGAGAAAAAGCTGCTTAATCAGCCTGAGTATGACATGAAAGTCAGCATGCGGGTTCTATATTTGTTTATTAGGCTACAATTTCATTAGCAGTGGCACAGAACAAATATATATGAGCAAAAAGTTCATAACTGAATTAAAAAGTATTTTTTCCTGGTATTAAAAGATTAGATGCTGGATTATGTCGCCTGCAATGCATTTTAACTTGCTTAAAACTAAATTATTAAGGGTCAGGTGATAAACAAATTCCATACAGAGATGTAACATTAGATTTTTGCAATGTAAAAGTATAAATAAGTGATAATGGCTAATTATTGATAAGTAACAATGTCAAATACTAAAATCAATGTAATTACA
This sequence comes from Pelobates fuscus, assembly GCF_036172605.1. Classification (NCBI taxonomy): domain Eukaryota; kingdom Metazoa; phylum Chordata; class Amphibia; order Anura; family Pelobatidae; genus Pelobates; species Pelobates fuscus. The sequence goes on from NC_086317.1 coordinate 131,874,302, forward strand.
AGTTGGCATAGACTCATGGTTAAGCTGTATAAAAAAAAAAAAAATATAGCCTTGAAAAAAAATTTTTTAAAGAAAAAAATGATATGGATAAGAATATTATATGGCATTACTTCAAACTATAGGAATAAGCCTTTCCTTTCCTACAATAATTTATTTGGTTCATGATATCCAATGAGTTGGTGAACTTGAAATTTTGGCTGCGGCTATCACGTGATCGGCTATTTCGGCCTGATAAAAGGAAACCCAGGTGAGCGGCTATTTTAAATGCCCCGGATGAAGGCGCTTTAGTAGCGCTGAAACGCGCGTTGGCTTGCTGTTACTTTCTTTTATTGCATGATGGTTACATAGTTATCAGTACCTTATGGGGGAATATTAAAAACTCTAGATAAACAGTTATGTGGGCGTACTTGGAGGGAACTCTGCTGTCGTATTGGGGGATTTATTGGGAGAAGTTTATATATGTAAGTTTGGATGTCTGGCAGCATGAAGCCTTCCATTTGCTAATTTTTTTAGTTAGCGCCCTCAAAGTCGAATCTTATCTCGCTAGTTTAATGAAGACTGGTGCGTAGTTTTCCTTTTTTTAAGGTGCCATTCATAGTCCATTCTATGTAACCCTCATTTTAGGTAGCAGTCAGTTTTGATACACTGTTACACAGGTTACATTTGTCTTCTTCTGTATCTAATTCAACAAAGTCCACCTACAGAAGTGGCGTTAATTTATAGGGATTTCTATTCTCTTTTACTACAACCACAATAGGTTCCTTGCAATTAATATATATACTTTACTAGGGTCATTCTTTCCTACTCCCATCCCTATCATCCTCAGCCCATCCAGTCCACCTTAGAGTCTCCTCCATCTGCCACTATACAGAGCCTTTAATCTTGGCTCTTTTTAATGGGTTCATGTTGTGTGTTCTTGTCTCATAATATTTTAATAAAATAAATCCAATTGTAGATTTATTCTAAGAGTATATTAATTGCATATTTTTAAGTGATCCTTCTGTGTCTGCTGGATTTTATATCCAGTGGACATTTGTAGACCGTGTAATACAGCAGCAGGAAATGCTAGCAGAATGCTTGGTTGTATAGGGAGAGGTATTAGCAGTAGAATAAGGGAAGTGCTCATGCCATTGTACAGAACACTGGTAAGACCTCACGTGGAGTATTGTACGCAGTACTGGAGACCAAGAGAGTTCAGAGAAGGACTACTAAACTGGTTCATGGATTGCAGGACAAAACTTACCAGGAAAGGTTAAAGGATCTTAACATGTATTACTTGGAGGAAAGACAAAACAGGGGGGATATGATAAAAACATTTAAATACATAAAAGGAATCAACACAGTAAAGGAGGAGACTATATTTAAACGAAGAAGAACTACCACAACAAGAGGACATAAGAGAGGGGCAAAGGTTTAAGAATAATATCAGGAAGTATTACTTTACTGAGAGGGTAGTGGATGCATGGAATAGCCTTCCAGCTGAAGTGGTAGAGGTTAACACAGTGAGGGAGTTTAAGCATGCGTGGGATAGGCATAAGGCTATCCTAACTATAAGATAAGGCCAGGGACTAATGAAAATATTTAGAAAATTGGGCAGACTAGATGGGCCGAATGGTTCTTATCTGCCGTCACATTCTATCTTTCTATGTTAATTGAGTGAATAATGCATGGTAAGTGAGAGATAGATAGATAGATATAGTGAGTGAAGTGTGAGATCAAGAATGTGGAGGGCAGTTTTATAATGAGTTTGGGAGTTGTGAGAGGTCCAACAACTGTCAAAGGAAGTGTTGGAAATAGAGGATTATGAGGGATAGTAAACAAATAGTGTATTGTGGGGATGCATGGGAGGATTGGGATTAAATGACTGGTAAGAAAAGCAAAAACACTCACAAAATACTCATAGCTGCTACGAGTGCTTCCCTGCACTGCCCTGTTAAGCTAACTGGATTATCCTGCAAGCAGAATTCAGACAGGGGCGCATGCGTGGGCACCTGGTGGAATGCAGGTAAGTTGTTCTAAAATGGTTTGACAAATTAGTGTTAGAGGATGGCAAGGCACCATAACCACTACATTATTCTGCAGCAGTTATGTTGCTTGGAGTATTCCTTTAATATTGTTTATATACAGTGTTTTGTCTACTTATGCGGTTATACTATTATTTACTATTGGTTTTATTTGTTGGAAAAATATTTTCAAGCCCTTGGTTGTGTTGACTTTGTTAAGATTTCAATGGTCCTGTAAACTAGTCTTCAGATGGACTGTCAGCTTAAAAACGTGAGTGTTTACGGACCATTCCTACAAAGGTCAAAGTTTTGTTGAAAAGTATCAGGACATTTTTATTGGCAGCCATTAACATGTTGATAAAGCTGCATATAAGACTGCAATTTTTTCTCTAAATGGTCAGTAAGTTTTAATAAGGGTTCACTATATGTTTGCACAATTCCTACAATACCATCAATTTAAATGAGACTGGCATATGCAATTAGATCCATTGGGTTACTGCCCCCTTATTCTAATATTACACTGTTTGTACAAGGCTTGTTTGTTGGTGTGTTAGCTTTTGATTTATTTTGGCATCAGTCACTATGTGAAGATACCATCTTTTATTCCTTAATATACAGCATACTTTCATGTTATAATATTGTTCAATAGCATTTTATAGTGTACATGGTTAAAAGTTTCAATAATGAATATTACTACAGTACTTAGAATAAATATTATATACAAAGTGCAGTCACTGTCTTTTGTTACAGTAATTGCACACAATCTTTTTTATCAAATGGTAGGCACTAAGCAATGGGGATATTTATACGTTAACTCATCAATTTGCTTTTATGTTTCTCTGCAAGGAAATATCCCTCTTTTTGTTTATAGAACTAATTAATGTGCATATAAATTTCTAAAGCAGTCTAGGTAAAATTGGCAAAACTCTGCACTTTTCAATAAACCGCTCAGGAAAACCCGATTCACTGTGCTCATTGATATGCCACACAGAATTTGTTATCAGCTTGTCCCAGATACCTGAATATCACAGCGTGTGGCTCACAGTAAACTCAAAGGATTATGGGGTATGCAAATTAGGCAATAACATGGTTTAGCTCACAGAATATTTTAAAGTACAGGTTTCTAGTCATTTTTCATCCCAAAAATCTAAAGTACCGGTACATTTTAGAATGAAAATGTTTTCTTATCATTAAACATAGTGTGGCGGATTTAGTGTTTATAACATATATCAAATAAATATGAGAGGTCTGTGATTTCTCTTAGGATGTCTGAAGATTTTTTCACTGATGCTCTTTTCAAACTATCTATATTCACTAATAAACCCAAATTGGGATTATTAAAGCATGGAAGATTATGTTTCATTCAGATGAGTTGCTCATCTCGGCGGGGAGGGGGGATTGAAGATCGTGTTCCTTACTAAAATGCAACACTATGAAGATTGATATGATAAAATTACCCTTCTTCGGATGTTGCGATGTTTATAGCTATTTAAAAAGATATGCTGGTGTGTCGCTAGGAACACCCCAGTTTAAATTATCCCAACGTTGATCTTATTTAAACACCTACCAGCACTCCTGTATTCCTGGGTTTTGAAAATACTAATTTGATCGCTACCTACTGTTGACATCTCATAACAGCTATATTTGCATTTGATTATTTTTGTTTAAAATTAATAAAATAAAAAAGGACCCCAAGATGAACTAAGACAGTTACAGGGCAGACTAATATAGGAACAGATTGAGGACTAACAAACAGGACAGAGGGAGCTAAATTTTACTCTTTAAAATGGATGAGGTCTTAACATGGACAGCGGGAGGTGACGCAAACTAGAGTAGTTCCCACAAGAAAGTAATCACTTTAATTTGATTGAACTAATTTGCTGGATGTCAAATATCATTTCATATGACCTGTTATACTGTAAAGAATGTATCTCACTTTTTACATTTGAATACTAATTGTAAAATGTAGTTGTTCACTTGCACAATTAAAGTGGCTCTCTCACCAGACTATACATTTTGAGTATTGCATAAAGATAAAATATTCATGACATGCTCATATTGACCTTTTGGGAATGAAATTAAAATTTCCATGCAGTCAAAACATGTCCTGTCATAGGAAAAAGCAGGGAATATTTTGTCTGATAAAACCTCAAGTTGACAAAACATGACAAAATATGAGGGTTATACCATCAAGTTTATCCAACTCCCACAACCATCACTAGCAACAGTTGCGTGAATCAGGCTTTTACTCACAGATTGCAAGACTTGGTCTATGGAGGATCAGTTGTTTAGTATTGTACTCACGTGTATACGTTAGAGGACAGTACTGATGTCGGCCCAGTATATGAAGCTCCAAGAGCTCAAGAAAAGATGGCAACATCTGTGGACTGTAGTTCCTCAGAGGGAGTGCTTTGCATGACCAGAAATGCATGTCTCCCTTCTTTGTGCCCGCCCCCACATTATGTCCACATAATTTTGTTTCTAAAATTAATTAGTTTGATGTAGTACGATGAGTGGTGTTGCATGTCTAGTTGGAGGAGAAACCACCAGTCTGCAGTCTCACTCAGTAGGACTGTATTGGTTTATTTAATTATTCATAATGCGCTGTTTAATTTTTTACATCTGTGGAGGCCAGCTTCATATACGTATATGTAGCCTCTGTGGCACCTTCAGGCCACTGCAGGCCAGGCATACAGAAAAAAAAGGGAATTGGGGGCACACCATGAAAATGCCTTTCCCAGTAGTGGTGGTACCTTAGAGACCAAAATGCATACAAAATACAGATTAGGGCACAGTGCACACACAAAAATACTGTTTTACATTTTACAAGGTTATTGCAACTCACAAACAAATATTAGGGATTCAGTAAGCCCGTCACTCTGCTAGAGTACCAGATATTGGTAAGTCCTACACTAATTCCAATGTGGTAGACAAATTAAATAGTGCTCAGTAAGATAAGTCTATTAAATATTTGTTGTAAGAGTATTGTGAATATATATAATGCAAAATTAATGTGATTAAAAAATACAGTGTCAAAACGAAATAATTAAAGTGATAGTGCTTTGATGTACAGTATATATTCACAATGCATATCATATCTGTATATAAAATAATTATTATTAAAGTGACACTGCTATCCAAAACCTCCTCAAATTTATACTTTCCTGTGACTGCCTCCAAAGGGGCAAGGAGACATGACGGGATACTCCACCCTAAAGAATTCGGGTCTGGACATACATAGAGAAAAAAAAAGGAATTGGGAGCATACCTGGGACATGCATTTCTCAGGCATGTCACCTTTTTTGCAAAGTTTTGTACGTTCAATTCAGTTTTAAAAGGCTGTAGTGGTTATGATGCTAGGAGCACCTTGACACCATTGCCTGGTAATTGCACAGGTTTCAATACTGTCAGGCAATGGAAGAGCATCTGTGCACAGAAATATGGACAGAATTGACATTAGCAAGCAGCAAACATTCATTCTGGGTTGGTAAATGAGGTTACACCTTGATAGTGAGGAATTTCTTTGCCAGGCCTTTCCCCTTGCCCATGGTCTTTTGTATCAATTAGCAACACTCTGTATTTCTCCTTGTCGCCAAACCAGCTGGTGTGGAGCCCCAATGGTCGATACAAGACAAGGTTCAAAGTAACTTCTGAGCATTTAATGAGCTGTGTAACAGTTTATATTCAAGAGGAAACAGGGGTGGTCATTACAAGCATTATCCAATCCTAACAAAATCATCTATCTTATCTTAACATCTTAACCTATAGCAAGCTTGCAGGTGTATCTTCATGTTCGGACCTTGCACAAAGCTAAGTTTCACTATAACTACGCACTTCAAACTCATATGCATGCACACTACGAATTAAAGATATTTACTACTCCGTTCTAAATTACACATTGCTATGCAGTTATGGTCAAAGGGAGAAAAACAGGAAATAAGGCCGCCAGACAGAAGAATACAGGATATAACATTTATTTCTTGTCACATGATGTTCTACAGCCCTTAACACCTATTGTTACATGATATTATACAGCTATTTATTGTTTAGGTGTATATTCACTAAGCATTGTATATAGATAAAGTATATTATTGCAAATAGCTGACATGTTAACCAATTTTAAACAGACTGGCCAGCTGGTCATCTGTATCTTAAGCACTGGGTAAGTATAGGCAAAGTGTATTATTCCCAACACACCGCCAGCCTAAATTATGTCTGTATGTGCAGTGTTTCATATAGAAAAGCTACATATACAGCCTCCATGTACCATGACCACTTCAAAAGAATATTCATATTTTCGAGTATTTAAAGAATTGAATGTACCATCTAGTGACTTTGTTGTGCATACTGTGATTAGAATGATATCTATTTACCAGTGTTTACATTTTTCTAGAGTGAATTCTGGCATTTTTCAATCAGCTAGAAGAGGCCTGCCGGGAGCTGTGCCAGGGGAGGTGGTGAATTGTACTGCAGTTGTGTATTAAACAATGAGAACAGATACAATCATTGCCAGCTTTGTATCAGAATGAGTTGACCATGCTTGTGTTTCACCGATGGGACAAGTGACTTTCCAAAAATTACATGACCTGACCGTAAATTGACTAATGTAGCAACTTGTGCACATGTGCCCAATGCTTTAGGCTTCCTAATACTGGGGTATACTTATCAATCAGGAGACATTTATTAGTTTAAGAAATTTTATGTGTTGGCAGTAGAAATGCAGGGAGCATTTAAAGCACCATGATAAATACAGAGCTTTGGAGTCAGAGCACTCTTGGTACCATAGCCACTATTATTATTATTATTATTATTATTATTATATTTATAGAGCGCCGTCAAATTCCGCAGCGCTTTACAATGGGTGGACGAACAGACATGTAGCTGTAACCAGACAGGTTGGACACACAGGAACAGAGGGGTTGAGGGCCCTGCTCAATGAGCTTACATGCTAGAGGGAGTGGGGTAAAACGACACAAAAAGGTAAGGATAGTATTAGACTAGTGACAGTTGAAGAAGAGGAATCAGTTGGGATCTATTAACAGTTTAATTGATACGCTTTTATGAAGAAGTGGGTTTTTAACGATTTTTTGAAGGAGTGGAGACTGGGTGAGCATCTAACGGAGGAGGGAAGAGAGTTCTACAGGAACGGTGCAGCCCTCAAGAAATCTTGAAGGCGAGCATCAGAGGTGGGAGTACGGACAGAAGATAGACGTAAATCTTCAGCAGATTGTAAGGGGATAGACAGGACATACTTGTGTATAAGGGAGGATAGATAGGTGGGAGCAGCATTATGTAGAGATTTGAAAGCAAGAACCAGAATTTTAAATTGAGCTCTATATTTTATAGAAAGCCAATGTAGGGACTGACAGAAGGGTGAGGCATGGGAGGAGCGGGCGTACAGGAAGATGAGCCTCGCTACAGCATTCATTATGGACTGTAACGGCGCAAGTTGGGAGCACGTAAGACCACTGAGAAGCGGATTACAGTAATCAAGGCGAGAAAGGACAGTGGAATGGAGCAACACCTTAGTCGCATCTGGCGTTAAGTAGGGGTGGATGCGCGCAATGTTTTTGAGATGGAAATGACAGGATTTGGCGATAGATTGAACATGAGGCTTGAAGGAGAGGTCGGAGTCAAAGAGAACACCTAGGCAGCGAGCCTGCGTGGTGGAGCTGATGGTAGCACCGTTGACTTGGAGGGAAACAGACACAGGAGTAACAACACTTGAGGGAGGAAAGACCAGAATTTCAGTTTTGGTCAAGTTTAGTTTAAGGAAGTGGGCAGCCATCCAGTTAGAAACAGCAGAGAGGCAGTCAGAGACACTAGTCAAGAGGGACGGGAAGAGATCAGGAAAGGACAGGTAGATTTGCGTGTCATCTGCATAGAAATGATATTGGAAGCCAAAGGAGCTAATGAGTTTACCAAGGGAGGCAGTATAGATGGAGAACAGTAGGGGACCAAGGACTGAACCTTGGGGGACACCAACATAGAGGAGTTGGGGAGAAGAAGCAGAGCCAGAGAAAGAAACACTGAAAGAGCGCTGGGAGAGGTAGGAGGAGCACCAGGAGAGAGCAATATCTTGTAGACCAATATTGCGGAGGATGAGAAGAAGCTGTTGATGATCAACAGTGTCAAAAGCCGCAGACAGGTCAAGGAGAATTAGGATAGAGTAGTGACCACAAGATTTTGCAGCGAGTAGATCATTGGATACTTTGGTCAGTGCCGTTTCCACAGAGTGCTTAGCGCGGAAACCAGACTGAAGCGGGTCTAGCAGAGAGTTGGACTCGAGGACGTCTGTCAATCTCACATACACAATTCTTTCAAGGATCTTGATGTAGTGGTTATGGTGCTTGGGACATTCCTTTAAGAATGATGACCTCGTGTCTTTTTATTGATAGGAAAGAGACTTGGTAGAGTAGATAGGGCTCAATTTAATATTGTTGTATAAACTTTTCAAATGATTTTATATTTTTGGATAAACCTTTAAAATGATTTATTTCAATATATTGAAATGCAAAAATATATAAAAATATTATAAAATGTAAATAGTTTTAAGAATATTAAATCTTTTTTAAAAAGTTTATCCAAAATTATTAAATCACTGGGAAAGCTTATCCAACAATATTAAATCATGGCTATAATCAGATGATTGAGAGTGACAAAAGTTATTTTAATTCAATACCATCACTATATATCAGTACTGTCTAACATCTTGACTGTATTAATTTTCAGAGAATAAAAATAGCATATCTCCAAACACTGAATGGGTATGAAGTCAGGACAGGGGGTGGGCGGACTTAAAGCGGCACTGTCATGCCGAACTTACCTTTCCTCAATCTCTTCCTCTTCTCCCCCTCTCTCAGGATCTGTTATTCTTTTCTTCCTGTCTTCTTTAGTTTTCTTTAAAATCATAAGACAAAGTAGGGACTCTGTCTTATGGAGGATTCCTCTGCTTGACCAGCTCTGACCAGCGGAGGAGCAAAGTGTGCTTCATTTCCGCTGGTCAGAGCAATTTTCCCATGATCCCTAGCTTTCCTCCCTGTTCCCACAATGCTTCCTGTCAGTATTGCCGAAAGTCCTGTCACTTAGACAGAACGCCGGCAAAACTGCCGAATTGCATCCTAACAGAATGAGAAGAGTTTCTCCATTGGTGTTAGAACGCAATTCGGTACTTTGTTCGGATCGGAATTTCATTCAAATGAATGAAACTCCGATCCTATTCATTGCTGTGGCTGCATCTTGCAGCCGCTTAGTAGATAACTCCCTAATTCCCACGGTATCAGGGAGCTATCTACTAAAAGGCTGAAAGACCTAAATTGGTCTTTCAGCCAAATTTACTAACACCAAGTAAAAATGACTTGGTATTAGTAAATAATATGCCCCTACTCGCTATACCGCGAGTAGGGGCATGTCTAGTAAGCAGTGAGCAGCCTGTGGCTGCTCACTGTAGAAAAAAAATAAAAAAAATATTGCCCCCCACCCCTAAATGACGGGTGGGGGCCATAATAGTAATAAGGGGGGGGGGGATCTACTGTCCTCCCCCCCCGGCCCCCACCCCTGGGCGGCGGGTGGGGGCCATAACGATAATGGGGGGGGACCTACTGTCCTCCCCCCGCCCCCACCCCTGGGCGGCGGGTGGGGGCACTAAGTAAATTCCCCCCCCCCCCATCAAGGTGACTAGGGGTGCCCAAGCCCCTAGTCACCCACCCCCCCACCCAAATAAAAAATGCCCCTACCTACCCCCCTCACCCTAAAAAATAGTGAGGGGGGAATAAAATTGCTAACCTGTAAAGTAAAATTAAACTTACCATTCGACGTCTTCTTTTTTCTAAAATCTTTATTTTTCAGCCCCAAAAAAGGCCAAATAAAAAACCATCATAGCCGTCGAACTAAAAATAAAATAAAAAACCCGAGCGCAAAAAAAAAAACCTGACGAAAAAGAAAAAACCCGAGCGCACAAAAAAATAATCCATCTTCACCCATGGAGGGCTCCGCGCAGACTGAGCTCCGCAGGGCGGGGCAAGGCTTATAAAGCCTTGCCCCGCCCTGCAATTAGCCTAAGAACACTCTGATTGGTGGGTTTAAGCCAATCAGAGTGCTCTTTGTCATTTTACAAGCGTGGGAAAGTTCTTTGGAATTTTCCCACGCTTGTAAAATGTCACAGAGCACTGTGATTGGATGGCTTGAAATCCATCCAATCACAGTGCTCTGTGTCATTTTACAAGCGTGGGAAAGTTCTTTGGAATTTTCCCACGCTTGTAAAATGTCACAGAGCACTGTGATTGGATGGCTTGAAATCCATCCAATCACAGTGCTCTGTGTCATTTTACAAGCGTGGGAAAGTTCTTTGGAATTTTACTATTATGGCCCCCACCCGCCGCCCAGGGGTGGGGGCCGGGGGGGGGAGGACAGTAGGTCCCCCCCCTATTACTATTATGGCCCCCACCCGCCGCCCAGGGGTGGGGGCCGGGGGGTGGAGGACAGTAGGTTCCCCCCCCCCTTATTACTATTATGGCCCCCACCCGCCGCCCAGGGGTGGGGGCCGGGGGGGGACAGTAGGTCCCCCCCCTATTACTATTATGGCCCCCACCCGCCGCCCAGGGGTGGGGGCCGGGGGGTGGAGGACAGTAGGTCCCCCCCCCTTATTACTATTATGGCCCCCACCCGCCGCCCAGGGGTGGGGGCCTGAGGGGAGGACAGTAGGTCCCCCCTCATTCCCATTATGGCCCCCACCCGCCTTATTACCCTTTTTTTTTTTTTTTTTTTTTTTACAGGCTGCTCACTGTTTAGTGGACATGCCCCTACTCGCGATATAGCGAGTAGGGGCATTGGGGAGATTTTAATCTCCCTTGTGCTATTATGGGGGTCATATTGACCCCCATAGAGTGAGGAGGGGACCTGGGGGGCTTATGAAGTGGTGGGGAGCACTGCTCCCTGCCGCTTCTATAGTTACATATTACAAGGAGGGAGCTGCACGCCGGTAGCTCCCTCCTTGTAATAAACCGAACAAACAAACGAACACTGATACACAGTGTTAGTTTGTTCGTCTGATTTTTTCTATTCATTCATTCGTCTGTCTGATGAATGAATGAATAGGTGAAATTCCCGTTCGCATGTCCAGATGTTTCACTGGGCATGTGCGGGAATCTCAGGGCTATCTAGTGTGGGCAGATGACGTGTCCCACAGGGACTTCACCTACCCACACAAAGATGGCGGCGCCCTGAATATAGATCGGGGCAGAAAATAAAGAATAAAAAATAGGTAATGTGGGGGGCATAGGGGCATTTGGGGATGACTAGGGGGTCGATTGGATGTAGTTGAGGCGGGAGGGGGGTTAAAAAAAAACCGGAATTCGGCATGACAGTGCCGCTTTAAATGGGTGGATAATTATGTCACAACCATCACCAGTGATGCCCAAAATGGGCAGATCCATTCAAAAAGGCAGTTCAATCTCAGTTGCTATGGTAAATTACCAACAATCCATCAGTCAAAAGTATCTCCCAAAATGTAGACATGACAGACAGAGAAAAACAAAATGGTGGATTTCTGGATATTGTGAACTGATAGATAATAAATATAAATAAAGGCAAGTCCTAAAGGGTGAGTATACTTAAAACAGAAAGGGGAACTGAAAGTAAAAAAGAACAAGGCAGTTTAAGACAGATGTAAGAAAGTCATCGTATTGCATGTGGGGACGATGTTATATGAGTATCCATGGAACTGCTGGTATATCATTTTGATTGAGGTTGGAGAAATCAAGCCATAGTAGCATAATGTAGCTATGGGAAGAGTTCATTAGTGAGAAGAGAACATTAGCGCTACGGAATCTGATGGCGTTATATAAATAATAATAAAATAATAATAATAATAATTATATATATATATATTTTCACAGCTACAAGCAACAACTGTAGTATGTATCACAGTGTAGCTAGCTACCAAAATACAAAAAGAATGACACATACAAGGGAACTGAAATTGGACTCCAATGACTCCATGGTCATAATAGCAAAGAAATAATTAACTGTAAAAATCAATAAAACAATGGTAAACGACAATTATTGTCTTTATGTATTAGATATAAAGCAATAAAAATGCAAACAGCACTCAGATCAAAGTGTACATAAAAACAAACTGGAAGCTAGAATCAAACTCTCATAGTAACTGCTCTCTACCAAGGTCCCTACTTAGCGGTTATAGACCGTGTTTAGTAGTTGCTGGGAAATGTCATGACTGTGTTGGTAACAGTATGTCCCAGTTTGTTTGCCATTACTTAACCCCTTAAGGACACATGACATGTGTGACATGTCATGATTCCCTTTTATTCCAGAAGTTTGGTCCTTAAGGGGTTAAAGGACCACCCCAAACAAATAGAGCACTTGAGATTCCTGAAATGCATGCCTGCCTCTGTCTCAGACTTCAGATCTGAATGATGTGCACTGCGCACGCATGAGCCAATGTGTGCATGTGCACACAGAGAGGGACAGCTACAGAGGCTGATAGGCTATTTCCCATGGAAGATAAGTTAGTTTTCTCTGGGGAAAAGGATAGGGCTTGCAATGGTTGCAATCATATGAACCTCAGCTTTTGCAAGCTTTTTAAGATATACTCCCTTACATGCATGAAACGAAACAGTGATTTGTACGTTTTTGCCCATTTGAGCAGTGGAGTGTCCCTTTAAGACCTCAGTGTCTACCCTCAATTTTGCAGAGGTTTGCTTTTGTTGCTGAAAGAGATTCTAATCTAGATCACATATCTCAGATCATTGTTTGTGGTTGGGGAGAGTAACATCCACATATTTAATGTATTATTATTTACAGGATTATTTACTAAAGTGAGAATTTTTGGGAAATTAAAATGTAAAATTCAAAGTAAAAACTAGAAGCATAACTGACTGGGATAATTTTTCCAGTTCAGCTACTTTGGCCTCAAATCTTAAATTGTAACTGTACTTTGAATTCCTAACAATTTTCACTTGAGTCTGTATATTTATTGTCTCTACTTTATTTTTTTGTATTGTTTTAATACCTCAATAAGCCCATTGCTTTGTAGAAGTATAGGGGTAAGACATGTGCTCAATACTGTAATAGAACACATGTTTATCCCTATGTTTCTTCTATACATATATCTTATAGACATATGCATTCTTTTTCGTATGAATACTATTTTGTCTGAAAATTCTGTTTTTTTCATATTCGTTTACTACAACGTAAGTGAAAGCCCTCCAAACGAAATATAAACGAAATGAAAGGGCAAATACCGAATGCATTACCTTTTCATTTAGTTTTGTTCATTTAATAGACTCCGTGCTGCAGGGTATTAACCCCCACACGACTATATAAATAAGATGGCGCAAAAAAAAGTACATAAATAGAATCCAATGTTATATAAAGCAACCTGCTTCAGATATTGGTAATAAGATACAAACAATAAACAACAAAAGTGCTGGTGCGTAAGATTTAAAAGAACACCCTAAGTGCTCTTATATAGCAAAAGTGCTCTTTAGGTGTTTATGCATACATTAGTGGAAATAATGTTAACACATAATAAAACACATGTGCATATACTTGCAACCTGTAAGTATACACTGATGGTAGCTGCAAATAGGAGACAAAAAGAGTAATGCAATAGAGTTATAAAGATAATACAAATATGCAGACTCCTCTGTAGGTATTAAACTCACAAGTTAGGAGTGGTATTAGCCCAACTCAAAGCTGTAACGCCTAGGGAGGATCAGTCCCTAGTGTGCGTGGGATCCAATAGATGCTCTGGTGACACGCCCCTACTACACGGGGGGACCTGGCACAGGTAGTGGCATGCGGCAGGATTTAACCTGTGCCAGGTCCCAGATTATTGCACTAGTGACTGGGCAGCAATAGCAATAGCTGCCCAGTCACTAGTACTTTTAAATGTATTTAGGCAACATGCCTCTACTTGCGGCATGCGGGAGGATTTAAACTCCATTTTATTAATATGGGGGTCATAGGGACGCCATTGATTTCAATGCAGGGAGTGTGGGGGGGGGGGGGTAGGAGTTGTTATTATTTATCACAAGGAGGCAGCTGGTAGCGATTCCGGCTCCTTCCTTGCTTTTTTTTTTTTTTTTTTACACATTTGCAATGTTATTTTCGTCCTAATTGACGAAAACAAATTATATTTTAACAAATTTTGTTTGAAAATGAATGGTTTGCGGACGGAATTCCGGATTGATGAATGGAATTTTTATTTAGTACGAAATCAGGTGTATGAAACAAAATTGTCACTGTCTTCGATCTTATTATATGACACATTTTATTTCAAATTTTGCGTTGTTTACAGATCTTTACAGTACTTAAGCAATGTTGAAACCATACAGAAAATTTCCCTAAACCCACCTCTTGATATTGGTGTTGATATTAAATCTCTTAGCCTTCCTTTTATTTTTATTATTTACTTAAAAAATAAATAAATATAGATTTAATTTGAAAAACCAGATCAGATGTGAAAAGGAAAAGGAAAAACTAATTATTACATCTGAGGTTTAGCTTATGCTTTCTTTTTTTTTTCTTTTTTTTCAATGGTGAATGCATGGAATTTCTTATTTTGTATCTCACAAGATAGGTGTTTTGTCCCATTATAATATGTCCAAAAATACAAGTATAGCAGTTCCTCTGTCATAAATGTTAGTCTTCTCAATCTCTTGTATCAAACCATCATTTTTTGAAGCTCAATCAACAAGTTGCTGCCAAGTACACATTTTGTTTATTCAGTTAACATGATGACACACACGCACACACACACAAACGTACATACCATAATTGCCTGGGAGATGCCTTGACAACTGCAGGAGAATCGGAGACTAGGGAATTGCACAAAAGATAGATTCAGAAGTGAATATTCTTTAAATTATATTTTCTTCTTTTTTTTAACTTTCATTTCATTATTTTTTTTCTATATAAACCATAAAAAGTGGCACATTGTATAACTGCCCTTTAATATTAGCTCATAACATTAGTGTTTTCTGTCAGTGCATAACCCAAATAAAACACTTCAAAATTAAATATGCCACATTACTTGTTCTTTCAAAACTAGCACACTCTGAGGTGTCTCCTTTCACCAAAGGTGCTAATGGATTTTTCTTTAGCAATTTGTCTTCAGTGTCACAGCCTTAGAGCAAGTTATCTCTACGTATTAAGCACAGCCTGTCTGCATACAAATAAGCTACAGTGGTCCTTTTTTGTTTTCCATTTAACCATTTCACTTTAATGTCTGCATACCAATCGATAAGCCCCAGCAGATGATAACAACATATCCCACACTCCTATAGAATGAAGAGAGTATTGTGACGGTAATCACCATCACTGGGGATGGAAGACAGACACTATGTGTGGGTCACCAGATTTTGTGTTTTGGCCACCCTGTGCCCATTATTGGTGCTGCGTAAGTTGAATGTATTGCTTGTATGTGCCTCTCCCCCTCCCCCTTTTTTCTGTCCTGTTATTTCCCAAGCAGGGCATTGTCCCAGGGACACTGCCAGACCAGTTTGAACTAGCTGCCCTGTCCCTCCTCAATCTCCCATAAGCCCTTGCTATTGTCTGACCCCACCCTTCCGTGTACTATAGTGCTCTATGTACCCGATTGTATGTAAATGAGGCTGTTGGGGGCTTAAATGTGTGTGCTATGTCTATTAAAGTGAGTTGTTGTTTAAACCTTCACCAAGTGTCATCTGGTGTTTGGTCCAGGGTGGATAAGGCCCTCAGTGATGCCAGTCAAGCCTCGGCGACTGGGTCTGAAGTGCTCCATGGTTCCTGATAGCTACGAGAAAGCAGACTTGGTGGAGGTACTCTGTTGGACTACTGGAGCTCTGCCACAAGTATATTTACAAAAAAGTCTCCCCAATCTATATAAATCCCTCTGCAGCAAAGCAATATCCTGCTCACATTGTATCACTTTATAGCATTTTGTGTCATCTGCAAACACTGAAACATGACTTTCAATTCCTATTTTAAGATCATTTATAAATATTTTTAATAGGAGTGGTACTGGAACAGAAAATTAAGGGACTCCACTTACCACTTTTGTCCAGTTTGACATTGTAGTATTATTGACAGCTCACTGTATCCCATCTTTAAGCCAATGTTCTACCCAAGAAATGTCATATAGACCAATTTCTTTTAGTTTGAACACTAAACTATTGTGTGGAACCATGCTGAATGACTTGGCAAAATCATTAAATCACATTCCCTGTAACACTCTGATCTATACTTTTACTTACTCTGTCAAAGACTGTTATTAACCCCTTAAGGACACATGACATGTGTGACATGTCATGATTCCCTTTTTTCCAGAAGTTTGGTCCTTAAGGGGTTAAGCTGGTTTGACATGGATTATGTTTCATAGAACCATTCAAATTTTTGCTATTAAATTCTTCCCAATGAATGCTGAATGCTGTCCCTCAATAAGCCTTACTTATTGATACTTTCCCAGCCAAAGAAGTTAAGCTCACACATCTTTAATTTCCAGGCAAAGATTTTTCTGCAAGTTTTTTTGCAGCAATCATTTGCATATATCATAGGTTCCTCTTTAATATATACTGAGGAGAAATATTTATTTCAAATTTCTGCATTTTCCTTGTCTTAGCTAACACATCCATCTGCATAATTTGGGTTGGTTTTGCTCTCTTTAGCTTTCGCTTTTTTAATTTTCTAGGTAAGACCATCAAATTGCCTTTTGGCAATACTTTATTGGCTTCCTTATATCTTACATAGGATGCTTCTGAATCTGTCTGATTTAAATGTTTTAAATGCCCTGTTCATATTTTTAATTACCTTCACACTAAGCCACATTGGTATATATATCTGAGAAGTGTATGTTTCTAATGTTTGTTAGAAGATATTCCATTTATCCTCAGTATAGAGTTTATGCCAGCCAATGAGCTGTGTAGTCGCGTATCTTACTTACGTAAGCCTCTTTAAATGTATATGTTTTAGTATACCTCATGTGCATTTGCATTTATTTCAAAAGATATCATATTGTGATTAGTGATGTCGCGAACACAACATTTTCGGTTCGCGAATGGCGGACGCGAACTTCCGCAAACGTTCGCGAACCGGCGAACCGGGCGAACCGCCATTGACTTCAATGGGCAGGCGAATTTTAAAACCCACAGGGACTCTTTCTGGCCACAATAGTGATGGAAAAGTTGTTTCAAGGGGACTAACACCTGGACTGTGGCATGCCGGAGGGGGATCCATGGCAAAACTCCCATGGAAAATTACACAGTTGATGCAGAGTCTGGTTTTAATCCATAAAGGGCATAAATCACCTAACATTCCTAAATCACAATGGATATGGATTGACACCTGACATATGACATATTGACACCTTGACATATGGATTGACACCACACTGACACAGAGCAGAATAGGGACTGTTCCCCCTACATAGGGTCACCTGGCAGATATGGATTGACACCTGTCCTCAGAGACCCTGATACACACTGACACAGAGCAGAATAGGGACTGTTCCCCCTACATAGGGTCACTTGGTAGATATGGATTGACACCTATCCTAATGATCCCTGATACACACTGACAGAGAGCAGAATAGGGACTGTTCCCCCTACATAGGGTCACTTGGTAGATATGGATTGACACCTATCCTAATGATCCCTGATACACACTGACACAGAGCAGAATAGGGACTGTTCCTCCTACATAGGGTCACTTGGCAAATATGGATTGACACCTGTCCTCAGGGACCCTGATGCACACTGACACAGAGCAGAATAGGGACTGTTCCCCCTACATAGGGTCACTTGGCAGATATGGATTGACACATATCCTAATGATCCCTGATACACTGACACAGAGAAGAATAGGGACTGTTCCCCCTACATAGGGTCACTTGGCAGATATGGATTGACACCTGTCCTTAGGGACCCTGATACACACTGACACAGAGCAGAATAGGGGCTGTTCCCCCTACATAGGGTCACTTGGCAGAAATGGATTGACACCTATCCTAATGATCCCTGATGCACAATGACACAGAGCAGAATAGGGACTGTTCCTCCTACATAGGGTCACTTGGCAGATATGGATGGACACCTGTCCTCAGGGACCCTGATGCACACTAACACAGAGCAGAATAGGGACTGTTCCCCCTACATAGGGTCACTTGGCAGATATGGATTGACACCTATCCTAATGATCCCTGATACACTGACACAGAGCAGAATAGGGACTATTCCCCCTACATAGGGTCACTTGGCAGATATGGATTGTCACTTGTCCTCAGAGACCCTGATACACACTGACACAGAGCAGAATAGGGACTGTTCCCCCTACATAGGGTCACTTGGCAGATATGGATTGACACCTGTCCTCAGGGACCCTGATACACACTGACACAGAGCAGAATAGGGACTGTTCCCCCTACATAGGGTCACTTGGCAGATATGGATTGACACCTATCCTAATGATCCCTGATACACACTGACAGAGCAGAATAGGGACTGTTCCTCCTACATAGGGTCACTGTGCAGATATGGATTGACACCTGTCCTCAGGGACCCTGATACACACTGACACAGAGCAGAATAGGGACTATTCCTCCTAAAAAGGGTCACCATTTTTAGCCCAAGGCAGCTCACCTCATCAGGCCTTTTTTAGTCGAATGTATCGCCCACTGTCAGTCCCTTCGGGATCCATCCCTCATTCATCTTAATAAAGGTGAGGTAATCTAGACTTTTTGGACCTAGGCGACTTCTCTTCTCAGTGACAATACCTCCTGTTGCACTGAAGGTCCTTTCTGACAGGACACTTGAAGCGGGGCAGGCCAGAAGTTCTATTGCAAATTGGGATAGCTCAGGCCACAGGTCAAGCCTGCACACCCAGTAGTCAAGGGGTTCATCGCTCCTCAGAGTGTCGATATCTGCAGTTAAGGCGAGGTAGTCTGCTACCTGTCGGTCGAGTTGTTCTCTGAGGGTGGATCCCGAAGGGCTATGGCGATGCGTAGGACTTAAAAAGCTCCGCATGTCCTCCATCAACAACACGTCTTTAAAGCGTCCTGTCCTTGCCGGCGTGGTCGTGGGAGGAGGAGGATGACTTTCACCTCTTCCCCTGTTAGATACCCATTGTGCTGTGACATCACCCTTATACGCTGTGTAAAGCATACTTTTTAATTTATTTTGCAAATGCTGCATCCTTTCCGACTTGTAATTTGGTAACATTTCAGCCACTTTCTGCTTATACCGGGGGTCTAGTAGCATGGACACCCAGTACAGGTTGTTCTCCTTCAGCCTTTTTATACAAGGGTCCCTCAACAGGCACGACAGCATGAAAGACCCCATTTGCACAAGGTTGGATGCCGAGCTACTCATTTCCCGTTCCTCCTCCTCAGTGATCTCAATGAAGGTATGTTCTTCCCCCCAGCCACGTACAACACCACGGGTACCAGATAGGTGACAACAAGCACCCTGGGATGCCTGTTGTGGTTGGTCTTCCTCCTCCTCCTCAAAGCCACATTCCTCCTCTGACTCCTCTTCCTCACAATCCTCTTCCAGCGTTGCCACAGGTCCAGCAAGCGATGCTGATAAGGCTGTTTCTGGTGGTGATGGTGACCACAACTCTTCCTCTTCCTCTGGAAAGGACCAATTGTGCAGAGTGTATGGGATACGTGGCAGAAAAGTAATAAGATGTAATACACTCACATTTGCATGAGCTATAACCAGCTCAAGGGTAACAGGTGTTCAGCAGTATAATCCCTGCTTGTAGGATATAACGTATTCTTGTCCACTTTGGGTCTGGTGCTGTCCGATTCTCAGGAGAAGGGAAAAGATAGGGACAACAGATAGTGCTCTCTGATGATAAAATGTGGTATAAATAAAAAGAAAAAGAAGAAGAAATATACTCACAAATTAAAGTGCAGATGACACTGCACTTGAGATATAGCGTGGGCGGTATAATCCCCACCTCAGGATATATAAAATGCCAGGAAAGGAGATAAAAAATTATTGTAATAAAAATAATAATAATAATAATATGAATGGCACAGAAGTATAGCCAAACTTAATTTATTATTTAAAATACACAATAAAATCCATTAACGCGTTTCACCACTGGGGTTTTATCAAAATGGAATAACATTAAAACCTGGCAAGAATAAAATATATATAGGTGCACTGTTACTTTAAAAATGGTGCCAAAAGTAGCATCAATTAGCATAAGCCAATCAAAGTTAGGCATAATACATATTAGAAATAAAACTTATAATAATATTAAAAATAGGTATAACAATAGATGAAATGAAGGTCTGGTGTGTACCAGACATGATGGATAAGAATTAAATAGAAAACGAAGCTTTTAGCTCAAACAGTGTTGAATTGGTATTGTAAAGTAGCGCGTCACGTGACCCGCGCGGAATTGTGGGAAATGTAGTGCACGGACCACGTGATCGCACTTGCCTACATTTGATGACCGTCCTAGGTGGGCGGTATCTGCGCGCGCCGCGTCACGTGATCCGCGTCACACAAGAGCAGTGTGACACAGGGGTCACGTGATCGGCGGTAAGGCGCTTGGGGGATGTAGTAAAAAACCCGAAATGGGTTTGAAATGAAAATAGCTTACATAAACATATATAGCACCAGCAAAAGGATTAATATGCATATTATCCAGGAAATAAAAGTACTGCATAGCAGTAAGTGACCATATATGAGAGGGAAGAGGATAATAAACATGATATTGGAAGAATAATACATGAAAATTAACTTGGTAGTGGCAAACATAGAAAGTATATACAGTAGTAATCATAATAAGGATAGAGAGATGTATATACAATCGCAGCATAATTAATGATCATCACATTAGTGCAAAGTGTCATAGCAGCATAATATTGAGTATCCTATACTAAGAGATAAAATGTCTTAAGGGGCAACAAATGGTATATAAAAACATATGTGGGACCATGCATATACAGAAAAGAATAAAATATTATAATATAAGAATAAAAATATCAGAATAAAAATAATGACAAAATAAGAATAAAAATAAAAATATCTACTAAGTGGTCCTATTGAGGGTATCCTAGACCATAATGCCGTAGGTAACAACTATGAATAGGATAACCCCAAAATGACCACAATGAGGTAGATAAACAGCATATTTATAAAAAAAAATGGAATAAATCAAAGTCTACATTTAAGCCTTGAGGGGCTAGGGTCTGTAGGTTGAATACCCATTCCATCTCGTTTCTACCTAGGATGTTCTTAATAGTAATATAATATCTCGTTTCTACCTAGGATGTTCTTAATATTAATATAATATCTCGTTTCTACCTAGGATGTTCTTAATATTAAGAACATCCTAGGTAGAAACGAGATGGAATGGGTAACCAACCTACAGACCCTAGCCCCTCAAGGCTTGAATGTAGACTTTGATTTATTCAATTTTTTATAAATATGCTGTTTATCTACCTCATTGTGGTCATTTTGGGGTTATCCTATTCATAGTTGTTACCTACGGCATTATGGTCTAGGATACCCCCAATAGGACCACTTAGTAGATATTTTTATTTTTATTCTTATTTTGTCATTATTTTTATTGTGATATTTTTATTCTTATATTATAATATTTTATTCTTTTCTGTATATGCATGGTCCCACATATGTTTTTATATACCATTTGTTGCCCCTTAAGACATTTTATCTCTTAGTATAGGATACTCAATATTATGCTGCTATGACCCTTTGCACTAATGTGATGATCATTAATTATGCTGCTATTGTATATACATCTCTCTATCATTATTATGATTACTACTGTATATACTTTCTATGTTTGCCACTACCAAGTTAATTTTCATGTATTATTCTTCCAATATCATGTTTATTATCCTCTTCCCTCTCATATATGGTCACTTACTGCTATGCAGTACTTTTATTTCATGGATAATATGCATATTAATCATTTTGCTGGTGCTATATATGTTTATTTAAGCTATTTTCATTTCAAACCCATTTCGGGTTTTTTACTACATCCCCCAAGCGCCTTAGCGCCGATCACGTGACCCCTGTGTCACACTGCTCTTGTGTGACGCGGATCACGTGAAGTGGCGCGCGCAGATACCGCCCACCTAGGACGGTCATCAAATGTAGGCAAGTGCGATCACGTGGTCCGCGCACTACATTTCCCACAATTCCGCGCGGGTCACGTGACGCGCTACTTTACAATACCAATTCAACACTGTTTGAGCTAAAAGCTTCGTTTTCTATTTAATTCTTATCCATCATGTCTGGTACACACCAGACCTTCATTTCATCTATTGTTATACCTATTTTTAATATTATTCTAAGTTTTATTTTTAATATGTATTATGCCTAACTTTGATTGGCTTATGCTAATTGATGCTACTTTTGGCGCCATTTTTAAAGTAACAGTGCACCTATATATATTTTATTCTTGCCAGGTTCTAATGTTATTCCATTTTGATAAAACCCCAGTGGTGAAACGCGTTAATGGATTTTATTGTGTATTTTAAATAATAAATTAAGTTTGGCTATACTTCTGTGCCATTCATATTATTATTATTATTATTTTTATTACAATAATTTTTTATCTCCTTTCCTGGCATTTTATATATCCTGAGGTGGGGATTATACCGCCCACGCTATATCTCAAGTGCAGTGTCATCTGCACTTTAATTTGTGAGTATATTTCTTCTTCTTTTTCTTTTTATTTATACCACATTTTATCATCAGAGAGCACTATCTGTTGTCCCTATCTTTTCCCTTCTCCTGAGAATTGGACAGCACCAGACCCAAAGTGGACAAGAATACGTTATATCCTACAAGCAGGGATTATACTGCTGAACACCTGTTACCCTTGAGCTGGTTATAGCTCATGCAAATGTGAGTGTATTACATCTTTTTTTTTTTTTTTTGTCAATCTTTATTTTATTGAGGCATATATGGAGGGTACAGAAGAGAAAAAGGGAAATGCAAGGGTATTCCGCACAAGATAAGGGTTATTACAGCTGTAACAATGCTATTTACATTTCCGAAATAAAACGTGCCTCATTTTTTATTTTTATAGGTCTTTTAACATAAGCATATATCAAGCAGGTTATGTTAAGATGTGATCTAAAACAATGGTTACGTGAATCATGTTAAATAGGCTAAACATCGCTAACGGTACAGTCGTGCCATTTAAATTTAGGATTAGGTTACATGCTGGGAGCTAGAACTGAATAGGTTAATTCAAAGTAAAAGGTACGAGTTTAAACTATAGGTACAGATGCTTAAGGGAAACAGGCTTAATCTAGTAGTGAGGTTCATGCTTTAGAGATACATTTTAGTACAAGCTTAAGTTGTTGGGCATGTTCCTTTAACACATTAGTTATTTATATGGTAGCTTGGTCTAACCAGTGTGTGTCTGCACAAGGACTATAGGTAAGCATCATTGCATGGTATTACAACTGGTATAAGTATAGAGTTGCTAAGTCAAGTTAAATCAGTAGTTAAGTCATGCAGGTAACAGCATCAATAGTTAGATCGTTTAGGCATTAACATTGACATTGCGTTGAGACTAGAAACAGGCTTGGTGATAGGAAATGCTGTGTCTGCTGGTGTGGCATACATTGGTTTTCGATATGGTAAAACAAAAGAGCAGTAGAAGTGCAGGCTGGGGTGTTTTAATGTGGTTACTGGCGGTGTGTGAAGCGGAAGTCGGGAAGTTATTGCGGGTACCACTGTATATTATTGCTTAGGGGTTGGGGTGTTACATGCCATGTAGGTCTGGGTTGTAACCTGCTCTGATTAGTCGCCTGAGTGGGCCTCCTCTATTGAGGCAGCTGGGCAGGCGGTCAAGCCAAGCAGGCACTCAACTTTGTCCGTTCTGTTTGTAAGGGTACTCGTTATTAATGTGGGTGCCTACACTTGTCGAGACATTTTAAACGAATCAGTAGCAAAACATAAGTAAAACAATATAACATATTAGGGAACAAAAGAGAAAAAAAAAATTAGGAAAAGCGCACGAGAGACAGTGTCAACGGACAGTTTGGATTACTCTCTCTGCGTTTGAATGTTCTCAGCCGTAGGGTGGCGGGCTATGTTGTTGCCCGGTAAAAGGGGAGTTCGGGGAAACGTCCTGGTAGGCCTTGCCCTGATTCAGGTTGTGGCGGCTGTGTGCGGCCCTGCGGGCTGTTGACGTGGCACAAAGATCGGTGCTCCTGCTGCATTCTTCCCCAGGCTGCTTGTGCTGCTGACCGGTAGAATTGTGGCAGTCATTGCCCGCTGTGGTGGTCTCAGGTTCTCCAGCGTCCTTGTGGCCTCCTGCAGGTTCCGCACCACCAGAGGGCTGCTTGCGTCTTCTATATGTAGGGCGCGGCCTGGGCCCCAACGGTACCTGTTTTTTTGTTGCAACAAGAAGGTCGTGAGCTGCTTGAGAGATCTTCTCCAGTTCAGTGTGCCACTTGACAGGTCCGCGTAAAAGGACAGAGTCATGTCCTCAAACAAGTAAGTTGTTAGGCCTTTGGTGGCGTCAAGAACGGCCCTCTTGTCCCTCATGTTTTGAAAACGGAGGATTATGTCCCCTGTGGCTGCTGGAGGTGCAGTAGTTGGCCGCGGCAAGCGGAAGATGCTGTCTAATATTATGGATTTGGCCACCTTCGGGTTCAGGAGAGCGATTAGCAACCGTCTGATATAGTGTGGAAGTTCAGCCTCCGGTACAGAGTCAGCGACCCCCCTGAGCTTCAGATTAGTTTGGTGGTGTTTGTCTTCTTGAGTAGCCAGTTGCTGTTCATGCAGTGAAGTTAGTTGTTTTAGGTCGTGGACTGCCGCTTTTAGCTCCTCTATCTGGCGTGCGTGTCCGGTAGAGGTGCATTCTACCGTCCTGAGCCGTGCTGAGAGGCCTTTCAGGTCATCCCTTATCGTGGCCACTTCTGCAGAGATTTTGCTATGGTGGGCGGCCATGAGCTCTTTGATTGCCTCCATGGTCACCGGTGTGGTAGCTGGTGCGGGCACCCGCGGCCTGTCCGGTGGTGGTGGGGCTCTTGCCGGTGTGTAGCCCCCGTCCCCCTCATCGGACGAGCCGTCTGTAAAGTCGGAGCATCCCCCATGCAGAGACGCCATTGTTGCTCCGGCTGTCTCCTGGGCCTGCTTCCACATGTCCCCGATGTTCATGCCCAGACGGGGCTTGTCGGGTTTTTGTTTTTTCATTTTCCTGCCCATGTGGATCAGGTAAGTAGTGGGGCACTTTGGAAAGCGTTTGGGTCGCAGTTGGGTCCTGTGTGTCTCTGTTTAATACGCTTGGAGTCAGGAGCTCCGCGGCCATGCGACTGTCTCCGTCCGTTGCTAGACCGGAAGCCCGTGTATTACATCTTATTACTTTTCTGCCACGTATCCCATACACTCTGCACAATTGGTCCTTTTCCCTTTGTGTTTTCCATATCACGGGAGGATCCGAAGTATCATAGAAAAAGAGAACACCCTACCAGTGGAACGTGTGAAACAGACATTTTATTATTTATTTATTTTTCATTATATTTTATTACATTGGGACTAATTTTACTGTATTTTATTTAGTTTTATTTTGGCGCAGCCTTTGTCTCTTTTATCCTGTACATTCTCACTCCAGAGGGTTAGAGGGTGACCCTCTGTAAGGTTGCTGCCTACTTATTATATTATTAGCGCTAACCTATCTTCCACTTTTTTTACTGACTGCTATTAGCTCACAGTGAAAACCTTTTTTTTAAAGGCACGCTATTGTGACACCAGATAAGAGTGTCAAAGTGCACTTGCAGAGGTTGGCAGAGTACACGCTGAAGGCCTGACACCCGCTCTAAGGACACTGACTGCTATTAGCTTACAGTGAAAAACTTTTTTTCTTTTTAAAGGCACGCTATTGTGACACCAGAAATGAGTGGCAAAGTACACTGGCAGAGGTTGGCAGAGTACACGCTGAAGGCCTGACACGCAGACGCTTGCAGACAACTAACTGCTATTAGCTTACAGTGAAAAACGTTTTTTCGTTTTAAAGGCACGCTATTGTGACACCAGATATGAGTGGCAAAGTACACTGGCAGAGGTTGGCAGAGTACACGCTGAAGGCCTGACACCCAGACGCTTGCAGACAACTAACTGCTATTAGCTTACAGTGAAAAACTTTTTTTCTTTTTAAAGGCACGCTATAGTGACACCAGATATGAGTGGCAAAGTGCACTTGCAGAGGTTGGCAGAGTACACGCTGAAGGCCTAACACCCGCTTTAAGGACACTGACTGCTATTAGCTTACAGTGAAAAACTTTTTTTCTTTTTAAAGGCACGCTATAGTGACACCAGATATGAGTGGCAAAGAGCACTTGCAGAGGTTGGCAGAGTACACGCTGAAGGCCTGACACCCAGACGCTTGCAGACAACTAACTGCTATTAGCTTACAGTGAAAAACCTTTTTTCTTTTAAAAGGCACGCTATAGTGACACCAGATATGAGTGGCAAAGTGCACTTGCAGAGGTTGGCAGAGTACACGCTGAAGGCCTGACACCCGCTTTAAGGACACTGACTGCTATTAGCTTACAGTGAAAAACTTTTTTTCTTTTTAAAGGCACGCTATTGTGACACCAGATATGAGTGGCAAAGTACACTGGCAGAGGTTGGCAGAGTACACGCTGAAGGCCTGACACACCCGCTTGAAGGACACTGACTGCTATTACAGGATAAAAGAGACAAAGGCTGCGCCAAAATAAAACTAAATAAAATACAGTAAAATTAGTCCCAATGTAATAAAATATAATGAAAAATAAATAAATAATAAAATGTCTGTTTCGCACGTTCCACTGGTAGGGTGTTCTCTCTTTCTATGATACTTCGGATCCTCCCGTGATATGGAAAACACAAAGGGAAAAGGACCAATTGTGCAGAGTGTATGGGATACGTGGCAGAAAAGTAATAAGATGTAATACACTCACATTTGCATGAGCTATAACCAGCTCAAGGGTAACAGGTGTTCAGCAGTATAATCCCTGCTTGTAGGATATAACGTATTCTTGTCCATTTTGGGTCTGGTGCTGTCCGATTCTCAGGAGAAGGGAAAAGATAGGGACAACAGATAGTGCTCTCTGATGATAAAATGTGGTATAAATAAAAAGGTTGGCAGAGTACACGCTGAAGGCCTGACACCCAGACTCTTGCAGACAACTAACTGCTATTCAATCTATTACAGTGATTTTTTTGTTTGTTTTTAAATGCAAGCTTAAGCTATTGTGACACCAGATATGAATGGTGGCACTGGGCAAGTGGGCACAGTATCCACTGTGAGCCTGACACAGAAGATGGCAGGCAGGCAGGCAGGCAACTGCAATTACATTACACAGGAAAAAAAAGCAGACTGATGTTCTAGCCCTAAAAAGGGCTTTTTGGGATGCTGTCCTTACAGCAGAGATCAGATGTGTCCTTCAGGACTGTAGTGGACACGGAATACCCTAGCCTAGCTATCAATTTCCCTATCAAATGAGCAGCAGCTACACTTTCCCTCCTCTATCTAAGAATGCAGCTTCAGAATGAATCTAAAATGGATGCTGTCCAGGAGGTGGGAGGGTCTGGAAGGGAGGGTCTGCTGCTAATTTGCTGGAATGTGTCTGCTGACCGTGAGGCACAGGGTCAAAGTTTACTCAATGATGACGAATAGGGGGCGGATCGAACCGCGCATGTGTTCGTCCGCCGTGGCGAACGCGAACACGCTATGTTCGCCGGGAACTATTCGCCGGCGAACAGTCCGGTACATCAATAATTGTGATCACTATTTCTCAAGTTCTCATTTACTAGAATGTTGGTCAAAAGATCAACTTTGTTCAGATCAAGACAAGCGTTCATCCTAGTTGGTTCTTCTACCAATTGTGAAGGAGTCATACACCCAAATCCCCTTGATGAGCTTCTAGTTCCTCTATCCCAATTTATGTCCGGGTAATTAAAATCTCCAAAATGTATCATGTTACCCAGATATGCAGCTTTCTCAATTTGCTCTAAATACTACTTTTCCTCATCAATATTAACATTAGGTGGTTTATAACATATTCCAACCAATAAATAATTTCCCTTTTTAGCCCCAAGGAGATATCTACCCATGTAGCTTCAACATTTTCCATGTCACATTCAACTTGCTTAAGATTTGGCTTTTATTCATGGTTGACATACAAACACACCCGGCCGGCTTTCCTGTTTTTTCTATCGCTCCTAAATAGTGTGTAACTATTTCAGTTAATTCTCCAGTCATGTGTCTCATCCCATCATGTTTCCATTATGCCTATTATGTCATACTTCTCAGTTTATGCTATTGCTCTAGTTCCCCCATTTTGTTATTTAGGCTCCATGGATTGGCAAGCATACATTTTAACTTGTAATGAGGTACCTGTACTTTATGTATATTTTATTACATAACCCCTCTTTTCTGATCTTGCCCCTCCCCTCAGCTCCCCCCCTTGCGCTCTTAGGAAATGCAATAACATTATATAAAGGAAAGTATGCAAAAATGAAACTGCTTTGATTAATGAGTATTACGCTATAGGGATTTGGAATTAATGGTTACATTTATTTTAGTTCTGTTAGTTTAAGAACAGCTGGTAGTTGAGCAAAAATGGATGTTACCTGCATTATTTAAACAATTATATTTTACTGACTGAAATCTGTAAGGTAAGTTTATATATTTCTGGTGAGCTTTGGCCCATTATCTATCTGTCTGTCTGTCTATCACTGAAATGGAACTTGTGATTAATCTATTTTGTGGTTGACTGACTCACTTTATATTTCCAGACTGGACAGTAAATTATGGTAATGTTTAGGTTGTTATCCCTATTATTATTTGTGCCCAAGTTAGGTGTTTCTAAAAACTTTTAAATATTATTGGCTTATTGAGATTTATTTATTATTTATTATTTAGTGAGTATGCTGGGTTCTGTATGTTATATACCTTTACTTGTACATACACATACAATATACAGAGGCGGAACTAATGCTGGTGTGACTGCACAAGGGTCAGCACCCTGGGGGAGGGGCATCGAAAGCCCATGCTCATAGGGCCTCCCAGTGAACATTTCTGAACAGGGGCCCAGTGGGATACTGTGGCCCTTTAAAGGGAATGACCAAGCTCCTGTCAAACCGGCAGTGCTGGGAGGAAGTTAGTGCTCCTTTCTTATGTTAATAGGAGGGTGGCAAAAGCTATCACAATAATGACATGTGTGTGTCACTGTGTGTATATATGTGTGTATGTGTCTGTCAGTGTTTGTGTATGTGTGTATCTGAGTGTGTGTATGTGTCTGTGTGTATCTGAGTGTGCGTATATGTCAGTGTGTATATCTGTGTGTGTCAGTTTGTGTATGTATCTGTGTAAGTATGTATGTATGTATATATGTGGTAGTGTATGTGTTCATCCTAGCAATCAAATGCCAACAATGCATGCAATCACACTCTTGTAATCAAATGCAAAATACAAAAACAACCCTGCATCCAAACACCAAACTTGTGTACAAACACATTCCTTAATTTAAGCACTAGTACTGCATGTAAATGTGCACCCGTATTTAAAAGCCAACACTACATATAAACACAGCCCTGCATTCAAACACTACACACAAGTACACTACTGAATTCCAAAGGCAACAGTACATGCAAATATACCACATACATAAAAAACATGCACATACACACACACACACACACAAACACGACCTTGAAAGGATGGGGAAATGGTAGATGCCCAGCTGGCAAAGCATATAGCCACACTACACTCTTACACACACAATGGCAGATGGAAAGCTACCTTTTTGCCACCC
The DNA here is from genome assembly GCF_036172605.1 of Pelobates fuscus. NCBI lineage: Eukaryota > Metazoa > Chordata > Amphibia > Anura > Pelobatidae > Pelobates > Pelobates fuscus. The sequence continues at coordinate 131,904,107 of NC_086317.1, forward strand.
TTTTGATTGATAGATAGATAGATAGATAGATAGATAGATAGATGGTTTGTATTTTGTTCCCCATTCACACACATCCAAGCTGAGAACTTGAAATTGTTTAGTCTCAATACACTCTCTATTGTTGAGTACTTGTTTTTCAGGTATATTAATATTTTTTGTAGTTTAAAAAAAAAAAAAATAGTGTACTACATATATATTTGTATGTAACACTCTATATGTATTTTTTTTGTGCTTGTAATATAGTCCAGATGAAGGATGCTGCTATGCTCTTTAATTCCTGATTTCTAATAAATATTTTTGACAAATGTTACAATTGAAGTTGCTGGCATATATTGATTTTTGGAAAGGATGAAAAAAGTGATATCTGTTTACGCGCTCAGCATTGGTTATCGTGAGCCTACACACAGTTATTCTTATTCTATAACTAGGTGCAGGATGACCTATAAGCCAACATAATCACGGGTGGTGTAAATCATATTTGTGGTGCTTTAAATTCCTAAGGATTCTGAATTGAGGTTACAGCAACTAATATATCTGCTTATACTCTGATGGAACACTATTAAATATGCACAACAGAAATCAAGTTTTAAAAAGCACATTACCATGACAAAATATGCCTTCTACTGTATGAAATCTTTAGTACAATTTGTAAAAAAAAAAAAGTTGCTGATGCGATGTATGCCAACAGTATTGGGCGAAATGATGTGATTTAAATTAAAACGAAAAATTAATCTGTTCAGGTTAAATCGTATAATGTTCGAGTTAAGCTTAACATAGGAGAGGAGGAGATTGAGTCCAATAAATAAGCTTATGTCCTGGAAACACAGACTGCTTCAGGACAAAAGAAATCAATAACAAAAAAAGATGAAAGAGTGAGGCTGATTAAAACCTTTATTGGAAGCAGAGGTCACGTAATGACCTTGATGGACTCAAATCATAGTTTAAGCTTATTCTTTTGTCATAAGAGGACCAGGAATCAGCACAGTGTAGAATAGTATAGCTATAGCAAGTCAACTAGAATAAAATAAGAAAATAAAAAAATAAAAAAAAGACATAAAAAAATTATGAAGAAAAATAGAGTATAAAGAAAATCAAACACATAAAGAAAAATAGAATAGAGGGTTTTGGTATACCTAGTGTATACACAGAGGAGAGGGAGTCTAACTAACACTGAGTCTCTCACACTGGAAACAAAAATAGGGATTCACAAAAACCTATAGACAGTAGCGTCTGAGTGTGCGTCCTGGTGGGACCTCACTCCAGGGGACGGACAGAGCAGACGATTTCGGTAGACGTATTCACCAAGGGATCTTTGTGTAGAGTGATCTTCTGCTGGTGTGATCAATATGTGTCCTGCCTTGTTAGTACAAGGGACGCACACTCAAACGCACACTCAGACGCACGCCGTCCTCGCCGGCAGTTGCATTCAGGAGGCGAGTCGCATAATACAATCCACATCCATCCTAAGCCGATCCGAGGGTTCACACTACTATCTGATAATCAGAAGACTGGTAATACCATTACTAACTGTTCCTCACCTGTATTTTATGGTTTTTACATATATATTTTTATTATTTAATAAACTGGTTTCTTTCATTCGATCCAGTTTTTTGCAATTCACTTCAGTCTATAGCGATACATTTATTGCTTCAAGCAAACAGTTCCGTATACTGTGTTGCTAATTCCTCTTACATATTTTTATCATTATTATCTTTGTTGATACAAAGTATATTATTCAGTGGAAGTGTCATTTACCCTGCACCCTTCAGGGATAGAGACACTAACACAGTACAGTAACACATTGTCAATCGATCCAATATTTTCTCTCTTTTTCTTATACTATATATACTTTTTCTATTTTCTATGTGAATATTTTACCACATTTCTATTTTTACTCTGATGTTTATCAGTTATATTTACTTATTTTTTTATATAAATTTACAATTTAAGCTTCTGCAGATCACATGTGACATTTTACTATTTCATTAAGCCATTATCACGAGTCAGCTCCTGGTATCCATGCACTATCTCTCAGAGTGTTGTTCTTCTGTCACATAAAGAAAAATATTTGTGCCAAAATTATCTTGGATGAAATGTTCAGACTGTTATAATCTGATGTATATATTTACGGGAAAAAAAACCCAAGGGTAGTATACAATAGTAGAGGGTGGTACAGAACAATACAACCTAGATATGGCTGATAATGAACGTGTAATCTACAAAATGACAAAATACAAAATATGGTGAAGTATGTATGAATAGAATAAGTAGCGCACATGGTAGAGAACTTACAAAAGAGAAGTAATGTTCACGCCTGTCACCCTTTCAGGGGTACTGTCCAAACCAGAGACCAGATGTATGGATTGGGACTGGATAGCAGTGGACACAGATGGTAATCCCACAAGATGCATAAAAGGAGAATTCCAAACTCATTTGTTTACACGATAATATGATTTCTTCTTGGACTCATAGATGAAAGAAAAAGAAGAATAGTGCAGATGGTAAAGATAACAAAAATTATTCACACAGATTGCACTTACAATAGATCAGTAGTAAAACAGCATATCTCCACAATAAAATGATGACCAGGACTCCAGCTGGAAATGGAAAGAAATCCCAGGGTAGAGATGCACAAAAATAATAAAATAAAATAAAATCAAAAGTGGACTATAATGACATAGAACTGGAATAGTAAATAGTATAAAAAGGTTTAGTATCCAACGCGTTTCGTCACTGCAGTGACTTCCTCAGGGATATAATCATGTAGTACACTTCTTGGTTTATATACCATGTCAGTTTTCAAATTCGCGGAGAAAATTTATCCGATCACGTGTTACTTCCGGTTTTCGTCCGGCCGACTTCCTGCGTTCCACCTTGGAATGCATGACATCACTTCCGGTTTTCGGATATAATGCATCTAAACGAGAGGAGCCCTCCTCTGCTAACACTTGTGATTGTGCAGCAGAAAAAAGCTTCCCCTCTACAGCAGCATATAAAATAAGTTCCCACTATACACAACTGAGAGATAAAATCCTTCAAAATTAAAATTAAAGATTAAAAAAATTACTACTGATCTATTGTAAGTGCAATCTGTGTGAATACATTTTGTTATCTTTACCATCTGCACTATTCTTCTTTTTCTTTCATCTGAGTCCAAGAAGAAATCATATTATCGTGTAAACGAATGAGTTTGGAATTCTCCTTTTATACATCTTGTGGGATTACCATCTGTGTCCACTGCTATCCAGTCCCAATCCATACATCTGGTCTCTGGTTTGGACAGTACCCCTGAAAGGGTGACAGGCGTGAACATTACTTCTCTTTTGTAAGTTCTCTACCATGTGCGCTACTTATTCTATTCATACATACTTCACCATATGTTGTATTTTGTCATTTGTAGATTACACGTTCATTATCAGCCATATCCAGGTTGTATTGTTCTGTACCACCCTCTACTAGTGTATACTACCTTTGGGGTTATATACACGTCTTGTGCACGTATTTAGAATAAAATAATCACTTTGAAAAAAGACCTGCGAGTGCACCTGCAAGTTCTTTGAATATATATTTGTACGCAAGGTTTGCACCAAGACAAGAAAAATGTAAAACATTGAAAAGGGGCGAGTGCCAAGGTCACTAACATTATATATATATATATAAAATCATACTGTCAAATGTCATACTTAGTCACAAACACTGGCCAAAGTTTGTGTCACTAATTTGCTACTAAGAAAAACTTGACAAACTCCATTTTGAATAACCTGGGTTGTCTACTTTTCCAAATGGTATGCCAATCTTGCAAAATTAAATGTGTAAAAACCGGAAAGGGGAAAGCCCTATATATGACCCTGTAACTTTCTTAAACACCATAAAACCTGTACATGTGGTACATTGTACTTGTAAGACATCGCTGAACATAATAATAGTGGAAAATGTATTCATATTTTTTTGTAATGTTCTTTGCCTGGCTATTATCCATGGCAGCATATACAGCCGATAGGACAGGAAAAACACCAAAGACATTAAAAGAAGGCTCCATTCCTAAGGTCCTCAGTCAGTAACATACTCTACAGTAGACAAATAGAGACATATTAATGGGTGGGTAGTATAAGCTGCCATGAATAATAACCGGCAAGAAAATGACTGTAAGTATAAATATATTTTCCATTTTACTGGCTAATCATGGCAGCATATACAAATATAACATAGATTAGAAGATTGAACTGAGTTATGGACTTGATGTCCAAATTGTGCCTCATTGGCTGCTTTAACGTCCAGTATGTAATGCTGGACAAATATGTTTAAAGAGGTCCAAGTGCCAGTTTCACAAAAATTGTCAGCAGTGTTCATTTCCACAGAAGCCCAAGATACTGCAATTGCACGAGTGGAGAGTGCCCTGATACCCTTTGGTACAGGTAGAGAATGGCATTGATAAGTCTTTGAGATGATGGCTACCACCCACTGTCTCAAGGTGGAGATGGAGGTCACTTTGCCCTTTCTGTGGCGAAATAGTTGAATAAAAAATCTAGATGACTTATGAAAAGAGTTGTCAAAAATAGAGAAGAGGGTTGCACTCAATCACAAAAAAAATCACAGGGTGCTAACTGAGTATGGGTCAGCATACCCCATAGATTATAATACATCAAAGAAAACATCTCAGATGCTCACTGTGATACATTTAAAGCAGCTTTAATGGATCCGCAACGTTTCAACCTGTACCCAGCTTGATAAAGACCTGGGTGCAGGTTGAAACATTGCAGATCCATTAAAGCTGCATTAAATGTATTACAGTGAGTGCCTGAGATTTTTTCTTTTATGGAAAGAGCTGGTCCTTTCAAGATAGAGGGAGAGAGCTCTAACTACATCCAGATTATGCCTGGTCTGTGCTTCTGGAGAGGAAGGATAAGGGTTAAAAATAAGGTAAGACAATCTCTTGGTACCAGTGGAATCTGGAGATCACTTTAGGCAGGATCTATGGTGCTAAATGCAAGACAAGCATATCTTGTTGAAAATTAGTGAATGAGGATTTACAGGACAAAGCCTGGAGTTCACACATTCTCCTTGCTGAGGTACTAGCCACCAGCAACAGCACTTTCTGTGCTAACAACACCATGGAAGCTAGAGGTTCAAATGATTGTTTAGTTAGAGCCTGTAAGACCTGCGATTGGCCTGAACATCCTCAGTGGATGTAAGATGTGAGTTTAATCGCTGCTTACATGAAGCAAATCACTAGGGGCTCAAAAGCTCAATGGGTATCCGTCAATGTGTAAAGTGCCGATATGTGCACCTCTAGAGTGTTATAACTCGGACCCTTTCTAGGTGTGATTGAGAAGTAATTCCAACTTCAATTCTTGAGACCAACAGACAATCGTTCCAAATTTTGTATTAAGTGGAGTATTTGTAGGACTCTAAGATGATCTTACTGATCGTCTTAGGGATGCCTACACTTATAGAGACTCACGCACAATCTCCAAGCCATCAACACCAGAGCTTGAGGATCTAGGTGTGTCAAGGGATCTTGTAATAATAGGTCTGGATGGACTTGAAGTTCCCCTGAAGGTCTTGTCATAGTTAGTTGACACGTCCTTCCACTGTCTCTTTTTGAATTTCCTTCAGGAAAGTTAAAATTATAGGATCAGGAGAAAATATGTATGTCAGACTGAAATTCCAAATTTGAGCCAGAGTATTCTGGTAATAAAATCTGGAAAAATACTGGATCTGGTAGTTCTGAGAAGTGGCCATCGGCTCTACGTAGGGTATCCCTCAAATCTGAGTCAACCTCGAGGATACTTTGGAACATAGTTGCCATTCCACCTTGTCCACTGTTATTCGGCTTAGGTAATCAGCCATTGTACTCCGAGCCCCTGGTTGTTCTTCTGTGCCCTGATCATCATGGGCTGTAATTCCTTCATCAATAAGTGGCTCTGTGACCATGATTGATATAGGATACAGTCGCATTGATATTAGAGCGAATTCGGACCCACTTGTTCTTCAGCAACCCTCTGAAGTGTAGAAGAGCACTGAAATTGGCTCATAATTCCAGAAAATCGGATTGTAATATTGTTACTTCCCTTATCCAACTGCTGTGTAACATGATCCAGACAATGTGCATCCAATCCTCAAAAACTGAAATCTGAGCTTATAATTGCCCAGTGAGGTTCTGCTAACTGGAAAACCAGAGCTATATTCTCTTTTCAGCTACCAGGTAAAGTGTAGCTCCACTGATGGTGATATCGTCAGTGGCTGGCTCCAATTCATCTTTCTTTTGTTGAACTGAGATAGGAAGGAATCCTTTGAGGAATCCTGAGATGCCATTGACCCATCTGACAAGTCTGATGGTGAAAGCCAGGATTCCTAGTAGTTGCATCTACTTTCTTGCTGTTACCAAGCGAAAATGAAGAAAACTATGAGAAAAAACTTCCACAATCTGTGGAACTGAGATGGGGAAAATGGAGAGTATAGAATTCTCCACCCAGATATGTCATCCTCTGAGCTGGTGCGAGACTACTTTTCTGGAATACTGAGAGAACTATATCCCTCTGTGCACCTGCCTTCTGTGGATCTGATGCTACCAGAAGTAGATCATCCAGATAATGGGATCATGTGGTGTTCTGGACTCTCGGTATCACGATAAGCCCAACCAATACCTTTGAAAAAGTTCTTGGGGCTGCAGTAAGGCCAAATGGTAGGGTACAAAATTGGAAGTTCTCTTCTCCTATAATGAATCTGAAGTAATGCTGATGAGCTAGGGCTATTGGACTGTGATAGTAAGCATCCCTGAGATCTGTAAAAATAAGGAAATTGTTATTCTGAATTGCTGGGAATATGGATCTGATTAACTCCATCCTGAAGGCTCTGACATTCAGCCTTTTGTTGACCCTTCCTAGGTTCAGTATAGGCTTCCATGTGCTTTTACTTTTTGCACCAGAAGATAGGAGAATATGGGAATATGGGAACCGCTCTTGTTATGGGACCTCAAAAATCACCTCTTTGCCTAGAAGGTTTCTTACATATTCCTTCAGTGCTATACCTTTTGATTTGTCTGTCTGAAGTATTTTGTTGGTATAGAGACTCACGTGTCTAAAGAAAAGTACAAGCTATATCACATCTGGACTATGGATACCACCAAAGTCTCCAGAATGTGATGAGCCCAGGTATCTCTGATCATAAAAAGTCAGGCTCCTACTACCAGAGGACAGCCACAAGTTCATTGTTGAAGAGCGAAATGACTGGTTCATAACCAGTGGCATACATACCAGGGTCGCAGGGGTCGCGGCTGCCACCGGGCCCGGCCCACCAGGGGGCCCGGACGCCCCTGCGACCCGGTATGTATGTCACAGGGCCAGCCTCTTCTCCTGGGAGGCCCAGGAGCCGGCCACCTCCAGGCCCCCCGAGGCTGGCCCTGCTTACACCCGGCAGGCAGGCAGGCTGGCCGGTGCGCGAGGGAGCACTCTCCCCTGAGTGCTTCCTCTTCAGCTCCCTCGCGCACCGCAATGATACCGGAGCCGGATGATGACGTCATCTTCCGGTGCCGGTATCAGCGCGGTGCGCGAGGGAGCTTTAGAGGAAGCACTCAGGGGAGAGTGCACCCTCGCGCACCGGCCAGCCTGCCTGCCCGCCGGGTGACCGGCCCCCCAGGAGCCCAGCACCACCACTGGACCCCAGGGAATCCCCTCAGCACTCCAAAAGGTAAGGAGGCTGGGGGGATTAAATGTAAAAAAAAATGCGTTAGTGTGTGTGTGTGTGTTAGTGTTACTGTGTGTGTTAGTGTGTGTGTGTTAGTGTTACTGTGTGTGTTAGTGTGTGTGTGTTAGTGTTACTGTGTGTGTTAGTGTGTGTGTTAGTGTTACTGTGAGTGCTAGTGTGTGTGTTAGTGTTACTGTGAGTGTTAGTGTGTGTGTTAGTGTTACTGTGAGTGTTAATGTGTGTGTTACTGTGAGTGTTAGTGTGTGTGTTACTGTGAGTGTTAGTGTGTGTTACTGTGAGTGTTAGTGTGTGTGTTACTGTGAGTGTTAGTGTGTGTGTTACTGTGAGTGTTAGTGTGTGTGTTACTGTGAGTGTTAGTGTGTGTGTTACTGTGAGTGTTAGTGTGTGTGTTAGTGTGTGTGTTAGTGTGTGTGTTAGTGTGTGTGTTACTGTGAGTGTTAGTGTGTGTGTTACTGTGAGTGTTAGTGTGTGTGTTAGTGTTAGTGTTACTGTGAGTGTTAGTGTTACTGTGAGTGTTAGTGTGTGTGTTAGTGTTACTGTGTGTGTTGCTGTGAGTGTTAGTGTGTGTGTTAGTGTTACTGTGAGTGTTAGTGTGTGTGTTACTGTGAGTGTTAGTGTGTGTGTTAGTGTTACTGTGAGTGTTAGTGTTACTGTGTGTGTTAGTGTGTGTGTGTGTTACTGTGAGAGTGTGTGTGTTACTGTGAGAGTGTGTGTGTTAGTGTTACTGTGTGTGTTAGTGTTACTGCGAGTGTTAGTGTGTGTGTTACTGTGTGTGTTAGTGTTACTGTGAGTGTTAGTGTGAGTGTCAGTGAGTGTGTCTGTTGAGTGTGTTTCTGCTAGTGAGTGTCAGTGAGTGTGTTACTGTGTGTGTCTGTTACTGAGTGTGTTTGTGTTAGTGAGTCTGTTTGATGTCTGTTAGTGAGTGTGTGTTTGTCAGTGAGAGTGTATGTTTTGTAAGTGAGTGTGTATGTATGTCTGTCGCTGAGTGTGTCTCTGTCAGTAAATGTGTGTGTCTGTTAGCTAGTGTGTATGCGTCTGTTCGTGAGAGTGTGTGTGTGTGTGTGTCTTCAGCACTTACCTTTCTCCAGCGCTGGACTCCCTTGGCGCTGGGGATCCCTCCGCCTCTCAGCTCCGAATGCGCATGCACAGCAAGAGCCGTGCGCGCATTCAATCCGCCCATAGGAAAGCATTACTCAATGCTTTTCTATGGACGTTCAGTGTCTTAGAATCGCGGAAGCTCCTCTAGCGGCTGTCAGTGAGACAGCCACTAGAGGCTGGATTAACCCTCAGTGAAACATAGCAGTTTCCCTGAAACTGCTATGCTTTCAGCTGCAGGGTTAAAACTAGAGGGACCTGACACCCAGACCACTTAATTGAGCTGATGTGATCTGGGTGTCTGTTGTGGTCCTTTAAGTGTGTGTGCATCTGCATGCACTGGTGTACATACCACATACCATAGCCCTGCGACCAGGTGCCCGCCGCCATGTGTTGCGGCCCCGGCCCGCGCAGAGTATGCGTGCGGGGGGGGCCCACGGATCAATTTTCGCACCGGGACCCCATAGGTCATGTGTACGCCACTGTTCAGAACTCTATTAGAACCTTGAAAGACAGGAGTATTCCCTGCAGGGTCATTAACGCCATGTATCTTTGAAATGCTCACTGGAGGTTCTCCTATCTGACCATGAGGAGCCGGACTTCTTTGATCTTCTGTCCTGAGTTACAAACAACTTGCAGCCTTCAGCCGCCTTCTTAATGGATTCATCCAAAGCTTTCACAAACAGCAGCTCCCCTTCAAATAGAATGGTGAAGAGGGCAGACTTGGAGGATAAGTCATCGTCCCAGAAACAGAGCCATAATGCTCTCCTAACTGCTATAGATAAAGACATTTGTTCGAGAGAATATCCTAGTTACATCTAGGGAAGATTCTGTAAAACAGTCAGTTGTCACCTAAAGATTCCAGACTGCATCTTCAATATTGTCTCTTAATATATCTCTCCACAGCAGCATTTAGATCTTTAATCACACTTTTTAAGGCTCTAGAAGCAGCAGTGAAAGCTACAGCTGGATGACATCCTGCACCTGCAGGTGTATAAATTTGGACAGGTCTGCTTCCACTTTTGATCCATCGGCTTGTGTAAAAAAGCAGAGTTGTCAAGCACTAGAATCATCCCACAGGCTACCCTGGAAATAGGTGCATCCATCTTAGGTGGTGTAGTCCAGGGGGTGGAAGTACAGGGTAAAGTTTGACCTCTTTTTCTTACCTCTACAGCCACCAAATACATTGGAACTTCCTTTGTAAGCCATTCCAACATGTCCTGTGACTGCACAGGTATAGGTGAGCGACTACCTTCTGAAGACAGTCAAAGCCTAACTGCTTTCCTTTCACTGCTTTCCCATCACAACCAGAACATGGTGTAGATTCTGACATCAAACAAACAATAAAATAAATAAAAAATAAATATTGGCAAAGTACTAAAGTAAAAAATGCACTATCAAATTCCAAGAAAACAGTCAAACAGATTTAAAACTGGCTGAAAACAGCACTTACCCATGTCTGAAGAACCTGTCAATACCTTCCAAATAAGTTCGGGATGTTTACTGTAATTTTCCCTCTATTTTTGGTACTTTCTGGCACTTGCTTTTATCCAAGATGACTGCCGCGACTTGTATTCCCATAATGCAAGTCATCGATATTGGTCTCTTTAAGGCACCAACTGCACATGCGGTGGCGTCTTCTTCGTGCATTTGACAGTTAGAGACTGGCGAGAGAGAGCTCGGTCTGCAGCATACATGGCCCCTGAACACCCAGGGAACCGGGAATAAATTGCCGGGACCGAGGGGAAGCATTAGAAATAAAGTAACAGTGCCTGCAAGGTGATTAAAAGGCAACAACGTACAAAAGCCACCAAAGTTTAAGGCACCAATGTACCAGGCACCACAGTTTAAAGACATCACAGTTTAAAGGCACCACAATGTAAAAGTACCACTGTATTAAGTCTGTATAAAGTATAAAAGTACCAATGTATAAAAACACCACAGTATAAAAGCACCATAATATAAAGGCCCCAAACAACTAAAATAACAAATACAAATAAAGTAATAAAGAGAAAAAAAATATATATGTCCATAAGTAAAGGGAGCAAAATGCTCCCATCCTAATTGCTCTAGGACAGGTAAAAGACTGAGGACCTTAGGAATGGAGCCTCCTTTTAAAGTCTTTGGTGTTTTTCCTGTCCTATCAGCTGTATGGGGCGGAGCTAACCCATTTGTATATGTTGCCATGATTAGCCAGGAAATGTATTTTATTTCAGTAATAGCTAACAGTATTATGACATTCACAGTAAAATAACATTACTTAATTTCTCAATTTTTTTTAGTTTTTATTCCTATATAATTATGTTTCATATATAAATAAATTATGTGAAATGGTAAGCCATGTTTCTCCTAAACAAAATGCTATATAATAAGCGTGGGTGCACTTAATATGAAATGGGGGAATTATGGATGAGCAGACATATAGTCAAATTCTAGGGTTTGTTTTGATATTGTTTTGATCAAAATGTGTACAATTGCCTCTGTCCTTAAGGGGTTAATAAATTACACTAGAACATTTTGCGGAGCCTGTAAGATAGGGATCAGTTTAGTGAAAGCACAGCATCATGGAATTTCATTTATAAACACATGCAGCAGTTGTCAATCCAATGAATAATCTATGAATAATCTTATTTTAGATTCAGGAAGAACATGGATTTAGTGGGATTTTTCCTGGATAAAAAGGTATTAGGTGCAGCAAAGGTTAAACTTGAATGACATATGTCTTAGTACTCTTATCCAGGGGGCTTTAGGCATAAGTGGTACAAATTCTAGAAGTCTGACAGCAACACATTAATCGATGTCATTATACTACTTTCAGAATATTGCTTGGAGCTACTGTTGTCATCATTAAAAGCACGACTTTACAAACAAAACGTTTTAATAAAATGCTTCAAATTGTGAATGCAGAATTAACGGTCCTCTACAAATGATATTTTTTCTATTGTTCTTTATTTGTCCCATAGGAGTCACCTGCTTTTTATTATGGTTTCACATAATTAAAGACTATTCTGTTTGACCCTTTATGGGATAATGTTGCCCACCAACTATCTCATTCTCTGAAAACACATCTCTGTTTTCTTGGTTAATATTATATCTGAAACAAACATCTACTCACAAAGACACAGAGCAAAAATTAACACAAACGTACTTTCACAATGAACTTTTACACCTCTAAATACTTGCATGGCCTCTCAATGACATTGTGTACAAACGGTGAGCATGTGAACATACTATCATTTATATGCATGTCAAAGAGAAACTCTGACATGCGAGCGTCAAGTTCTGGAAAAAGTGTGGGAACCCAAGATTTCAACCACCCACCCTAATAAGCAGTGGCGGCTCTAGACTTGGCGAGGCCTTAGGTGAAACTCATACATGAGGCCCCCACTAACACCATTATTGGAAAAAAATTGCAGTTGACTTGTGTGTGTATAAGAAGCTGTAGATATATTGAAGGGAAAGCTTGCAGTACTGGATATAGAGAACTAGTCTTTGTATACATCGTTGCATTGTCTACCTGTGTGTGCCTGAGAGTGTGTGTCTGGCAGTGAGTATCTTTGTATATGTATGTATGTTTCTCTGAGCATGTGTATGTTTGTGTACTGCCTGTGGCCTTTGGCATTAAGTTCATGGTGATGCTATGTTTTATGACAGTGTATAGAATGTTTGCCTTTAGGGGGTGACAGGGTGAGTAAAGGAGTAACTGTGGCAGGGTGAGTCTAAAAGGGCAGGAGGGTGCCAGAGTGCAGAGAGTGGTGCCTGTTTGTTTAGAGGGAGAGATAGTGTGTGCGGAGAGAGGTGACAGTGTGTGCGGAGAGAGGTGACAGAGTGTGCGGAGAGAGGTGACAGAGTGTGCGGAGAGAGGTGACAGAGTGTGCGGAGAGAGGTGACAGAGTGTGCGGAGAGAGGTGACAGAGTGTGCGGAGAGAGGTGACATAGTGTAGGGAGGTGGCATAGTGTGAGGGGGTGACATTCGTGTAAGGGGTGTGACAGAGGGAGAGGGAAGAGACAAGGGGGCGACAGCGTGAGAGGGGGGCGACAGCGTGTGAGGGGGCGACAGAGTAAGAGGGGGGCGACAGAGTAAGAGGGGGGCGACAGAGTAAGAGGGGGGCGACAGAGTAAGAGGGGGGAGACCTAATGTGTGAGGGGGGAGACCTAATGTGTGAGGGGGGAGACCTAATGTGTGAGGGGGGAGACCTAATGTGTGAGGGGTGGAGACCTAGTGTGAGGGGTGGAGACCTAGTGTGAGAGGGAGGGTGACATGGTGTTAGGGGGGTGACATAGTGCTAGGGGGGATTACATAGTGTTGGGGGGGATACAGGGTGAGAGGAGGTGACAGGGTGAGAGGAGGTGGCAGAGTGAGAGGAGGTGACAGAGTGAGAGAGGGTGACAGTGTGAGGTGGGGTGACAGTGTGAGGTGGGGTGACAGGGTGAGGTGGGGTGACGGTGTGTGGGGAGTGACAGGGTAAGGTGACAGAGTAAGGGGGGTGACAGTGTGGGGGGGGTCACAGGGTGGGTGACAGGGTAAGAGGTGGGGTGACAGGGTGAGAGGGGGTGACAGGTAAGGTGGCAGGGTGAGAGGGGTGACAGGTGAGGTGGCAGGGTGAGGGGGTGACAGGTGGGGTGGCAGGGTGAGTGAAAGGGTCAGATGTGGGGTGAGAGGGGAGGCAGAGTGAGGGGGTGACAGGTGGGGTGGCAGGGTGAGAGAGGGTGACAGGGTGAGAGGGGGTGACAGTATTAGGGGGTGACGGGGGGGGGTCGCGGGGTGGCAGGGTGAGTGACATGGTCCGATGTGGGGTGAGAGGGGAGGAAGGGTGAGGGGGGTGACAGGTGGGGTGGCAGGGTAAGAGGGGGTGACAGGGTGAGAGGGGGTGACAGTGTGAGGTGCGGTGACAGTGTGTGGGGAGTGACAGGGTGGGTGACAGTGTGGGGGTCACAGGGTGGGTGACAGAGTAAGAGGGGGTGACAGGGTGAGAGGTGGGGTAAGAGGGGGAGACAGGTGGGGCGGCAGGGTGAGAGATGGGGTGGCAGGGTGAGATGTGGGGGTGAGAGGGGGGTGACAGGTGGGGTGGTAGGGTGACAGGGACTGACTGGTGGGTGGCAGGGTGAGATGTGGGTGACAGGTGGGGTGGCAGGGTGACAGGGGGTGACAGGTGGGGTGGCAGTGTAAGAGAGGGGTGACAGGGTGAAGTGGCAGGGTGAGGGGGTGACAGGGTGAAGTGGCAGGGTGAGGGGGTGACAGGTGGGGTGGCAGAGTGAGATGGTGGTGACAAGTGGGGTGGCAGGGTCAAGGGGGGGACAGATGTGGTGGCATGGTGAGATGGTGGTGACAGGTGGGGTGGCAGGGTGACAGGGGATGACAGGTGGGGTGGCAGCGGGAGAGGGGGGTGATAGGTGGGGTGGCAGGGTGAGGGGGTGACAGGGTGAGATGGGGAGGTGACAGGGTGAGGGGTGACAGGGTGACATAGGGTGAGAAGGGGGTGACAGGGTGAGATAGGGTGAGGAGGGGGTGACAGGGGGAAGGGGGTGACAGGGTGAGATAGGGTGAGGGCGGGTGACAGGGTGAAGGGGGGGTGACAGGGTGAGATAGGGTGAGAAGGGGGTGACAGGGTGAGATAGGGTGAGAAGGGGGTGACAGGGTGAGATAGGGTGAGGAGGGGATGACAGGGTGAAGGGGGTGAGATAGGGTGAGGGGGTGACAGGGTGAAGAGGGTGACAGGGTGAGATAGGGTGAGGAGGGGGTGACAGGGTGAGGAGGGGGTGACAGGGTGAGATAGGGTGAGGAGGGAGTGACAGCGTGAAGTGGCAGTGTGAGGAGGGAGTGACAGGGTGAAGTGGCAGGGTGAGGGGGGGTGACAGGGTGAGATAGGCTAAAGTGACAGGGTGAGATAGGGTGAGAAGGGGGAGGGGGTGACAGGGTGAAGTGGCAGGGTGATGGGGGTGACAGGGTGAAGTGGCAGGGTGAGATAGGGTGAGAGGGGGTGACAGGGTGAGATAGGGTGAGGAGGGGGTGACAGGGTGAGATAGGGTGAGGAGGGGGTGACAGGGTGAAGTGGCAGGGTGAGGGGGGGTGACAGGGTGAGATAGGGTGAGGGGGGTGACAGGGTGAGGGGGGTGACAGGGTGAAGTGGCAGGGTGAGGAGGGTGACAGGGTGAGATAGGGTGAGGGGGTGACAGGGTGAAGGGGGTGACAGGGTGAAGTGGGTGACAGGGTTAGATAGGCTGAGGATGGGGTGACAGGTGGGGTGGCAGCGTGAGAGGGGGGTGACAGGTGGGGTGGCAGGGTGAGGGGGTGACAGGGTGAGATGTAGGGGGTGACAGGGTGAAGGGGTGACAGGGTGAGATAGGGTAGAAGGGGGTGATAGGGTGAGGAGGGGGTGATAGGGTGAGGAGGGGGTGACAGGGTGAAGGGGGGTGACAGGGTGAGATAGGGTGAGAAGGGGGTGACAGGGTGAGGAGGGGGTGACAGGGTGAAGGGGGTGAGATAGGGTGAGGAGGGGGTGAAGGGGGTGACAGGGTGAGGAGGGGGTGACAGGGTGAGATAGGGTGAGGAGGGAGTGACAGGGTAAAGTGGCAGGGTGAGGGGGGGTGACAGGGTGAAGTGGCAGGGTGAGGAAGGGGTGACAGGGTGAGATAGGGTGAGGTGACAGGGTGAGATAGGGTGACAGGGTGAAGTGGCAGGGTGAGGGGGGGTGACAGGGTGAAGTGGCAGGGTGAGGGGGTGACAGGTTGAAGTGGCAGGGTGAGGAGGGGGTGGCAGGGTGAGGGGGGTGACAGGGTGAGAGGGGGTGACAGGGTGAGATAGGGTGAGGGGGTGACAGGGTGAAGTGGCAGGGTGAGGGGGAGTGACAGGGTGAGATGGGGTGACAGGGTGAAGTGGCAGGGTGAGGGGGGTGACAGGGTGAAGGGGGTGACAGGGTTAGATAGGGTGAGGATGGGGTGACAGGGTGAAGTGGCAGGGTGAGGGGGGTGACAGGGTGAAGTGGCAGGGTGAGGGGGGTGACAGGGTGAAGTGGCAGGGTGAGGGGGGTGACAGGGTGAGGGGGTGACAGGGTGAGATAGGGTGAGGAGGGGGAGGGGGTGACAGGGTGAAGTGGCAGAGTGAGGGGGGTGACAGGGTGAAGTGGCAGGGTGAGGGGGTGACAGGGTTAAGTGGCAGGGTGAGGAGGGGGTGGCAGGGTGAGGAGGGGGTGACAGGGTGAGATAGGGTGAGGAGGGGGTGACAGGGTGAGATAGGGTGAGGAGGGGGTGACAGGGTGAGATAGGGTGAGGGGGTGACAGGGTGAGATAGGGTGAGGGGGGTGACAGGGTGAAGTGGCAGGGTGAGGGGGGTGACAGGGTGAAGGGGGTGACAGGGCGAAGGGGGTGACAGTGCGAAGGGGGTGACAGGGCGAAGGGGGTGACAGGGCGAAGGGGGTGACAGGGTTAGATAGGGTGAGGATGGGGTGACAGGGTGAAGTGGCAGGGTGAGGGGGGTGACAGGGTGAAGGGGGTGACAGGGTGAAGGGGGTGACAGGGTTAGATAGGGTGAGGATGGGGTGACAGGGTGAAGTGGCAGGGTGAGGGGGGTGACAGGGTGAAGTGGCAGGGTGAGGGGGGTGACAGGGTGAGGGGGTGACAGGGTGAGATAGGGTGAGGAGGGGGAGGGGGTGACAGGGTGAAGTGGCAGGGTGAGGGGGGTGACAGGGTGAAGTGGCAGGGTGAGGGGGTGACAGGGTTAAGTGGCAGGGTGAGGAGGGGGTGGCAGGGTGAGAGGGGGTGACAGGGTGAGATAGGGTGAGGAGGGGGTGACAGGGTGAGATAGGGTGAGGGGGTGATAGGGTGAGGGGGTGACAGGGTGAGATAGGGTGAGGGGGGGTGACAGGGTGAAGTGGCAGGGTGAGGGGGGGTGACAGGGCGAAGGGGGTGACAGGGCGAAGGGGGTGACAGGGCGAAGGGGGTGACAGTGCGAAGGGGGTGACAGTGCGAAGGGGGTGACAGGGCGAAGGGGGTGACAGGGTTAGATAGGGTGAGGATGGGGTGACAGGGTGAAGTGGCAGGGTGAGGGGGGGGTGACAGGGTGAGGGGGGTGACAGGGTGAGATAGGGTGAGGAGGGAGTGACAGGGTGAAGTGGCAGGGTGAGGGGGTGACAGGGTGAAGTGGCAGGGTGAGGAGGGGGAGACAGGGTGAGATAGGGTGAGGTGACAGGGTGAGATAGGGTGAGGAGGGGGTGACAGGGTGAAGTGGCAGGGTGATGGGGGTGACAGGGTGAAGTGGCAGGGTGAGATAGGGTGAGGAGGGGTGACAGGATGAGAGGGGGTGACAGGGTGAGATAGGGTGAGGAGGGGGTGACAGGGTGAGATAGGATGAGGGAGGGGACAGGGTGAGATAGGGTGTGGGGGTGACAGGGTGAGGGGGGTGACAGGGTGAAGTGGCAGGGTGTGGGGGTGACAGGGTGAAGTGGCAGGGTGTGGGGGGTGACAGGGTGAAGTGGCAGGGTGAGGGGGTGACAGGGTGAAGGGGGGTGACAGGGTGAAGTGGGTGACAGGGTTAGATAGGGTGAGGATGGGGTGACAGGTGGGGTGGCAGCGTGAGAGGGGGGTGACAGGTGGGCTGGCAGGGTGAGGGGGTGACAGGGTGAGATGTAGGGGGTGACAGGGTGAAGGGGGTGACAGGGTGAGATAGGGTGAGAAGGGGGTGACAGGGTGAGATAGGGTGAGAAGGGGGTGACAGGGTGAGATAGGGTGAGAAGGGGGTGACAGGGTGAGTTAGGGTGAGAAGGGGGTGACAGGGTGAGATAGGGTGAGGAGGGGGTGACAGGGTGAATTGGCAGGGTGAGGGGCGTGACAGGGTGAAGTGGCAGGGTGAGGAAGGGGTGACAGGGTGAGATAGGGTGAGGTGACAGGGTGAGATAAGGGGAGAGGGTGACAGGGTGAAGTGGCAGGGTGAGGGGGTGACAGGGTGAAGTGGCAGGGTGAGGGGGGTGACAGGGTGAGAGGGGGTGACAGGGTGAGAGGGGGTGACAGGGTGAGATAGGGTGAGGAGGGTGTGACAGGATGAGATAGGGTGAGGGGGGGTGACAGGGTGAAGTGGCAGGGTGAGGGGGGGTGGCATGGTGAGATAGGGTGAGGGGGGGTGACAGGGTGAAGTGGCATGGTGAGGGGGTGACAGGGATAAGGGGGTGACAGGGTTAGATAGGGTGAGGATGGGGTGACAGGGTGAAGTGGCAGGATGAGGGGGTGACAGGGTGAAGTGGCAGGGTGAGGGGGGTGACAGGGTGAAGTGGCAGGGTGAGGAGGGGTTGACAGGGTGAGTGGGGGTGACAGGGTGAAGTGGCAGGGTGAGGAGGGGGTGACAGGGTGAAGTGGCAGGGTGAGGGGGTGACAGGGTGAAGTGGCAGGGTGAGGGGGTGACAGGGTGAGATAGGGTGAGGAGGGGTTGACAGGGTGAGTGGGGGTGACAGGGTGAAGTGGCAGGGTGAGGGGGTGACAGGGTGAAGAGGCAGGGTGAGGGGGGTGACAGGGTGAGATAGGGTGAGGGGGTGACAGGGTGAGATAGGGTGAGAAGGGGGAGAGGGGGTGACAGGGTAAGATAGGGTGAGGGGTGACAGGGTGAGGAGGGGGTGACAGGGTGAAGTGGCAGGGTGAGGAGGGGGTGACAGGGTGAAGTGGCAGGTTGAGGGGGGTGACAGGGTGAGATAGGGTGAGGAGGGTGAGGAGGGGTTGACAGGGTGAAGTGGCAGGGTGAGGGGGGTGACAGGGTGAGATAGGGTGAGGAGGGGGTGACAGGGTGAAGTGGCAGGGGGTGACAGGTGGGGTGGCAGGGTGAGGGGGGTCAACATTTACCTTTTTCCCTGGTTGTCCGGTGGGGTCAATCTATCCCTGCTGGTCCAGTGTCCTGGAAGGCTCCCTGGTGGTCCAGTGGGCTTTCCAGTCTGCAGCTCCGCCGGATGCAGAGCTGCATACCACATGGGGAATGTCTCGCGATCTCCATTCAGAGCTCTCCCCGGGTGGACTGAAAGGAGGGGCCTCGTACCCGGCGGCACAAAAGGCAAGTCATAGACCGAGAACCCGACATGTCAGTCTGCCCTCAGGCGATTTAGGCGGCCGCGAGGCCCCTGACTGCGCAAGGCCTTAGGCGGCCGCCTAAATCGCCTAATTAGAGAGCCGTCTCTGCTAATAAGACATAAGCAAAATAGACTATACGCTTGTAAGTATGTATGAGTGTGTGTGTATATACATACATGCTCCTTTCTCAGAAAATTCAGTGCAAAACAGAATGATCACTCATACAGACACATACAGTGAGGGAAAAAAGTATTTGACCCCCTACTGATTTTGAACGTTTGCCCACTGACAAAGAAATGGTCAGTCTATAAATGTAATAGTAGGTGTATTTTAACAGTGAGAGACAGAATAACAAAAAAATCCAGAAAAACGCATGTCCCTGAAAGGGAGTGCTCCTAATCTCACCTTATTACCTGTATAAAAGACACCTGTCATCAGAAGCAATGAATCAATCATTCAATCAATCAAATTCCAAACTCTCCACCATGGCCAAGACCAAAGAGCTGTCCAAGGATGTCAGGGACAAGATTCTAGACCTACTCAAGGCTGGAACAGGCTACAAGACCATCGCCAAGCAGCTTGGTGAGAAGGTGACAACAGTTGGTGCGATTATTCGCAAATGGAAGAAACACAAAATAACTGTCAGTCTCCATTTGTCTGGTGCTCCATGCAAGATCTCAGCTAGTGGATTTTCAATGATCATGAGAACCAGCCAAAACCTACACGGGTGGATCCTGTTGTAAAGGTATTATTATAATGATTTACGTCATAAAATAAAGCATAATAAGGTTAATGCTTTAGAGGCACCACTTGGGGCAGTGTGTAGAATTCCTTAAGCCATGTGCTTCTGGCATTGAGATCACAGGTCTGCCTGCTTAGGAATACACTGAATAAACACCATATGTAGAAGGGATTCTCTCTCTTTTTGCTTTTCCTGACTGAACCTAAAATGTAGTACCAGCTCTGACCTAACCCCAGCCAAGGGGCTGGGGCCTAGTAAGTAATATGAATCCATAGTAAGTAATATGAATCCATATATATATAAATAAAAATGAAAAACGAAAATATTTAAATAAATAAAATAACATTTTTTAAAAATTATACACCGGTTTAAATTTGTTCTAACTGTATTTTGATATTAATATACATATATATATTTAAATCAAAATACTTTTAGAATGACGTTATAAATACATATCCCCTTACATAACCCCTTTAACAAAAAACGGTCGTTAAGGAGGTACGTCCACAGCAAATAGGAGCCCTGGACTTACCTGGACCGTTGATCCACAGTGATCACGGTCGGAGGGGACTGCCGGAGACCCCAGCAGTCCCCCTGCAGCAGGTCCGGCCACCCTGGCCCTCCAGAGCCATGTGATCACCATAATCACATCTCGGAAATAGGAGTCTAAGGAGCTGCCAGCATGGGGACTTTCTGAGCTGTTAGACAAACCCCCGGGTTGCTAAAAAGTAAATAAATATATTATACATTTATTATATTTGTATAATATATTATAAAATAATTAAGGCATTTTATAATATATTATACATATATAATGCATATATATGATTTCATTATAAGTGTACTTTGAGATATATACACATATATCTCAAAATACACTTATAATGCAATCATATATATATGCATCATGTATAATATATTATAAAATGCTTTAATTATAATATATTATACATATTTAGGAAATAAAAGTGTGTGTGTGTATATATATATATATATATATACACACACACACACACATGTATTATATACACACATATTATATGTATGTGTGTGTATATATAAAAATACATATTTGCTCACATATTATATGTGTGTGTGTGTGTATGTATATATATATATATATATATATATATATATATGGAACATGGGGGGGGGGGGGTGGTTGCACTCACCTGAACATGCTTAAATGGGGTGCTGCTGGGGGCCATGTTATACAATAAACAATACACAAGATCCAGCGCACTCTCCTATCTATCAACAGCAACTTCAATGTTGACAGATTTTATTAGTTTTTAAAAGGTTTTTTTAAAAAAACACCTTATCTAGGCAAAAAATAATGGGGATTTAGTTACATTATATGATCATACATTGCATAAGCCTGCCACAACGTCAATGTACCCCATCTTTGTGGCAGGCTTATGCAATGTATGCTCATATAATGTAACTAAATCCCCATTATTTTTTGCCTAGATAAGGTGTTTTTTCAAAAAAACCTTTTAAAAACTAATAAAATCTGTCAACATTGAAGTTGCTGTTTAGTAGATAGGAGAGTGCGCTGGATCTTGTGTATTGTTTATTGTATAACATGGCCCCCAGCAGCACCCCATTTAAGCATGTTCAGGTGAGTGCAACCACCCCCCCCATGTTTCATATATAGAAACATAGAAACATAGAATGTGACGGCAGATAAGAACCATTCGGCCCATCTAGTCTGCCCAGTTTTCTAAATACTTTCATTAGTCCCTGGCCTTATCTTATAGTTAGGATAGCCTTATGCCTATCCCACGCATGCTTAAACTCCTTTACTGTGTTAACCTCTACCACTTCAGCTGGAAGGCTATTCCATGCATCCACTACCCTCTCAGTAAAGTAATACTTCCTGATATTATTTTTAAACCTTTGTCCCTCTAATTTAAGACTATGTCCTCTTGTTGTGGTAGTTTTTCTTCTTTTAAATATAGTCTCCTCCTTTACTGTGTTGATTCCCTTTATGTATTTAAATGTTTCTATCATATCCCCCCTGTCTCGTCTTTCCTCCAAGCTATACATGTTAAGATCCTTTAACCTTTCCTGGTAAGTTTTATCCTGCAATCCATGAACCAGTTTAGTAGCCCTTCTTTGAACTCTCTCTAAGGTATCAATATCCTTCTGAAGATAGGGTCTCCAGTACTGTGTACAGTACTCCAAGTGAGGTCTCACCAGTGTTCTGTACAATGGCATGAGCACTTCCCTCTTTCTACTGCTAATACCTCTCCCTATACAACCAAGCATTCTGATAGCATTTCCTGCTGCTCTATTACATTGTCTGCCTACCTTTAAGTCATCAGAAATAATCACCCCTAAATCCCTTTCCTCAGCTGTTGAGGTTAGGACTCTATCAAATATTCTGTACTCTACCCTTGGGTTTTTACGTCCAAGATGCATTATCTTGCACTTATCCACATTAAATGTCAGTTGCCACAACTCCATTTTTCTAGTTTACCTAAATCATTTTCCATTTGGCTTATCCCTCCTGGAACATCAACCCTGTTACATATCTTAGTATCATCCGCAAAAAGACACACATTACCATCAAGACCTTCTGCAATATCACTAATAAAAATATTAAAGAGAATGGGTCCAAGTACAGATCCCTGAGGTACCCCACTGGTGACAAGCCCAAGCTTCGAATATACTCCATTGACTACAACCCTCTGTTGCCTGTCACTCAGCCACTGCCTTACCCATTCAACAATATTGGAATCCAAACTCAAAGATTGTAGTTTATTGATAAGCCTTCTATGTGCAACAGTGTCAAAAGCCTTACTGAAATCTAGGTAAGCAATGTCTACTGCACCACCCTGATCTATAATTTTAGTTACCCAATCAAAAAAATCAATAAGATTAGTTTGGCATGATCTCCCTGAAGTAAACCCATATTGTCTCTGGTCTTGAAATCCATGTGTTTTTAGATGTTCAACAATCCTATCCTTTAACATGGTTTCCATCACTTTCCCCACTACTGAAGTAAGGCTTACTGGCCTATAGTTGCCCGACTCCTCCCTATTACCTTTCTTGTGAATGGGCACAACATTCGCTAACTTCCAATCTTCTGGGACTACTCCTGTTATCAATGATTGGTTAAATAAATCTGTTAATGGTTTTGCTAGTACACCACTAAGCTCTTTTAATAGCTTTGGGTGTATTCCATCAGGTCCCATTGACTTATTTGTCTTTACTTTTGACAGTTGAAATAGAACCTCTTCCTCTGTAAACTCACGTGTAATAAATGACTCATTTATCCTTTTTCTTAACTGAGGTCCCTTTCCTTCATTTTCATCTGTAAATACCGAACAAAAATATTCATTGAGGCAGTCAGCTAGACCTTTATCCTCATCTACATACCTTCCTTCTTTTGTTTTTAATCTAACTAATCCTTGTTTTACTTTTCTTTTCTTATTTATGTATCTAAAAAAAGTTTTGTCCCCCTTTTTCACTGACTGTGCTATTTTCTCTTCTGTGTGTGATTTGGAAGCTCTTATAACTTGCTTAGCCTCTTTCTGCCTAATCTTATAGGTCATTCTGTCTTCCTCACTCTGGGTTTTTTTATAATTACTAAATGCTAACTTTTTGTTTTTTACTATTTTGGCCACATCTGCGGAGTACCACAGTGGTTTCTTGAATTTTTTGCTTTTACTGACAAGCCTAATGCAATTTTCTGTTGCCTTCAGTAGTGCAACTTTTAAATAATCCCATTTCTTTTGGACTCCATATAAATTGCTCCAGTCTGATAATGACTACTTTACACATATTCTAATTTTAGAAAAGTCTGTTTTTCTAAAGTCTAAAACTTTTGTTTTTGTGTGGTGTGACTCAGTCACTGTTCTTATATTAAACCACACTGACTGATGATCACTGGATCCTAAACTTTCACCTACAGTAATATCTGATACCAAATCTCCATTTGTTAACACTAAATCTAGTATGGCCTCTTTACGAGTTGGCTCCTCAACGACTTGTTTTAGAGACAATCCCAGTAGGGAGTTTAGAATATGTGTGCTCCTGGCACAAGTAGCTATTTTTGTTTTCCAATTCACATCAGGAAGATTAAAGTCACCCATGATGATAACTTCCCCCTTCATTCTCCCTTGGTGAATGGTGTCGGGAGCAAGGATTTGGCTTTATTGCTCATGGTAGCTCTGTTTGGAATGGAAATAAACTGTACAAAAAAGATGGTTTGCATCTTTCTCAAAAGGGAACAAATGTTCTCATTGAGCAGTTCAGAGGTTTTGCTAGGATGTTTTTAAACTAGGAGGGGGGGGGGGGCAAAAGGGTGATAAAACATCAATCCAATTGTCCCCCAAAACAAGGACAGAAGGTGCCTGTAGCAAGTGTGTTAAAAAATGATAAGCTTAGAGTCATGTCTACAAATGCTCGCAGTTTAGAGAATAAGATCCATGAACTTGTGGCAATAATGGCAACTGATAGTGTAGATTTAGTCGCTGTTACTGAGACATGGTATAATGAGAAAAATGACTGGGACATAGCAATACCAGGGTACTCTTTATATCGAAAAGACAGGGAAGGCAAGAAAGGGGGAAGGGTGGCCCTGTATGTAAAGGATAGCATAAAATCGAGCCTAATAAAGGTTAGTGAGGCGAACATAGAGTCAGTTTGGGTTACGTTAGAATTTGGTAATCACACAGTAACTCGTGTAGGTGTGATTTA
Organism: Pelobates fuscus; assembly: GCF_036172605.1. Classification (NCBI taxonomy): domain Eukaryota; kingdom Metazoa; phylum Chordata; class Amphibia; order Anura; family Pelobatidae; genus Pelobates; species Pelobates fuscus. The sequence continues at coordinate 131,928,405 of NC_086317.1, forward strand.
TAGGCCCCCAGGACAAATTGAAGAGTTAGATAATCTACTAGTTGAAGAAATAGCTAAAATGACATATATATATATATATATTTGGGAGTCTAGCCAACTCCTTGGTTTTGCACCCCTCCCTGTCACAGGTGCCTCATCTCAGGTCCCTATTTAGTCTTGTACTGCAGAGAGCCTCAGATGGGATTTGTTCCTCAAGTAAGTGGTTTAATCTCATAAGAGCAGACATTAGACTGTGAGAGTAGGACCTGACAAAGATGGGGTACATTGACGTTGTGGCAGGCTTATGCAATGTATGATCATATAATGTAACTAAATCCCCATTATGTTTTGCCTAGATAAGGTGTTTTTTTTAAAAAACCTTTTAAAAACTAATAAAATCTGTCAACATTGAAGTTGCTGTTTAGTAGATAGGAGAGTGCGTTGGATCTTGTGTATTGTTTATTATATATATATATATATATATATATATATATATTTAATAAAATATAAAAAACATTTATAAAAAAACACATACAAATGCTAATTTCGGCTAGCGTTTCTGACTAAGTGGCTACTACAAAAGACTGGAAATACCCCATTTTGAATACAATGGGTTGTCTACATTTGAAAATAGTATGCCATAATGGGTTTATTTCACATTCCTGGGCTACCATATGGTCTCAAAAGGCAACACAGACCTAGCAAACCAATCTGGCAAACTGGATTGGGCAAGCCTTATATTGACCCTGTAACTTTCCAAAACACCATAAAACCTGTACACGGGGGGTATTGTTATACTCGGAAGACTTCGCTGAACACAAATATGAATGTTTAAAACTGTAAAACGTATCATGACGATGAAATCACCAGTAAAAGTGCAGTTTTTGTGTAAAAAAAATAAAAAATATAAATGCTAACTTTGGCAAGTGTTTGTGGCTAATTGGCTATTACAAAAGACTGGATATACCCCATTTTTAATACCCTGGGTTGTCTATGTTTTCAAATGGTATGCCATGATGGGGTTTATTTTCATTTCTGGGGTGCCATACCATCTCTAAGGCAACATAGCCAATCTGGCAAATAGGAATTTACAAAAACAGAAATTGGCAAGTGTAATGTTTGACCATCTAACTTTTCAAATCACCATAAAACATGTACTTGAGGGGTAGTGTTGTACTCGTGAGACATTACTCTACACAAACATGAGTGTTTTAGAGCAGTAAAATGTATTATACTGATAATATCATCAGTGAAATGACAGTTTATGTGTGAAAAATGAAAATATATATATATAAACGCTAATTTTGCCCAGGGTTTGTGAATAAGTGGCTACTAAAAAAAGACTGGACGTATCCCATTTTGAATACCGTGGGTTGACTACTTTTACAAATGGCATACCATGATGGGGTTAATTTTAATTTCTGGGCTGCCATACGGTCTCAAAGGCAACATAGACCCAGCAAACCAATGACAAATTTCAATGTCCAAACATGGAAAAGGGGAATGCCCTACATTTGACCCCTGTAAGTTTGCACAAAAAAAAAAACATAAAACCTGTAAATTGAGGGGAACTGTTGTACTTGGGAGATGTTGCTGAACACAGTCGGTGTTCTTTGTCAGTAACACATAACAGGAATTGAAAATCCATGCCTAAAGTACAATGTGAGGGAAAAATTACACAGAAAAATGACTACCCAAACGTTTGACAGAGGCTGGTGGTAGAATTAGTGCATGGAAAGTGTTAAAATACCACCATTTGAAATACCCTAGGGTGTGTACTTTTCAAAATATATATGGTTTGATGGGGGTAAATTACATTGGCCAGCTTAAAAAATGTCCCAAATAGTACATGGGTACATGATGACTAGAGATGTCCCGAACGGTTCGCTGGCGAATAGTTCCTGGCGAACATAGCTTGTTCGCGTTCGCCACGGATGGCGAACATATGCGATGTTCGGTCCGCCCCCTATTCGTCATCATTGAGTAAACTTTGACCCTGTACCTCACAGTCAGCAGACACATTCCAGTCAATCAGCAGCAGACCCTCCCTCCCAGACCCTCCCACCTCCTGGACAGCATCAATTTTAGATTCATTCTGAAGCTGCATTCTTTTTTTTATTTATTTTTTTGTATTATTTTTTTATTTATTTTCATTTTTTTTTAGACAGAAGTGTGTTATATTTGAGCATGCTAGGCTGAACGTGCGTATATCATGGCTAGTTGCATTGAGGGTATGAGTATATAGCAGTACATTGTTGTGAAAGATGGCTGTCATGTTTAGGGTGTAGCTTGCACGTTATCAACTGTGTATTTATATCAGCAGCTCCACCACTAGTTATAAATCAAGTGTGAGTCGCCCCATGAGATGAGACTAGTGAATAACATAATACATGAACGGTTAAGGTAAAGGCATGTAAGGAACTACGACAATAAACTCTTTAGGAGGTGAAATAATGACATGTTTAAACGCTTGCTACTTTACGATTAGTTAATGTGCAGAGAGCAGTTCATGTGATCAAAGTCATGGTGTGAGTAGAAAGAGGGAAGTGCTCATGCCATTGTACAGAACACTGGTGAGACCTCACTTGGAGTACTGTACATAGTACTGGAGACCATATTTTCAGAAGGATATTAATACCTTAGAGAGAGTTCAAAGAAGGGCTACTAAACTGGTTCATGGATTGCAGGATAAAACTTACCAGGAAAGGTTAAAGGATCTTAACATGTATAGCTTGGAGGAAAGACCAGACAGGGGGGATATGATAGAAACATTTAAATACATAAAGGGGATCAACACAGTAAAGGAGGAGACTATATTTAAAAAAATAAAAACTACCACAACAAGAGAACATAGTCTTAAATTAGAGGGACAAAGGTTTAAAAATAATATCAGGAAGTATTACTTTACTGAGAGGGTAGTGGATGCATGGAATAGCCTTCCAGCTGAAGTGGTAGAGGTTAACACAGTAAAGGAGTTTAAGCATGCATGGGATAGGCATAAGGCTATCCTAATTATAAGATAAGGCCAGGGACTAATGAAAGTATTTAGAAAACTGGGCAGACTAGATAGGCCGAATGGTTCTTACATTCTATGTTTCTATGTTTCTATGTGTGGAGGATCGGCTATAGTGGGACATGCTTGGCAGGCTGCTATTTACTGCTTGTGCTCATCCGATCCCTTCTGGGTGCCAGGTGCAGACCCTGGGAGTCCCTGATACCTGGAACAACAAAGGCAAGTCTCTGGCTGAGTGCCGGGTTCGCGGCTTGAGGTGGTGGAAGCTTGTTTTGTCGGGTGGTCGGATCTGTCCCGGTGGTGCTTCACGTCCAGTGTGGGATTGTGGTGGCTTAAGGTGGAGGCGAGTGCTTGACGTGGGGCAGGCTCTGCATTTCTGTTTGTGCCTCCGGTCCCGTCTTCGACGCCTTTTGCGCTGGTGGATTTTAATGGGGACTGCTTCGCTTAGCTGTTGGGGCTTCCTGCTTGTTATTTGATTCCAAAATTGAGTAAAGAGTCTGTCCAGCTTAGACTCAATATCCTGCCATGCTTTGCTGGTACCAGAAGGACACGCGGCTGCCAGCATATTGGGAGAGCCGCAGATGAGTATGTCAGCCTGGGCGGCTGTGCTCTGTGCGTCCATTAGCTCCAGACAGCCTCTCAGGGGTGCACCGGGATAACCCCCACCGGTCCGAGGGGGGGGGGGGGGTAACGGAGCTCCTGCCGGGAAGTAGCTGCTCCTGGGCATCCCTTGATCGGGAGATCGGCCGCCTCTCCCGCCTGGTGAGCACCAGGCCACACTTGTCACGCGTAGGTAAGTAAGACTCTGTCTGTCGAGTTGCTGACCGCTATTAAGCATGTCGGGTCGGTCAGTAGTGATATACCGAACGGTTCCCTGGCGAATAGTTCCTGGCGAACATAGCGTGTTCGCGTTCGCCACGGCAGTCGAACACATGCGCAGTTCGATCCGCCCCCTATTCGTCATCATTGAGTAAACTTTGACCCTGTACCTCACAGTCAGCAGACACATTCCAGCCAATCAGCAGCACACCCTCCCTAGCAGACCCTCACAAGTCCTGGACAGCATCCATTTTAGATTCATTTGGAAGCTGCATACATTTTATTTTTATTATTTATTTATAACAAATGAGCATGTGATACCCCAACGGCATTCCTCATGCTTTTCAAGTAACAATTGTAACAATAGGGTACATGTTAATGGATTAATGGAAAGATGGATTAATTTTTTTTTTTGCGCTCGGGTTTTTTATTTTATTTTTAAGTTCGACGGGTATGATGGCTTTTTATTTGACCTTTTTTGGGGCTGAAAAATGAAGATTTTAGAAAAAAGAAGACGTTGAATAGTAAGTTGAATTTTTACTGGGTAGTAATTTTATTCCCTCCTCACTATTTTTTAGGGTGAGGGGGGTAGGTAGGGGCTTTTTTATTCGGGTGTGTGACTAGGGGCTTGGGGACCCCTAGTCACCTTTGATGGGGGAGGGGGGGGATTTTCATTTAGGGCCCCCACCCGCCGCTCAGGGGTGGGGGCCGGGGGGGACAGTAGGTCCCCCCCTTATTGTTGTTTAGGGCCCCCACCCGCAACTCAGGGGTGGGGGCCGGGGTGAGGACAGTGGGTCTTAGGACAGTAGGTCCCCCCCCATTATTCTTTTATAGGGCCCCCACCCGCAGCTCAGGAGCCATGTTACTCTGTATATAGAGGGAGCCATGTTTACACTGTATATAGAGGGAGCCATGTCACTCTGTATATAGAGGCAGTGGCGTACTAAGGGGGGGGGCGGCGGGGGCGGTCCGCCCCGGGTACCACTCACTAGGGGGGTGCCCAGGGCGAACTTTCACAGGGGCGGCGAAATGTCGCCCTGTGTCTTGTGTAAAGGGACTGGCCGCTAATAAGACTATCAACCCGAGTTTCCCATCCAGCAGCCGCAGGGTCCTCTGTTCTCTCGATCCGCGAGAGCGTTGCCGTGGGTTGCCATAGCAACGCTCTCGCGGATCGCGAGCACGTTGCCATAGCAATGCTCTCGCTGATCGCAAGAACAGAGGACCCTGCTGCTGCTGGATGGGAAACTTGGGTAGATAGTCTTATTAACGAGCATGGAGAATACTGGGCCCCTCTGAACTGCCCAGTGATGCTGTGCCACCGGACCACCAGTCGAGGAGGACGGGAGGGACAGGTAAGTGGCAGCACTTATTCCACACAACATACACACTGCATCTGCATACACTCTACACACACTCTACACACACTGCATACACTGCATACACTCTACACACTCTACACACACTCTACACACACTCTACACACACTCTACACACACTCTACACACACTCTACACACACTCTACACACACTCTACATACGCTCTACATACGCTCTACATACGCTCTACATACACTCTACATACACTCTACATACACTCTACATACACTCTACATACACTCTGCATACACTCTGCATACACTCTGCATACACTCTGCATACACTCTGCATACACACTGCATACACACTGCATACACTCTACACACACTGCATACACACTACACACACTGCACACACACTGCATACACACTACACACACTGCATACACTGCACACACACTGCATACACACGACACACACTACACACACTGCATACACACTACACACACTATACACACTCTACACACTCTACAGACACTGCATACACTCTACACACACTGCATACACTGCACACACACTGCAAACACGGCACACACACACTGCACACACTATACACACACTGTACACACTATACACACACTGTACACACTATACACACACTGTACACACTATGCACACACTGCATACACTATACACACACTGCACACAATATACACATACTACACACACTGCATATACACTGCACACACTATACACACACTGCACACACTACATGCACTACACACACTGCATACACACTGCATACACTATGCACACACTATACACACACTGCAGACACTATGCACACACTGCACACTCTATACACACTGCACACACTATACACACACTGCACACACTATACACACACTGCATACACACTGCACACACTGCATACACTATACACACACTGCACTAACTATACACACACTGCACTAACTATACACACACTGCACTAACTATACACACACTGCATACACCCTATACACACACTGCATACACACTATACACACACTGCATACACACTATACACACACTGCATACACACTATATACACACTATACACACTGCTTACACACTATACACACACTGTATACACATTATACACACACTGCACACACTATACACACACTATACACACACACTATACACACACTATGCACACAATATACACACTATGCACACACTGTACACACTATGCACACACTGTACACACTATGCACACACTGCATACACTATGCACACACGTGAGTTTAAGGAGATGAAGCAGTAATAAACTGGACAGAGGTAATAGGGGTTAACCCATAGAATGAATAGAAAAGATAGGGGGAGGGGAGAAGACTGTCCAGTGACCCAGGGTTAGCTAAAATATAACTTTTAATAGTTTACCAAAATATAAAAGGAACTAGAAGGATATCCAGTTCGTAATAAACAGACAAATAGAAATAATGGAAAAAATATATAGACGTAATAGTTGTCACAATACCCTCTAAAATGTATCTGACTTAATCAGAAGTTTCTCTATCTGAGCTTAATTGAGACTCCTGTCTGTAATTAGCTAGGTCAATATTAAAAAAAGTATCTACATAATGAGAAAGAGATACATCCATATATAAATAGTAACCATAGCGGAGTTCAAAAGTGCAGAGAAATATAGAGACAAAGAATCAGAAAAGATAGCCCAGGACGGAGTTAACCTGGTGCTACCTATAAATGTGTAGCTAGCTAAGCGAAATCAATCCCTGCTACAGCTAAAAAAGTTCAGCAGAGTACAGCAAGTGATCAGGCTAGAAAATCCCTCGGTTTGATAAAATTTGCGATACTAAGCTGACTGAATCGTAATTTCTGCATCTCTAAAAGTGCTGGTCTAAAGCTGTGGACAGCCCGTATACCGGACCCAAGCAAAATCTGCAGCTAGTAGAGACAGGTAGATTCTAAGTTCTAAAGCTAGTATCAGGATCAGGATAGTAGGGCTAGCTAGTATGACTTGCTGACAATCAAAGAGAAAGGCTACACAGAAGAAAGCTTTCTTCCGTGTAGCCTTTCTCTTTGATTGTCAGCAACTTGCACACACTGCATACACACTGCACACACTGCATACTCTATGCACACAGTATACACACACACTACACACACTGCATACACACTGCACACAATATACACACACTACACACACTGCATACACACTGCACACACTATACACACTGCACACACTATACACACTGCACACACTATACACACTGCACACACTATACACACACTGCACACACACTGCACACACTATACACACACACTATACACACACACTATACACACACACTATACACACACTGCATACACTATGCACACACTATACACACACTGCATACACTATGCACACACTGCACACTCTATACACACACTGCACACACTATACAAACACTGCATACACTTCATACACTATGAGCCATGTTACTCTGTATATAGAGAGGAGCCATGTTTACACTGTATATAGAGGGAGCCATGCTACTCTGTATATAAAGAGGAGCCATGTTTACACTGTATATAGAAGGGAGCCATGTTACTCTGTAAATCGAGGGAGCCATGTTATTCTGTATATAGAGGGAGCCATGTTTACATGGTATATAGAGGGAAGCCATGTTACTCTGTATATAGAGGGAGCCATGTTTACACTGTATATAGAGGGAGCCATGTTACTCTGTATATAGAGAGTGTGGTGGAATCTCGGTAAAAATAAATTTAGTAGGCCGAGATTACCACGTGGCATGTGTACGTGCATATGCTGACGTATCGATCAGTTGGTTGCACGAGGCAAGATACGATCAGTAGTGTACGGAGCATGTGCAAGAATACAGGATATAGTATTCCCCTCCTCCATTGTGCTGGACAAGCCATGCGGTCAAACAGGAAGTTAATTCTTATTTGTGTTGATTGGTTAAGAGAATGTGCGGGTGGAGCTTAATATGGGAGGAGTTATATGCCTATATAAGGAGCCTGCACTATTGTCCGGGGCTCAGAATTTGCTGTATTTTGGTGACGCTAGTCCCTCTGAGTCCCGATCGGTGATCCAATAAAGAATCTCTTCCTTCCTGAAGAAACCTGTGTCCATCTCTCTGTGCTTGGCTTCCGTCAGTTTCTCCGGTATCATTTGGTGCATTGGCCGGGAAACTCATCGTTCAACGGTAGCTGAGAGGCAGAGGCGTGAGACGGTCTATCTTTGCCCACGTTCTCTACGGCTGCACCCCTGAACTTCTGCGTGGACCTCCCTTCGTCTCGGCGCCACTGGTCTGTTGTCCAGGAGATCATCGGCCTCTACGTGAGAAGTGCTGGGGTGTCCCCGTCGATGAGTGTGAACTCAGGTTCAGGAACGAGGAGGTAAGACAACTGCTGTTTTAGACGGCAGGACCCACTAGGGGTATACCGATTGTGCGGTAGGCCCAAAGGGGTTTGAATCTGTGTATCTGCCCCCTCTGTCGGAGGGAAGGAGCGAAGGCGCACCGCTCGATCGAACGCTCTTTAGTCAGACCGTTTGATTTGGTTAGTCAGGCGGGGTCCTGGTGTAAATAGCCCTAGCCGGACACCGGTGTCTTGTCTAGACTAGCGTTCTAGGGTGTATATTACGTTCGCTAGGTCGGAGGGACCGGGAGACTAAGCGGCGCCTGTGTAAATTCGGTTCGCTAGTTCTCATCCTATCTGGGCTAAGTGGGAAGGCGTGTAAATTTGGAACCCACTAGACTTTTGATAGTGCGACTAAGAGGCGCCTGTGTAAATTCGGTTCTCTAGCTCGCTATATATGTGGTGATTGGGCAGTGTGGCTAACCAAAACGGGTGTATATAGTTTTAGGTAGTTCATTCAAGGTACTGGCCAATAGTTTAGTTGGGAATTGTAAATGTGTTAACGATTGTTTAGTAAAGTGTATATCTTGTTAGATAGCGCGAGCTCAGCCGTCTAGCGAGAGTGTTAATAGTGTGTTGCTGTATTATAGTGCACGGTACCATAACCCTGTATATTTACTGACACTGTATATAAGTACTAATCATTGTTGTCCATTGCATGTTTAACACCATAACCACTAATAATTGTATTGTGACCTTAACTTGTGCTTTGACCTATGCTAACCGTACTGTAACCGCTAATTGTAAAAGACGATGTTACTGGGGTGTGTTATAGACGGGTAATTCGTATATAGAGAATTATAGCGTGGGTGACTGTATAGTTACGCCAAAGGGCATAATATTGATTATATAGTGACTGGTGTAACAGCTGTGTGTGTACGGGAATTCCCTGAGTGTTTATTGTTATTGTGTACGTTTCACTTGGTAACCGTACCACGTGGTGCTGTTGCCAGAGGAAACGGGTGTGACTGTTGAATAGTACGCGTGTATAGTATTCGTTGTCGACGACGTTCCATTGTTAAGTATGGGTGCGTCGCAGTCAACGATTCCGGATCCCTTAGGTTGTATGGTGAAGAATTTTAAAAAGGGATTCAAAACTTGTGATTTTGGGGTTAAAATGTCTCCTGTACGTTTGGTCACTTTGTGTACTAGGGAGTGGCCTACTTTGGTTGCGGCATGGCCGCCACGTGGCAGTTTGGATCTAACTCTGGTACAGCGCTTACACATGGCTGTATCAGGTAGGCCTGAACTTTACGGCCAGTTTCCTTATATTGACTGTTGGAGACAGGCCGTAAATGACTCGCCAAAATGGCTCCAGACATGCCACGAGGAGCAGTGTCGCCTCATGGTAGCTAGGACTTGTTCGTCCACTAGGACTGGTGTTAGGCCCATTTTGGACACGCCCCCTGAGTCCGAGATCCCTTTGCCGCCCCCTTACTTTCCGTTAAGAGGAAGTGACGCAAACGCAGGAAGTCATGCAGCCCTCCCCTCATTACCCCCATCCACTTCCGCTTCCTCCTCCAGTACAGGATCCACCCCCCCTCGTACTAAATCTCCCCTTCCGGAACCAGAACCCACCCCCATTAGAAACGAATATCCTGATTTGGCGCCACTTCAGACTTCCGGTCAAGCTTCATCTAGCTCGGCTCGAAGTGTTTTATTTACGACCTTTTCCCAAAACCAACCTCCCACATCCCCATACCCTATCTCTCCCCGACCGGAACCCATGACTGACGCCTCTCTACGTAGCCCCATCCAAACCCGACAGTTGACTGGTGCCCAACAATTAAAGCACTATCAGATGCCTCTTCGTCTGAATCCCGGGTCAGCTTATATCGATGCCGCAGGTCAAATGGCACACGCTGACCCAGTTTTCGTATATGTCCCATTTACCACAACCGATCTTTTAAACTGGAAGACCCATAATTCCTCGTATACTGAGAAACCACAAACTATGACTGATCTGTTCACCTCAATAGTACAGACGCATAATCCGACATGGGCTGATTGCCAGCAGTTACTAATGACTTTATTTAACAATGAGGAAAGGACAAGAATAAATCAAGCAGCCATAAAAGCACTAGAGGATAGAGCCCGTGTTTTGAACCAAGCTAATCCAGCAGCATGGGCCGCAACACATTATCCCAACACTGATCCCGATTGGAACGTAAATGGTGCTGATATGGTTCAACTCAGAGCCTATAGAGACGCTATAATTGCTGGCATGAAAGCAGGAGGAAAGAAAGCCATTAACATGTCGAAGACAGTTGAGGTGATCCAGAAAAGCGATGAAGCGCCCAGTGTCTTTTATGACCGATTATTGGAGGCATACCGCTTGTATACCCCCTTTAATCCGGAAGACGCAGACAATTCCCGAATGGTTAACTCCGCCTTTGTCAGCCAAGCATACGGAGATATTAAGCGCAAGCTACAAAAGTTAGAAGGGTTTGCAGGTATGTCCATCACCCAACTAATGGAGGTAGCAAATAAGGTCTATATGAACAGGGATACAGAAAGTAAGAAAGAGGAAGAGCGCAAGATGCGTAAAAAGGCTGATATGCTAGCGGTAGCGATCGCAGGCGTAGATAAACGGGGCCCAGATAGAGGCAATAATAGATGGAGTAGAGAGCCTTTGAGTAGGGATCAATGCGCGTATTGCAAGGAAGAAGGGCATTGGAGGAACGAATGTCCGCAAAGAGAGCAGTACGAGAGAGACCAACCCAGGGCAGGCTACGGAAACTTTAGAGGCAGAGCGAGAGGTAGAGGAGGCCCCGGAGGGAGTAATGGTTATAGAGGGAGTAATGGAAACAGAGGAAGTGTTAGGGAAGACAGGTATATTCCAGCAGCGCAAAGGTCCCGCGATAGAGAAGGTAGGGACTTTGTAGGATTGGCTGACACGGTCATGGAGGACTATTGATACCGACCGGGCTCCATCCCCCTTGGTCGAGCGGAGCCTATGGTCGATGTATCAATAGGGGGAAAAAGGAGTGCGTTCATGATCGACACTGGTGCTGAACATTCAGTGGTGACTAATCTAGTTGCTCCTCCATCTGGAAGGACTATTACTGTGATAGGAGCAACTGGAAGAAGTGCTGAAAAACCGGTTCTTAAAAGTCGACTCTGTACATTGGGAGGCCACATAGTAAAACACCAATTCCTTTATATGCCTGAATGTCCAGTCCAATTGCTGGGACGTGATATGCTATCAAAATTACAAGCGCAGATTACGTTCCTACCAAATGGAACAACATCCTTAAAGTTTAATGGACCTTCAGGTATTATGACTTTATCCGTACCAAAGGAAGAAGAGTGGCGACTTTATACAGTGTTGACTAGCCAAAACCCTAGGAGTGATGAGACATTGTTTAACATACCAGGAGTTTGGGCAGAGAACAACCCACCAGGACTGGCCCGCAATATTCCACCTATAAAAATTGAACTGAAACTTGGGGTTTATCCAGTAAGCCTAAGACAATACCACATCCCACAGAAGGCTAAGAAGAACATCCAATCCTATCTGGATAAGTTCATACGGTATGGTATCCTAAAATTCTGTACTTCCCCCTGGAACACCCCATTGCTGCCTGTTCAAAAGCCCGGTACAGATGAGTATCGACCTGTGCAGGACTTGAGAGCAGTCAATGATGCGGTTGTTAGTATACATCCAGTTGTACCCAATCCATATAACCTGCTTGCTTTAATTCCGGGCGGGGCTACTTACTTCACAGTCTTAGATCTCAAAGATGCCTTCTTTTGCCTCCGAATTGCCGCAGAAAGTCAATGTATTTTCGCTTTCCAATGGGAGAACGCTGTAACGGGCTCAAAACGCCAAATGACTTGGACAAGACTGCCCCAAGGGTTTAAAAATTCACCTACCCTATTTGGTTCAGCTCTAAGTCAAGATCTACTGGATTTCGAGTCTATCCCAGGAGAATGTGTATTGTTACAATATGTAGATGACTTGTTGATAGCAGCAGTTACAAAAGAAAAATGTCAGCAAGCAACGCACGATCTACTACATATTCTCTGGAAGGCAGGATACAAGGTGTCCAGGAAGAAGGCTCAGTTGTGTTTGCCAACTGTCAAGTATCTGGGATTCCATATCTCTGAAGGTCAAAGGATTATGGGGCCAGAGAGAAAAGAAGCTGTCTGCCAAATACCAATACCCAAGAATAGAAGACAAGTGCGAGAATTCTTGGGGGCAGCAGGCTTCTGTAGGATATGGATTCCCAGCTATGCGATACTGGCAAAACCTCTGTACGCAGCTATCAAAGGTACAGAGCACGACCCCTTCTTATGGACCCAAGAACAGCAAACGGCATTTGAAGATGTGAAGAAGGCTTTGATGAGTGCCCCAGCATTAGGTCTACCTGATCACACACGACCATTCTACTTATATGTACATGAGCAAAGAAGAATGGCTGTGGGAGTATTGACACAGTACTTGGGATCATGGCAAAGACCTGTTGCCTATATGTCTAAGCAATTGGATGCAGTGGCCAGCGGACTTCCACCTTGTCTAAGAGCCGTAGCTGCAGCCGCCCTGCTAGTAGCTGAAGCCGATAAACTCACTCTGGGTCAAGAACTTTATGTACGAGTCCCACATGCAGTACAGACGTTGTTGGATTACAAAGGAAATCATTGGTTTAGTAACAGCCGTATGACCAAGTATCAAGCAATGTTGTGTGAAAACCCAAGAGTGCATTTAGAGACTGTAAACACCTTAAATCCAGCTACCCTTTTGCCACAACCTACTGAAAGTCAACATGATTGTTTGGAAGTAATGGATGAAGTATTTTCAAGTAGACCAGATCTTCGTGATTTTCCCATCCAGAACCCCGATGTTCAATATTATACCGACGGCAGTAGTTATGTGAAAGAAGGGATCCGCTATGCAGGATATGCAGTAACAACAATAGACAAGGTGATAGAAGCTCGGCCACTGGCGAAAGGAACATCAGCACAAAAGGCAGAATTAATAGCACTAACACGAGCGTTACAATTGGCTGAAGGTTTAAGAGTGAATATCTATACGGACTCTAAGTATGCGTTTTTAACCACTCATGCCCACGGAGCTTTGTATAAAGAAAGAGGACTACTGAATTCAGAAGGCAAAGAAATCAAATACGCAGCCGAAATCCTACAACTATTGGAAGCAGTGTGGGAGCCGAAAGAAGTCGGTATCATACATTGTCGAGCGCATCTGAGAGGAGATGGTGATGTAACCAAGGGAAATCGGATGGCAGATAGTGCAGCTAAGCGTGCTGCTGAATCAGGAAGACAGGAGTATGTGGGGCATATAGCTGCTCTTATACCAACTCCACTGTCCCAATGGACTCCAGTTTATACAGCTCAAGAAGAGGAGTGGTTAAAGACTGAACCGGGAAAGTATTTGGAGAACAAGTGGTATCAGCTAGAAGATGGAAGAATAGTTATACCAGCATCACTAGCGGTAGAAATTGTCCAAAATTATCACAACGGGACACATTCTGGGAGAGACAGTACTGAAGAATCTCTCAGGAAACATTTCTACATACCAAGATTGTCCAACTTGACTCAGGCCATTGTACGCAGATGTGTAACGTGTGCTAAGAATAATGCAAGACAAGGACCAGTAAAGCCACCAGGAGTCCAGTTTATGGGGGGACTCCCCATGTCCGATCTACAAATAGACTTTACAGTGATGCCTAAATCGGGTGGACATCGTTACCTGTTGGTAATTGTGTGCACCTATTCAGGCTGGGTAGAAGCATGTCCTACTCGTACAGAGAAAGCAGGAGAAGTTGTAAGATTCCTGCTACGAGAAATAATACCCCGATATGGACTACCCTGTTCTATAGGATCGGACAATGGTCCAGCTTTTGTTCACCAGTGCCTACAACAACTGACTCATATGCTTGGTATAAAGTGGAGGCTTCATACTGCATATAGACCCCAGAGTTCTGGTAAGGTAGAGAGAATGAATAGAACTATTAAGAACCAGTTGGCTAAAATGTGTCAGGAAACCCAACTTAAGTGGAACGTTCTCTTACCCATAGCTCTATTGCGAATCCGCAGTACCCCTACCAGAAGGATGGGCCTCTCTCCTTTTGAAATCATGTATGGGCGACCACCTCCCGTACTTGGTAACTTAAGGGGGGATTTGAGTCAGTTGGGAGAAGGAATTACCCGGCAGCAGGTTGTAGAGTTGGGTAAGACTATGGAGGAGGTACAGAAATGGGTACAAGATAGATTACCTGTGAATATTTATCCCCCTGTTCATAGTTATCATCCAGGAGACCAAGTATGGATTAAAGAGTGGAATAATGTACCGTTAGGGCCCAAGTGGAGAGGTCCTTATGTTGTTCTTTTGTCTACCCCTACAGCGATAAAAGTAGCCGAAGTAACTCCGTGGATACATCACTCCAGGGTTAAACCAGCAGCAGTCGATTCTTGGCAAGTTACAGCAGATCCAGAGAATCCCTGCAAGATCCGGTTGAAACGCACTACTCAGTCGGAGTAACGAGGAATTATTGTGGATTACAAATTTTATTGTTACAGGTGTGAGTGAGAAGGCCATAATAAAGCCTGTCCGCTTACCAACACATAGTGTATAAGCCAGGAAAGTCTCGAAGGGACACCTGTGAAGACGAGCAGAACTCCATTCCCTGCAGCCCTCACATCCTGGAAGCTGAGGTTCCATCGCACGGACGAAGACTGAGGATGACGGCGAAAGATGTGCTTTTGATTGTGTTTATTTATATGTGTTTTTATATTCAGGAAGGTAGAGGTACCGACACTCCTAGCTGTGAGGTATGCATTAAGACTACGAGAACAGGTAACCATATTTCCCAAACCCTAATTTGGCATTCACAATACGAATGTAAAGGAGAGGTATCAAGATGTAGATACCTAAATATAGACTATAGTGTGTGCCATTTAGGAGTAGGAGAACCTAAGTGCTTCAGTCCAGAGTATCAACCTCGTACAATTTGGTTGACTCTCAGGAATGGAGATCCTCAGGGGACCCTAATTAATAAGACGGTGTTAGAATCCGTATATTCTTCGGGTGTTCTGCTATTTGATGCGTGTAAAGCGATATCAAGTGGTAGAAAGCCGTGGAATGTATGTGGGGATCTTATATGGGAGAGGACGTATGGGTCTAATGATAAATATATTTGTCCCAGTAGTAAAAATAAGTATGTAAGTCCTAGATGCCCAAATAAAGACTATAACTTTTGCCCATATTGGTCTTGTGTGGGGTGGGCGACTTGGGGACAGACAGTAGATAAAGACATGATAGTGACTAAGTTGCCGACTAGCCCTTATTGTAAGTCTATGGAATGCAACCCAGTCCATATACTTATTAATAACCCCGACAAGTTCCTAGATAAGTATGGAAATTTATTTGGGTTTCAGATATACGGGACGGGTTTAGATCCTGGGACATTATTGTTTATAGGAATAGAGACTGATACGGTATCCTCCCAGACTCATCAAGTATACCATTCCTTTTATGAAGAGATGAGTATAGATAATAAGATCCCCCATAACGCTAAAAACCTGTTCATTGACCTAGCTGAAAGTATTGCCGGTAGTCTTAATGTTACCAACTGCTATGTGTGTGGAGGTACTAACATGGGAGACCAATGGCCTTGGGAAGCAAAGGAGGTAATGTCCGGTTCTGAGGCAGTTGACCAACTAATATCTACACAAGCCGATTATCATTTGAGTGTTAGAGGTAAATCTGAGTGGAGATTAAAGACCTCCATCATAGGTTATGTTTGCATAGCAAGGAAAGGAATAATGTATAATACTTCTGTAGGAGAATTAACTTGTCTAGGGCAAAAAGCTTATGATGATGATACAAAGAATACAACTTGGTGGTCGGCTTCAAATGTCTCAGAACCATCTAACCCGTTTGCCAGATATGCCAGTTCAAAGGATGTGTGGTTTGATTTATCCATCACATCTACCTGGAGAGCCCCAGCAAATTTGTACTGGATCTGTGGTAAGAAAGCCTATTCGGAGTTGCCACAGGACTGGGAAGGGGCATGTGTGTTGGGTATGCTCAAACCATCCTTCTTCTTGTTACCGATTGAAACAGGTGAGACTTTAGGTGTTAAAGTGTATGATGTGAATCATAGGAAGAAAAGGGGACCCATAGAGATAGGCGCCTGGGAAGATAATGAATGGCCTCCCCAGCGTATCATAGATTATTATGGGCCAGCCACGTGGGCAGAAGATGGTACCTTTGGTTATAGAACCCCTATTTATATGCTCAACCGCATTATAAGATTACAGGCGGTGGTTGAGATTATCACCAACGAGACGTCACAAGCGCTCAATCTTCTAGCGAAGCATAACACCAGGATGAGGACGGCAGTCTACCAAAATAGATTAGCCTTGGATTACCTTTTGGCAGTAGAGGGAGGTGTATGTGGGAAGTTTAACCTAAGCAATTGCTGTCTTCAAATAGATGACGAAGGGCAAGCAATAGCTGAGCTTACTAGCCATATGGTTAAACTAGCGCATGTGCCTACTCAGGTATGGAAAGGGTACAATCCAAGTAGTTGGTTTGGTAGCTGGTATGAGTGGTTTGGAGGGCTTAAGGCAGTGGTAGGTGGAGTCCTACTGATTTTACTGTTGTGTCTACTCCTACCGTGTCTTATACCCTTAGTAGTTAGGTCTGTGCAAAGCCTGATAGGAAGTATAGCAGAGAGGAAGGCTGCTGCACAGATAATGGCGATATATAAGTATAAGGCTCTAGATCAAGGAGAACCAATGCAGGAAGATGAGTGTTAAAAGATTCACATCATAAGATAAGTCTGGTCTGGTTCAAGGTAACTTGCGGTGTAAGCAAAACTAAGGTTATGTGATGCCTCAAGTAATTGTAAAATATCAAGAGGCATCAAAGGGGGGAATGTGGTGGAATCTCGGTAAAAATAAATTTAGTAGGCCGAGATTACCACGTGGCATGTGTACGTGCATATGCTGACGTATCGATCAGTTGGTTGCACGAGGCAAGATACGATCAGTAGTGTACGGAGCATGTGCAAGAATACAGGATATAGTATTCCCCTCCTCCATTGTGTTGGACAAGCCATGCGGTCAAACAGGAAGTTAATTCTTATTTGTGTTGATTGGTTAAGAGAATGTGCGGGTGGAGCTTAATATGGGAGGAGTTATATGCCTATATAAGGAGCCTGCACTATTGTCCGGGGCTCAGAATTTGCTGTATTTTGGTGACGCTAGTCCCTCTGAGTCCCGATCGGTGATCCAATAAAGAATCTCTTCCTTCCTGAAGAAACCTGTGTCCATCTCTCTGTGCTTGGCTTCCGTCAGTTTCTCCGGTATCAAGAGGAGCCATGTTTACACTGTATATAGAGGGGAGCCATGTTACTCTGTATATAGAGGGAGCCATGTTATTCTGTATATAGAGGGAGCCATGTTTACACGGTATATAGAGGGAAGCCATGTTACTCTGTATATAGAGGAAGCCATGTTACTCTGTATATAGAGGGAGCCATGTTACTCTGTATATAGAGGGGAGCCATGTTACTCTGTATACAGAGAGGAGCCATGTTTACACTGTATATAGAGGGAGCCATGTTACTCTGTATATAGAGAGGAGCCATGTTTACACTGTATATAGAGGGAGCCATGTTACTCTGTATATAGAGGGAGCCATGTTTACACGGTATATAGAGGGAAGCCATGTTACTCTGTATATAGAGAGGAGCCATGTTTACACTGTATATAGAGGGAGCCATGTTACTCTGTATATAGAGGGAGCCATGTTACACTGTATATAGAGGGGAGCCATGTTACTTTGTATATAGAGGGAGCCATGTTATTCTGTATATAGAGGGAGCCATGTTTACACGGTATATAGAGGGAGCCATGTTACTCTGTATATAGAGGGAGCCATGTTACACTGTATATAGAGGGGAGCCATGTTACTTTGTATATAGAGGGAGCCATGTTACTTTGTATATAGAGGGAGCCATGTTATTCTGTATATAGAGGGAGCCATGTTTACACGGTATATAGAGGGAAGCCATGTTACTCTGTATATAGAGAGGAGCCATGTTTACACTGTATATAGAGGGAACCATGCTACTCTGTATATAGAGATGAGCCATGTTTACACTGTATATAGAGGGGAGCCATGTTACTTTGTATATAGAGGGGAGCCATGCTACACTGTATATAGAGGGAGCCATGTTACTCTGTATATAGAGGGAGCCATGTTTAGTCTGTATATAGAGGGAGCCATGTTACTATCTGAGGTGGTTAACTATGATTGGCCCTGGCATGTTTGTTAGTCTGGCCTGCATGGTTGTCTGGCATGAATAAAAGTAGCATGTTTCAACTATATTAGTAGTTAGACTAGTTTGCAGTAAAACATGTGCAAATGGGGAGTTTGCGGTTGTGCAAATGGACTGTTTGTGGTTGTGCAAATGGACTGTTTGTGGTTGTTTGCGGTGCGTTAAACGGGGAGTTTGGTCTGTCACTGTGAAGCGGGCGTAACCCTTACACTACCTGATCGATACCTGATGTTTTAAAGCACGTTATTCCAAACAATTTAGGAATGTTAGGTGATTTATGCCCTTTATGGATTAAAACCAGACTCTGCATCAACTATGTAATTTTCCATGGGAGTTTTGCCATGGATCCCCCTCCGGCATGCCACAGTCCAGGTGTAGGTCCCCTTGAAACAACTTTTCCATCACTATTGTGGCCAGAAAGAGTCCCTGTGGGTTTTAAAATTCGCCTGCCCATTGAAGTCTATGGCGGTTCGCCCGGTTCGCCTGTTCGCGAACATTTGAGGAAGTTCACGTTCGGCGTTCGCGAACCGAAAATTTTATGTTCGCGACATCACTACTACATATGCAACGAGTTACAGGTATATTTGCATATACACATTGCATATTTTAATTAAACCATGTCATTGGTGAACCATTGCGTAGTTGTATGTCTCGCTTTATATATCAACCCCTTAGATGTGGGGGGGTGTCCAAGAAGAAAGGAGAGGAAAGAAAGAGGAAAGAAGAGTGGGAGAATAGAGAGGATTGGGGGGGGTAACGAGGAGGAGTATGTGGTACCGAGGTTTTCTCTGATAGGGCAGTGCACTAGAGCAGCAGGGGATGGTGGCAAGGGTGGCCCGTCGAGCCTGCTACATGCTGGGATGGGCGGCGGCCTCAGTCCTCACTCAGTGCGCTGTCATCCCATAGGTCCCAAATCTTATGGAAAGCTTTAGTGGATCCCCTAACTCTGGCTGTTAGGTCGTCCATTAGTCTTATCTCTTTAATTCTAGCTATAATTTTAGTCACTCCTGGGGTGGTAGGCTTAAGCCAGGAGGCTGCTGCCACCTTCCAGCTGCCAGTGTGATCTTATGGATAAACTTTTGTTCAGTTGTAGACCACCCCTCCAGTGATCTGTTGAGTAAGTATACCCAGGGGTCTAAGTCTATGGTCCTGGAGAACACCTGCCTCAGGAGGTTTTTAACTAGATTCCAGAATACTGGGGCACTCCCATCACATGTGTAGATAAGAGCCCTTAAGACCGCAACCCCTCCAGCATACATCGGTCGTGGTTTTGTGCATTCTGAATAGCTTGTACCACCTAAATATAGTTTTAAAGGATTGTTCCTGGAGGGTTACACATACAGAGGTGGTGGCACTTGCCTCCCATATCTCCTGCCATTCAATCCCTTCTAGTACTTCACCCAAGTCCTGTTCCCACTGATCAGCATACGTTAGTCTACCCCATTCTCCCGTCTCCGAGCAGAGATGGGTGTACAGCAGTGTTATCATACCCTGGGGTAAGCTCTCCGTCAGCACCATCAGTGGCTGTAAGCAGCACTCCTGATGTGTGGTTGTTTTTCAATATTCTTCTTAAGATATGGTCTCCAGTACTGTGTACAATACTCCAATTGAGGTCTCACCAGTGTTCTGTACAATGGCATGAGCACTTCCCTCTCCCTATACAACCAAGCATTCTGCTTGCATTTCCAGCTACTCCATTACGTTGTCTTCCTAACTTTAAGTCATCTGAAATAATTACTCCTAAATTCCTTTCCTCAGATGTTGAGGTTAGTAGGGTATCAAAAATCCCATACTATGCCCTTGGGTTTTTACGTCCAAGGTGCATTATCTTGCACTTATCCACATTAAATGTCAGTTGCCACAGCTCTGACCATTTTTCTAATTTTTCTAAATCATTTGCCATTTGACTTATCACTCCTGGAACATCAACCCTGTTGCAAATTTTAGTATCATCAGCAAAAAAACATACCTTACCATCAAGACCTTCTGCAATATCACTAATAAAAATATTAAATAGAACGGGTCCAAGTACAGATCCCTGAGGTACCCCAGTGGTAACTAGACCTTGCTTCGAATATACTCTGTTGACTACGTCCCTCTGTTGCCTGTCATTTAGCCACTGCCTAACCCATTCAACAATATTTGAATCCATACTTAAAGATTGCAGTTTATTGATGAACCTTCTGTGTGGAACAGCCATAAACACAAAGCCATATAAGTAACACATATACAGACACACTGCTGTTCAGTTGATTCTTCGGCCCCAATTTTAAACCGTGTGTGCCCTTCATGTTCCTTTTTTTATTCCTTTCCTCTGAGTGTCCATTAGTTGCCCCAGTGTATATTTTTCCTGTTACTTTTTCATGTTATTTCTTCCTGTCTCCTCCCTGCTAGGACGTCTATTTAACCCTGATGCACTTGGCCAGCAGGAAGTCTCTGAACTGCTTCCTCTTGTTGGGTCATGCAGACATGGCTTCTCACACTCCAGACTGTCTCACCAATTTTATTACAACCCCACCTTGCAAACACATTAACCCACATGTGCACACAGCTGGCTGGGCCACCTTGTAAACTGCCTAGGGACAATTTGTCTTTCTGTCCCCAACACAGACTACAGGGCCTGCTTGCCTTACGCAAAGAGTGTGCCTCACAGAGCGAACCGATAAAATGTTGGCAATTTCTACAAATACAGCACTTTAGTCTGTTATTTCAAGTTTACCGTGATAAATGTGACCTTCTGCCAAAAAATGCATTGTGCATTTACTTCATTAATATCAAAAGCAACAACAGACTTCCATGTCGATGTTATTTTTTGAGCTCTGCAGCACACCATAAATCACATTTGTGGTATGCCAATTCTTCATATTAAAACATAAAAATAAAGCAAGAGCGAAGGCATTAGTGGTGAATAGTTACACAGAGTAACTGAGTGGCATTGACACACAACTGCTTATATAAATTACTATCACAACCTATGAAAGAGCAAACCATTATTTTTTTAAGTGAATTCAAAGTGAATTTCAAATTAAAGGCCAAAGTAATCAAACTGGAAATATAGGTGACTTAGAAAATTTTTCCATTTTGGCTACTTTTACCTTAAATTAAAAATTAACTTGGAGGGGGCAGGGCCTGACCTTCATGCCAGACAGCTTTGTGAGAGCTCCTTGCTCCTTGATCACTTGGTTGGGAGGGAGACGAGGCCACTCTTCTGCACTGAGATGCCCTGAGCTCTGAGGGAGCTAGTCCAGAGTCCCCCCCCCCCTTTGAACCAGTGGGGTTGATCCCAGTCCTCACCTTGGGGGGCTCTACTGCTACATCAAGAGCCCACGAAGCTGCCGTGGATTAACACAGACAAGGAGTTTTATCCAACATGGCGGATGCCATGTGCTCTTTGCCATGTGCAAGGTGGCTGGGAGCAAGCTGACATCTTAACTAACTGGACAAAGTCTTTACAGACATTTGAGTTAAGCTGTACCATCATCTGCAACATCATGCTCAGAAGGAGCAGAATAATCACACACCCCAGACAAATACTGTTCAGGACTCAGCATGCATCCTCAACACCAGCTCTCAGGCAGGCCCAAACTTAGAGAAGGTGACTGGTCCAATACAAGTTTGCAGCTGAAGCATCAGCATTGTATAACCCCCTGTTGGCTTTTGGTCCTCGGGGACCTCATCCTACGTCCTCCCGGATGGTGGGCACTCAGTGGAGAACATCATAGCCCTCACCAGGCCAATCTCACCACCCCATCAGGATGCCACACCTGTCTCTATTGGGGCTACTGTACCTGTCAGCAGCCAGACCTAAGCAGGACTATGCTAGGCCACTGAAAGGTATTGGTTGTATGGGTACTGATGCTGATAAACCACAATACATCCCCATACCTCCAGATTGAGTCATTATAACACAGATGGTCCACTTTTTGTTTTCATATTTTCTTTATTTTACTAGTTAACTTTGGGTCCTTATGTCTGCCTCTTATCATTAATGATATGAGCACAACCTATTGCATCATTTTTTTCTTTTCTTGAAACACCTTAGACACAACTGGATAATCCCTAAATCCTGAACTGTTAGAGGGTACTTGAGGACTGGGTTGGGAACCACTGGCCTACATGATGAATATTAAGATAATCTTGATGTTTATTTTATGTTATGCTCCATAACTACTTCATCTTACTACAATGGTTTTGGTACAATAGCATTGTCCCTATAGTACTTGTTCTCAATAACCTTTAATTCTGGAGAGAAATACAATTTCCATGTATGTCTAGAGTATTCTGCATGGGCTGCCAATACTTACTTCCTGGCTGGCAGTATCAGTTGTGTTCAGCTTTTGAGTCCATTGCCAGCAGACACAGCATGCTATATCGAGATGCCTTGGAAAGACTGGAAAGCTCCTGATGTCCGGTTCTCGGGTTTTGAACACGCTAACTTTCTGATAAAGTAAAAAGATAAAATCAAAGATAAATCAGTTTTGTTTTTTAATTATTGCCCATCCTAGGTGCAAATGTCAGAAAAAAACCAAGTCACTCTGTTAGGAATGTTTGTCCCTTCAAATTGAGTGCAAGAAGTTGCCTGACACTGCTGGGCTACATAACTCCTGTCAAGCTCCTTGAGATTCTGTCCGAAGCACATCTGATGTTATGGACTGGGGAGGAAACCACTTCTAGTTATCTTCCTTTTGAAAAGGAAGGCTGTTCTGGCAGAACCTGGCATCTGATGCAAATTCAGAATATCAATGACCATGGATGGAAATAGAAGAATAGAAAATTTTACTGGTTAGATTGTCAGAATTACCTTGGTTAAATCCTAAGAAAAGACCTGGAATTACAAAATAATTTTTATCTACCAAGACTACGCTCAAGGCCTGGGACATTATTTTAAAAAAATGACCACTCTCCCAGTTTATATAGAGCAATGCCTTTTGAGTTATTGAAAGATTATATACCATCCTTAAAAATAGAAGGATTGCTCTATAACTAATCTGGATAGTTATTTTTTATGGCAATGCTATTCTTTCTTTGGAAAAATTGAAGTTTAAGTATGGATTAACAAATGTATGTGAACTGGAATGTATGCTAATCATTGACAAATTGAAAGAACTATACCAGGTATCTGAAACAGATAAAAACTATAAATCACTTGAGATATCTCCATTAGAGAAAGTTTTTTTATACAGCCCCACTAGTAAAGGTATGATATCCTTATGTTATTCGTTTTATAATGCCAAGCCCTTAGTTAAATTAAAACATATGTTATCATGGGAGACGGAGTTGGGTGCCCAGTAGATTTAGAAGAATGGTTCGTTTTTTTTAAAAGGTATTTGGTATTGCTTTAAAAGGTATTTCGTATTGCACCAACCATTTTGAAAATCATTATAAAATGTTATATCGCTGGTACCTAGCTCCATCTAGATTGCACAACATGAACAATATGTATTCTGACCGGTGTTGGAGAGACTGTGGGGGTGTGGGCAATATGGTCCATATCTGGTGGTTCTGCCCTAAATTAACTAAATATTGGAAAATGATTCATGATCTAATTATTAAGATGGACACAATCATTAGCATTTTAACTTCGGAGCTAGCCTTATTTAAAAAACTCCCAGAGTCCGTTAATAGATCAGATAAAATAATCATAGGCCACATTCTGATCGCTGCTATATCCTGTTTACCTAGACATTGGAAGTCCTAAAATGTGCCATCTCTCAGAGAAGTTTTCAATTTGATTCTAGAAAACAAGGCACACGAATTATCGCATAGAGCTAATATGCATGGTTTCCCAATATTATAATATAATTGGGATAAATGGGAAGAAAAAATCAAAAAAGTTTATGGTCTTTGATATATTTATTGTTAAAGTGCATTGATGTACAATTTTTTTGCCATATACATTGTTATGCCTATTTCAATGATGGATGGATACCCCTTCCCATTTCCAAGTTCCCCTTCCTTTCCTACCCCTAATACAATGTTTGTATTATTATTACTTGTTATACAAAATTTTAAAACCTTATTGAAAATTATTTGAAAAGAATATCAATGACCATGCATTCACTAGCACTAAATAATGTGTTCATGCAAGCATATGGCATTGGAACAAAGTGTTCTATCACAGAGCTGCAGATGTAAGTAGGTTTTATACTTACCTCAGTAGTCTTTGCAAGAGTGATGGAAAGAAAGATGAACCATCACTAACTCAAAAGGTTGACAGATCTTCTTTTAAAAACAAAAGAAGGAAAGGTTATTTCTAACTGCATTATACTTATTTTTCAGAATCAATCATTCTTTTCACTTTCTTAAAAAAAGGTTCTTAAAAAAAAAGACTTTAAAAAATGCTAGAATTTTATTCACATTAAACATTTGATAAAGTCTAACAGAGCTATTCAATAAATCCCCTAGCTTGTCCTGGAACTTATTTCGAAACAAAGCTTGGTTGGCCTGTGTCAGTATTTTTTATAAGTTATTGATTAGAGAGATGCCTGTTGATTACCACTGACGTAAATAAATAAATAGCAGCTGAGACGATTGGATATAAACTATTATTTATGCTAGTTAACTTGAGCAGGGTTCAAATGAATGCAGGATATAAACTGTACTGGAAATAAAAAAAGACAACAGACATTAAATCAAAGCATAACAGTACTGTCAGAACTTGAGTCAGCATCACAGACATATGGAGGTAATGGGGGACAAATTACTTCATTTTACAACATATGATATTCAGGAACACGAACTGTAGTGTATAATTTGAATGAAATTGCAACTCTAATACAGTACCGTATCTATATCCTGAATATGGTCTCTATTATTTAAGTGACAATCAGTTGATCAATATATGTGGTTCTAACAGTAACAAATTGTTAGTCTTCACAGAGCGCAAACTGGCTAACGCACTGAAAGCTGGTGTTTTTGAGTGTAACTCGTATAGACTGTTTTCTTCCCATCTTCAGTGCAAATGTGACCGTGAAAGATATGAAAATGAGCAAGTGATTCACACATCTGTTTTCAATCAGGAATATATGTAAAAATCTGCAGTTTGACAAGACGGCTGTGGTATAGGAGAAATTAAGATTTTGATAAATCAGGATTGCTTGCCTAAAGAGGGAACAATTTCAGGAAGGAACATTTAAAAGAGAAGTGAACGAAACAGTAGCCAATAGTGATGTCCCGAACGGTTCGCTGACGAATAGTTCCTGGCGAACATAGCTTGTTCGCCACGGATGGCGAACATATGCGATGTTCGGTCCGCCCCCTATTTGTCATCATTGAGTAAACTTTGACCCTGCACCTCACAGTCAGCAGACACATTCCAGCCAATCAACAGCAGACCCTCCCTCCCAGACCCCACCACCTCCTAGACAGCATACAATTTACATTAATTCTGAAGCTGCATCCTTTTTTATATTTTGTATAATTTTTTTTTTGTGCTTGTCTTTATTATACATTATCCTCCATAGCCAGTAACCTGTGTTTATTATACATTATCCCCCATAGCCAGTAACCTGTGTTTATTATACATTATCCCCCCCACAGCCAGTAACCTGTGTTTATTATACATTATCCCCCCACAACCAGTAACCTGTGTTTATTAAACATTATCCCCCCCATAGCCAGTAACCTGTACATTATCCTCCCCATAGCCAGTAACCTGTGTTTATTATACATTATCCCCCCATAGCCAGTAACCTGTGTTTATTATACATTATCCTCCCATAGCCAGTAACCTGTGTTTATTATACATTATCCCCCCATAGCCAGTAACCTGTGTTTATTATACATTATCCTCACATAGCCAGTAACCTGTGTTTATTATACATTATCCCTCCATAGCCAGTAACCTGTGTTTATTATACATTATCCCACCATATCCAGTAACCTGTGTTTATTATACATTATCCCCCCATAGCCAGTAACCTGTGTTTATTATACATTATCCCCCCACAACCAGTAACCTGTGTTTATTAAACATTATCCCCCCATAGCCAGTAACCTGTACATTATCCTCCCCATAGCCAGTAACCTGTGTTTATTATACATTATCCTCCCATAGCCAGTAACCTGTGTTTATTATACATTATCCCCCCATAGCCAGTAACCTGTGTTTATTATACATTATCCCCCCATAGCCAGTAACCTGTGTTTATTATACATTATCCTCCCATAGCCAGTAACCTGTGTTTATTATACATTATCCTCCCATAGCCAGTAACCTGTGTTTATTATACATTATCCTCCCATAGCCAGTAACCTGTGTTTATTATACATTATCCCTCCATATCCAGTAACCTGTGTTTATTATACATTATCCCCCCCATAGCCAGTAACCTGTGTTTATTATACATTATCCCTCCATAGCCAGTAACCTGTGTTTATTATACATTATCCCCCCCATAGCCAGTAACCTGTGTTTATTATACATTATCCCTCCATAGCCAGTAACCTGTGTTTATTATACATTATCCCCCATAGTCATTTATCGTTGGACCTAGGCAGCATGATGTCTAAGGCCGGCCCAGAGAGTGAGTAAGTGAGTGAGGGAATAATATAATATATATGTTCAGAAACATATTAGTAATATATGTAAATCGGGTTCATGCAAAGAGGGTGAAAAGGTATTAAAGAAAAACACACTTATTGCATCAAATTTACAAAGCCAAACTTTTAAAAGCTTTCCTCGTTTCTTTCTCGGGATGAGGAATATATAGGTTGTAGACTGAGGATTTCCATCTGCCCAATCTTTTAATAATATGCACTGGAGTGTCAGTGTTGAAGGAGACCGAAGCTGCCCCTATTCTAAATGAAAGACCCGAGACATGGATACAACCGAATCTTAGGAGTAGTGTTCTGATGTAGAAGATGAATTTAGCCGTAGTCAGAGGGATTCAGTGAGAGTAGTGGTGAAATGTGTGTGGCATGACCGAGTGTGGGTAAGTAAGAGTCAAGTATTTTAACTGGGCACTAGTTCTAGGTGGGATAAAGTGGTATAGCGGATGGATGAGTAGTTTGGTTTGTTTTCGAGGTTTGTAGAGAAAGTATATAGTGATCATGATTTTTAGCGATATCCAATATTTTTAAGGTAGTCTCAAACAAACATAAGGTATCCTGGGACCGACCTGACTCCTAAGCTTGAGCCGCACGTGGCTGGATCACTCCTGCCTCCACACGAGCCGCATGTGGCTTGATCTCCTCTTCTGACTTAGCCGCGTGCACTGACCGCAGTGATCGGTCACGTGGCCCGCCTGGCACTAGGAGCACGGCTCGAGTCATGAGCTCACTCTTAAAGGGGCAGTGGGAGCCAAAAGTTGATTCAGGCTCCCATTGGCCCAGGTCATTCCAGCACCCCCACACACGAACGTTTTGCAAATGGGGAGTTTGTGGTTGTGCAAATGGACTGTTTGCGGTTGTTTGCGGTGCGTTAAACGGGGAGTTTGGTCTGTCACTGTGAAGCGGGCGTAACCCTTACACTACCTGATCGATACCTGATGTTTTAAAGCACGTTATTCCAAACAATTTAGGAATGTTAGGTGATTTATGCCCTTTATGGATTAAAACCAGACTCTGCATCAACTGTGTAATTTTCCATGGGAGATTTGCCATGGATCCCCCTCCGGCATGCCACAGTCCAGGTGTAGGTCCCCTTGAAACAACTTTTCCATCACTATTGTGGCCAGAAAGAGTCCCTGTGGGTTTTAAAATTCGCCTGCCTATTGAAGTCTATGGCGGTTCGCCGGGTTCGCCCGTTCGCGAGAATTTGCGGAAGTTCGAGAACCGAAAATTTTATGTTCACGACATCACTAGTAGCCAACTGTAATCTAACCACATATAAATAAAAGAAATATTGACTATTTATTATTGAAATGTTACTCCCTTTTCTCTGTCAGCTTCTCATATTCGCAAAAACAAACAAAGCAAAACAAAAAAAATCTTAGAGAATAAAATCAATATTAAAATTAAATAAAATAAATAAAATAAAGTAAGCCTTTTTAGAACGTCACTGAATCATATTTTACAGAAGTTAGTTACACATGATCTGCAAACGTGTGTATAATTTAATAAATAAACATTAGCCAGAGTGTGTAAACAGACCGACATATGGGCAATAGAAATACGAAACAAGAAATGCTAAATGTCAGTGTGACCCACCTCATGTAACCGTTTTAGTCATGGTTGGAAATATAATCTTCTGACGATTTGGCTGCCATTCACAAACCACCTCCTCATTCAAATCTGTTCTGATCCTGTCAGGTCATCAACAGCCGGATTCCTCCAAAGATTGGATTTAAACGTGAGCAACTGAATATTCTAAAAGTAATCCTGCAAGGGGAATCCCAATGACATTACCATGATACACAGTTTAAATAAAGTAACATGCCCTCTAAGCTTATGGGTTGTTTCCGAAGTAACACCTGTTTGTGTAACATGTAAGTGTTTTAGTCCTAAAATGGAAGAATGAAAACAAAGAACTGTCAGATATTATTACTTAATAAAACTATATATCTCACTGATAAACATTTGATGCATAGATGCCTATTTATAAGGTACTGATTAGCCTTTCTCTGGTTATAGAGCCTGACATTTAAATTGTAGCTGTCATGGTACACATATGGTACACTTTAATGCTCTTTAAAAGCTTGTATCATTCCCCACCTGTCAATCTGTTCTCAGCATAAACCATTTTGTGACAGAGTCATACAGATGTAAGTCAGGACAGAATAACAGAGGAAAGCAGGAGAACCCTCCTACAGTGAACCTTCTACAGTGACTGTATCACAGGAAGCGTGTCTTCAACTGACACATGTTGGTGTCAGTGACGAGGAAAGTACTAATGGCATTTGATATGGGGCAGGAATGGAGCTTTGGTGTTACAATGGAACTAAGATATACAAAGTTTTCAAGGTAATCACTGAGGAAGAAGATAACATAAGCAGAGCAAAAAACAAGTCACAAGAGAGTGCCGAGAATGGACAACAACTCAATTAGCCTGCCCTTTGGTGGGTCCCTGCTCAGTTCTCAAGCTGGTTTTAGTTCATCCTCTGCCATTACAGAGAGAACCAATCCATGCATGTCAGACTGATTCCACCCAAAAGGGCAGAACAGATCCAAAATAAAGGCTGGCTCTCTCTGCACAAGAGATACAGAAACCCCAGACGATCGTTTCAACATTGTTAGGCATCATCAGAGAAGTATAGCCAATATCCCTCTAGGCACTGTGAGCAAGGGGTCCACATCTGGATTACCCTTTAAACTTAAGGAGAGCAAAAAGCAAGTCGCAAGAGAGTGCTGAGAATGGAGGAATATCCAATATCCCTCTAGGCAACAATCGTCTGGGGTTGCCGTATCTCTTGTGCAGAGGGAACTTGCTGGCATTTCGGATCTGGACTTCCCGTATGGGTGGGACCAGTCTGATATGCTTCAGATATGTTCTCTCTGTAATGGCACAAGTTGAGCTAAAACCGGCTTGAGATCTGAGCGGGGACCCACCGAAGGGCAGACTAATTGAGCTGTTGTCCCTTCTCACCTCTCTTTCTACTCATTTTTCTTTCAAGAAGATAACATATATCCAAAGCAAGTAAAAAGACATCTTTTATAAACTCCAGTTTTTAGTTATATAATTTCTACTTGTGTTTTCAAAAAATTATTTCATTGTAAATCTTCAGTCTGAATCCTATCTCAGTTGGAATACTAACCATATAATTCTACTGATAAAATATCGGTTACCCAGTTACCCAGCATATTATCCTTAAAAAAAATAAAAAATAGAAACCAGTTCATTGGGCAAAGCTCAATCACTACAATGGAGTAATGCAGAGATGGCTGACTAGGAAGGGCCTATGATTTCACAGATATAAATTGTTATCTTAACTTCTAGTTTTATGTACACATTCAATCTGTTTTTGGATAAATCATAACCATAGTGATCAGTGTTCTCTTTCTAACAAGGTTTTTTTTATGAATGTGAGAATTCAAAGTGACTTCAAAATGAATTTCACATTAATAGCAAAATAGTCGAATTGGTAAAATTGTCAAAGACAACTATACTTTGGCATCAAATTTCTCAGTTTAGCGAATAACCCTGCCAGAGATCAAATAATAATATTTTTTTTTAAAAATCACAGTGAACCCATAAGTTGAACTGTTTATCAAGAGCCAAAATGCAGCTTGATGATATGTTTGTCTGGTGTTTTTGTTTAGAATTAGCTTCAATGTCCAAGACAAAGCAACAGTTCTGGGTTTTGCAGAACATGTTCCAAGAGAGGCAAATGAGCTAGCAGATTTTCTTTTTTGTCTGAGTTTGTCTCTGTCAACAGTTCAATTAAAGATTGCTCTTTTCCAACAGACAGAAAGCAAGTATGGACAGAGACGAGCAGATCTGTTTGATCCCAGACTTATACACAGACTCCTAGGTTTGTCTCCAGTATTTTAGACAAAGGGGGCTTGGAAAATGGATGCAATGTACTTATAGTTGACAGATTTTTCAGCCTCTTTCACTCCCCCCCACCCCCCTCCATTTTTACTGATGAAAGTTCTGGAGAAGATCCGCAGAGAAAGGGTACAGAGTTTAGTACTCATTTACCCAAACTGAACCTCCAGACCCTGATATCCCTTGATCCATCAGTTAGTAAGGGAACCAATTTCCCACTGGGCTTGACTGTGGACAGCTTTCAGGGAACGAGCGATCCTTTGCACAAGCTTCCGCAGGTGATATGGATTGCAGCCCTGGTAGCCTGTTTTATCAGAACAGGTGCTAGACATTCTATTATTAATTCCTATGGGTAATGATAATTTTCTTATCCCTTACCTTAATCCTGTATTTGAGATTATTAAAAGGGTTAATAGGTAACCCTTTTAACTCTTATACTCCACAATACACATTTACTTGGGATGTAGACATCTTATTAAATGTCCTTAATTCCTTGGATAATACTAAGATTGATTTAACCCCTTAAGGACACATGACATGTGTGACATGTCATGATTCCCTTCTATTCCAGAAGTTTGGTCCTTAAGGGGTTAAGATGGACTGCTATTAAGTTGGTGTCTATTTTTGTCTTTGGTCAGGGCATCTAGAGGAGCTGAGGTAACTCAAATTTTTCACGGTTTCATACTAAAAGGGAGACAAAACAACATCCCGTATTTCCTCAAGTCTGGCGGAATTGGATTTGGTCCAGGCTTATGTTAAGTCAGTCAGTTACAATCTTACCTTGACCTATCTGTTGTTGTGAGAAATTACATTATCACTTATTATTACATCAAGGAAACTTTCATCCAGCCAAAGTTTATACAATTAGAGATTGAATACTTTCCTCTATGTCTTTGGCTGTTATTGATGTTTCTGTGTTTAAAGGTCACCCTATCAGGGGTGCCTCAGCTAATAAAGCAGCAGCAAAGAGCCTTTTCCTTCCTATTATCTTGAAAGCTGCAATGTGGTTGTGCAGTAAAACTTTAATAGATTATACTGGAGACCATTAGACATTGAACGCCTTCAGTTTCTCAGGACCACCACCAGGTGTATGCTATTTTACCCTGTTTACGCGAAAATAAGACATCCCCCGAAAATAAGCCCTTGCTTATTTTTGGGGGATGCTGGTAATATAAGCCCTACCCCAAAAATAAACCCTAGTCGCCACGTATATTCATGGGGTTCCATTCGCGAGTAAGTTAATCTATGTTTGGGGACGTTTCCCCAAACATGGATTCACAGGATTCCATGCACTATTGAACTGGTCTATGTGCGGGGGAATTCTCCCAAACGTAGACCTGCATGCTTGAAACTGTTTTCCCCCGAAATAAGACATCACTTTAAAATAAACCCTAGTGTGTTTTTCGCAGGAACAATTAATATAAGACCCGTTCCTATTTTTGGGGAAAAACGGTACCTACTAGCTTTGCTAGGTGGCTATGCTTTACGGAGGACAAAACAGAGTTTGCAGGAATCTATGTTCTGCAAACTTTAAACTTTCTTTCTCTTAGGCATCAGTATAACCACCTAGGAACAGTGCCTGTCCAAGCCAATCCTAGAATAAAGGTTTTGATTGTTGGTGGTAGTTTGCTTTTTCTGGATGTTAAGTTTATCTTGTTATTTTTATTCAGTCCATTCCTAACTATTTTTTACAGATTACAATCGTACTCCCCAGACAGGACCAACAATCCAAGGACTCACCTAAGTAGGAAGATTGGATTCTAATTGTATCTTCAAGATGGAATTCATTATGTACTCCTTGCAAGAACCAGGTTTTGTTTTTCAGTTTTACAGAATTTTCTTTTATTGTGGTTTCTGTGGTTTTTTTTTTTTACATGTTTTCAGGCCTATACATGGTTTCTTGTTTAGCTGTGTGTATTATTCATAAGTCTTAATTGTCCTCTTAGCTGATTTTTGAAGTTATTAAATATATTCTCCTTTTCCCTTTCCTATGTGCAGTATTGCTTTCTTGAATTATTTTATTAATCTGTAGGTTTATTTCAGTTTCTCTCTTTTCTTGTATGCTGCTACTGTTTTCTTTTTGGTATATTTTTAGCCTTATTAATGGGTTATATATAGACTCAGTGCTTTGCTCTGATGCCCAATTTTAAAAATCGGAGTTAATCAGGGCTCCCACGGTCAGCGTGGCAGTCCTGATTACCTGATTGGCTAATACACTGCAGTGCACAAGCAAAGCGCAAGTATTTTTCAGCATTGGCAAATATTTCCGGGAAACTGCCGCATACCCATTAGCTTTGGGGGAGTCTGGTCCAGCCGGTTTAAAGGACCACTCTAGGCACCCAGACCACTTCAGCTTAATGAAGTGGTCTGGGTGCCAGGTCCAGCTAGCTTTTACCCTTTTTTTTATAAACATAGCAGTTTCAGAGAAACTGCTATGTTTATACTGAGGGTTAAGCCAGCCTCCAGAGCCTCTAGTGGCTGTCTCATTGACAGCCGCTAGAGGCGCTTGCGTGCTTCTCACTGTGAAAGTCACAGTGAGAGCATGCAAGCGTCCATAGGAAAGCATTATGAATGCTTTCCTATGCGACCGGCTGAATGCGAGCGCGGCTCCTGCCGCGCATGCGCATTCAGCCGATGTCGCGAGGAAGAAGAGGAGGAGGAGGAAAGCTCCCCGCCCGGCGCTGGAGAAAGAGGCAAGTTTAACCCCTTCCTCCCCCCAGAGCCCGGCAGGAGTGGGTCCCTGAGGGTGGGGGCACCCTCAGGGCACTCTAGTGCCAGGAAAACGAGTATGTTTTCCTGGCACTAGAGTGGTCCTTTAACCAACATATCTAAACATTACATGTAAACGTCTAAGCCTTTTATTTCCATAACAATTAAAAGATAGCATAGGTGCATTTTTTTTATGTTTTTAAAGGGTTACTCCAAGCAGCATAACCATTTCACATCAAGAGTTGAAGCTCTTTGCTGCCAGATGTTTAATTCCATCTCCATTAGCATCATTAGCCAGCTCGGAACAAGAGGTCAAATTCGGGTAATGCCAATTCTGTGTTTATAAGGTCTATGTCGTCAGCATGATGCCGATAGACAGCCAATGGCAGCATGTTTTCCTGTTCTGCCCAAATCCTGCCTTCAGCCTGTGCTCCCTGACATACCTCCAACTGCAGTGTGGGGGTGTAATGATTCCCAAGGAGAATTAGGCAGCTATGTGAACTTCAGTGCTGGATCTAAAGTAATTGTTCCTCTCTTTTTTTTATTTCTTTTTTTATTTAAGGAAGGAGGGCATGCCAGTGCGGATTAGACTAACCAAAAATTGTATTTTATTAAAACATTGTTTTTTTTTTTGCTGGAGTAACCCTTTATACATTATTCCAGTAAATCAAATCGGGAAATACTCCTGGGAAATTGATAAGAAAATGTAAACTCAGGGTCAAATAAGCAAGCTGGAAAGCCAACTGTGTTGATGTACTTTCTCAGCTTGCTTATTTAGGTCATGTATAGTGAAGAAGACAACATAGTTATTTTCTTCCATTGTGCATGTTGTAGACACCCAGCTGGTGATAACAATTTGCTATTTCAGCCAATTGCTGTTCCCTTTTTCATCAGTTATGATAAGACATACAGATCCATCTTGTGAGAGACTATTGTTTTTTGTTCTACCTGAAAACCCTGACAGCTCATTTATAAATATTTACACTGGGGATGATTCAAATACAAGAAAAGGGATCATAATATGAAAACTTAAATGCCTCGGTTTTTAAAAAAGAAATTGATTTATAAGACTATTTGTTTAGAAATTAGATTTTTCATTTCATGGTTTATCTAGCAGCATTTGTCTTCTGGGGTATAGTTTTATTCATTCACCCTATGCAGTGTTTGATCAATGCTCATCACAGTTTTTAGTAAAATAAAAAGGGAATAATCTGTGTGATTATCAAAATTGTTATGAATACGATCCACGTCACATAAGAAGTTTTAAAGAAAGCTATTTTGTATTTTGTCATTCTCTAAATAAAATTGCATTTCAGTTAACTAATTTTATTTCAGGTCATGAGAAAAATGGCTGCATTGGAATGAGCAGGAGGGGGATATATTGAGTAGGAAGGGAAGATTAGCATGAGAATGATGAAAAAGCACGAGTGATTTGGCAGTGGGTATAAAATGGCAAACTGGGGAGAAGGTGTAAAAAATGAGTGGCAAAGGCCAAGCAACGCATGTTTGAAGAGGAAGATCTTTAGATGGTTGGACCTCGGTTGGAGAGAGGGAACATTATGGGTGGTAGCAGCATGATTTCAGTATAAATATCAGGGGGGAGGGCTATGATGTAAGAGCCAGGGAGCATGAAATAGATGGTTGAAGATGAGGGCACAAGATGGTGACAGTGGGACTGGATGATGGATGGAAGGTGCAAGAAATTATTTCAATGTCATGTAAGGTGGAGCAACAGCAAAGTAGGGTAGGGAGCGGAGAGGGAGAGGGGGCTTTAGAGGAGGTGAGTTGGAATAGGAGGGAGGGACTTTGAAGCTTCCCTTTGCAGGCTCTCCTAGTGCAGCCTGCATGGGTAGAAGCTATTTGCAGATTATGCTAATGGAGTGTACCTATAAGCTTAATTTTAAGTAATGACAGTTGGCAAGTATTTTGCATAACTTTCTTTATTCAAAACTACAGCAGCACAGATCATTCATAGAATCAACCAATCAAAACAAAGTAACATTCTCTATATAAGGCCCTGACAGTCCAAACTCCGCCTTTTTCTTTGATGCGCAGTTAGAAACCAAATAGAACTGTAACAGAAATGTAAACGGAACACTGATTCCAAATGGTTCCGAAAAGAAATTCTGCATGTAGCGAAAAGACCATCAGAGCCGATGAAAGATATCACAGATCAAACTGAAAAAGAACAGAAATAAGTGAAAGGCAAAGGTAATAGCTTCATGTCAACAAAACAGCGATAAGCAAGCACTATGCAATATTAACAGGCAAATTGGTCAATTAACCCCTTAACACCGCAGCCAAATGTACAAGTTGTGAACGAAACAAAACGTAAACAAAACCTGGCATTTGCGCTATATGTCTGTCCAACCGTAATTCACCTCTTTCATATTAAATGCACCCACACTTATTATATATCATTTTATTCAGGGGAAACAGGGCTTTCATTTAATATCAAATATTTACCTATGAAACATAATTTAATATGAAAAAATGGGACAAAATAAGATTTTTTTTTAATTTTTCGTTCTACATGACATTTTAACTGTCAATGTCATAATACTGTTTGCTTTTACTGCAATAAAATACACATATTTGTATTCAGCAAAGTCTCACGTGTAAAACAGTACCCCCTATGTACAGGTTTTATGGTGTTTTGGGAAGTTACAGGGTCAAATATAGCGTGTTACATTTGAAATTGAAATTCACCAGATTGGTTACGTTGCCTTTGAGACTGTATAGTAGCCCAGGAAATAAATTTACACCCATAATGGCATACCATTTGCAATAGTAGACGACCCAAGGTATTGCAAATAAGCGATGTCCAGTCTTTTTTAGTAGCCATTTGGTCACAAACACTGGCCAAAGTTAGCGTTCGTATTTGTTTGTGTGTGAAAAATGCAAAAAACGCCAATTTTGGCCAGTGTTTGTGACTAAGTGGCTACTAAAAAAGACTGGACATACCCCATTTGCAATACCTTTGGTTGTCTACTATTGCAAATGGTATGCCATCATAGGGGTAATTTTCATTCTTGGGCTACCATAGGGTCATAAAGGCAACGTAAGCAATCTGGCGAATTTTAATGTGAAAAAAATTAAACACAAGCCTTATATTTGACGCTGTAATTTTTGAAAACACCATAAAACCTGTACATGAGGGGTACTGTTGTACTCAGGAGACTTCGCTGAACACAAATATTTGTGTTTCAAAACAGTAAAAAGTATTGCAGCAATAATATCGTCCCTGTAAGTGCTGTTTGTGCGTGAAAATGCAAAAAACGTCACTTTTACTGGCGATATCATGGTTGTATTACATTTTACTGTTTTGAAACACTAATATTTGTGTTCAGCGAAGTCTCCCGAGTAAAACAGTACCCCCCATGTACACGTTTTATGGTGTCTTGGAAAGTTATAGGGTTAAATATAGTGCTAGCAAATTAAATTCCCTATACTTTCGGCATGGGTGGTCAGGCAGGTCCCGCTAATTGTAATTAATTAGGATACCTAATTATGTAAAATTATTACATAAATATATGTGTAGAATTAATATATGTATATATACATATGTGTATATATACGTATATATATATATATATATATTTTTTTTTTTTTTTTAATATTTTTATTTATATATAGGTATATATATAGTGATATATACGTATATATTTATGTATATAGATATATATATTATTTCGTTCTACGTGTATTTTGATATAAATATATATATATTAATATCACAATACAGTTAGAACGAAATAAAACACATCTATATATTTTTTAATATTTTATTTTTAATTATTTATTTTATTTTATTTTTTTACGTATTTACATATTTTTTTATATTATTTATAAATATATATATATAACAATAATTATATATATATTTAATCAGTATCAGTCTACGTGTAATTTGATATTAATATATATATAATTATATATATATATTAATATTAAAATACACCTAGACTGTGTATGTGTGTGTATGTATATGTGTATATATATACTTAGATCATATATATATATATATATATATAATATATATATATATGATCTAAGTATAAATTTTTTTTTTTACACTTTTAACATTATTTTTATTTTATTTTCAGCCAGCAGGGGGACCAACTGTCATTACAGTTGGTCCCCCTGCTGGCAATGCCTGAGCCAGCTATACCGGCCATGTGATTGTGAGGTCCTCGCAAGGACCTCACTCTCACATGACCGGGAGGCACCGGAGGAGGAAGATGTGCCGCGGGGGGGCTCCCTGGGAGTCCCCCCAACCGCGATCGCCGGCGTGGGACCGCCGGCGACCGGGTAAGTTACTAAAAACCGGAGGGCGTACTATTACGTCCGGCGGCGTTTAGAGCCGCTTTTAAAAGGACGTAATAGTACGCCCTCCGGACTTAAGGGGTTAAGAGTAATAACAGGACAAAGCATGTGGTACACAAACATCAGAGACATAGGAAACACCCACCAAGTCTGAAAACCCAGACTAGTAACCAATTAGAAAAACTAGAAATCTGTATAAGTGAGGGAAAGAAGGGGGGGGGGGGGGGATACTTGCCTCCTATCATTACTAAAATCAATATTGTAGGTACACTCCGTTATCAAAATCTACAATTTTAGCACATGACAGGAGGCTTCATATTTTGCATTTTTAAAGCTAGGATTACAGTAAAGCGAAGGAAGCATTAGAATGGTAATAAAAGAAAGACCCAAAAGGAAGCTTTTCAAGAACAGTTCATGTAATGCTTATCCGTAAAATGGAATGGAATGAGCGCCAAAACACAATTTGACACGTTAATATGTAAATCGGTCACAAAGTCTAGCCACTGTCCGCTTGTGGATGATTCCACACAATGTGCTCCCCGGGCCCAGAGGCTGGCATTTGATTCCACCACAAAGACTGGAGAGGAACCAAACATGGCCTTCACATTCCATGCCTTCACTAGTCATCAACAAAGCTCTGTCTGCCCTCAGAGGTGAGAGGCACCATCTGGTCATACGAGAGGCCTGAACACAGGTAGTGTGCCTTCAACCATTGCAACCATTCAACCATAGTGTAGAGATCCAGGGTAGATTGCCTGAATGAATGGAGAGAGGAGACCCAGGACTCGAGCCAGAAGATGAAGAGGGATGTGGTCGATTCACAGTATTTTCCGAATCTCCTTCAGGATAGCTGCAAACTTTGAGAGAGGCAGGCGGAGTACACAGGAGTGTGAGTCGATCTTGAATTCCTGAAACTGATACGACTTGAGTGGGTTCCATCTGGTTAGTCAAGATTCAATACAAAATCCAGGGACTCTAAAAAATGTATGACTGGATGGAAATCTCCGGTCGTCTTCAGGGTCAAGAAGATGTTGCTGAAGAAACCTCCAATGTACTATGCATATTATACTGCACATTTCACAATGTCTGGATTTTCTTATCTATAACAGGTTTGTGTTTTTTGGAGACACGAAGAGGTATCGGTGCATGCGGTTGATGTAAGGGTGAGGTGAACTCGATGACGTAGCCGTGTACTGTGTGTAGAATTCAAGCGTCCAGTGAAATCACTTCCCAATCCTGTAAGAAAAGGACAACCTGTCTGCAGTTAACATAGTGGAAGGACAATGGAAACGTGAACCCACAAGCTGGAAAACACCCTCAGCCTCTGCTCCAGGGTCCTTATGACTTGTCTATGCCTCTGTAAAGAGGAAATTGTGAAGAATAAAGAGGTTGCTGGGGTAGGCCTTGTGCCGGAAGCCCAAAATCGGCAAGTGGCATGGCCTCTCTGCTGACCAGCTCGCCCAAAACACCTCAACCTGGAGGAGGGCATAATAACTGTCTCAAGGAAGAATAAGCCTTGTTGAGGGTCGTAAACAGGGAGATATGTTCTTTGAGCTAGGATATGAACAGTGGCGTACACACAACCCATGGGGCCCCGGTGCGAAAACTGATCTGTGGGCCCCCCCCCGCGCTTACTCTGCGCGGGCTGGGGCCGCAACACATGGCGGGCGGGCACCTGGTCGCAGGGCTGCGACCCGTGCGACCGCGGTATGTACGCCAGTGCATGCATAAACACATACACTTAAAGGACCACTACAGACACCCAGATCAAATCAGCTCAATGAAGTGGTCTGGGTGCCAGGTCTCTCTAGTTTTAACCCTGCAGCTGAAAACATAGCAGTTTCAGAGAAACTGCTATGTTTCACTGAGGGTTAATCCATCTCTAGTGGCTGTCTCATTGACAGCCACTAGAGGATTTTCTGCGATTCTCACTGTGAAAATCACAGTGAGAAGACGCTGAACGTCCATAGGAAAGCATTGAGTAATGCTTTCCTATATGGGCGGTTTGAATGCGCGCGTGGCTCTTGCCACGCATGTGCATTCGGAGCTGAGAGGCGGATCGGGACGGAGAGATCCCCAGCGCCAAGGGAGCCCGGCGCTGGAGAAAGGTAAGTGCTTTAGACACACACACACACACACACACACACACACACACACTCTCATGAACAGACGCACACATTTACTGACAGACACACACAAACATACTCAGTAACATACTCAGTAACATACTCAGTAACATACTCAGTAACATACTCAGTAACATACTCAGTAACATACTCAGTAACATACTCAGTAACATACTCAGTAACATACTCAGTAACATACTCAGTAACATACTCAGTAACATACTCAGTAACATACTCAGTAACATACTCAGTAACATACTCAGTAACATACTCAGTAACATACTCAGTAACATACTCAGTAACATACTCAGTAACATACTCAGTAACATACTCAGTAACATACTCAGTAACATACTCAGTAACATACTCAGTAACATACTCAGTAACATACTCAGTAACATACTCAGTAACATACTCAGTAACATACTCAGTAACATACTCAGTAACATACTCAGTAACATACTCAGTAACATACTCAGTAACATACTCAGTAACATACTCAGTAACATACTCAGTAACAGACACACACTCTAAAACCAACACTCTAAAACCAACACTCTAAAACCAACACTCTAAAACCAACACTCTAAAACCAACACTCTAAAACCAACACTCTAAAACCAACACTCTAAAACCAACACTCTAAAACCAACACTCTAAAACCAACACTCTAAAACCAACACTCTAAAACCAACACTCTAAAACCAACACTCTAAAACCAACACTCTAAAACCAACACTCTAAAACCAACACTCTAAAACCAACACTCTAAAACCAACACTCTAAAACCAACACTCTAAAACCAACACTCTAAAACCAACACTCTAAAACCAACACTCTAAAACCAACACTCTAAAACCAACACTCTAAAACCAACACTCTAAAACCAACACACTCTAAAACCAACACACTCTAAAACCAACACACTCTAAAACCAACACACTCTAAAACCAACACACTCTAAAACCAACACACTCTAAAACCAACACACTCTAAAACCAACACACTCTAAAACCAACACACTCTAAAACCAACACACTCTAAAACCAACACACTCTAAAACCAACACACTCTAAAACCAACACACTCTAAAACCAACACACTCTAAAACCAACACACTCTAAAACCAACACACTCTAAAACCAACACACTCTAAAACCAACACACTCTAAAACCAACACACTCTAAAACCAACACACTCTAAAACCAACACACTCTAAAACCAACACACTCTAAAACCAACACACTCTAAAACCAACACACTCTAAAACCAACACACTCTAAAACCAACACACTCTAAAACCAACACACTCTAAAACCAACACACTCTAAAACCAACACACTCTAAAACCAACACACTCTAAAACCAACACACTCTAAAACCAACACACTCTAAAACCAACACACTCTAAAACCAACACACTCTAAAACCAACACACTCTAAAACCAACACACTCTAAAACCAACACACTCTAAAACCAACACACTCTAAAACCAACACACTCTAAAACCAACACACTCTAAAACCAACACACTCTAAAACCAACACACTCTAAAACCAACACACTCTAAAACCAACACTCTAAAACCAACACACTCTAAAACCAACACACTCTAAAACCAACACACTCTAAAACCAACACACTCTAAAACCAACACACTCTAAAACCAACACTCTAAAACCAACACTCTAAAACCAACACTCTAAAACCAACACACTCTAAAACTAACACACTCTAAAACTAACACACTCTAAAACTAACACACTCTAAAACTAACACACTCTAAAACTAACACACTCACTAACACTAACACACTCACTAACACTAACACACTCACTAACACTAACACACTCACTAACACTAACACACTCACTAACACTAACTCACACACACTCACTAATTTAATCCCCCCAGCCTCCTTACCTGTGTGAGAGCTGGGGGGATTCCCTGGGGTCCGGTGGTGTTGCTGGTCCTGCTGTTACCCGGCTGGCGGGCGCGCGAGGGAGCACGGTCCCCTGGGTGCTCCCTCTTCAGCTCCCTCGCGCTCCGCGTACTGATAGCGGAGCCGGAAGATGACGTCATCTTCCGGCTCCGGTTTCAGTGCGGCGCGCGAGGGAGCTGAAGAGGGAGCACTCAGGGGACAGTGCTCCCTCGCGCGCCCGCCAGCCGGGTGACAGCAGGGCCAGCCTCGGGGGGCCCGGAGGTGGCCGGCTCCTGGGCCCCCCAGCAGAAGAGGCTGGCCCTGTGGGTACATACCGGGTCGCAGGGGCGGCCGGGCCCCCTGGTGGGCCGGGCCCGGTCGCAGCCGCGACCCCTGCGACCCTGGTATGTACGCCACTGGATATGAAACAGCTGCAAAACAGTAATCCATTGGCAAATGGTCGCAGCTCCTTAGTGGCCATGTTCAAAAGCTTTGAGTCAATCCTCAAGAGGGCAGCTCTTTGCCTCTCTGTGCACAAAGTTGCATTAGTATTCCCCAGCATGCAATTGGGCCCATACGGGTATAGTGCTCGGGTCGAGCTGGGTTCTGTAACTCAACTCGCAGGATTCAACTCAACAAAAGACAACACAGAAGAGAGATTCGTCTACCGGACCTTAGAGTGTCCGAACTCGACGTATATGAGAGGAGACAGAGTCAGGAACGATCCGAGGTCAAGGGCACAAAGAGACAGCGTAAACTAGGACTAGCCAGGGTCTGGTACACAGTAAACAGCAAGCCGGCAAACAGAACAGATAAGGATAAAGAGATAAAGTAGTCAGAAACAAAGCCAAGGTCAATACGAAGGAACACAACTGAACACAACAAGCGCTAAAGGGAACTGCAACAGAAACCACGATAGGGCAAGGACTAAGGAAAAAAGGTGAGTATAAGTACCTTCTAAATTAATGTGATTGGCTCCTGGATAAGGTAAGTAACGCTACAGGTTCCTTGTTAAAGGTACATGAAGTAAAGTATCTTGGCTAATGCAGTTTATCTTGCGTGCTTTTTAACCCTTTCTCTATCCTCTTACGTGGGCCACGTCCTGTTTGGGACCTATATATTATGACCACCTGGTCGAATTCGGCGTAACCGCCATTTTATTTTATCTTCAGGACAAACTCAGTCAAATGCATGAATAGATATACAAAACACACTAATCACCAGTTGAAAACAGAACAAGCACACAGACAGGTATAAAAAAATACCTAATTAATTCTAGGCTGTAGAAGAAAACAGGACTCCTCCCAGTCCTCACAATATAATATGAAAAAAGGATCTACAGAACAGAAAAAATAAAAAACTCAGAGTAGTATAGCCAGTATACACAAATCACTGTATTATTAAATTGCACTCACAGACATAAATTGATAGTAGGCGTATCTCAGTAATGTAGAGGTGATAAGGGATGCTCAACATGGATGTAAGGACATGTAGGAGAGAAATAAATCACAAATAAGTGTAGATGATAATAAATATATCCTGCACTCCAATAAATTGCACTTACGAAATTGTAGTTATTTAAAAGCGTATCATCAGACATTATCCACGGCCATCCTCCTCCAATTGATGTAGAATAAGGGGGATACCGTTATTGAATTATAAAAACTATTTATTGACACAAGTAAATAAAAATAAAAATAAATAAATACACTAAAAATATTCTCTCTACAATTGTCCAACCCTACGTGTTTCGTCCTTAACGACTCGGACTTCCTCAGGGGTACTTGTAACCAGGATCTCCCGTGCAGCGTCGTCCTTCTCTTTTCGGCGTGGTTAAATAACCGGTAAAGCTCCCGCCATAATCAGCCTCCAATCGACGCCACGCTATTCTGGCTGCATTCACGGCGTTCCAAGCCTCGTTTTCGTATAACGTCCTTGTACGCATGCGTGCACTCGGCACTTAGAAAAAATGCACGGTAGATCCAAAATCTCATGTAAAGTCCTCCCTTCCTCCATAAACAGTCCCAAGAGGCTCATAAAACAAAAGTAGCGCATATAGAAAGGAAAAATTATTATAAAACAGTACTCTATACAGTTAACTTATAATCAATAACTCATAAATACAAAAAAGGAACAGTATTCAGATAAATTGGTATATTACAAAACAGGAAAAAATGTATATAAAGTAAATAATAATTAATATAAATATAAGATATCCTCGTGGTATTTATATCCACAACCTTAAAAAAGACACCCATAAATCTTACTGTGTCATCCAAATGAACCCCAAAGAATGTGTACCCCCAAAGTCTCAAACTTAGCATTCTAAAAGTAATGCTTGACAATGTCAGTGAA
This sequence comes from Pelobates fuscus, assembly GCF_036172605.1. Classification (NCBI taxonomy): domain Eukaryota; kingdom Metazoa; phylum Chordata; class Amphibia; order Anura; family Pelobatidae; genus Pelobates; species Pelobates fuscus. The sequence continues at coordinate 131,973,140 of NC_086317.1, forward strand.
GCCTACAAAATCTGAAATGTCTAAAATTAATTAATAATATACCTTGAATGGACCCTAGAAAAAAAAACTATAAAAAAAAAATATTTTAAAATTATTTTAAAATTATTATTTAAGAAAACAAACTAGATCGAAATCCACATTTAAACCCCGCGGTTGCTTAGAATCCTATATTAAAGAAGGGTTAATCCCGAGGGGTCTAAGATTAGATAAAAAGCCAGCGAATGGTTTGGAGAAATCCAATCATGCCACCCGCTGGGATTCAGCTCTGGAAAAATGCGCTATAATTTTGATGGAGATCATCATTGACTTCGAAAAAGAGAATTTACAAACTGTTAACTCAGAAATTGGGAATTTAGAGAGTATGCACAATTTTGATGTCAACTCTTCTGAATTTACTAAGAAGAGTAAAATTCTGTCAGAAAGAATTGAGAAACTAGATGACAGCATAGCAGAAACTAAAAATATGAAATATTTGAGAGATAAGGATGATAAAGAAAAAAATCTCCATTCAATTAGAGTTAAAATGAATAGAGAACTCCCTAAGAGAACTCAAGGGAGGTCTTGGAACAAGTACAATCAAAAGAGAAGTAACCAATACCAAGGAGGGTATCAAAGAAACCATAGAGAAAAACAACACTCTAGGAATTTAGATAGGCAGAATCTTGAGCAATTACCTAGATATCCCGCGATTGAGGCAAGAAAAAAAACAAAGAAATGAAATCATAGTTGATGATGAAGAAAATTAAGGTGCTTATTCGAGGGAATGCAACACTAACAGGAGGGATTTTTTAGTGAAGGGGCGAGACCCAAAAAGAGGGGAGATAACGGATTTTTTCCAACCAAGAACACAACCTCTCCATCTCAGAAACAGGTTTGCCCCACTAGAAAGTCCACGCACCCCAGGAAAGAGACGAAGGATGAGTGGCACAGGAGAAATTTAAATGCAGAGGAGTTGGGAGTTTTTAATATTTCCAACTGCTCCCTTTCGGATCAGGAGGTTTCTATCTTGGGCAAAGGCTTAAAATTTGCTCCGAGTGAACCACCTAATTCTTTTCAACTCTATATCGATACTCATAAATTCATAAGGAAACTATGCCTTAAAAGATTTTTTATTAAAAAAGAAATTGAAGGGTTTGGTAATGGTCAGAAATTGGAACAATCAGAGAGATCAGAATTCACCACCAGATTTAAACCCAAATCTACCTTTTTCCCACATGATAAAGGTCCGCAAATAGAAGCTTTTCAGAAAATGTTAAATAAAGATTTCGAAGTCTTGTGTAAAAAAACAGCAAAAGACAAAATGGAATAATTTAACCAAAACGGAACACATTACTTTGAAAAATCTAAAAGAACGAGAAGATATAATCATAAAAAATGCTGATAAGGGTGGTGGAGTGGTAGTAATGTCCATGGATTACTACCTCAAAGAATCTTACAGATTATTAAATGACCACACAACCTACTTAAAATTACGTAGTAACCCCACTGTCCTTTTCAAAAATGAATTGGAAGACCTTTTAAATGGAGCAAAAAGGGAAGAATTGATAGATGATAATGTTTTCCATTTTCTTTTTTTAGAGTCCCCAAGAATCACCACATTCTATTTTTTACCCAAGGTCCATAAGTGTAGAATCAACCCAACAGGAAGACCGATAATTAGTGGGATTGATTCCTTGACCTCTAGATTATCAGAATTTATTGATTTCTTTTTACAGAAATATGCACAGGGGGCAAAATCATATCTGAAAGATACAAAGCACCTACAAAAATTGGAAACAATAGAATGGCAGGAAGGTTTTATGTGGGCAACGCTTGATGTAACCTCCCTATATACTATTATAGAGCACACTAAGGGGATGGAAGCAGTTAAATTCAGTTTGGAAAGGGATGAAGAAGTAGAGCCTACTTTTAGTGAATTTTTATTAAGATCTATTAATTTTGTCCTTACTCATAATTTTTTTATCTTTGACAATAATTTTTTTCTACAGATCAATGGTACGGCCATGGGCACCAAGTTCGCGCCAAGTTACGCCAACACTTTTATGGATTTTTGGGAAAGGCACAACATCTGGACCAATAATCCTTTTGGCCTGAACATGGTGCTCTGGAATAGGTACATTGATGATATTTTAATTATCTGGACGGGCCCTTAAGCATCTTTGCTAGATTTTATTGATTTTATTAATAATAATGATGATCGATCTCTCAAATTGACTCTTAATTATAGTAAAGAGAAAATAGATTTTCTGGATCTTAATCTCTATATAGAAGATGAACAAATAAAAACAAAAACTTTTTTTTAAAGAAACTGACTCTAATAGTTATATAGAGAAAAACAGCAGTCACCACCCCAAAAGAGCCAATTTACCCGTATCCGGAGAAATTGTACCGACAAAGACATGTTTTTCACTCAGAGTGAAATTCTTCGAGATAGATTTTTAGAAAAGGGTTATCCTCGGGACTGTTTGGACACAGAGATCGTTAGAATAGGACAAAAGGAAAGAGGGAGTCTATTGGGAGAGAATTGTGTTAATAAAAAGAGGGATCAAGGTTATGAATATGCTTTTAATACCCAATTTAATTCAAAGGCTTTTGACATACAAAGGATTGTAAAGAAACACTGGGCATTGCTTTTGGAAGACGATGTTCTTAGGACCAAAATTCCCAACAACCCCAGAATGATTTTTAAAAGGGGTAATAATTTGAAGAATATGTTGGCTCCGAGTATGTTTAGGGAGAAGGGAAAGAATATTAAATCCCACACTGGATTCTACACTTGTGGTAAATGCAAGGCGTGCAGTTATTCTTTTATATCTTTTAAAGAATTTCAAAGTACCCAAACTAAGGAGACATTTAAAATCCAGAGACATTTAAAATCCAGGAATTTCATGTTCCTCCACGCATGTTGTGTACCTCATCACTTGTGGATGTGGAGCACAATATGTTTGGAGGACGGGAAGGAAGGCTAAAGTAAGATGTCTTGAGCACTATAACAACATTCGGAAGAAAGTTATTGCCCACTCAGTTCCAGAACACTGCAAGAAATGCCCTCTTTTTAAGAACAATATTAACTTTGTAGCAATAGATCAAGTGTGTCTTGACGAAAGAGGAGGGGATTTGATGCTTAAACTAAGGAAGAGAGAAGGCTTCTGGATACACAAGTTAAATACCATGCAACCTCGGGGTTTAAATGTGGATTCCGATCTAGTTTGTTTTCTTAAATAATAATTTAAAAATAATTTTAAAATAATTTTTTTTAAAATAGTTTTTTACCTCTTCTAGGGTCCATTCAAGGTATATTATTAATTAATTTTAGACATTTCAGATTTTGTAGGCTTCACTGACATTGTCAAGCATTACTTTTAGAATGCTAAGTTTGAGACTTTGGGGTACACATTCTTTGGGGTTCATTTGGATGACACAGTAAGATTTATGGGTGTCTTTTTTAAGGTTGTGGATATAAATACCACGAGGATATCTTATATTTATATTAATTATTATTTACTTTATATACATTTTTTTCCTGTTTTGTAATATACCAATTTATCTGAATACTGTTCCTTTTTTGTATTTATGAGTTATTGATTATAAGTTAACTGTATAGAGTACTGTTTTATAATAATTTTTCCTTTCTATATGCGCTACTTTTGTTTTATGAGCCTCTTGGGACTGTTTATGGAGGAAGGGAGGACTTTACATGCGATTTTGGATCTACCGTGCATTTTTTCTAAGTCCCGAGTGCACGCATGCGTACAAGGAAGTTATACGAAAACGAGGCTTGGAACGCCGTGAATGCAGCCAGAATAGCGTGGCGTCGATTGGAGGCTGATTATGGTGGGAGCTTTACCGGTTATTTAACCACGCCGAAAAGAGAAGGACGACGCTGCACGGGAGATCCTGGTTACAAGTACCCCTGAGGAAGTCCGAGTCGTTAAGGACGAAACACGTAGGGTTGGACAATTGTAGAGAGAATATTTTTAGTGTATTTATTTATTTTTATTTTTATTTACTTGTGTCAATAAATAGTTTTTATAATTCAATAACGGTATCCCCCTTATTCTACATCAATTGGAGGAGGATGGCCGTGGATAATGTCTGATGATACGCTTTTAAATAACTACAATTTCGTAAGTGCAATTTATTGGAGTGCAGGATATATTTATTTATCATCTACACTTATTTGTGATTTATTTCTCTCCTACATGTCCTTACATCCATGTTGAGGATCCCTTATCACCTCTACATTCCTGAGATACACCTACTATCAATTTATGTCTGTGAGTGCAATTTAATAATACAGTGATTTGTGTATACTGGCTATACTACTCTATGAGTTTTTTATTTTTTCTGTTCTGTAGATCCTTTTTTTCATAAAATGCATGAATAGACTCTCTTTAGAGGACCTTGGATGTCTGATCGTCCTGGGATCTAATAGTGGGCAACCCTGAGCATGCAGGAAAAAACCCTAACTGTCCTCCGAATGCGAAAACTTTGTGTCATCCTGTGGGAGGGAGCCTTCCACTAATGACTACTTAACATATTTTGACTCACATGTTGTCAGCTATTCTCATCACCTGAAATGAAATCGTCTGGGCACTCCTCATCCAGCATGTCTAATGCGGTTGGGGATAGGTGTCTTCCACTTCTGAGGATAGCACTGAAAGGTGTAGCCCCGCTACCGTTAAACGTTTAGTGCATTCAGCATGCACAGAAGCCAGGAGAGGGCATAAGCAGTACCAGGCAGTCTGCACAAACAGGCACCAGAAACGTTCCGATGTGTACACTGTGTATCACCCTCTTTAGATTATCGATGATATTGTGACAATATCACAAAGTACATAAATGAAATAAGCACCTCCATCTTGTGGATGACATTCTTGATATGGTAAATAGTGTGAATCACCAAGGTGTACAGGTACAGGTGCCTTTAATGAATTAGTATTATTAGGAGGACCCACCACTCACAGCAGCTTGAAACAAGTGGCTAATATGTGCAAGGGATTGGTATCCTTAACAATATGGAGAGACACTGGTAGTCTCCAGCAGAAAGGGGGCTCACCCACAGATGCCCACACTGGCCCACATGGGCACATACATGCCAATACACACAATGACACACAGATATACATACTAGCACATACATACAGATGCCCACACTGGCAAACAAACACAAATACATACACTGGCACATACATACAGATGCACACTGACACACAGATACACACTGGCACATACACACCCCTCACACTGACATACATTGCAGCCGTCAGCTTCCCTTTTGGGGTCTGGGCTGAGGCCAGTGGAGTACACACAATCCATGGGGCCCCGGTGCAAAACTGACCCGTGGACCCCCCCTTGCCTCCCCCTTCTCACCCCCCCACTCTCTCCCCCTATCAGTGGCCCCCCCGACACATACATACAAACAGACAAACAAACATACAGAGACACAGACACACACACACATACAGAGACACAGAGACACAGACACACATACAGAGACACAGACACACATACAGAGACACAGACACACACACAGAGACACAGACACACACACAGAGACACAGACACACACACAGAGACACAGACACACACACATACAGAGACACACACAGAGACACAGACACACACATACAAAGACACAGACACAGACACACATACAGAAACACACATACATACAGAGACGCACACACATACAGACACATACATATACAAAATGTTTCCTGTTTCCTACCTTTTGTGACTTTCCCTGGGGTCCAGTGGGGGCTCAGCCTGATGGTAGTCAGAGTTCCCACTTTGACTCCCTCCTCCTCCTTCCTCCTTCGCGGGCTCTGATAGCTGGGAGGAGTGACCGGGGAGTCACTTCCTCCCAGCAGTGATGTCATCACAGGGAGCCCAGTCGCACTGTTAAAGCACCCAGCGCTGACCGTGCCCCCAGAAAATCCATATCCATCAGGTGGCCCTGACAGCATAGGCCATCCGATGGATCCCTTGAAAGATGGGCCCGGTGGTTTACCGCAAAACGTGGCAGCTGGTACCCGGTCACAGGGGTCTGCAGGGCAGCTGGGATCCCTGGAGTGACGGGCCCTGCGACCGCGGTATGTACGCCACTGGCTGAGGTTGATGTTGCTGCTCATTCCAACCTCTCCATGCTGCCGGTAGTACTGATGCCTCCAGCCTTGTTCTCCCTCCCGCACGGCTATCTTTTAAGCTGGGAGGAAATGGCAGGATGTTACTTCCTCCCAGTCTTCAGAAATAATACTCATTGGGTGAGTATTCAGTAAGGGGGGACATCTGTCACCAGCGCGCAGTGTGCAGATTTCCTTGCTGCCTAAGTCACATGTCCCGGGGGTGCAACTAGACCTCGGCACAAAACTGCAGGTTGCTCTGCATGGCAATGTTTCATGTAAAAATATTGCACATACCGATTCCTGCAACCATGACCACTTCTAAAAGCATAAGTAATTATGACCTTTTATTTTTTACATTTAATTCACATGCAATTTACTGTATAAATATTATGCAAAGGTGTGGTGGACTGTAATATTCACTCAGAAGATTACATATTTTACTGCAATCAGAATACTACTTTCATAGTGACCACTCCATTGCCAAGTGCACCAAATCTTTACAACATAGATATTTACTGTCAGTATACATGGTAACACAGTGACGACAATTATGTTATACATTTTATATTTAAACGAATATCTTCTATAGAAGAGCTTCAGGCCAACCACTAATGCGATGCACCCATCAAAGTCACGCGCAAACATATGCCAGTAAAGTAAAGCTATTAAAAATTCTCAAGTGTGGAGAAATTACATTTAAATGATGCAGAGGAACATTCACGGAATCCTGGATAGTACTGGCACTGAATTAAACATTAGATTTAAAGCACTTTGAAGCGAACGCAAAATTGTTCACATTCTGTTAGTCAGCTTCACAATTTAACCCCTTAAGGACCAAACTTCTGGAATAAAATGGAATCATGACATGTCACATGTCGTGTGTCCTTAAGGGGTTAAATACTGCATTTAGACATCCCTTTTACAAAACAGATTTTTAGGCTACCACCATTAAAAAACCCTAGATTTTTTTTGGGGGGGGGGGAATAAAAAAGATATTGTAGAAGTAAACAAAAAGCAACAAACTGTTAACACTGAAAAAAAGGAAAATGCTTATGGAGCAGATTAAATGTACAGTACTATCAAGGCGATATGTTGCCCTACTTTAGGTTGGTGTCCTAGTTTGCTTTTTGTACAGTAGTGTTAGGATGTTGGAAAGGCCCTCTAAATTTTTTTTTGTGTCCGTGTGATTTCTTTTCTGCATTTCCATATTTTTGATTTAGAATAAAAAAATGGGTCGTTGTGAAATGAAATGAAAAAAGCCATATTCTCCTGAGACCGTATTCCTATTTTTTTATGTTCTTGTCTTAATATATTATAGATGGTGTCTTATTTTAAGTAAAATGCGAGGACTGCTTTTTAAAGGCTGAATAATAGTCAAGTAAGTCAATTAAAACAAGTGTAAGTGTCTTTGGAAATAAGATGAGATTTATATTTAGAGATTAAAAGCTATTTGCAGTCGAATTAAAATTTTAATGAAGTAATTAATTAATGTTTTACCTTACAAATAGGGTTAGCATAAGAGAACACTCAAGACAGAAATCACTCACTTGGAAATGCAGCAGCGTTCAAGACCGGGAGCAATTTAAAATATGACTGCTACTTAAGAAAACCAATCATTCTAAACATTAAAAATAACAATTTTCGAACCATTGAACCAGCTGTGTGCATATATTATACACAGATACATTCATACGAATGTGGAAATATAATATATATATATATATATATATATATATCACACAAACTGTGCAAACATTAAGATTGAAATATTTGAACAAAGACAAAGCACTTTATGTTGGCAAAACTGGTAAACCCCCACTGCCAATTAAGATGATAGCATTGAGGGGTAAGTGACAAATGTATTAGTTTTAGTGCTGTTAAATGTTCGACTCTGCGTTAGCTTTGCTGACTTCTGAACTGTTTATGTTTGATACATGTACATGATTTTCTTGTATTTAAATATTTCATATACTATAGGGACCAAAATATGGCATTTGACTCCACCCCTGACCCGCCTCCTTGACTGAGATCATCAGGATTGACAATCTCAGCCACTCCAATGCTTTTATATGGAAAAGCATTGGAGTGCTGAGATTGTCAGTTTTTATTATTTATTATTTATTATTATTTTTATTTATTATTAATTTTTATTTTTATTTATTATTAATTTTTATTTTTATTTTTATTTTTATTTTTATTTTTATTTTTATTTTTATTTTTATTTTTATTTTTATTTTTATTTTTATTTTTATTTTTATTTTTATTTTTATTTTTATTTTTATTTTTATTTATTTATTTTTATTTTTATTTTTATTTATTTTTATTTATTTTTATTTATTTTTATTTTTTTTTATTTTTATTTTTATTTTTATTTTTATTTTTATTTTTATTTTTATTTTTATTTTTATTTTTATTTTTATTATTATTATTATTATTTTTATTTTTATTATTATGATATTTATAGAGCGCCGTCAAATTCCACAGCGCTTTACAATGGGTGGACGAACAGACATGTAGTTGTAACCAGACAAGTTGGACACACAGGAACAAAGGGGTTGAGGGCCCTGCTCAATGAGCTTACGTGCTAGAGGGAGTGGGGTAAAATGACACAAAAAGGTAAGGATAGTATTAGACTAGTGACAGTTGCAGAAGAGGAATCAGTTGGGAGCTATTAAGAGTTTAATTGATACGCTTTTATGAAGAAGTGGGTTTTTAACGATTTTTTGAAGGAGTGGAGACTGGGTGAGCATCTAACGGAGGAGGGAAGCGAGTTCCACAGGAACGGTGCAGCCCTCGAGAAATCTTGAAGGCGAGCATCAGAGTTGGGAGTACGGACAGAAGATAGACGTAAGTCGGCCTAGACGGGACATACTTGTGTATAAGGGAGGATAGATAGGTGGGAGCAGCATTATGTAGAGACTTGAAAGCAAGAACCAGAATTTTAAATTGAGCTCTATATTTTATAGGAAGCCAATGTAGGGACTGACAGAAGGGTGAGGCATGGGAGGTGCGGGCGGACAGGAAGATGAGCCTCGCCGCCGCATTCATTATGGACTGTAACGGTGCAAGTTGGGAGCACATAAGACCACTGAGAAGCGGATTACAGTAGTCAAGGCGAGAAAGGACAGTGGAATGGACCAGCACCTTAGTCGCATCTCATCTTAGTCATTATCTCAGCCATGAAGGCGGATTGGGGGTGGAGCCAGCGCAGGCGTACCCACCGGCACTGGAAAAAAAGGGGGGTTTGGCAGGGCTGGTGGTTAACATGTTTTTTTAACACTATAGGATCAGTAATACTTGTTTGTGTTCCTGACTCTATAGTGTTCCTTTAACCCCTTAAACTTCTGGAATAAAAGGGAATCATGACATGTCACACATGTCATGTGTCCTTAAAGGGTTAAACAAGTAAACCACCCACTCACCCCATGCCTCAATCACAGCAGGCACAGAAAGGTTTCTATGTTCTACAGCAAACTAAATCTCTTTTGAAGTGCAAGTAAAAAATTGTGGATGCAGATAATGATCCATGGGCATCAATAATTTCTATGGCCAGCAAATTCCTAATTACATCTAATACCATCATTTTTTACACTTAGTTATGCCTTTTAGCATGCTGATTACTGAGTACTGAATTGCATTTATGGTACATCTAGAATTAAGCAGTGTTCAGAAAATGTCCTTGTTCACATGACATTTAACAGCAGGGAAACTCATTGAATGTGTGATGGAAATTACGGGTTATGCTAAAAAGTACAACAGTATGACAAAAGCATTTCGTGTGTGTATCCACACTATTGGATCATTTCTAGTTCACTTCTGCGTACCCTCAGAAATGAGTAATGAAAAGTGTAGGGGAAGGAAATTGTTTAATTGGCTCAACAGCATTTTCTTGCTGAATGCGAAAATATAAAACAGAAAGAGAGGATCCTACTAAAAGAATATTGTATTTGCTGTTTAGAGAAAGGATGGGGTACATTCGTATTTAGCACAAACAGGTATGTTCATAGGTGAAATTTAAAACACAACCGTTATCTAATAATTAACTTTATTTGTTTTTTTTTAAATTATGGGAAGCCCCCCTACCCTTTAGAAGAAACCAAACTCAAAGAATGTGGTAGAATAGCTGAGACAAGCAAAACCAAACTAAAACAACCCAATAATATAAAAGAACATTGAAATAATGTATTTATGATAAAATAAAGGCAAGTGTTTAAATCACTGGGGTGTATCACAACTTATGTCTTTTCAGTATGTGTGCATCATTCATTTATTTGCTCTCCCCACATATCGAGAATTGTATACCAGTTTCACATATGTCTTATGTGCGGGTGCACACTTCATTGGAAATTACTTTAAATGAGCACTCCAACTACAACTACCACTTCAGCTCAGTGATGTGTTTCTGGAGCCGTGAATGTCCTCATGGAACGCATGATTTCTTACATGCGTTCCATGGGTACCCCGCCTCCATTACTAATGACACAGTCTGAGCTAAGACCAGTAGTGCAGGGCTTAGCTCATTGCCTGAGAAAGGTCAGCTGACACTCTCAGCCAATGAGCTAGCCCCTCCCTTCCAGCGCTCTAGTTAATGTAGTTTAGTGAGAATCGGCGGGGTGGAAGCTCCTGTTTAGGTGCAAAGTGTAGTGATTATGGTGCTTGGAGTGTTCCTTTATTTATATGCGATGAATGGAGATTAGTATACAATGATTATAGGATTCATCAGCCCAATTATATAAAGAAACAAACAAAGTTACCTACATACAATCTAAATCCCTATGTGCAGTTAAGTAACAGAGGCTTTAGTATGACTGCAATGGGTATTAAAGTGTACGTTCACCTTACTGCTTTCAGCTAAAAGGCAACATCTCAAATGACACAGAAATGCATTTAATGGGTGAAGGAAATTACAGTTTATGCTAAACAGTATAATATTCTGAATTGGTTAACTGTGTGGTATAAAGAACCAGTCCCAGTTAAGAAGTGGAGTGCTCAAAATAACTCACCCCCCTTGGAACTCTTGGTAACCTAAGGGGGAGGGATAGAGAGTAATAGTGTGTTATGTTTCAAACAGGTTGGAGTGAAATTATTGTATAAGGGTTCACTCACATGGTTCTGAGCCTTAACAGGACAGGCTCCGATCACTCTAGCAGACATGTATTAAGGCAACACGGTTCCTTTAAATGGTAATTCCTCTTCCTCTTTCCTTCTGGAAATAACAAAGACCAATATCTGGTGTAGTGGGTCTAGGAATGTGTGTAGCGCCACTGTAAGCGCCTTGTAACGGCACCACCAGGCATAAAAAGGGGTTAAAAGCCATTTAGTAGATCTTCCCTTCCAGAGACACAGGCACAGCTACTGTAGACACCAATACACCGAACCAGAGAAGCATATGAATGCTCTCAAACATATGAATGCTGTAAACAGCCGAATAGGAAAAAACATACAAATAGGTTTACACTCCTAGCAGTCAAACTGGAACAGCATACAATAAATCCCCCCCAAGAACGAGACAAGGCTCCGTTTTGAGGGTCAAGCAGGAACAGAGAACTGTTGGTTTATTGTTCTTATATACACATTCTTACGCATTAGTACCACCCACAGGGTTTTGGAAAACAACCAATAAACACGTACAATACACTCAGACACTCCCACACAAAATCCTCCCCTCTGCCTGTGATACAATTACCTTACACAATGGATAATGTAATTATAACAGGCAGAGAACTACAGTTTTTCCACATTATTCACAACTTTAAAAGTATGCATCACATTCACATAAAATACAGACATGCAACATATCCCCAGATAGCTTAGGTCTGAGTGCACATTATTACTGAATGGTGCTCAGACCACACACATACAGTTCAATTGCCATGGTGCCAAAGTCTTTTATTACACAAATAGGCTCCATGGCATAGCTATCTGGGTTAAATGAGTTCATTCAGTAAATCCGAGAATCTACCGAACGCCAGGGCAGAAATACATGCATAGACCTTTCTGCATAGGAAAATAAAGTATTTAAATGCCGGTCCACAGTCAAAAGGCAGCAGGCGGGGGGCGGGGCCGGACCGCCGAGCTGGATGGCCGCAGGCACGCTGAGCTCCTGCAAGCCACCAAACTTTAAGCATAGAAACTAGGATTTTCGGCTCTATTAGCGACCACCAGCGACGGTCCACTGAGCAAAGGGGATACTGGATCCAGGGTGAGGCTAGCTTGATGAGCTGCAGTCCCCTGGAGGAGAGGGCATCGATGCCCCAATCGGGGCCTCCTCCGGCGGTGAGTGGGGTGGACGGCCGCTGCCCCACTATCCTGCTTAACAGAACCCAGCCTGGGGCCCAAACGAATGTTAACAAGACCCTGTTCCCCCCCGCCCCTGGGGGTGATCCCGGTCCTCACCCTGGGGCTGAGACCGCTGTGACAGAACCCGAGTCCAGCAACACTGGCACCCTGAAACGGAGCTCGGACACTCCAGTCAAGATGGCGGACACCACGTGCGCTGAAGCCGGAGGGTTGAAAAGCTCTCCCCCCAAGCATACAAGCAAAGTGACAACCAGGCGCAAGTTGACTCAACGCCTGCTACAGCAGCATACTCAAATCCGCATCCACAACACCCAGGCGAGTGTCAAGGTGGCGGTCCGATGCCCGGGACCCAGACACTGTCCGGGCGGTGGTGCAGGACCGGGACCCAATATGCCTGATGATCCGAGTAGGAGTCACAGCGTGGAGGTGGATTAGCAGGGTCTGGTGCAGGGTAACCGCACGCCCCCTGGTGTTGAGCACCAGCGTTTGTGCGGCCACAAACCAAGACCCTGTAGCAGCTTAGTGGAAGCCAGAGCAGACATATGCTGAGATGTATCCAGAACTAAAAACAAGATAAAGCTAGGATAGACACCAAACAAGAAAACAAGACAAAACTAGTAGAACCCAGAACCAGAGAAGGATAGTAAGCTAAACCCAGAACATATACACAAGACATGAGGAAAACAAGAACATAACATGGGCAAGACTAGACAGGACTGTACATGGACTAGGTATACAAACTAAAACAAGACAAGATATATTAGGCAAAACAAGGAGGCATAACTAAGCACTAATGAGAAAAGTATGGGGATTTAGTTACATTATATGATCATACATTGCATAAGCCTGCCACAACGCCAATGTACCCCATATTCGGCAGGTCCTACACTGCCTAATGTTCACTAAAAGAACCATACTAGACCAATAGAACTTACCTGCAAGAAAGAGCAGAAGTCTTGAGCAGCTGCCATCAGGAACTATGGAACCAAAGGGAAAATGGAAAACAACGGGTGTGGCAAAAAACAAACATTTAAATGAAACCAAGAGACTGGGAAATCCAGGGACGGAATATAAGAATGAACCCAGAAACCCAGCAATAAGGAAAACCAGACACAGAATAGAAAACCAAAAACCAAGAAATACTAAACAAGAATAGTAACAGGAGTACTGGATACCAGAAGCCAAGTCCAGACATAGAACAGAGCAGCGCAGATCATGACAGCGAGACATCCACCCACCCAGGGGCAACGCAAGACTGCAGCTCCGGAGCAGGGGAAGGCCCGAAACAGAAAGAAAAGGCAGAGCGGAATGCTGGAGAACGCAACACATTGCAAGCAATGGCCACTCGACAACCAACGACTTACCTTCCAAACACGTCGGGGAATGGGATCCCCAGGCAAGGTACCGTGCACTCCTAGACCGCCTCACAGCCAGCTCCGACGTGCCCTCGACACACAGGGCCAACCAACCGCCAACCGGACCGTCCAGAGCTTAATGAGGACAGTAACGAGGCAGAGACCAAAGCGGGATACCCACCATTAAGTAAAAACGATCTCACATATGGACACCACCCAGCATATAAGGGCGGATGTTTAACATGTAACCCTCTGTCTTTTTCTGTCTTTCATGGGCTTAATGGAGGGAAATGTCACTGATAATGCTTTACCTTAAACTAAAGCAGGGGAGGGTAATGCTGACTTGTCCGGATCAGGGGCTAGGTGTACCTGGCTAAAGGTTGCTTTTTTCTTTTTAGATGTCCCCTATCTGAATTATTTACATGTCCTCACAGCGGTCGGCCCGACCCCAGTGGTGAACGTAATCACTCTCATTTACTTAGCTTGTAACCATACAATTACAGATGCAATGCTGCCCACCGTGCTGAACTTAACAAGTAACTGCCCCATACCCATATAAGCAACTGCAGGAGTGCCATGACTAGCATATGGCTTAACGTATAAATTAAACACAGGCAGCTCCGTCCAAACGTTACCATGTGTGAATAATCATACAAAACACATATTAATTATAAAATTGTGCATGCTTCAACAAACCCCTTACTGTTACAAATGTTTATACAAAGCGTGAGGATTGCTGTTGGGGTACCCCATGCACGTTGTTATCTCATATGCACTGCAAAAATAAAGAATTAAAAAAAAAAGGCAGCAGGCAGGCAACCAGGCTCCTCCAAAGCACAGTGGCGAGATTGTCCTCGTCACACGCCTGTATACACAATATCCATATTGTCACTATAATATTATGAGAAAAGCATTTGCCATGTGTATCCACATCATTGGATCATTTCATTTCTGTGAAGCCTCAAAATTGAAAAGTGTCAGGGAAGGAAATTGTCTTACTGAGTCGCTGTATGTGAGCATACAAAACGTTAACAGAGTGCTACTTTATACTACTCTGTAGATTTCACCCTGGGTAACATGGTTCATCTTCACACATTTAATGAAAACAGATTTAAAGTTGGCACCTCAATCAGACATGTGCCAGCCAGTGAGTTTTAACTCTGCTTTTTGGTAAATACAACCCTGGGGTGAAACAAAGAATAGGTCGGATCTACTAATATCCAATGTATTATATCGATCAGACCCCAGCGGGAGAACTCCAAAAAGGAACAGCTTCAACCCTCGATAACTATATAAAATATTAATAAACTATAAAATATATATATATTTTTTCACTGCAAAAATAGTTAAAAAAAGTCATAGCAAAAATTATACAGCCTGTAGACCACTGGGGTGCAGCTAAATAGGGAGATCGGAATCACCACCTAAAGCATTTCTTGCTATAGGAAATTTATCAATGGAGGCTGTTCTTTTTGGTGTTCCCATGCCTGGGTCCAATAAATCAGATACACAAAGAAGGTACCAGTCTTATGGAGTTGAAACCTCATCCATCCCAAAACATAGAGGTGCTGTGTTATAATGCCTTGAAAATTAACCCCACAAAGAAAAAAAGAGACTGTTCATGAAAGGATTTCCTGAATTGTATTACATTAAAACCCTTTCATTTTTTATAATGACGATAGCATTTTATAGACAAACTCTTACACATTCCCATCCTCTATATTATGATTACACAATAATGAATACTGTATTATTTTAGTCTAATAGACTTACCAGAGGAATGAAACATAAGAATAGCCTACTAGAAAAAGATAGAAACGGAAAACCTGCATCTTGGATTTTTATCATATTCTGCATCTTTGTTGAACTGGAGTACAGAAAGCCAGCCTTTGTGTTAAAATATTAATGCATAATGTCTATTTCCAATGCTTTCTTGGCCTACTTTGTTTTTGCTTTATTTTTATCAAGTCAACAATCATATGACTAAACAAAATTTAAGGGAATCTGCCTTCTGTTCTTCACACCTGCTCCTTTTCTAATTGTATTCAGTGTTTGCCAGTCAATCCATTATTAGCACATCTTTGCGAGATTGCTAAAGCCCAATGGCTTTTTACATTGACATATGTGCGCTATTTATAACGAGTCTTTACTCAGAACATTTATATTTACTGGGAAAAATTGAAAATGATTTACATAACCTGACATAACATTGTGAAATTCTATTTTTGCTTACTTTGTATATACATAGAAAGATATAAAGAGTGAGGGAAAAAAAGTATTTAAACCCCTGCTGATTTTGAATGTTTGCCCACTAACAAAGAAATGATCAGTCTGTAATGGTAGGTGTATTTTAACAGTGAGAGACAGAATAACAAAAATCAATTTATAACTTTTTTGACATACGCTTTTCTGGATTGTTTTTTTTTGTTATTCTGTCTCTCACTGTTAAAATACACCTACCATTAAAATTATAGACTGATCATTTCTTTGTCAGTTCGCAAACGTTCAAAATCAGCAGGGGATCAAATACTCCCCCCCCCCCCCCACGATAGATAGATAGATAGATAGATAGATAGATAGAAAGATAGATGACACATAGAAAGATAGATAGACAGATAGAAAGATAGATACTTGGATACATAGATAGATAGAGATATAGATATACGCACACGCACAGATTATAATCACTTAAATCTAAAGATATACATGTAGCATGCAATTCACGTTTTTCCTATTTTTGTAATTTTTTGTTAGGGAGGAAATCGTTATCTCCCCTTGAGTCTTGGCCAGACCCATTTAATAAGATACACAGTTGGCTTTTTTGGCTTCATGCTGTTACTGCTTGTGGTAGAAGCTTCATTCTTTCACATAGGTTTTCCCATCACTTTTTCTATTTGCTGCCAAGAATATGGATTCTATTATAGAATCAGAGAGACTCAATTTACCAGTCCAAACACTATTGCCAGACTTCTACATGGCAGCTGTGTTGTGAAGCACCATATTTTGGTGGGAGGCTAATTTTCGCAGTTATGTCCGCTGTGTGAATTGTCCATATTTTATGCAAAGAAATAATGTAAAAAATATTAAATACAAAGTGATATATATATATAAAGAAAAAAAAAACATTTCTTAGTGAATTCAAACAGACAAAAAGGAATGAATATAGAATATTGAATTAAAACTAAACTTTTATTGATAATTAGAGTAAAAAATAGTTGGACCTTCTATCTAAAATATAAATTATATACACATAATCAGATTACCACAATACCACACAGCTCAGGGTGTGTGTAAAATGCTAAATGTAAAATGCTGCTAAGCTATCTTTTGAAGTAAAATTGTGAATAATATCAAACTGTCTGTATCTTAAATACAATGTAGCATACAGAGAGCAGCAATGTTGCCATAGACAAAAAAGTAGTTTCAAACAAATAAATGAATCAATAAATAAGTAAATAGCATATACCACGTAGGAACTTAGAATCAAAAAAGCAACAGTTTTGCAATATACAGAAAGGTAGTTTCAAATGAATTAATGCATAAATAAGTGATATAGGATGCCCCTACACTATATGCTGCATAGCACTGATAAAGAATAGTTAATTGGTAAACTAACACCCTAAGTAACTCTAATGTACCTCCAATGGCACCTGTCTACTAAATTAAATAAAAGAGTCCTTTCCAACATTTAACGGTGGGTGGGAAAATCTCCCATAAATAGTTATAAATCAAAAGGAGAAAACACACAAAATGCATTAGTGATTCCCTTATATCTTAATCCGAAATCGGTATATTCACTTAACCCCTTAAGGACTAAACTTCTGGAATAAAAGGGAATCATGACGTGTCAGACATGTCATGTATCCTTAAGGGGTTAAATATAAATGTCTTAATATTTTTCTGTTCAGAGTAAGGGGATGCATTATGAACGTTCATTCATTTTAAACTAAACTTGCCTCAAACCTACGGTACAGTCTACCCGGAAATCAAATGTCTGGCCCACAAGATCCTCAGTGAAGTACTCAGGTAGTGGTAGAAAACTTCTAATGGAAAAAGCAAGTGAGTGACGTAAGTATGTGCCAAATAATTGGAATGCCTCCACGCATTTTGTCTGGAACATAGACTTCCTCAGGATTTATTTTTATGGCAGGGTCAATGCCATAAAAAGAAAGCTCTTATTGTCTGTGTTCTCTCTTTTTACTGTTTTGTTTCATTTTTGTTCCCCTGCACTATTTTTATTTTCTTTATGTATTGGTTATTTTTCCTGTAAATTGTAAACAGAGTTCTCCAAGGCTGGTCATTCTGCTCAGTTAAGCAATGAGAGTGCTTTTGCTCCCCTAAAGCAGTAGAGTTGTTTGTGTTATATGAGTAGAGGTGCAACAGACAATGTGAACATTTATATTTATATTTATATTAGAGCTTCTGCAGTTTACATCACAGTCCAGTTCAGTGTAGGCAAAGACTGCAAAAGAGTGTATACACTTATGGCTGTGACTAGTGATGTACCGAACTGTCCGCCGGCGAACAGTTCCTGGCGAACTTAGCGTGTTCGCGTTCGCCGCGGCGGGCGGACACATGCGCAGTTCGATCCGCCCCCTATTCGTCATCATTGGGCAAACTTTGACCCTGTGCCTCTCGGTCAGCAGACACATTCCAGCCAATCAGCAGCACTCCCTCCCTTCCACACCCTCCAACCTCCCTCCCAGCATCCATTTTCGATTCATTCTGAAGCTGCATGCTTAGTGAGAGGAGGGAAAGTTTAGCTGCTGCTGATTAGATAGGGAAATTGATAGCTAGGCTAGGGTATTCAGTGTCCACTACAATCCTGAAGGACTCATCTGATCTCTGCTGTAAGGACAGCACCCCAAAAAGCCCTTTTTAGGGCTATAACATCAGGCTGCTTTTTTTTTTTTTCCTGTGTAATGTAATTGCAGGTGCCTGCCTGCCAGCTTCTGTGTGAGGTTCACATTGGATACTGTGCCTACTTGCCCAGTGCCGCCACTCATATCTGTTTTAACAATTGGTTAAGCTTTAGATTTAAAAGAAATTATTTTTTTTCACTGTAATAGAAGAGCAGTTGCCTGCCTGCCAGCTTCTGTGTCAGGTTGGATGCCTTGCCCATTTGCACAGTCAGTGCCACCACTCATATCTGTTTTAACAATAGGTTAAGCTTTAGATTTTAAAGAAATAATTTTTTTTCACTGTAATAGAAGAGCAGTTGCCTGCCTGCCAGCTTCTGTGTCAGGTTGGATGCCTTGCCCATTTGCACAGTCAGTGCCACCACTCATATCTGTTTTAACAATAGGTTAAGCTTTAGATTTTAAAGAAATATTTTTTTTTCACTGTAATAGAAGAGCAGTTGCCTGCCTGCCAGCTTCTGTGTCAGGTTGGATGCCTTGCCCATTTGCACAGTCAGTGCCACCACTCATATCTGTTTTTACAATAGGTTAAGCTTTAGATTTTAAAGAAATATTTTTTTTTCACTGTAATAGAAGAGCAGTTGCCTGCCTGCCAGCTTCTGTGTCAGGTTGGATGCCTTGCCCATTTGCACAGTCAGTGCCACCACTCATATCTGTTTTAACAATAGGTTAAGCTTTAGATTTAAAAGAAATAATTTTTTTTCACTGTAATAGAAGAGCAGTTAGTTGTCTGCAAGCGTCTGGGTGTCAGGCCTACTTCAGCGTGTGCTCTGCAGACCTGTGCCAGCGTGCTTTGACAGTTGCCAATCATATCTGGTGTCTCTTTAGCATGCTTTTACAAAGAAAAAAGGTTTCCAGTGTAAGCCAATAGCAGCCAGTCAGTGTCCTTCAAGCGGCTCTGTCAGGCCTTCCTTCAGCGTGTGCCCTGCACAACCCTGCCAGCGTACTTTGACAATTGCCACTCATATCTGGTGTCTCTATAGCGTGCTTTTACAAAGAAAAAAGGTTTCCAGTGTAAGCTAATAGCAGCCAGTCAGTGTCCTTCAAGCGGCTCTGTCAGGCCTTCCTTCAGCGTGTGCCCTGCACAACACTGCCAGCGTACTTTGACAGTTGCCACTCATATCTGGTGTCTCTATAGCGTGCTTTTACAACCAAAATTTTGTTTCCACTGTAATAGAAGAGCAGTTGCCTGCCTGCCAGCTTCTGTGTGAGGTTCACAGTGGATACTGTGCCCTCTTGCCCAGTGCCACCACTCATATCTGTTTTAACAATAGGTTAAGATTTAGATTTAAAAGAAATAATTTTTTTTCACTGTAATAGAAGAGCAGTTAGTTGTCTGCAAGCGTCTGGGTGTCAGGCCTACTTCAGCGTGTGCTCTGCAGACCTGTGCCAGAGTGCTTTGACAGTTGCCAATCATATCTGGTGTCTCTTTAGCGTGCTTTTACAAAGAAAAAAGGTTTCCAGTGTAAGCTAATAGCAGCCAGTCAGTGTCCTTCAAGCGGCTCTGTCAGGCCTTCCTTCAGCGTGTGCCCTGCACAACACTGCCAGCGTGCTTTGACAGTTGCCAATCATATCTGGTGTCTCTTTAGCGTGCTTTTACAAAGAAAAAAGGTTTCCAGTGTAAGCTAATAGCAGCCAGTCAGTGTCCTTCAAGCGGCTCTGTCAGGCCTTCCTTCAGCGTGTGCCCTGCACAACCCTGCCAGCGTACTGTGACAGTTGCCACTCATATCTGGTGTCTCTATAGCGTGCTTTTACAAACAAAATTTTGTTTCCACTGTAATAGAAGAGCAGTTGCCTGCCTGCCAGCTTCTGTGTGAGGTTCACAGTGGATACTGTGCCATCTTGCCCAGTGCCACCACTCATATCTGTTTTTACAATAGCTTAAGCTTTAGATTTAAAAGAAATAATTTTTTTTCACTGTAATAGAAGAGCAGTTAGTTGTCTGCAAGCGTCTGGGTGTCAGGCCTATTTCAGCGTGTGCTCTGTAGACCTGTTCCAGCGTGCTTTGACAGTTGCCAATCATATTTGGTGTCTCTTTAGCGTGCTTTTACAAAGAAAAAAGGTTTCTAGTGTAAGCTAATAGCAGCCAGTCAGTGTCCTTCAAGCGGCTCTGTCAGTCCTTCCTTCAGCGTGTGCTCTCCAGAACTGTTCCAGTGCACATTGCCAATCATATCTGGTGTCTCTATAGCGTGCTTTTAAAACCAAAATTTTTTTTTCACTGTTATAGATTGAATAGCAGTTACTTGTCTTCAAGCGGGTGTGTCAGGCCTACAGTGTGTGCTCTGCAGAACTGTTCAAGTGCACATTGCCAATCATATCTGGTATCTCTATAGCGTGCTTTTACAAAGAAAAGAGGTTTCTAGTGTAAGCTAATAGCAGCCAGTCAGTGTCCTTCAAGCGGCTCTGTCAGTCCTTCCTTCAGCGTGTGCTCTCCAGAACTGTTCCAGTGCACATTGCCAATCATATCTGGTGTCTCTATAGCGTGCTTTTAAAACCAAAATTTGTTTTTCAGTGTTATAGATTGAATAGCAGTTACTTGTCTTGAAGCGGGTGTGTTAGACCTACAGTGTGTGCTCTGCAGAACTGTTACAGTTCACATTGCCAATCATATCTGGTCTCACAGTAGCTTGCACGCATAGTACCACTAATCCACCAAAAAATGACAGGCAGAGGCAGGCCACCCCGCAGGGGCCGTCGTGGTCGTGGTGCTGTGATTCCCTTTTGCCCTAGAATAATGCCCAGTTTTCAGAAGCCACGTACCCTGAACTTGAAAAGTTCTGAGGACATAGTTGACTGGCTAACACAGGACACCCAATCTTGTACAGCCTCCGCTCGGAACCTTGACGCACCATCCTCCTCCAGCTTAGCTTCAGGCACCTCTCAAGATACCACTCACCCGCCTGCCGCCACCACCAAAACTAGCACCACAGCCGCTTTACTTGGTATGTCAGAGGAGTTATTCACACACCCGTTTGAAGAAATGAGTGATGCGCAACCATTATTGCTAGAGGATGTAGATAACAGGGATATGTCTCAGGCAGGCAGCATTAAACACATGGAGGTACGGTGTGATGATGATGATGTTGTACCCGCTGCTGCTTCCTTTTCTGAGTTGTCAGATACAAGCGAAGCGGTTGATGATGACGATGCGTCCATGGATGTCACGTGGGTGCCCGCTCGGCAAGAAGAAGAACAGGGCGAAAGTTCAGATGGGGAGACAGAGAGGAGGAGGAGACGAGTTGGAAGCAGGGGGGGGTCGTCGCAAGGAGCTAGTGGCACAGTCAGGCAGCATGAATTGGCACCCGGGGTCAGCCCGACAGCACGCCAATCAACGCATGCTGTGTCCACCACCAGAATGCCGTCATTGCAGAGCTCAGCAGTGTGGCATTTTTTTTGTGTGTCTGCCTCGGACAACAGCGATGCCATTTGCAACCTGTGCCAAAGGAAACTGAGTCGTGGGAGGTCCAACACCCACCTAGGTACAACTGCTTTGCGTAGGCACATGATCTCACATCACAAACGCCTATGGGATCAACACATGAGTACAAGCAGCACGCCTACTCTAAGCCGCCATCCTCCTCCTGGTCTAGCATCTTCAGCCACGTCAACCACTGCTGTCCTTCTTGCCCCCTCTCAACCATCCGCCACTCCGTCTCCCACCTTGAGCAGTTCCCGCTCATCTGCCCACAGTCATGTGTCTGTCAAGGACATGTTTGAGCGTAAGAAGCCAATGTCACCAAGTCACCCCCTTGCCCAGAACTATTAGCCCGCCAGCTTTTACCATACAATCTGGTTGAGTCTGAGGCGTTCAAAAAATTTGTAGCTATTGGGACACCGCAGTGGAAGGTACCCGGCCGGAATTTCTTTTCACAAAAGGCAATCCCCAACTTGTACTCGATTGTGCAAAAGGAAGTCATGGCATGTCTGGCACACAGTGTTGGGGCAAGGGTCCATCTGACCACTGATACCTGGTCTGCAAAGCATGGTCAGGGCAGGTATATCACCTACACTGCGCATTGGGTAAACCTGCTGACGGCTGACAAGCAAGGAATGCGTGGCATTGCAGAGGAGTTGGTGACACCGCCACGAATTGCAGGCAGTCCTGCTGCCACCTCCTCTACTCCTCCTACTCCATCCTCTTCCATAACCTCCTCGGCTGAGTCCTCTTGTGCTGCTGCGTCTTGCTCCACATCAACGGCACCCCCCCAGCTCCCCAGGTACTATTCCACATCCCGGATACGGCAGTGTCACGCCGTCTTGGGTTTGACTTGCTTGAAAGCAGAGAGTCACACCGGACAAGCACTCCTGTCCGCCCTGAACGCACAGGTGGAAAAGTGGCTGACTCCGCAGCAACTGGATATCGGCAAAGTGGTGTGTGACAACGGAAAGAATTTCATAGCGGCATTGAAGTTGGGCAAGTTGACACATGTGCCATGCATGGCACATGTGTGTAATCTGATCGTACAACGCTTTGTGCATAAGTACACAGGCTTACAGGACGTCCTGAAGCAGGCCAGGAAGGTGTGTGGCCATTTCAGGCGTTCCTACACGGCCATGGCTCACTTTGCCGATATCCAGCGGCGAAACAATATGCCAGTGAGGCGCTTGTTTTTCGACAGCCCTACACGTTGGAATTTCACACTCCTAATGTTCGACCGCCTGCTCCAACAAGAAAAAGCTGTTAATGACTATTTGTATGACCGGGGTGCTAGGACAGCCTCTGGGGACCTGGGAATTTTTTTGCCACGTTACTGGACGCTCATGCGCAATGCCTGTAGGCTCATGCGTCCTTTTGAGGAGGTGACAAACCTAGTCAGTCGCAACGAAGGCACCATCAGCGACATCATACCATTTGTTTTCTTCCTGGAGCGTGCCCTGCGAAGAGTGCTGGATCAGGCTGTAGATGAGCGTGAAGAGGAAGAGGAAGAGTTGTGGTCACCATCACCACCAGAAACAGCCTTATCAGCATCGCTTGCTGGACCTGCGGCAACGCTGGAAGAGGATTGTGAGGAAGAGGAGTCAGAGGAGGATTGTAGCTTTGAGGAGGAGGAGGAGGAGCAAGACCAAACACAACAGGCATCCCAGGGTGCTCGTTGTCACCTATCTGGTACCCGTGGTGTTGTACGTGGCTGGGGGGAAGAACATACCTTCAATGACATCAGTGAGGAGGAGGAACGGGAAATGAGTAGCTCGGCATCCAACCTTGTGCAAATGGGGTCTTTCATGCTGTCCTGCCTGTTGAGGGACCCTCGTATAAAAAGGCTGAAGGAGAACGACCTGTACTGGGTGTCCACGCTACTAGACCCCCGGTATAAGCAGAAAGTGGCGGAAATGTTACCGAATTACAACAAGTCGGAAAGGATGCAGCAATTTGCAAAATAAATTAAAAAGTATGCTTTACACAGCGTATAAGGGTGATGTCACAGCACAACGGGAATCTAACAGGGGGAGAGGTGGAAGTCATCCTCCTCCTCCTCCCACGACCACGCCGGCAAGGACAGGACGCTTTAAAGACGTGTTGTTGATGGAGGACATGCAGACCTTTTTAAGTCCTATGCATCGCCACAGCCCTTCGGGATCCACCCTCAGAGAGCGACTCGACCGACAGGTAGCAGACCACCTCGCCTTAACTGCAGATATCGACACTCTGAGGAGCGATGAACCCCTTGACTACTGGGTGTGCAGGCTTGACCTGTGGCCTGAGCTATCCCAATTTGCGATAGAACTTCTGGCCTGCCCCGCTTCAAGTGTCCTGTCAGAAAGGACCTTCAGTGCAGCAGGAGGTATTGTCACTGAGAAGAGAAGTCGCCTAGGTCAAAAAAGTCTAGATTACCTCACCTTTATTAAGATGAATGAGGGATGGATCCCGAAGGGACTGACACTGGGTGATACATTCGATTAAAAAAGGCCTGATGAGATGAGCTGCCTTGGGCTAAAAATGGTCCACACGCTGCTGTATTTTAGCTCTGAATGACGTTTGACTTGCGTGACTTATCCGCCACCAACTAGGGTTCAAGCCGCCATGTTTTAGGGCACTTTCTGCCTGTGAAACAAACAGCAATTTTTCTGGCCGCTGCTACAGCAGCGGCTGCAACAATACCAAATTTTTCAGGCATGTGTACATGCCTAATTTTTAGGCCCACTGGTGCAGCACTGTGGCTTCAAAAACCAAACCAAAAAAAAATCCTCCAAGATGGCACCAATATACCAGTGGTCTAAGCATCTTCCCACCTTGGCCTAAAAAGGGGAGGTGATTCAACAATTAAAAATCTCATAGGAGTCCACTCATAGGAGACGCGGAAGGTATTAAACTGATATGAACAATACTAAACTCACCACTCCTATCTGGTGGCACATTAGCTTGCCCGCGCAGTGCCCCAAATTTCAAGTAAGAGGACCGACCAAGCATCTTATTCCATCTCCCTGTTACATAAATCAATGCCATATCCATAGAAATTGTAGAGAATATCCAGGATAGTTTTACAGGGCCAAATCATGTCGCCTGTTGAAAGAGGTGACCTTGCTCGGGTCCCAGGTGTGCGGTTCCTAAAATGGCTGCCATATACATGTCCACTGATAGGAGACGCGGAAGGTATTAAACTGATATGAACATTTACTAAACTCACCACTCCGAGTGCTGTTATTTATTAAATTTTTTTGTGGTGAGGCTTTACAGGACAGAGTGCTTCTCCACGGGACATGTTAACTCACGGGCAGCTGGCTCATCAAGGAACCAGAGCAGCTTGAACGAGGTGACCTTGCTCGGGTCCCAGGTGTGCGGTTCCTAAAATGGCTGCCATATACACGTCCACTGATAGGAGACGCGGAAGGTATTAAACTGATATGAACAATACTCCACTCCTATCTGTAGGTCCGTCCCATTGTGATTTATGCCCCCCACCCACCGCGCAGGGATGGGGGCCGGGGGGGAGGAAAGTAGGCCCCCCCATTGTGATTTATGGCCCCCACCCACCGCGCAGGGGTGGGGGCCGAGGGGGGAGGACAGTAGGTCCCCCCATTGTGATTTATGGCCCCCACCCACCGCGCAGTGGTTGGGGAGGACAGTAGCTCCCCCCAGTGTGTATCATGGGCTTTGAGGACAGGTGTCAATCCATACCTGCCAAGTGACCCTATGTAGGGGGAACAGTCCCTATTCTGCTCTGTGTCAATGTGTATCATGGTCTCTGTGGACGGGGAACAGTCTCTATTCTGCTCTGTGTCAGTGTGTATCATGGTCTCTGTGGACGGTGGACAGTCTCTATTCTGCTCTGTGTCAGTGTGTATCATGGTCTCTGTGGACAGGGAACAGTCTCTATTCTGCTCTGTGTCAGTGTGTATCAGGGGCTTTGAGGACAGGTGTCAATCCATACCTGCCAAGTGACCTTATGTAGGGGGAACAGTCCCTATTCTGCTCTGTGTCAGTGTGTATCATGGTCTCTGTGGACGGGGAACAGTCTCTATTCTGCTCTGTGTCAGTGTGTATCATGGTCTCTGTGGACGGTGAACAGTCTCTATTCTGCTCTGTGTCAGTGTGTATCATGGTCTCTATGGACAGGGAACAGTCTCTATTCTGCTCTGTGTCAGTGTGTATCAGGGGCTTTGAGGACAGGTGTCAATCCATACTTGCCAAGTGACCCTATGTAGGGGGGACAGTCTCTATTCTGCTCTGTGTCAGTGTGTATCATGGTCTCTGTGGACGGGGAACAGTCTCTATTCTGCTCTGTGTCAGTGTGTATCATGGTCTCTGAGGACAGGTGTCAATCCATATCTGCCAAGTGACCCTATGTAGGGGGAACAGTCTCTATTCTGCTCTGTGTCAGTGTGTATCAGGGATCATTAGGATAGGTGTCAATCCATATCTGCCAAGTGACCCTATGTAGGGGGAACAGTCCCTATTCTGCTCTGTGTCAGTGTGTATCAGGGATTTGACTATCATTATTCAGATTGAAAAATTAAAATTCCAGGAAAAATTTAACAAACATTTACAAGAACATGTTATGCACATCATAGAAACAACGTGAACCTCTTTAACCTCTTAAGGACACATGACATGTGTGACATGTCATGATTCCCTTTTATTCCAGAAGTTTGGTCCTTAAGGGGTTAAAGCCACAAACTTAAGACAAAAAATACGTACACACAATGTGTAAGGGTTTGAAAGAATATTCTGAATCCTTACATGTTTACTTTATCGTTTGTTTGATTTTTGTGAACCATATATAAACTACAAGCAGCGTGAAAACTATAAAAGCTCAAGTGGCCATGCTGATCAAATTAAATAGTATGCTTTACACAGCGTATAAGGGTGATGTCACAGCACAACGGGAATCTAACAGGGGAAGAGGTGAAAGTCATCCTCCCCCTCCCACGACCCCGCCATATCTGCCAAGTGACCCTATGTAGGGGTAACAGTCTCTATTCTGCTCTGTGTCAGTGTGTATCATGGTCTCTGATAACGGGGAACAGTCTCTATTCTGCTCTGTGTCAGTGTGTATCAGGGGCTTTGAGGACAGGTGTCAATGTTAGGTGATTTCTGCCCTTTATGGATTAAAAGCAGACTCTGCATCAACTGTGCAATTTTCCATGGGAGTTTTGCCATGGATCCCCCTCCGGCATGCCACAGTCCAGGTGTTAGTCCCCTTGAAACAACTTTTCCATCACTTTTGTGGCCAGAAAGAGTCCCTGTTGGTTTTAAAATTCGCCTGCCCATTGAAGTCAATGGCGGTTCGCGCGGTTCGCCGGTTCGCGAACATTTGAGGAAGTTCGCGTTCGCCGTTCGCGAACCGAAAATTTTGGGTTCGCGACAACACTAGCTGTGACCAAAAGGAGTCTTTTTTAAAAAGGTGTCTGGAAGAAAGATTGGGCAGAGAGCAGTGGGTATTCTGAATAATCACTGAAGTAGTTCTTGGTGGAGAGGGAAATGGAAAAAGTCTGGGGCTGAGGTGGGTGGAAGGGGGCCTGGGGTTGAGGTGGGTGCTGAGGGAGATGGGGATTGAGGTGGGTGGAGGGGGGCCTGGGGCAGAATTGGGTGGAGGGGGCCGGGGGCTGAGGGAGATGGAGGTTGAGGTGGGTGGTGGGGGCCTGGGGCTAACAGAGATGGGGGTTGAGGTGGGTGGAGGGGGGCCTGGGGCTGAGAGAGGCCTGGGGAAGAAAAAGAAGGGAAAAGAAGGAAGAAAAAAAAGGTATAATAGTTTTTGAGATCCCAAACACGGGACATTTACATGTAAACTGCCTGTTTAGGGCGTGAAAAATAAAAATCTAACGTATAACCATTGGACTTTAGGGATATTATGAGACAAGAAATCAGTTTATTATAAATTGGAGAGAAGAGAAAGTCTGCATCAGAATCATTAAGAAGAGATAGTGGAAATGACATCATCATAATACAAGGAAACTCTTATTTTATCAAAAGAGTATATTCTAACATATAATATACATTTTAACTTATGATAAACTTGCATTTGGATTGAAGAGACCCTCAAGCACTCTAATAAGATCTTAGCCAAATTCTAATTAAAGGAAAATCATTAGAATTATAATTAATAAATTTAGATAATAATTGTAGATATATGCAAAGTGTTTTACGAGATATTCTAAGATAGTAATCTAAATCTAAAAAAGAAATGTTTGATATTTTACAAGCTTTATGACACTATCACGATAAAGGAAAAAATAGTAAATGGAAATTTTTTAAACATCCTACACATTAATATTAGTACCTACTTGGGACACTTTTTTATTTATTTTTTTTTCACAAGATTTCAGGTACAAACACTACAAAGAATAAAGATTTAAAATTTTGATTAAAATATAAGATACTTTCCTAACTATACAAAGAGGAAATCACTTTATAGCGAATTATGTAGTTTAATAAGGACACAAGTACATATCACATTTACACAAATATTTGAGGAGTAATTTTGAAATATATAGAAGCAATATAAGTTTACATAGAATTTAAAAAAGAGGAAGGAAGGAAAACACTTTTGATTCAATGAGGCTATTGATACCCTTATAATATTACAACACAATCAATATAAGGAAATCATTCACAGTACTGTGATAGATTAATTCAGGAAGCGTGTTATTAATTTAAATCAAAATGATATTTGGAATCTTCTGATATAATCAACCTAAGGGAAAGACTTTTAAGACCCCTCCTCTTTTAGCTTGTCTAGTAAACTTAAATTGTTGCTAATAACAGGATTAATAGCCTGAATAATGAAGAGATGATCTATATTAGTATAGGTGGCTAAGTTCTATATATCCAATCTCTAAGAAGGAGGAAAGGGAAAGAAGGAAAGGGAGAAAGAAGGAAAGGGAGAAAGAAGGAAAGGGGGGAAAGAAGGAAAGGGGGGAAAGAAGGAAAGGGGGAAAGAAGGAAAGGGAGAAAGAAGGAAAGGGAGAAAGAAAGAAAAGGGGGAAAGAAGGAAAGGGAGAAAGAAGGAAAGAAAGAAAGAAAGAAGGAAAGAAAGAAAGAAAGAAAGAAAGAAAGAGGAAGAATGGATATGGATAATTAGAAATTCCTCAAATATTAAAAGTAAATGATTTCCAAGGAATTGGAATGGAAAATTTTCCAAGAACTTTGTCTGTGAGTTAAAGGAGTTTGACCTAAAAAAAAAAATAATAAAAAAAAAAAAAAAAATATATATATATATATATATATATATATATATATATATATATATATATATATATATATATATATATATATATTCGATACCAGTAGGGAGCACTCAGGAGTCTTTCAAGGTAAATTTAATCTGTTGCTTTATTGAATAATGCTTTCCTATGGGGAGGTTTAATGCATGTGTGCGGCAATTGCCGCGCATGCGCATTAGCTCTCCTCTGCTGGCTGACGTCGGCGGGGGCGGAGTGTGGGCGAAGCCTGACCCAGCGGCGAGAAACATCGCCGCTGGATTTAGGTAAGTCACTGAAGGGGTTTTAACCCCTTCAGCAACATGGGATGGGGGTGGGAGGGGGGGGCGGTGCATGGTCCTGCAGTGCCAGGAAAACGGATTTGTTTTCCTGGCACTGGAAAGCCCCTTTAAGGTAAAAATAGCCGAACTGGAAACATTTTCTAGGTCAGCTATGCTTTTATTTCAGCTTCTCTATCTTAAGATTTGAAATTCACTTGGTGAATAATGTTGCTAAATTGCATGCACACAACAACATTCTACAGAAATACACCTTTATATTCACGTACGGTGACATTACATAGAATGCATTCAAATACACTCAAATTCTCACAATCACACACTCATAATCACTGACATTCTGCAGAATTGCACCATTTATTCATGCATATTGACATTCCACACATGCCACATATACTGCCATACTACATAGAATGAAGAGATTATTTCAGATGGTAACGGAGGGTTGTATTCAAACACTAAATGTTTAAATGTTTTATTTTAATTTTTTTATATTTCTCCTCCTATTGGTCATTTCTGCCCCCCCCCCCCCCCCATTAGAAAGTTCAAAAAGGATTTTAAACTTACCCTGAACCCCGCTCTAGGTAAAGCTCCTGGTGCTGATCTCCTTCTTCTATTTAACCTCACGGCACCCCTTGCACGGTCCAATCACAGGCGTTTCATGGAACATTTAGCCAGTTGAGAGTGCATGCGCATGATCTGAGCCAGTGAGGGGAAGAGGGAGGGAGAGAGTCAGTTAGCATGGAGGGATAAATATTTATTTTTAAAAACCCTGCTTTAAATTTAATACAGAGAGGTTGGGGGCAGCATGGAGGATGGGAGTGAAGGTTTGCTCTGCCTGCAAGGTAAAAAAACTATTACATCTGTTGCCAGGGCCGGATTAACATAGGGGCTGATGGAGCTGCAGCTCCTGGCCCAGGCCCATGGAATAGGCCCATTTAAAAAAAAATATATATATATATTTTTTTTTTACACACACCACTCTTAGGTTTGCCACCTGACTGGTATTTTACTGGTTTGCCCCTGACTGGTATTTGAGGCTGCCTGTAATTGCAGTAATACCGGCAATACAAATGCAGGTATTTTTCTCAGAATAAATGGAGATTACTCTGCAATACCAGCACCGGCCAGTAGGGGTCTCTGTGTGTGGAGAGAGGCAGGGATAGGAAGTTACAGCATATCCCTCCCTGCCTCTCTCTACTACTTACTGATCCGTGGGGGAGCAGCAACACAGCACAGAGTCCAGACAGCAGCTCTACAGCTCAGGTAAGAGAGGGATGGGGGGAAAGGCAGCAGGGAGACATGGGGACACTGATACACTAGGGGACACAGACACTAGGGGACAAATGGGGACACTGAGACACTAGGGGACACAGACACTAGGGGACAAATGGGGACACAGACACTAGGGGACACTGAGATACACAGACACTGACACTGGGAAACCTGGAAACACTGAGACACTTGGGGACACTGGAAAACATCGGGACACTGAGACACTAGGGGACACTGGGACACATGGGGATGCTGTGAGACATAGGGACATTGGGACACGGAGACACTATGTCCCCATTTCTTCCAGTGTCCCCATGTTCCCCATCTAGTGTCGCTTGTGTCTCAGTGTCCCCAAGTCTCCCAGTGTCTGTATCCCATGTCTCTCAGTGTGCCTAGTGTCCCCATGTGTCCCTATATGTCCCAGGGTTCCCCATGTCTATGTCCACAACTGTCCCCATGTCTCCCAGTGTCCTCAAGTGCCTATCTCCTAGGCAGTGTCCCCTAGTCTCCCAGTGTCCCCATATCTCTGTGTCCCTAGTGTCCCCAAATGTTTCAGTGTCCCCATGTCTCCCAGTGTCTGTGTTCCTAGTGTCTCAGTGTGCCTAGTTTCCCCATGTCTCCTAGTGTCCCTATATGTCCCAGTGTCCCCATGTCTATGTCCATAACTGTCCCCATGTCTCCCAGTGTCCCCAAGTGTCTGTCTCCCAGGCAGTGTCCCCAGTGTCCCCTAGTCTCCCAGTGTCCCCTAGTCTCCCAGTGTCTGTGTTCCCATGTCTCTGTGTCCCTAGTGTCTTAGTGTCCCCAAATGTTTCAGTGTCCCCATGTCTCCCAGTGTCTGTGTCCCTAGTGTCTCAGTGTCCCCATTTCTCCCAGTTTCCCTAAATGTTTCAGTGTCCCCATGTCTCTATGTCCCCCGATCTCTCAGTGTCCCCATGTCTCACTGTGTCTCCAGTATCCTAGTGACATGGGGACACACGGAGACATTGGGACACTGGGAGAAATGGAGACACTGAGACACTGGGAGACTAGGGGACTGGGCGACATGGGGACACTGACACTGTGATACATAGGGACACAGACACTGGGTGACTTGCGAGACTGAGACACTGGGAGCAATCCATCTATACAGCAGAATCAAACTGTGAGTAGTTTGTTGGTGATTTTACAGCATTTTCTCTGATGTCACTCCTTGTGATTATACAGATGATTAAGGCTGGTAATTTTTTTCCAAGAAAGGTGGCAACCCTAACTACTCTTCACATACTCTTGCTTAAAGGAGCACTATAGGGTCAGGAACGCAATCATGTATTTCTGACCCTATTCTGTTAAAACCACCACCCTGGCCCCTTCTTGCCTCCCTAAATCTAGTCAAATATAACTTGTATTCAAGTCTGCAGCTGCTGGGTCTGCCTCTGAACTGACTGTCTGCTGAGATCATCAGAAGTGGTGGTCTGAGCAAATTACAATACTTCCCCATAGGATTGGCTGAGATTGTCAACTAGGCAGATCAGGGGGAAGAGCCAGCACAAGTCCAACATAGCCCTGGCCAATCAGCATCTCCTCATAAAGATGAATTGAATCAATGCATCTCTATGAGGAAAGTTCAGTGTCTGCATGCAGAGGGTGGAGACACTGAATGGCAGTGCTGCACACTAGGCAGTACTGCCCCAGGAAGCACCTCTAGCAGCCATCTGAGGAGTGGCCAGTGGAGTTATTTTCTCTGAAAAGTCAGTGTTTACTGCAAAAGGCCTGAATGGAAGGATTCTACTTACCAGAACAAATACAACTAGAAAAGCTACAATTTCTGGGGAAATTGTGTGAAATGTTCTTGCCTCCACCAGTAGTCTACAACTGGAGTGGCCGGAGTAACTGTTATTATTTATTTATATAGCACATTTAATTGCAACGTTGTTGCCCAAAGTGCTTCACAGTTACATTAAAACATACATTTATAAAAACATTAGCAGGTGTACAAAAGGCCCTGTCTATGACATCACTTGCTGCTCCAGCCTGGCACAGGTCAGAGTATTTTGGCGGTTGCCATCTTCAAACGGTCCCAGACCTACATTTTGATGTATAGTATGTCTCTGAAGTATTAAAAATGAAGGCACAGTCGCAGTTTAGAAATTGCCCTTCAAATGTGAGCTTTGCAGAGTGTAGTTTCAATGAATGTCAATGGACGGCGTGAGTTGCAAACAAATGGTCATATTGTGAAAACTATCAGGACTATGGCTTAGCCGTGGGCATTTCTAGTGGCAGCAGGGATAGCTGAACGCTTTGATATAAGATTTGTGTAGGTGGGCTTGAAAATGAGGGAGTGGTGGCAGTTTAGAAATCATGTCCTGATTTTTCAGCTTTTGCCAGCTCCCACTCTAGTTTTGAACATTTTTCTATTCATTCCTATGGGACCAATTTCGCCACAAGAACGACGATATTTCGAGAACCATTCGGCGAAACGTTCCACAAAGTAATAGCACACCAATCGGGAACAATCTACACGTTTCGGTATATTACGGTCTATGTAGTGTAAAAACTGTGGGAGGAGTTAGGGTGGTCAATTTGGCTATAATAAGAATAATAATATATATGTGAGATAACAGTAAGTGGTCTTGCTATGCAAGAACACTTAATAAGCTGTGGTTGTTCTGGTGACTATAGTGTCCCTTTAAGTTTGGAAGCTTAAGAGGGCTGTATGGCAACAAAACATGTGTGGACTGGCTGACAATAAAATTAGTTTACGTAATGTAGACGCTGGTCTCTCTAACACTGTGGCATGTCCCCTTTCTTTTACACTCACTACATACACCTTTTCTCTGTCTCAGACTATATACCAGGAACTTCTGCCTGCTAGTAAGAAGGTAAGGAGACAAGTGGACCAGCGAGTGCTAGGGGACAGTCCTTAGAAAGCATGGAGTGAGCGCATCATTAGATGCATTTATGTCAAGCCACCATATGTCTATGCTGCCTGCATAGTATGCCCTTAGTTGGACAGCCTGTAGGATTGGCGGGTAGCCTGACATGCATTCATGCCAGGCTGTCCTTCAAATTCTTTGGGCATGTTCTCCCCTTTTGGCAGGTCTGGTCACGTGATTCGCACCAGTGGCCCACCCTTTTACCCCGCCCATTGACTTCCTGCTTCACTGGACACTGCTGTTAGGGGTTATGGATTTACTTGAAAGATAAAAGCATAAATTAGAGAGAGATTAGCATACAGTATGTGTTTTCTTATAGCCGCATACTATGAGTTTCCCTCCAGCTCCATCTCCATCAGATATATGACGCTTGGGAGGTATGACTGTTGAGTGTATGACTTTATGAGTGTTTTTGGTCAATAAGATTCCGTTATTAGGCCCATCATAATTGTCAGCACCAGGCCCACTGTGCTCTTAATCCGGCCCTGTCTGTTGCCAGCATGCTATACACAGTGAAAGATATAAAATATGCACAGAATTGATATTAGGAGGGCTGCCAATGTCACGTGTGCGGGGGGGGTGTAACTAGCTTTGGCACAAAAGGTCATATATCTTTAGAGGTCCAGTGTTTCAGGCAGAAACACTGCAAATCGAGACTCTATCACCATGACCACTTCAAATCACTAGAGTGGTCATTAGGGATCGACCGATTATCGGTTTTACCGATATTATCGGCCGATATTCAGTATTTTCGGCAATATCGGTATCGGCCAATAAAGATACAGATATTGCCGATAATACATACCAGGACCGTTGGGCCCATTAGAAGCCTGGCGGTCCTGGAGGCCCCGCAGCAAGTTCTTGCTTACCTTTCCAGCAGCTCCTCCAGCTCCCCAGTGTAAATCTCGCAAGTTCCGCGGCAGCAGAGCGTTGCCACGGGTTACCATGAGATTTACACTGGGGAGCTGGAGGAGCTGCTGGATAGGTAAGTAAGAGCTTGCTGCGGGCCCTCTACTGCTTAGTACATGCCACTGGACCACCAGGGAATGCCCTAGCCCCCCTCCCTGGCCAGGTAACAAGCAGGGAGGGGGGACAACAACAAACAAATAAAACATATAAATATAAAAATTAAAATAAAAATGCTCCCCCCCATTTTACACAAATATATATATATATATATATATATATATATATACACACACTATACAAACACACACACAATCTACATTCATTTTATACACACACACACACTACACAAACACACACACTGTATTCATTATACACACACACACACTGCATTCATTATATAACCACACTTCACAAACACACACACTGCATTCATTATATACACACACTACACAAACACACACACACTGCATTCATTATATACACACACTACACAAACACACACACTCTGCATTCATTATATACACACACTACACACACTCTGCATTATATACACACACTACACAAACACACACACACTCTGTATTCATTTTATACACACACACTACACAAACACACACACTCTGCATTATATACACACACTACACAAACACACACACTCTGCATTAATTATATACACACACTACACAAACACACACACACTCTGTATTCATTTTATACACACACACTACACAAACACACACACTCTGCATTATATACACACACTACACAAACACACACTACACAAACACACACACACTCTGCATTAATTATATACACACACTACACAAACACACACACACTGCATTCATTATATACACACACTACACAAACACACATACACTGCATTCATTATATACACACACTACACAAACACACACACACTGTATTCATTATATACACACACTATATAAACACATTGTGAAGAAATCCCTCTTTATGTTCAGTATTTCTCCCCTGTTCATTCGGTAGATGTAACTAGAGACCACCCCCCTGGCTCGTTAAACTTGCATGCCTCAATTGAACCCTCTACCTGTGCGGCCGTCGTTCGTACTACCGAATGCCACGTGGCTGAGAAAACAGCTGCCATCTTTTTTTATGCGAACAAAGGCAGCGGGACTTGGTCGTCGAGTGTCTGGAACTAAAATCGGACACTCGACTTCCCGAACACCGGTCTCAACATACGAACGCTGGATCTTTATTTTCCGAACAGCTAGAAGAGCGCTGTTTGGTACTTTTGTTCATTCAAATGAGGGGAACAATCGCTGCTAAGAGCAAGGGGAAACTGTTCTTGGGATTTTTGTTTTTTTCCACTTAACGAAATAGACCGGCAAAACTACCCAAACTCATGGAACTGTTTTGGGCAGCCACCTCGCGGTTAGCCGGTCACAAAAGACTCTTTGAGAACCCCTGAACCAATATGTTGGTCACCCAGATCGGGGCTATCAGGGGACATATTGTTTGTGGGGATACCATATGCCTAAAGGGGTGTTCTAAATATTGGGGAAAACTGTATTTTTTCTGCCTGGAGATAATCAAGTTATTACTTTATCAGACTTGATTATCTCCAGGACTAGGGGAGGGAATTGTATGTTTGTGCTGGGAGTGTTTTACGTTTTTCTTGTAAATGATTGGATGTACTTTG
The DNA here is from genome assembly GCF_036172605.1 of Pelobates fuscus. Taxonomy (NCBI): domain Eukaryota; kingdom Metazoa; phylum Chordata; class Amphibia; order Anura; family Pelobatidae; genus Pelobates; species Pelobates fuscus. The sequence goes on from NC_086317.1 coordinate 132,009,556, forward strand.
GCCCTCCCTGTGGGATGTCCCCTTGCATGGGGACTTCCATAAAAGCCAGTGTGTGATCATTAAAAGCCAGTTCTGTTGCACCCTTCTTCTAGACTTCGGCTGATGTTTGGGGATTCGTATGCTTTATTAAGGGAATCATCTTGTAAAGCTATTGAATTTGTATGGATTTCGTTTATTTCATCTACCGAACGGAGAGCTATAATCACTGATGCTCTGGCTGTTTGGGAGGAAACTACCGAATGAGGATTGGATATCCTAGGTTTCCTTACACACACACACACACTCTGCATTCATTATATACACACACTATACAAACACACACTCTGCATTCATTATATACACACACACTACACAAACACTCAATGCATTCACTTTATGCACATTACACAAACACACTGCATTCACTTTACGCACACTACACACACCACACACTACATTCACTATACACACACTACACAAACACACATGCTCTGCATTCACTATATACACACACTACACAAACATTCACTGCATTCACTATACACACTACACAAACACACCCTGTATTCATGATATACACACTACACAAATACACACTGCAGCCACTACACAAACGCACACCGCTCCCCTGTCTAAACACACTGCATCCACTACACGTGGCATGAATATTTTGTGCATTTACCTTCAGAAATAGTTTATTTTTTCAAAATGGTAAATGTACAGAATATCGGCAAGTTATCGGCTATCAACCTGAAAGTTCTTAGATTATCGGTCGGCTCTAAAAAATCAATATCGGTCAATCCATAGTGGTCATGGTGGTTGGAGTAACCCTTTAAGTGAGCTGCTGTGTGTTATAAAAGTCTGTTTAGTTCTGTTGTCACTAAGTTATGTTCTGCTAGTTCTGTTGTCACTAATGCTATTTTCCTGTATTAACTAAACACATCTATCCACTACACAGCAAGTTGTGGTGGCTGAATTACAAATGCCGGCTAATTAGCTGAATTGTCTAATCTTCAATTCAGGCAAGTTGAATATTTTATCTAAAACTGTCATTTTGATCTGAATTTCACATGTCTACCAAAGTCACCACAACTTGGTATTTAATGAATAGATCCTAATTCCTAATTTGTAAACAAGCTTAGAACATTAGCCAATTTTGCAGTTTCAACCCATGACTCATTTATTCTTCAGCCTATTGCAGTATAATTGATTAAAATGTGTCCTTGCATAGCATTTATACAGCTATAAAGGCTATACCTTGTCAGGGTTATTCAGTAAAGTGTCTGCTTTTAGTGAGTTTAAAATGCATTTTAAATTTTAAATAGCTGAAAATAGTTTTTTTTTGCTTACATTTTGAATTTGACTCTTAATGTCTAACAATTCACACCTCAATAAAAAAGACTTTATTTTCATATTTTCCTGCCATGTTTTGCTTTTTTCCCTTTCAATTTGTTTGAGAATCTACAGTTATGTCCATCATTTTCTGATTTTATTATATTATTGGGTGGAACTTTTATGAAGTCATAACCTCTTCTCTAAAATGTTAACAGCACAATGATTAATAAGCTATGACTAAAGCTATTCATTAAACTCAAAATTTTCACAAATTATCTGAAAAAAATCTTCAATCCAGTCGTAATTCAAACTTGACTATTTTTGCCTCAGTTTTGCCATTTGAATTTAATTCACGAAAATATGGCATTTAGTAAATGACCTTTTATGTATTCTATCTCTAGTATACAGGTAGCACCAAACTGCACAATTAGCTTTTGAAAGTTGGGAAATAGAGATTTCTTTGATGCTACCATTGACTGACTCACCGTCATCTACATTCTTTGTGAGTGACGAGGGATCCTTCTCTGATTACCACAGGAACAATACTCGATGTTGCATGGTTGCTCAAGTCAGGTGAAAACAATATAAGGCGGCATTTCAAGCATATCCCATCTTGAGCACCGGTATAGCGTATCATGCTATTGCTCATTCATTTTCAATGAAGTTGTGATCAGTTAGAAAGCCTATCACTGCAGCTTTAGGATTTCAGATATGCAGCCTTAGTTAAAAAAAAACAAAAAAAACATGGAGGCCTATGCACAATAGGTTGAAATGTACTGACAGTGCAATTAAAGAGAAAGAAATTAGCCTTACACTCAACCACCCACAACTCATGGGTGCAGTCAGAGCGAGAATTAACCATAAGATGGCTGCCTAGGGTCAAATAGGGGCCTCCTGTACCATGAATCCGCTTGGCTCATAATAATCCTCATGTGAACAATAAAGGGGGTGGGCAAATTAGCAACATGCCTAGGGTGTGCACAAATTGCTTTAATATTAATTACCAATATATATATATATATATATATATATATATATGCAAGAAAAAGTATGTGAACCCTTTGGAATGATATAGATTTTTGCTCAAATTGGTCATAAAATGTAATCTGATAATCATCTAAGTCACAACAATAGACAATCACAGTCTGCTTAAACTAATAACACACAAAGAATGAAATGTTGCCATGTTTTTATTGAACACACCATGTTAACATTCACAGTGCAGGTGGAAAAAGTATGTGAACCCTTAGACTAATGACATCTCCAAGAGCTAATTGGAGTGAGATGTCAGCCAACTGGAGTCCAATCAATGAGATGAGATTGGAGGTGTTGGTTACAGCTGCCCTGCCCTATAAAAAACACACACCAGTTCTGGGTTTCCTTTTCACAAGAAGCATTGCCTAATGTGAATGATGCCTCGCACAAAAGAGCTCTCAGAAGACCTACGATTAAGAATTGTTGACTTGCATAAAGCTGGAAAGGGTTATAAAAGTATCTCCAAAAGCCTTGCTGTTCATCAGTTCACGGTAAGACAAATTGTCTGTAAATGGAGAAAGTTCAGCACTGCTGCTACTCTCCCTAGGAGTGGCCGTCCTGTAAAGATGACTGCAAGAGCACAACGCAGACTGCTCAATGTGGTGAAGAAGAATCCTAGAGTGTCAGCTAAAGACTTACAAAAGTCACTGGCAAATGCTAACATCCCTGTTAACGAATCTACAATACGTAAAACACTAAACAAGAATGGATTTCATGGGATGATACCACAGAGGAAGCCACTGCTGTCCAAACAAAACATTGCTGCACGTTTACAGTTTGCACAAGAGCACCTGGATGTTCCACAGCAGTACTGGCAAAATATTCTGTGGACAGATGAAACCAAAGTTGGGTTGTTTGGACGAAACACACAACACTATGTGTGGCAAAAAAGAGGCACAGCATACCAACATCAAAACCTCATCCCAACTGTGAAGTATGGTGGTGGGGTCATCATGGCTTGGGGCTGCTTTGCTGCGCATGGGCCTGGACGGATTTCTATCATCGAAGGAAAAATTAATTCCCAAGTTTATCAAGACATTTTGCAGGAGAACTTAAGGCCATCTGTCTACCAGCTGAAGCTCAACAGAAGATGGGTGTTGCAACAGGACAATGACCCAAAGCATAGAAGTAAATCAACAACAGAATGGCTTAAACAGAAGGAAATACGCCTTCTGACGTGGCCCAGTCAGAGTCCTGACCTCAACCCGATTGAGATGCTGTAGCATGACCTCAAGAAAGCGATTCACACCAGACATCCCAAGAATATTGCTGACTGTAAAGAGGAATGGTCAAGAATTACTCCTGACCGTTGTGTACGTCTGATCTGCAACTACAGGAAACGTTTGGTTGAAGTTATTGCTGCCAAAGGAGGTTCAACCAGTTATTAAATCCAAGGGTTCTCATACTTTTTCCACCTGCACTGTGAATGTTTACATGGTGTGTTCAATAAAAACATGGCAACATTTCATTCTTTGTGTGTTATTAGTTTATGCAGACTGTGATTGTCTATTGTTGTGACTTAGATGATGATCGGATCACATTTTATGACCAATTTGTGCAGAAATCCATATCATTCCAAAGGGTTCACTGTATATATACGACAAAAAAACAAAACAAAAGCAAAACTCGCTTACCACCCTAATCTAGAATCTAAGGAATCGAAATGCCGTAGTGATGCAATTCGCAATCCAATTAAGTTGCAGGTCAGCCTGGCATGAATGCATGCTAGGCTGCCTGTCAATTGCACATGTCTGCCGACGAAGGTCAGACCCTGCAAGGAGGCACTGTTTCCGTACTCTCTGCTTAGTCCAAGTGCTCTGAACATAGTACAATTGTGTCTATTGATGCTCTCATGATATGCTTGTTGGGGATAGTTACCTGGTGTCCCCAATGCAACACATGAGTGAACTTCGTCGGGATGGTGGGCCAGGACCTGACAAGAGGGACTGTTCCACTGAAAGAGAAATGGTTGGAAGGCCTGCCTGTGCACTACATAGGTTTTTAAGGAGCCTATCCGTTAATGAACTAACAAATGCATTTGGCTTCTATTTAGTTGTCACAATTTAGCTGTGGTAACCCATTTGGCTTTTTGAAAAGGCAAATTTGCCCATTTTTATGGCTGTAGTTCAGTTGTCTACTGAAAGTAGCCAAATCTCCAAACACACAGGTGATTACAATATTTAACAACCAAATTGCAACCCAATTCTTTTTATTTGGTTGCTCAAAATTCCTCTGATACAGACCAGGCGAATTGCATGTAAATCTCTAATAGGATTATTTAGAAAAGTGAGATTAATTTTAATTTTTAGACCAAAATACCCAAATTGGAAGCATAATTCACTTGGAGAATTCTTCTAATGTGGCTACTTTGGCCTTAAATTTGAAATTTACTTTGATTTCTCAGCAATTCTCACTTTAGTTAAAGGACCACTATAGGCACCCAGACCACTTCAGCTTAATGAAGTGGTCTGGGTGCCAGGTCCAGCTAGGTTTAACCCTTTCTTCTATAAACATCGTTGACAGCCGCTAGAGGCGCTTCCGCGCTTCTCACTGTGAAAATCACAGTGAGAAGACGCCAGCGTCCATAGGAAAGCATTGTGAATGCTTTCCTATGAGGCTGGCTGAATGCGCGCGCGGCTATTGCTGCACATGCGCATTCAGCCGAGGAGGAGGAGAGGAGGCGGAGAGGAGGAGGAGAGTCCCCTGCCCGGCGCTGGAGAAAGAGGTAAGTTTTACCCCTGCCTCCCCCTAGAGCCCGGCGGGAGGGGGACCCTGAGGGTGGGGGCACCCTCAGGGCACTATAGTGCCAGGAAAACTAGTATGTTTTCCTGGCACTATAGTGGTCCTTTAATTACATGAGTCCCCCAAATCGTAAATCACCCAAATGCTACCCCAAAACCTCATTATCCCTGTATGACTTCCCAATATTGAATCCCCCTAAAACCTACTCTTTTGTTTATATATAGATTTTTCTTTTATCAGTCGCAATTTGGCTGTACTTAGTATTCAATTTGATTAAGCTAATTTGAAATAAATCTCCCTGCTCCAATGAGATCCATTGGAAGTACAGTTACCAGAAACCATTTTACGATCAGTGGATACAGTGAGCCACGGAAGAATTTTAACAACCAAATGCAAAAAAATTGTGAAGTCATCTGAAATTACTTAAGCAAAGTTGCTGTTTAGTCAACAGACTTTATATTACATTCTGAAAGCCATTTTGCTGCAGATATTTATTTAAGTCACGATTACATATTAAAAAAGAGGAATTGTAAAATCAATTTAAATGGGAACACTGGCATAGCAGTTTAATGGATAACAACAGGATAAAGATTTCTGTATGGCTTCCACAATGGCTTGTGTAATGAAACAAAACATCAATTCTCTACCAGCATGCATTGCCTATTATAAGTTCCCTGCAATGCAAGGTATAAGATATAATTCAAGAAGACAGCATGTTTATTATAAAAATCAACATGGTTACTCTAACAAAATTTGCGAACATAGAATAGCATTTCTCTGTCTGTAAACAAACGTGCAAATAATGACTAACAATTATTAGTGTAATGTGGTGCTAATAATATTCACACCAGCTTAAAATAGCCCAGATCAAAAGCGAATGTCTTCTATGACAAATGTGGGTCTATTTGTGCCTGAAACGTAAACTACCACCCAAGGTCAAAGTGAAATGAATATTGATGCGAGGCAAGATATTGGAGATGTCATATGTGAGACCCCCTTAAAGCATTGCTTGAATTTGAAAGTGCATTTCTGCCTGCAAGCAAGGGCTGTGAAAGGAGTATGAAGTTGCCTCGAAGCTAGGCATAAGTTTGGACATGTCAAACGTGAGACCCTCTCAATGCATTACTTGAATTTGTAAACACAGTTCTGCCCTCAAGCAAGGATTGTCAATCTGCTCTCAACAACCTTGTGAAAATGTTGGAAATTAAACAAGACTTGAAGGCTATTTACTAAAGTGAGAATTCAAAGTGAATTTCAAATTTAAGGTCAAAATAGACAAACTGGAAAGTGTTCAGCAAAGTTATGTATGGTTTCAATTCAGCTACTGTGGGATTACATTTGAAATAAACTTTGAAATCTCACTTTATTATACACTGATCAGCCACAGCATTAAACCCACTGACAGGTGAAGTGAATCATTACAATGGCACCTGTCATTGAATGGGATATATTAGGCAGCAAGTAAACAGTCAGTTCTTGAATTTCATGTGTTGGAAGCAGGAAAAATGGGCAAACGAAAAGATCTGAGTGACTTTGACAAGGGCCAAATAGTGATGTCGCGAACATGACATTTTCCGTTCGCGAATGGTGAACGTGAACTTCCGCAAACGAAAAGTTTGGAACCGCCATAGACATTAATAGGCAGGCGAATTTTAAAACCCACAGGGACTCTTTCTGGCCACAATAGTGATGGAAAAGTTGTTTCAAGGGGATTAACACCTGGACTGTTGCATGCCGGAGGGGGATCCATGGCAAAACTCCCATGGAAAATTACTTAGTTGATGCAGAGTCTGGTTTTAATCCATAAAGGGCATAAATCACCTAACATTCCTAAATTTTTGGAATAACGTGCTTTAAAACATCAGGTATGATGTTGTATCGATCAGGTAGTGTAAGGGTTACGCCCGCTTCACAGTGACAGACCAAACTCCCCGTTTAACGCACCGCAAACAACCGCAAACAGTCCATTTGCACAACCGCAAACTCCCCATTTGCACAAGGTTGGATACCAAGCTAGCCGTGTCCCGTTCCTTGTCCTCACTGATGTCATTGAAGATCTCTTCCTCCACCCAGCCACGTACAACACCAAGGGTCCCCGAAAGGTGATAACAGGCCCCCTGAATTTTTTTTTTAATGTACACTACTGTTACACCAGATATGAATTGCACTGGTGTGACACTGTGCCCTGGCAGGCCCTGAAACGCACACGTGTGAAGGAAACTAACTGCTATTATATTACAGTCAAAAAAGTTTTTATTTTTTTAAATGCAAGCTATTGTGACACCAGATATGAGTGGTGGCACTGGGACCACCTTAAAAATATTGGATATCGCTAAAAATCATGATCACTATATACTTTCTCTACAAACCTCTAAAATGAACCAAACTACTCATCCATCCGCTATACCACTTTATCCCACCTAGAACTAGTGCCCAGTTAAAATACTTGACTCTTACTTACCCACACTCAGTCATGCCACACACATTTCACCACTACTCTCACTGAATCCCTCTGACTACGGCTAAATTCATCTTCTACATCAGAACACTACTCCTAAGAATGGGTTGTATCCATGTCTCGGGTCTTTCATTTAGAATAGGGGCAGCTTCGGTCTCCTTCAACCTGACACTCCAGTGCATATTATTAAAAGATTGGGCAGATGGAAATCCTCAGTCTACAACCGATATATTCCTCATCCCGAGAAAGAAATGAGGAAAGCTTTTAAAAGTTTGGCTTTGTAAATTTGATGCAATAAGTGTGTTTTTCTTTAATACCTTTTCACCCTCTTTGCATGAATCCGATTTACATATATTACTAATATGTTTCTGAACATATATATTATATTATTCACTCACTCCCTCACTCACTCTCTGGGCCGGCCTAAGACATCATGCTGCCTAGGTCCAACGATAAATGACTATGGGGGATAATGTATAATAAACACAGGTTACTGGCTATGGGAGGGATAATGTATAATAAACACAGGTTACTGGCTATGGAGGGATAATGTATAATAAACACAGGTTACTGGCTATGGGAGGATAATGTATAATAAACACAGGTTACTGGTTGTGGGGGGATAATGTATAATAAACACAGGTTACTGGCTATGGAGGGATAATGTATAATAAACACAGGTTACTGGCTATGGGGGGATAATGTATAATAAACACAGGTTACTGGTTGTGGGGGGATAATGTATAATAAACACAGGTTACTGGCTATGGGTGAGATAATGTATAATAAACACAGGTTACTGGCTATGGGAGGATAATGTATAATAAACACAGGTTACTGGCTATGGGGGGATAATGTATAATAAACACAGGTTACTGGCTATGGGGGGATAATGTATAATAAACACAGGTTACTGGCTATGGGGGGATAATGTATAATAAACACAGGTTACTGGCTATGGGGGATAATGTTTATTAAACACAGGTTACTGGCTATGGAGGATAATGTATAATAAACACAGGTTACTGGCTATGGGGGGGATAATGTATAATAAACACAGGTTACTGGCTATGGGAGGATAATGTATAATAAACACAGGTTACTGGCTATGGGGGGATAATGTATAATAAACACAGGTTACTGGCTATGGGGGGATAATGTATAATAAACACAGGTTACTGGCTATGGGGGATAATGTATAATAAACACAGGTTACTGGCTATGGAGGATAATGTATAATAAACACAAACACACAAAAAAAATAATACAAAAAAAAATTTAATCTAAATTGTATGCTGTCTAGGGGGTGGGAGGGTCTGGGAGGGAGGGTCTGCTGCTGATTGGCTGGAATGTGTCTGCTGACTGTGAGGTACAGGGTCAAAGTTTACTCAATGATGACGAATAGGGGGCGGGCCGAACATCGCATATGTTCGCCATCCGTGGCGAACGCGAACACGCTATGTTCGCCAGGAACTATTTGCCAGCGAACCGTTTGGGACATCACTAAGGCCAAATAGTAATGACTAGATGACATGGTCAGAGGATCTCCAAAACAGCAAGTCTTGTGGGGTGTTCTTGTATGTAGTGGTTAGTACCTACCCAAAGTGGTGCAAGGAAGGACAACTGGTAAACCGGCGTCTTACCATTTTTTATCCGTTACAGCACCGATAAATAAAATGTTATAATTAAAGCGACCTTACAAGTTTGCTTCTATCAAAGAAGCAAAATTAATGGAACTTTCCACACCCTTAAAGCACTTCAGCTTGCTGAGGTACTTTAGGGGTTACAGTGTATCCCTTATTTGTCCTTTCATAAAAGTAGAGATTTCAAGAGAAATCGAAACTTTTAAAAAGTGAGAAGGTTGCACACTCCCAATAGTCAGCCAGTAGCCAGTAGGGTGCTCTTCCTGATGGTATTATGCCCTAACACAGGGGAAGGCAATGTTTCTCATGAGAAGCATTAATTTGCAATGTTTCTCTATAAAAAGCACTGCAGGTGAAATACTGCAATTGCTGCTTGTGTGCCTTGCCTGCCATTGCTGCCCTATGAGAAGCAATGTGTCCACTGCAAGATTATCAGTATTGGATGGAGCAGAGCTACAACATAGGACAGTCTTGCTGCTGGATTACAGGTGAACCAACACTTTATTTAATGGAAAAGAAAGGACAACAATCAAAACTGAATCTAATTATTTTTAATGAAATTATATTTAGAATACAATAAGAAATTAAGATTATTTCTACCTCATAACTTTAATTGATTAAAACAAAACAAAAAAAGCGTTAATGCCCTTTAAAAAATACACCATTATCACTAACAGTTTCTGTCATCAGGCATCTTCATTTTTAATTTGTGCTAAAAACAGCTGAATATTTATCGAAGGGTAAGAATTTTATAACATGACAGGAGGCTTCGTATTTTGCTTAAGTCTTTCTTTACTTAAGCTTCACAGCAGCACTTTTTAACATAGTAACAGGATAACCAATCAGAAAAAAGTAACAGGGTATAAAACTCCCTCCCCGTGATGTCACTTCCTCTTTCTTTGCTGCTTCACACCAGTACAGGTCAGAGTGCCACTGTCTCCTACTCTCTGTGGGTTTCTGTGGTTTATTCATTTATTTCTTTGATCTGTTTCTCACATCCTTTTGATATTATTATTGTGGCATATGTCTGCTGGGATTTAACTATTTTAATTGAAAAATGTACAAAATTTCTCTTCAGCTTATTTTTCCTATATCTCCTGCTACTTAATATATCCCTTTTTATATAGTTTTATTCTTTATTTCTCCCATCCTTTTGATATTATTGTTGTGGCATATGTCTGCTGGGATTTAACTATTTTAATTAAATAGTTTACAAAATTTCTCTTCAGCTTATTTTTCCTATATCTCCTGCTACTTAATATATCCCTTTTTATATAGTTTTATTCTTTATTTCTTTTACATATTTCTCCCATCCTTTTGATATTATTATTGTGGCATATGTCTGCTGGGATTTAACTATTTTAATTGTAAAATGTACAACATTTCTCTTCAGCTTATTTTTCCTATATCTCCTGCTACTTAATATAAACCTTTTTAAATCGTTTTTATTCTTTATTCTTTTATTCTCTGTTTTTTACTTTACTTTCTTTTGCCTCATTTAGCTCGGGTTGCAGTCGGCAGTCTCTGCCCCGTGTTTCCCGGGCTTTCTGGGCCGTGGAGTACGCCTCCGACGACCCTTAGTGCGCACGGCGGCCATCTTGGACCTCGCGCACTGACGCGAGATCCAAACGGCCATTTCATCCTCTCCTGCGCATGCGCGAGGTTGCGGCGGCCATTTTCTTGGAGCCGCGACCTGCGCTCATACTGGCCGTACGGCGGCCATCTTGGTGTACCGCTCCTCGTCGCGGCACCAATTATAAATTGATTCTAAATAAATAAGATTCTACTAACTATTCCCTATTGCATTTCGGACACTATTTATGCCGACCAGTGGATCCCACACTTCCTAAGTGGGTTCCACTCCTTCCTCACCTAAGGGGATTTATATACTGTAATGCCTATTACTGTCATTGTTGTGCTGTGCTGACTCCCCTGGTGGTGATTTAAAGATACTACATACACATTTTTTATGCCATTGAATTAATTTAAAACTACTATCAAAACTGTTATTGATGGGGTGAGCACAACACCCAATTCCTATCTATAGTTGCATTGGGGTATCTCCCCCTCATCGCATATATTTATCAGCCTATCATATTAATCACATTCCACTGTGAATTTATAAAGGGTAAACCCCTAAGTATTATTTATGATTGCTGTTATGATATACAGCCCATGATTGGCCCGCTTTGTCTGTGCCACCATAACTCTTCACGGGTATAAACTACTATATACATACACACCCGGAGGTTATTTATGCTGGATGAACCCCAGCTTAAGCTTGCTCTTTGGATTTAAAATATATTATTCTATATATATATATATATATAATACGGCCTGGATGTACATTCTATTACTGGCCTGTTCTACCCCACAGGTGCCAATACTATTACTATGGAGGCCACATACCAGGCTAAAAATCTGCAAGCTCTCATAAACGCGGCTGTCGCCGCTTCACTTGAAAAGGCCCTGGCTCGGGTGCTGCCCTTAGAGCCCAAGGAACACAAAATCTATTATCCCCCGCTTTCTGCCAAAGAATCAGAGGATTCCGATTCCTCAAGACGGAATCTCTCAGAATCCCATAAATGCTATTGGAAAGGGGATGGGCCAGAAATGCAAGGGTGAATGCCCCAGACAGGCGGACACTAAAGAGAAACACTCTGTCCAGCCTACTCTGCCGAAAGAGGAGGAAGACGCTTTTGCCCTACATCCCTTAGCCATTCTAGATAAATGGCAAGCCGACCACTCGTTGGATGATGTAAGGGACTGGCCCGAGACATCCTTCAGGGGAGCACCTTTTCCCCAAGATACTATTGGTGACCCCACACTAGAGCATACGGTTTATGAGAACCCGGGATCAGGAGGTCCGCAAAAGCCTAAGCAGAATGGTCAAGGCCTACCCTACCGGACAAGGTCGCTATGACCCCAGAATTGACACGCTGCTTTACACATACCTAGCCAGAACTGGCCATGACCCTAAAAGGGCATTGAACGCAGCTTACGCCTCACCCAGGGCAAAATGAGGGTTATCATTCTAAAAATTATTTTACTGGCTGATGACGCCCTCTCTAGAGTGACCATTGGACCCATCCGTATTCGGAGAATGGGCACTACGCTCCATATGCCTGCTGGGCAATGCAAATACATCCCTCTGTACAGAGCGTAGGAAAGCAGTGCTGCTGCACATGGACACCAAACTGTCTGACTTGGGAGCCAAAGAATTAGGCCCCAAAGCCAAGGGTCTGCTATTTGGAGAACCCTATACATTAAAGAATTACACAAACATGTAAATCTATACGCCACTCCGATCAAGGTACAGTCACTCATAAAAAGAGTGTTTCATCAACAACCCTCTCGGGTTTTTTGGGCAGGGCTGTACAAGGGGTCGTGCAGCCAGCCGTTTATGGGCCACAGGCCAACGGCAGCGATCCCACACATCACCATTCTTCCCGAACTTACAACCAAAGGTCGGATAGGGGAAGAGGAAACAGAGCTGTCACACTTCTCTGCTCGATTCAGAACTACGATCCCTACTCAAAAAAGGAGCAATCCAACTCGCCCAAAACGATGAGGGCTTTCTCAGTTCTATCTTCCTGATCAAGAAGAAGTTAGGGGAACTCTGCCCGGTCATCAACCTCTGCCTTCTGAAAACCTTCGTGGTGTACAAGCATTTCAAAATCGAAGGCATACATCTCCTCCAAGACATACTTCGGCCAGGCGATTGGTTCACCCGACTCGACCTCAAGGACGCATACCTCTCTGTGTCAGTACACCCAGCCAATCGACGCTTCCTCTGCTTCCTTTGGAACCACCAGACCTTCCAGTTCACCGGCCTACCATTTGTCCTCCGTTCCGCACCGGGGTGCTTCACCAAACTGCTCAAGCTGGTTACTGCACATCTTCGAGCCAGGAGCATACGCTGCCTAATCTACCCCGACGATCTCTCACTACTTTGCGAAGACATATCCACACTGCGATTTCAGACAAACTACACATCCTCATTGCTCGAATCTTTAGGGTTCATTATCAACCAGGAGAAGCCGTCACTTTCCCCATCCCACATGGTCCAGTTCCTCGGCTTCGAGATCGACTCTTCGACCTGCATTCTTCGCCTGCCTCAATACAAACTATCGGCGATCCGGAAAGAACTACGCAAGACTCTTCGACAGGTGGATATACCTCTCAGAGGTTTAGCTTGGATTGTGGGCCTCCTTTCCGCTCCCATCCAAGCAATCTACCCGGGCCCCCCTACACTATCGGGCCATGCAACGCCTGAAAGCTCATTTTCTCCGAGCCAACTCGTCGTACGACCAGGGGGTCCCGACTACCACCGAAGTAAGGGAGGAACTCCTTTGGTGGCTCCTCCACATGTCTGCTTGGAATGGCAAACCAATTTTGACCCCACTCCGGACTTCGTAGTAGGATCAGACGCGAGCCTTCGAGGCTAGGGTACAACCTGTCATACGACCTCCACTGGGGGACCCTGACAACCGCAGAACACTCATTCCACATCAATTGTCTGGAATTATTCGCAGGCTCCTTCGTAATCCGCAGTCTGGCCATTTACCTCTCGGACAGCTGCATTCTCTTTTGAATGGACAATATCTCAGCCGTCCAATACATCAACAGATGGGGCATGGCCAGGTCTCGCTCACTTTCAGAAGTGACGAAAGACATCTACTATGTCTGTTTTCAACACAACATCACGCTTCGAGCGGAATACCCTCCGGGAGAGACGAACATCACAGCGGATTGGTTCTCCCGACATTGGAGAGACGACAGCAATTGGCGCCTTCACAGATAAGTTTTCATTCACATCTCAAAACACAGGGGCCCATTTGTGCTGGACCGGTTAGCCTCCCAAACGAACTTTCAATCCCACAGTTCTTCAGCTGGCTACCAGACCCAGTGTACTTGGCATTGAATGCCTTCCTACAGAGATGGACGATGACGGGGACCTATGCCTTCCCTCCATTTGCAAGGATTCCTTCTCCAGTTTCGCAGTCAACTAGTCACGCTTGTACTTCTCCCCACTCTGGCAGGGCCAAGTATGGTTTCCAGACCTTCTAGACCTCTCCTGCCGACATACTCTCCTTCTACCGTCATTGCCCAATCCCCTGGAGGACCCTCAGGGACTACCTCATCCGATAGTATAACAGACCACCTCGAATTAGTGGCTTGGACTCTTTCCGGGAAGCCTGGAACTTCAGATGTTTATCGCAGAGATCTAAGGAATTCCTCTGCAATTCTTGGGCTCATGGAACTAGTTGGCCAGGACCCGTTGATCGGTAGACTTTTACGGGGTGTTAAACGGACTCGCCTTCCAGCACGGAAGTACTCACACCTATGGGATGTTAACATCATGATCAGTTCCTATACGCTTGGCCGAGCAACGAAGACCTTTCTCTCCGCCAACTCTCAGCAAGGTTCACCCTATTACTTTACTTAGTTTCTTTCCGCTGAGTGTCTGATGTTCGGGCATTCGACCATGACGCCTTCACAGAAGGTGTCACTTTTATCTTATCCAGACGGACAAAATCAAACACCTCTACTATATTATATCCTTATTTCCCTAACCATCCTAAATTGTGTATAGTCTCGGTTCTCTCTCGCTATCTATCGCTCACCTCCACTCTTCGTTCATCTTCCTCCAGTCAGCTATTGGTCTCATATGTTCGACCACATAACCCAGTGTCAACCATGACTCTGGCCCGTTGGGATAGATGGTTACTTTTCCTGGCAGGGATAGAAGCCTCCTTCAGAGCCCACTCCTTCAGAGGTGCGGCGGCATCAGGAGCGTTCAACGCTGGAGCATCTCTTCGGGACATTCTTCAATCGGCAGACAGGTCCCGGGAAGAGACGTTTCGCGATTTCTACTTTCGTCAAGCTGTACAAGCTTCCTTAATCCTACTTGGGGAGCGTTAAAACAGCAAAATACGAAGCCTCCTGTCATGTTATAAAATTGTAGATTATGCTAGCTTTAGTGTACCTATAATCTTAATTTTATTAATGACAGGAGGCGAGTATTTTCCCACCCTTTATTTTCTTCCCCCCCTAGTTTGTCGCCTCTTTAGGTAAGTTTATTGAAGAGAAGGGTAAGTACATTTTGACTTACTTGAGTATATTATAAGGGGTTGTACTTTACGGGGTGGGAGGCTAGATATGATGTCCCATGAATACTTTAATATATGAATTTATACGAATTGATGGCATTGATTTTAGAAGTCCATTTCGTGGATTAATCCTCTGTTTCGACTCTGCTCTCTCGTTTCAGCGTAAAGCTTCCTAAAAAGGACAAGCCTAGTTCCTGTCCCTCTCAAGCATGAACTCTCCTCGTCTGCATAAAGCTCCCTCAAGAGGACAAGCCTAGTTCCTGTCCCTCTCAAGTATGAACTCTCCTCGTCTGGTATGCTGAGATTCTCATCCGGTTCACCTACGGTTGCCCTGTTCCTGTTCATTTCGCAGCCAGAAAGAGGAAGTGACATCACGGGGAGGGAGTTTTATACCCTGTTACTTTTTTCTGATTGGTTATCCTGTTACTATGTTAAAAAGTGCTGCTGTGAAGCTTAAGTAAAGAAAGACTTAAGCAAAATACTCGCCTCCTGTCATTAATAAAATTAAGATTATAGGTACACTAAAGCTAGCATAATCTACAATTATCAGCAATTCAAGGTGAATTTCAAATTTCACGCCAAAATAGCTGAATTCGAATTTTTTTTCCAAGTCAGTTATGTTTTTGGCTATTTAACCCCCCAGATCTTCACTTTCACTTCACTTATCACTTTGAACTTGCTTTGTTTCTCTGATAATTTTCACTTTAGAGGTTTATTGACTACCTAACAATTTTGAGTGAATTAAAAAACAAATCGCAAAATGTAGGCTAAAACAACCTAAAGTTGTGGCTTTAGCCGAGCTAGAAAATTGTTTCCAAATCAGCACATTTGCCTACATTTTGTAATTTGGTTTTTAAATCTCTAAATTTCATGATTCAGTGAATAAACCACTAAGTGATTGCTACAGGAAGAAAGTATTTATTTTCTGATCTTACACCATAAACAACACTTTCTAATGTAAATGCTGGGAGAGGAACCAAATATTGATGAATCCGTTCATAAAACCAAAAAGTCAGGTATAATCATTCAACCCTGTGGATGTTAACCCTCTGGAGTCCCAAGTTAAAACATTGATTTTGCTGACTGGATTTGTAAAAGGAACCCTTATAGAGTAATTTGGTACAGTGATAATTGTTGGAAATTTAAAGTGAATTCAAAGCGGATCTATCACTTTTTTGTTTTACAAAGATCCCTAAAAGTGATTGATCTGGTGTGGGTCTCATGGGCGCAAGTTGCAGGGGAGGACATTATTACTTACTGAAAATGTGGGTTATAAAATATTAGTTTAAATTAAACAGGGAGCAACCCAAAAAGAGTGAATAAATAATGAAACATCATAAAAATAAAAATAAGGGTGCACCAAAAAGATTATCAATATATATATATGATAATATTGAAGCTAGATTGACTGGGTTGAGAACCCCTGGTTTAAAGGGACACTGTAGGCACCCAGGCCACTTCAGCTCATTGAAATGGTCTGGGTACAGTGTCCCTATTGCCCTTAGTGCTGCAATGTTAAACATTAAATTGCAGCACTTTACATTGCAGCTGGAGGACATCCAGCATCAGATTCCCCCCCCCCCCCCCCAGGAAAGCATTGATTCAGAGATTTCCTATGGGAAGGTCGAATGCGCGTATAGCATTTGCCGCACATGTGCATTAGAGCCCTCTTGTCGTGTGATGGAGGAGGAGGAGCTTCAACCCAGCACCGAATGACATCAGCACTAAGATCAGGTAAGTAAATAAAGGGTTTTTAACCCTTTATTTACCACAGAGGGGGCATGCGAGTAAGGGAGGAGGCAGAGGAAGCTATAATCCCATGAACACAGCTTGGTATTCCTGAAAATATAGTATCCCTTTAAATTACCTAAGCTGTGCAATTGGTAACTAGCTGCATTAACTAAATGTGGTACACAAAAATGTGGTACTCCTGGAGTGGATGAAACTCGATATAGATCAAAAGGGAGGCAACTGGTATACATAGCACAGTTTAGGCGATTCGAGTCATATCTTATGGTCTGCTTATTATTATGATTGATAATCATGATTTGATAATCATGATTTGATAATCTTTTTGAAGCAGCCTTATTTTTAAGGTAAGTTTTACCTCACGGATGCCTTCATTTTCCTCTTTGGTTACTGGCGTTTCATTTGCCAGGAGCTGTGTAATGGCTGTACTCATGAAAATACAGCACTGAGTTCTATAGAGGATCCTGCAAATCCATCTATAGATCAATGTCTGATTCCCACAGCCATCAATTTCTTCTGGGATTGGACAAAAGTTGATGGTGGAGCTCTGTCTTTTGTGAATCTGATTCCCACAGCCATCAGTTTCTTCTGGGATTGGACAAAAGTTGATGGTGGAGCTCTGTCTTTTGTGAACCTTTGTCAACCTTAGATTTACCTACACTGTCTTATGATATCTTTGAATCTTTTTGGAATTTCAGTACAATTCCAGCTCAGACAGGATCAGTATTTCATAAACATGAAAGTGAATTTCAAAGTAGCCACCCTAGCTACTAGAATTTCCAACAATTAAACCTATTAATGTAATTAATGGGATTATCATATGTTAGTTACCTCAATATAAAATCATGTAGCAGATTTATTTTAGTAAGTAAACATGTTACTGTAATTAATGGGATAATCATTTGTAAGTCACCAGTTGTGTTAATTCTGATAATTAAAATAAAATAAACTATTTTTTACAGTTGCTTGCAAAAATTGAATATTAACCTTTTTGTGTCCAAAGCTTCAGTAAATCCCATGATATTACAAAATACTGGGCACATGATTTATACTTAAGGGTTTCATGTCTCAACACACCCAGTTCCTCCCATCCCTCCCCCCTCTCCCCCCCCCCCCCGCAATTCTGCTTTATCCCCACACCATTCTAATTACTAATAGTACTCATAAATCTTCTATACTTCTTATTTCTAACATGACTTGTGTTTCTAGAATTTCATTTGGTCTAATACGCTTTTGGCTGAACTGTTAAGTTCCTTCATCCATTTAAAGGTTCATATCAGACATATCTCTCTTCACTACTCCAATATTCACATTATTGTCCTTAGGGCTCTTGTGGCAATGGATTCTAGCGATGAATGCTTATGGTTACAACTGAATGTTCCAGAACTAAGTTGGAATATTTTCAAGTAGTACGTGCATTTTATATAAATTCCCTAGAGTTTAAATTCAAGTCTAGAGATTTTATCTTTGTCTAATACAAATATTTTGTTGAATATCAGATTCTTAACCTAGACATTGTGTAATAGGAAAGTGTTTATTATTATTATTAATATTATTATTATTTATAAAGCGCCAACACATTCCCCAGCACTGTACAATGGGTGAACTAACAAACAAGTATTTGTGACCAGACAAGTTGGACGTACAGGAACAGAGGGGTTGAGGACCCTGCTCAATGAGCTAACATGCTTAATAAATAAGTATTGATAATGTCATGGAATGTGATCAAAAAGCATAAGCCAACATTTTAGAATATAAATCTAATGTCACAAAAAGTAATCCAGTGCAAATTAAACAGTTTGTAGAATTAACATAAAATCGTGAAATCCCAAAACATCACTACTAAGAGTTCTTACTTAAAAAAAAATCAACATGTTCCATTGTAAATAAGAAACATATGAAGGTTTTTTTTTTTTTAGTTGTTTAATTTTGCTTCAGAAATCACAAGATAAATTTATATGGAATATTTTAATTTAAGGCATGAAGATATTTTAAAGCAGATAAATGTGTAAAATAGAAGCACAAAATGGCAATCTGATATTCCGAATGTAATATTTCACTTGATTACAGTGTTACCAGGGATTACTCACTGCCACTAGCACATGACAGGCAGAGGCAGACAGCACACAGCTTCAAGACAAGATGTCACTGATTGATTCAGAACGCTGCATGTTCCATCCAAGATCTAAATATCAAGAGTAAAGTGCGGAATGCTGATGTGTGCTGGCCAAGGTGCTGAAAAGCATGTCTTCAGCAACAGTGCTTTAGCAAGAATCTCGTGTTGTATACAGTGATTTCTAAATAATGAATCCGAACATTCTAGTATTGTTATTATTAACTGTAATTATTAACTGTAATAATATTAAAGAACAAAAACACCAATCTGTAGATTACACCTTGATGAAAGGAAAATAACCTTTCTGGCATTCGTATTTCACTGGTTTTCACAATTACATTTTACATTACTGTATCTAATAGTTTGATATTTATTTGACCAGCTCTCCATAAAAGGTACTTATGTAATTAAGGGGTTGGATCTACAGCTATCAGATGCAGAGTGTATATCTGGTGACCATACTTAAAAATGGAATTGGAAGAGAATGTGATCACTATCAAAGTATGCCAGTCGGTAAAGGGCTCAATCACATTCGTTAGATGAATTAGTATATTGTGTGTGCTTTGGGAGATCTGTTAAATAATTTCACAGAATTTATTGTAAATGCCTGCAGGAGTATGTATATGCATCTCTTTACTAAATTGAATCACAATCCTTTGCTGTCACACAGGAAGAATTGCTCAGAATGAAAGTGACAGCTTGTAACATGCACTGTGTCGTCAAGGCAGAAGTAACCTCTAGATTGATTAATTTCAGACAGACTAGTGAAAACATCTAATGCTAAATGTGGCTCATGACAATCTTCCTCTATAGAAATGATGTCTATCCCTGCCACATCACATGTTTCTGAACTACAGTTCCCATGAGGCTCAGCCAGCTAGTATCTGGGTTGTCAAAGATAGCCCGCAGTGTTCTATTGTTTCCATGGGATCAGAAACAATCACACTGGTTTGCCACAATAGTAAAAATGTATCACGTCTAATTCTGCAGTCAACAGAGAAGACAATGAAAAACAAGATGAGTTGTTCCTTGAATGGTGATCCTTCTTTAATTCCTCTTTTAATTCTTTAATTACCACTCTGCAGAGATCTGTCTACAGTCGGTAAAACGTTGCTAATTGATTGCATATCCTTCTTTCAACTGAGCATCACACTGAAGGACCTTCCGGGGACAACATTCAATAAATAATGCAATGTTGCTTTAAATGAATAAAGAGGCCGCGTGGAAAACAAGCACTGCAACAATTACATGTCATTACATACCCAGATAACTACACATTTTATTCATCCAGATTTCAACACTTTATATTTAAAAATGGAAGGACAAGCATCTGTGAATTGCACTAAAAACACCCCAGCATACAAGGGAGATATGCAAGAAAATCATTGTTATTTCTAGATCACCCAAACCTGATACTTGATAATGAGTGACATGGGAAAACGAAGAGGGTTTTCTCACAGGAATAAAACCCGCAAAGATGATAACACCTTGGCAAATCATCCATCTGTGTCTGTTCTCTTAACAGCCTAGTTATTTTGAGACAGGGGTGCTACAGTGAACACTGCCACAGTCATGACATTTATATTTCTTTTGCATTTTTATGATTAAGTTAAAAATATACTTGGCATGGTGGTAGAGTGAGAAAACTCAGGGCACATTTTGTTTTCCTTTGGTATGTCACAGGTGTCATTTAAGCTTTAACAAAGTGTGTCTGTGTCAAAGAGAAAGCAAACAGCTTTGCCTGTGAGTCAGACCCATGTGCTGAAGCTCAGTGTAAGTGATGGTGGGGGATATTGGGTTAGGGATTTATTTTGACATTTTACAGAGAGATCCTCCCTTGGTTATATCTAGAGCCTTCCACGTATGGAGAATGTTTTACAAGCAGGTCCCCAACCCCAACTGTTGCAGAACTACAACACCCATGATTCTTTGCCACGTCTTACAACTGGTAAAACAATAGAGGAGTTGTAGTTCTGCAACAGTTGGAGAGCAACATTGTGACTAGTTATGTTTCATGGTCGGGAAAAATCTGGACCATTAAATTTGGCACAGCGTCATGGGAAAGGTAGTTCTGCAACACATGTGCACTACATAACACATGAGCTACTGTGTGATTTCTCAGCCAGCCACTACCCCCCACAACCAGCCACTGCCTCCACAAACCCCCACAGCCAGCCACTACCCCCACAGCCAGCCACTGCCTCCACAACCCCCCATAGCCAGCCACTGCCCCCATACCCAGCCACTACCTCCCCACAGCCAACCACTGCCTCCACAACCAGCCACTGCCCCCCACTGCCTCCTCACAGCCAGCCCCCACCTCCCGTGTGTATCAAGGAATGAAGCTCACAGCGACAGTCTCAGCTGATTGTCAAACAGTTAACTTATTTATTTTTTTTATGACAGAGTGCTCCCGCCCGTGTGATGTCTGGACCAGAGTGCTCCCGCCCGCGTACAGCCCAGCGCGGCGCGCGCCCCCTCTCTCAGACCCTCCATCCTTCAGGTGGTTCTCCTGGCTCGGCGCCGCGCGCTCTCTATGGGCGGGAAACAAAGTGGCGGGAAAGGAGGGAGTGGGAGCGAGGTGGTGTTAGTGGTGATGGTGCCAGAGACAGACAGGAGGGGCGGGCGGCCAGCAGCGCTATATTAAGTCAGTGAGGGCGCAGTGAGCCGGAATCCCGAGCTGGAGGGACACGGAGAGTTAGAGCAGCAGCGGCCGGGCTGAGGGCAGTGCGGAGTGCGGGGGCAGTGCGGGGGGTGGCTGGGGGGAGACCCGGCGGTGGCGGCTCTCATGTTGGGCTGAGGGAGGAGGCGGCCGCCCGCTCTCCCTGCCCGCCCTCACCTCTCCTCACCTTTATGGACGAGCACCTCAGCCTCCTGCACTCACCCCCGCCCTCCTCCGCCCGGCACCGCGCCGACACCAACCTCGTCAACCCGGGCTACACGGACACCGACACCATGACCGTGGCCGCCTGCGACAACATGCTGGAGGAGGCGGCCGCCCTGCCCGGGGCCCAGCGCCGCTCCTCGGAGGAGGAATACGGGCAGGACCACGAGTGCTGCGAGCGGGTGGTCATCAACATCTCCGGCCTGCGCTTCGAGACCCAGCTGAAGACCCTGGCCCAGTTCCCGGATACCCTGCTCGGGGACCCCAAGAAGAGGATGCGCTACTTCGACCCCCTGAGGAACGAGTACTTCTTCGACCGCAACCGGCCGAGCTTCGACGCCATCCTCTACTACTACCAGTCCGGGGGCCGCATCCGCCGGCCGGTCAACGTGCCCATAGACATCTTCTCCGAGGAGATCCGCTTCTACGAGCTGGGCGAGGAGGCCATGGAGAAGTTCCGGGAGGACGAGGGCTTCATCAAGGAAGAGGAGCGCCCGCTGCCCGCCAACGAGTTCCAGCGCCAGGTCTGGCTGCTCTTCGAGTACCCGGAGAGCTCGGGGCCGGCCAGGGGGATCGCCATCGTGTCGGTGCTGGTCATCCTCATCTCCATCGTTATCTTCTGCCTGGAGACCCTGCCCGAGTTCAGGGATGACAAGGAGTACAACGGGCCCCCCGTGCTGCCCCCGGTCAACGGGACCGGTCCATACCTGAGCAGCTCCTTCACCGACCCCTTCTTCGTGGTGGAGACCCTGTGCATCATCTGGTTCTCCTTCGAGCTCCTCGTCCGCTTCTTCGCCTGCCCGAGCAAAGCCACTTTCTCCAAGAACATCATGAACATCATAGACATCGTGGCCATCATCCCTTACTTCATCACCCTGGGCACCGAGCTGGCCGAGAGACAGGGCAATGGGCAACAGGCTATGTCCCTGGCCATCCTGAGAGTGATCCGGCTGGTGAGGGTGTTCAGGATATTCAAGCTGTCCAGGCACTCCAAGGGGCTGCAGATCCTGGGGCAGACATTGAAAGCCAGCATGAGGGAGCTGGGGCTACTTATTTTCTTCCTCTTCATCGGGGTCATCTTGTTCTCCAGCGCTGTGTACTTTGCCGAAGCCGACGACCCCAACTCTGGATTCAACAGCATCCCTGATGCCTTCTGGTGGGCAGTGGTGACCATGACCACCGTGGGATACGGGGACATGCACCCGGTGACCATAGGGGGTAAGATCGTGGGCTCCCTGTGTGCAATAGCTGGCGTGCTGACTATAGCCTTGCCTGTACCTGTCATTGTCTCCAACTTTAACTATTTCTATCATAGGGAGACCGAGGGAGAGGAGCAAGCCCAGTACCTCCATGTTGGCAGCTGCCAGCACCTGTCCTCCAGCGAGGACCTGAAGAAAACACGGAGCAACTCGTCACTGAGCAAGTCAGAGTACATGGTGATAGAGGAAGGGGTGAGCCCAGGACCTTTCAAGCAGCCCAGCTTCAAGACTGGCAACTGTACGACCACCAACAACCCAAATTGTGTCAATATCAAGAAGATGTTTACCGACGTGTAATGTGTGTTCGATTGGAATGTTGGGTGGGTTTCAAAACAGCAATGTGACATGTCATCGACATCAGCGTGTCCCACTTCTCAACAATGTTTATTTCTGAGCGCTCCCTCTAGAATGGACATAGCTTTACCCACGTCCTATATACCATGGATGAAGTGGTGCTAGTGCTATAGGCAATGCTATGTAGTGTCAGCTGCTCCGGAAGGCTGTGAGGCTGTCTCTTATTTTTGGTTGTCGTTTTGCAAAAATGAGGACAAGTCGCTGGGTTTTTATTTTTAGTTCTCTCTCTCTCTCTTATATTCAAGAGCTGCTTCTTAGTTTTGCTGGAGTTCACCTCATTAGCTAAAGCACATGGGAATGGAGGTATATAGTTATCAGAAGCACACCAGGCAAAACTAAAAGCAAAGGTCTTATGATTTACCTCTCGAGCCTCAATGTGAGCGCACATTTTTTGTTAATTTTATACTTGGATTGTCATATCCTCATTCTCACTCGTGAACAAAGGCGGGAGAACACTGGGACAAGCATCAGTTCTGAGTACATATCGGGACAATCTGCTTTGACGGAGCAGCTAAAGTGTCTCTGATTGTATGAAAAAAAAAGAGTAGATTGGCACTTAGTCCTTTGAATTATTTTTAAACAGGTATTTGAAACTGCAAAACGTTTAGTAAGTCCCCCAGTTCGTGCCAAGAAAGCTACATTGGCATGCAGCAAGAAGCAGGTGGATGCTGTAGGTCTATTTTCTGCTATGAATCATGATGCTGTTCGTGACAGCCTACATGCTGTAAAAGAAGATTAAATGGTTGGACTTGCTTTTCTTCGGAAGTTACTAATTCTGACCCGAGTGATGCAGTTTCTATGGTAACATGGGTTTCCTGGGAAACTCCACTGGTTGCCATGGCATCCTTGTTCCCATAGTAACCATCCAGATGGTTCCAAGTTACAGACACGCTGCTGCTGCTGCTGCCATGAGAATGCTCTGAGAAAGTTAATCCCACCGAGATTTGCAAAGTAGGTATGACAATTTGAACATCACCTGCGATCAAGGGAGTATGGAGCCATTCATAACCTCATGATAAATTAAGTCATTCTTCCAAAACACTGCAGTTGGTGCAGCTTATTAACACACTTTAAGTACAGTAACCAGATCAGGAGTTTGATGCAAACAGGAAATTATGAAGCTCAGTAATATCGTGATTTTTGAGGAGCAAAGTCAATCTACAAATAAACTGTAGCATCCAGAAAGCACTTTATAAATTACACATCAGCACTTATGTGACTATCCAAGTAAATCTGCCTTATGAGGAAATAAAGTCCATGGTAGATAATGAGAGGCTATAAGGCATCCAGCACTAGAAAATACCAACTTGGACCCGTCTAACCCTTTTGCCAAAGGCAGTGGTGAATCTTAAAGCAAGGTAAGCATTTGTGTAACACTGATGTGCACTGCTTATTTAATAATTAGCCTCATGTACTGTACCTACCTGTTTTCAAATAAATGTGTGTGTGTGTGTATATATATATATATATATATATATATATATATATATATATAGGCTAGATACAACATATTTCAAAATATTGCTACATGAAACAGAAATGCTATTTGTGACTTATATTTTCCTAAGTAGTCCACATTTTAATACAATTGTTATATCTTTTCATTAATATTATTATTTATATTTATACAGTAAATTACTATATTTACTGGGGCTCAACATTTCAACTTGCATACTAGCCATTGGTGAATGAAAATTCTCCCCTGGCCAGTAGAAATTCATCTTTGGTAAGTTGGCCATAGATCATCCAGTGAGTGAGTCACTTTTAATCCTAGCTAGTGTTATAGAACTTGAACTTTTGAGCTATGTTAAGCACAATTAAAGGACCACTCTAGGCACCCAGACCACTTCAGCTTAATGAAGTGATCTGGGTGCCTGGTCCCTCTAGGATTAACCCTTTTTTTTTTTGTATAAACATAGCAGTTTCAGAGAAACTGCTATGTTTATACTACTGAGGGTTAATCCAGCCTCCAAAATCTCTAGTGGCTGTCTCATTGACAGCCACTAGAGGCGCTTGCGTGCTTCTCACTGTGAAAATCACAGTGAGAGCACGCAAGCATCCATAGGAAAGCATTGTAAATGCTTTCCTATGCGACCGGCTGAATGCGAGCGCGGCTCCTGCCGCGCATGCGCATTCAGCCGATGACATCGCAAGGAAGAAGGAGAGGAGGAGGAAAGCTCCCCGCCCGGCGCTGGAGAAAGAGGTAAGTTTAACCCCTTCCTCCCCCCAGAGCCCGGCGGGAGTGGGTCCCTGAGGGTGGGGGCACCCTCAGGGCACTCTAGTGCCAGGAAAACGAGTATGGTTTTCCTGGCACTAGAGTGGTCCTTTAAGTAATTATAAATGTAGGAGAAGACTTTCATTTTGCAGGAGGTGGCTTAGTGAAACTTACATCCTAAAATAAGCAATTCTTCCCCCAAAAAGGATATATTTGCGAATAATACCTTTTATAGGCAATGTCGTACAGGTACAGGCCTGTCACCTTTTTGTTGTCTCTGGAATAGGAGGAACAAAAACATTTAGTAACTAACTGGATAATGTAAATGGTAAAAATGTATGATGAGTTGCAGCAAAACCTGCATGGTGTGAGGCCTTGCTGCTGATAATGTGGTAGAGAACTTGATTGGAAGGTCCACAATTAAGGGCTTGTAAAAAAAAAAATGAGGTTCATTAATTGTGTGAGTATTGTTCAGCTGGCCACCTAGGACTTAATGAGCTTTTCCACATTGGCAGATATTAACGTACGTGAAATGTATCTTAAACATGTGTGGTTGACTTAGGGCTCATCTTTTCTACCACACCTGCATGCTTAATTAAACAATATGCTGGACCTTAGAGGTAAGAATTTAGGCACTACCGTATACTTGTACTGCCACATATACAGGGTTATTAACTAAAGTGAGAAGTGTCTGGAATTCAAAGCAAGTTAAGACCAAAGTAGCTAAAACAAATTCACTATACTTGCAGTTCAATTTCAGCTGCTTTATCGTTAATATAAAGTATAGTTTGAAGTCTTGACAATTCTTACTGTAGTAAGTAACCCTCATAGATGCATACCATAACATATTTAATTTATTCCACTTCTTATTTTTTTTAAAGTTTTCATGATGCAATTATAATAGTAGCTCTGCTCTAACATTTATAGAATCTTTTTGTGGGAGATCTTTTCTTTTTCCTGTAATTTTTTGAAAACATTTTAATCTTGTATAGAGCTGTGCTTAGTGCAATTACAGTGCGACTATATGTCCTATCTAACTTAGTGCACCCTCTGTCTTCTGGTCTCTGTTATCTTTGCATTGGTGATCTTGGATCATACATTGTGTGTGTGTGTTGCTTACATTAGTAAAGTAGTAGGCAGGTTTGGATTATCTCTGCATGAATTTAAGGAACATTGGTTGAGAATAGTTGATTCATGTTGGTCAATACTCAAGCTGTTCACCAACAGCCACTTTAGAAAAAATAAACAAACTGAAACAACTTTAACATGCTGACTTGAACTGACCTTTACAGTACCTATCACATTGACTTCCTAAGTGCTGCTGTTCCTTAACATGGCATGTCAAAATTCAGCAGTGGAGCCAGTACAAAATCTATATATAAATCAAGGATAAGACAATGCATGCTGGTACTTCACCTACTTATGAAATGGAAAGTTCAAAGTCTGTTCCTTCCTTGATTGCCTGGGTTGTGGGGTGGAGCAGTGCATTGGTAACTGAGCTAGGGATAACAAACTACCTTCACAAGACCTCCAAAACCCCTGTTTACAGTGCCTGTTGGTGCATAATTCTTCAATTCCTATTAGTGTCCAAAGATTGTCTAGAGCAGGGGTAGGCAACCTTTTACCAGCCCTGTGCCGAAATAGGATTGTGATGTCCCGTAGCATGCCGGTCCTATTTTTTCTTTACATTTAGGTGTGTATGTTGCCGTATTCTGCTTGTTATTTATACTGCAGTTGCCTGGTATCATTGTATTTGTGCGTATATGAGCGATTATATTGTATATGTGCATGAGTAGTTTTTGGTATCGTGTATGATTCCCCAAATATAATCTAGACATGGAGGTGTCTAAACTGACATTTCTTAAAAAAAAAAAAAAATAATGATCTGAAAAAAAAGTTAATCCAAATGAATCAACAATGCCTATCTTCTGTTGGTTAAAATAGACCTCAACACAAAATAAAAAAGCAGCCAAAAAAAGTCTTGTCAGCAACAAGCAAAAACAACAAATTGAAAAGATCAGCATACTCTGACAGATGTGAGAATAATAAACATCATGATACCATGAATAGTTTTCCAAACTAGTAATCATTAACATAGGAGCCAGTGAGATTAATTGAATGTTGCGGCCAATCACATATTTCTTGTTTTTTCCTAATTACAATCTAACGTGTATTCATTGCATGCCACTGGCAACGTTGTTGCAACTATATTTTTGATTGCAAAGTGTAAATTCTTCATGAAGCAATCCATTTGATGTCTCTAAATATTCTTGACATGTAGAAAATCCTGGTTCAATAGGAGCCATATTCATGTAATGTCACATTACAATCTCCATTGCTACTTTCCATGTGGTTCAAATACAGTGGAGACTTATTTATTACCCACTTCACATCTAAGTGAATTAGGCTACTAACCAGAAATAAAAACTAGAAACAAAAGAGAGAGACATTTTTTGAACCTGTAGTAGAAGAGTTGAGGTGCTATTTTCAATTTTTTTTTTTTTTTTACTAAACTCAGAATAGTTTTTTTTCTTTTTTTTAATGGCCAAAAGGCTGCATCTAATACACAAACACAATAACAATAAAAAAAATAAATATATATATATATTTATATGTAGTGTGTGCATGTTTTTTTTTTTAAATGGACACTAACCACCAAGACCTCATCTCATTGAAGTGGTCTGGGTGCAATGTCCCTGTCATTTTAGCCCTGCAGCTGCAAACTGCAATGTTTACATTACAGAGTTAAAGACAGCCACTAGAGTCTTTTGTTTCACTGTGTTTTACTATTGTACACGTGGCTCTCGCAGCGCATGTGCATTAGGTTCCCCTGATCAGCTGCCATCTGAGTAGGAGGAACCTGACCCAGGACATCGTTGCTGGAACCATGTAAATGTAAATGGGGTTTATAACCCTTTATTTGCTGGCAAAGGGGGGGGGGGGAGGAGGGGGAGGGGAGACTAGTGTTATTAATTCAGTTTTGTATTCCCATCACTATAGTATTCCTTTAATGATAATTAATTATTAAAGGAACACTGTTAACAAGCACTTTCATATACAAATGATGCATAATGCATTAAACAAGTGCATATAATAAAATAAAAACTAAAGTGATCACTGGCTGAAAACAAAATACTTGATTCTGATTTGAGAACAATGCACCTCAACTGCTGGTCAATAACATTTTAACCAACAAAGGAAAATAATTTGAGATCTGTACTGATTGCAAACTGAAATAATATAATATAATATTGTGGCTCATTTACCAGGTAGCCGAACCATTGACATTTTACTGTATTATGTAAATAAGGCTTCTATTATAAACTATTCATGGAGGTTCCCCCGCAAACCCTACTTCTGACCCACCTTGGATTATTGTTTCACAAAGGACTGACTGTGGACCTGATTCAGATACAGTTCAGCTTGGCCAGTAACTAAACCATACTTGTATTGTAATATCCGTCAGGTGTTTTTAACACCATATCAGTTTATCCAGTTCCACCTTTATCTCACCTAAAACAAAGAATGTAAACTGGTATGAAATGCTGGTGCTGTTTACCCTCTTCAGTGATCGTACGTCGCATGTATGATCATCTGTCTAAAATTCTACCCCTGATATTGCACTTAAACACATAACGATTCCAATGCTTTAAACCCTGAGAAAAATATTAGTATAGATGAGTGATTAAAGGGACTCTATAGTCACCATATAAAAGCAAGAAAGACAGGTCCCCCAGCCTTCCTTCTTGCTTTTATATGAACTTTCATTAATGAAAAAAAAAAATCGGTGTTTTTATATTAAAAACTTACCTCCGTTCCAGCGCCGAGCTCCCCGCTAGGCCGCGCCCCCTTTTTCGTCAAAATGACGAAATCGCGGGGCCCAATGGGACGGCTTCGCGCTGCACCAATCGCGTTCTTCATAGAGCGGCATTGAATGCCGCCCTATGAAGAGCCTGAGCGCTTTACCGCGCATGTGCGCGGAATGCGCGTTTGCGAGCTGAGCTGTCTGACTGACAGCTCAGCTCGCTTTCTAAAATTATCAATAAGGGGGGGACCTACTGTCCCCCCCGGCCCCCACCCCTGTGCGG
Organism: Pelobates fuscus; assembly: GCF_036172605.1. Classification (NCBI taxonomy): domain Eukaryota; kingdom Metazoa; phylum Chordata; class Amphibia; order Anura; family Pelobatidae; genus Pelobates; species Pelobates fuscus. Next base: position 132,039,526 of record NC_086317.1, read on the forward strand.
CGGGTGGGGGCCCTAAAATTATCAATGAGGGGGGGACCTACTGTCCCCCCCCGGCCCCCACCCCTGAGCGGCGGGTGGGGGCCCTACAATGATCAATAAGGGGGGGACCTACTGCCCCCCCCCGGCCCCCACCCCTGTGCGGCGGGTGGGGGCCCTAAAATTATCAATGAGGGGGGACCTACTGTCCCCCCCCGGCCCCCACCCCTGAGCGGCGGGTGGGGGCCCTACAATTATCAATAAGGGGGGGACCTACTGCCCCCCCCCGGCCCCCACCCCTGTGCGGCGGGTGGGGGCCCTAAAATTATCAATGAGGGGGGGGACCTACTGCCCCCCCCGGCCCCCACCCCTGAGCGGCGGGTGGGGGCCCTAAAATGATCAATAAGGGGGGGGACCTACTGTCCCCCCCCCGGCCCCCACCCCTGAGCGGCGGGTGGGGGCCCTACAATTATCAATAAGGGGGGGACCTACTGTCCCCCCCCGGCCCCCACCCCTGTGCGGCGGGTGGGGGCCCTAAAATTATCAATAAGGGGGGGGACCTATTGTCCCCCCCGGCCCCCACCCCTGAGCGGTGGGTGGGGGCCCTAAATACAAAGGGGGGGGGGACCCTAGTTAACCCTCCCCCCCCCAAAAAAAAATATCTCCCTACCTACCCCCCTCACCCTAAAAATAATGAGGGGGGACCATTAACTAAAAACCTGTAAAAAAGAAAAAATGAGATAAAATCAACTTACCATTCGATGTTTTCTTTCTTCTAAAATCTTCTTTCTTCAGCCCCAAAAAAAGGCCAAATAAAAATCCATAATAACCGACGCAATTAAAAAAAAAAAAAAACCGAGCGCAAAAAAAAATAATCCATCTTCACCCATGGAGGGCTCCGCGCAGACTGAGCTCCGCAGGGCGGGGGAAGGCTTATAAAGCCTTGCCCCGCCCTGCAATTAGGCTAAGAACACTCTGATTGGTGGGTTTGAGCCAATCAGAGTGCTCTTTGTCATTTTACAAGCGTGGGAAAGTTCTTTGGAATTTTCCCACGCTTGTAAAATGACACAGAGCACTGTGATTGGATTTCAAGCCATCCAATCACAGTGCTCTTTGTCATTTTACAAGCGTGGGAAAATTCCAAAGAACTTTCCCACGCTTGTAAAATGACACAGAGCACTGTGATTGGATGGCTTGAAATCCATCCAATCACAGTGCTCTTTGTCATTTTACAAGCGTGGGAAAATTCCAAAGAACTTTCCCACGCTTGTAAAATGACACAGAGCACTGTGATTGGATGGGTTTCAAGCCATCCAATCACAGTGCTCTGTGTCATTTTACAAGCGTGGGAAAATTCCAAAGAACTTTCCCACGCTTGTAAAATGACACAGAGCACTGTGATTGGATGGCTTGAAATCCATCCAATCACAGTGCTCTGTGTCATTTTACAAGCGTGGGAAAATTCCAAAGAACTTTCCCACGCTTGTAAATTGACAAAGAGCACTCTGATTGGTTTAAACCCACCAATCAGAGTGTTCTTAGCCTAATTGCAGGGCGGGGCAAGGCTTTATAAGCCTTCCCCACCCTGCGGAGCTCAGTCTGCGCGGAGCCCTCCATGGGTGAAGATGGATTATTTTTTTTGCGCTCGGGTTTTTTTTTTTTTTTTTTTTTAATTGCGTCGGTTATTATGGATTTTTATTTGGCCTTTTTTGGGCTGAAGAAAGAAGATTTTAGAAGAAAGAAAACATCGAATGGTAAGTTTTTTTTCTCTTTTTTTTTTTTTTTTTTTACAGGTTTTTAGTTAATGTTCCCCCCCTCATTATTTTTAGGGTGAGGGGGGTAGGTAGGGAGATATTTTTTTTTTTGGGGTGGGGGGAGGGTTAACTAGGGTCCCCCCCCCCTTTGTATTTAGGGCCCCCACCCACCGCTCAGGGGTGGGGGCCGGGGGGGACAATAGGTCCCCCCCTTATTGATCATTTTAAGGCCCCCACCCACCGCTCAGGGGTGGGGGCCGGGGGGGGACAATAGGTCCCCCCCTTATTGATAATTTTAGGGCCCCCACCTGCCGCACAGGGGTGGGGGCCGGGGGGGACAATAGGTCCCCCCCTTATTGATCATTTTAGGGCCCCCACCCACCGCTCAGGGGTGGGGGCCGGGGGGGGACAATAGGTCCCCCCCTTATTGATAATTTTAGGGCCCCCACCCGCCGCACAGGGGTGGGGGCCGGGGGGGGACAGTAGGTCCCCCCCCTTATCGATAATTTTAGGGCCCCCACCCACCGCTCAGGGGTGGGGGCCGGGGGGGAAACAATAGGTCCCCCCCTTATTGATAATTTTAGGGCCCCCACCCGCCGCACAGGGGTGGGGGCCGGGGGGGGACAGTAGGTCCCCCCCCTTATTGATAATTTTAGGGCCCCCACCCGCCGCACAGGGGTGGGGGCCGGGGGGGGGGGACAGTAGGTCCCCCCCTTATAGATAATTTTAGGGCCCCCGCTCAGGGGTGGGGGCCGGGGGGGGACAATAGGTCCCCCCCTTATTGATAATTTTAGGGCCCCCACCCGCCGCACAGCGGTGGGGGCCGGGGGGGGGGGAAGGAGAGTAGGTCTCTCCCCCCCCCCCCCCTTCAACCACTATTGTGGACAGTAAGCGTCCCTGTGGGTTCGGGCTTCAGCTGTCAGCTGAAGCTGAAGCTGTCAGCTGAAGCCACGCCCACAGCAGTGCTGACAGGCTATCAGCACACAAAGCGCGTTCACAGTGCTTTGTGTGCTGATAGCCCGTCTGATGCATTCACCCAGAATGCATCGGACGAGAGGCCTTTTTAGGGCCTCTGAACTCGGAAGTCCCTCTGGTGGCCGTCTGATTGACTGCAACAAGAGGTGTTCCAAGCTTCCAATGTAAACACTGCATTTTCTCAGAAAATACAGTGCTTACAAGAAAAAGGCTCCGGGTAGCTGTAGCACTCACCTGAACAACCTCATTAAGCTGAAGTTGTTCAGGTGACTATAGTGTCCCTTTAATAAAATGTAGGGAATGTCTGGTATTCAGGTAATATATGACAAAGTGATCCAGATATGGTATAAAGTTTTATAAGATGTGTGAAAGTAACACTGCATATATTTATGATTTCTGCATATAAGATGGTAAGAACCATCACCTTGATCCTCCAGGTTATCTGTAGGTTTGAGGCAGAAGTGAGAAGAAATTGTAATAACTCGTCATTTCCTTGTTAGAGGTTTACCACATGTACACAGACTTTTATCACACAATTTACCACTTTTTAAAATATTTTCAATGGAGACTTTGGCATTAGAAGTAATGCAGATGTCTCACAGCTGCTGCTAAACTAAAACATAAAAAGTAGAAACCTAGTCTGTACTCCAAGAAGAACTGATAACCCTAAAATACAAAGATAAGAAGGAAGTTTACATGTCGTCAGCTTTCCACAAGCATGCAATTTGAAGGATTTCTGTCCATGACAAACGGCAACAAGAAATTTTATTTAAAAGATCACAACATGCACTTGACCTGTCTGACTGTCATGACTGATATATCAAAAACAAAGTTGAAACATTCATCCTGTGTGTAATCCACCATTCCTACATCCTCTAAAAATAAATAAGTAAAACCCTGAAGTAAAATGAACACTTTCATCCTGTCGGCTGAAGATGATTTCAGTGACTTTTTTTGAAGGCCCATGTGACATTGATTGTATCATTTGATGTGCAATCTACAATACTAGGGTAGCTTTATTCTTTCTGAATTTCTTCAACCTCCCCCACCAGAAAGTGCAGTGCGCTACACTAAGGTGTTAAAGGGACACTATAGTCACCAGAACTACAGCTTAATGTAGTTGGTCTGGTGAGTATAATAGCTCACTTCATGCATTTTCATGTAACACTGCCTTTTCAGATAAAAGGCAGTGTTCAAATTGCCCCTAGGGACACCTCCAAGTGGCCACTCCTCAGATGGCTACTGGAGGGGCTTTCTGGTTTCCTGGTTCAGGACTGCACAGTAAGCAGCCCTGCCGTTCAGTGTCCTCATGCTCTGCATGGGGACGCTGAATTTTCCTCATAGAGATGCATTGTTTCAATGCATCTCTATGAGGAGGTGCTGATTGGCCAAAATAGTGTTTGGCCCCACCCCCTTGCCAATTTTAGCCAATGCTTTCACCATGGGAAAGCATTGGATTGGCTAAAAATCAGCAATTTTGATGGTCACCAAGGAGGCGGGGCCAGCGCCAGTGGACCCGTGGAGAGCTGAAAATAAGGTGAGTTTTAACCCCTTCTGAGTGGGCTGAGAGGGGGGCAAGCCACCTAAATGGTGGGTTTTCACTTTAGGGTCAGGAATACATGTTTATGTTCCTGACCCTATAGTGATCCTTTAAAATTGGAACATTTTAAAATCTGTTGAGGTTGCAAACCAGAATGGTTTTACTGCCCTGTTTGCCGATCTGAGCTTAAAGTTTGAATTATCAGCTGCCATCAGTGACAATCGCAGCCAATTCCATACTTCTGTGTAGGGGTGCATTGTGGGGGTTACTGTGCATGTGAGGCAATTCCAACACTGTGATAATCCGCATCCCCTCATAGAGATGCATCAGCTCAATGCATCTCTATAGGAGCATTTGGGTCTTCATACATAACCATTGGTCCCCTTAAAGATTACAGGAAGGCTATATGAAGTTCCATGTGGCTATATGCAGGGCCGTCTTTAATATTGATTAGACCCTGGGCAAAGCATTTGCTTGGGCCCGCTGGACCCTGTACACCCTCCCCAGGCGTGCAGTCACGTTATCACCCTTAACGCAGTGGCAACCTAAAGTATAGAGTTGCAAAAATATTTTTTTTGGGCCTCCCTATTGCTAGGATGTTTAAAAGGTAGATCATCTGTCGTGCAACTCCAGCAATGCTTTGACAGCTGGGTCTCTACCATTTACCCATGTTTGCAGGCTTGCATTTAGCACTAAGCAGTTTTTGTGTGTTTCAATGTAAACAGGTTTATGTATGGAATATGTTTGTATGTGGTGTTGGCGTTTGAATGTAAGCATGTATTTATGTGTAGTGTTAGTTTTTTAATGCATGGGTGTGTATACATATAATGTTGTTTAACACAGACGTGTATTTGTATGTAGTGCTTAAGCTTGAATGCAGGGGTGTATTTGCGTGTAGTGTTAGCGTGTGAATGTTGAGATATATGTACACATGTACACATGTAGATATACACACACTGAAACACATGCAGACACACAGATATACACACACACACTGACACACAAATACACAACCTGACACATAGATACACATACTAATAACATACAGATACACATACTGACAAAATACAGATACACACAAAGACATCATACAGATATATACTGACACACATCCAGACACACTGATACACATCCAGACATACACAAAGATACAGACACTGACACACACACATACACACTTGCAGATACACAGATATACACACTGACACACACACAAATACACACAATGTCAACATATAGATACACACACTTTGAGACTGACACACAAACATACACTGATAGACATACTTACAGACACATAAACTGACAGACATACTGACACACAGACAGATATATACTGAGAGACACACAGACATGCTGACACATTCATCAACATACACACACCAACATAATGACACAAAGAGCCATACTGATACAGACATGCACACACTGACATACATATGGTCACACACAGACACACTAACAGACATAGTTACATAGTTACATAGCTGAAAAGAGACTTGCGTCCATCAAGTTCAGCCTTCCTCACATATGCTTTTGCTGTTGATCCAAAAGAAGGCAAAAAACCCAGTCTGAAGCGCTTCCAATTTTGCAACAAACTAGGAAAATATTCCTTCTTGACCCCAAAATAGCAGTCAGATGTCTCCTTGGATCAAGCATGCTGACATATACACTGACAGACATATACATACTGACATACATTTACAGGCATACTGACACACACACACTGACAGATATACTGACACACTGACAGGCATACTGACATATAGACATATACTGAGACATTCACAGATGCATACACACACACACACACACACACATTGACACACTGGCAGACATACTGACACATATACAAAATTTACACTATTAAACTCACCCTCCAGTTTCCTACCTGGTGGCTGAAGCTGTTGGGAGTTGGGGTCTGGCTAGCTCTGGCCCAGACTCCCTCCGGTCTGCCTCTTCCTCCTCCCGCGCAGCTCCTCTCTTTATGGGAGGAAGTGACTTGCGACCGTCACTTCCTCCCAGCCGGCTGCCGAAAAGCAAGAAGGCCCTGTCGCGCTCTTAAAGTGCATGACTGGGCCCCAGTGGACCTCCTTAGTGTGCGGCTGCATCGGCGGGTGGGTGAAATGCAGCGGGGCCCACGGTGCAGCTGATTCGGGCCCCCCAGGAGTAACTGGGCCAGGAGCATCTGCCCCGTTTTCCCCGTGGTAAAGACGGCCCTGGCTATATGAGTGACAGCCAGTAGAGGCCCTCAGGAAAAAGCAATGTTTACATTAGAGAAACTACAGGTACAATATCTTTGCCCCAGAACCACTAAATTAAACTGTAGTTGTTCTGGTGCTTAGAGTCACCCTTTAACATGGCATATAGCCAGATGTCTATAATTCATAACATATTGGTACATGTATAATCATGACTTTGCATGTAGCATCCTACATTTCTTACCTAAATGTGCAATACTATATGAGAGCACAAGTATATTTCATAGAGTAAAGAAAAACCCAAAAGAAAGGAATTTTACTAAGATTATACTAAAGCAATGATTTTAAAATGTGCACATTGTTTCAGTATGTGTGGATGCAGATTATTGGTATCAGGACATCTAGTATATATTGATGAGTTACTTTTCAAACAGCAGTAGAATTATAGTGTCAAGAATAAAAACATGGATTCCTGATACTATAATGCCTGTGTGGCTATTAAGGTTCTTGCCCCCCTGTCAGAGCAATGAAAAGGTGATTTCACTCACCTTTTATCCCAAGCCACGCCAATCGCGCCATGGCTGGCCCCACCTCTGTGGCAGAGATCAACCAATTTTGCGATTGTGCACCATGAAATGGCAATGTTTACATTGAAAAGCTTGCTGTAGAAAATCCGGTGTATCAGACTTTCAGCTGTTTCCAATGAACAAATCCAACAAAATCAATTAAAATAGCTCAACACAATGAATGCTTCATGTGGTTTTACCCAAATTCAACTAAAAATGCAACTTCTAAAGACTTATCCAGTGTCAAAAGTATTAAACCCCTTGGTGGTAAGTATCTTTAGTACCCTTTAGTAGCACCCTTTTGCGATTAAGACCTGCTGCAAACACGATGCCTAGCCAGACACCAGCTTCTGGCAGCGTTTCTGAGGAATCTTAGCCCATTGGTTATGAGCAATGGCCTCCAGTTCAGTGATATTCTTGGGTTTGCATGCTACAACTGCCTTTTTAAAAATCCCACCAGAGACTTTCTATGGGATTCAAGACCGGTAACTGATCGCCACAGTAGAATTTTCCAGGACTTCTCCTGAAAACAAGCCTTGGTGGAATTTGAGGTATGCTTGGGATCATTGTCTTGTTGGAAAGTCCAGTGACGCTCCAAGCTTCAGCTTCCTCACATACGGCATGACGATTTCGCCTAGGATTTCTTAAAATTTGAGAATCAATCTGTCCCTCTACAAGCTGCAGGTTTCCAGTGCCAGAGGTTGCAAAGCAGCCCCAGAGCATCACAGAGTCATCACCATGCTTAACTGTAGGCAGAGTGTTCTTTTCAGCGTATGCTTCATTCTTTTTCTTCCAGACATACCGCTGATCCATAGGGCCGAAAAGTTCCAGTTTTGTTTAATCGCACTACAGAACAGAAAACCAAAACTTCTGTGGCTTATTTGTATTATTTTGGAGCAGACTTTTCTTGTGCTTTTGTTTCAGTAGTTCTGGAGTTCTGGCATGGAAATCTTCTTTGTTTAGTATGCGAATTACTGTGCTCAGTGAAACCTCCGTGCCTGTTGCCACCAAGTCTTGTTGTAGGTCTTTTGCAGTCACGAGAGTTTTTCACAACCTGCCTCCTCAGAAATCTGGTTTCAACCAATGATAGCATCCTTTTCCTTCGTCCTTAAGGGGTTAAAAGATTCTTTCAAAGTGAGCAGGTTTTTAGTTTCTTCATTCTTAACACAATTCGGTACTAGACTAATAGCAAAGAACCACAAACATATTGTTTTATTATATTAATTGCTTTAGTATTGAGGAATTAAGAGTATAACATTATGCTTATTAGACATTATAAAACATTATAAATAATCTTCCTTTTCTTTACACTTATTCATGGAAAAATAATTGCTCATATATATATATATATATATATATATATATATATATATATATATATACACATATATATATATATATATATAGCAGTTGTTATTGTAGTGTAAATTCCCAGAGAACAGTCACTGGGCAGATCAGTGCCTTCTATTGTTTGTCCTTGACCTTTTTAAAATCTAGTCAGTCATGTTCTCATCCTTTGTGAGTGCAGCTTTGAAAGTTTATGTGAAGCTTTTTTCCAGTAACAAATAAAACCACTTCTGAATTAAAGGAACACTACAGTGTTATTAACACAAACCTGTATTCCTAACATTGTGTCCCTAGTTATATAAAAAATATATATATTTAAAAAAAATAATAATAATTTAAATCAATAATTTACTTACCTTTTTCCAACACAGAGACACGTTTGGCACTGCTCATCTTTCCACTCCTGCAACGAAATGGAGGAGGCATGGCCTTCTGCATGAGTGTCCAAATGGTCCAATCCAATGCTCCTCTTAGAGGAACATTGGGGATCTATGAAGCACTGCGCTCGAATTCAAGCTTCACCATAGGAAAAGATTGTATTTAATGCTTTTACCATGGGCTTATAACCCGTGATTGCCGCACCTTTGCAAAGTCATACTCACCTTTTCCATAGTTTGACCGTGATTTTTCTCGCATTTAACCGTTCATTCTGCTTGTACAAAGAAGGCGGAGGAGGCAGCCAATTCTCTGCTCGAGCCCATATGGTCATTTAATCAGCCCCCTTGACCGGTGAAGGTTATCACTGGTAGGGTAGGTCACTTGATCTTTACTCAGGGTTTTTATTGTTCTGGACTTAAATTTGTCCTAAGATAGCAGAGGTGTATTCCATTGCTCAGAAAGAAGGATCATTCCATTAGGCCTTTGATGCCCTGCGCCAGCAGTTCTGGGCGAAGCTCGCTGTCTAGAAATCTAATCTGACAATGCAGCAGATGGCAGAGGTGTGACCGTGGTTGCTTAATGCTAGCATATGCAGATCTCCGCCCAAGCTGACAGAACCAATCTCACACCCACAACAGGTAGATTTCTGCAGGCAGACCCAACCTATGAAATCTGAGAGCCTCCTATTGACAAATCTCATTACCTACTATATGAAGTAGGGATGAACGATTTCATAGAGAGGATCAACAGAAGCCTTGTGATGGAGCTCCTCTACTCCAACCAAGTATCTCCGCCCAATCTGCTTGCAGGGAACCCTCGAACGCTTCCGACCCAGTCACTGAAGCTTGACTAGGGGTCTCTCTGGAGCTATTCCATCTGACCAGTCTGCAGCTCTCATTTCAGGCAGGTACCAACCACTCTGCCTATTCCGCTTCAGCTCTGCTTTTAGTTGCTGGATCCCTCTAGCCCAGGGATAAATTAAACGAGCTAAGCCAAAGGCACTTGCGGCTCTTAGGCCCAGCTTTCTTGCTTTATCCCTGGGTTAGAGAGCTTATGCAACCAGCAAACAGATCGGAAGACTCTATCACTGGGGTCCCTAAAAGTCCACACAGGACACAAGTTCCAAAAGGAACTAACATACAATACTTTATTTTACTTGGAACTAGCCCATATGTTTGTTGCGGTGACAAACTAAATAAAATACAATTAACCAAATCATATAAGAACACATACAGGAACTTATAATAACATAACCACATATTTATAAAGGGGTGGGAAAGGCAATAATAAACACAAAATATGTCTCCTGCCTGCAGAATTAGCAATATGCAAATCTACTTCAATATGCAAGTTAGCAATCCTTGCTACAGTATTCAGGTAGTGCATACAACTATTGTTAGATCCTTGCAACCAACAGGTGGGTGGCGCTGTACAGGCTCCACAGCCAAATCCACCTACTTTGTAACACGCATCAGCAGGACAGGAGAGCACACAAAACTTTTAGTTCTTTTAACTTTTTTCTTACTTTACAAATGTGGTATTATGCAACTAATGTAAATTTTGCTATATGATATATTACACTCTATTCTATGCCAAAAAAAAATCCTTAATTTGTTACTACAAATAATTAGAAATGTGCAGTATTGGTGAATGTTCCACATATATCTACTGATCTAACACCTATGTTTTAAAAAAAATATATATTTATTTTTGAAATGTGTTTTAACCAGTCTGTGTTTTCTATGCACTACAAAAATTAATAATATAAAAAATTAAGATGAAGTGGTCTGGGTGACTATAGTGTCCCTTGAACCAAGGGCTGAACAAATCCCAGGTCGCCGTGGCGACTAGGAATTTTGGGTGTTTGTCAGTCAGAAGGAGCGGGTAGGTGGCAGGCCGAGGGAGCATGGAGCTGGGCGACGAGGGAACAGAAATCTTCTTTAAGGTCTTGCTCTCCTTCGTCATGTGCCCTGCTGTGATGCTGGGAGCCGGAACATAACATTTTGGGGGTAATTATTTCTGATGACTTAAAGGTAGGCAGACAATGTAATAGAGCAGCAAGAAGTGCTAGCAGAATGCTTGGTTATATAGGGAGAGGTATTATCAGTAGAAAGAGGGAAGTGCTCATGCCATTGTACAGAACACTGGTGAAACCTCACTTGGAGTACTGTACGCAGTACTGGAGACCGTATCTTCAGAAGGATATTGATACCTTAGAGAGAGTTCAGAGAAGGGCTACTAAACTGGTTCATGGATTGCAGGATAAAATTTACCAGGAAAGGTCAAAGGATCTTAACATGTATAGCTTGGAGTAAAGATAAGACAGGGGGGATATGATAGAAACATTTAAATACATACATGGAATCAACATAGTATTTAAAAGAAGAAAAACTACTACAACAAGAGGACATATTCTTAAATTAAAGGAGCAGAGGTTTAAAAATATTTTCAGGAAGTATTACTTTACAGAGAGGGTAGTGGACACATGGAATAACCTTCCAGCTGAGTTAACACAGTCAGAGGTCTAAGCATGCGTGGGATAGGTATAAAGCTACAAAAGTAAACAATGTCCCCTGGTGGGATCTGTAGTGTGTAAAGGGAACTTTGAAACCTTTAAGCCTTCACTCATTCCAGTTTTTCTAGATAGCGACCTTGAAGTCGATGGATTTATCTCTAGCTAGCTCAGTGAAGGATTGGCAACGTGTTATTTTTCCTGTTAGCTTTCCTAACACTTAGCACAGCAATAAGTGGCAACTGTTTCAATATTTTTTGCTACAGTATTTTGAGTCTGTGTTCATGTGCATTGGTTAGCTTCACACACTTGGGATATAGTCGCCTACACTCTATTTTATGCAACCCTTACTACCCATTTAGGATTGCAGAGCTTAATAGCCCTTGTATGGAATTATATGTGGTGTGTTTGTGTGTGCGTTACTTATGTTTGTTTCTCTGAATATACTTTTAAACTGATTTTTTTTTTTTCTTTTTTTTTTCTTTCTTCATACAAACCTGCAGGGTCTTTATTGTGTCATGTGGACTTTAGGTTCACATGCCATTACAGTACACTTGTTAGGTATAAGGCTAACTAATTAAAGTATTTAGACACTTGGGCAGACTAAATGGGCTGAATGGTTCTAATAAAAATAAAAATCTTGCTCTTAACGTTTTGTAGCTGGCTCCTAGATTCTAAGCAAATATGTCATCCCTGCTTTAATCTATCAAAGCAACACTGTAGGCACTATACCTGCTTAATTTGATGGAACTGGGTATAGTGTCTGGAGCCCCGTGCACCAAACAAATGGTCTCTATGAGATCATCTGATTAAAAAAAGTGAAGTTTTAGTCCACTGTTTCGACAGAAGTACCTCTAGTGGTTGCCAGTATAATAGCCACTAGACAGGTTAAATCTGCAGAACAGCAATGTTTTCAGCTGCAGGGGACATGGCATACACGCCACTTCATTGAGATAAGGTGGTCTGGGTGCCTATAGTGTTCCTTTAACCTACAGATGTTCACTGTCAAGGAGCATTAATTACCAGTCAATCAGCATTAATTGGCCTATCAGAGTACCATTAAGAGTCAAATGACTTAAGTTGACTAAAGTTTACTTTAGAACTTCAGTAAACCTGTCATGAAAAAGGCATACTATAGTTACTCATACCACTTAAACTTTAATGAAGTGGTCTGGGTGCATTGGCTATGCCATGACCTTTGAATTTTTTTGAGGTCTGGGTGCAGTGAGCATGTGGTTTTAACCCTTAATTTTAAAACATAAGAGTCTTGTAACGATAATGTTTACATTAAGTGACACTGTAGGCACTACGAACCCCTGGTTCTGTCCCTCCATTCAATTGTAAACGTTTAAGACTGAAGGAGGGTCTCTGGCTTCCCAAAGCCCCACTCCCACTGAAGGTATTGCTAAGGCAGAGTCTACACACTTCCTTGTAGCCTTACTAATTTAGCTGACATTCTTATCCAATCACAGCTGCCCATTGCTGCTCAGGCTAATGCTTTGTCATCAGCCCAAGCAGAGAGGATGAGATGCTCAACACTCTTGTTTAGCATTAAAACATTAAAAGCTGTTTAACGCTGAATGGAAGGACAGTGCCAGGGAACTCCAAACACTATAAACTCTTTAATGAGCTGAAGCAGCTGTGGTGCCTACAGGGTCTCTTTACTATAGTCAAAAAAAAGGGGGATGACTAAAAGGTCAGAATAAACTAACCCTGAAGTCAAGGGTTGGACTTGATGGGTAAAGATTAGGGCATAACCCAGCTAAATCGTATATGAAAACAAATTCCTTAAAGCAGGTATATTGGAAATGAGAACCTAAGTATATTGGAAACTTGGGTTCTCATTTCCAATATACCTGCTTTAAGGATTTTTTTTCATATCCCTTTAACTATAGGCTCCCTTTAAGAATTTGCATTGGGATGGTGTGAAGTGTAGTTTGGCCCATTTTATTCATGTTGATATTATGTTTCGTAATGGACGAAGTAAAGAGGATGCTTCTAAACTAATAGGTTCTTAGGTTCTTCTCCACTCTCCTTTATTTATTTGTTTTCATTTGTTTGATGTGACCAAAATAAAATACCTGCAACTTGCTAAAGTGCAGTTTTGCATAATTTGTTAAATGTAAGACAGTAGAAAAAGATTCCACTTTTGCTTTATTAAAGGAAAACTCCAAACCCCAAGGTGTTTTCTTAATATGGATTTAAAGGGAAGTGATCTAGGTGCATAGTCCTATGTCCCTTAACCCTGCAAAGCTAAATATTGCAGTTTTTTTTAAAACATAAACTGCAATATTTACATTTGAGGGTTAACTCCACCTCTAGTGGCTGCCTACCAGACAGTCACTAGAGGGACTTCAGGATCATTAGGCGACTTTTGGGCGCCTAAGTGATGCTGGACATCACCACGCTATACATGAGGACATCTAGCATCATGGTAAACCCCATAGAAAAGCATTATACATGCTTTCCTATGAGGGAAACTCTAATGAGAGTGCGGGGGAGGGATATGGGCATTGGACTCAGGTATGTGACAGATTGCTTTTCACGGAGAAGCATTGGATTGGCCAGGAGGTCGTCACTAGTGATAATCTCATGGAGGTGAAGCAGAGCTGCAAGAAGAAAACCTTCTGGTTCATGGATTACTGGTAAGTAACCGTTTTTGTTTTTTTAGATTTAGGGGGAGGGGCAAAGTGTAATTGAGCAAATAATCATTCTAATGTATTCAGTGAACACACTGAAATGTTCCTTTAGACTTTGCACAGACTTTCTCCACAAAGTGGAAGAACAATATTTGGCAAATATTGATTAAAAAAAATGATTGATATAATCCATAATAAAAGGAAATGGATATATCACAATGGCAATGTCAAGCATGTGGTATTTTAAGGGTTAAAATTAAAATAAACATGAAATATGGGATGATATTTTTTTGTGTTAAAATAGCACATGTAATAAAACAGGTTAAAAAGTGTGGCATAAAACTAAATTTGTGGTCAGGGCTGCAATCAGAAATTTTTGGGCCCCCATTACACAGGCTTTTAAGCCTGCCCACAGGCCCCGCTTACAAGGATGCAATTTGTGTAGAATGGATACAGAGTGTGTGTTAGTGCATTTGTAGTGGATGTAGTGTGTCTGTGTAGTGGATGCAGTGTGTGTGTGTGTGTGTATGTATATCTATATCTACACATACATATATACACACAATGTGTGTTTGAATGTAAGCTTGTTTTTGTATTGAGTAAGTGTGTGAATGTTGGTGTTTGAATGCTGGGGTACATTTGTGTGTAGGGTGTACAATTCCACAGACACTCAAACGCATACACAGACATACAAACTGACAAACATGCAAATACACACACACAGATACACACGGACACACAGATACTCAGACACTGACACATGTAACACACACGATACACGGTTAAACACACAAGGATTCACACATTAACACTTACACACATAGATACACGGACACTCAAAATAGCTAAATTAATAAAATTCTGTTAATTTTTAGTTGGGCTACTTTGTCCTTAAATTTTAAATTTACTATGCATTCCCAGCAATTCTCACTTGGTGAATAAATCTTTTTATTTTGCTGGAAATGAGCAGGATGATATAAGAAAGCTTAGAGAACTGGGTTGTTACGTTAAAGCGTCACTGTCATGGTCTGGGGACTTTGCAGAATTTGCAGGGGGTTGTGTGGCCGGGTGGAGGCATGCAATAGTGAGATTTACTTACCTGAACCTGTCCCTCACAGGTGCAACTATCTTCACCTGGAAGATCCTATTCAGCTTGCATTCGCTAGAGTACAGCATTCAAGTTTATGGAGAATCCTGCAAGACCGTGGGATCCTCCATAGATGAAACCAGTCCCTACTTTGTCTCAGTATGTCTCTTGGCTGGGTTGGAAGGTCAGTGAAATTCCAACAGTCCATATGAGTATGTCATATGAGTACCTCAAGGTTTTACCTTTATGAAATACAAATTTTTCAGGGTGGGTGACAGTGCCTCTTTAAGATCACTTCCACCTTTATACCATTGAGTTCTAGGATTTTTGGGATGCTGCCCACACTTCATTATATTACCACGGGAGAGAATAGTTTCCCTTGGACTCCTAACAGCTAATTTTTGCTATTTCTGCTGGTCTCTCACCCAGCTGAAGCTATTAAAACCGCTTAAAAGAGGATTGTTAGACTCCCGCTCCCAGCTTCTGTTGGACTATACCTCCCATAATAATCTACCCATCTATTGCATTTAAAGAGTTTTCGGAGTTTGACAACACTGGCTTAAACAAATAGAAATGAAATCTTACTCATTATCACAGTGGCATCTGCTGATCTCATTTCAGACAACTGCTTCCACTCATAGAAACATCCTTATGTGCAAGTAAAAATGATTGATGGACAAATCCATAAGCTATGGTACATTTGCAGTACCATACGTGCAATACAGTGCATGTTGGTGACATTGCATTCAAACTTTTGTCCAATGGTCTTCCTAAAAGTGTGCAATGTGATATAATCACAGGGAACATTAACCATGCCACTGCAGATTTTCTTCTTGACAAAGCTCACCATGCTATCAGTTTTCTGTTTGTTGGGAAGAAATATAAATTAGGCCAGAGGTCAGCAAACATTGACATGTGTGCCATTCAGGGCACATGAGACTGCATAATCTAAATTAGTGGAAAGATCAGAGAATTTCTGCTATAAAGGAAATTAAATAATTAGAGCCATAGTTTAGTTGTGCAAAAAAAGAGAATATGTATTTTCTTTCTCTTGTGGTACTGCATAGATGGCAGTGTTGTTCCTGGTCTGCCACAAGAGGTTGGACTTGGCATACACGATGTTACTGTCAGCATATAATACGACTTATGCATACTATGTGTATTTTAAACCGGCATGCATTAATGCCTCCTGACTCCATATAGAGTTATTGAGGTGCAGACAAGCCACATGTGAGCAGTAGTCTTTACCCTGCAGAGGAGAAAGGGAGAGGTCTAGAGTACCCCATGCAACCATCAGTAGCATGAGCTGGTGCCACAGGAGTTTCATAAGAAGTCAAGCAGGGGTGGGAATGGCAACTGTCAAACACTATTTTCATTATGAAATGTTTAACACACACGTTTCATAAGATGAGGGTGGGTGAATTTGCAGTGTAGAAAAATAAGATGTGGGTCTGGGGTGCTTTGGTGTCCTCACACTGATCTTCACTACCCATCTTATCCTGGCAGTGCTAATTATCCGTCACAAACGCCATCTTGCTCTCTACAAAGCTTTGACAGTACCCTAAAGGATGTTTGATTGAAATTGCATAGCTTGCTAAAGAGACACTCCAGGCACCCAGACCACTTCTGCCCATTGGAGTGGTCTGGGTGCCAACTCCCACTACCCTTAATCCTGCAACTGTTTTGCAGGGTTAACTCCTCCTGTAGTGGCTGTCTACTAGACAGCCACTAGAGGGCACTTTTGGGTTTCTAGCATAGATTTTCTGTGCTATAGCGTCGCTGGACGTCCTCACGCTATGTGAGGACCTCCAGCGTCGCTAAAATCCCCATAGGAAAGCATTGAAAGCATTTTCAATGCCTTCCTATGGGGAGGTCGCGTGTGCGGCATTGCCGCGCATGCGCATTAGGTCTCCCCCGGCGGCCGCGCATGCGCATTAGGTCTCCCACACTCAGCCGGCGGGTGAGGAGCATAGGCGGACCCTGAACCAGCGCCCAGGGACATCGGTGCTGGGTACTGGTAAGTCACTGAAGGGGTTTTCACCCCTTCAGCAATCTGGGATGTGGGGTGGGAGGGAGTGGGGACCTGCAGTGCCATGAAAACGGTTTGTTTTCCTGGCACTGGAGAGTCCCTATAAATAAGTAGTTTTCAAGTGAATTTTGCTTGCACAGGTGCTCTGTGTCTTGGTCTTAATCATCTATCTTGCTAATTAGCACAGTTCCCAAATTAGTATTGTGCGGTTTTAGAGTTGAAAGGTGTGCAGCATGATTTATTTTTACAAACAAAATTAACTGTTGATAGTGAGGATTTTTTTTATTTAATAAGCAAAGTGTACAAGCACTCACCAACACAGAATGATCGGTATACACAGGATACAACAAATATGCAGCATTATTTTAGGCATGTTGCATATTTTACATACATTGCATGTTTTTTGTAAATTTTATTTTGAATGTGAGATACAAAATATATCAACAACTTAAAAGCAGTCATGGGTTATTGACAATTGCAAAGTACAGATACAGTGTCCCTTTAATCAGCAAAATCCTAATTTTGCATATTGAATCAGTTTTCAGGTAATTGGCTCTATAAAACAAATCACCCTTTTGGACACATACAGTTTTTAATTTTGCTTGGGTGGCATGTTACGATGGACTTTGTTATGATTAATTTTAACTAGTAGTTCTTTCCTCAAATGTATATGTTTGTCATTAAACTTATACACACTGACTTCCTGTTTGGTTACTGTCTAGGTTTTTGTTCAGTGTGTTGTTTCATTGCTGCTTTTCCTTTGGTATTTTGCTTGTAGTCTGCTAGAAATTCTCTAGAGGGTGCTAATGTTTCAGTTCAGATTATTTAGATATTTCTTTAACACATTGACTCATTATTATTTTAATTGGCATTTATATATTATTAGCATTTATATAGCGCCAACTTATTCTACAGCGCTTTTTAATGTTTTAAAGAGGGGAAATTTAAAATCAAAGGAGGCAGTTACAAAATGTTTCAGGAACAATTGAGGACCCTGCTCAATAGTTTATATAGCTCCAATGTATACTTCAGCGCTTTACAATTTTAATATAGGAAAATATCAGCAAATATGGAACAAACTATTACATTTTTTTTATTTTTTTTTTAATTCTTTATTTTTGAGTGCAGAGATGATTACAAGCTTAATCGGTGACATGTTTAGTATACAATAGTATTGCAAACAATATATAGTCAAGAGGTGCTGCATTTTTTTTTTTGTCGAGTAGGAACAAGAATTAAACAAGAAGAATTACAAGATAAAGAAGTAGTTATAGTCGTGTTGTGTAACATGCTAATTTGTATATTTTGCATACTTTATGCTTGTTTGTAATGCCTTGTAGGTTCAATCTAGCATACTATAAACTCAAACATGTGTAAGAGCCTAAGCCTGTTTTAAGTGATAGAGTAATGTACGAGTAGCAACTAGGTTAGTGTAGCGGTACTTACCCTCTCCAGGGGCCGGCCGGGGTCCTCCCTTCTCGCCGCGCGCGGTCCTGCTCCTGCACGAGCCGCGCGCGGCTCAGCCAACGATGGGATCAGTCAGGCGGGCAGTGACCGCGAGAAGCGGTCACATGTCCCGCCCGACACTAAGAGCGCGCCGCGCGTCTCGGGCGCGCTCTTAAAGGGACAGTGGGAGACTAAATTAGAATCAGTCTCCCATTGGCCTCTGTCAGGCCACATTCCCCATTCACTCACGTTTTGGGGGCGTGGATATGACAGGAGCCAATCAAAGTGAACCTTAGGGTTTTTATACTCACCTGTTTCCCCTTGCTCCTTGCCCTATCGTGGTTTCTGTCCAGTTCCCTTTAGTGCTTGTATCGTTCAGTTGGTTTTTTGGTGCTTGACCTTGGCTTTGTTCCTGACTCCGCTCTCTCCTTATCCTTGCTTGCTTATCCGCTGTTTTGTCCTCTGTGTACCAGTCCTCGGCTTGTTCTACGTTACGCTGTCTCTCAGTTCCCTTGACCTCGGCTTGTTCTGACTCTGTCTTTCTCTCGTCCTAGTCCGGCCATTCTAAGGTCCGGTAAGACGAACACTGTTTCTTGTCTCTTGACTGTGAACTATTCCTGCGTGTTGGGGTATATTACCGTGACATTACGATAGGGCCATGGACCCCGCAGGTTTAGGTCAACAGATGGCCACTCATGAGGCTAGATTCGCAGAACAGGATCACCGTATGGATCAAATGGCTCAAGCCATCCAGACACTGTTATCCAGATCTGTTCCGGTACCTGTACCTACGCCTCCTGTAAACCCTATACCGGACACAGCTAATATGTCTAATGCTTCTGCACATCTAACCCCGCCACCTAGGTATGGAGGGGACGCTAAGACATGTAGGGGATTCCTTAATCAAGTGGAATTCCACTTCGAAATGTACCCACGTTCATTTCCCACTGACAGATCTAAGGTGGGTTTTCTTATGCACCAGCTTACGGATAAGGCACTAGAATGGGCAAATCCTATTTGGGAGGCTAATGGGCCTATGGTACACGACTTTAATAGCTTCCTCACAGCGTTCCGTAGAACATTTGACACGACTAAAAGGTGAAAAAATGCCGCCAGGGCATTAATGAGAATAAAGCAAGGATCTAAATCTGTAGCCGATTATGCTATTCAGTTCCGGACCCTTGCCTCACAGGTAGATTGGACTAATAATGGCCTTACTACTGCCTTTATGGAAGGTCTGTCTGATACTATCTTAGATGAGGTAGCAGCTAAGGACCTCCCTGTACCCCTGGAGGACCTGATTGACTATCTTATCGATATAGATAACAGGATCCGTGACAGGTTATATACCAGGTCTAGAAATAGACATTTTGTTCCCTTTCACTCCCCTAGAGCTGAGACTCCCGAGGGATCTAAAGGTTCTGAGGAGGAACCTATGCAGTTAGGGGTTGCTAAACTTACCGACGCTGAAAAGCTTTATAGGAGAAAGGAGGGACTTTGTCTTTATTGTGGTAGGAGGGGTCATATGAGACAAGAATGTCCCGTGCGTCCGGGAAACTATCGCACCTAAGACCGTATAGAGGACTGGCCTTGGGTGTGACATCACAGTCCTCACATTTGCCTCTTAATAAGTTACTTCTTCCTGTTTCCCTGCACCTTGATAGTAACTGCATAGCAGGGAATATACTAGCCCTGGTTGATTCCGGAGCGGCCGAAAACTTTATTGATTCCAGTTTTGTCAAGGAGAATAACATACCCACCAGAGAGAAGGAGACACCCTTGGCCGTTGAGGCCATAGATGGTAGACCATTATGCTCTCCTATTATCACACATGAGACTGTTCCCCTACATATGTCTACAGGGGTGTTACACTCTGAGACCATTCGGTTTCAGATCATTACTTCTCCTTCCTCTCACCTCGTGTTAGGGTATCCTTGGTTACGTACTCATAATCCCACCATTGATTGGGAGTCTGGACAAATAGTTTCTTGGAGTGATTCTTGCCAAGAGTCTTGTGTTGTTAAAGTCACCCCTTTGAATTCTACTCATATTCCTCCCGTGCCTACGGTCATACCCTCTCAGTACCTGTCTCTTAAATCTGTTTTTGATAAAAGGGAGGCTGAAAGATTGCCACCTCACAGGCCTTACGATTGTGCAATTAATTTATTACCTGGTACGATGCCTCCCAAAGGGAGAATATATCCTTTATCTCCTCAGGAGAATCTGGTTATGGAGGAATATATCAAGGAATCTCTAGAGAAGGGATTTATAAGAAGATCCTCTTCCCCGGCAGGGGCTGGGTTCTTCTTTGTGTCTAAGAAAGATGGCGAATTAAGGCCTTGTATTGACTATAGGGGCCTTAATAAAATCACCGTCAAAAATGCGTACCCCATACCTTTGATCACAGAACTTTTTGATAGGCTTAAACAGGCCACAGTTTTTACTAAATTGGACCTTAGGGGTGCTTACAACCTCATACGTATCAAAAAGGATCACGAGTGGAAGACTGCTTTCAATACCAGGAGTGGCCACTACGAGTACACTGTGATGCCCTTTGGTCTTTGTAACGCCCCAGCAGTTTTTCAAGAATTTATTAATGATGTCCTACGTCAATTTATACATACATTCGTTATAGTATACTTGGACGACATATTAATTTATTCTAATGATTTACAGACTCATCACATGCATGTTAAATTAGTGTTGAGAACTCTTCTGGTTAACGGTCTCTATTGCAAACTCGAAAAATGTTCATTTGATCAATCTGAAGTCCAATTCTTGGGTTATATAATCTCTGCCAAGGGTTTTCGTATGGATCCCAAGAAACTGTCTGCCATTATGGAATGGCCTCTGCCCCAGGGTTTGAAAGCCATTCAGCGTTTTCTGGGGTTCTCTAATTATTATAGGCGTTTTATTAAAGGGTTTTCTGCCATTGTAGCGCCTATAACCAGAATGACCAAGAAGGATGGTAATACTCATGTCTGGAAACCAGAAGCACTCGAGGCCTTTGAATTCTTGAAAGCTACATTTGCCTCTGCTCCTGTTTTACAGCATCCTGTCCCTTCACTGCCCTTTATTCTTGAGGTTGATGCTTCTGAGATAGGGGTAGGTGCTATCTTGTCTCAAAGAGATTCACCTGAAAAGCCGTTACACCCTTGTGGCTTCTTTTCCAGACAGATATCCAAAGCAGAGAGGAATTATGATGTAGGCAATCGTGAACTCCTTGCTATCATTTTGGCGCTCAAGGAATGGAGACATCTGCTAGAGGGTACCAGGGATCCTATCCTCATTTTAACGGATCACAAAAACCTCTCATACCTTAGTGAAGCTAAAAGATTGTCTTCTAGGCAGGCCAGGTGGTCTCTGTTTTTGTCTCGTTTTAATTACATAATCACTTACAGACCGGGTGATCGTAATACTAAAGCTGACGCTCTGTCCAGACAATTCGAGACTACTGACAAACTCGAGGTCGATGTTACCCCTGTCATTCCGCCTGACAGAATAATAGCGACTACTGTTCTTTCTATTTCGTCTTCTCTCTTACAGACTATTCAGGCTAAACAAAACTTGGCTCCTGAGGAGAGGCCTGCTGATAAGCTATTCGTTGATATACCAGAGAGACGAGACATCTTGTCATTATATCATGACACTAGAACTGCTGGACACCCTGGTATTTCTAAGACAGTCTCAGCAGTTTCTAGATATTTCTGGTGGGCTTCCTTGCGCAAGGACGTCACCGATTACGTTAATGCCTGTAGCACTTGTGCCAGTATGAAGTCCTCCCACAGAGTTCCTTGTGGGTTGTTGCATCCGTTGCCCATACCCGAGAGGCCATGGTCCAATATATCCATGGATTTTATTGTTGAATTACCTCCCTCTAATGGTAAAACTGTCATCCTGATGATTGTGGATCGTTTTTCTAAGATGGCTCATTTTGTGTCTCTTGTCAAATTGCCATCATCCAAGGAACTTGCCTCTATCTTTGCCGGGGAGGTGTTTCGGTTGCATGGTATTCCCACTTCGATCGTGTCCGATAGGGGTAGCCAGTTTATTTCCAGATTCTGGAGAGCGTTTTGTGCAGAGATGGGTATCTCCCTCTCGTTTTCTTCAGCCTACCACCCCCAGTCTAATGGAGCTGCTGAACGTGCCAACCAATCTCTGGAGCAGTATCTTCGCTGTTTCGTGTCCCACCATCAGAACAATTGGGCTGACCTGCTTCCTTGGGCTGAGTTTGCTCGTAATAATGCTGCTCATGAATCCTCCGGTAACAGCCCTTTTTACGTTGTTTATGGCCGGCATCCCGTGGTTCTTCCAGCTGCATTCTCCTTACAGGGCATGCCAGCTCTGGACGAACATTTGGCTAGTCTACGTAATACTTGGGAGCAGGTTCAGTGTTCTTTGGTGGCCTCAGCTGCTCGCCAGAAGGTTCACGCTGACAAGCATCGCAGGGCGGCTCCATCCTATGCGGTGGGAGACCGGGTTTGGCTTTCTACTCGCAATATTCGTCTTCGTGTGCCTTCTATGAAGTTGGCCCCTCGTTTTATTGGTCCTTTTCGTATCTTGCATGTGGTTAATCCTGTCTCGTATGCATTGGATCTTCCAAAAAATCTACGCATTCCTAACGTGTTTCATACCTCCTTGTTAAAACCCCTCCTGTGCAACCGTTTTACTCGGCATGTCCCCCCTCCTCCTCCGGTTTCGGTGGAGGGCCATGAGGAGTTTGAAGTGGCGGCTGTAATTGACTCTCGCTTGCTTCGGGGTCGCCTCCAATATCTGGTACATTGGAAGGGCTATGGGCCTGAGGAACGCAGTTGGATTTCCGCTGACGCTGTTCACGCTCCTCGCCTTGTGCGTTCTTTCCACGCTCGTTTTCCTGCCAGGCCTGCTCCTCCCCGCCCGGTGGGCGTGTCTTCAGGGGGGGTACTGTAGCGGTACTTACCCTCTCCAGGGGCCGGCCGGGGTCCTCCCTTCTCGCCGCGCGCGGTCCTGCTCCTGCACGAGCCGCGCGCGGCTCAGCCAACGATGGGATCAGTCATGCGGGCAGTGACCGCGAGAAGCGGTCACATGTCCCGCCCGACACTAGGAGCGCGCCGCGCGTCTCGGGCGCGCTCTTAAAGGGACAGTGGGAGACTAAATTAGAATCAGTCTCCCATTGGCCTCTGTCAGGCCACATTCCCCGTTCACTCACGTTTTGGGGGCGTGGATATGACAGGAGCCAATCAAAGTGAACCTTAGGGTTTTTATACTCACCTGTTTCCCCTTGCTCCTTGCCCTATCGTGGTTTCTGTCCAGTTCCCTTTAGTGCTTGTATCGTTCAGTTGGTTTTTTGGTGCTTGACCTTGGCTTTGTTCCTGACTCCGCTCTCTCCTTATCCTTGCTTGCTTATCCGCTGTTTTGTCCTCTGTGTACCAGTCCTCGGCTTGTTCTACGTTACGCTGTCTCTCAGTTCCCTTGACCTCGGCTTGTTCTGACTCTGTCTTTCTCTCGTCCTAGTCCGGCCATTCTAAGGTCCGGTAAGACGAACACTGTTTCTTGTCTCTTGACTGTGAACTATTCCTGCGTGTTGGGGTATATTACCGTGACAGTTAGACAGCTAAGTAGTGAGTATGCCTCTGGGGACCCACTGCACAGTGAGATAAAGGTTAATGCTACATGGTAGCTGATCTGGGTTACCCCTCTGCCCCCTCCCTCCATCGACTTGGCTAAGTGTGATAGGTGAGGTGTCCCAGTATAGTGGTAAGCCCAGCTAGTTCGGCTCTGTCTGTCTCAGGTCGCAGCACAAGTTAGTTTCTGGCTTCCTCCGATCGAGCTCTATCTGGAGTCGGCATCAGAGTCCGCAGGTGTGTCCACCCAGAAGTCTGGCAGCGATATGAGGTTTTTCCCTCCTTGAGGCTCTCGGTTTAGGTGAGTGGTCGTTGGAGAGTCTGTGCTGGGGTGCGAGTGGGTGCTGACGATAGTATGTCTGCAACGGTAGGTCTTTATGCTCCTTGGAGCCCATGAGTGAGGGCAGAGGTTCTTCCATAGCCTCATTAGGGGTTCCTCATGCAGGCTGCTCAAAACTGTCTTTTTCGTGATGGCATAGATGGCGGCCATTTTAGCTTCAGAGTGCGGGAGATTAAATTGTAGCGTTCCCTTCCCCGCTGCCGCGGGCCCTCCAGTGGGGACCGGGATAACCCCCACCGGTCCAAAGGGGGGGAACGGGACCAGGACCACATCAGAGAGCCGGTATGTGATAGCCGAGGGAGAAAGCAGGATGGCGGCCGTCCACCCCGCCTCTTCCTCGATTAGGCCGCAGACACCAAAGTCTTTTTTCGCCCTCCCGGGCTCCAAAAACTCCCGATCTCGGGGTCTGCTGCATCACCGACAGCCAAGCAGTGTTTTTGCTGTTATTTTAGATTAATTTAGGCTTAGTAGCCGCATTTTTGTCAGCTTATGGGGCTGATTCCCTCAGGAGCCTCTCCAGCATGCGACCAGTCAGCATGGCGGTCCGGCCCCGCCCCCCAAACTATTACATTTGGTAACAGTAAACAACAGTTTATTAAAGACCCTGCTTGAGTCAGTTGACAGCATAACGCTATAATTCTGGAGTTGGACATAGAGAATAATAGTGCTAGAAGAACAAACTGGAGATTAAATGATAATATTCTTTCCAATAAAGAAAATAGAGAATATATTGAGGAGATGACAGGTTTTTTTCAAGAAAATGAGGGGGGAGAAGTTTCACTTCCAATAGTATGGAATGCATACAAATGCGTTACAAGAGGCTATTTAATTAAATTGGGTACAATAGATAAAAAAAAAAAAGGGGAAATCCCTTTGGGATCTTTATGTAGATTATTATAAACTTTGTAACAAAAATAAAGCCTCACCAACTCAGGATATAAGTAATAAATTCTATTAACACAAAACCGTATAAATGAATTATTAATGGAGGAGAAAAACAGAAATTTACAATCTGTACAATACCAATTAAATATAAATTGGTATTACAAGAGCAATAGGGAAGATAGGCTGCTTACAAATAAATTGAAAAATAAAAAACAACTGAGGAGGATTCATAAAATTGAGACCGAAAAGGAAAGGCTGCTGTGCCCAAAGAAAATTGGGTCAGCCTTTAATGATTATTAAGGTCGATTATATAATTTGGAATCTGTAGGACAACAACTTCCCTCATCAGAATATTTTAAAAATAAAAAAATACCAAAAATAACTAGAGAACAACTTACAGAGATAAATAAACCAATAACCTCTGACGATATTAAAGTAGCAATAAATAAGTTACAGTTAAAGGGACTCTATAGTCACCATATAAAAGCAAGAAAGACAGGTCCCCCAGCCTTCCTTCTTGCTTTTATATGAACTTTCATTCATAAAAAAAAAAAAAATCGGTGGTTTTATATTAAAAACTTACCTCCGTTCCAGCGCCGAGCTCCCCGCTAGGCCGCGCCCCCTTTTTCGTCAAAATGACGAAATCGCGGGGCCCAATGGGACGGCTTCGCGCTGGACCAATCGCGTTCTTCATAGAGCGGCATTGAATGCCGCCCTATGAAGAACCTGAGCGCTTTACCGCGCATGTGCGCGGAATGCGCGTTCGCGAGCTGAGCTGTCTGACTGACAGCTCAGCTCGCTTTCTAAAATTATCAATAATAATTTAGGGCCCCCACCCGCCCTGTGCGGCGGGTGGGGGCCCTAAAATTATCAATGAGGGGGGGACCTACTGTCCCCCCCCCGGCCCCCACCCCTGTGCGGCGGGTGGGGGCCCTAAAATTATCAATGAGGGGGGGGACCTACTGTCCCCCCCCCGGCCCCCACCCCTGTGCGGCGGGTGGGGGCCCTACAATTATCAATAAGGGGGGGGACCTACTGTCCCCCCCCGGCCCCCACCCCTGTGCGGCGGGTGGGGGCCCTAAAATTATCAATGAGGGGGGGGACCTACTGCCCCCCCCCGGCCCCCACCCCTGAGCGGCGGGTGGGGGCCCTAAAATGATCAGTAAGGGGGGGGACCTACTGTCCCCCCCGGCCCCCACCCCTGTGCGGCGGGTGGGGGCCCTAAAATGATCAATAAGGGGGGGGACCTACTGTCCCCCCCCCCGGCCCCCACCCCTGAGCGGCGGGTGGGGGCCCTAAAATTATCAATAAGGGGGGGGACCTATTGTCCCCCCCCGGCCCCCACCCCTGAGCGGTGGGTGGGGGCCCTAAATACAAAGGGGGGGGGGGACCCTAGTTAACCCTCCCCCCCCAAAAAAAAATATCTCCCTACCTACCCCCCTCACCCTAAAAATAATGAGGGGGGACCATTAACTAAAAACCTGTAAAAAAATGAGATAAAATCAACTTACCATTCGATGTTTTCTTTCTTCTAAAATCTTCTTTCTTCAGCCCCAAAAAAGGCCAAATAAAAATCCATAATAACCGACGCAATTAAAAAAAAAAAAAAAAAAAAACGAGCGCAAAAAAAAATAATCCATCTTCACCCATGGAGGGCTCCGCGCAGACTGAGCTCCGCAGGGCGGGGGAAGGCTTATAAAGCCTTGCCCCGCCCTGCAATTAGGCTAAGAACACTCTGATTGGTGGGTTTAAGCCAATCAGAGTGCTCTTTGTCATTTTACAAGCGTGGGAAAGTTCTTTGGAATTTTCCCACGCTTGTAAAATGACACAGAGCACTGTGATTGGATGGATTTCAAGCCATCCAATCACAGTGCTCTGTGTCATTTTACAAGCGTGGGAAAGTTCTTTGGAATTTTCCCACGCTTGTAAAATGACAAAGAGCACTGTGATTGGATGGATTTCAAGCCATCCAATCACAGTGCTCTGTGTCATTTTACAAGCGTGGGAAAGTTCTTTGGAATTTTCCCACGCTTGTAAAATGACAAAGAGCACTGTGATTGGATGGATTTCAAGCCATCCAATCACAGTGCTCTTTGTCATTTTACAAGCGTGGGAAAGTTCTTTGGAATTTTCCCACGCTTGTAAAATGACACAGAGCAATGTGATTGGATGGCTTGAAATCCATCCAATCACAGTGCTCTGTGTCATTTTACAAGCGTGGGAAAATTCCAAAGAACTTTCCCACGCTTGTAAAATGACAAAGAGCACTGTGATTGGATGGATTTCAAGCCATCCAATCACATTGCTCTGTGTCATTTTACAAGCGTGGGAAAATTCCAAAGAACTTTCCCACGCTTGTAAAATGACAAAGAGCACTCTGATTGGCTTAAACCCACCAATCAGAGTGTTCTTAGCCTAATTGCAGGGCGGGGCAAGGCTTTATAAGCCTTCCCCCGCCCTGCGGAGCTCAGTCTGCGCGGAGCCCTCCATGGGTGAAGATGGATTATTTTTTTTGCGCTCGGTTTTTTTTTTTTTTTTTTTATTGCGTCGGTTATTATGGATTTTTATTTGGCCTTTTTTGGGGCTGAAGAAAGAAGATTTTAGAAGAAAGAAAACATCGAATGGTAAGTTGTTTTTATCTTATTTTTTTTTTCTTTACAGGTTTTTAGTTAAAGGGTCCCCCCTCATTATTTTTAGGGTGAGGGGGGTAGGTAGGGAGATAAGTTTTTTTTTTTTGGGGGGGGGGGGGGGGGGAGAGGGTTAACTAGGGTCCCCACCCCCTTTGTATTTAGGGCCCCCACCCACCGCTCAGGGGTGGGGGCCGGGGGGGGACAATAGGTCCCCCCCTATTGATAATTTTAGGGCCCCCACCCACCGCTCAGGGGTGGGGGCCGGGGGGGGGGGCAGTAGGTCCCCCCCCTTATTGTGAATTTTAGGGCCCCCACCCGCCGCACAGGGGTGGGGGCCGGGGGGGGACAGTAGGTCCCCCCCCTATTGTGAATTTTAGGGCCCCCACCCACCGCTCAGGGGTGGGGGCCGGGGGGGGGGGCAGTAGGTCCCCCCCCTTATTGTGAATTTTAGGGCCCCCACCCGCCGCACAGGGGTGGGGGCCGGGGGGGGACAGTAGGTCCCCCCCCTATTGTGAATTTTAGGGCCCCCACCCACCGCTCAGCGGTGGGGGCCGTGGGGGGGTGCAGTAGGTCCCCCCCCTTATTGTGAATTTTAGGGCCCCCACCCGCCGCACAGGGGTGGGGGCCGGGGGGGGACAGTAGGTCCCCCCCCTATTGTGAATTTTAGGGCCCCCACCCACCGCTCAGGGGTGGGGGCCGGGGGGGGGGGCAGTAGGCCCCCCCCCCTTATTGTGAATTTTAGGGCCCCCACCCGCCGCACAGGGGTGGGGGCCGGGGGGGGCAGTATGTCCCCCCCTTATTTTTTATTTTAAGGCCCCCACCCACCGCACAGGGGTGGGGGCCGGGGGGGGGACAATAGGTCCCCCCTTATTGATAATTTTAGTGCCCCCACCCGCCGCACAGGGGTGGGGGCCGGGGGGGCAGTATGTGCCACCCTTATTTTTAGGGCCCCCACTCACCGCTCAGGGGTGGGGGCCGGGGGGGGGGGAGGAGAGTAGGTCCGTCCCCCCCCCCCCCCCCCCTTCAACCACTATTGTGGCCAGACAGCATCCCTGTGGGTTCGGGCTTCAGCTGTCAGCTGAAGCCACGCCCACAGCAGTGCTGACAGGCTGTCAGCACACAAAGCGCGTTCACAGTGCTTTGTGTGCTGATAGCCCGTCTGATGCATTCACCCAGAATGCATCGGACGAGAGGCCTTTTTAGGGCTTCTGAACTCGGAAGTCCCTCTGGTGGCCGTCTGATTGACTGCAACAAGAGGTGTTCCAAGCTTCCAATGTAAACACTGCATTTTCTCAGAAAATACAGTGCTTACAAGAAAAAGGCTCCGGGTAGCTGTAGCACTCACCTAAACAACCTCATTAAGCTGAAGTTGTTCAGGTGACTATAGTGTCCCTTTAAGTAAAGCCCCTGGCCCAGACGGTTACTCAAATAAATGTTATAAGATATTTAGGGATACTCTTTCTGTGCGTCTCGCCAGGATATTTAATGAGATAGTGGAGAATCGTACATTTCCTAAAGAGATGCTTCAAGCAAACATTGTCCCAATCTTGAAACCGGACAAAGATCCAGCTAAATTGGCTAATTATCGCCCAATATCTCTCCTTAATGGAGACGTAAAGATCTATGCTTTGATTTTAGCAGATCGCTTAAAAATCTGTATTCCCGCTCTAATACATCAAGACCAAGCCGGATTTATACCTGGCAGAGCAGCCTCTGGTGGTCTTAGAAGGATATTGGATGTTCATGATGTTGCGATAAGGAAGAATGTTCCCCTTCTGACCCTGTCATTGGATGCTGAGAAAGCGTTTGACAGGGTCAGATGGGACTTTTTGGGGAATGCACTCAAGTCGTATGGCATTGTGGGAGCAGTTTATGATGCTATTATGGCATTATACACTAGGCCCTCTGCTAGGACCATAGGTCCAGGAATAGAGGCAGACTGGTTTAATATCAAGAATGGTACCAGGCAGGGCTGCCCTTTGTCCTCGTTACTCTATGTTTTAACCATAGAGCCTCTGGCAGAAGATATAAGGAAAAATTAGAAGATTAAGGGACTCAGGCTTAATAACGTAGAACATAAGATTAACCTATACGCGGATGATTTTATGCTTATGATCCAGAATCCTAGATCCTCGCTACCGGAATTGATAAAAATATTGGCCCAATATAGTGAATACTCAAATTACAAATTAAATACTAATAAGACTACAATAATGACAACTAACTTATCTAGTGAAGAAAAGTATTTTATTAAAATGTCTTACGACTTTGTTTGGGTAAAGGATAATACTATCTTTCTTGGTATTAAAATTCCAAGAAACATAAATAAAATTGTAGAGGTTAACTTTCTTCCACTTTTAAGATCTTATTTGTAGATCTTATAAGAATGGGTTGTATAAACACCATTCGCTCATATATTCTGCCTAAATGGAATTATCTTTTTAGAATGATACCAATACAAGTCCCAATTCCATGGTTAAAAATGATACAGTCAGCTTTCCAAATTCATTTGGAAGGGGAAAAAACCGAGAATAAGCTTACAGCTATTATCTAAGAAAAGAAAAGACTTGCTGCCCCTAATATAATAGAATATCATGATGCCTGTATGCTGGCACATGCTGCTAACACCTTAAGTACTGATCAAAAAGACCAAGCATGGTATCAAATAGAGAAATCTTTAGTAGCGACAAATAACTTACCTGCCTTATTTTGGACAACAAGGAAGCAGGAAAATAAGAATAACTCAGTACATCCATAAAATTTGACTATTATAGATAACATTCTGAGATATTGGTATAACATTAAGAAAAATTTCAAAATAGAATATAGACCGTTTCCTTTTTTACCCTTAGAGGTAATTAAGGGGAATATTGAGGATATTAATATTAGGGGATGGACACAGAAGGGAATTACAAATATACAAGAGATTATAGACAGAAAGGAAATTAAGTAATTCAATCAGTTACAATCAGAGTTTGGGATTGATAGTAAGGAGATATTCACATATTTAAGAATTAAGTTTTATTTGGCGAAATTCTTGGATTTCCAGCTTAATAAAAACATCAGTAATTTAAAAAAGATTCTGGAAACTCGTAGAATTAAAGGCCATATTTCTAGACGTTATGAGTTTTTAAAGGATTCTCAGAAGCTTTCTGTCTGGAAATCTAAGATTAAGTGTGAAAAAGATCTACATATTGTAATCCCTGAGCAAGATATGATAGGTGCGATTGTTAAGGTCAATAAATCGGTACATTGTTTGAATATAGTAGAGAACTTTTATAAACTCATGAACAGATGGTATATGGTCCCAGAAAAGCTGGCTAAAATGTACAAAGATCAGAATAATCTCTGCTGGCGATGTGACGATGGGAAAGGAGATTATCTCCATATATGGTGGCAGTGTAAATCTCTAAGTAAAATATGGAAGTTTATATACCAACAGATTTACAATATTTGCCATATATATATACCTTTCACACCTCAGAGCTTTCTGTTACATCAGGGATGGCCCCCTATGCCTACTGAGAAAAGTATGTTGATAACACATTTTAATGGCAACCAAGATAGTTCTAGCCAGATATTGGAAAAGCAATAAAGCTCCAGACTGGATTGAAATTAAAAAACAAGCAATATATCAATGTAAAATGGAAATTGGAATAATCCAAGGAAACTCTATTGGTTTGAGGAAATCCTGTATTTGGGAAAAAATGGTGGATAAGTTCATCGCTAATAATTATAGTTTATAATATAGAAGGTCGGTGCAGCCCCTGCTGTGTGTTTGATCCTGGAGAGATACTAGCAAAAATGTACCTATCAATGTAAGAAAGTAATAAGGGGATAGAATTATGCTAGTTCCACGGGATGGTATGTGTGTATGGTATGAATTTTGCTTTTAATGATTCCTCTATTTTGATATTTATGTTTTCCATAGATATGGTTATTCTATACTGGGGCACTCTAGCAATGCTATCTATGTATATCTATGTGTATATGTATTTAAGATATACATGCATCGATTGTATTAATGCTTTTATTTTTTGCATTTTGTCCTAATTGGAAACATTCCTAGTTGTAATTCTTGTTGTAATGTTTATAGAGGTACTGTACAGGGAGTGCAGAATTATTAGGCAAGTTGTATTTTTGAGGATTAATTCTATTATTGAACAACAACCATGTTCTCAATGAACCCAAAAAACTCATTAATATCAAAGCTGAATATTTTTGGAAGTAGTTTTTAGTTTGTTTTTAGTTATAGCTATTTTAGGGGGATATCTGTGTGTGCAGGTGACTATTACTGTGCATAATTATTAGGCAACTTAACAAAAAACAAATATATACCCATTTCAATTATTTATTTTTACCAGTGAAACCAATATAACATCTCAACATTCACAAATATACATTTCTGACATTCAAAAACATAACAAAAACAAATCAGTGACCAATATAGCCACCTTTCTTTGCAAGGCCTGCCATCCATGGATTCTGTCAGTGTTTTGATCTGTTCACCATCAACATTGCGTGCAGCAGCAACCACAGCCTCCCAGACACTGTTCAGAGAGGTGTACTGTTTTCCCTCCTTGTAAATCTCACATTTGATGATGGACCACAGGTTCTCAATGGGGTTCAGATCAGGTGAACAAGGAGGCCATGTCATTAGATTTTCTTCTTTTATACCCTTTCTTACCAGCCACGCTGTGGAGTACTTGGACGCGTGTGATGGAGCATTGTCCTGCATGAAAATCATGTTTTTCTTGAAGGATGCAGACTTCTTCCTGTACCACTGCTTGAAGAAGGTGTCTTCCAGAAACTGGTAGTTGAGCTTGACTCCATCCTCAACCCGAAAAGGCCCCACAAGCTCATCTTTGATGATACCAGCCCAAACCAGTACTCCACCTCCACCTTGCTGGCGTCTGAGTCGGACTGGAGCTCTCTGCCCTTTACCAATCCATCCATCTGGCCCATCAAGACTCACTCTCATTTCATCAGTCCATAAAACCTTAGAAAAATCAGTCTTGAGATATTTCTTGGCCCAGTCTTGACGTTTCAGCTTGTGTGTCTTGTTCAGTGGTGGTCGTCTTTCAGCCTTTCTTACCTTGGCCATGTCTCTGAGTATTGCACACCTTGTGCTTTCGGGCACTCCAGTGATGTTGCAGCTCTGAAATATGGCCAAACTGGTGGCAAGTGGCATCTTGGCAGCTGCACGCTTGACTTTTCTCAGTTCATGGGCAGTTATTTTGCGCCTTGGTTTCTCCACACGCTTCTTGCGACCCTGTTGACTATTTTGAATGAAACGCTTGATTGTTCGATGATCACGCTTCAGAAGCTTTGCAATTTTAAGAGTGCTGCATCCCTCTGCAAGATATCTCACTATTTTTAACTTTTCTGAGCCTGTCAAGTCCTTCTTTTGACCCATTTTGCCAAAGGAAAGGAGGTTGCCTAATAATTATGCACACCTGATATAGGGTGTTGATGTCATTAGACCACACCCCTTCTCATTACAGAGATGCACAATATCTCTCCTTAATGGAGACGTAAAGATCTATGCTTTGATTTTAGCAGATCGCTTAAAAATCTGTATTCACGCTCTAATACATCAAGACCAAGCCGGATTTATACCTGGCAGAGCAGCCTCTGGTGGTCTTAGAAGGATATTGGATGTTCATGATGTTGCGATAAGGAAGAATGTTCCCCTTCTGACCCTGTCATTGGATGCTGAGAAAGCGTTTGACAGGGTCAGATGGGACTTTTTGGGGAATGCACTCAAGTCGTATGGCATTGTGGGAGCAGTTTATGATGCTATTATGGCATTATACACTAGGCCCTCTGCTAGGACCATAGGTCCAGGAATAGAGGCAGACTGGTTTAATATCAAGAATGGTACCAGGCAGGGCTGCCCTTTGTCCTCGTTACTCTATGTTTTAACCATAGAGCCTCTGGCAGAAGATATAAGGAAAAATTAGAAGATTAAGGGACTCAGGCTTAATAACGTAGAACATAAGATTAACCTATACGCGGATGATTTTATGCTTATGATCCAGAATCCTAGATCCTCGCTACCGGAATTGATAAAAATATTGGCCCAATATAGTGAATACTCAAATTACAAATTAAATACTAATAAGACTACAATAATGACAACTAACTTATCTAGTGAAGAAAAGTATTTTATTAAAATGTCTTACGACTTTGTTTGGGTAAAGGATAATACTATCTTTCTTGGTATTAAAATTCCAAGAAACATAAATAAAATTGTAGAGGTTAACTTTCTTCCACTTTTAAGATCTTATTTGTAGATCTTATAAGAATGGGTTGTATAAACACCATTCGCTCATATATTCTGCCTAAATGGAATTATCTTTTTAGAATGATACCAATACAAGTCCCAATTCCATGGTTAAAAATGATACAGTCAGCTTTCCAAATTCATTTGGAAGGGGAAAAAACCGAGAATAAGCTTACAGCTATTATCTAAGAAAAGAAAAGACTTGCTGCCCCTAATATAATAGAATATCATGATGCCTGTATGCTGGCACATGCTGCTAACACCTTAAGTACTGATCAAAAAGACCAAGCATGGTATCAAATAGAGAAATCTTTAGTAGCGACAAATAACTTACCTGCCTTATTTTGGACAACAAGGAAGCAGGAAAATAAGAATAACTCAGTACATCCAGAAAATTTGACTATTATAGATAACATTCTGAGATATTGGTATAACATTAAGAAAAATTTCAAAATAGAATATAGACCGTTTCCTTTTTTACCCTTAGAGGTAATTAAGGGGAATATTGAGGATATTAATATTAGGGGATGGACACAGAAGGGAATTACAAATATACAAGAGATTATAGACAGAAAGGAAATTAAGTAATTCAATCAGTTACAATCAGAGTTTGGGATTGATAGTAAGGAGATATTCACATATTTAAGAATTAAGTTTTATTTGGCGAAATTCTTGGATTTCCAGCTTAATAAAAACATCAGTAATTTAAAAAAGATTCTGGAAACTCGTAGAATTAAAGGCCATATTTCTAGACGTTATGAGTTTTTAAAGGATTCTCAGAAGCTTTCTGTCTGGAAATCTAAGATTAAGTGTGAAAAAGATCTACATATTGTAATCCCTGAGCAAGATATGATAGGTGCGATTGTTAAGGTCAATAAATCGGTACATTGTTTGAATATAGTAGAGAACTTTTATAAACTCATGAACAGATGGTATATGGTCCCAGAAAAGCTGGCTAAAATGTACAAAGATCAGAATCATCTCTGCTGGCGATGTGACGATGGGAAAGGAGATTATCTCCATATATGGTGGCAGTGTAAATCTCTAAGTAAAATATGGAAGTTTATATACCAACAGATTTACAATATTTGCCATATATATATACCTTTCACACCTCAGAGCTTTCTGTTACATCAGGGATGGCCCCCTATGCCTACTGAGAAAAGTATGTTGATAACACATTTTAATGGCAACCAAGATAGTTCTAGCCAGATATTGGAAAAGCAATAAAGCTCCAGACTGGATTGAAATTAAAAAACAAGCAATATATCAATGTAAAATGGAAATTGGAATAATCCAAGGAAACTCTATTGGTTTGAGGAAATCCTGTATTTGGGAAAAAATGGTGGATAAGTTCATCGCTAATAATTATAGTTTATAATATAGAAGGTCGGTGCAGCCCCTGCTGTGTGTTTGATCCTGGAGAGATACTAGCAAAAATGTACCTATCAATGTAAGAAAGTAATAAGGGGATAGAATTATGCTAGTTCCACGGGATGGTATGTGTGTATGGTATGAATTTTGCTTTTAATGATTCCTCTATTTTGATATTTATGTTTTCCATAGATATGGTTATTCTATACTGGGGCACTCTAGCAATGCTATCTATGTATATCTATGTGTATTTGTATTTAAGATATACATGCATCGATTGTATTAATGCTTTTATTTTTTGCATTTTGTCCTAATTGGAAACATTCCTAGTTGTAATTCTTGTTGTAATGTTTATAGAGGTACTGTACAGGGAGTGCAGAATTATTAGGCAAGTTGTATTTTTGAGGATTAATTCTATTATTGAACAACAACCATGTTCTCAATGAACCCAAAAAACTCATTAATATCAAAGCTGAATATTTTTGGAAGTAGTTTTTAGTTTGTTTTTAGTTATAGCTATTTTAGGGGGATATCTGTGTGTGCAGGTGACTATTACTGTGCATAATTATTAGGCAACTTAACAAAAAACAAATATATACCCATTTCAATTATTTATTTTTACCAGTGAAACCAATATAACATCTCAACATTCACAAATATACATTTCTGACATTCAAAAACATAACAAAAACAAATCAGTGACCAATATAGCCACCTTTCTTTGCAAGGCCTGCCATCCATGGATTCTGTCAGTGTTTTGATCTGTTCACCATCAACATTGCGTGCAGCAGCAACCACAGCCTCCCAGACACTGTTCAGAGAGGTGTACTGTTTTCCCTCCTTGTAAATCTCACATTTGATGATGGACCACAGGTTCTCAATGGGGTTCAGATCAGGTGAACAAGGAGGCCATGTCATTAGATTTTCTTCTTTTATACCCTTTCTTACCAGCCACGCTGTGGAGTACTTGGACGCGTGTGATGGAGCATTGTCCTGCATGAAAATCATGTTTTTCTTGAAGGATGCAGACTTCTTCCTGTACCACTGCTTGAAGAAGGTGTCTTCCAGAAACTGGGAGTTGAGCTTGACTCCATCCTCAACCCGAAAAGGCCCCACAAGCTCATCTTTGATGATACCAGCCCAAACCAGTACTCCACCTCCACCTTGCTGGCGTCTGAGTCGGACTGGAGCTCTCTGCCCTTTACCAATCCATCCATCTGGCCCATCAAGACTCACTCTCATTTCATCAGTCCATAAAACCTTAGAAAAATCAGTCTTGAGATATTTCTTGGCCCAGTCTTGACGTTTCAGCTTGTGTGTCTTGTTCAGTGGTGGTCGTCTTTCAGCCTTTCTTACCTTGGCCATGTCTCTGAGTATTGCACACCTTGTGCTTTCGGGCACTCCAGTGATGTTGCAGCTCTGAAATATGGCCAAACTGGTGGCAAGTGGCATCTTGGCAGCTGCACGCTTGACTTTTCTCAGTTCATGGGCAGTTATTTTGCGCCTTGGTTTCTCCACACGCTTCTTGCGACCCTGTTGACTATTTTGAATGAAACGCTTGATTGTTCGATGATCACGCTTCAGAAGCTTTGCAATTTTAAGAGTGCTGCATCCCTCTGCAAGATATCTCACTATTTTTAACTTTTCTGAGCCTGTCAAGTCCTTCTTTTGACCCATTTTGCCAAAGGAAAGGAGGTTGCCTAATAATTATGCACACCTGATATAGGGTGTTGATGTCATTAGACCACACCCCTTCTCATTACAGAGATGCACATCACCTAATATGCTTAATTGGTAGTAGGTTTTCGAGCCTATACAGCTTGGAGTAAGACAACATGCATAAAGAGGATGATGTGGTCAAAATACTCATTTGCCTAATAATTCTGCACGCAGTGTATGTATGTTTTTGAAATTCTAAAATGGAAAAAAACTTTTGAAGAGATAAAAATATATAAAAAAAAAGAAAAAAAATTATACACACTGACTTCCTGTTTGGTTACTGTCTAGGTTTTTGTTCAGTGTGTTGTTTCATTGCTGCTTTTCCTTTGGTATTTTGCTTGTAGTCTGCTAGAAATTCTCTAGAGGGTGCTAATGTTTCAGTTCAGATTATTTAGATATTTCTTTAACACATTGACTCATTATTATTTTAATTGGCATTTATATATTTTTAGCATTTATATAGCGCCAACTTATTCTACAGCGCTTTTTAATGTTTGAAAGAGGGGAAATTTAAAATCAAAGGAGGCAGTTACAAAATGTTTCAGGAACAATTGAGGACCCTGCTCAATAGTTTATATAGCTCCAATGTATACTTCAGCGCTTTACAATTTTAATATAGGAAAATATCAGCAAATATGGAACAAACTATTACATATTATATTGGTAACAGTAAACAACAGTTTATTAAAGACCCTGCTTGAGTCAGTTGAGAGCATAGAGGAGATGAGGTATAACAACACAAGAGGGAGGGCAACATGGGGATAAGAGCAACATTCTCAGATACCAACATCGTAAAAATTGTAAAACATGCTGTTTATATAACCCCCTTACCGTGTCGAATATCATCCAGTATTATTGCTGTCTTTCAACCCCACCCAACTTTATCCTTCAATAACAGTGATACACTCTATGAATAATGTATTTTGAGGTGTAAGAGTGTAGAGTTGCTGTATTTCTCAGTCAGAGAGATTCTGTGGTTCTGCAGTTGTTGAATGATAGTACCCGTCAGTGTGATTCTCAGATTAATTAGATCCTCCTCTGGTGTTAAAAGCACACTGGCCAAATACAAAATAAATAAATACTTTTTATTAGATATACCCCAGATGAAAACTTGAATGCATTTAATTATGTATTTTTTCATTGGGCATTGTAGCGAAGCTGTAGTCCTGACAAGGACTTTTCTCAGCTGGATCCTTGGTATCTGGAATTATGGAACAAGGCGCTGTGAAGTGAATAGCTCTATTCCTTCCCAATAACTGGACTACACACAGTTCTGGGAGTACAATTGAGGTTTATTGTGCCACACTCTGCTTTTTATGCATAAACCTCCAGCATGGGGTCTCCATACAAAACAACACAAACCCCTACAGTGACTGTGTGTCTGGGAGATAAATTGTCTCAAAGACTGTTAACTAAATAATCTCTCAGTTACCGGGAACCAACATAAGTATTGAAAACACCCCCAAAATACATTCAAACTACACAGGAACCACACAAGTCTTATATCCCTAAATAGCCTGGATCTGAGTTCCCAAGTTGTCCAAATAGCACTCTGATCCATTCAGTGGAATGGAATGGCCATTCGGGTAAAGTTCTGATCGGCCTGCCATGAGGTGGTAGCCCAAAACAATTCCAGGGAAAGAGAGGCAGCTGCTGGTCAACTTTCGGGCTTTGCTGTGCGAACACCGACAAAGGCTCCTCCCAGTCGGTAGCATATTCCTCCCAACAGCGCTCTTCTGACTTGTCTATGTGCAGAGCAGGCAATGGATCTCACCTACCCCACCCAGACTTTCTGTGGCTGTCCAATCACAGACGTCCCAATACAGCTCAATAAGAACTCTTTGCAAAACAGGTGCTCTGGGCAATTGCTGCCTCTTGAGGTCAGCTGCATTAAGCTAACAAAGCCAGTAACTAACAGAACTGATAGTCTGCGTGAAAGCCAGAGGGGTGTTACCAGGTTAATTTATAAAAGTGTCAATTTCTACTGAAATCTGCGCTATTTCCAAAATGAAAAAGAGGACACACTCTTCACTCATAAAGCTTTTTAGCAAGCTAACATTGTTTTGGGGTCTGGAGACCAAAAGCTGAATGGTGGGTCAGGATCCATAGATCAGGGCTGTCCCACCAAACGCAGAAAGAATAAGAGGTATTCCTTTATTATCAGATGCACAAACTTCTATAAAAATGAGGCATTTCATATTAGCATTACCAAAATGTATTTACTCTAATTTTATGCAGAAATCGAAGCTACATATAATTATAGCAATGATCTTTGGTATTTTAGTTATCTTTGTGTTGTGTTGTGTTAACTGAGAAGGCAACTAGCAATTTCAGGTACTAGAGACACAAATAAGTTTTTTGTTTGTCTTATTTGTTGATGTACATAATTTTTTAATTGTTTGCAGATGCTCTTCCATTGCATGTTCGGTCTCCCTAAGGTTTATTTTCTATTGGGAATATATAGTGAGCATTAATAGGAAATTAAATCTCATGTGACTGTCACCTACTTTACTTCCAATCTCAGAAAGCAACTAATGATAGCCAATGGTCAGAGATGTAATTATCAAGGCACGCTAACCTCTGTTTTATTTTTTACAGTAAATTAAAATTCGTATAGTGGAAGATAGGTTGCTATAAACATAATTGTTGAGTTTGTTTATTTAAAGCAATCGTCCTTCATGAAAGAGGAAGGTCTTGTATAGTTATTACTTTTAATTAGCACAGTTGACATTTGATTTAATTTTTTGAAAATACGGTTAAACTCTTAGCTGCGTATTTAGGTTATAAATAGCCTTCGAGAGGATGTTCATACACACACCCATACAATGGGGACAAATCTCCACTATATGCAGTATCATACACTCCACTAACTCCCCTGACGCCCTCTCATATGTGTCGGCTTTTGGGGAGGGGCATAGGCTCTCCTGAGGACCCTTCCAACTGGAGGGAAATCTGGGAGGCCACTGCATCAATCTCTATCTGTGTCACCCACAAGGAACAGGCGTACAATACAATGTTCCACTGGTACATTACCGCCCCTCAGGCTAAAGCAAATGCTCCAAACTGCCTCTGATCACTGCTGGAAGGGTTGTGGGGAACAGGGAACCTACATGGTAGAACTGCCCCCATTTCGCCCAACTCTGGAGCGACATGGTCCAAACCGTCAATAGGACGTTACACAGCAATCTCCCAATGGACCCATGGATCTGGCTCCTATCCAATTCCTTAACCAGGGCTCAAAACAAACTCACTGCAAGGGTCGCGCTGGCCACCCGGAGAACCACAGCTATGCACTGGGGAAGTAACAAACTCCCTTCCACACCGGAAGTACTTCGGAAAATTGAGGAGGCTATAGAGATGGAAAAACTGTCGGCCCTGGTCCATGACATCTCAAAATCTTTCCATAGAATATGGGATCCGTGGATGCTGGGATTCACACCTGTACCTAGGCATTAAAATAAACACTGCCTTTTCTCTGTTCATCAGAATAGGTCATCAGAATAGGTCATTTTGTTCAGGAGAAATAGGTCTTTCATGTCATATCAAATATTTATATATGAAACATAATTTAATATTAATAACATCTAAAAAAGAAATGTGAGAAATTTGTGACTAAGTGGCTACTAAAAAAGACTGGACATACCCTATTTGCAATACCTTGGGTTGCCTACCTTTGTAAAGGGTATCGGGGGGGTAATTTTCATTCCTGGGCTACCATACGATCTTAAAGGCAACATAACCAATTTGAAAAAGCCTTACATTTGACTCTGTATCGGGGGCACTGTTATACTCGGGAGACTTCGTTGAACAGAAATATTAG
This sequence comes from Pelobates fuscus, assembly GCF_036172605.1. Classification (NCBI taxonomy): domain Eukaryota; kingdom Metazoa; phylum Chordata; class Amphibia; order Anura; family Pelobatidae; genus Pelobates; species Pelobates fuscus. The sequence continues at coordinate 132,080,633 of NC_086317.1, forward strand.
TGTTTCAATGATATCATCAGTGAAAGTGGCGTTTGTGTGTGAAAAATGCAAAAAATGTCAAGTATCTATAATTTACTTTTACACAGTTTTTATTCCAGGCAGGCCACTGCTGTGGACGGCTGCTCCGTCCATGTGATCGCGATCATGTGGCCCGGGAGGGCCAGATCAGTAGCAAGGGAACTCTGCTGCAAGATCAGTAGCAGGGGGACTATGCTGCCCGCCTGCATTTAGGATCGTGTCCCTAAGGACGGCATAGTACGCCCGCCGTCCTTAACCCCTTAAGGACCAAACTTCTGGAATAAAAGGGAATCATGACATGTCACACATGTCATGTGTCCTTAAGGGGTTAAGGGGTTAATAAACCCATAATGAGAACTTAACTGACGCGTTAGGACCTATGTTAAGGGAAAATCTTACCTGCATGCCTTATTTTTCTACCATGGAAAATACCACTAGATGGCAGCATTGCCAAACAGTATATGGAATTCCAACTCACCATAGCTGGTACAAAATAATAGAAATACAATAGTAATAGCTATTTTTGTATATTCATTTAAAGTTGGAGGCGCTGTAAAGAGCTGGGCTGGAGCATATCTGCTAATAAGTGTGGAGATTTAAGCAAGGGCATGGTTAAGGCTTTGTAAGTAAGCACAAGAATTTTGAACCACATCCTAAATGTAACAGAAAGCCAGTGTAAAGACTGACAGTTATGAGGTTTGAGAATTGCCAGATGTAAGGTAGATGAGTCTGGCAGGTGTTCATTACAGACTGTAGAGGGCAATCTGGGCACTTTTTAGGCAGACAAGCAGAACGTTTCAATAGTTATGTCAGAAAATAACAAGATAACAATCTTGGACAAGCCTCTTAGTTGCATCCTAAATAAGAAAGGGGCAAATATCAGAAATGTTTTACATGATTTATATGAAGGGGGGAGGAAAGGTTGGAGTCAAAGAGCACACCAAGGCAGCATGCTTGTGTGGTATAGGTTCTGCCTAAACACCATCTATATTTAAACATAATCTATAAGTGGTCCAACTTTTTTCACTTTCAAAGTATTAATTATGTGCACTTTCAAATATTGCACATAATACTTTGCACATGAATATAATCCTACATACGCATTGGAGTTTTGCACTAGTATGTTTTGTATTTTACGTAATCATTTTTCACTGTTGCATTGCTGCGTGGAAAATCACAATATTGTCTTAAAGACAATAGCCATGCTATTATTATGAGGAGGCAATGTTTTGTGTCATACCAGCTTTTACTGGTATTGTGTGGATATAGTATGCCAGGGTTGATGTTAGGACATAGTTTATCTAGGGTACTGGAGAGGTTAGAGGGTAGTTGTTACAGAAGAGTATGTGTTAGCAGAGATCAGAGAGAGGAGAAGCACCACCACCCTAAGGGTCACCAGGTTTGTGAGTTCTAGGCGGCCATAAGATAGGGAAGCAGGGGCAGTCTAGTCAGAGGGGGAGAGACAAGTTTCAGTAAGGGCGAGAAGATGGAGGGAGTTAGAAATAGACTAGCAGTGATTGAAAGTTAATTTGGCAATGCTACAGACAGCAGATATGAAGCCAGAGGGAATGTGAACAAAGTAGGGTTCCTAGGGTTAGTAGAATAAAGGGGAGTAGGGCCAGGGTTAATTATGTTGAATTACCAAAGATAAACAAAGCAAATAACAATTACACTCCTAAGTTTTAGAATAAAAGTGAAAAGGTAAAAAATGAGAAATTGAAGTATATGGCCCAGTAGTAAGAGAGACATCCACTTAAAATCTTTCAATCACTTTGCTGGCTAGATGTATTGAGGATTTCTATGTAAAGGCAGACCTGGGTCTAGAGGTGGATTCAGGTGAAGGACTTGAATGGTGAGTGTAGTTCAGTCAGTCTGGATGAAAGTGTGTCAGTCACTCCAGTGGCGTACACATGACCCATGGGGCCCCGGTGCGAAAATTGATCCGTGGGCCCCCCCTCCGCGCTTACTCTGCGCGGGCCGGGGCTGCAACACATGGCAGCAGGCACCTGGTCGCAAGGGTTCACAGGGCTGCGACCGCGGTATGTACGCCAGTGCATGCAGATACACACACTTAAAGGACCACTACAGACACCCAGATCACATCAGCTCAATAAAGTGGTCTGGGTGCCAGGTCCCTCTAGTTTTAACCCTGCAGCTGAAAACATAGCATTTTCAGAGAAACTGCTATGTTTCACTGAGGGTTAATCCAGCCTCTAGTGACTGTCTCATTGAAAGCCACTAGAGGCGCTTCTGTGATTCTCACTGTGAAAATCACAGGGAGAAGACGCTGGACGTCCATAGGAAAGCATTGAGTAATGCTTTCCTATGGGCGGTTTGAAAGCGCGCAAGGCTCTTGCCATGCATGCGCATTCGGAGCTGAGAGGCGGAGGGATCCCCAGTGCCAAGGGAGTCCGGCGCTGGAGAAAGGTAAGTGCTGAAGGGGTTTTAAACACACACACACACATACACACATTAGCTAACAGACACACACATTTACTGACAGAGATACACTCACTGACATACAGACACACATACAAAACATACACTCACTGACAAACACACACTCACTAACAGACATCAAACAGACTCACTAACAGACACACACACTGACACACAAACACACTCACTAGCAGACACAAAAACTAACACTAACACACACACACTCTAATACGAACACACATACACACGTGTTTTTTTTTTTTTATAATGTTCTCCCCCAGCCTTCCTACCTTTGGGAGTGCTGAGGGGATTCCCTGGAGTCTAGTGGTGCTGCTGGGTGGCCGGTCCTGCGGGCGCACGAGTGAGCACTGAGATCCTCATGTTCAGCTCCCTCGCATGCCGCTTACTGATGCCGGAGCCGGAATATGATATCACTGCATCACTGCGCTGGGCCTCGGGGGCCACACTGGCGTAAATTCCGGGTTGCGGGGTGGCCGGGCCCAGCCGCAGCCGCGACCGCGGTATGTACACCACTGAGTCACGCGGTTCAGGTAGTATGAAATGAGGTAGTATGGAAATGGAGAGGGAGGGTGCCTGAAAAATGTTTTCATTGAAGAGAAAGGAAAATGGGACTCACTTTTCCTGCAAGGGGAGAAGCAGTGTGTGCTGATGACAGACGTAAAATATGCACAGAATTGACATTAGGGAGTCCATAACAGAGTCACATATGCCAGGGTGTAACTAGCCCCAAAGATATCTCTAATGAGGGGGGTCTAATAATTAGGGGGGTCTGCCTTGACGTTGGTTCACAGGGCTGCGACCGCGGTATGTACGCCAGTGCATACAGATACACACACTTAAAGGACCGCTACAGACACCCAGATCACATCAGCTCAATAAAGTGGTCTGGGTGCCAGGTCCCTCTAGTTTTAACCCTGCAGCTGAAAACATAGCATTTTCAGAGAAACTGCTATGTTTCACTGAGGGTTAATCCAGCCTCTAGTGACTGTCTCATTGAAAGCCACTAGAGGCGCTTCTGTGATTCTCACTGTGAAAATCACAGGGAGAAGACGCTGGACGTCCATAGGAAAGCATTGAGTAATGCTTTCCTATGGGCGGTTTGAAAGCGCGCGAGGCTCTTGCCATGCATGCGCATTCGGAGCTGAGAGGCGGAGGGATCCCCAGCGCCAAGGGAGTCCGGCGCTGGAGAAAGGTAAGTGCTGAAGGGGTTTTAAACACACACACACACATACACACATTAGCTAACAGACACACACATTTACTGACAGAGATACACTCACTGACATACAGACACACATACAAAACATACACTCACTGACAAACACACACTCACTAACAGACATCAAACAGACTCACTAACAGACACACACACTGACACACAAACACACTCACTAGCAGACACAAAAACTAACACTAACACACACACACTCTAATACGAACACACATACACACGTGTTTTTTTTTTTTATAATGTTCTCCCCCAGCCTTCCTACCTTTGGGAGTGCTGAGGGGATTCCCTGGAGTCTAGTGGTGCTGCTGGGTGGCCGGTCCTGCGGGCGCACGAGTGAGCACTGAGATCCTCATGTTCAGCTCCCTCGCATGCCGCTTACTGATGCCGGAGCCGGAATATGATGTCACTGCATCACTGCGCTGGGCCTCGGGGGCCACACTGGCGTACATTCCGGGTCGCGGGGTGGTCGGGCCCAGCCGCAGCCGCGACCGCGGTATGTACACCACTGAGTCACGCGGTTCAGGTAGTATGAAATGAGGTAGTATGGAAATGGAGAGGGAGGGTGCCTGAAAAATGTTTTCATTGAAGAGAAAGGAAAATGGGACTCACTTTTCCTGCAAGGGGAGAAGCAGTGTGTGCTGATGACAGACGTAAAATATGCACAGAATTGACATTAGGGAGTCCATAACAGAGTCACATATGCCAGGGTGTAACTAGCCCCAAAGATATCTCTAATGAGGGGGGTCTAATAATTAGGGGGGTCTGCCTTGACGTTGGCAGACGGGCATTCCCTCCAATGGCCATTGGAGCAACTAAATGACCTCCGTTTGTCTAAATATACATAGGGATTAAGGAGAGAGCGCAGGTAACTTTTTCTTTTCTATGAATATAGTTATACTGATGCCATACAGCTGTGGGTTAACCCAGCGGTTCCCAATCTGTGTGCCATGGCACCCTGGAGTGCCGCGACGTGGGAACATTACTGCTGAACAAGGACCCGGTCGAGTGGACAGATCCTTTAAGATTGCGACCGGACCCCTGTAATGTTGGACGGCTGGGAGGAAATGAAAGCCTGTCACTTCCTCCCAGCGTAATGCAGAGAGACAGCGCGGGAGGAGGCAAGCCCAGCATGAGGGGAGAGGAGCACGAAGAGCTCCAGACCCCTCACTCCCACCAGTAACAGGACTCCAAACCACCCTCCTGGCACATAAAGTAAGCGGACAAGAGGGTGGCTGGAGATATTATAAAAAAAAAAAAAAAAAAAATCCCTTATGTGTGTGAGTATGAGTGTGGCATGTATCAATGTTTGGGTGTGTATCTATGTATGTGTTGGTGTCTATATGAATTTGTGTGTATCTGTCGGTGTATTTATATGCATCTGTGTGTTAATGAACAGCATACAAGCACACTCCTGCAATCAAATATTACACTGCATGAATATCTGTGTAAGTATGTATGTATGTGGTAGTGTATGTGCATACTTCCAAGCAGTCAAACACCAGCACAACATACAAGCACACTCCTGCAATCTAACTCAAATATTACATACACACACCCCTCCATTAAAAAAAAAAAAAAAAAATACAAACACACCCTTCACTCAAACACAAATACTTCACACAAATGTACATCCGCATTTAAGAGTGAACATTACATTCAGACACAACCCTGCAATCAAACACAAACATTACATACAAACACACCCCTGTATTAAAACACAATAACTATATACAAGCACCTTCAAACACCAACATTATACATTACACTATAGCACCAGTAAATGCTGCAACGCTGTACAGATATACAACCTAGAAATTTTGACATGGGGTGCCTTGGAAAAATACTGAAATATTAAGGGCGCCTTGAACCTAAAAAGTTTGGGAACCACTGAGTTAACCACTAAATCCACCCACAGGTTCACAGAACAGATACCAAAACCTGGTTCTCTGAACACTGAAGACCCGGACAACAGAATAAACGCTAAACGGACAGCACCTTCTATATCCGTATTAGGGACAGCTTATTGTTTAAACATAAAGTCAATACGTAGAAAACCTTCACTAAAAATAATTAAAAAAAAAAACATCCTATATATGCGATTAGACAATAAAACCCCTAAATGCAAACTTGCCAAAATTAATTGAACAGGTAAAATGTAATATACCCTTTATGTAGCACACACACCATAAAGCAGATAGCTGACCATTTTTAAACATCTTGGATAACACTCAAAGAATGAACCTTTCACATAGTAGTAAAAACTATTACTATGTCGATTATTTTTTTTATATAAATCTTTATTAATTTTGTCATATGCTATGTAGACTATTAATGGGACATAAGTATAAAACGGATCTTCCAAATCTCCTGACTGTAGATGTAACTACCTTTTCTTATATGTTACACTTGTATACTAAATGTGAATTAAAAAAAAAGTAGAAACTGGTAACAAAATCAAACATTTAACCACCACTCCAAGCCGAAACTATGAAGGGAAATCAGTCATCCTATACAGTCTTACAGATCAATAAAATGCACACCTATAAGCAAAATATAATCAGTTATTCTATCTCATTATACCAAACATACACACTTTTACTTATTATTTTGGTTCACACACTAAAGTTCAGTTTGAACCAAAAATCAGTGCTAGCTTTAAATGCTTCACTCTAGATATTACCCTCATACAGTTGTTATATAGAACAAACAGTTTATACAGCTTTAGCCACACCTCCCCTTGCAGTGACACACAGGCAACATGCAAAAATCGATTTGATTTATTTTCAGTCTGATATCAGCACAGTGTGTTTACTTTAAAGCTTTTTATCTCCTGCTCTCCTATAGGTACACTTTGAGGCAACTGTCTCATTCAAATGCTTTATCAGGCTCTGCAGTGTTGTAGTCTATGGTTGTTAATTATACCTTAAAGTGGGAGAGGTAAAGAATGAATTACATGTGTTTTATAGCACCATTACAAAATATTGTTGTAATTAACCGTAAAATACATTTTTTAAGCATAAAAGCATAAGTCCTGCCTCCAGCTTAAAAGAAAACTCCATGCATCAAATACCACCCTTAAACCTTCTCATATTTCTCGAATGTGCTGGCTATTTTGTGTGATATAGCTTCATACAGTTTTGTTGTATTTAAGGTCATCAGTGCCTCGGAGATAATTGGAGGGGTAGGGGACTTCCAATGGCATGCAATGCATAGTTTTGCTTTACCCAAAACATGCATTGTCAGAATTCTATGTGATCCATGCACCCCATTTGTGAACAGGTCTAAGAGGAATGCATCAGGTTCAAATGGTAGAGATATGTTGGTCAGCTCTCTGATAAGAGACTGGATCTGTAGCCAAAACTGATTGAGTGGGACAGGGGGCATAGTACCAGAAAACATGAGATAGGGTCCCTGCACTAGAACAGCATCTCCAATTCTGTGGCAATGAATTGGGGAACATGTGTGCAAGCATTTGCAGCATCATATACCACCTCTTTTAGTTCCTTACTGCGGATCACCTAGCGATTGCTATTCCGGGATACTCTCCTTATGTGAAAAATTACTCTATACCACTATTCAGACGGGATGTTTTTCCCTAATTCCTGTTCCTATTTTTTCATATAGGGTAATGTATGCAGTGCTAATATTTTTGCCAAAAGGAGTAATAGAGAGCTAAGGGTTTGACTTTGCATGATGAGCCTAAAGAAAGTTTATAAATTGGCTGTACCTTCTCAGGTAGGTGAATAGTTCCCTAGGAGGTAAAGTATATTCTGCATGCATATCCAGGAACATCTTGATCTTGGAATGACTTACAATCTGGATCTGCCTACTCCCTGCCCTAACCACGCTTTGAAGTATAGGTCTGGAGAATACAGTTAGAGAGTAATCAACAGGATTGATAGTAGCTTAGGTTCAGGTGCCACCAGTCTGTCTATCTACCTATGCTATACAGATAAAGAGAGTTTAGTTGTTTGGAGTATCATAGTCAAAGGGGGATGGAGATGCTTAGAGTTGTTAGGTGGTTAAAATTAAGAGCATAGAGTCCTCCAGTCTTAACGAGTTGGATAGAGTTGCCCGCACCTGTGAGATTATAGTGGCTTTGTAGTATGTCCTGATATCCTGGCCCTCCACCCCTCTCAACCTTCAATCTTATTGTGCGAAATGCAATACGTGCTTGTATTTTCCACATGTTGTTTTTATAGTATAAGACTTTGCAGTAACTTGACAACAGGTCAATTTGATTAGGTAGTGAATTCTCAGGGCTCACCATGAATAACAAGATGTTATCCGCAAAGAGACTAATAGATTGCCCTCCCACTGGAGAAAAAAGGCCTGGATGCCAGTGTGAGCCTTGTTCTGGTGAATTGGTTCCAATGCCAGGATAGAATTAGGGGTGAGAGAGGGCAGCCCTGGCAGAAATTATTGGTAATCTTGAATGACTTACAGGTAAAGCCTGAATTCGAGATTTTTGTTCAAGGCTTATTGTACAAGGGTAGCCAAAGAAACCAAACTTGCGTAGGGTAGCCTGCATGCATGTCCAGCTGATTCGGTTGAATGCCTTTTCGGCGTCCAACGCTAGCAATACCCTTTGGAGGATTTTCTATTTATTTTGTTGGGCACACTGTGTTTTTATACCTGTGCATACCTGCCAAGCACGGATTGCTGACTTAAGTTTGAATTTATAGAATGCTAGCTAACCTGCCCCTAAATGATAAATGGGCAGGCAAAGCAATCTGAAATTGCTAGAGCACATCTTTTTTAATATTTCTCTCTTGATATTTCTTAAAAAAAAAAAAAAACTGTAAAATTTATATATGCACAGCATTGATTTCACATGGGTTGTGTGGGGGAATTTAGCTTAACCAAACTATTGATTTTTACTCTAATTAAATACAAGTTGAGGATTTTTACTGCAGTGTTTGGAAAGAATTAACAATGAAGTCTGGTGAGGTTTAGCCCTTAATTTTTAGCTTTGAGATAGTTATGCGAAAATATTCTGAAATCATATGGAGTACTCCTAAATTCAGGTCAAACACATGACCAGGGCCGGTGCAAGGATTTTTGCTGCCACCCCATATGCTCTGCCCACCATGTGACATCACAATACCCCACTCATTTGATCTGCCATATGAGCCAACACCAGTGCTCCACACAGTGTCTTTTCTCTGAAAAGGCAGTGTGTTTACATTGAAAAGCCTGCAGGGACAGGCTATAGACACCAGAAACACTACATTAAGCTGTAGTGGTTCTGGTGACTATAGTGTCTCTTTAATGTGAGGTAAATTAGAGGTTGGTGCTACTAATAATATACTGGATTGCCTACTTACCACCAGATGAGGACAAGAGGATGATTATGGGCTCCGGCTGCAGTCTGGCTCCACTGGTCTGGTGTTAAAACAGGCTCTCTGGAGGCAGTGCTCACAAAAATCAACGAACAGGTAGCAGCTTCATTTGGGTCCCTTAACACAGATCATGGTCTGGGCCCCCAGGGCCTGAACGTGAGTATGCCTTCAAGGCCCGCCCATAAGCCTTATGCCTACAACGCATACCCATGAGTTTGCTCACAGGGAGTGGAGTGTATGTGTGTAGGGGATGTGTTATGTGTTATTGTAGATGATGTAATGTGTGTGTGTTCTTATGAAATGTAGTGTATAGGGATACCTGTTTGTGTAAGGGATGTACTGTGTTTGTATAGGGGATGTGGTGTATTTCTGTGTATGTAATGCGGTGTGTGTGTCTGTAATGGGTGCATTGAGTGTGTGTAAGATACAATAAGAAAAGCAGTGTGTGTGTGTGTGTGTGTGTGTAAGGGATGCATTGTGTGCTTCTGTGTATGTGTGCAAGGGCTGCATTGTGTGTGTTTGTGAGGTATGCATTGTGTGTGTAAAGGATGCATGGTTTGTTTCTGTGTGTGTGTAGGATTCAGTGTATGTTTTGGTGTGTGAGTAGGGATGCATTGTATGTTTTAGGTCAAGTCCCTCTGTGCGTCTCCCTCCTGAGCCCCTCTGTGTGTCCCTTGGAAATCTTCTTTCCCCTCCTGTCCCTTATTGCTCTCCCCTGCCTCCCTGTTTCTTAGTGATCTCCCCCCCTCCCCTGAACCTTAGTGGTCTTTCCTCTCTCCCTCCCCTGGGGTGGTGTCTCTTCCTCTCTTGGTGGACGCTCCCCCCACCCACCCCTGGTGGTCTCTCTCCCCCCCCCCCTCTCCCCTTGTGTGTTTCCTACCTCAGTGTAGCGTGGTCGGTCGGTGCGAACCGCATACAGGAGTTCTTTTTTCTGTACCCGCCGGCTGGCAAAGCCGCATGGTAAAAGTCCACAATATCTTGAGTGCCGAAGGTTGCTTACACCTGCAGTAGACATTAAACTTTTTTTTTTTTTTTTTTTTGTGGCTAGTTTAATATTTGCTGTGATTTTATATTTACAACATCCGATTATATATTTATCTTAAGTGTCTTATTTCTTTTTTTTTTTTTCAGGAAAAGAAGATTTCTAAAGGCCTGCATTTTGTGTAGTTCATCAAGATTGTTTTTGCCTTAGTCTGTGTCGGTTCGGAAAATGCAGGGAATTTGTTACTCTACAATGAAATCCACATAAAAGAAGAAGCCTCAAAAATGGTAGAGCTACACCGTTGTATGGAGTGAAAAATCTGCATCAAGATATATTGCAGTATGTTGACTGCTGACCAATGGAAGTTTTGGTCTCTTAGTAATATTTTTTCTATTTTTATACAATTTTATTTTATTAGGTTTTACTTTTTGTTCTACACAAGTGCATTATGTTCAAGGAATTCTGTTTTGGAACTGAAGCATACCCAGACTCAGTGCAATACATCTTAGTTGAAAAAGACAAAACCTAGATGCAAAAATATTTTTTGTGATCGTTTCCATTTGTGAAAAGTAAAATTGATTACTAGTCTGAACGCTGCTAATTGGTTTTGTGATAGCTCTGAGAAAATGTGAATTAAGTGTTAGTTTGTAAAAGTTAAAAGCTCAGCATTTATTGATGTACCATTGTCCTGTCTCAGATTTCACTATGAGCGTCATGTTTCTTCGGGTTACTGAGGTGATTTGTCAACTTATGTGCTGCATTAATTTAAGTGTACTGTACCAAAGGCTTTAATGTCTGTTTTGTCTTTTTATATGATGACCTTGTCACCATTGTGCATATATGAACTATTGTAATTCCACCAACGTGTCCATTCATGTAGGAATGACTTGTCTTTTCAGTCTGAAATGAAAGTTTCCTTTCATTTTTATTAAACTATTCTGCCCTTTGAAAAAACAGTATTATTATGGCAATGTAGCTTATGAATTTACAAATGCAAATCTTCAATACATTTAGAATGTTCCAGTTGCATACAAAGTGCTTAAAGGAACACTCTAAATACCATAAACACCACAGCTTATTGTGTAGTTATGGTGTAAGGAGCTTTTGGTCGCATCTTTTCCATTTTTTTGTCAAACATTTTCAAGCAAATTGACAAAACTGGGGATCTCCCTGCACACCAAGCTTGGCCCTCTGCTTCATTTTGTCATTATCCAGCCTAAGTCATCCAGTGGACGGCAAGAGTTGTGACTGTTTAGGCGAGCAATCCCAGATTAAACAGCTTTGAATAGATGATGCAAAAAGGAAATTTACATATTATCTGAGCAGTATACAAGGTCTTGTTTTTGGGGGTTGAAAAAGACTCATTTATTTGGGAAACTGCTCAAAGGTACTTGGACAAAAGATCACACCGAAGACTCTTTGTCTCATAACCACTGTAATAACCTGTAGTGTCCATGGTGCTTAGAGTGACATTTTTAAGGGAAATTATTATTCTATATTAATATTGTTTTACACTTTGTCCGACTTGCCATGTATGTTCTAAGTCAGAAGGATAAGTAACAAAGTGCAAAGTGCAGCACTTCTTCCTGGCTCTCAACTATATAAACTCCTTCTTGTACAGATGTAACCATACTTTGTGTCCAACAGTCCATGTTTGTTTATTAATGGGTTAATGAAAATACTGGCTTGATTAGAACTTTGTTTACTTGGCACAGAAATATAGTCAACATGTCCTGGTGAATAGCTACACTTAATATGGATGCATCTGTATAACCTTGTTGTAAGTGATCTTGAAATGTGTCACAGAAAATTCAAAGTGGTGTGGTGAAAGAGAAGTTTGTTTGGAGGTATCTATCACTACAATAAAGCCACAGGTACTTTTTCTGAAGTTCCAGATTTTTTCCTTGCTGCAAACGCACAAGAAAGGCTGTGAATGTACACATTTGACAAGTAGTATCTGTTGTTACCAGTATCTGTCCAGTATGAAATTATTTTAGATACTTATGAGTAAGGGTAAAATAAGGATGTTTTTTAACCCCACCATGACATAAAACATGCCGTCACCATCATTATTGATTCACTTCACTTTGAATCATCCTTACAAATGGATTTTTGTTTGTTTATGTGCTGCATCGATCGCTTAAAATTAATTTTGATGATTTAAAATGCTGCAATTTGTTTTAAAATACTTTGAAATAGTTGGGTGCTCTTTTTAGAAAATTAATAAGTTAATCATATTTTTTTTCTGATTTATAAAACTGTTGCTTGGTGTTATCCAAGAAAGTACCAGTAGTAAATCTTTATAGCACAACCTTTTATAAACAAGTACCTCTATTAACCTCTACATTTAACTTCTAACATTTTCTACCAAATACTATAAAAAAATAGAACATTACACTAATACCACCCCTTCTCTCCCCTTCCCCCCCCCCCCCCCCCCCCCCCCAAAAAAAAAGTAAATAAATAAATGTTTCTACCTGCTTGGTCTCTTGGAAGTTACATTATTGGATTTTTTTGTTATCAAACTTTTATATAGATATGTGCAGTTTTTAGATAAGGAATATGATAAAGCGAACAATCTAAAGCTGGATCCAAGCTGCAAGTCCATAAATGTAAATCGTTATTAAATGGAAACTCTTTTAAATATTGCAAATAAATTTCAGAAGCCCTAAAAATATTTATTAGCTGCACAAATGGCTTCTGCAGCTATATTTATAACCCTTTTTGCCCTTGTTAGTGCAGTCAGATGCTTCTCACAGAGAAGCATTGAATAGAAAATTTTAAATTTCACACTGCCCATAGAGATGGGTGGTTTTAATGAGATTTAGAGATTCATATGAAAAAAAATACTTTAAGGCTGTATTAATTCAAGTGCAATCATAAGTATTGCTTTTTTATGTGCATTAAATTTGTGAAACGCTATATAACTACCGGTATTTTGTGAACTAATATTCCTATCAGGCTCAGCCAAGCACTAGATGAGTTTGTTGTTATATTCCACATAAACCAGTTTACAAACTATTTAGAAGGTGGCCTCACTATCCAATTTCATCAGATTTATTTTTATTTTTAACAAGCCTCAGCTAGAATCTTACATTACGCATGGGATAAGCTGTAGTGCAGCAGAGACAGGCAATGTCTTGCACTTATTTATGGGGTATACATTACCAGTAGAATGGCAAATGTTTTTGTTTGTTTTTTCTTCTGCAAATAGGAAGGACAGATTTGAGAAAGAAAAAAAAAAAAACAGAACCGATTTATGCTTTTTCTTTATCATAGTATTAAAGTGGTAAACTGCAGCTTAGCAGCAGGAACTTGGATACAGTGTGTTTTAACTCAGCTAGCACTGCACTGGGTAGTCTGTTCAAGGTGTCTAGGGTTAGTGTGCTACGTGAGCTGACAGAAAATTTAAAAGTTGCTCAAAACTAATATTGCCAGCCAGAAAGATCATATACCAGCTGGCTGAATGACAAGCCATACACACAAAAAGGTATTCATCTCCAGAATTAAACTATTTAAAAAAGAAATGCTGTTGGATATGGTCTTTAGACAATAACCTCTTCACTAAGATGAAGTGGTTATGGTGCCTAGAGTGACTCTTTAATAACGGTTTACTTATTTTTATGCCAGCTGATTTAACTGCTTAACACTGCCGGGCGTGCTACGCCATCCTGAAAAATGTGGGCTATAACGCTTTAGGGAGTTTTTTTTTTACATAATTAAGTGATTCTATTATCTGACAACCCAGGCAGAAAGTCCAGAGAATTTAATTTGCAAGACCTATATTTAACCGTGTACCTTTCCAAAACACTGCAAAACCTTCACTGAATACAAATGTGAGTGTTTTGAAACAGTTAAACCTATAATGACGATGATATATTCAATAAAAGTGCAGTTTTATGTAAAAAAAAAAAAAAATTAACACAAAGTTTGGCCAGATTTTGTGACTACTAAAAAAGACTGGACATACCCTATTTTGAATACTCTGGGTTGCCTACTTTTTCAAATGGTATGCCATGATGGGGTATATTTTCATTCCTGGGCTGCCATATGGTCTCAAAGGCAACAGACCCAGCAAACCAATCTGGCAAATTTCAATGTCTAAAAACGAAAAAAGGAGTAAGCCTTACATTTGGCTCTATAACTTTCCAAAACACCTAATACCTGTACACACGGGGTACTGTTGTACTTGTGAGACATTTCTGAACACAAATATGTGTATTTTATTGCTTTAAAATCGAACAGTATTAGAACATTCACAGTTAAAATGCCACACAGAACTTACATTTTTAGATTTTCTTCATATTAAATTATATTCCATATATAAATATTTCATGGGAAACGAAAGCCCTGTTTCTCCTGAACAAAATGATATATAATAAGTGTGGGTGCATTTAATATGAGAGTTAAATTATGGTCACACAGACATATTGTCAAATTCCAGGTTTTGTTTTGACCAACACTTGTACAATTGCCTCCATCCTTAACGAGTTAAGATATATTTTCCATTTCAGAAAATCAATAGAAATGGACAAAATAACATGTATTGTGATGTAAGTGAACAGGTAAATTTAGATAATTTTTTTGCATAACCTGGTTGTTTAGAAAAAGCACTTTGTTAAACTGACACCTGATTCCTATGTTGACCAAAAACATGCTTTGGTTGATCTTTCTGTTCTGCAGATGGTATTTAGATTTAAGATCTATTAGTATTCTTATACATTTTTTCTACATTTAATTTTTATATCACCACTCATGAATTGTGGGGGGAAAATATGCAGGAATATATTGGAAAGCTACATTAGATAACTTATGTTACATGTCTATTTAAAATACTGATGATATCTAAATAAAATTTTAAAAAATCCTGCTCTTTTTTGTTTGTTTTATTTTTCAATTCCATTACATTTAAAATGTTTCTACTTAATGGATCTGAAAGTACTTACATGAACACTCTAAAGTTAAATATATTCATATATTGATTTATAATATTGGGGTGTTGCTTTTTTGTTTTAGATTTAGGCTCCTAAAATAAACTTTTTCTAGCACAGGGACAATTTCCTCTCTGCAGCCTGCTCCATGCTCGGCAAAATCATTGTGATAGATAATATCCAGTCCTGTCCAATGCTTATCATAGAGAATACCCAATTAATTGAAACTAGTGAGGCAGGAAACCCTTAACTGACAAACATTAAAGGACCACTATAGTGCCAGGAAAACAAACGCGTTTTCCTGGCACTATAGTATTAATAGGTCCCCCCACCCTCTTGGCCCCACCCGCTGGGCTGAAGGGAGAGGAAGGGGTTTTAAATCACTTACCTTTCTCCAGCGCCGGGCTCCCTCGGCGCTGGGGACTCTCTTCCTCCTTCTGACGTCATCGGCTGAATGCGCATGCGCGTCAAGAGCCATGCGCACAGTCAGTCCATAGGAAAGCATTCTCAATGCTTTCCTATGGACGCTGGCGTCTTCTCACTGTGAAAATCACAGTGAGAGGCGCGGAAGCGCCTCTAGCGGCTGTCAATGAGACAGCCACTAGAGGCTAGATTAACCCATATGTAAACATAGCAGTTTCTCTGAAACTGCTATATTTACACCAGGCAGGGTTAACCCTAGATGGACTCGGCACCCAGACCACTTCATTAAGCTGAAGTGGTCTGGGTGCCTATAGTGGTCCTTTAACCCCTTAAGGACACATGACATGTGTGACATGTCATGATTCCCTTTTATTCCAGAAGTTTGGTCCTTAAGGGGTTAAGATGGTAACATCTCAGAGTTTGTAAATTACGGGTTTTGTAAAAGTCTCAATTTGTCTTAGAATCAGCACTTTAAAAAATAAGACTTCGGGGATCTTCAGATACCCCTCCAAGACACTTACGCTTTAGTGTTCATTTAAATAAAAAACAAAATATATTTGTCACACATTGGTCATATCTGATTAACCAAATAATGTTGATTATGAAAAACAGCTGAATTGAAACACTAAAAAAAAGGTCAATACACTAGAGTGCTCAGATTTTGGTGGTGTTATGTTAAAACTCTGGATGATGGTTTATTGTTATTCATTGAAATGCAACAAGGGAAACTAGTTGGAATGAAACTGTAATAATTTTATTTTCCTGTATTATTTTAGCATGCTCAAACCCGCAAAACATAATGTTTGTCCTGCCCAGAATGATCCTTGCATACTTTTAGTGTAGCTAACACAAGCTAATTGCAGAGCAGGAGGGTGCATAATTTTGACCACACTAATCACAGCTCTATATGAGTGCACAGAACGGAGTGCACAGTTCAAGGCATGACAGACTCTCTAATAATAACCGGTTACAAAAGTGCAGTCAACAAAAGGCTGTACCTGGCAGGAATCTGAGCTGAAATAAGAAAGGGAGGAGTCATTTTTCAGAAAATTAAACTTTTGGATAAAACATTGATAACCACCTGTAACATTGACCTTTTTATCATGAAATACTTCATTTTAAATTTATATTAAAGATTCAGCAAATTACATCTTAATTCGGGTTCAGACATGGCAAATCCACGGCAAGAACTGCAAATAAAAAAGAGAAATATAGACATTGTTTCATTTTTGTGCTTGGGAAAGTGAGGAGGACTTGCAAGGCTGCATATAGCAGGTCTGCAGCTGTTGCAAACATCTTTTTTATTTTTATATCCCGCCAAAGAAAACATTCAGGAAAAAGATATGCATGTTTTCTTTGGGAATATACCGGTATGTACTAAGTGGTTTAAAAAAAAAAAAATTAAGTAGAATTATTACTATATAATAAACATTCTAATGCTAGGTGGTTTGAGTAGGCAGGTGCTTATAGGCAGTTATGTAGTTCCAAATACGGCCTTGTCTGTATTCTATATCCTCTTGATAAGGACTGATGTTACGTTCCAATCCCTTAATGTCCCATTTCTTTGTATGTGTTGAGTGGCTTGGATTACTCTCAGAATTTAATTCAGAAAGACATTTTCCTGTAAAATATGCTAGCAATTGTGTAGGTCTGTACAATATACTTATGTATAGAATAAGACTAGGCAAACATTGTATGACTAGCATAATTTAACCTTTATACAAGAGGACTGTGCATCCCTGGTTTTGTTTAGAGGTTGTGCTACTATGTTATTGACCTTCTGGTTAATAGATGGATTACGGAATAGGAATTTCTCGCTCCTTGATGACATGGGCTAGTTGACTATGGGACTAATATCTTAAAGGTTGTCCATTGAGTCTAATGAACTACCTTTAAGATAGTAGTACCATAATCAACTAGATTTTACCTACAAAACTAAAAGTTTTTTTGTGTGTGTGTAAGAACTTTAAAGCATTTTAATTCACTGACTAAGAATTATGTTCTATCAAGTCCAAGGAATGTTTTTTTCTAGATAGACCTAATGCTGTTTTTGAAAAACAGAATATACATAGCTATAATATTTAATACAAACAATATTAATAACATCTTGTTCTGATTCTAAAAAGGAACAGGTAAAAGCAAAAATAATGTCAGTGCACCTAACTGCTACCCAAATATAGAAAAATAATTTCTTCTGTCCTCTCGCTAAATGTATCACTTAATAACGTACAGAGTCCATAATTCACAATATCCTGCTCATCTGGAGACAAATATTATTTACGCTGCCAGCGTTTATTATCTCATTTGGACTTAAGAAAGGATACAGGTTCCAAACACACAATTTTAATACTTGCAGTGTGTATTTTAGGATTTTCAAGATCTTACAACCACAAATTCCAAACGTAATTCCTTTGGTCTTCTATAAGTTATTACAAGTGGGCCCACTGATAAAGACAAACATATGAAATGATAAAACTGAGCAATTTTTAAAGTAAATTTATTACCTAGCCTTTGCTATTATTATTGATATTTATGTAGTGCTAACGCATTTCACAGCGCTTCACAATCCTATAAAGTGGGGCATTAAACAAATTAGACAAACTGATAGGAACAGTAGATTAATGAGGACCCTGAGCTTGCAAATCTATGCTATAACTAGTCAATTTATTCCATTACCAATGCAGTGTGATTAAAGCCGTAGATAATTTTGTCAGTAGATTTGCTTCTTCTTGGGTGATAAAACACAAATGTTTTCTGTTTACCGATTAGTGCACATTTTAAAAACTGAATTTAACATAATCACTTTCCTCTCTTTAAGGTATATATGGAAATAAAGGCACCATAGTGAGGCTGATTTACATTCAAAACCATTAGAAAGCTTACGAAATCATTTATAATTGCTGACAGTTACTAGCTAAATACCTCCACAGGCTATCAGATGTTGAAATGATACCACCAAAAATGAGTGAGAGGCTATAGTTCACTCTCACGAGAACCAGATCGTTGCCATGGCAACACTCCGATTCTCGCGAGAGGAACCTGGCGGAACTGTAATTAAGAGCTCCTCTGGGTTCCTCTCCTGTCTTCCTCCCTCTCTCCCCTGCCGGTGGCCTTAATATACTGCATGTGGGCTGGTGAGGGAGATCTTTGATCTCCCCACTGGCCCGTCATGGAATGCAGCAGAGCCGGTGTTCGAGATAGTGCCGGCCCTGCATGGACCGGCCGGGGAGATCCTGTGATCTCCCCTGACGGCCTCGACCCATGGCCACCGGCATGTCCAGGCCTGACTGTAGTTATGCAATACATGTATTTATTTTGCTGTCAATGTACAACCTTAGGCAACAGTTATTAAGGTTATGACTAGCAAGAAATAGGGTCATGATCAAAGTAATCTAGGGTTAGGGGTAGAGTTAGTCTTAGTTAGAGTTTTTGGAAGCCAGGTTTTAGTATCATGTTTGCCTTAAAGTTAACAAATGAGCTTAAAGTTTAATGGCCATTGTGGTGGTACTTAAAACGGTTGCTCATTACATGTACATTGGGATTTGTGGTAGTGTGACTGTAACATTTTGGTTTTAATTATACATAGGAGTTTAATACTGTTAGACTGACGCTAAAAAAGGAGTTGGTGTTTGAGTACAGGACTAGTTTCCCTATTTAAAATTGGAAATTTCTAGGGCTAATTTCCTGATTTAGGGATACTTTTGTACAGGAATTGATAAATATACCCTATTCTGCCTTATTAGAGATCTTTACTTTAAACTGAAAGAAACAAGCATCGCTGGGGTTAGCACTATAGGTTAGGGTTAAGGCTATGGTAAACTAAGTTTAGAGCATCAATTGGATTGGGTTATGTCTAGGGTAATTTAGAAGAGTTAGAATTAGGGTTTCAGTGTTTAGTATATTGAAATCAGTGGTAAGGTTCAAATAAAAGTTAGCATAAAGATTAAAATACCAGTTAGGGCTGATTTCTCTTTTGTATTTAGTGATAAAAAGCAAAAATAAAAAGTCATTTAGGAAGTTATATTAAGGCTATGGATAGCTACATTAATTAGGGTTATGATTAACACAGAAAAAAAATAGGATCAGAGTTAGGGCTAGAATTATATAAGATTAGCTATGGTTTGAAATTTAACTATGTTAGAATTCATGTTTATGGTAAGTATTTTTGTTATAAAACAGGCTTCCCCGAACTCCGGCCCTGTTGCTGAACTACAACTCCCATGATTCTATGAATGAAATAGAAAGGCTGAGAATCATGGGAGTTGTAGTTCAGCAACATCTGGAGGGCCAGAGTTTGGGGAAGCCTGCTCTAAAGGATTAAAGCTACAGTTAGGGGTTGAGTTAGTTGTGGTTAAGGTTAGGATTAAATAGGGTTAGATTTCACATTTGGGTTAGAGTTGCAAAATTAGTCTTCCTTGTTTACATTTGAATTCATGGTTAGGTTTCAGGATTATAAGGGCTGGCATAAAGAACAATTCAGGGTTAATATTACATGAATTGTTAGAATAATATATTTCTCTATTCATTTAGATCAGGAAGTTAATTATGGGCAATTGGATTGTGTTATACTTAAGGCACTTTGGAATCCATTGCTTATGTTATACATATATAATAATAACAAAGTATTTAACCAGGAAAGGTACATTCAGATTACTCTGGTTTCCAAGTACATCCTGGGGATGTTACCTTAGCCCAACATCCAGGGGTTGTTACTATCACCCAATTTAATGGTACTCATTTTATCTACCTCAGAAGGATGAAGGGCTGAGTCAACCCTGCTGGGATTTGAACCTGCGACCCAAGGGTTAGAACAGACTGAGCTGAGCCCACTGAGCTATTTCACTTATGTAGAGAAAGAAGTTTTTTAGTATTATATCTACACATCCAATGCTGTAATTCTGTCATATCCATTGCAAAATATACTTTCAGAGACTTGTGATATTACATCACATCCAGTTTAGCTTGCATGGTTAAAAGTAATTCTCCCATCATTTAATATCTATCCTTCCTTTATCCCACCCTAGAATTTAATTTTAAATTCATTACCATCACACCAGCACCCCATCTGCTTTCAAATCCTTCCACCATTTCAGTTCTTACTCCATACCAGCTTTCAACCACCATTTATGAAACACTTCTTTTATTCAGTCATGCCATACTTAGCCCTTATTTCACATTCCAGCCAGTCTGTGGTTCTTTAACATTGCGTGTTAGCTAGACCTTGAATTTTATGTAACTTCTCTCATTTTAGTGCCAGCTGCTAATCCTGTTTCATTCCATATCTCCATACATTGCATCTCCATAACTGTGTTGGTAGGTACTAACCACTGAATACCACTAAGAGTGGTGCAAGGATGGACAACCTGGGAACCAGCAGCATTAGGTTCATGGGTGCACAAGGCTCACTGATACACGTAGGGAGCAAAGTCTAACCCGTCAGGTCCGATCACACAGAAAAGCTACTGTAGCTCAAATATTTGAAAAATGTAATGCTGGCCATGATAGAAAGGTAATAGAATGCAGAGTGTAACGGAGCTCCCTGTATCCAGCTGGGTACCTCTGCCAAGGACCGCTTCCTAGCTGGAACATGGCAAAAAAAACACTTCTACTCCTAGTTGCCGTGGCTTGACTGGGGTCCTGGAACCTCTCCATCCTGGAGCTGAACAGGGGACTACCTCTATTCACTCCCGGGGGACTGGAAGACACTCAGTCCAGGTAGCTTGAGTCCTTACAAGGACTTTCCCCACTGTATCCTCCACACTGAAACAAGCTGGAAAAGTGGTTAGCCCTCTTCCCTCCCAGTAACCAGATGAGACATAGTTCTTGGAGTACAAGCTGGAATGCATTAATCTAGCCAGATGGCCTGCTTTTATACAATAGCCCCAAAAAGGGGTCTCCCACACAAAACAGGGAACTCCCTCCCAGGATCCTCTAGTCCCCTGAGAGATAATTACCTGAGCAAACACTTATAAGTTAATTATATATCAGGGACAGAAAATATAACAATTTACAAAACACCCCAAAATACACATAAAATACATAAAAAAAAACCACAAAAGTCACACATCCTGATATCCCCGATCCAAAAATCACCCAGATCAGTTCAGGGGTTCGGGTTTTCCATGGAAGTCCTGTTTTTGACCGACTGCACATATAGCTTAAGCCCAAAATAGTTCCATGAAATTAGTGCTAGCGGTTGGTCAACTTCGATAACATAAAAAGGAATAAAAAAAAAAATGATTCCACTGAACAGTGTTCTTCTAGGATCTACAGAACCAAACGCAGGCGATGATGGAAGTCCAGCGGTGTTCGTGAGTTTGAGTGTCCAATTTTAGTTTCATGAACTTGACGACCAAACACAGCTGCCTTCCTTCATACGAACAAGATGGCCGCCACCTCGTGGTCGTTCATACGAATTGTGGCCACAGAGACGAACAATTAGAACACTGAGGTGAGAAACGTTCCAAGGTGTTAAAAGGGGTTAACAAGCTTCCGGGTGGTCCCTGGTTCATGCGGTTGTTCAGTTCCCGAACGGTATAGAGAAATTACACAAACCAAGCCAATTAAACAGTCTTTTACAAGTTTCCCCATAGTCTGTGGGCAGGAGGCTGGCAAGCAGGCTCCTCCAGGAGCTCGTGACAAACTCACGTGGGAAGGGGAGTTTGTCACACAGAGTGTATTGCAATTTGCTGCATAGATCAGGTGAATGGCCAGGTTAATGTGCGTTGTTTATCTGGGGAAGAGATGGCAGCAGGATGCGTTTTGGGAAGACAGCAGGCTGGCAAAGGTAGTGTTATGCTCTGGTCAATGTTCTATTGGTAAACCTTTGATTCTGGCATTCATGTTGATGTTACTTTAACACATGATACCTACCTAGAGATTGTTGCAGGTGTTGTATACCCCTTCATGGCAAGGGTGTTCCCCAATGGCAGTGGCATCTTTTCAGTGTCCACCCTGCAAAAAAAAAAATAATCAGTAACAGTTTGAGCAACATGACAAAGTGTTCAGGGTGTTGTCTTGGCCTCCAATTTCCCCAGATGTTAATCCCAATTAAGCATCTGTGGGATGTGCTGGAACAACAAATCATATCCATGAAGGCCCCACCTCACAACATGCAGGACTTAAAGGATCTGCAGCTCATGTCTATGTGCCAGTTACCACAGGACTCATTCAGAGGTCTTGCGAGGTCAGTATATGTACATATTTTATTATTCGTGTATATATTTTAAATACATAAATATCTATATATACACAGTATACTTATATTATATATATATATATATATATATATATATATATATATCATTAATGAAGATAAGGTGGACTTTGAAGACTTTTCAAGCAAACTCCCACCAGCTACAGACAAGAAGAAGGGGAATTTCTTAGTTTGTCCCTGCACAGATTGGACAGCAGGAGGGTGGAGCTCTGTGCAGCCTCCTCCCGCTTGTCCTGGGTTGGTGCACCCTAAGGCTGCCTTTCGGTGGTGCTGGTCCTGCTACTAAGGTTATTGTAATATTGTAAGCCCATTTCTGTTCTTTGATCACTAGCTTGATGCCCATTGGATTTTCACTGACTGTTTTTGTAAGTTCATCTGTTTAGTCAATCATGATAAAAACTCATGAAGACCACAATGGGTAGAATCATTGTGTGAATCATCAATATAACCCTCAATATACAGTTTTATACATCGGACAAATCTTCAGACTATCAGCTTTTCTATTATATAAGTGAACGTTTCAATGACTCTGCTTAATGGCTTTGATGGATTGTATTTCTGTCCATCTATTAGCTTCCAAGTTAAGTCAACTGATGTATGTCAAAGCATGAAGGCATACTCATTCTCCGCTATCCAGCACCATTACCAGGAATTTGGCATAATTATTGCAGACAATTCAGGGAAAAGTCACTTCCAACATCAACTTGATGACCCAGGTGCTAGTCCTCCTGCAATTAAACGAACAGCCCTTTACATGGAAAAGTGCCAACACACACTTCATGCAATTTGTAGTTTTACCTATGAACTCAGTACCCTAAAAATATTTGCTAAGATTTGACGAGATTATTAACATTTAATTTATGTATTTATACTACTTAACAAATATAGCCAACAATTTAATTATTTTGTTTAAAAGGAACTCTCCAAGCACTATAACCACTACAATACGGATCTCCCGTAGCTGTAATAGAAGCAGGGAGAGGTGCCATGTGGACCTCAGTTTAAAAGTCAAAGGGGTGCTTGGAATTTACTTTCAAATGAAATATTAGAAAAACACAATAGTCCAGATTATTCAGAAAAAATGTATACTTAAAGTCCATAAAATAAAAATCTTTCTGAGTAAATTTATCTGGCAGAAAAATATTTACTTATATTTTTCAGTTATTAAAATATATTTGATGGAATGATTAGAACTTTTTTTTTTTCCACGCCATGAAGTATAAACTGATAGGATTGTGTACGATTTACATTGTTCAACAAGTTGCATGTTAGTCAGTTTTAGATACGTATTCATACTTGCACACTTTGAAATGGGAGAAATGATTTCACTGTGTATTTTATTGCAGATAAAAGATCCTCAAAATTAGTGTGCTCTTTGCAAACCATTCTCTTTCATATACAGCATCTAGTAAACAGGATTTAAAGGAATAACATGCACTCTCTATTTCCATATATATATATATATATATATATATATATATATAAAATCAACATTAATAATCTTTATATAGTTACATAGCTGAAAAGAGACATGGGTCCATCAGGTTCAGCCTCTCACATTTGTTTTTGCTGTTGATGCAAAAGAAGGCAAAAATCACAGTAACATAAACATAATAAGAGAACCTATGCATCCACGATAAGGAATGGTCTTCTGTGGAGCGAAACAGATTTCGGGAGATAGGACTGACTCTTACCTTTAGATGGTGGGTTATTTGAAAAACTGTAAAAAATTATTAAGAATTATGAATCTTTTGCCATGATTATAGTGATGCAAAAATTGCAGAGTTGGAATTTAGTGAATCTGGCCTAAACTTTACCATCCCTTGTCAATCTCCTACAATTCCGAGTTTAATAAATAAACTTCTTTTAGTTAAAGCTGCATTCCTAACACTCTTGTGTCCCTTTGCTTCCAAGCCCACCCCCCCAGCCCTGTAAAGGGTTAAAAAAAACATTTGTCCCTCGGTACTGGGTTAGGCTTTTCCTCCGACGTCTGTGTGGTCAGGGAACCACATTCGTGGTGAGAATCCATGACTTACTATAGGTTTTTTGTTTTTGTTTTTTTAAACGCTGGACGGCCTCATGCAAAACGTGAGGACATTCAACTTTTTTTTCACAGAGTCAAACAGAGTCTAAAACTAACACCTCTAGTGACTGTCTGTTAGTCTTAACCCTGCAAAATAAGCATTGCAGTTTCTCTTTACCTGCAATGTTTTACATTGCAAAGTAAAGGGGACAGGGACACTGCACCCAGACCACTTCAATGAGATGAAGTGCCTGTAGTGTCCCTTTAACATTGACTTATACCCGCACTATATCACTGTCAATTCCTATCATGCTCAGCCATGTGCCATCCTGATCTCGCAAACCTTCCTTAGATGAGTTGAACAACAAGAGGTTCCTATGTTTAACAATTTATTCATTCATTTATTTTTGCTGCTGGAGTAGATCAAAGTAAGTGTATGGTAAAATTAATGGGAAAGAAACCATGACATTTCTGCACTGACTATATTCTCACATTATTGCATTCCTACAGTAGAAACATGCAGAATTCAATTTTTCTTAACATCATTCTTTCATGTTACTTAATCTGAATGCCCATAGCTCTGTTTTAAGGTAATGACATTTGCTGGCAAAGATTCCATGTAGCTTAAGAAGATTAGAACATTCAACAAGCATTTGAAGAAATTCATTAAATTTCTATTCGCTATTTTTTGATCTGCCTAGTCGGATGCAGACATATATGATACAAATTCTGGGAATAAAAATCTCAGTGTTTGCGATGTGATAAATTACTACATCTTGATCTAGCATTTGATTATTTTGAGAAGATATTTATTCTATGAGTGATTTGTCTTTCTAGTAAGATAACAATCATGAATAGGTTATATGTTTTTCCAGTTTGGCGGGTTGAATTTTGTAAGCTAATTCTTAAATAACCCCAGACTGCTGTTAGTAAATTCATTTTACAGTGTTCTATTTATGTCTCCTGCCTTCAAATCACAGTTAGACTTCCTTACTAGTAGGTGTCCCTGGGCAAGACACCGAATGATATATGCCACAACCTCAATAATATCAGAGTAGCACAAACCAAGCGATTCATGCCAGCTTGGACATTGCTGGAAACTAGGAACATGTTTAGATAAGTCCTGCAGATGAAGTGAGACCCTAGACCTGTTTGACAGCTACTACAACTGCAGACAAATAAGAGGGGCTACATGAAATGTATGTGAGAACTATAACTGAATAAGATAAAACTCCCCTTTTTGTTGACTCATTGAACATTACATTAAATAGTTGGGGGGTTGCCTTATTTTGGGTCAAAAGTGTTGAAAGATATATGTTTTAAAGGTTTAACTAGATGAACCTGAGTCTTTTTCAACATTAAGACAGATGGTCATTAAAAAGCTAGCAGTTCTTACCAACTTTGATCATTGAAAAGTTAGCAGTTCTTGACCACTGGACAAGACTGATAAAGATCCCTGTAAAGCTGCCACTAGACAGTATGCTGTAAGGAGTCTTACCTGATGGGGAGTCCAGCTAGCAGAGTTATACGCTCACCCTTGCAAAGTAGACACAGACCAGGGTGACCAGGTAAGACGCCAACTGACCTGTGAGTCTGTGCACAGGGGCTTTCCAGGAAAAGTGCTCAAAGTCGCAGTACAGCAGGGATTAGCAGAAGCGTAGTCAAGGAAAGCCAAAATCAGGGAAGCCAGAGATCAGAGTAGTCCAGGAGGAAAGTCAAGGTCAGAAGCCAGAATCAGTCAGGAAATATTGGACCGCTGATACGGAGAGACAGGAACCAAACAAGGGAACCAGAGTCAATGAACTGACTCCCTTCCCAGGGTGAGGCAGGCTTTTATATCCAGCCAATAATATGGGATACAGGTGTGCTAGAGCAGCCACAGGTAAGTTCAGCTCCCAGTGCTGGAAACAAGGCAAGGACACCTATTAAGGCAATACTATGAATGGTTGGATAGCACAGTGGCAAAAGAGCAGGATTCAAGAAGCCAAAGTCCAGGGTTCAACTCCTGGGGTGACCTCGTCTGGCAGACTGGATGTCGCGGTGAGAACTGTGACATATGCAAGCTGCACTTAATGAGGCGCTACCTACAATCTTAACCAACACCATCACAGAGAACAAGTTCACATATGCCACAACATTAGTGGTCCTCCAACAATTTGACTATAAGATCAGGCTGAAAAGAGAAATACAGGGAGTGCAGAATTATTAGGCAAGTTGTATTTTTGAGGAATAATTTTATTATTGAACAACAACCATGTTCTCAATGAACCCAAAAAACTCATTAATATCAAAGCTGAATATTTTTGGAAGTAGTTTTTAGTTTGTTTTTAGTTATAGCTATTTTAGGGGGATATCTGTGTGTGCAGGTGACTATTACTGTGCATAATTATTAGGCAACTTAACAAAAACAAATATATACCCATTTCAATTATTTATTTTTACCAGTGAAACCAATATAACATCTCTATATTCACAAATATACATTTGTGACATTCAAAAACATAACAAAAACAAATCAGTGACCAATATAGCCACCTTTCTTTGCAAGGACACTCAAAAGCCTGCCATCCGTGGATTCTGTCAGTGTTTTGATCTGTTCACCATCAACACTGCGTGCAGAAGCAACCACAGCCTCCCAGACACTGTTCAGAGAGGTGTACTGTTTTCCCTCCTTGTAAATCTCACATTTGATGATGGACCACAGGTTCTCAATGGGGTTCAGATCAGGTGAACAAGGAGGCCATGTCATTAGATTTTCTTCTTTTATACCCTTTCTTGCCAGCCACGCTGTGGAGTACTTGGACGCGTGTGATGGAGCATTGTCCTGCATGAAAATCATGTTTTTCTTGAAGGATGCAGACTTCTTCCTGTACCACTGCTTGAAGAAGGTGTCTTCCAGAAACTGGCAGTAGGACTGGGAGTTGAGCTTGACTCCATCCTCAACCCAAAAAGGCCCCACAAGCTCATCTTTGATGATACCAGCCCAAACCAGTACTCCACCTCCACCTTGCTGGAGCTCTCTGCCCTTTACCAATCCAGCCACGGGCCCATCCATCTGGCCCATCAAGACTCACTCTCATTTCATCAGTCCATAAAACCTTAGAAAAATCAGTCTTGAGATATTTCTTGGCCCAGTCTTGACGTTTCAGCTTGTGTGTCTTGTTCAGTGGTGGTCGTCTTTCAGCCTTTCTTACCTTGGCCATGTCTCTGAGTATTGCACACCTTGTGCTTTTGGGCACTCCAGTGATGTTGCAGCTCTGAAATATGGCCAAACTGGTGGCAAGTGGCATCTTGGCAGCTGCACGCTTGACTTTTCTCAGTTCATGGGCAGTTATTTTGCGCCTTGGTTTCTCCACACGCTTCTTGCGACCCTGTTGACTGTTTTGAATGAAACGCTTGATTGTTCGATGATCACGCTTCAGAAGCTTTGCAATTTTAAGAGTGCTGCATCCCTCTGCAAGATATCTCACTATTTTTGACTTTTCTGAGCCTGTCAAGTCATTCTTTTGGCCCATTTTGCCAAAGGAAAGGAAGTTGCCTAATAATTATGCACACCTGATATAGGGTGTTGATGTCATTAGACCAGACCCCTTCTCATTACAGAGATGCACATCACCTAATATGCTTAATTGGTAGTAGGCTTTCGAGCCTATACAGCTTGGAGTAAGACAACATGCATAAAGAGGATTATGTGGTCAAAATACTCATTTGCCTAATCATTCTGCACTCCCTGTAATGTGCTTCATGGAGGATAAGACTAGAAGCCAAGATAAAGGTCAGGAAGTAAATAAGCTAGGTCACCTTCCCATAGGTGGAAAGATCAAGGATAGAACCTGGCTTCTGAAGAAATACAGGAATATGAGAGGCTCCAAACATCTAACCAAAGGCTGACAGCACCATACAGAGCAGATACAGTTGCAATCAAAAGTATTCAAGCCCCACTGAAAATTAGGTTTATTGTCAACATTTACAGACAGCTGTTTGCAATGAGCTAATCAAACAAAAGCAATTGAAATAGCGTAACACAACAAATGCTTCAAGTGGCTTCCCCAAGTTCAGCTGACAATGCAACTTATAATGACTTATCTGGTCTCCAAATTATTCAACCCTTTCAATCCAAGCATCTATAGTACTTAGTAGAGCACCCTTTTGTTGTTATGACCTGCCAAAAACAAGATGCATAGCCAGACACCAGCTTTTGGCAACGTTTCTGAGAAATCTTATCCCATTGGTCATGAACAATGGCCTGCAGTTCAGTAATATTCTTGGGTTTGCCTGATGCAACCACCCCTTTCAAACCTCACCAGAGATTTTCTATGAGGTTCAAGTCAGGTGACTGATGGCCACTGTAGAATTTTACATGACTTCTTCTGCAACCAAGTCTTGGTGGAATTTTAGGTATGCTTTGGATCATTGTCTTGGTGGAAGGTCTAATGATGCCCAAGCTTCAGCTTTCTCGCAGATGGCATGATGTTTTCTTCTAGAATTTCCTGATGCTTCAATTAATCCATTTTGCCTTCAACACATCAGAGGATGCAAAGCAGCCCGAGAGAATCAC
Organism: Pelobates fuscus; assembly: GCF_036172605.1. NCBI lineage: Eukaryota > Metazoa > Chordata > Amphibia > Anura > Pelobatidae > Pelobates > Pelobates fuscus. Next base: position 132,109,817 of record NC_086317.1, read on the forward strand.
TGAGCCATCACCATGCTTAGTTGTAGGTGGAGTGTTCTTTTCAGCATATGCTTCATTCTTCTTCCTCCAGACATACTTCTAATCCATTAGATCGAAAAGTTCCAGTTTTGTTTCATCGCTCCACAAACCAGAATCCCAAAAGTTCTGTGTCTTATTGATATGATATTGAGCATATTGTAGCCGACTTTTCTTGTGCTTTTCAGTCAGTAGTGTTGAACGTCTAGAAGTTCTGGCATGGAAACCTTCTGCATTTACTACGGACCTTACTGTGCTCACTGAAAACTCAGTGCCTGTTGCCATCAAGTCTTGCTGCAGGTCTTTTGCAGTTACTTAAGGGTTTTTCACAACCTGCCTTCTCAGAAATTTGGTTGTAACCATTGCTGGCTTCTGTTTTTTCTCCCGTACAGGTAGTGTTATGACGGTTTCTTGAACTTGAAACAAACTATGCTTCCAAAGTTGTCTCTAGGAACATTCAGTGCCTTCGCTATCTTTTTGTATCCTGTTTCTTGTTTTTGAAGGGCTATTATCTCTTCTCTTAAAATTTGTGGACCATTATTTTGGCTCATTTTTAACATGCAGTCAAATGTGACACTCAACAAACCCCTAGCCAGTTCAGGTATTTCAAATGTGTAGCTCAAGCACACCTGGTGCAAGTAAGGAAGTCCTTGATTAGTTGCATCAGGTGTGCTTGAGACAATACCTGTTTTGCATATTAGTACTGTTGTGCGGGATTCTATTCAGGGGCTTAAATAATTTTGAGACTGGAAAAGTCATTACAAGTTGCATTTTCAGTTGAATTTGGGAAAACCAAAGCATTTGTTGTGTTACATAGTTACATAGCCAAAAAGAGACTTGCGTCCATCAAGTTCAGCCTTCCTCACATATGTTTCTGCTGATGATCCAAAAGAAGACAAAAAATTCAGTATGAAGCGCTTCCGATTTTGCAACAAACTAGGGAAATATTCCTTCTTGATGCCAAAATGGCAGTCAGATATCACCTTGGATCAAGCAGCTATTACCCTACTAATAAGAAATTATATCCCTATATGTTATGTTTTTGCAAGTATGTATCCAATTGCTGTTTAAACATCTGTATGGACCTCTTCAGACAGAGAATCCACATTCTTATAGTTCTTACTGTAAAAAAAAAACTTTTCTTTGCCTTAGATTACATTTTCTGTCTTCCAGCCTAAATGCCTCGTGTCCTCTGTATAGCCCTTTTTATGAATAGATTTCCAGATAATGGTTTGCACTGTCCCCAAATATATTTGTATAAAGTTATCATATCCCCTGTGAGGCGCCGTTTTTCCAAACTAAAGATGTTAAAATGTTTTAACCTTTCTTCATAACTAAAATGCTCCATTCCTTTGATCAATTTTGTAGCTTGTCTCTGCACTTTTTCTAGTGCCATGATATCCTTCTTTAGAACAGGTGCCCAAAACTGCACAGCATATTCAAGGTGTGGTCTTACCAGCGATTTATAAAGAGGCAAAATTATATTTTCATCCCGAGAATTTGGGCCCCTATTTATGCTTGACAAAACCTTACTGGCCTTAGCAACTGCAGATTGACATTGCAAATTGCTGACTAATTTGTTGTCTATAACAATTCCCAAATTCTTCTCGTGTGTGGTTATCCCTAATTCACTACCATTTAGGGTGCAAGTTGCTTGTGCATTCTTGACCCCGAAGTGCATAACTTTGCATTTCTCTACATTAAGTTTCATCTTGTAATGACATGAAGGGGTGCTGAAGGGGTCCTGCGACAGCACTGTCCCTTTAAATGTAGGAACCAACTTAGCAGAGAAATAATGCAAGGACACGATGAATAAAGCAATCAAGAAAATATGTATTAAAGAAAACCAAAGGATATAACATACAAAACAAAATATGTACAATGCCACAAATATTTACAAGAAGTCAACATAAATACAATAGAGCAGGCAGAGTACACGTGATAGTCCTAGGCAAAAGTAAAGGCCTTAGGCAGGATAGTGCAGCCACCACAGAATATAAGTGGGGCACAGATCCTAAGCCACCAAGCAGCAAAGCCCAAAGCAGGTCACACGTAAATAAGGCAGCAAGGTCAGAATCACTGGAAATGTAGTATAGGCAGGAACACTGCAAGCGAACACTGGAACGGGAGGCACAGGACACAGGACCAGGCAGAGACGAGAACACAGGACCATAAGGATATCGGAACAGGAACACAGGATCAGGATACACAGGATACAAGATACAAGACACAGGAGCAAGGAGTCAGAATCACAGGAACCAGGAAACAGCAGGTACAGGATGAAGGATAAAGGATAATGATCTGACAGGGAGTGAGGGGAGAAACCAGAATATATCGGTGCTAAACAAGGGCCAGGTGTAGTGCTTAACGAAAAGAAATGAGAAACAGTGCCAAACAGAAACAGTGGTGAGTGTGAGTACTGCACGAGGGCATATTAAATAAGGAGTGTCGTGACAGTACCCCCCCTTAGGAGCGACTCCTGGCGCTCCAAACCTCCAAGGCCCCCTACAGGTGACAGAAGTGAACCTGGGTCACCCAACCAAGTGAGGAAAACAAGGAGGAGGCTTAGGAGGAATGACAAATGGAAAGTCCCAAGGAAGAAACCAACGAGGCAGGATAGGAGCATAGAAAAATAAGAACCATAGAGAATCAAGATACACCAGGAGGGCAGACACGTAAACAGAAATCAAGGTTTCATACGATAAGGAACTCACATTACCAGTGATTGACAAACGTGTCATCCTACTAGACCTGGGGCTATCGCTAGAAACAGGAGCATAACTCAGAGGTCCTGGGTCTGACTTGGTTTCTGGCTTGCTAGTTCCTCGGAATAAAGGCCGCGGTGCAACTCTTGTAGAAGGGAGAACAGTCTCAGAGTCAGCTTGGGTAGGTGCCACTGGAATCAATTGAGAAGAATCCCCTTGATTAATGAGTACAGGATCAGGAGCACTCTGCGAACCCTCGTCCTCAGACCGCAGAAATGCATCAAGGGACGGCTCCCCCAAGCTCTCGGAGCATGAGGCCAGCCGAAGCAGGGACGACTCTCTCTCAAACTGATTAAATTCTATAACTGTAGATTCTTCTTCAGACTGTGGGTTCTGAACAAGCCTTGTCTCATTCAGATCCTTTCCGTGTTTGTCACGTTGCACCAAGTTTGACTCTTTGAATTCCACTTGAGGATGACAGTCTTCTTTACTTGGTGTCAACTCATCTTTTACAGTTGTGGTTGCAAGAGAGGTGCCAATCCTCGAGCCCCCAGAGGTTGGTATCATCCAACCTCTCCATATCAAAGTCGTGAGCTGCCTTTGGGAAGATAACTTCCTCTTCCACTGATTGCTCTGAAGCTTCCACCTTAAGTTTCTCAGCCTTCTCAGACAGTGTTTTTGAAGAAGTATGTTGTTTGCCACGTTTCCTACGTGGTGGCCTTTTGACAGGAGGATCATCTTCTATGAGATTAGCTTCCAACTTCAGTGACCCAGCCTTGTCGTCAATTGCATCGCCCGAAGCAACTTTTATAGGTGACTCTCCCAGTTTCGAGTCTCCAGTATTAGATGACTCAGGAAGAGGTGTAGAAATTGGAACTTCTGTTTCTATGGATTCAGTATTGTCCCTCAGAGCATGAACTGCATTGTCCTTTGCGGGACTGATATCCAGATCAGATCCAGTTACCTGGTCAAGGTTACTGGTGGTCTCCTCAATTATCACGGTGATGGAGGAATTAGTTTCTCTGGTTGTTGTCTCAGGTTAGTCTGTTTCTGCTTCGTGGCTGGGCAGACTTTGCTTGAGACACATTCTGACCAGACTAGTACCCTCCTGAATGGTGTCGAGATCGCTCATCTTGGTAGTCGGTATTCTCACTCTGGGAATAGGCGAGTGGATCTTGCAGAAGAGAGACGGTGGCATAAGGGCACTGTGGGTCTCTGGTACCAAGACAAAATTTTAAAACTGCGTACTGGTACAGCGTTCATGTTCAGGCTGCTCGTCATCCAGAGCTGCTATACAGCGAGCACCAATATCATCGAAGATCTTGTCCATGAGGGGATCGCCCGTGCTATGCAACCGCTCCATATCGTCTTCTGCAGTTTGGGATGAAAAGTTTTCAGCTTTTAATTCGTGAGGAACTTCGGTTTTGCAGGCGGGAGGACCAACAAGCCATTTGCCCAAGTCAGAGTCAGGATAATTAGTTATGCTATGTACATCAGAAAAGGGAATACCATCATTATTAACAGGCATGAAGACAGTCATTCTTTCTTGTACAAGATCAATAAGAAATTGAACTTCGGGTAATAAGGCAACAAAATTATTGTGCATTACTCTTACTTGTTTCTGCAAATACGACAGAGATTTTTTATGTGATATTTCTTTTAGAGACATACGGATAAGTGTATACACCCTACTTATCACATGAGACTTTCTCAACCATTTATCGCAATCAGGTAACTGAGAAAGCAACAAGTCACATATATTTTTGTGAAAAGTTTGAAGTTCATTGATAAATCCACATAATACAGATTTCTGGATTTTACAGGAGACGTCTATAGTAGACATGCATAAATTAGAGGCCTTTCCAATCTGCCGCTGAATTTGTCTTAACTGATTACAACAAGTCTTAATGAGAGCATACTCTTGCTGTGAATCAGCGTGAATACCAACACTGTTATCCATCGTGATCCTAGACATTATTCTCTGCTAACTAAGGAGTGTCGTGACACATCTGCCATCTTAGTGCCCAGTCCCCCAATCTATATAAAGCCCTCTGCAGCAAAGCAATATCCTGCTCACATTTTATTACTTTCCAAGTCTTGTGTCATCTGCAAACATTAAAACATGGCTTCCAATGCCTATTTCAAGATCATTTATAAATATGTTAAATAGAAGCGGTCCCAAAACAGAACCCTGAGAAACACCACTTTTGTCCAGCTTAAAAATTTACTATTAATGACAACTCAATTTACTCTATCCTTAAGCCAATGTTCTAGCCAAGAACAAGAATATTCATCTAGACCAATTTCTTTTAGTTTGAAGACTAACCTTTTGTGAGGCAATGTATCGAATGCCTTGGCAAAATCCAAGTAGATCACATCCACTGCAACACCCTGATCTATACTTCTACTTACTTCTTCATAGAATGCAATTAGGTTAGTTTGACATGACCTATGTTTCATAAAACCACTCTGATTATTGCTAATAAAGTTCTTCCCAATGAATTCCTGAATATTATCCCTTAATAGACCTTCAAATATTTTCCCAGTCACAGAAGTTAAGCTCATAGGTGTATCATTTCCAGGCAAGGGTTTTTAACCCTTTTGAAATATAGGAGCGACATCTGCCTTCCTCCAATCCTCCGGTACAATACCTGAAACAAAAGAATCTTGAAAGATTAAATACAGAGGTTTACTTATTTCCCCACTTAGCATCTTAAGTACTTGTGGGTGAATACCATCAGGCCCCAGAGCTTTATTTACATTAATTTTCTTTAACTGCTGTAGCACCTTGTCTCGAGTGTGTGCAAACAGGCTATAGAGTGTGTGTATAGGTGATGTAGTGTTTGTAGAAAGTGTGTGTTTAGGGGTGTAGTATGTGTTTGCTTACAAGGAATCTAGTGTGTGTGTGTGATTCAGAGTGTGTATGTTAAGAGTGTAGTGTGTGTGTGTGTATGTGTATAGGAGTCTAGTGTGTGTTTGAAGGACCCAGAATGTGTAGGAGATCTAGTGAGTGTGTGTTTATAACGGATTCAGATTGTATATAGTGATCTAGTGTGTATATGTGTGTAGATGATCCAAAGTTGGGTAAGGGATCTAGTGTGTGTCTGGAATGTAATGTGTTTAGGGGTGCAGTATGTGTGTGAGGGGTGCTGTGTGTGTATGTATGTATATATATATATATATATATATATATATATATATATATGTGTGTTTGGAACTATTGTGTATGTGTGTGGTGCAGTGTGTTGGGGGGGGGGTTCTGTGTGTATGTGAGGGGTGCAGTATGTGTGCGTGATGGATGCTGTGTGTGAGGGGTGCTGTGTGTGAGGGTGCGGTATGTGAGGGTGCGGTGTGTGATGTGTGTGAAAGTGCTGTGGGTGTGGTGTGTGTGAGAATGTGGTGTGTGAGAGTGCTGTGTGTGATGTGTGTGACAGTGCTGTTTGTAATGTGTGTGACAGTGCTGTTTGTAATGTGTGTGACAGTGCTGTGTATGATGGGTGTGAGAGTGCTGTGTGTGAGAGTGCTGTGTGTGAGTGCTGAATGTGCTGTGTGTGAGAGTGCTGAATGTGAGAGTGCTGAGTGTGATGTGTGTAAGAGTACTGTGTACGATGTGTGTGAGAGTGCTGTGTGTGTGTGAGATTGCTGTGTGTGATGGGTTAGAGAGTGCTGTGTGTGATGGGTTAGAGAGTGCTGTGTGTGTGTGCTGTGTGTGAGAATGCTGTGTGTGATAGTTGTGAGAGTGCTGTGTGTTATGTGGGTGAGAGTGCTGAGTGTGAGAGTGCTGAGTGTGAGAGTGCTGAGTGTGAGAGTGCTGAGTGTGATGGGTGAGAGTGCTCAGTGTGATGGGTGAGAGTGCTCAGTGTGATGGGTGTGAGTGCTGAGTGTGATGGGTGTGAGTGCTGAGTGTGATTGGTGTGAGAGTGCTGAGTGTGATGGGTGTGAGAGTGCTGAGTGTGATGGGTGTGAGAGTGCTGGGTGTGATGGGTGTGATAGTGATGGGTGTGAGAGTGCTGAGTGTGAGAGTGCTGAGTGTGAGAGGCGTGAGAGTGATGGGTGTGATGGGTGAGAGTGATGGGTGTGAGAGTGATGGGTGTGATGGGCGTGAGAGTGATGGGTGTGATGGGTGAGAGTGATGGGTGTGAGGGGTGAGAGTGATGGGTGTGATGGGTGAGAGTGATGGGTGAGAGTGCTGAGTGCTGAGTGTGAGAGTGCTGAGTGTGATGGGTGTGAGTGCTGAGTGTGATGGGTGTGAGTGCTGTGTGTGATGGGTGTGAGTGCTGTGTGTGATGGGTTAGAGAGTGCTGAGTGTGATGGGTTAGAGAGTGCTGAGTGTGATGGGTGTGAGGGGTGTGAGTGCTGAGTGTGATGGGTGTGATAGTGATGGGTGTGATAGTGATGGGTGTGAGAGTGCTGAGTGTGATGGGTGAGAGTGATGGTGTGATGGGTGAGAGTGATGGGTGTGATGGGTGAGAGTGATGGGTGTGATGGGCGTGAGAGTGATAGGTGTGATGGGTGTGATGGGTGAGAGTGATGGGTGAGAGTGCTGAGTGCTGAGTGTGAGAGTGCTGAGTGTGATGGGTGTGAGTGCTGAGTGTGATGGGTGTGAGTGCTGTGTGTGATGGGTGTGAGTGCTGTGTGTGATGGGTTAGAGAGTGCTGAGTGTGATGGGTTAGAGAGTGCTGAGTGTGATGGGTGTGAGTGCTGAGTGTGATGGGTGTGAGTGCTGAGTGTGATGGGTGTGATAGTGATGGGTGTGATAGTGATGGGTGTGATAGTGATGGGTGTGAGAGTGCTGAGTGTGATGGGTGAGAGTGATGGTGTGATGGGTGAGAGTGATGGGTGTGAGAGTGCTGAGTGTGATGGGTGTGACTGCTGTATAAATGTTAGAATGGATTTTGTGTGTAGGGGGGGGGGGGGGGTAAACAAATAAAATAACAGGCATTATGTCCCCCCCTCCCTTCTTACCTTTAGCCTGGGAGGGGGGGACTGGTACCTGGGGCTGGGAGGCAGAATGGCAGTGTTCCCTGGTGGTCCTCGTGGTGAGTGAACTCTAGCCTGCGGGCTAGAGCTCACTCTCGCGAGATCCGGTCGTTGCCATGGCAACGCTCCGGATCTCGCGAGAGGAACCCGGCGGAGCTGCAAGTTAGAGCTCCGCCGGGTCCTCTCTCCGGGAGGGCTGGCTCCCTCCCTCTCTCCCCGCCGGCTCCCTCCCTCTCTCCCCACCGGCCCGTCATGGAATACAGCGGGGCCGGCGCTCGGATAGTGCCGGCCCTGCATAAACCGGCAGGGGAAGTCCTGGGACCTTCCCCTGCCAGCCTCGGCCCCACGGCCATCGCGGCCCACCAGGCATTTGCCCGGTGTGCCCGATGGCCAGTCCGGGCCTGCTGGAAGACCATCTGGGAAAAAAGCATCACATAACACCAAGGCATAGTGGCTACTAGACCTGAAACAGACTACTGCTGCATGCTCCCAGAACAGAAACCAATCACAATCACTTTAAAAAAAACATCCAACAACGAATAGCCCAAATTAAGAGTTTGTCAGCACCAGGATCTGAAATGATCCACATCTACTGGATGAAGAAACTAACAACCCTGAAAAGATCTTGTCAGGCATTATAGCCTCCTAGATTGATGGTCATATAAGTCAATACATGAGCAATACTTAGAAGTGGATTAGAAACTGCACCAGAGGTTTAAAACACCAGCTGCTGGTAGACCACACAGTCACGTGTGATTGCAAGACTAGACAGACCAATCTGTGAACAGTCTGTATTGACTACAAGAAAGCTTATGACACAATGCCACACACATGGATACTGGAAAGCTTGGCTCGATACAAGGTCAACAATACACTAAGAGCCTGCATTAAGAACCTGATGGGCAAAAAGAACAACAACTTTAAAAGCATATTTCGGGACAATTACACAAGTGAACATTAAATGAGGCATGACTTCAGCCAGGTCATCATAAAGAGTAGGTACAGATATAGGGGTACAGGTAAAAGAGTGGATCTGCCATCAGCCTCCTCCTCTACATGGATGCATGTCAAGTGTGAGTGGGACATTGACTCACTGATCAACCTACAATAATGACATCGTAATGTTGTTTGGACTAGAAAAGTGTTGATGGATGATATAAAAAATAAGAAAGATGATCAGGAATGAAGGGTTAGTAGTGTCAGACGGCCAAACAGGAGACATAGTGAACAGCTACAAATAACTGTTGATATCACAAACACCTGGCAATCATATGGAGAAGAGGCAAGAACGATAGCAACATTTAAGTATCCTCAGAGAGTCAGACAGGTCTTGAAGTCCTAGCTCAATGACAAGACCATGATCCACACCATCAACATATATGATATACCTGACATCAGGTACCCAGCTGGAATAATCAAGAGTAGAGCAAGAAATAATAGATATTAAGACCCAGACACTCAGCACCAGATCAATAGAAGTGGTACTCTACCAGACAAAATAGCACTCATGGTCAGGGCCGGACTGGGAAGAAAATTCGGCCCGGGCATTTTTTTATTACAGAGGCACACTAAAAAGGGGGCGGGGCCAATAGGGTGTGTTTTGTCATCACCAATGACAAGCACACCCCATCACAAAGTGAGCATGTTGGTTCAATGCTCTTCCAGGGTAGATCATGCGCAGAGCTCTGCTGAAGAGCTCTAGCATGACAAAAAGACCCCGTATTTGTTCTGCACAGTGCAAGCGACTTTAATAACATGTTTGCACTGTGTTTGCTTGACATTTGTCTCTGGTGTCTCTATAGATGGGATACCAGGAGACAAAAATGCTAGGAAAGCGTATTGTGCAGTGTGTGTAAGGGGTGTAGTGTGTGTGTGTGTGTGTGCGTGATGGGTGCTGTGTTTGCGTGAGGGTGCTATGTGGGTAAGGGTGCAGTGTGTGTGTGTGTGCTGTATGTGATGGGTGCTGTGTTTTCGTGAGGGTGCTATGTGCGTGTGAGGAAACTGTGTGTGAGGGTGCTGTGAGTGTCAGGGGTACAGTGTGTGTGAGTGATGGTGCTGTGAGTGTCAGGGGTGCAGTGTGTGTGGGTGCTGTCAGTGTCAGGGGTGCAGTGTGTGTGTGGGTGCTGTCAGTGTCAGGGGTGCAGTGTGTGTGTGGGTGCTGTCAGTGTCAGGGGTGCTGTGAATGTCAGGGGTGCAGTGTGTCATGTGTGAATGAGTGTGCTGTGAGTGTCAGGTGTGCAGGGTGTGTGTGAGTGATAGTGCTGTAGGTGTCGGGGGTGCAGTGTGTGTGAGGGTGCTGTCAGTGTCAGGGGTGCAGTGTGTGTGTGAGAGTGAGGGTGCTGTGAGTGTCAGGGGTGCAGTGCGTGTGTAGTGTGTGAGTGAGTGAGTGAGGGTGCTGTGAGTGTCAGGGTTGCAGTGTGTGTGTGAGTGAGGGTGCTGTGAGTGTCAGGGGTGCAGTGTGTGTGAGTGAGGGTGCTGTGAGTGTCAGGGGTGCAGTGTGTGTGTGAGGGTGCTGTGAGTGTCAGGGGTGCAGTGTGTGTGTGTGTGTGTGTGTGTGTGAGGGTGCTGTCAGTGTCAGGGGTGCAGTGGGTGTGTGAGTGAGGGTGCTGTGAGTGTTAGGGGTGCAGTGTGTGTGTGAGTCAGGGTGCTGTGAGTGTCAGGGGTGCAGTGTGTGTGTGAGGGTGCTGTCAGTGTCAGGGGTGCAGTGTGTGTTTTTGTGTGCGTGAGGGTGCTGTCAGTGTCAGGGGTGCAGTGTGTAAGTGAGTGAGGGTGCTGTGAGTGCCAAGTGTGCAGGATGTGCGTGAGCAAGTGAGGCTGATGTGACTGATGTGATTATTTCCCCCCTCCCTGCTTTCCTTTAGCCTGTTTCTGGCATCCATCCCTGGAGGTGTTAGTGGTGAGTGAACTCTAGCCTGTGAGGCTAGAGTTCACTCTCGCGAGATCCGGAACGTTGCCATGGCAACGCTCCGAATCTCGCGAGAGGAACCTGGCGGAGCTGTAAGTAGGAGCTCCGCCGGGTCCTCTCCTGGCTCCCTCCCTCTCTCCCCCGCCGGCCGCAGTATACTATATGTGGGCCGGTGAGGGCCCGCCGTGGACTACTGCAGGGCCGGCGCTCGGGTAGCGCTGGCCCAGCAGGGGCTGGCAGGGGAGATCCTGTGACCTCCCTGCCGGCCTCGGTCCATGGCCACCACGGCCCACCGGGCATTTGCCCGGTGTGCCCGATTGCCAGTCCGGGCCTGCTCATGGTGAAGACTGTGCAAAGAGGCCTATGAGACAATCCAGCACATAGTAGCTGGGTGTAATATGTTAACAGGGATATCATACACTGAGGCACAACTAAGTTGCCTGAATTGTTTACCAATACATCTGTACAGAATATGGACTGCATCTGCAAATGGGAGATACTGCAAATGGAAGTTGAAAATAACAGGGCTAAGATCCAGACCCAGAAAGACATGCAAGTAATGGACAGCAAACCTGATATTGTGTTTGCAGCCAAACATAGAAGACTGTAGTGGTGGTGGTGAATGACCCCGATATCAAGAATAAGCAACAGGAGAAAGTATATAAAACAAAACGACTGAAAGAGGAGCTTGAAAGGATGTGAAAAGTGTAGAAAGTAGTCCTATTTTTATAACAGCAGTGGCTATAGAGTGGCTTCAGCAGATTTCAGGTTGGACATCTGAGATCTCTGTCCAGAAGAGTGCAGTACTAGGAATTGCTAAGATACTGCAAAATTACTATAAAAAGTACAAACATTTTAGTCAGGTCTTAAAGCTGTTGTAAAGTAAGAATACGTTCCTCTATCCGAAGAGGTTGTCTTATCAAATTCTGTATATATTTAAAAAAAAGGCGTGGATGTTGTTTTTTTAGAAACTAGAATATTCAAGGATATAATGACATGTATATGGATTGTTGATCCAAGGTTGTTGATCCAAAGAGGAATCCAGTTTCCATCATGAGTCAAGAATGATTTACCCCCTTTTTGTTGCCTCATTGACCATATCATCAAATAGTGGCAGAGGGGGTTGCCTTCTTATGGGTCAAAAGTGTTCCAAGCGTTAATCGTTGGAGACTTTAAAAAAAGATGGAGTCTTTTTTTCTACATTGATTATTGTATAAATATGTAACATATCCATCATGTAATAGAAGGCATCCGATTAGCCCCACATTTATTATGCAGCATGACAACAACCGCACACATACAGCAAAATAATTAAATCGATCACTATCTTCAGCATAAAGAAGCCCTGATCTAAACATCAAGTCTATATGGGATTACATGAATATACAGAAGCAACTGAAGCGGACTTAATCCATAGACATGTGGTTAGTTCTCCAAGATGTTTGGAATAACCTACCTGCAGAGTTTCTTACAAAACTGTGAGAAAGAGTACCCAGAAGAAGTTATACTTTTTTTGAAGGCAAACCAACTATTGCTTTTATTTATATTTTATTAAATTTTGTTAATTAATAAAAATATAACATTAGCATTTCAGTTTTTGAAAGCATTCTTACTTTACAGATTTTTTTCACACAAATTATTGCAAAAATAATTTGAAAATTATTAAATTATCAGTGGTTTATAGTCATACACAAATAGTAAATGCATAAAATAAAAAAATAAAAAAGACATAATAAGCTAGATTAGGGTGAGAAAAATACACACTAATATAGCTTTGTTCACCTCGTATTGTATTTTTTCTAAATTTTTTTAATCCAAAATTGGGGGTCGTCTTATACATGGAATGTCACTGCAGGGGTTAAACAAACAAAAAACACTTGTGCGCAGATGGCGCTTGACACGTTTTAATGTACCACAGCCTACACACATACCTGGTCTCCGTCCTGCCGATCCACTTCTGAATGCTGTGGCCAGGAGGAAGAGGTCCCTGTATGTGTGGGAGCTGCAGCATATATCAGCACTTACAACCAACAGAGCTCCAGCGACATGCCACACCATAAATGGAGCAGCCATATTCAGGTATGCTCCACCACAGGTAGGTCTTGCTTCCTAATATATATTTATGGGGGAGGAAATAGGGATCGGGGAGCAGAGGGAATACAGCATGTCCTCACACCACCTGCTGTATTGTGGGAGCTGTAGTCTCCCGCCATGCACTATGGAGCCATTAAATTAACAGGGTAACGTAGCACAGAGGAGGCCGGAGAATCAGAAGTGTGTTCTCCTCAGAGGTCATCTCATACACACACACATATATATATATATATATATATATATATATATATAAATATATGTATATATATATATATATATATATATTACTAGTTTATTTCTCAAGTGTAGTCTGATGATGTAGGTGAGTTACAGTAAATCCTCTACAATGTATCTTATCACCTATTGATTAGATAAAGATTTTCTTTCTCAAAAGTATACATTATCAGAGGAAGGACAAAACAGCGTTTTGTTCATTATCCATACACAGATCCTGCAGAAACTGGGGCTCCGTAACAGCAAACATCTTCACTTAACACACTAGTCCTAACACTAACATTATCCCTAATGCTTTTTCCCTTCTAAAATAATGTTCAACAAATTATAAAAAAATACTCAATTATATATCCAATATTCAAACTTTTATTCAGAGGAGACTGTCACTTGAGAATAATTATAAAGGAACATAGAGAAATAAAAAGGAAAAAGCTTAATGATGTCTTTTTTTTTTTTTTTACTATTACACACGTTTAGATCTCTCTTGTCCACTCTACTAAAATATGGTTGTAAAAAATAAAAAATAATAAAAAAATATGACACATAGTTCATGAGGTGAGGTATCTGCTTCAAGCCTAATTACAGTACTAAATATATCAGTTGCTCCTAAATAATACATGTGTAAACCATACCATCAAAAAGGTGTCATCTCCTGGAGAGAATCACCCTCCGCAGTTAGTATACCATTATATTTTGCAGAGTTCTAAATTTTCAATTGCCCACCCACTATTGGCAGGTGAATATTGAACCCTGACGAATGGAGAACACTCGGTGCTGTCTGAAAGATGCAGCTTATTGTAACAGAGTCTCAACCATTGGTATCCTACAACTCCTAGAGTGCTAAAAAATTATCACATGCAAGAAATTATCACATGCTAGGAAATATCAGATACTTCTTTTGTTTAGGACAGGGTGGCTGAGTGTGCTTCTTCCCTATCTGTTCACAGCGGTTATGTTACAAGAGGAGGTTTGCCGTGTCAGGTAAAATTTATTATATAGTGCCTTAAGGACCTACATAATTTTCATCACACACCTGCTGATTATCCGTATGCAGAGCCTGATTAAGATCCCATGGGGCTCTAGACAGATTACCATTTTAGATTCCCCCTTTACTCTTGGTATGCACTCAATTCACTCACACCACACACTCCTGCCTCTAAAGTGACAACTTTTTTATTAGGCTTGACAAAACATTGCTATCACGTGCAATGCTTCTCCTCTGCCTGGGGAGTGTAAGACCCATTCACATTGGCAGTTAAAAATTTAGTTTTCCATAGCACTCAAAGCCATGAATGTGACACCAAAATGTGCATGATTAATTTCACCTGATTGGGACCTGGTTCCCAGACTACAATATAATGCAACCTATTATGGAGAAATCTAATACTACAGGTCAAGGATAAACAATTCTTACTTTTTTAATGGAACTGTCACTGTCACGGGTTCCCTAGGGTATTGTCGCCATTCCTTCAATCCTCCACTAGTTTGAGTTCCAGATGTGCTGAATAGTGTGCTAGTTCTCTCGCTCAGTGTAGAGTTTTCCCAATATAATGGACACAACCAGTCGTATTGGGTTAAAGATGAACGATTTTATTAGGGCCAAGTTTCCTGCTTATATAGATGACCCGCAGCATGGGGTCTCCATACAATACAACAGTAACCCCACCCAGGTGTCTCTGTATCTAAGAGATAATTAGTTTAAGCAAAGACAAACTCACTTATCTCCCAGGCACTAGAGGTACAGTATATTGCAACATAAAACACCCCAAGATACATACAAGACAGACAGGAACCCCCACAATTATTATATCCCCGGATAGCCTGGATCAGAGCACCCAAGTTGTCCAAATAGTGCTCATATCCATGTAGTAAAGCCAAATTGCCACCCGGATAAAGTTTTGACTGACCGCCCACGTGGTTGTTGCCCAAAATATTTTCATAAGAAAAGGGGTAGCATGCGATCAACTTTCGGGAGTTCCTATATGAATATAACCGAAGGCTGCCGTTGGCTAGTAGGGAGCAAATGGTCTTCTGTTCAGGAAGGTCTTTTCCCCAAAAAGAGCTCTCCTGGCTTGTCTGGGGATGGAGAATGCAACGGTATGATTTTCCCGCGATTCGTGAGGCAAAGCATTCCCAAAACTGGACGACCATGTACCGCTGCCTGCGTTCGAAAGACAAAATGGCCACCATTTACTAGAGCATGTGTTTTCGGTTATACAAATGGCGTCCACCCAGAGAGAGCACTTGAGTTAAGTGTTTCTGTGAAGTTAACGAGCCGGGGAGTTGGAAAGTACCGAACCAAAGGGGAAACAGGTGGTGTTCGGTAATTTAGGGAAAATTAGGGATAGGGGAGTAGTCAAGATAAGTCAAGGTTCCACGACAGTCACCATCTTAGGGGAAAACTATTACTACTGGTCATAGGTGAGCAATGCTCTTTCTGATCAATACTCACTGTGGCACACACACACACACATATACACTGACACACACACACACACACACACTCATAATAGAGTAACCGGCTTATACACACATATACTGACCCATACACACACTCACAGTAGAGACACTGACCTACACTCACCCATATACACACACACACGCACTCACAATAGAGACTTTGACCTATACGGACTTTGATAAAGACCCGGTAGGGTCAAAACGTTACTGCTTTTGCCCCAATAAAGCTGCTATTCTTATTATCCCGGAGTGCCTGAACTGTTATTTATTCTGCATATCTTGGAAGAGATGTCTGGCCAGCCCTGGTTTCAGAGCACCTGGGTTATTTGGTGAGTGTGGTATCCATAACATCTCTACTGACCTATGCATACGCATACACACAAAAACACACACACACAGATACTGACCCATGTAAACTTACTCACATTGACCTTTACACAAAGATACAGATCCATAAACACACACAGACACAGAAATGCTGACCCATGCACACATATTCACAGAAGCTGACCCATTCACACTCACCTACACATATCTGTAGCCCTTTAATGATAACGGCAACCCTCAAATGAATCCTGATCATCATCATGACGGGCCTCTCCAGAGGCATGAAAGACAGTTTCATATCACTTTTTGTAGATAGTGAGATAGAGGGGAAAAAAATACTGCAGGATTATACAAAAAAAAAAAAAAAACTAATACAGTGAAACATACCAGCTGGCCTGGAGGTTCCTCAAAATGTAATAATATCATTGCTATGTATCTATAGACGACCATCACTATTGAAACAGGTGGTATCTACAGAACAGTTTTTAGTTTGACAGGCCTTTTAACTGTTGAAAATTATACAATTTATATGTGAACATTGTATATGTACTATTGTAGTTTTTTTTCTCTCTTTCATTATTTTTTTTATTTTTGTTGTGCATAAAATAACAGAAATGTTTGCGTTGCCACGACAGCAGGAGCAAGCACAAGAAGATCAACAGAGCAAGACATTAGCATGGCATTAAAATAACAGCACCATTTTTTTTTTTAAAGAAACATTAAAATTCAGGGTAGAATACTGCACAATTGTAGAAAATGGTAAATGGATGTTGTACTGCATATTATAGTCCCAATGTGTTAGTACATAAGCACTGCACTGTCAAGTGTGTTATCAAAGCTGGTTAACGATATATTAGAAAGGTGCAACATAAAATATGACATCTCTAAACAACATGACGGAATTCACCAGGTAGACATCTAAAATATATGCCAGTGTTAAATGGCAGGCCACTGTGAGACCACAAAAATCTGGTGTGTTAGCGAAGTGATAAAAACAAATAGGTAGGCAACTGATAGCAAACGTTAAAAGAAAACTAGCATCACTCTAGCATAGAACCAACGCCAGGTACATGCTTAATGGTAAATAACATCAACCGTTCATCTGTTGCCACAAGCATGCTTCAACTGGGAACCGGTACTGCAGTTCTCCCAGAGGAGGATTTAAGAGACCTGTCAGACCATGGAGATCTATAAAGCGGTGTTCCAGCCTCTCTGCTTCCCATGCACAGGCCGACTGATGAGCCAACGCCTGTTAGCCACTGAAGCCTCCAGCTCCTGTGGCAGGGTTGGCTCCCCAAGGGTTCTCCATTTTGCAGGTAGTTCCCCCAGTGTGGACGGCTGGTGGGTGTTTTATCCATTGTGGCTCTAAGCCCAGAAGATCTATGGGTTACACTGGGGCGTCGGCCTTCTCTGATGAAGGTAAGGTGAGTAACTGTGCTTCCCGACGGGACTCCAATCGGTTTCAGAAAGCTGCGCAAACCGCATCAAACCTTGCTTGGAATCTGGCTACCCAGTCGTTCGTGGGGAGATCAGTCATTTTCGAGCCATATATATCTGGAAGTGAGGTTCCAAACAGGGACATCAAAGCTCGTTTGCAAACAGGAATAGGTTAGAAAGTATTTAGGAGTTGATTGAAAAGTGATTCCCACTTCAAAAGTTGATTTTGCAGGCTTTTTTTGAGGAGCTCACATTCAGCATGTCTGGCTGCCATGCTGGTCAGGCCAATGTGCTATTGTAGTTTGTGTCTAAGTCTTTGTGTGGATTATATTTTGCATGTTCTCTGAGAGGGGCTAATAGACACCCTGACGATGTAGGACACTATGCACAATGTTGCAGCGGGAGATCTGGAGGGGGGAACGTAAGAGACTTGTGGCATGAACCTCGCTGTTATGGAGAAGCTTGTAGAGAGGAACCGAATCAATGGACGAGAGAGCATCCAAGGAGCATAAGGAGTACGACACACAGTAAGTGCAGGAGGAAGGAGATAAGCCCTCTTAGGGATTCGGAAGGACAGAGGTAGGAAAATTAAGAAGGGAAAATGTATTTGAAACTGAACCATAAGGAAATAATAGCGGCAAATGGCATTTGGAAAACCTATAAGTGTTGATTAGTGTTTGACGCTTGATGAGTGAGGAGTTCAGAAACTATTGGAGTACAGGTAGATTGCGTTGCTGGGGGAAAGTGTGCCCTAGACTATAACTGTTTTACTTATAATAAACAGATAAGGAGGCGCAAAATATACACCTCCTAAAAGGATTAAATAATAAAAGCGAAAAAGGGAAGAAAAATCCTTTTTTTTTTTAAAAGAGAAAAGGAAGGGAAGGGAAGAAGGGGGGAGGAAAGGGGAAGAGGTAAAGGAGAAAAAAGAAAAAGGAAAAGTAGGGGAGAATCAAAATGAAAAAAAAAAGTGTAATGGAAAGAAAAACTTAATTTTATACAATACAGAAGAAACAGAGAAAAGGGAAAAGATAAGGAGGGGAAAAAAAAGGAAAAGGGGAAAATAAGTGATAACGATAAGAGTCCTCCCTGCCCCTTTAAAATAAGGAAGAAAAAGAGAGAAATGTTTTTTTTTTTGAGAAGAGAAGATTTAGATTACTGATAAAAATAAATCTATGAACACCTACTACTCACCCAAAAATCCAGTAAGAACAAGCGAACCTAGAAGCTCACTTGGGAACACGAAAACACATCAGTTAAATCCAAATAATTTTGAACAAGATTAGGTGGAACCACAACAACCACTTCTAACTAAGGAATGTGTAATGGAATTAATGGACAATTTACACATAAAAATTAAACAAGATATGATGACTCTTGTGAATACTTTTAAAGAGGATACACCTCTAATCCTTCAAACCTTGTATGACCAGGCAGACACAATAAAAAATCTACAAGAAAACTATAGACCTTTACAAATTAAACAAGAGAATCTTCAAAACTAAAAAGTAAAATATTTAGAGGCTAAAACATCAGATATGGAAGACAGAGCAAGAAGGATGAATATTAGAATCAGGGGGATATCAGGGGAAATTACTGGAGACAAATTAGAAAAATGTAAGTTAGATCTATATTCCTCACTAATTCCCCCACATAAGCTTGGCCAATACACTTTCGAACGTTGCCATTGCCTGCCAAAGAACAAAAATGTTCCAGACCACCTACCCAGAGAAGGGATAGTACGTTTCTCATCATACTACATTAAAAATCTAATTATGCAAGCTGCTAGGAAGGATCTAGAAAAACTGGAAGTCTATAGGGAGCTGAAATTATTTCCCAACATCTCATATGCAACCAGACAAGCAAGAAGAAGTTTTCAAGAATGTACAAAAGTTTTGAGAGTGAATCATATACCATACAAACTGGGCTTTCCAGCATCTCTGATCATTCACTACGATAACTCCTCTTTGATGTTTAAAGAGCCCTCCCAGGTGTACCAGAAATTAAAAATCTGGAGTTTAACCCCTCAAGGAACATGACGGAAATATTCCGTCATGATTCCCTTTTATTCCAGAAGTTGTGTCCTGAAGGGGTTAAGCAAAGGTAATCGCGACCTAATTGAAGATCAATCATAGAAGGAGAAGAAGTGAAAAGAATAGGGAAGAAAAAGAGAGAGAGAGGGGAGGGAGAGGGGAAAAGGGAAGAGGAAAAGAGAAAAAAAAGAGAGGGAAAATGTGGAAGGGAAGGGAGAAGTAACACAATACACAACACAACACGAGGTAGAAATTAACACTTAATGAATGAGGCTATAGAGACACTATATACACTATATACATAATTGGTAAGTAAATAAGAAGCTGGGCTAAATTTAGAATTTTATTAAATTAAGAATATTCAAGAAAATAGTAATTAGATACACTATTTAAAGAAGAAGTACACTTGAGGAAATGACGAAAAGTAAATAAGGGGAAACATAAAAGGGGTAGTATATTTTTTTTTTGGTCACAGGGAGAAGATATGGAGTATATTGCCTAGTGTCACTAAGAGAAATGGAAAAATTGTCCCTTACTAAAAATATATAGCTATAAACTTAAGAATATAAAAGTATAAAATAATAGTATCTAACAACAAAAAAAGCACATTCTATAAGAATTATTATTTATTTTTTTCTTTTCCTCTTTCTTTCCTCACAGTTTTTACTTAAGTTTTTCCTCTTTATTAATTTTAACATTAAGGAGAAGCTTTGGTCGTGATGGAAATACAGAAACAAGTTTTCTTCCCCTCCCTATTAACGAGACATACTATATAAAGAAAGATACTTTATCCCGTATAATTTTTCCTCTTCATTAACATTAAGGAGAAGCTCTGAATGTGTTAGAACTTAAAGAAACAAGCTAGCTTCCCCCCATCCCGGTATCTCCACTCAGGGAGGCTCAATACAGGATAATAAAGATTTCTGTACTGAATATGTAGTGTGAAAGTTGAGAATTCTTTACGTTCCAGAAAGATATGTTTGGGAGGTGGAATACGGAATGAAACGGAGTACGTCGCAGGGGAGGAAGATGGGAAACGTTCGACTAAGGGTGACTTGGAGGGGCTGAGTTGGGAGCAAGGGAAGATTAATCTTAAACTTCTAATTGGATTTTCAGGTCTTTGAAATTTCTCTCAAAGGCCTTAATTCGCCACAAAAGAGAGGATATCTATATAATCTATATAAGGCCTTAAAGGACCACTATAGGCACCCAGACCACTTCAGCTTAATGAAGTGGTCTGGGTGCCTGGCCCATCTAGGATTAACCCTTTTTTCTATTAACATGGCAGTTTCAGAGAAACTGCTATGTTTATAATAGGGTTAATCCAGCTTCTATTGGCTGTCTCATTGACAGCCGCTAGAGGCGCTTGCGTGCTTCTCACTTTGAAAATAGGAAAGCGGAGAGCTCCCCGCCCGGCGCTGGAGAAAGAGGTAAGTTTAACCCCTTCGTCCCCCTAGAGCCCTGCGGGCGGGGGACCCTGAGGGTGGGGGCACCCTCAGGGCACTATAGTGTCAGGAAAACGAGTATGTTTTCCTGGCACTATAGTGGTCCTTTAATTCACCACAAAAGAGAGGATATCTATATAATCTAAATAAGGCCTTAATTTGCAACAAAAGGGAGGCTATATATATAATCTACAAAGATCAAAATGCAGATGCAGTGTTTATACAGGAATCACACTGGTCAGAAGATCCTACTAAACTTTGGAAATTCCTAAGATTTCCCTTATTGTTTTAAAAAAAAAAAAAAAAAGTGGTGTTGCTCTAATGTTTTCTAGTAGACTAAAAATCTATCTTATTTTTTAGGATAAGGATGTTAATGGGCAGTATCAAATTATAATAGTTAAAATAAATGACATCCTGTACACCTTAATAAATGTTTATGCCTCAAACTCCTTTCCTGATAAATTTCTAAACAACTTAATCTCTAAGACCTAAAACCAGATGGCGGGTATTGTAATAATGGGAGGAGACTTTAACTGTGTTCCTAATCCCAGTCTAGATAGAAGCCACATTAAAAAAAAAATTACCTCTTCAACCGACATAGAGTCTTCAAAATTATTAAACCTATTATGGCATAATGCATTGTACGACTGCTGGAGAGTTTTGTATCTAAGTGCAGAACTTGTAGCTCCACTGTTGTATTGCATTCATCTCTATTACATACTTAATAGCAAAAGACATTTCAATGTATTCTTCCCGTAAAATGCTTCATGAATAAATAAGTTAGGGGAAAATTAAAATGCTTCCTTAAAAACAATAATGATGATCTGACGTCTCTCCAATGTCAATATTTTTCAGATGCCATTTTAAATACAGTGAATGGTTTTACTGCAACCTGAATAATTTTCCCTGGAACTTATCCATCATCTTCAGGGTGCTTTTTTCCAATTTTGTTGATAAAAGATAGAAATATTGGATATATTAAAGACAAAGAAAGAGCCAATTACAAGAATCCAAAGAACCAGGATCAGCTTATATTAATGAGGAGACTCAAGAGGATCAACTGGGGATAACACTGACCTATGTAACTTAGTGATAGGCAGACATAGTTACCAGAACAACTACAGCTTAATGTAGTTTTTCTGGTGTCTGCTCGCTGTTCCTGCAGGCATTCCATTGTAAACACTGCCTTTTCATAGAATTTTTACTTAGTACTAGTAAATGTGTCTGAAAGACCAATTTAGGTCTTTCAGCCTTTTGGTAGATTGCTCCCTAATACCGTGGGAATTAGGGAGTTATCTACATAGCGGCTGCAAGATGCAGCCACAGCACGAATAGGATCGGAGTTTCAATCATATGAACAAAGTCCCGAATTGCGTTCTAACACGAATGGAGAAACTGTTCTCATTCTGTTAGGACGCAATTCTGCAGTTTTGCCGGCGTTCTTTCTAAGTGACAGGACGTTCGGCAATACTGACAGGAAGCATCGCGGGAACAGGTAGGAAAGCTAAGGATTGTGGGAAAATGTCTCTGACCACCAGAGACGAAGCACACTTTGCTCCTCCGGTGATCATAGATGGTCAAGGCGTAGAAAACCATTAGAAGAGAAATAGTCTCTACTTTGTCTTAAGTTTTAAAGAAAACTAGAGCAGACAAGAAGAAATGAACAGATCCCAAGAGAGGGGGAGAAGAGGAATCAATTAGGGAAAGGTAAGTTCGGCATGACAGTGCCGTTTTAAATAGGTGTTGTGTTTTGTTATATATGTAAGGTGTGTCTGGATCTTTGTGGCAGTGAGTATTTCTACTGGTATTTGTTTAATTAATTATATGTACAAAATAATTACAAGAAAGTGCAAGGACTAATGCTGACTGTAGAAAAAGTGCTACTACTACCATCACATATTACATCACTCCACACAACTCAAAAACTATTTAAACTTAAATTTAAAAAATATACGTGAGAGCCGACAACATATAGATAAAATATTACCACCAATTAAGATTTCCATGTAGCCTAAAATAAATATAAAACCAGACTATAGTGTAGTATATTACATATTCATAATCAAAATCATGTAATCATATGTTACTGAGCCAATAGTATAGTATAGTAGACTCAGACTTTTAAGGCTCCAATCAAATATCCCTTTGGGAGTTCTCTGGATTCTCCCCAGCAGATATGTGCACAAAATCTCTTCAATGCTTCATATTAATACATGAGCATACGGAGCATACTAGGCTTTCAAGATTAGGAGAACTAAGGATTAAAATATACACAACTCATTAGGTTAGATCGCAGTGCACTGTGGTTGAGTGTGTAAGTGTTTCGCAAGCTTAAACCAAACTGACCAACAAACATGGTACAGCATCTTAATCAGAAATGTTCAAGTCTGGAATGCTAGCTTTGTGTGAAGCCACGGCGTTGTTAGGCAGGATTAGCTTCACTGCAGGTAACCTCTGGTGGTGTGAGCAGAGGGGATGTGTGTCGGAAAGGTTGCGACTGGGTAAGGAGCGACTAGAGCTCTTCTGGTAGGTTTAGTCCCATGGTTAGTCCATGCCATGCAAACCCTCACCACTACTCGTGGCCGGATCTTTAGTCCTGGGTCGAGGCTGGGAAGGGACCGGGGCAGTATGCTTCACTGTTATGCAACAGCCGCTGCGTTCTTTGTGCTGGTGCCTTGGTGCTGGAGGAGGTGAGTAATGTTTCTTACTGCCGCTTGTCCTGAGGAACTCCGCCCTGCTTGCCGCTGTGAGTTTGTTGACACCGTCCTTTTCAGCCTCCGCCATTCTGTCGCTTCACAGAGCCGGTCCCGGCCCGTTAGCTGCCTGCTGCTCTGGCTTGCGAGGCAGCATTGTCTGCATGAGGCTTCGTGGTATGGACTGCCGCCATTTTAGGTATGCAACGTGTTGTTGCTTCCTCCTGCCTGCATTCACCCAGTGGGGCCTGCATGTACAGCAACAAGCTTGTACAGGTGCCGTGGTGGACCGTGATGACCCCTGACGGTCCAAAGGGGGGGGGAGGGTCTGCGTCTGCAGGACTTCGGGACTGGGTGACCGGCTGCGTCTCCCACCCCGCATCAACTGCTAGGCCGCAAGTCGGACCTGCCTCGGCTAGCGCGTCCAGAGAGTCCATGGTGCCCCAGTCTGGTCCCACCAAGGGTTCCGTGGGGGTGGGTAAGTGGGGAACCCAGTTAGCTTGTTTGGGTTGCGACCTGAGAGGCTTCTAATCAGCCATTTAGCGGGAGCTCCGTTTGCATGCGACTTCTCCGCATGGCGGTCAAGCTCCGCCCCCTAAATTGTTTTTTTAAAGGCTTCTGTACGGATGATTTTGACTGAATATTGCAAAAATATAGTTTTTTATGAAATGTTTATTGGAATTTTAGGATTAATATATACTTACCTGGTCCCAGACTGTCTAAAGATACTTGTGTTAGGACTAAATATTGTACAAAGATTATGTGTTCACGAGTGTGAGGAAAGGTATGGCAAGAACCTAAAGAAAAATGGCGCCAGGACTGGAACGCAAAGATACCTAAGTGTGAAATTACGTCAATGCGAATCAAAGCCAGACGCCAATGGGAAATACCGGAAGTGGCATATGAGGAAACAGACGTCCAAAAGAAGCACACAACAGGCACAGAAAAGCAACCAAACCTCTCTATAAATGTGAGGAACTTGCCGATTAACAAACTATGCACTTTGAAGACCTTTATTGGTCCAAAAGTATTCTGCTTCTTTGCTCGACCTGGATTTCATTTTGTTAGCCAATAAAAGCAGTGTTATTTATTCCCATTATGTTAATTTTTTTTTAAACATGAAACACTGAGGAGATTTTGTGCACATATCTGCTGGGGGACAATCAAGAGAACTTCAGGATATCTGATTGGAGCTTTAAAAGTCTGAGTCTACTATATTTGGCTCAGCAACGTGTGAGTTGGATAATCATATGATTACACAATATTGATTATGAATATGTAACATACAACATTGGTCTGTTTTTATATTTATTTATTTCAGGCTATATCAAAATATTAATTGGTGGTAATATCTTATTCATATGTTGTGCACTCTCACCTATATTTTTTATTTTAATTAATTATATGTATTTGGTGTGTTTCTATATGAATGTTTTAACATAAATCTATACAAATGAATGCATTATAATGAACACTTAGTTGTATTGATTTTTTTTTATATTAAAATTGTTTATATTTAAATAAATCCAATGCATTCCTGAATTTGAGTGAATTGATAGTTTTACTGAGAATTTGTGGGTATTAGAACTGTTAATCTTGACTGTCAGTAAATCAATATTGCTTAAAACTTCCGACTTATATTCTTGTTCTATAAAGTATTTTTCAATGTAATATAGTACCAGCAACAAGCTATGTTTTATAGCCTACATTGGCCAGCAAAGACTTATGTTCAAATAATCTGTTCTAATGCACTTTGTAACACTGCAGTCATTAGACCAAACCACATTTATTATATCACCAAGCCTTCACAGTGAAAGAGAGAGAGCAACTAATAGAGAAAGAGAGGAGTAAAAGCATAGAAAGGTCCGTCCAGGAAATTGTAATTTGGCTGCCCTGGCCTTAAATTTGAAATCCTTTTAGGATTTTCACTTTATTAAATAACCATGCCAGAATTGCCATATCCACCATGTTATGCAGGTAATACACGGAAATTGTTACCCTGCTATTTGTACCGTTACTTTGCTCATCGATTGAATTGTTCATACCACAGGGCAATCATTTCCATGTGCTGGCCCACAGCATGTATAAATAAGATGTGTCCAGTAAAACATGGTGACGCTAAAAACACTAAACTATCTCTACTTTTAAACGTGACAACAGTCATTACCCTATAGCCAATGTTAATTCTTTACTATCTGGATCTAAGATGTGGATATAAGTACAGTAGGAGAGATGGCAGACATAACAGATTTGAAAAGGGTAACTACAGCTTTCCAGACCTGCATGACTAATGTACCCACCATGTCCCAGATGAAAAACCTCTGGTACTTTACTCATGGCTGAGGAAAGATGGGTTGCAGTGACTGAATATGGTGTCCATATTGTGGGGGAAGGCAAACCTCAACATATACTGGTTTGAATTCTTATATTATATATACATATTTACACATTTACACTGACACACATAGAGAGCACTGACACACACATCTGCACAAAGGACACTGACACACACACATTTACACACAGCGGACACAGACGAACACATATTTACACACAGAGGACAATGACACACATACACTCAAGGTACACTGACACAGAACACATTTACACACAGAGGACACCGATACACACAGAGGATATTGACGCATATACATTTACACACAGAGGATACTGACACACACACATTTACACATAGGACACTAACAGACACACACACATACATTTACACAGGGGATACTGACACACACACACATTTACACACAGAGGAGACTGACACACATACACCCAGTGTACACTGACACACAAAGTTACACACAGTGGACACTAACACTCACACACATTTACACACAAGTGACACTGACAAACACACAAACATTTACACCCAGAGGACACTGGCTCACTTTTACACTGAGGATACTGACACACACACTTCTACACAGAGGACACTGACATACGTACACAAAAAGTATACTGACACAGACACATTTAATAACAGAGGACACAGATACACACAGCTACTCACAGAGGACACCGACACACATGCACACATTTACACACAGGACACTGACACACACACCTTTACAACCATAGGACACTGACACACTTAGTTACACATAGAGGGCACTGAGACTCACACAGAGGACACTGACACACCCTCACACACAGAAGACATGGACACAGACACACACATTTACTCACAGAGTACATTGATGCACATACACACACATTTAAATACAGTGGACACTGACACAAACACTCATTGATTTAACACACACTAACATCCATTCTTACTGATTTGACACACACCGATAGACACACTCACTGACACACATCCTCCCTGTTTTTACACACACTGACATACACACACACATTTAATGACAGGCACAAACTCACTGACGACACACACATTCACTGACAGACACACACACACATTCTCTCACACACTCAAAAATTATAAATGTTTTTATTTAAGTCCATCCAACCTCCCTACCTTTAAGAGTGCTGGAGTGAATTCTTTCCCTGGGGTTCATTGGGGATCCTTTCATTGTGGTCCAGTGGGGGCTAGTGAAATCTTGGTACTTTTCAAGCATTGTTCCCTTGTGCACTGTTTAGTGATGCCGGGGTTGGAGTGACGTCATAACACGTTTCCAACATTACTGCAAGGAGCATATGGGAGCAGTGCTAGGGGATCATAAAGATTATGGTTCCATTATTTCCCAGCTGGCCTCTTGGTGGACACATTTAGGTGATCAACTGCCTACCTCTTGGAATAGCTCTGCCCTTGGCACTCCTACCCCTGACTTGAAAAACTAGGTCTTCACCCTCTTGTATTGGCTCTTAGGAAAGGCCTTAAAACCAAGGAATAATGGATGGTAGTATAATGTAATACTGTATTCCTGTCCAAAGGTTTCCTGAAAAGATAAGTTTCAAATGTGTTACCTACTTTCTCAATCAAAATATCCAAAATGGGCAATTTTTTTTGAGTTAGTTGTCATGATGAACTTAAATGTTATTGTTTATTATGGACTAGAGAAGCATACACAGCTTTTTTTACTTTAGACAAGTAAGAATAGTTAAGGTTAAATGTATTGATAAATTAATTTAAAGTAATTGTTAACATAATGAACCTAAGACAGAATTGGAAAAGAATTCCGGGGCAGAGTGCTATATTCAGAGCAATTACATGAACATTCTATTGATTTCTGTGGAATGTTTTTGCTGATTATACTGATTTTTAATGCTTGGAATTTGTTGTTTTGTCTTGCCATTGATTAGTATTTACTTTGATTAGACAAGTGATCCACTTAAAATAGAAAGTTAAATATATAGATCAATACTCCGATACTTGGCTACTACAAGATTTCTGTAAAATTAACAACAAAAAATATTTTGTTTCACAAATGTAAAAAAAAAAAAAAATTGTATTAGATTCAATTTGTATAATTAATTTAATTACACCAAAGCTGATCTGGTTAAAGTTTTAGGAGCAGTGAAAAATAAATATCACATGGTTTCTATGTGCATAATACGGACGATTAAACTCAGAAAATGAGTATGAACTCTGAAGGCGAGTATAATTTCACTGATGATTTTATTTTATAGAAATACCCTGCTTTATCACACAAAGGATATTGATTACTACTGACCACATCTACAGTATTTTATAAAATTATTTAGATCAGTTCTGAGTATGGGATTTTAATAAGTTCATTAATTGCACTATGACACAAACTCAACAAAGCAAACTCCAAGATGTGAGGTTAAAAATTTGCTAAAATTAGTAAACAGAATGTTGAACAAGCAGAACAAGAGACAGTAGTGACTCAAATGACATAAAAATAAAGACTATAATTGGAGACCTTATTAGGAAAAAGGTATAGTTTTTCCATCAAAAGAGAAGCTGTCTCATAACCCAATCTCACAAAATTTCTCTTATTTAGAACCAAACTCATCCTTATGGATCAAGAATACAAGATCACAAAAAAAAATTTGGTCTTGAGAAGAAGGGAAATTATAGCTGGAAAAATTTTTAAAAGAGAGGAAGAAAGAGAAATTAAACCAAAAGCTATTTTCTAAATTTAACAAATACATTTAAAAAAAAAACATCAAAGAGAAGTTTTAAACAAAGCTCTAAAATTAGCCCCCACTTGTTTCAATATACCTCTTAACATTTGTATTGATATGCATAAATTAATTCGAAATATGAGTATTAAAAAACATTTTTTAAAACATTATCCTTAAAGTTAAAACAATGTCAATAAACAAAAAGGAAATTAAAGAAGCCAATATTTTTACACATGCATTTTTAAGATCTAAATCCCCTTTTTTTCTCTAAACAATATATACGTGGAGCTATGGAAGTTTCTGAATCAAATGAAAAACGAATTTCTAAAAATAAACATAACTAAGTATCATCATCAGAAAGTTCTAAAGGAGTTTATAAAATTATACTAATATTATAAAACCTGCTGATAAAGGGGAAGGAATTGTTCTTCTAAATAAAGACTAAGATAGACAAGAAATTTATGGACAGTGAAATTACACATCTTCTTGGAAAGAGACCCAACTGGAACAATAAAGAAAGAATATGGCAAATTAATTGATAAAAGAAAAACCTCTTGGTATCCTTATTAAAGATTAGTGCTATTATTTAGATGTGCAAGCCTGTAAAATTCCAGTTTTCTATATTATTCCTAAAATTCATAAGGACTCTGTCAACCCCCCTCGACCCATAGTGTTGGGTACTGGGTCTCTCCTCAGGCGGTTATCAGAATATATAGATACGCAATTACAGCCAGCCATAAATTTCTAAAAGATTCAACACAACTTCTTAACATTTTAAAAGATTTAGAATGGAAAGATAACTTTTTTTTCTGGTGACCTGTGATGGAGGTAGTTTATACACTATTATTTCCCACAACTTAGGTTATGAAGTGGTTGAATATTTTTTAAGGAAAAATAAGGAAATGAAAGAAATACAAATTATTAGATAGCATCAAATTAATATTGAATAACTTTTTTTGGGGGGGTCGATGGCTCCTTCTTTCTTCAACTAGTAGGGAATGCAATGGGAACCAGATTTGCACCCAGCTATGCTAACTTATTTATTTCTTCTTAGGACAAATCATTCCTTTCCAAGAAACTAGCTGGGATTCAAATCTGGTTCTCTATTGCAAATACATAGATATTTTCTTTATTTGGAGGGGTGAAGAGGACTCACTAAAACTATTTCTGACTTAGTTAAATAATAGCAAGAGAGGGATCGTTATAACGATTGAATATGGTCACTCCCAAGTTCACTTTCTGGATTTGGGTATATATGCTTAGAACCACCTCCTGTAAACAAGAACATATTTTTTAAAAGTTGATGTCAATAGTTATATTGACACAACTAGCTGCCGCCACGGCCCTTGGTTAGATAATTTGCCAAAAAAACACTTTATCAGACTATTGAGATTTTGCAGTGATCCTCAACAATTTGAAACACAAGCCTGTAAATTGAAAGCACATTTTTTGAGGAAAATAAATATAATTCCACTAAAATAGATAACAGAAGGTTAAAAAATGTAATAAATGGGGGCGTGGCCTGACCGCTTGAGGAGACGGACGTGTAGGCGATCAGCTCCCGGAGAGAGCCCGCATAATATAGCTATTAGACGAGCACATAACGAAAATTAACCAACAAATACATTACTGGATATCACGGAGAGGAAGATGGCACAACGCACGGCAAAAAAAACAAAGCTGAAACAAGCAGAATTACAAGTCACGGCCTTATAACCGCCGACACGCCGCGCACAAGATGGCACTGGTAGGCCCACATCACCGGCCTCGAGTTCTGGGAGAAGTGATGAAACCACTATATCGCTCACAACAGCACCGGCTACCGACTCCTCAATTAAGAAAATGCTTGCGGAATTACAAGCTTCTCTGCGTTCCGATTTTGCGAATTTGGCCAAAGAGATCAGAATGGAGGTGAAAGCCCTCGGCGAACGCACAGAGTGTTTGGAATCAAAAACAGAGGAGATAATTACTGCACATAATACTGTGGCCTCCGCCTGTGAAACGCTAGAAACTAAACTGACCTCTGTGCTTGTGAAATTGGCTGACCACGAAGACAGAGACCGACGGAATAATGTTCGAATTCGCGGCATCCCTGAGGAGATCGCCCCTGCGGATCTGGGGAAATATGCGACAGAACTCTTTCAGGAAATACTCCCGGAGGTCCCGATATCTGAACTCTTGCTGGACAGGATTCATAGACTGCCTAAGCCTAAGCATCTACCAGTATCCATCCCACGAGACGTCATCACTAGGCTTCATTACTATACGACGAAGGAAAATCTCATGCAAACAGCAAAGAAAATGCAAACGCTGCCTGGGATATATAGCAAACTTCAAATATTCACTGATCTGTCGGCGGCTACTTTGGCTACACGGAGGTCCTTCAGTCGCATTACTAAAGCACTACGAGCAGCGGACATTCCGTATAAGTGGGGTTTCCCCACGAAGCTTATAATCCGACGGAACGGCACAGAACATCACTTACCCTCACCAGAAGACGGGGACAAGCTACTGTCTGGATGGGGTCTGCCCGTGGAAGCGAATAACAGCGAACCGGCCTCCCAACGCTACTTTACCAGATCACCGATGAAACTGACCCAGAACTGGCAAACTGTCGCCACAGCTAAGTGACTGCAATGCTCACCCTCTCTAGGTTTCTTTTAACCTGGCTATAGTCAGGGTATACTGGTAACCCGTATAAAGCCGATTTTCAACCTCCACCCAATACCTAATTATTCCTATTGATGACAGGATTGGTA
This sequence comes from Pelobates fuscus, assembly GCF_036172605.1. Taxonomy (NCBI): domain Eukaryota; kingdom Metazoa; phylum Chordata; class Amphibia; order Anura; family Pelobatidae; genus Pelobates; species Pelobates fuscus. The sequence continues at coordinate 132,140,968 of NC_086317.1, forward strand.
TGCTTATGGTGGACAGACAGGTTGGCTTGCTGGGGGGGCTCCTAATCTCGGGCCCCACCATCAAGTCACGAGTCTCACAAACCTCATAGGGTGGACAAATGCAAATGTCTTTCATATGCCATAAAAGCAAAGTATATGTAACCTTTCAGTATCACTCCCTAGAGGTAAAATAGGGGCTCTCTCCCCCCCAAATGGGCTTTTTTTTTTGCCTATTAACCAAGTCATGGTTAAGTCTCAATTTGGAGACACTTTTCTTGCATATATTTGGTTGTTTAATTTCTGTTTCCCCCTGTTATTTAATCCCCCCCTGGTGCTTTTGAAGGAACGTAATAAGAGTGCTTATTCTAGCTTTAATACTGGTCTGAAGTCGAATGCTCACACTAACCGCATCGCAGTACCGCATTCACAAACTATTTCCTGCAAAATACAGTACCATCCATGCAAATGTCTGACAAGATGCCAACACCTAGGCAGCCTCTATCTTTATTTTATAAATCTAGGTATTTTACAATTTGGTAAACGTCTTAGGAATCTTTTGTATAACTCTGATGTCTATTAACATTTTTTCCTTGAACACCAAAGGCTTAAACTCGCCTCACAAACGTAGAATGGCACTCCTGGAAGCAAAAAAACATAACGCACATATAGCGTTTTATCAAGAAACCCACTTCCAAAGAAACAACCAACCTAAATTTTTCTCAGTAGGTTTCCACAGTACTTACAAATCAAAGAAGAGAGGAGTGACAATCTTGATAAGCAAGGACTTATCCTTCCAATTAGTAAAGAAAATAGGTGATAGGGAAGGGAGGTTTCTCATATTGCAATGTGTAATTAATAATGCACAATTCACCCTGGTTAATATATATGGTCCTCACACAGACCAACGGGTCTTCTTAGAGAAAATTCTCACCTTATCCATTGCACATAAGTTTGGCGAGCTTATCATAGGAGGAGATACAAACTTTCTCCTTGACCCAACTTTAGACACCACTTCTACTGACAAAGTCAAAAAATCTACAGCCACACAAAGGGTACGCTCTGCAAAAATTATAAGAGATACGCTTTTAGAGCATGGTTTCCTGGACATATGGAGGGCACTCAACCCATTAGACAAGGACTATACGTACCACTCTCTTAGCCATACATCATACTCGCGTATAGACCGATTTTTAATCCCCAAATCACAGACTCTACAAATAATGAAAGTGGGTATAGGAGACATTACGTGGTCGGATCATGCCCCAATTTCGCTGACGACCAAGATGCAACACCCGGTAACTGGCAAACACACTTGGAGGCTTAATGATACTCTTTTGACAGACTATACTTTAATACCACAACTCACGGCAGAATTGGAAGCATATTTCTCTCTCAATAATACAGGGGAGGTGGGAATAGAAACCCTATGGCAAGCACACAAGGCAGTACTTAGAGGCCAACTCATCAAACACGCTAGTTATAATAAAAAACAATGCCTTGCCAAGTACACAAAGATTCTGACTGACTTAGCCACGCTCACGCACGCCAACAAGAGATCTCCCTCATATGACACCACAACAAAAATACTCCAACTCCAGTCACGTTTGAAGGATATGGACCTAGCTAAGACTACATATTTCCTTACCAGAATGAAACATACATTTTTCAAAGATGGGAACAGAGCTGGCAAAATCTTGGCATCCCAACTCAAAGCTCGGACGTCAACGTCTAAGATTGCCTTTCTCCAATCAGAAAAGGGACACAAGATTACTAACCCGCAGGAAATAGTGGAAGAGTTAGGCACATATTATAGCAAACTATACAACCTAGCTGAAGATAGGGACCTCCACATGCCACAACAAACTGACATTGATGACTTTTTACGAGATGTTCAGTTACCGGCCCTTACACTGACAGAAAGACAACAACTGATTGAACCCTTCACGATTCCAGAGGTTTTACAAACCATAACACAATTACCGAAGCATAAATCATCCGGTCCAGATGGGTTCACTAACCTATATTATTACACGTTCCGATATATATTAGCTCCTTATTTGACAGACTTATTCAATCACTGCTTTACTACAGGCAACATGCCCAAAGACATGTTGAAAGCTCACATTTCTACGTTACCGAAGCCGGGCAAACCCCCCACACGCTGCCCTAATTTTCGGCCCATATCTCTCCTGAATTGCGATACCAAGCTATATGCCAAACTTATAGCGAATAGGCTAGCAAAGATAATACCTCGTATTGTGCATAATGATCAGTCAGGTTTTGTTCAAGGCAGACAAGGCTGTGACAACACTAGAAAGATCCTAAACATACTATCCCATATAGAAAAACACGGTTCAGAGAGTCTGTTTCTGGCCTTAGATGCTGAAAAGGCCTTTGATCGACTTAACTGGGCCTACATGTCGACAGTCCTCTCCAAGTACGGCTTTCCACCTGAACTAATACAAGGTATCTTTGCACTATATGGTACTCCAGTTGCGCAAGTCTCTAACTCAGGCTTTATCTCACATCCTTTTAATCTTACCAATGGAACGTGGCAAGGATGCCCGTTATCTCCAATCTTATTCATACTCTCCTTAGAACCTCTAGCCCATAAAATAAGGCATGATCCCTTGATCACAGGTATACAGATCCACTGAAATGAATACCGACTAACGATGTTCGCAGATGACATCTTGTTATCTCTTAGCAACCCGGAGAAGTCACTACCGAAACTTTTAAACATCCTAGACTCATATGGGCGAGTATCTTATTACAGACTTAATAAAACTAAAACACAAGCGCTTGCATTCAACATTTCGTCGCACAGAGCTAAAACACTACGAACCTCTTATCAGTTTGACTGGAGGCAACACTACATTACATATCTGGGAGTAAAGCTAGCTCTACACAAACAAAGAATGATAACTCTTAACTATGCCACCATGCCGAACATATGTAATTCCATCTTCCAGAAATGTCGAGAGGTGCGCTTGTCTTGGTTAGGGAGATTGAATACAATCAAAATGGTAGTATTACCAAAACTTCTATATGTCTTCAGGATGCTACATTTACAAGTTCCTTTACAATTGCTCAAAACCATACAATCCACACTAAACAAATTCGTATGGGGTGGCATGAAACCAAGATTGCCGGTATCACTCCTACATTTGCCCACGGCTGAAGGGGGATTAGGTTTTCCGAAAGTGCTGTCTTATTACAAAGCAGCTATCCTTGAGTCAGCCATCAGACTACATGCTCCGACAAACACCTTTCAATGGGTGGACATGGAGCAAACCATTACATACCCACATAGTCTAACGAATATTCTATGGTCACCAAAAGTATATCGACCAAACACAAACATACTATACCCTACTTCTGCGCTTACCTTGAAAGTATGGGATGCCACCCGATCCAGTCGATTAATGGAGAACAACTTTTGTGCCCAGGCTCCTCTGGACACCTTAGAAATTATATCTCCATAGCTCTCTTTAAAAACATGGACTGCTTTGGGAGTACAAAAGATTAATGACCTCTGCTCTCGATCAAAGATCCTACCCTTCCCTGAAATACAACAGAAATACAACCTACCCAACTCATTTGTGTTTCCATACCTTCAATTGAAGAGCATTATACATACCAAAGTCACGTTCCCGTCAGACGAGTATACACCAGGGAAGGACCCAGTCATACTATTCCACAACAGGTGCCTCTCGGCCCCAACTAAACCCAAGGCCTTATCCCTTTGTTACCAGACCCTCTTAAACAAAACTCCACCTAGCTCTTTTAACTATGTGACACAGTGGGAGAAGGAAGGAATCCCCAAGCTCACTGATGAACAATGGCTCACAGCATTAACTGCGCTACGAGGCACCACATCTTGCTTCTCCCATGTGGAGGCCCACAAGAAAGTAATCTTCCGATCTTATCTCACACCACACAAGTTACATAAAATGTACCCAAATGTAGACCCCAAATGCTGGAGATGTGGTACTGAGGAGGGACACATGACCCACATATGGTGGGAATGTGAAGGGATTAGACCCCTTTGGTTGCAAGTGCAAACGTTACTACAAGAAGAAACCGCATCAACCCACCCTTTAACATTGATGATGGGCATCTTCCTGCTATTCCCTCTTTCGTGGGGAAAGAATCTTAAGAAAATCGCTACTCTGATTATATTGGCAGCCAGAAGTCTTTTAACATTACACTGGAAGTCCAAATATTGTCCGTCTAAAAAAGATCTCACTGACAAAATATACCAATATTATAGGTATGAAGCTCTCTCTTCAGACTCTCACGACCAGTCACAGACGATAAGGGCCCTTTGGACCCCATGGTTGAAGAGACACTACCCCAATAAATATCTTGGAGGTGAGAAGCCGACTAATATAAGTAATGAGATCAATACGTAGTGAAATTACCTATACTACAGTTCGATTCTACCCTCCCAGATGTCACGCTTTCATCAGAATAATTAGGGACCATTGAAAGCGCAAATTTGCTCAGAGAAATACTTTATGGAACAGATATATGGCTTACACACATAGATCAGACTTGATTCAATACATATACAGTTGGAAGACACTCTTACCGTTCAGTTTAGTACAAATATTCTTGTTCCCCCCCTCCCAGTTCTATACGTTCCCCTGCCTCGCCCTTTAAAACATAGCATTGGCTTGGCTATCTTGACCGACACCTCAGCTTAAAGCTGGCACCAACCAACTTACAAAGTCTATCAACCGAACCGCCACTAGTGAATTTCACAACTCAGATAGAACCGATAGATATCTTTTTCCCCCCACATATATAAAACGGTAGAAAAGGGTAGAAAAAGCGAAGCAAAAGACACACGGGGGTTGACACGGTTTGTTATAAGACACGGCTTATGACCAACTTAGATCACATATGATATAGCTCTAATAATTGAAGTTGTTTGCACATGAGAGGTTGTAGGAAGCTAATTAATAATTTTTGGAAAGTGATTAAATGGATAATGATAAATAAAGCCGGATAACAACGTATAGTAAGGTGTTTAATACATTGCAGATATTGAGATGGGCCCGTGTGTATTGATTCGTGTTTATTCATGTTGGTGTGTTTATACGTGTATGTGTACTTGTATGCTTCTAGATAGTCAGAACATTGTCAAATAATCTGACTTGACTGTATACCCTCTCCCTTTTTCCTTTCTGTATCCCCCAAGTATCTTTTGTGAAAAAAATAAAAATCTTATATTTTAAAAAAAAATGTAATAAATAAGACTTGCTACAAAGGACTACAGAAGCTCTAGTGGTCAATACTATAAAGACAAGGAAATTCCTATTATTATGGATTTTCATGAGAATGCAAACCACGTTAAACATGTTTTAAATAAAAATTGGTATATGTTAAAGACAATGTAGATTTGAAATACACTGCTCAAAAAAATAAAGGCAACACAAAAATAACGCATCCTAGATCTGAATGAATGATATATTCTTCTGAAATACTTTGTTCTTTACATTGTTGAATGTGCTGACAACAAAATCACACAAAAATGTAAAAATGGAAATCTAATTTTTCAACACATGGAGTTCTGGATTTGGAGTCACACTAAAAAATAAAGTGGAAAAACTGACTACAGGCTGATCCAACTTTGATGTAATGTCCTTAAAGCAAGTCAAAATGAGGCTCAGTAGTGTGTTAGGCCTCCACGTGCCTGTATGACCTCCAGTGCCTGTGCATGCTCCTGATGAGGTGGCGGATGGTCTCCTGAGGGATCTTCTCCCAGACCTGGACTAAAGCATCTGCCAACTTCTGGACAGTCTGTGGTGCAACGTGATGTTGGTGGATGGAGCGAGACATGATGTCCCAGATGTGCTCAATTGGATTCAGGTCTGGGGAACAGGCGGGCCAGTCCATAGCATCAATGCCTTCGTCTTGCAGGAACTGCTGACACACTCCAGCCACATGAGGTCTAGCATTGTCTTGCATTTCGAGGAACCCAGGGCCAACCGCACCAGCATATGGTCTCACAAGGGATCTGAGGAGCTCATCTCGGTACCTAATGGCAGTCAGGCTACCTCTGGCGAGTACATGGAGGGCTGTGCGGCCCCCCCAAAGAAATACAACCCCACACCATTACTGACCCACTGCCAAACTGGTCATGCTGGAGGATGTTGCAGGCAGCAGAACGTTCTCCACGGCGTCTCCAGACTCTGTCACGTCTGTCACATGTGCTCACTGTGAACCTGCTTTCATCTGTGAAGAGCACAGGGTGCCAGTGGCGAATTTGCAAATCTTGGTGTTCTCTGGCAAATGCCAAATGTCCTGCACGGTGTTGGGCTGTAAGCATAACCCCCACCTGTGGACGTCGGGCCCTCATACCACCCTCATGGAGTCTGTTTCTGACTGTTTGAGCAGACACATGCACATTTGTGGCCTGCTGGAGGTCATTTTGCAGGGCTTTGGCAGTGCTCCTCCTGTTCCTCCTTGCACAAAGGTGGAGGTAGCGGTCCTTCTGCTGGGTTGTTGCCCTCCAACTGCCTCCTCCACGTCTCCTGATGTACTGGCCTGTCTCCTGGTAGCACCTCCATACTCTGGACACTACGCTGACAGACACAGCAAACCTTCTTGCCACAGCTCGCCTTGATGTGCCATCCTGGATGAGCTGCACTACCTGAGCCACTTGTGTGGGTTGTAGACTCCATCTCATGCTACCACTAGAGTGAAAGCACCACCAGCATTCAAAAGTGACCAAAGCATCATCCAGGAAGCATAGGAACTGAGAAGTGGTCTGTGGTCACCACCTGCAGAACCACTCCTTTATTGGGGGTGTCTTGCTAATTACCTATAATTTCCACCTGTTGTCTATCCCATTTGCACTTCAGATTGTCACTCAGTGTTGCTTCCTAAGTGGACAGTTTGATTTCACAGATGTGTGATTGACTTTGAGTTACATTGTGTTGTTTAAGTGTTCCCTTTATTTTTTTGAGCGGTGTACATAGTGGTAAACAAACCCAATATTGTACATTGAGGGGCAAAAAAGGAATAATAAAAAAATAATAATAGTCATGTTACAAAAGACATAGGCAATAGGGTAAACTAATTTCAACAACAAAAAGCGTTAAAAAAGTGTTAAAAAAAAAAACACCTCAAAGGGACACTACAGTCACCAGAACAATAACTGCCTAATGTACTTGTTCTGGTGAGTATAGTCAATTCCTGGATGCTTTTTAACATAAATAGTGCCTTTACAGCCTAGGAACACCTCCTGAGACGGCAGCTAGAGGTGCTTCCTGGTCAGTGTGGCACAGTGTACAGCACTGCCATTCATCGTCTCCACCCTCTGCATGGAGAGGCTGAACTCTCCCCATAGAGATGCATTGAATTAATGCATCGCTATAAGGAGATGCTGATAGGCTAGAGCGGCTTTTGGCCCCATCTCCCGCCCTGCCTCCTTGGCTGAGATAATCAGAATTGACGATTTCAGCCAATCCAATGCTTTCCCTGTTTCCTGTTTACATTGCAGTGTTAAGATTGCCACTAGTAGCTGTCTACAAGACCATCATTAGAGGTACTACCTTCAGTTTCACAGAGTTTGACTCTGCAAAAATGATGCTGGATGTCCTCACACTTCACATGAGGACATCCAGCGTGTTTAAAAACCCCATAGAAAAACATTGAAGAAACACTTTAGGGAAAGCCTAATGTGCATGCAGAGCCTACCATGCATATGCATTAGGTTCCCCCTGTGGGCTGACATTGACGAAGGAGAAGCCTGACTCATCACTGAGGGTATTTTTACTCTTTACATTGCCGAAAGATGCATTGCGAGGGAGGAGGCAGAAGACTCCTATAATGTTAGCAATACAGGTTTGTATTTCTAACAGTATAGTGTTCCCTTAAATTAGACAAGTTAGAGGCATCCTATATAAAATATAGGAGAGCCAATAATGCTCAGAAAAAGGCAATTAGATGGCTAAAATAGAAAATGAGAAAGTAATAGCCAAATAGGACAAGACTAACCCCAATAGGTTTTCTAAGTACATTCTAAAAAAAAATGTAGATACACTGAAATCAGAGATGGTTTTGTTAGTAAATCAAGATCAGGAAAAGGCATACATTTAATATAATTATTTTTGTTTAGTATATATCAGTATATATGAAGGGGGAATCTATAGCTAGAGATATTCACGCACAACTGCTTAACCCCGTTTAGGCGTTCTATATCATTCTACAGAAAGTGGGCTTCAATGCCTGTATGGCAGCATATAATGTCCTGCGTATTTGGTGTGCTGGCTAGATTCCGGCTCACCCCAGAGCAGGGGGGTAGCTACAGCATTTGGCACCCAGGGCGGATCCTATGCTTGACACAAAAATGCATTTTTTTTAAAATTGTCTTCTACGTAACCCTGCCCGCTCCCTCTTCTACAAACCCTACCCTCTTCAAAACACCTGTCCAGTCCCACTTCTACAAAACCCCACTTTCTACAAAACCCCTGCCCCTCTACAAAAACCCTGCACCCCCCACAAAAACTCTGCCCAGTCCTCCTAAAAAAACCTGCCCAATTCCCCTTTTAAAAAACTTCCCCTTCTACAAAACCCCTGTCCAGTCCCCCTTCTACAAATCCCCTGCCACCTCTACAAAATCCCTGCAGCCCCCTGTATAAAAACCTCTGCCCCCTCTAAAATAAAAAACCCTATCCCCTCTAAAAAAACTGCACCCTCTACAAAAACCCTTGCTCCCCCCTACAAACTCCTGCACCTCAATTACAAAACACTCTGTCCCCAATTCACAAAACCCCTGCCCTCATACAAAAACCCCTGCCTATCCCCAAAACAAGACACCTGAACCTCTAAAAAAATATCTGCCCCCTCTCTTCAAGACCCCTGCCTAACTGCCTCTGCAAGACCAATGCACCCCCTACAAAAACTCATGCACCCCACCTCTTCAAGACCCTTCCCCCCCCACTACAAGACCCCTGCCCCCCTACAACCTCCCTACAACTTCCATTCACGAAAACCCCTGCCCCTCTCTCTATAATAACCCCTGCCCATCCCATCTACAAGACGCCATGCACATCCTACAAACGTCCCTGCACCCCCTACAAGCCCCCTGCACCCCCATTCACAAAAAATCCTGCCCCCTCCTCCCTCCCTCTACAACCCCTGCACACAAAAAAACTATTTTAAACAAAAAAATAAAACCGGACTCCAGGCAACACCCGCACAGAGTGTCAGAGCACTTCTACTCAGAACACCATGAGGGCAGAGCATGTTAACAGCATGGCATTGCGCTCCTTCACATTTCTCCTCCTGCAGCCCAGTCGTGGCTCTTGCTAATGAGTGGCACCAGTCCTTATCAACAAGTCCTTTCTGCCCTTTAAGAGAAACCCTTACATTACGCTGGAACAAACCTGTAGATTAAATTCAAAGTTTTGATTTGGTACAGAATGTGGACAATTGTATCCACCCTTAAGAGGTTAAGTGTAGAAACAAGCAAACCTTTGGAGAAAGGCACATATGGTTCATATAATCAAAAAGCGTTTACAATCTTTACCTGGATATATAGACCTACGCGCTTAACTTCTGTGCTGGGAAAGTATTTGAAAAGTTAATAGGGAAGAACATTGTCATTGGCAAAAATTAGCATGGTTTTATGAAACATAACTCATGCATGTCAAACTAGTTTAATTGCATTCTATGAACAAATGAGTAGAAGTATAGATCAGGATGTTGCAGTGGATGTGATCTTCTTTGATTTAGCCAAGGTGTTTGATAAGATTCCACACACTAAAATAAAGTGGTCTAGCTTAAAATTCTTGTTTTTTGGTTCTAAACCTGTTCTAGAAAAAGTATAGAGGTGAGCTGTAAAATTAATAAGAGAAATGGAAGATCGTAGTTATGAAGAAAGGTTAACACATTTAAATATCTTTAGTTTAGAATAACCGCATTTTAAAAGCTATTGTCTGGAGATCTATTCATAAACAGGACTATATGTAGGACACGAGGTCACCCATTTAGATTGGAAAAGGAGGAAATTTAGTGTAAGGCAAAGGAAAAGGTTCTTTAGTAAGAACAATAAGGATGTGGAATTATCTGCCTGATGGAGTAGTTTTATCAGAGTCTGTACAGAGGTTTAAACAGCAACTGGTTGAATACTTACAAAAACATAAAATTCATGGATATAACTTTTAATATTGTGGGATAACCACCTCTTGATCCAATATGAGATCTGACTGCCATTCTGTAGTAAAGAAGGATTGTTTTCCTAGTTTGTTGCAACCTTGGAAAGTGCCTCAAACTATGGTTTAAAAAAAAAAAAACAAAAAAAAAAACAATGTAAAAAAATGCAGAATATGATAGATGGAATTTTTTTTTATCCAGCCTACAGGGAGTGCAGAATTATTAGGCAAATGAGTATTTTGACCACATCATCCTCTTTATGCATGTTGTCTTACTCCAAGCTGTATAGGCTCGAAAGCCTACTACCAATTAAGCATATTAGGTGATGTGCATCTCTGTAATGAGAAGGGGTGTGGTCTAATGACATCAACACCCTATATCAGGTGTGCATAATTATTAGGCAACTTCCTTTCCTTTGGCAAAATGGGTCAAAAGAAGGACTTGACAGGCTCAGAAAAGTAAAAAATAGTGAGATATCTTGCAGAGGGATGCAGCACTCTTAAAATTGCAAAGCTTCTGAAGCGTGATCATCGAACAATCAAGCGTTTCATTCAAAATAGTCAACAGGGTCGCAAGAAGCGTGTGGAGAAACCAAGGCACAAAATAACTGCCCATGAACTGAGAAAAGTCAAGCGTGCAGCTGCCAAGATGCCACTTGCCACCAGTTTGGCCATATTTCAGAGCTGCAACATCACTGGAGTGCCCAAAAGCACAAGGTGTGCAATACTCAGAGACATGGCCAAGGTAAGAAAGGCTGAAAGACGACCACCACTGAACAAGACACACAAGCCGAAACGTCAAGACTGGGCAAAGAAATATCTCAAGACTGATTTTTCTAAGGTTTTATGGACTGATGAAATGAGAGTGAATCTTGATGGGCCAGATGGATGGGCCCGTGGCTAGATTGGTAAAGGGCAGAGAGCTCCAGTCCGACTCAGACGCCAGCAAGGTGGAGGTGGAATACTGGTTTGGGCTGGTATCATCAAAGATGAGCTTGTGGGGCCTTTTCGGGTTGAGGATGGAGTCAAGCTCAACTCCCAGTCCTACTGCCAGTTTCTGGAAGACACCTTCTTCAAGCAGTGGTACAGGAAGAAGTCTGCATCCTTCAAGAAAAACATGATTTTCATGCAGGACAATGCTCCATCACACGCGTCCAAGTACTCCACAGCGTGGCTGGCAAGAAAGGGTATAAAAGGAAAAATCTAATGACATGGCCTCCTTGTTCACCTGATCTGAACCCCATTGAGAACCTGTGGTCCATCATCAAATGTGAGATTTACAAGGAGGGAAAACAGTACACCTCTCTGAACAGTGTCTGGGAGGCTGTGGTTGCTGCTGCACGCAAGGTTGATGGTGAACAGATCAAAACACTGACAGAATCCATGGATGGAAGGCTTTTGAGTGTCCTTGCAAAGAAAGGTGGCTATGTTGGTCACTGATTTGTTTTTGTTATGTTTTTGAATGTCAGAAATGTATATTTGTGAATGTTGAGATGTTATATTGGTTTCACTGGTAAAAATAAATAATTGAAATGGGTATATATTTGTTTTTTGTTAAGTTGCCTAATAATTATGCACAGTAATAGTCACCTGCACACACAGATATCCCCCTAAAATAGCTATAACTAAAAACAAACTAAAAACTACTTGCAAAAATATTCAGCTTTGATATTAATTAGTTTTTTGGGTTCATTGAGAACATGGTTGTTGTTCAATAATAAAATTAATCCTCAAAAATACAACTTGCCTAATAATTCTGCACTCCCTGTATATAAGTATGTAACTATGCTTTGTAATATACTTAATGACTAAAGTAGGAAACCTACTGAGGTGTGCTAGTTGAAGTAGGAGTAATCTCTAATTAGGTGCAGTACCATGTTTCCTTAAATTGATCATGACAAATTATTTCTGGTAAATCTGAAATGCATTGACTACGTATGGCACAGCTGATATAACTCATGACAGCTTAGGGCACTTACTATGCTTATTGTATAGTTGACAGCTTATCTAAATAAAGAACAAGAGGGGTGATTCCCCAGAAACAATACAGTTGTTTCATGGCTCACAAGCAGTATTTGACAAAGTTTAACAAAATTTGGTTTCAACTAGCAGATTCAAACAGTATTTGGGAAAAGCTGATTCTACTTAATTCTACTTTTAGATACATAAATGAGAAAAGGAAAAAAAAACAAAAATTAGTTATACTAAAAACTAAAGAAGGAATGTATGTAGAAAAGGATAATGGTATAGTTGACTGCCTCAATGAATATTTTTGTTCAGTAATCACAGATGAAAATGAAGGAAAGCAACCTCAGTTAAGAAAAAATACTACAATTGTTACATGTGAATTTACAGAGGAAGAGGTTATATTTCAGGGGTCTATAGTAAGGACAAATAAGTTGATGGAGCCTCATGAGATACACCCAAAATTAATAAAATAACTTAGTGGTCTACTAGCAATGCTGGTAACTGATTTATTTAACCAATCATTGTAAATGGGAGTAGTTCCTTAAGATTGGAAATTAGCAAATGTTGTGCCAAAAGTAATAGGGAGGAGGCAGGCTAGTAAACCTTACTTCAGTACTGGGGAACTTAATGGAAACTATGTTAAAGGATAGGATTTTTGAACATCTAGAGTCACATGGACTTCAAGATCAGAGATTTGGGCTTACTTCAAGAAGATCATGCCACACTTTGCAACATCTGCAATTTGGAACTTTGGCGGTTTGGTTCGGCACTTAGGCAATTTGGAAATTTGGCAATTCGAACTTTGGACATTTGTAAGCATCCGAATGTCTGATTTGCACAAAATTCGTCCAAATATACATTTGGAATGAAACGAATTGCACATGTATAATAATAGATAAAGGTGGGGCAGTAGACATTGCTTACCTAGATTTCAGTAAGGCTTTTGACACTGTAGCACATAGAAGGTTTATCAATAAATAATCTTTGAGTTTGGATTCCAACATTGTTGAATGGATTAGGCAACAGAGGGTTGTAGTCAATTGAGTATATTTGAAGCAAGGTCTTGTTACCAGTGGGGTTTCTCAAGCATCTGTACTTGGACCCATTCTATTTAATATTTTTTATTAGTGATATTGCAGAAGATCGTTTTGTTTATATTACAGAGATTTGCAACATGGTCAATGTTCCAGGAGGGATAAGTAAAATGGCAAATGATTTATGTAAACTTGAAAAATGGTCAGAGCTGCGGCAACTGACATTTAATATGGATATGTGCAGGATAATGCATTGTGGGTGTAAAAACCCAAGGACAGAGTATAGAATATTTGATTTAGTCCTAACTCCAACACCTGAGAAAAGAGATTTTGGGGTAATTATTTCAGATGGGCAGACAATATAATAGAGCAGCAGAAAATGCTAGCAGAATGCTTTGTTGTACAGGGAGAGGTATTATCAGTAGAAAGAGGGAAGTGCTCCAGCCATTGTACAGAACACTGGTGAGACCTCACTTGGAGTATTGTACGCAGTACTGGAGACCGTATCTCCAGAAGGATATTGATACTTTAGAGAGAGTTCAGAGAAGGGCGACTAAACTGGTTCATGGATTGCAGGATAAAACTTACAAGGAAAGGTTAAAGGATCTTAACATGTATAGTTTGGAGGGAAGACGAGACAGGGGGGATATGATAGAAATATTTAAATACATAACGGGAATCAACACAGTAAAGAAGGAGACTATATTTAAAAGATGAAAAACTACCACAACAAGAGCACATAGTCTTAACTTGGAGGGGCAAAGGTTTTAACATAATCTCAGAAAGTATTACTTTACTGAGAGGGTAGTGGATGCATGGCATAGCCTTCCAGTTGCAGGGGTAGAGGTTAACACAGTGAGGGAGATTAAGCATGCATGGGATAGGCATAAGGCTACCTTAGATATAAGATATGGTCAGGGAATAATAAAATTAGGCAGATTAGATGGGCCGAATAATTCTTACCTGCCATCACATCTATGTTTCTAATAAAATCGCCTCTTAGTAAAAAAATACCATGACACACCTCTCAATCTATCTCAGCAGCCTTACTGTGAGACATGTGAATGGGCAAGAAGAGTATGAGGATACCCAGGATTTCAGGATATCTTGTGGTAAACTCCAATATCTTATTGATTGGAGAGGTTACAGTTACGATGCTCTGGATGTTCATGCCCCTCGATTGCCGGTCCGTTCCTTCCATTCTCGATTCCCTGATCGACTGGGCAGTTCTGGAAGGGGAAGTACTGTCACAATCTCTTACCTTGACCCCGCATCATCAATACCTGACCAGAACGTTTTGGGGTCATGGTCTTAAAGCAAAAGATGCTACCTTATAAAAGGGGCGCCTTTTGTCTTGTTCCTTGCCCTATTGTAGTTCCTTGCATCCACACTCTCGCATGAGAATCCAGGTACTCCAGGCCCTGGTTGGTAAATCCAGGCACTCAGGATCTCTGAAAAGCAATTTTTATTATAACAGAAAAAGTAAAGTTTCAGCCTACACAGAGGCTTTTGTCAGCATTTTATACACCTGCGTATAATAGGTTGGTGGTGCCCAGGCTATTTAATGTGGTAAAAATGGTAATCCCCATGCTCTGGTCATGCATGCCCCCACTCAGGCGATGGGTGGGGAGGTGGAAGCAGGGCCGGCGCTCCCTGTTAGGCGGACTTGGCAGCCGCCTAGGGCGCCCCTTGGGCGCCCAGGAGCGCCGGCCCCCCTCATGCTGCAGCCGCCCGAGCGCTCTGCAGAGAGCCTCAGGCGGCTGCAGCTTTGCCCGGGCTGGTGCGTCCATGAGGGCGCACCGCCCGGGCGCAGCATGAGGAGAGGGGCTGACAGGAGGGAAGCGCTCAGCGCTCCCTCCTGTCACTCCCTCACTGTAGCGTGGCCGAGCACTGTATGGTCCGCGGGTACAGGGAGCATCTGTCTCCTGTACCCGGCCGGACTAACAGGAAGTGAACACTGAGTGTTCACTTCCTTTTAGTCCGGCCGGGTACAGGAAACAAAAGCTCCCTGTACCCGCGGACCATACAGAGCTCGGCCACGCTACAATAGAGGTAGGGGGGGGAGGAATTGACAGTGGGGGGGGGGGAATTGACAGTGAGGGGGGAGGAATTGACAGTGGGGGGGAGGAATTGACAGTGAGGGGGGCATGATTTGACAGTGAGGGGGGAATGATTTGACAGTGAGGGGGGAGGAATTGACAGCGAGGGGGGGAGGAATTGACAGTGGGGGGAGGAATTGACAGTGAGGGGGGGATGATTTGACAGTGGGGGGATGATTTGACAGTGAGGGGGGGAATTGACAGTGAGGGGGGAGGAATTGACAGTGGGGGAAGGAATTGACAGTGGGGGAGAGGAATTGACAGTGAGGGGGGAGGAATTGACAGTGAGGGGGAGGAATTGACAGTGGGGGGAGAGGAATGGACAGTGAGGGGGGATGATTTGACAGTGGGGGGGAATTGACAGTGAGGGGGGAGGAATTGACAGTGGGGGGATTATTTGACAGTGAAGGGGGGGAAGAATTGACAGGGAGAGGGGGAGAGAAAGAAATTGACAGGGGGTGAGAGTGACAGGGTAGGGAGGGTGAATGAGAGTGGGGAGGTAGAGGGGAGAAGAGAGTGACAAGTGAGGGGGGAGAGAGAAATTGACAGGGGAGAGAAAGAAATTGACAGGGGGTGAGAGTGACAGGGTAGGGAGGGAGAATGACAGTGGGGAGGTGAAGGGGAGAAGAGAGTGACAATACCCGCGGACCATACAGACCTGTACCCGCGGACCATACAGAGCTCGGCCACGCTACAATAGAGGTAGGGGGGGGAGGAATTGACAGTGGGGGGGGGAATTGACAGTGAGGGGGGAGGAATTGACAGTGGGGGGGAGGAATTGACAGTGAGGGGGGCATGATTTGACAGTGAGGGGGGAATGATTTGACAGTGAGGGGGGAGGAATTGACAGCGAGGGGGGGAGGAATTGACAGTGGGGGGAGGAATTGACAGTGAGGGGGGGATGATTTGACAGTGGGGGGATGATTTGACAGTGAGGGGGGGAATTGACAGTGAGGGGGGAGGAATTGACAGTGGGGGGAGGAATTGACAGTGGGGGAGAGGAATTGACAGTGAGGGGGGAGGAATTGACAGTGAGGGGGAGGAATTGACAGTGGGGGGAGAGGAATGGACAGTGAGGGGGGATGATTTGACAGTGGGGGGGAATTGACAGTGAGGGGGGAGGAATTGACAGTGGGGGGATTATTTGACAGTGAAGGGGGGGAAGAATTGACAGGGAGAGGGGGAGAGAAAGAAATTGACAGGGGGTGAGAGTGACAGGGTAGGGAGGGTGAATGAGAGTGGGGAGGTAGAGGGGAGAAGAGAGTGACAAGTGAGGGGGGAGAGAGAAATTGACAGGGGAGAGAAAGAAATTGACAGGGGGTGAGAGTGACAGGGTAGGGAGGGAGAATGACAGTGGGGAGGTGAAGGGGAGAAGAGAGTGACAATGGAGGGGGGGAGAAGAGAGTGACAAGGGAGGGGGGAGAAGAGAGGGACAAGGGGGGAAGTGGGGGAGAAGAGAGTGACAAGGGGGGGAGAGATTGACATCCATCCATCACACACACAATCACACACAATGCACCCCTTACACACAAAGACAATGTACCCCTTGCACACAGAAAAATACACAATGCATTACACACACAGACACACACACAAGCCATGCATCCCTTACACACACAGAAACACAATGCATTCCTTACACACACTCAATGCACCCCTTACACACACTCAATGCACCCCTTACAGATGCACACACTGCATCGCGTACATACACAAAACACACCTTGCAGCCCTTACACATACAAACACAGATTCACACAATGCATTCCTTACACACATATCAGGACATCCCCTACACACTCCAACCCCTGTGAACAAACTCATTGGTGGAACATGAAGGTGGACCCTGGGACCCAGACCTTGAGCTGTGTAAAGGGCCCCCAAAAAATGGAGCTGATTCCCGTTCTCCCAGAACATTGATTTTTGTGACCACAGTTACATACAGCCTCCAGCGAGCCTGTTCTACACCAGACCAGTGGAGCCAGACTGCAGCTAGAGCCCATCATCATCCTCATCTGGTTGTAAGTAGGCAATCTAGTATATTATTCGTGGCACTAATCTCTAATTTACCTCACATTAAAGAAACACTATAGTCCCTAGAACCACTGCAGCTTAATGTAGTGGTTCTGGTGTCTATAGCCTGTCCCTGCAGGCCTTTTAATGTAAACATAGCGGCACTGCAGCACTGGCGTTAGTTAAAATGGCAGATCATATGGGTGGGGCATTGTGATGTCACATGGGGCGAGGGGGCGGCAAACTTTACTTTTACCTAGGGCGGCAACAATGCTTGCACCTGCCTTGGGTGGAAGACACAAGAAAAATTTATCATTTGAGGGCTACAACAATGACAGAAAGAGAGAAATACACACAGATATGGTTTTACTGGCTGCAACACATGATCTCCAGGGACATCACGCACCTTCTAAACCCAGCCTAAATGCAAGCATGTCGGGACCAGCCGGGACCAGAAAGGATAGAGATGAGATAAGACCCCAAGGGTGCAGGTTACTTGGGGTGGTCACCGGGGGCGTAAGCCATCCAAACCCCCTCATTTTTTTCCCATGTCCTTCACCACACCAAAATTTTACCTCCTCTACCTGACCCTCTTATCCTCTAATTTGGTTCAAGCCTTGGCTTTGATTAACCTTTTAGATGTGAAGAGTCAATGTTCAAGTCTGCAGTTTCTATTACATTAGCACTGTTACACATGAGGTAGGTTAATACTAGGAGTGAAAACCTCAATCATATAAAGAATAATATTGATGCAAAAAAACTCTTGATTAGTTGGGAGTCCCGGGAATCTTCACCTTAGGTGTGTTATCATTCTCCTCCTACACCTAATATAATTGGTGGAATCACTATAAAGTGTCATGACCACCCTCCACCCACATAGGTTCCACGTAAAGGAAATTAAATTAGCTTCATATGTCTTAAAATCAGCACTTTTAGAAAAGAAGAGAAATAGGACATACTTTTAACCTTAAAGCACTGTAGCAGACTGAATTGCTTTAGTCTTTGGGCATTCCTTTGAGACATTTTATTGTTTTTTGGGGATAGGGGGTGCTGTGTTTTGTTTTGGGTGGGAGTGGGTTTAGTGGCATTAAGTTACTCTAAATTAAATTTGAATATCCAGGGTCCATTTTCAAATGTGCATCTAAATTACCTTTAACAATTATAGAAAATAGTATAAAATCACATTTGAAGATTATTCTGGAATTCAGCAATTCTAGGGCACATTTCAAACTTAGTATATGACCCAAAGTTTTTTTTTCTTACATAACCTGGTAAGTGTAGTTTATACTACTGTAAAATATGTGAGTACCTTAAAGATGTTTTATGCAGGATGCAATGTCCATGTTGCTAAGCAACCTCCTGTTCCATTTGTCTTCAGTTGCTGAAGCTGCAAAATACAATCCTATCAGTAATCTGCTGGACATCAACTGGTCACACAGACACCATCCTCAATGTCATAACCAGTATAGAATTTCTTAATATGATACCTTATTTTTTTACATGTAAATTAATTACATTGTTATTCTTCTTTTTAATTCTGTATTATGCAACCATAAGTGAATTTACAATTATTTATTTATTTGCATCAATTATAAATGTATTATATTTTACACAGTAAAGGACAATGGTAAGATGCCCTCTGTTTTAGTTACCCTTCTGGTACTTAAAGGAACACACCCAGGTGCTCATACCAACTGACATCAATGAGTTAGAACATCAGAAATGGCCTGAGAGGGACATGCAGACACTGCTTCCCAGAAGTCACTTTGTCACTGGACCCCATGGACCCCATGGAGCATCAGTCATTAGCACGAAGTTCATTCACCTCCAAGACTCTTATGTCAGCATGTTATGAGTGTGAAAGATGGAAAATACTATTTGTGAGTCTCTTGACTTGACATGAATTTTAATAGTTGAACACTGAAGAAGCAGGGATGATATCCTAGCATTATAACCACTTCAATAATCTGCAGTGGTTATGGTGTTTAGATTGTCCCTTTAAATTGATGTTGCCAAAGGATGGGTACATCCCCAAACCTTCAAGTGTTTGCCTCCCCTCAGGAATTTTTGTCTGAAGAACATCACTTTTCTACAAAACTGTCCTGTTCCACCAACAAGCAACAATTTAAAGATAACTTTAGAG
Source organism: Pelobates fuscus (assembly GCF_036172605.1). Lineage (NCBI taxonomy): Eukaryota > Metazoa > Chordata > Amphibia > Anura > Pelobatidae > Pelobates > Pelobates fuscus. The sequence goes on from NC_086317.1 coordinate 132,160,373, forward strand.
ATGTTTGTCTCAAACACAGTGAAAATGCCACTGACTGATTGTGCCAACGTAGAGATAGTATGAAATTCTATTGTGTTGGTTGGTGCAGGAGTCACTTTAATAGAACATTGCTTTGCACAATGTACTAACTGAAAACATGTTACAGCAAAGGTGGCTGGCATATTTTATGACAATTATTATAACAGTGGTGACAACTATATTAAAATCCTGTTGGATCATAATCCTGTTAACATTTCTTTTCTGAGACTCCTGTTAATCTGTGTATAATATATGTACGTGAAACCTGAAGAATGTCAAGCTATAGAAAATGTATTTAACCCCTTAAGGACCAAACTTCTGGAATAAAAGGGAATCATGACATGTCACTCATGTCATGTGTCCTTAAGGGGTTAAATGTAGGAGGCTTAAAGAGCAAAACTTTGAACAGGGTTAGCACTTGAACCAATGCCAAATAGAAGAGTAATTAGTAAATAAGGCTACAGGGGTGGTTTGAAAGACATAATGGGCTCTGGGCATTGTACCTTATATTCAGAGCATCTACTGTACATGAAGGAAGGGTTACAGCGAGTTTACCGTAATGCAGACATAAACTTAGAGTCTTAAAAGAATGGTATACAGATTGATGTTAGGTGTTGGAAATGGAATGTGCCAGATTGGGGCCAGACACTGCTAAAACAGGATGTATTTTATTAGAGCAATGCCACTTATCTGGTAGGCAGGAGCTGATACCGGAGAAACTGACGGAAGCCAAGCACAGAGAGATGGACACAGGTTTCTTCAGGAAGGAAGAGATTCTTTATTGGATCACCGATCGGGACTCAGAGGGACTAGCGTCACCAAAATACAGCAAGTTCTGAGCCCCGGACAATAGTGCAGGCTCCTTATATAGGCATATAACTCCTCCCATATTAAGCTCCACCCGCACATTCTCTTAACCAATCAACACAAATAAGAATTAACTTCCTGTTTGACCGCATGGCTTGTCCAGCACAATGGAGGAGGGGGAATACTATATCCTGTATTCTTGCACATGCTCCGTACACTACTGATCGTATCTTGCCACGTGCAACTAACTGATCGATACGTCAGCATATGCACGTACACATGCCACGTGGTAATCTCGGCCTACTAAATTTATTTTTACCGAGATTCCACCACAGAGCTGGAACCCAATAGCAGTGAGACAGGCCTAGAAGAGGATCCTACAAGATCTGTGTGGGCACATTGGCTTTATTAATTAAATAATAAATAAATAAATAGGCAAAGTTCAAGCAAGGTGTCCAAGAGGAGAAGGTGTCATAAAAGTGTAGACCAAATTGGCATATAAAAAAATAATAATAATAAAACAGTTAATACACTTTAAAATGGGGGAGTGGGCAGAATTACAAAAACTCCAAAGGTGTGTTTACACACCAAATCCCACAGATGCTTATAAAAATGAATGAAACTGTTCAATGTTAAAATATACAAACACTAACAATGTAATATACAAACACTAACTGTCCACCTTTTGACCAATTCCTTAGTTTTCCCACCGATAACATATTAGTCCTATATATATTCTTAGCCGTACATGTACATGATCACATATTAGTCCTATATATATTCTTAGCCGTACATGTACATTTTCCTTAATGCTTTCTGTAGTAACCGTATAAACTGTATATGCTGAGCCTATAGAAGGAAACTACAAACCATTACTTAAAAAACAAAACATTTATTGGCATTCTGTCTCTAAACAAATGCTTTTCGACTGTCAAGCAGTAATACTCTATGGCCTGCCATCCACAATGAAATGCATACGTTGGCAAAGACAAAGAACATGTGACAAATCAGTTCTAGTCCAACATGTTTTCAGAGTACTCAACTGCAACTTTTTCTTTAATGTACAGTCACTTACAGCAAATCTTTTATGCAAGAACACCACTTAAAGCTAATTAGTGTAGCCAGACAGACTGTTAATTTAAAACGTAAGGTACTGATTTCAGCCACAGTGTCTTCAACTGAATGATTAGTCAGCTCTACGGTAACAACAATCACATGCTAAATAGATGCCAGTGGTGAATTTAAATATATTCTGCAGTGAGTTTTACATATTTAAAAAGCCTCTATTTATCTCTTGATAATCATTAAATAATACAAAGAAATTGTTATCTTTCTCACTGCCTTTAGACACCTTGTTAATTTTGGACATGGATTGCACAAGGATGTTTTTACAAGGGAGACGAGAGGTCTCTCTGAAAGTCAATATGTAGCCTCAAAGTAAAGATGAAGCCTGGGCACCATCATACTTCCTGCTTGCTAATAAATTAATTGTTTAATATTTACTGTATTCGTACATTTGTAAATATGTGAGTTCAAGATGGGGGAAATGGTTTAGGTCCCATTGAATGTGGACTTCGTGGTGTAAGACTCTTCCCTACTTATGAAAACATGCCAACAGCTTCCTCCTACAATGTAGCCTTAACATCCCCAGTGATATCCATTCCAGTAAATAGAGTAGGCCAGGAGTAGACAACCTTCAGCACTCCAGATGTTCTGGACTACATCTCTCATGATGCTTTGCCAGCATTATGACTGTAAGAGAATTATGGGAGATATAGTCCACAGCATCTGGAGTGCCACAGGTTGCCAACCACTGGACTAGTTGCTACTAAGTCTTGCATAAGTAACTCAGCACAAATACCCTATAATTCAAGGCATTTCAACCTGTGATTGGTCCATTTCCTAGTCAGTCTGTCTACATGTATAACACCCAACCTGAAATGGATGTTGGGGGGTAATAAAGAATGACGTTTTTTTCTTTTAGGATTGTTATTATTTTCACTATTTCACTTTAGCTTTCGGGGCTCTTGTCAGCATGTCCTATTAGGGATAACTGCTCTACTGTCAGGTCATTCATTAAGAGATTTGCAACATTTACCCCCATACCAATTCTGCATATGATGAGAAAAAGAATCAGGTGTAGCCTGGCATTCATGATGTGAGGTACATGGGACTTTCACATTTGGTGACCATGCTGCAATCTTCTTGCTCTTGAGATAGAAACCACCAGCAGGACAAGTTCAAGTATACCGTGTCCATTGTTCTAGGCTGACCTAGCAGTTTTCTTTCTTATTTAATCTTTTGGCCCCCTGTGCACTGTGCATTATATTTTAAAAATGTATAATAAAAATTGCTCAGTGGAAAATGTCATATTTAAGTTGACTATTGTCAACTTTGTAAACATGATTGTTTTTGGGGTTTTGTATATTTGTTGGTGAGGTTGTGTTGCAGGATAATTTTATATTTTTAATAATTTTCCTCCAAAACCTTGCCAGAGAGAAAGAAGACTCACAGAGATGCCAAAGGAAGCCAGCCAGCATACAGCTCCCTGTCAGACTAAAGGATAAAGAATATCATCTACCATGGTCCACAAGGCCACACTGCACAGAGTAACCCGCAGGTGGGCGGGAGAGGCTCAATGCAACCCCCTCCAGTCTGTCACCTGGTAGTACGGGTCCTGTATCCACTCATAGAATGTGGGTGAATGGGAGCATTAAAGTGCTTTTTTGATGCTGACATTCCACTCTTGGACTTTTTTTTTTTAGAAGACTGGATGTGTTTGGCATGCTCACTGTCCAGAAAATGGGCATTCAACCCATGTTTTTCTGCATGCCAAGCCTGTTTATCCTTGTTCTACATATAAAGTAAATGTTCTTTAATCTCATATCACTATATTTTCTAATATTTGCTACCGTTATTATGCTCTATATCCAATTCAAGATAATTTCTTTACAGCTAAAGGTCAAATAATTGTCTGCATGTTCTCCTACATGATTTAAAACACCATATTAATTAGAGTCATGTGGGGAAGTTTAACCCCTTAAGGACACATGACATGTGTGACATGTCATGATTCCCTTTTTTTTCCAGAAGCTTGGTCCTTAAGGGGTTAAGTAAACTGGCACTAATATTCAACATCAATGATTTTTTTTTAATATTGAAGTCTTCTTAATCTATACCAGCTTCTGATTTTGTGATATGTGCGAGTAGATTTTGAATTATACTGTATATTGTCAAATTATCCAGGTTCTGATTAAAAATGCAAACAAACTTCATGTAAAAAAGCTATGATTAATCATTTACAATGTGAGAAACCAATGGCGTCTTTCAACCTGAAACAGAAATGAAAATAGAAAATAAATAATAGGATTGGTGGCCATTTGCTCCTTCTGTCAGTGCATGCAGTTGAAAGACTGTAGTTTCCTCTGGATCGAACATGCATTGTGGCTATTAAATAGCTACATATGTCCATGGGCCATGAATGCACATCAATCAGACCTCAGTGACATCCGCGTTCCTTTGCAAAGATTGATAGATGATAAGCATTGCTAGATCCAGAAAATCCAGAATGACGGGATAATTATTATTAAGTTTATTTCAAATTGAAGGCTAAAGTAGCTGAACTGGTAAAAGGAAAAGGAGAATGTTTCCACTTTGATTATTTTGCACTTCAATTTGAAATCCCTAAGAATTCTCGCTTTATTGAATAGCTCTGTGATAGTTTTTTTCTTATTTTCATGGAAGCACTTGCATGCATTTCTAACATGAATCAACACATATGATCATCTGAGGAACAGACTGAGTTTGAATTCTAAAATAGTTGGTGTGGGTTGAGATGCATTTTGGAAAATGGTATTCCGGGTGTGAAAATGTAAAGGAATTTGAGGAAGTGAGAGTTTGGATAGAATTTGTGGGGATTTTGCACATTAGGAGAATTATGGTATACAACGTAATGTGAAAGGTAATGGGAAGAGTATACATATATAATCATTTTCTGTGTTACGTTATTAAATCCTATGATCGATAGCTTTCCAGAGATCTAATACTAAACAATTTATTTTTAGTTTAGTTATTTATTTTATATTCTTTTTTTTGACTAACTGCCGTTACAGGAAATCACAGATAACATTAATCTTGTACAATGAGGGAAACACATATTCATCTTTAATACATAACTATTTGTGATGACCTACCAGTAGGAAAAACTGGATCATCTTCATCAATTAATGTACCTCAGAGTGAGCCTCTGTATAACAATTCCGAGGTATTTTTAATATAAAAGAGAAGAGAATGGGTAGAAACAGAACCCTTCCATGCTACACCAGAGACCCCGTAATCCTAAATTAGCCACTGTTCGTGCACTCATGTGCTAAGTGTGTAAACCACAAAAAAAGTAACTAATGATCTTGAGTAGCATACGTCCAGTCCCTACACTTCATGAAAGGGTCCGATGCAAAACAGAAGGGTAGGAAGAAAAAACAAATGGATAAGAAGAACAAAAGAAGGAAAAGTATGGTCGCTGATGGCGTCACCAACTCAGACCAGGCCATGGTCTAGAGTGGCTGCACCCAGGGTAGGCGATCGGAACAAACACATGGGTAGTTCCCCAGTCTCAATCCCCCAGTTTGCTAGTGTTCCAAGGCTCCCAAATCTTCTCAAACTTGCAAAGTTTTGAGTTTCTCACCTGTGCTGTCAATTTGTTGATTAGACAATTTCCTTTATTTTGTCAATAACCATGGAAATCTAAAGGATGTTAGGTTTAAGGAAACAATATTGGGACATTGGGAAAGGACCCCAAAATTGGGACTGACCCACAGAAATCTGACAATTGACAGGTGAAAGGACTGGAATTATGTTAATTTACACATAATGAATCCTAATACTCTGACATATAACATTAAGAACTGTATCCAACATGTGATGAGTTCCTGAGATCCAGTAAATTAACACTAATTTTTCCTTAAAGTCAGATTTAGAGTTGTGATAATCATGTTCTCTCAGTACTTGACAATCTTTTAAAATTCATCAGAAACTACATTGATATATTCTTTGGCCGGCCTACTGAGCTTTGATCCATTTAATGGAGACTCATCTCTTTAGAACCTATAAAGACTTTAAAATGCCCACTAAATAATTTATCCCAGACACAAACTAATCTGAGAGTAGCCAAATGCAGTAAAGTTGTTCTCAAGTTGTACGCAAGATTCAATTGGACTTCTGGGATAATCAGTAAGGCAACAATATTAAAATGTTTTGTGTAGAAATAAATATAATTTTAAGTATTGGCTATGGCTAAATGATTTTTTCATATTAATACATATTATGATGTACAGCTATTTTCCAATTTATTCCAATTAGATATAGTATTCATCTCCAATGATCTGATTAACACAATGCATTATTTCAGGGTTCAGGTTTTTATACCTTATTTACAACCTTCTGAAGATGGTTTTATAAATATACAATATATATATATATATAATATATAATCTCATCCCTGGAACTGCATATGAGCTATAAACACCTGCTCCCCCTAGAGCCCTTGGTTTATTGTTTGTACAATGAAGGACAAGTCTCCTTGCCAGACCATGTAAAGTCACAGTGATCATGGCAAATTCTCGCTCCTCCTAAAAGGTCTAATATTATAATATTTACAGTGAGGAAAAACACATTTGATGCCCTGCTGAATTTGGATGTTTGCCCACTGACAAAGAAATGATCAGTCAATAATTATTTTTTTTTTTCAATTCTTTATTTTTGTCGTGCAGTGCATAAATATAAGCTGACAATGCCAAGCACAAATCTTGCATACAATATTGTACAGGAGTCTTTCTGCGACTGGCTTTACATAGAAGCACATTTTACACTTTTTGTTGTTGTTATTTTAACGTTTAACCAGGTACTATGACAACATTAACAGTCTCTTTAGCATAGTGTAACTTGTTCTGGTTTGTAGGTAGAGTACAGGACTATCTGTACCTTTTTGCCTTATTTCACATGCCCTGTATGAGAGGTTTATGGTATCTGATAAATAGAAAGTGTGAGTGGAGGTTAAAGAAATCAAACGAGAATAAAAGATGTAAGAAGAGAAGAAGAGAAACAAAAAGAGATAGAGGGAAGATAGAGAAAAGAGAAGAGAAAGCGGAGTGGTCAGTCGCAGGCGGGCACGAGGAGGGGAAGGGGACCGGAAGCGGCACGCACAGAGGCACCCCCGGAGTATCAAATGTTCAGTGGGCTCTCGTCCCACGACTCCCATAGCCTCGGGAATGTTCAGGTAGACCCCCGCACCCTAGCCGTCAGGTCGTCGATTAACCTAACTTCTCTAATCCTCGTTATTACACTCGCTATGTGTGGCATTTCTGGTTGTAACCACGTGAATGCTATTGCTCCTCTCGTGGCCAGGGTTATTTTAGGTGGAGATTGGAGGCCCGCGCGTTCGATATTCCTAAAGTTCTTAACCTCTATACCAGAGGTAAATGCCCTATTGCGTAACAGCGGCATGAGGGGAGAGGTAAAGGACGCCAGGCCAAATTTCGGGCCGCAGGTTTCCCACAGTATAAGAGAGTTCAAGATTGCCGGGCAAATAGCCCTAATTGAAGGCCTATGTTCCTTGGGGACCCACATCGCAAACTGGGGGAGGTCTGCACCCATCATGAGTGATTCTATCTCCACCCATTTTCGTTCATCGGGGGTGAATGTCACAACGCTATCTGTGTCAACTGTGCCGCAGCATAATAGTAAAATAAGTTTGGGAGGCAGAGACCACCTCTCGCTTTATGTCGGTACAGGATATGTCTAGATATACAGTGTTTTCTATTCTGCCACACGAAATTTCCTATTGCCTGTTGAAGTGGGTTCAGTTGAGCTTTGTTTAGGGGTTCTGGCAATGCCTGGAAGAGTAACAGGGCTCTCGGCAAAATATTAATCTTCACGAGTGGATCCTTCCTATCCAGGAGATTGGTTTGTCGGTCCACAGTTCCAAATCGCTTATTAGAGTGTGCCATAATAGCTTGTAGTTGCATGAGTATAGGTCATTAGGGTCAACTGATCACAGATCACTAAGCTCTTGTATTAAGCACAGATCACTAAGCTCTTGTATTAAGCACAGATCACTAAGCTCTTGTATTAAGCCACAGATCACTAAGCTCTTGTATTAAGCCACAGATCACTAAGCTCTTGTATTAAGCACAGATCACTAAGCTCTTGTATTAAGCACAGATCACTAAGCTCTTGTATTAAGCCACAGATCACTAAGCTCTTGTATTAAGCACTTTGAATATATATGCACAGATCACTAAGCTCTTGTATTAAGCACTTTGAATATATATACACAGATCACTAAGCTCTTGTATTAAGCACTTTGAATATATATGCACATTGCACCTTATAAAGAGTGGAATTGGGTTGTTTGCACTACTTTCACTTTATTGATATTGTGAGGAAATCTGCACTTCATATATAAAGTTGTTTTTAGCGCACTTATTTTTTCTGTTTGTATTCTATTTTGTGTTTTATGAGCTGATACACATATAGGTGCTGCTTTCATTTTTAAAATTGTCTCATTTATTGCTAAATTTCCCCCTTTATTATAATGGAAAGCGCTGAGGAATAAGGTGGTTCTATATAAATGTAAATTACAAATTTATTTTCTCATTCCTGGGTGTACATTTATTCCTCATTCTTGGGTCTGGTACCAGAGGCCTGGGAGTCTGAGGGTTCTGTGCAGGATCTGTGCTGTTCCTAGAACTGTACTCTCCTGGACAGAGATCTCAGATGTCCCACCTGGAATCTGTTGAAGCCACTTCTCCAACTTGGGAGTCACAGCCCCTAGTGCTCCTATCACAGCTGGGACTACAACTGACTTTACTTTCCACATCCTTTCTAGCTCTTCTTTTAGTCCTTGGTATTTATCTATCTTCTCAAGTTCCTTCTTCCTGATGTTATAATCACTGGGTATTATTACATCCACCACGACTACAGTCTTCCATTCCTTGTCAGCCACCACGATAACAGGTTGGTTGTCCATTACTTGCTTGTCTGTCTGGATATGAAAGTCCCACAGGTACAGGTATATATATATATATATATATATATATATATATATATATATGTGTTTGTGTTCTTGGCAACATCGAATATGATTAATGCAAGACTGTGTAATAGCATAACCTGTAATAGGAAAAAGTCAGTTGAGGTGTGCGGAAACCAACGTATGCGGTACGCCAGTAAATAAAGTGGGCCCACCCTTGTAGAATGTAATGAATAAAGGGAGTGGAGGGGAGTAGGGCGGGCATCCAGATCACCAGATTTGTAATTGTAGGCTAGGAAAGGAGGGGGTCCCTTATATAGGTCCATAATCCCCTCCCACAACTCCAGGCAGAGCCTTTACATTTGTGTTCGGGGCAACATCAAATATGATTAATGCAAGACTGTGTAATAGCTTAACTTGTAATAGGAAAAAGTCGCTTGAGGTGTGCTGAATATGCGGTAGGCCAGTAAATAAAGTGGGCAAAAAGGGAGTACCATGCCGTTGTACATTTATTGAGAAATTAACATAATACAAAGTAAATACAATTATGATGACATTTTAAGAAAAGCCTTCTAAATTTCCTGTACAGGTTAAGGTATGTACAATGAATAGGCTGGTGAATTCCATCTACCCAGTGACTTTATAACATGAACAGGAATGTCCTGGCTGGATGCAGTAGAAGCTACCCCTATCCTAAACAAGTGTCCCGAATACCTACTAGGATTTACTCCCAGTCTTACTAACAATAATTGAACATATAGCATGAACTTGTTGTTAGGATAGCCCCGTGAAGTAACAGCAATGGTCGTGACAAGGGAGTAGTTAGTGTGAGGAGATATGAATCAAAAACCTTCACTTGGCACCATCTATTGTGTGTGGGATAGTAAGGGATCTGGACTAGCTGACCCAGTTGGCTAGTTTTGGTAACAGGTAGTGACAGGACATAGTGATCCTGGTGCTTTACTAGAGCTTATGAGGCAATTGAGTTATGCCGGCTACTGATGGTGAATTTCCGTGTTCTAAGTAATCCATAAAATGCCCGATAAATAGCGGTTTTGATGACTGTGTTTGGACAGGTCTTTAAACAATTGCATATTTATTGGTATATTGATCAGTAAACGCACTTGCTCCCTTATGGGGAGCACTGAAAATATACTCACAGGGTCTGCCTTCAGTGAGCCGGTGTCATGCTTATCCATTCCAGAGCTCCCTGATTCAGCGGCAGGTCAGACCCTGCACGCTCTGCGTATTTGTATGAAGTCGGGCTGACGTCATAACGGCGAGACTTTAAGTGCCGAACCTATTGGTACGCACGAACAGAGGCACCGGAGTTCAGCGTTCGGCTGAACTCGGGTCTTTAGGCACTCCAAAGGGATGCCGACCAATAGTGTGGGTTCCCTGGCTAAATAAGCCAGGGATTTTCAGTAGCAAGTTGCCCTGTTGTCTTTCTTGATTACCCAAGATTGCGCTTTATAGTAGTTTGGACTTATTGTTACTGACTTTGGCTTGTTTTAACATCTCTCCGCTTCCTGTGTTCCTGACCGTGGCTTGTTTTCCTGTTAATGTTTTTCTCTCCTACGTTTGACCTTGGCTTTCTCTTTGACTACTCTTTACGTTAAATCCGGCCATTCTAAAGCCCGGTAATATGTTATTCTACCCCTTCAACAGATTAGGGTCTGTGTGTATTGGGTTCTTCTATCTAGCCGTGACAACCAGCCTGTATAATTGACAGACAGCCTGGCATGCGTTCACACCAGACTTACCTGCTATTAACTCTGGTGGACCTGTCCCATTCCAGATGGGTCCAACGCCTTGGGACAGATCTGGTGACACCATTGCATAATTGTACGCTCTCTTTACCTCCTTTCCATCAGCGTCCCGTATCACAGGACACCACAGTTGTGAGGTATAAAATAGGGTGGAAGCTTCCTTGATTCACCAACTATTTGGTTTGTTACTTTTAACATACCATAATCATATACACAGAGTTATTTACTAAAGTCAGGAATTCAAAGGTATTTTAAGGTTAAAGTAGTCAAATTGAAGGCATAGCTGACTTGGAGAATTCTTCCAGTTCAGCTAATTTGGCCTGAAATTTAAAATTCACCTTGAATTCACTTTGAATTCCTGACAATCCTCGCTTTGCTATAGTCACCAAAACAACTTTAGCTTAACCCCTTAAGGACAGAGCTTCAGAAGCTTGTCTTTCACTTAATGACACCAGCATTTTTTGCATTTTTTGCTGTTTGCGTTCAACTGCAATTTGCATTTTACTAATTTATTGCACCGACGCATATTATATACTGTTTTTTAAAAGACAGAAAGGGCTTTAATTTGATGTAACATATATATACATAAATGCTTATTTATTATAAAAAAATACAGAAAAATGCAAAAGAAATGAAAAATATTGATTTTTTTTACAGTTTTTGCAATAATAATGTGTGCACAATTAGTGCAGGTTAAGGAAAGTAATTAAAAATAAATTCATTTAGTTGTTCTGATTTACAGAATATATAATGTGTCTGGGATGTTAAGTTTTTTTTTGGTAGTTACAGGTCACAAAGCACAAGGAGTAAAATAAACTTTTAATGTGGAACGATTTTAGAATTTGGTATGTTTGTCTTGTAAGCTTAATAGCCATAAAAGAAAACAAAATTGCCACACAAAAGTATATATTTATATAAAGTAGACACCACAGGCTATTTACCTAAGGTTGTTTTGACACTTTCTACGTAGCCATTTTACCGCCAAACTCTGCTAAATATTGGAGTAAAATTGAGTTTTTGGGGGGTTTTCGCACACAAACTTATAACAAAGAACTTCTCATATGTATTTTGTAAAGTTGGTGTGTGCTATTCCTGTACAAAGTTTTATTTTGTATTCAGTTACATCTGCTGAGTAAAATGACACCCCCATTGTATGTCTTTGGCACTATTTTGTGAAGCTACAGTGCCATATAGGATACCTGTCCTTTTCAGTATTCACAGTCGAATTTTGAGAGATGGATTTAATGAGCCTATGCTTCCATTTGGGGTATTATAGTAGTTTGACTGTTCACAAAAACCCCACAAAGGCCTACCATTTGTAAAAGTAGACACTCCAAGGTATCTCATAAGGTGCATATTGTGCCTTAACATGCCCCCATTATTTCACCAATATATGACAAAGTGTGTGGTAAAAAATAATTTTGTGCATTTTTTACATACGGATTGCATTTTTGCTGGGCATTTTGTATATTTCATATGTGCCACTAAGTTCAAACCCCCCAAATTCTGCTCAGCTAAGTCTTCCGAGTAAAAGGACACCCCCATTGTATGTCTTTGGCACTATTTCGTGAAGCTACAGTGCCATACAGGAGACTTGCCCTTTTCAGTATTCACAGTAGAGTTTTGAGAGACAGATTTAATGAGCCTATGCTTCCATTCAGGGCCGGTGCAAGGATTTTTGGGTACATAGGCGAAGATGCATTTTTCCGCCCCCCCCCCCCTCTAAAATTAACATCTTCACCTATGTGCCTCCTAACCAGCCCCTCCCTCTTCCCCGTCCCTTAGTGTTCCTCTCCCCTCCCCGCTCCTTTCCCTGTCCCCTGGTTTTTCTCTCCCCTCCCCTCTCTGTCCCTTGGTGCACCCCCCACCCTCTTAGCGGTCACACTCCCCTTCCTGGTGTGCCTCCTACCTGTCTTGTAGCGTTGCGGAGCAGACCCTCTACAGGAGCTTCAGTTTTCTGTACCTGGCTGGACTGACAGGAAGTGCTCTCTCAGTGAGCACTTCCTGTCAGTCTGGCCGGGTACAGGAAACAGAAGCTCCTGTACTGCGCTCCGCTCCGCCACGCTACACTCAGTGGTGTATACACACTAACAGCCACACACACTCAATGACAAACACACAGACGTCACTGACAGACACAGACTCACTGATCTGACACACACTCAATCACAAACATACTCTCACTGATTTGACAGACACTCACAAACACACACTCATACACTGACAGACACACACATTCATACAATCATTCACAGACACACACAGACACATACACACATACATATACAGACACACACATACACAGACACACACACTCACAGACAAACACATACACAGACACACACTCACAGAAAAACACATACACACACAGACACATACACACACTCACACATACACAGACAAACACATACAGACACACACTCACAGACAAACACATACACACACAAAGACAAACACATACACACACACTGACAAACACATACACACACACTGACATACACATACACACACACTGACAGACACATACACACACACTCACAGACACACACTCACACACAAACACATACACAGACACACACACTCACAGACAAACACACACTCACACATACACTTTCAGACACACACTCCCAGACACACACACACTCACAGACACACACTCACAAACACATACACAGACACACACACTCAGACAAACACACACTCACACATACACTTTCAGACACACACACACACACTCACACATACACAAATTAATAATAATATCCACCCAGCCTCCCTACCTGGAGAGCTGGTGTGGATGTGTCCCTGGGGTCCAGTGGGGCTTCAGTGCGGCGGGCGGCAGCGTTCTAATGAGAGGCGGCGAGGGAGCTCTAACCTGTCTGCTCTGCTCCCTCGCGGGCTGTCTACTGATGCCGGGAGCTGGAATATGACGTCATATTCCGGCTCCCGCAGAATCAGCACACGGCGCGCGAGGGAGCAGAGCAGAGAGGTTAGAGCTCCCTCGCCGCCTCTCATTAGAACGCTGCCGCCCGCCGGGGATCCAGAAGGTGACCTGGCAGGAGGGAGCGCTTCCCTCCTGCCGGTCACCGAAATATTGCGCCCCCAGAGCCGGTGCGCCCTAAGGCGGCCGCCTGTGCCGCCTTATGGACGCGCCGGCCCTGCTTCCATTTGGGGTATTATAACAGTTTGACTGTTCATAAAAACCCCACAAAGGCCTGCCATTTGTAAAAGTAGACACTCCAGGGTATCTCATAAGGTGCATATTGTGCCTTAGCATGCCCCCATTTTTCCACCAGTATATGCCAAAGTATGTGGTAACAATTATTTGGGGCATTTTTTTACATACGGATTGCATTTTTGCTGGGCATTTTGTATATTTCATATGTGCCACTAAGTTCAAAACACCCAAATTATGCTCAGCTAAGTCTTCTGAGTAAAAAGACACCCCCAATGAATGTCTTTGGCACTATTTCGTGAAGCTACAGTGCCATATAGGAGACCAAGCCATATCAGTTTTTACCGAACTTTGAATTTTGACGCTGGGCTTTTGTGCAATTTCCAAGCATCTTTTCAGGTTTTAAATTCAAACTACCCCACAAAGGCCTACCATTTCTTAAAGAAGACATCCCAGGATATTTCAAAAGGCATATTTTGAACCTTAGCGTGGGATAATTTTTCCGCTAGCTTGTACCAGGTGTAGTGGTAATAAGCCTTTTTGACACACAAAGTGAGTTTGCACAGTATATTTTGCAAACCTAATGTGTACTACCACTGTATAATACTTCATATGTTGCTCAGCTATGTCTGCTGAGTACAAAAATACCCCCGTATGTGCCTTTGCCACGTATATGTGGACATCGGAGGGGCACATTTGGGACACAGCTGTTGTAGAATTATTAACCCCTTATAACTTATATCCATTATTAGGCCCCTTATAAACTATATAATCCTTACTGGGCCCCTTTTAATACTATATTCTCATATTCAGCTCTCATGCCTCGTAGTTTAAACTTCTACAAGATTCCTTTGTTCCATGTCAGCAGAAAATGCTAGAATCTTCTGATTCAAAGAACACACTGTAGCAGATAGTATTGATAGAGTGTATAATTGCCAAAGAGGCCTTGAGAATACTGAGGATACTAACCTTGAAAGACTAAAGGTACCAGCTACTCTTTATGGATAGCTGCCAAAATGCCCCCTCCCATCGAAAGAACTCCTCGTGCTAGCAAGATGGCGCTGAAATCTGGAGGAGAACTTTATGACGTCAGTTATGATGTAAGACGTAACACCCAACAGGGAGGGCATTTAACTAACCACTTCTTCTCTTAGCCAATTGACAATGTTTCCTCACTTTTTATCTTGATTTTACAATGATGTAATTCTACCTTTAAAAAGGACTTGCAAGCCTGCTTTGTTCAGATGCTAATAAATTTCCTGAAGTTCTTTCATTTAACCTGAACCTTGTGTCAGTGTGAATTTACTTCTGCGTATACGCAATTTAAACATCTCTAATTTGGACAGGAACAGATAGTCATTCAAACTTCTTTGTTTGCTTAAAAGATTCCCTTATCAGCTGGCGCCCAACGTGGGGCTTTGGGTTATGCCCTGCTAGGGTAGCCGTCCGAGAAAGACGTGGAGCGGATGGATCCTAGGGGAAGGAAGGGAGATTGATCACCTCTAAATACACGGTTGAGTCTGCAGCACCCCGGTATGTTCCAGCCCCTGGGATTGACCTGCCCCAGTCTGTGATCGGCTCCCTAGAGGTCATCAAAGTCAGGTAATATCTTGCCCAGAGACCCCACACCTTACTTGTTGATATTTACTTTTACCTGCACATACTGACTATCTGTTGCCTGGGTGTGCTCTTACTGATTTGTCCTTATTTTTTGTGCCCGGGTAGTTTTATTTGTTTATTTGCCTGTTTACCCCTTTTAGGTACCACGTGGCTGTGGTAGTAAGGAAAAAGGGGGGTGGATCTGTGGAAGTTTTCCTGGGGATCTTCTGTCTGCCTGTTTTCCTCTTTTAGGTGCCGAGTAGCTACGGCAGTAAGGAAAAAGAGGGGAGAAATCTGTGGAGGGGTGTAGACTCACTGCCTCCTGGGGGTTTCCCATAAGTGTCACTTTGACTGCTAGCCTCATTGGACATCACTTTACTCTGCTTGTTGTGTGCAGAGAGGTGGAACACTGCAGCCTCGAGCGCTGACGCTGGGTGTTCCAGTTTAACTTTTGTGGCAGGTGGATTCAGGCTGGTATTGCTGTCTCCATCACCACGTGGTAGTGGTACTTGCAGGAGGGTCTGCAGGTGTACTACGGGATTGAGTTAGGTGGCTTTTGCCACACGTGTAAGGAAAGGGATTTTTGTTAACCCTGTTTGAACTGTTGAACTTATTTGAACTGTGATGCATGCACTGTATTTTACTTGAAATGTCTTAAATTGTCTGTCACACAGATTCCTGTGTTTACTTTTGTCTTACTCTCTGTACTATTTACACTTTCCCCTCCTGTCTCTCTCTCTCTGTCTCTCTCTCTCTCTGTCTGCCTCTGTCTCTCTCTATATCTGGGACGCCTCATATAGAGGATAAAGGACAGAAATTAGGAAAGCCCAGTAAGGGGTGGCTTGCGTGTGATTTGGTAGAGGATAGAGAAGGGGAAGAGATGGTTAAGAAAGTTGATAAGATTGCTAAAGTATGTGGAATTGCCGTACCTGTGTGCGGAAGATTGCAGCCAGAAAGCTAGGCGTAAGTTATTGACAGAAAAGAAAGGGAAGCTTTTAGATCATGATTTAGTCCGTACAGCAGAAGCCTGGTTATATTATAATTGTCCTTCTGTCTTGTTACTATAACGTAACTGTCCTTCCAGCACTGACATGGTTAAAGAGATTCGTGCTTACAGTCTCTCTCTCTCTCTCCCCCGCCCCTCACTCTTTGCCTTCTGTGAGACAAGGGGGGGAGGAGGGAAGGGGGGGCGTGAGGGGGGGGCGTGGTCGCGATTCAGTGCGATTCAGATTTGTGTTCCGTAGAGTTATTCAGAACTACTGATAAGACTTAGCAATGGAATTTTTGCTAGAAAATATTCTAATTGTGTATTTTGTTATTTCAATTGAAGTTGATAGGAAGGTTAGCTCACAAGAATGTGTAAAGTATTCTCTCCGAGACTGGTGTATATGATTACGGAGTTTAGGAGAGTGAATCTGATGGAATAGAGGGAATATGCAAAGTTGTTAGTATGTGAAGTGATTAATAGCTGGTGAATGTTGGGGGAGATTCCGTGAGTTTATTTTTGCATCATGTTATTTTAGAAGTATATATTTCCAGAGACAGCTTTACGGGCTGTTAAATGTATAAATGTTGTTTTCAACTGTCTTATTTAATCCGTCAAGTCTGTCCATAGTTTAGTATTTCATTTTGCCGGACAGAATGTTGCTTCTGATATAGTGTAAAGTTGAAACACCCTAAAAGAAAGTACGTCAGCCTAGCACAAAAGGAGGTGGGCACAGCCAGTCCCGTGACCTCCACCTAATTACCATAATCTACAGTCACGTACGCTCCCAAACTGACGTCACTTCTGCCCTATTCATCCATCTCCCCTGTGCCTCCCGTAGTCACGCAGCCAGCCCCTCTTACACCTGCCCACACTGTGCCCACATCCAACATGGCCGCCATTTCCTCACTGAACCCAAAACAGTAAGCTTGCAGATTTAGCAGCAGGCCTTAACGACATTATTCAGGAGAAAGGTGAAACTGTAGAAAGATTTCATGCTAGACTTTTCCAAGTGTTCACTGACCTAGGGTTTGAGCTCAGTTATAAAATACACGCTCAGATGCTTTCCGGTGCCTTTGTCCAAGGCATCAAGGACTCTATACGTAAGGGTATTATTGCTGCCCGCCCAGAGTATAGAGTGGTTCCCCTTGATAAGCTGCTCCTAGTTGCCAGAGGCTTAGAAGCCGCACAGGTTCCAAGGAGACCCCATCCCACTCCCCTTATGGTTTCACGTCCACCCATCCCCAAAGGTACTAAGCCTGCAGATGGGATCTGCTTCAACTGTGGAGAAAAAGGCCATTTTAGGAGTGACTGTCCTGCACCCCTTAAGCCCCAAAGATCAAACAGGCCTAAATCTGTCATAAAGGCCCCAGCACCTCCTTCACCTGATTCAGCCCAGGAAGACTAGGATATTGGCAAGCCTGTATCATTAACCCCTGTTATGGCAGTATCTGCAGGGGAACAAGGGGGGCCATTAGCCACTGTTACTTTACCCATTGAAGGCCACCCCACCACATTCCTTGTTGATACAGGTGCAGCCCGAAGTGTTCTGCGAGAACAAGACCTGCCTGATTCTTCCTTTTTGTCCAATATTGATGTCTCCTGTGTGGGAGTGGATGGTCTTCCAAGACAAAGCCCATTAACTACTCCTTTGCGGGTTGGCAGCTGCCCTAGTCTGCTTGCCCGTTTTGTGGTGTCATCCACATGTCCCATTAACCTGTTAGGTGCTGATGTACTTTCCCGCCTGCAGGCATCAATCACTTTCACACCTGATGGCCAAGTGGAATTATCTTCAGCCCTCTCTGATTCAGATACCTCAGCCTTGTGTTCCTTACCTCTGATGCTTCACCTAGAGACACCACAGGGTTATGCAGAAGGCATGAGAGAAAATTTCCCTGCATCTCTAATGAACACTGTCCCTAAGACTTTGTGGTCCTCAGGCCCAGAAGACATAGGCCATCTGAAGGTCCCACCAGTAATGGTCAAACTTATCCCAGGGGCAAAGCTACCAAGAAAGTCTCAATACCCATTGAAACCTGCCCAAGCAGCAGCCATTACCAAGCAAGTCCAAGCACTGCTGGAGAAATGTGAATCTCCATGTAATACTCCTTTATTTCCTGTGAAAAAGAAGACACCCAAGGGTGAACCAGAGAAATACCGAATGGTCCAGGACCTCAGAGAAGTAAATGAGGCAACAGTCCTGGACACCCCTAATTGTGCCAAATCCGCACACACTCCTCTCTGGCGTTCCACCTTTTGCCAAATACTTCACAGTGATTGACCTAGCCAATGCATTCTTCAGTGTTCCCCTGGAACAAAGCTGTCAATACCTCTTTGCCTTCACACGAGAAAAACAACAATATACATGGACTGTTATGCCCCAAGGGGCACAGAATTCCCTAAGCCAGTTTGCAAAAGCAATGAGTATCATCCTTGACCCCTGGCAGTCTGACCATCCAGAGGTTGTCCTACTCCAATATGTAGATGACTTGCTCCTTTGTGGAGATGATGTTCCCACAATAGAAAAATGCTCTCTGGATCTCCTCTGTTATCTTGCAGATCAAGGATGTAAAGCGTCTCTCTTCAAACTTCAATTCTGCCAGCCTACTGTGATCTTCCTAGGCCACTGCCTGTCACATGGCACCAGACACCTCACACGTGACCGTGTCAGGGCAGTGTTGGCCATTCCACCTCCAAAGAGCACAAAATCCCTACATGCTTTTCTAGGCCTCATCTCATACTGCAGAGCCTGGATCCCTGAGGCCTCTCTGCTCATGCAACCCTTGTATGATGCTCTCAAATCGGACCCCTTCTGCCTGTCACCAGAGGCACTTGACAACTTTTATACTCTTCAGCGAGCAATTGCCTCTGCCCCTGCTCTTGGCCTACCAAATTATGACAAACCTTTCAAGTTGTTTGTGTCTGAAAGACAAGGCCATGCTACAGGCATCCTCACTCAACCACATGGTCCTGGCGGACGTCAGAGGCCTATTGGGTTCTTCTCCTGTCAACTGGATATCGTAGCCAGAGGCACCCCTTCCTGCCTTCGTGCTGTCTTCGCAGCTCAAGAACTTATTGACTGTACTGGGGACCTAGTTCTTGGTCACCCTCTTACTGTTTTGGCACCTCATGACATTTCTGCGATAATCAACCAAGTCCAAATCAAACATGTCACAGCTGCCAGACACCTTCGACTCCAGTGTCGTCTTCTACTGCCTGACAACGTCACCCTCCAAAGATGCCAGGTTCTAAACCCGTCCACTCTTCTGCCACTCCCTGAGGGGGGTACCTATTATGGATTCATCATGGATGAAGGATGTGTCCTACTTCTTACACACACCCTGGCAAAACTGCTACCCAACTTGTCTCCCTGTGACGGGCCTGAATATGCTTTTTGCACCATGTGGTACAAGCCAACCATCAACCCTGAACCTCGCTATGAAGATGAACTTTTTCAGTTGGTTGAGATAACATTCACCTTACAGGACTTCTACTATGATACTGAAGGTAACAGCATGGCTTTAGTCCAACTGCCACATGAACTTGAACATCTGTACCATCATTGGGACACAGCCATTCCACATGTCCCTGTAACCAAGTCAAAGACTAAGTCATGGGGTGATCTTGGGCCCATGGCAAAATTATGGGCCACCATGAATGATTCACAACTTCAAGAAATAGGCGTTGCCAAGTATCCATCAACTGAACGTGAACATATAAGAGCATGGCCACGTTACTTTCTGGAAGAAGAATTTGAAGACCTGGTCATACAGCATGACTATGACCCAGAAACCCCCCATGACTGCTTTGAACAGATGAAAGTGGAAACCACACATCTACCAACTGTGCATGAGGATCCACTAACAGACCCTGACATCACCCTGTTTGTGGACGGCTCCAGGTATGCTGACGAAGAAGGAAAGTATCATACAGGATATGCCGTGACCACAACAGATTAAATTATTGAGTCATCATCACTACCATCAACAAAGTCTGCACAAGAAGCTGAATTACAAGCTCTAACTTCAGCATGCAAGATTTCTGAAGGAAAGCGCGCCAATATCTACACAGACTCAAGATATGCACTGGGCGTGGCTCATGACTTCGGAGTGATTTGGAAAACAAGAGGATTTCTTACTACTGCCGGCACACCAGTCAAGCACAGTTTTGCGATCAAGGAGCTGATGGATGCCCTCCTACTTCCAGAAGAAGTGGCTGTTTTGAAGATAAAAGCACATGGGAAGTTGGACTCAGATGAAGCAAAGGGCAACCATCTAGCTGATCAAGCTGCAAAGCAAGCTGCAAGAGGACCACAGGAAGTGGAAAGAAGAGTGTCCGGAAATGAAGAAATTCCAAGAAATGAAGAAATTCCAAGAAAAGAAGAAACTCCAAGAAAAGAAGAAACTCCAAGAAAAGAAGAAACTCCAAGAAAAGAAGAAATTCCAAGAAAAGAAGAAACTCCAATATTCACTCTGCAGACTCTTCCAACCGACCTAAATCTTACGAGAACAACAGGCTGCAGTAGCCCCTGAGGAAATACAGAAATGGAAGAAGAAAGGAGCAGTCCTAAAAGATGGAGTATATTACAACAACCTCAGATTCTGTCTCCCTAAGAGTTTGTACCCAGCAGTTGTTCAATGGGCACATGGCCCTGCACACTTATCAAAAGATCTGATGAATGCTCTTGTACAAAAGTACTACGAAGCTCCTGGAATTACGACGCTAACCAATAACTACTGTAAAGCTTGTGTCATCTGTGCCAAATGTAATCCTGGGAAAACAGCTAAAGTCCCCTCGAAGCACCTGGCTAAGCCCATGTATCCATTCCAAAGAATCCAGATAGATCATATCCAGATGCCAAAGAGCGGCAATTACGAATATGCACTAGTGATAGTGGACATGTTCTCAGGCTGGCCAGAAGCCTACCCAGTGATTAACATTACCGCCAAAACAACAGCACGACGTCTACTTACAGAAATTGTGTGTAGATTCGGTTTGCCAGAAGTCATTGAAAGTGACCAAGGTCCGGCCTTCACAGCATCAGTTACCAAAGAAATTTGGACTGCCCTAGGAGTAACTCTTGCTTTTCACACCCCTTATCACCCACAGAATAGTGATCCTGATTCTGACACAGGCAACCACGGTCTGCTACCCGGTGATTGGGTCCTAGTCAAGAAATTTGTGCGAAAACACACTCTGGAACCAAGATTTGAGGGACCATTCCAAGTTCTCCTGATCACCGCTACCTCTGTCAAGCTGGCTGGTAGGCCACATTGGATTCACGCCTCTCACTGCAAAAAGACACCTGCTCCAGAAGAAGCTGATTCCGCACAACCATGTACTTCTGGTACCTAATCCCCTTGATTGGCCTTCTTAAAGCCCAGCAGGTGGCCATAACTAAAGATGCTAGTGGGTACACCTTCTGGTATAATTCATCATGTACCCGTGTGGCCACCTTTACCTTTGATTACTGTGATATTGTAGATTGCCCATTCCCTAAATCACAGATTCAAGCCATTTATAAAGACATACCGCAAGCAAAAGACCCCTACATTTGTATAGTTGATAACCAATGGGGGCATAATTGTGATCATTGGGGGGCGGCAGGATGGAATACCGGGCCTGCCTGGGGTTACAAACCAAAAAGTGCTTTATCAAAAGTAGATGATCATGGTAGATCCCTCCTCCAAAGAATGACTTTAAGAAAGCCTGGAGGAAGTACACCTATGAAATTAGTATTAAATATTGAACATCCTGGCCCAGAGGATGCTGGCCAATATGTAATGGGAATGTACTGGAGAAGGGGCTCCTACAATAAACTAGGACATTTCTACCTCAATGATATGTGTCACTCTCCAGAGTGGCAAGGGGCTGTACATATGGTCCCAAATCCGCTGAAACCACACATCCAGTCCTTTAGAGACATGATGGCCATTGCTAACCCTACCTTTGAAGATACCATGGCCGCTGAAACTGGATTTAATGACATTAATTTGTGGTTAGAGTGGATGAGATATAATGCCAATAAGCATAATCGAACCGCATGTTATGTATGTGGTGGTGCCCGACCTCACCTTGGCACCGTTCCCCTAATCCTCCCTTTAGAAATAGAAGAGTGTTTCTTGAGTCTTTTCGCCTACCGCTATGATTTTAACAGGTCCCTCTGCAAAGCATGGACAGCAGAGTACCCTATCCTAGTAGGAGGTGTTAAACCCCCAGATGGAATTACAATCTATAAAGGTAATTACACTTGCTACACCATGTATGATGGGATCGGTAAATTTATGGGTAACTTTTCCAAAGGTTATTGTGCTACCTACAGAACTGTTCCTGTGCACCTGTTACAACACCATACTAGGTCACTAGGAGATATTTACTGGTTGTGTGGGGATTTACAATTAAGGTCTAGACTGGAGTCTGAGTGGTGGGGAGAGTGTACCTTGGTCAAAGTCATCATGCCCATCCACATTATTTCTGATAATCATCCTGACACTCATAATCCAGCACACACATCAGCCAGAGCCAAACGGGAAACCCCAGTAAAAGGCAGTTTTGACCCACATGTTTACATAGATGCCATTGGGGTACCTAGGGGGGTACCTAATGAATTTAAAGCTAGAGATGAAGTGGCAGTGGGGTTTGAATCACTCTTCACTATAGTCACTGCCAATAAGAACCTTAACTGGATAAATTATATCTATTACAACCAACAGCGCTTTGTTAATTATACCAGGGATGCCCTCCAGGGTTTAGCCGAACAATTACAAGCCACATCCCAAATGACCTTCCAGAACAGACTGGCCTTAGACATGATTTTGGCTGAGAAGGGGGGTGTATGTAAAATACTACCCGACACCATGACTTGTTGCACTTACATTCCAGAAAACACAGGCCCTAATGGTAAGGTCACTTTGGCCATAGAAAAATTAAATAAACTCTCAGAAGAGTTAAAAAGAATTCTGGGGTGACAGATCCCTGGGAAAAATGGTTTGGTTGGATGACTGGTTGGCAAAAAGCTTTAGTTCATATTGGTATGGCTCTACTAATTTTTCTTTTTGTTCTCGCTCTCCTCGTTTGTTGTGTCCTCCCATGCCTCAGAAAATTCCTACAGAAGACTGTAGACCAAACGACACCAACCTTTACTCATCTGGAAATTGGTGATCAAGATCTCACATCGCCCTGCATTCCGCTACAAACTCTTCCCTATGACGATGAAGTGCAGAAATTCTAGGGAGGGACCAGCTTAGGGACAGCATCCGTCTATATAGGTTAAGTCTACCGTGTGGAGAAGTGGTGGGCTAGCCACCGTGGGCCACCCATGTGAGTGAAGCGTTCGAGTACCATACTGACGGATGAGTTAGCCTACTAGGGTCAGATTAGGGACAGAATTGCACTCTGCACTAACACCAAAGTACCGGACATGGGGTTTTTATGTGTCTTTGGGCTAACAAATTTTCTGATACTAACAAATAAAGTTTATCCTTTTTAGCAATTAACACTCTATAGGGGGGACTGTTGTAGAATTATTAACCCCTTATAACTTATATCCATTATTAGGCCCCTTATAAACTATATAATCCTTACTGGGCCCCTTTTAATACTATATTCTCATATTCAGCTCTCATGCCTCGTAGTTTAAACTTCTACAAGATTCCTTTGTTCGTAGAAACAGCATGTCAGCAGAAAATGCTAGAATCTTCTGATTCAAAGAACACACTGTAGCAGATAGTATTGATAGAGTGTATAATTGCCAAAGAGGCCTTGAGAATACTGAGGATACTAACCTTGAAAGACTAAAGGTACCAGCTACTCTTTATGGATAGCTGCCAAAATGCCCCCTCCCATCGAAAGAACTCCTCGTGCTAGCAAGATGGCGCTGAAATCTGGAGGAGAACTTTATGACGTCAGTTATGATGTAAGACGTAACACCCAACAGGGAGGGCATTTAACTAACCACTTCTTCTCTTAGCCAATTGACAATGTTTCCTCACTTTTTATCTTGATTTTACAATGATGTAATTCTACCTTTAAAAAGGACTTGCAAGCCTGCTTTGTTCAGATGCTAATAAATTTCCTGAAGTTCTTTCATTTAACCTGAACCTTGTGTCAGTGTGAATTTACTTCTGCGTATACGCAATTTAAACATCTCTAATTTGGACAGGAACAGATAGTCATTCAAACTTCTTTGTTTGCTTAAAAGATTCCCTTATCACAGCCATTCCATTTTTTTTAAACTTAAAATTTTTACGCTGGGCACATGTCCCATTTTAGAGTATTTTACCAGGCTATATAATCCAAATACCCCATAAACACATACCATTTCTTAAAGAAGACATCCCAGGGTATTTCAAAAGGCATATTTTGAACCTTAGCGTGGGATCATTTTTCCGCTAGCTTGTACCAGGTGTAGTGGTAATGAGCGTTATTAAATGTATTTTTTAACTTTTTAAAACTTTTTTTTACTTTTTAAAACTATTTTTTAAACTTTTGTTTTGCTTATTAATTTTTTTAAAGTTTCCTAAACTTTTGTAAAACTTTTTTTTACAGATTTAACATTTTTCGAAGCTTTTTTTTTTACCGTTAACCCCTAACTAGCAGTAAGCAGCACTAACAGTAAATTCCCCATTTTCCCATAACTCCCACCCACCCCAGCTAGCAAAATATTTAATAATACAATATTTAAATTAGTTAATTAAATAAATTTAACCCCTGAGGGTTAAAAAATAAATAAAAGTTAATCGTCAGGGGTTAAATCGTCAGGGGTTAAAAAAAATTAGATTTTGATCACTGTAGGCAGGGATCGACTGGCAGGGAAGGGGTTAATTTTTATTTGGACTGGGTAAAGGGTTTATTTTTTTAATTTTTTACTTAATTGTTATTAAAACTTTTTTTAACTTATTTTTTTTACTTTTTAAAGCTTATTTTAAAACTATTTTTTAACGTTAACCCCTAGTTAACCCCATTAACACGAAATCCCCCAATTCCCCACTAACTTCCACCCACCCCAGCTAGCTAAATTTATAATTTTAAAATATTTAAATTAATTAATAAAATAAATTTAACCCCTGAGGGTTAAAAAAAAAAGAATTAACCCTCAGGGGTTAAAAAAATAATAATCAGATCATAGTAAAATGTAATCCCTGCCAATTGATCACTGTAGTCAGTGTTCAATTGGCAGGGAAGGGGTTAATTTTTTATTAAAATGGGTAAAGGGGGGTGGGATTTTAATTTAACTTTATTTTTTTTTACCAGGGGGCAGGATCAGCACTGATCCGTCTCCCTGCACTTCACAGTGAACACGGAAGTGCAGGGAGGCGGAAGGTGAGTATACACAGCACATGTGCTCGCTCTGACATGGTGTCAGAGCGTGCACACGTGCTGGGACAGCCGGATCCGGTGCTCCCGGTCTGCCTCTAATACAGAGGCAGACCGGAGAACCATTAACCCCGCGATCGCCGCGATTGCGGCGATATGGGGTTAATTTTAACGGGTGACGGACAAGGTCCGTCACTCGTCGTTAAGGCAATCCCCTGAGTGACGGACCTCGTCCATCACTCGTCGATAAGGGGTTAATGAAGCAGTTTTAGTGTATGCACCTATAGTCTCACTGCTCAATTCTCTGCCATTTAAGAGTTAAATCCCTATTGTTTCTGTTTTTGCAGTCCTACCTACATTTCCCCTGTCTGTGACTCACACAGTCTGCATGAAGAGGCATCTGGAAGATCTAGTAAGCTATTAACAGTGCAGGCAAAGTGACATTCTAAAATAAAAAAAGAATGCAATAAAGGAAGTATAAATATTAGATAAATCTTTACAGGTAGTGGCTGTGCAAGTCACATGCAGGGAGGTGCGACTAGGGCTGATTAAACAAAGGGATTTTACTCTTAAATGGCAGCGTATTGAGCATTTATACTGCAGGAGCAAGATCTATACACAAAATCTGCATTATTATCCTGTTTTGGTGACTATAGTGTCCCTTTAATAACCATGACAGTGTGAAGGTACATTACAGATTATATGAATTACATGATTTTGATCTCACTCATATGTAATTGTGAAACAGATGCTTTTTAAGATATTTCCAAAGATGATCAATGGCTTAATTTTTTTGCCACACATCATACACACTATACACACACACACACTGCATACACTATACACACATGCTGCATACACACTATACACACACACAGCCTAAACACAACACACACACACACTGCATACACACTATACACACACTGCATACACAATGTATACACACATACTGTATACACTACACACACAGCATACACACACACACTGCATACACTACACACACTGCATACACACTATACACACAAACTGCATAAACTACACACACGCACACACACGGCATACACTAAGCATACTGCATACACTATACAAACACTGCATACACTATGCACACACACACACTGCATACAGTACACAAACACATACACTACACAAACACACACTGCATACAATAAACACAATTATACCTGTGTGTCTGTGTGTGTCTGTATGTGTGTATCTGTATGTGTGTCTGTACATGTGTGTCAGTGTGTGTGTTTATATCTACAGGGAGTGCAGAATTATTAGGCAAATGAGTATTTTGACCACATCATCCTCTTTATGCATGTTGTCTTACTCCAAGCTGTATAGGCTCGAAAGCCTACTACCAATTAAGCATATTAGGTTATGTGCATCTCTGTAATGAGAAGGGGTGTGGTCTAATTACATCAACACCCTATATCAGGTGTGCATAATTATTAGGCAACTTCCTTTCCTTTTTGCAAAATGGGTCAAAAGAAGGACTTGACAGGCTCAGAAAAGTCAAAAATAGTGAGATATCTTGCAGAGGGATGCAGCACTCTTAAAATTGCAAAGCTTCTGAAGCGTGATCATCGAACAATCAAGCGTTTCATTCAAAATAGTCAACAGGGTCGCAAGAAGCGTGTGGAAAAATAACTGGCGCAAAATAACTGCCCATGAACTGAGAAAAGTCAAGCGTGCAGCTGCCAAGATGCCACTTGCCACCAGTTTGGCCATATTTCAGAGCTGCAACATCACTGGAGTGCCCAAAAGCACAAGGTGTGCAATACTCAGAGACATGGCCAAGGTAAGAAAGGCTGAAAGACGACCACCACTGAACAAGACACACAAGCTGAAACGTCAAGACTGGGCCAAGAAATATCTCAAGACTGATTTTTCTAAGGTTTTATGGACTGATGAAATGAGAGTGAGTCTTGATGGGCCAGATGGATGGGCCGTGGCTGGATTGGTAAAGGGCAGAGAGCTCCAGTCCGACTCAGACGCCAGCAAGGTGGAGGTGGAGTACAGGTTTGGGCTGGTATCATCAAAGATGAGCTTGTGGGGCCTTTTCGGGTTGAGGATGGAGTCAAGCTCAACTCCCAGTCCTACTGCCAGTTTCTGGAAGACACCTTCTTCAAGCAGTGGTACAGGAAGAAGTCTGCATCCTTCAAGAAAAACATGATTTTCATGCAGGACAATGCTCCATCACACGCGTCCAAGTACTCCACAGCGTGGCTGGCAAGAAAGGGTATAAAAGAAGAAAATCTAATGACATGGCCTCCTTGTTCACCTGATCTGAACCCCATTGAGAACCTGTGCTCCATCATCAAATGTGAGATTTACAAGGAGGGAAAACAGTACACCTCTCTGAACAGTGTCTGGGAGGCTGTGGTTGCTTCTGCACGCAGTGTTGATGGTGAACAGATCAAAACACTGACAGAATCCATGGATGGCAGGCTTTTGAGTGTCCTTGCAAAGAAAGGTGGCTATATTGGTCACTGATTTGTTTTTGTTTTGTTTTTGAATTTCAGAAATGTATATTTGTGAATGTTGAGATGTTATATTGGTTTCACTGGAAAAAATAAATAATTGAAATGGGTATATATTTGTTTTTTGTTAAGTTGCCTAATAATTATGCACAATAATAGTCACCTGCACACACAGATATCCCCCTAAAATAGCTAAAACTAAAAACAAACTAAAAACTACTTCCAAAAATATTCAGATTTGATATTAATGAGTTTTTGGGGTTCATTGAGAACATGGTTGTTGTTCAATAATAAAATGAATCCTCAAAAATACAACTTGCCTAATAATTCTGCACTCCCTGTATATGTGTGTTCGTATCTGTGTGTCTCTATCTGTACGTGTGTCAGTGTTTGCCTGTATCTGTGCAAGACTGTGTTTCTCTATATCTGCGTGTGTATACCTATGTGTATGTGTATCTGTATGTACCAGTGCGTGCATCTGTGTGTCTATGTATCTGCATGTGTGCCAGTGTGTGTATATTTGAGTATATGTGTATATGTGCATACATCTCAGCATGTTGCCAACACTACACACAAATACACCCCTGCATCCAAATATCAACACTATAAAAAACTATAAAAACACACCACATATTCAAAAAACACACGCCTGCATTCAAATGCCAACACTACATGCAAACACACCCCTACATTCACTCACACATACTTCATACAAAAACATGCTTACATTAAAACACACAAATACTGCTCAGTGCAAAATACATAACGAAAAATGCAGAAATTGCTCAATGCTTCATACATTTAAAAAGAAATGTGTGGGTGTTTTTTTACATTTTAAAATTGAGGGGGGGGGGGGTTAGGGGTGCCAAATATGAGATCCACCCCGGGTGCCAAATACTCCAGGTACGCCCCTGATTATAAACAAATTGATTTATTTAAAATACAGTTTATATAACTGTTAATTAACATGTAGGTTAATTATTGATTTGTTGAAGATACCAATTAAATATATTTTTCTGCAATGTAAAGTTTTCTATGCTTTTTCTTAGCTTTGAGACATTTCTTACATGTTAATTTTTCAGAGATTTATAAACATCAAGGCGAAACATTCAAAGTGGATCTGTTAGCAAGTTTTAATTTGCCTCAATGCTTAATTGGGCAATATTTACTTTGCACAATTTGGGACATGTCACACTGGTCTTGACACCATTTAGGAAAATAACGCATTTAGTTAACAATGTTACCTTTAACACAGGCGGATTTAAAGTGGCACTGTCACCCCTATATTAAAAATTAGAATTTCATAAAGATAAAATCTTTGTGAAATACTCCTTATGACTGAAATTCCAAGACAGTCAAGAGAAATACAGAGACAAAGTAGGGAGTTCAGAGTTCTCATATTCTCTGTTTTTGTTGCAATGCACTAACTACTAGCTACTTTGTCTCTGCATTTCTCTTCCGCCTGACCTTTTATGACACAAGCGGAGCCTATGTGTCAAGACCTGCTGCCATTAGAGATGTCGCGAACATAAAAAATTTTGTTCGCGAATGGCGAATGCGAATTTCTGCAAATGTTCCGCAAAGCCACCTTCCTCCTCTGACTCCTCTTCTTCAGACTCCTCTCTCTGCATTGCCTCTCTCTGCATTATTATAAGGTGTGTTAAGTAGTACTATTCCTATCAGGGGACGTGTATATGGCATCGATTTTAGGAACCGGGAGATGGAAAAAGATGCTTGGTCGGTCCTCCTACTTCAAATTTGGGGCACTGCGCGTGCAATCTAATGTGCCACCAGATAGGAGTGGTGTGTTAAGTAGTACTATTCTTATCAGTTTAATCCCTGTTACGTCCCCTTCATCAGGCCTTTTTTAGTCGAATGTATCGCCCACTGTCAGTCCCTGTCCATCCCTCATTCATCTTAATAAAGGTGAGGTAATCTAGACTTTTTTGACCTAGGCGACTTCTCTTCTCAGTGACAATACCTCCTGCTGCACTGAAGGTCCTTTCTGACAGGACACTTGAAGCGGGGCAGGCCACAAGTTCTATCGCAAATTGGGATAGCTCAGGCCACAGGTCAAGCCTGCACACCCAGTAGTTAAGGGGTTCATCGCTCCTCAGAGTGTCGATATCTGCAGTTAAGGCGAGGTAGTCTGCTACCTGTCGGTCGAGTCGTTCTCTGAGGGTGGACCCCAAAGTGCTGTGGCGATGCGTAGGACTTAAAAAGCTCCGCATGTCCTCCATCAACAACACGTCTGTAAAGCGTCCTGTCCTTGCCGGCGTGGTCGTAGGAGGAGGAGGATTACTTTCACCTCTTCCCCTGTTAGATTTCCATTGTTCTGTGACATTACCTTTATATGCTGTGTAAAGCATACTTTTTAATTTATTTTGGAACTGCTGCATCCTTTCCGACTTGCGGTACTTCGGTAACATTTCAGGCACTTTCTGCTTATACCGGGGGTCTAGTAGCGTGGACACCCAGTACAGGTCATTCTCCTTCAGCCTTTTTATACGATGGTCCCTCAACAGGCACGACAGCATGAAAGACCCCATTTGCACAAGGTTGGATGCCGAGCTACTCATGTCACGTTCCTCGTCCTCAGTGATCTCACTGAAGGTATGTTCTTCCCCCCAGCCACGTACAACACAACGGGTACCAGATAGGTGACAACAAGCACCCTGGGATGCCTGTTGTGGTTGGTCTGCCTCCTCCTCCTCAAAGCCACATTCCTCCTCTGACTCCTCTTCCTCACAATCCTCTTCCAGCGTTGCCGCAGGTCCAGCAAGCGATGCTGATAAGGCTGTTTCTGGAGGTGATGGTGAGCACAACTCTTCCTCTTCCTCTTCACGCTCATCTACGGCCTGATCCAGCACTCTTCACTGGGCATGCTCCAGGAAGAAAACAAATGGTATGATGTCGCTGATGGTGCCTTCGGTGCGACTGACTAGGTTTGTCACCTCCTCAAAAGGACGCATGAGCCTACAGGCATTGCGCATGAGCGTCCAGTAACGTGGCAAAAAAATTCCCAGCTCCGCAGAGGCTGTCCTAGCACCCCAGTCATACAAATAGTCGTTAACGGCTTTTTCTTGTTGGAGCAGGCGGTCGAACATTAGGAGTGTTGAATTCCAACGTTTCGCGGCTGCTGCAAATCAAGCGCCTCACTGGCATGTTGTTTCGCCGCTGGATATCTGAAAAGTGCGCCATGGCCGTGTAAGAACGCCTGAAACGGCTACACACCTTCCTGGCCTGCTTCAGGACGTCCTGTAAGCCTGGGTACTTATGCACAAAGCGTTGTACGATCAGATTACACACATGTGCCATGCACGGCACATGTGTCAACTTGCCCAAATTCAATGCCGCCAACAAATTTCTTCCGTTGTCACAAACCACTTTGCCGATCTCCAGTTGGTGCGGAGTCAGCCACTGATCCACCTGTGCGTTCAGGGCGGACAGGAGTGCTGGTCTGGTGTGACTCTCTGCTTTCAGGCAAGTCAACCCCAAGACGGCGTGACACTGCCGTATCCGGGATGTGGAATAGTACCTCCTGAGCTGGGGGGGTGCCGTTGATGTGGAGCAAGACGCAGCAGCAGAAGAGGACTCAGCCGAGGAGGTTATGGAAGAGGATGGAGTAGGAGGAGTAGAGGAGGTGGCAGCAGGCCTTCCTGCAAGTCGTGGCGGTGTCACCAACTCCTCTACAGAGCCACGCATTCCATGCTTGGCAGCCGTCAGCAGGTTTACCCAATGCTTTGCAGACCAGGTATCAGTGGTGAGATGGACCCTTGCACCAACACTGTGTGCCAGACATGCCATTACTTCCTTTTGCACAATCGAGTACAGGTTGGGGATTGCCTTTTGTGCAAAGAAATTTCGTCCGGGTACCTTCCACTGCGGTGTCTCAATAGCTACAAATTTTTGGAATGCCTCAGACTCCACCAGCTTGTATGGTAAAAGCTGGCGAGCTAAGAGTTCAGACAAGCCAGCTGTCAGATGCCGGGCAAGGGGGTGACTTTCTGACATTGGCTTCTTACGCTCAAACATGTCCTTGACAGACACCTGACTGTGGGCAGATGAGCAGGAACTGCTCAAGGCGAGAGACGGAGTGGCGGATTGTTGAGAGGGGGCAAGGAGGACAGCAGTGGTTGACGTGGCTGAATATGCTGGACCAGGAGGAGGATGGCGGCTTTGAGTTTGTGTGCTGCTTGTACTCATGTGTTGATCCCATAGGTGTTTGTGATGTGCGATCATGTGCCTTCGCAAAGCAGTTGTACCTAGGTGGGTGTTGGACTTCCCAAAACTTTGTTTCTTTTGGCACAGGTTGCAAATGTCATCGCTGTTGTCAGAGGCAGACACACACAAAAATGCCACACTGCTGAGCTCGGCAATGACGGCATTCTGGTGGTGGCAACAGCATGCGTTGATCGGCGTGCTGTCTGGCTGACCCAGGGTGCCGATGCAGGCTGTCTGACTGTGCCACTAGCTCCTTGCAACGACCTCCCCCTGCTTCCAACTCGTCTCCTCCTCCTCTCTGTCTCCCCATCTGAACTTTCCCCCTGTTCTTCTTCTCTTCTAGCGGGCACCCACGTGACATCCACGGACGCATCGTCATCATCAACCGCTTCACTTGTATCTGACAGCTCAGCAAAGGAAGCAGCAGCGGGTACAACATCATCATCATCACACCGCACGTCCATGTGTGTAATGCTGCCTGACTGAGACATATCACTGTTATCTACATCCTCTGGCAATAATGGTTGTGCATCACTCATTTCTTCCAACTGATGTGTAAATAACTCCTCTGACAGATCAAGTGAAGCGGCTGTGGTGCTAGTGTTGGTGGTGGCAGCAGGCGGGCGAGTGGTAACTTGAGAGGTGCCTGAAGCTAAGCTGGAGGAGGATGGTGCGTCAAGGTTCAGAGCGGAAGCTGTAGAAGATTGGGTGTCCTGTGTTAGCCAGTCAACTATGTCCTCAGAACTTTTCGAGTTCAGGGTACGTGGCCTCCGAACACTGGGCATTATTCTAGGGCCAAAGGGAATCACAGCACCATGACCACGACGGCCCCTGCGGGGTGGCCTGCCTCTGCCTGGCATTTTTTTTCCGATTAGTGGTACTATGCATGCAAGCTACTGTGACAACAGATATGAGTGGCACTGTGCACTGGCAGTCAAACATTTTTTTTTTTTAAATATACACTACTGTTACACCAGATATGAGTTGCACTGGTGTGACACTGTGCCCTGGCAGGCCCTGAAACGCACACGTGTGAAGGAAACTGACTGCTATTGTTTCACAGCCAAATTTCTAGGTTTGTTTTTTTTTTTATGTACACTACTGTTACAGCAGATATGAGTTGCACTGGTGTGACACTGTGCCCTGGCAGGCCCTGAAAAGCACACGTGTGAAGGAAACTGACTGCTATTATTTCACAGTCAGATTTCTATATATTTTTTTTTAATGTACACTACTGTTACACCAGATATGAGTTGCACTGGTGTGATACTGTGCCCTGGCAGGCCCTGAAACGCACACGTGTGAAAGAAACTGACTGCTATTGTTTCACAGCCAAATTTCTAGGTTTGTTTTTTTTAATGTACACTACTGTTACACCAGATATGAGTTGCACTGGTGTGACACTGTGCCCTGGCAGGCCCTGAAAAGCACACGTGTGAAGGAAACTGACTGCTATTATTTCACAGTCAAATTTCTATATATTTTTTTTTAATGTACACTACTGTTACACCAGATATGAGTTTCACTGGTGTGACACTGTGCCCTGGCAGGCCCTGAAACGCACACGTGTGAAGGAAACTGACTGCTATTATATTACAGTCAAAAAATTTTTTGTTTTTTTTAAAAGCAAGCTATTGTGACACCAGATATGAGTGGTGGCACTGGGCAAGTGGGCACAGTATACGCTGTGAGCCTGACACACACACTGACAGGCAGGCAACTTCAATTAGATTACACAGGAAAAAAAAAAAGCAGACTGATATTCTAGCCCTAAAACGGGCTTTTTGGGGTGCTGTCCTTACAGCAGAGATCAGATGAGTCCTTCAGGACTGTAGTGGACACTGAATACACTAGCCTAGCTATCGATTTCCCTATTAAATCAGCAGCAGCTACACTGTCCCTCCTCTCACTAAGAATGCAGCTTCCGAATGAATCTAAAATGGATGCTGTCCAGGAGGTGGGAGGGTCTGGGAGGGAGGGTCTGCTGCTGATTGGCTGGAATGTGTCTGCTGACTGTGAGGTACAGGGTCAAAGTTTACTCAATGATGACGAATAGGGGGCGGACTGAACATCGCATATGTTCGCCAGCCGTGGCGAACGCGAACAAGCTATGTTCGCCAGGAACTATTCGCCAACGAACTATTCGGGACATCTGTAGCTGCCGTCATTAGTCTATGGAAGATGCCAGGGTCTTGCGGGATTCCCCATAGGCTTCAATGCTGTGTCAAGACCTGCAACACAGCATTGAGCAGTGATGAAGAGGAACACCGCGACCAAGATGGTGGCACCCGCGAGAGCCAGGTGCGCCTGGCAGCCACTGCACCACCAGCTGCAATGTCACCTTCCAGGGACTTTGCGAGTTCAGCAATGTCCCCCGACGGTGATAGTGCTGCTTTAAGTCAATTGTACAGAATTTGTTTGGGTATGGTGGAGTTCACAATGCATTTTTGGGGAAGTGGTCTTATATTGCAAAGAACCTTATACCTTAATTCCTTAATGGAAAATGAATAGCAGTGATTAGCATCTGAATGCCTTAAATGCCTTGTCTCATATAGTTGTGCTCAAAAGTTTGCATACCCTCAGAGAATTGGTAATATATGTACCATTTTCTTTAAAGAAATCATGAGCAGGCAAAACACATTTATTTCATTTTTATGGGTTCAACTGTAGGTTACAACAGAATGGCACAATCATTAAAAAAAACATAGCAACAAAGAAAAAAGGAGCCAAACAACTATGTGCTGATAAATGGCATTAATAATATTAAAAAAAAAAAATTTTTTTTGCATGATTATTTTTTAAATCAATGACAAAATTTCTAAATTTTTGCCAGGATATGCAATTCTTTGAGCACAACTTCATTTTTGCCATGTGTTGAATTATTCTTTTTGTTAGATTAAATAATAAATAACTGAGGTTCACTGTGCATCGCTCTTTGACAGTCAGAGCTAAGCCTATTCGTGTTCAGTTTTATTCGTTGGCTGAGAGCGAACACCTGACATTTTCAGCCGATGAGATGTCCCTGCATTGCAGCGCTTAGTCAGAAGACCTATCGTAAGCTCCTAGTAGTGACAAATAGTTTGACTACTTACATTGGGTAGGACAGGGCACGTCTAGCACCAAAACCACTATGGCGTGTTGTCAGTGGCGTACACACAATCCATGGGGCCCCGGTGCGAAACTGACCCGTGGGCCCCCTCCCATTACCCCCCCCCCACTCCCTCCCTATTCTCTCCCTCCCTATTCACCCCCACCCCCTCCCTATTCCCCCCGACAGACACACACACATACATACATACATAGAGACACACACACACACAGACACATACACACCGACACACACACACAGACACACACATACATACAAACAGACAGGCACACATATATACATACAGACAGACACACACACACACACACACAGACACATACATACACACTGACACAGACACAGATAGGCACGCAGACACACATACAGACTGACACACACACACATACAGGTACACAGACAGACACATACATACAGACACACACACACATACAAACAGACAGGCACACATACACACAGGCAGACACATACAGACAGAAAGACACACACACATACAGACAGGCATACATACATACATACACATACAGACATACAGACAGACACACATACAGACACACAGACAAACACACATACATACAAAGACATACATACAGGCAGACACACACACACATACATACAAACACACACACACACACACACACAATATTTAAGTCACCTTCCTGTTTCTTACCGTTTAGGTACAGGAGGGTGACTGGGGTCCAGTGGTGACTCAGGTGGATGGGAGTCAGAGTTCCCACTCTGACTCCCTGGTCCTCCTCCCGCACGGCTCTCAGTGTTAGCTGGGAGGAGTGACGTGCAGTCACTTCCTCCCAGCGTGTGATGTGCCCCCTTACAATCCATATCCATCAGGCGCTGACCGTGCCCCCTTACAATCCATATCAATCCATATCCATCAGGTGGCCCTGACAGCATGGGCCACGCGATGGACCCCTTGGACGGTGGCCCCGGTGGTTTTCCGCGCGGGCCAGGGACGCAAAAGATAATGGCGGGTACTCAGGGGTCCGCAGGTCGCAGGGGTCCGCAGGGCGGCCGTGCCCCCTGGAGTGAAAGGCCCGGTCACAGCTGCGACCCTTCGACCGAGGTATGTACTCCAGTGCGTGTTGTAGTGGTTATGTTTCTTGAATTATTTTTTTACATTATTATATTTGATCTTAAAGTTGTGTATTTTGCACTATACAAACAACTACCAAAGAGAAGCACAGTTATGTAAAATTTATATGGAGACCCCTGTGGTTAAATATCGTCTTGAACCCTTTTTCCAATACATTATGTAAAACTAAAGAGATAATTATTTTATTTATTATAAGGAAGCTTGAAATGTGCCTAGGCAGTGACAAATCAACATTAATAGGGGCTTTGTATTGACAGTGACACATTTACTCAACATTCTGTGGAGATTATTGATTGCTTACTTGGGTGTATTAATAATGTATTACTTGTTTAGCATTCTGGCATCCCTCCTTCCTCTAAATTAGAATTGACATCATGTTCTGGTAAACAGCTGTATATCTATTAGAATCATTGACAAGGGAGTGGATCACAATTAAGAAGCTATGAAGAAAACGATGGGTTTTCCCGGTTGGCTTGTTGCCATAACTAATACCACCAGTTGGACTATGAAGCTGTTGCATATGGCTACACAATGGCCAACATGTCACATTTCAGGGGCTGAATCTTGCTAATAAAATTATAAAATATTATTCCTGGGAGGGAGAAAAACCTTACATACTTATACGTGGCATCTGGATTTCCAAATGAATAACTGTGTTCCAGAAAATTATTTATGCTATATATTATTCAACTCAACTAGTTGCGGAGATCAACTGGAATCATAACTGCGCCTATAATTAGACACCCTAATTCTCAGTATCTCATTCTCTCTATCGCATATATCTTTTATTTCCCATCATCTTTGCACTGAAGCCATCTCTGACTCTTGACCAGAAGTAGGATAAAGCTGGAGTACAGGCAGTCCATATTTAAAAATATGTATGACTACCACAGCTCAGAGGAGCTGATGGTGCAAGGTTCTACCTCTACTTAAACATCCAAATGTACCTATCAGTCAGACCCGACAGAGGGAATGCCAAATGAACACAGCATCACCCTCCAAGATAAATACAATTGCAATGCCTTTATGTCTTCATTTTAAAAATACATAAGGTCTAAAAATCTGAAATTAACTGCTAAACGAAAGGAATACGTAAGACAATGGTCCCAGTTTTCTGGTGTGGTGGTCCCCTCTTGGTCTCCAGCTTAAGTTTATTTAAAATGAAGAAATAAAGTTACTGCAATTTTATTTATCTTGTTAATGCTGTGTTCATTGAGCGTTTCCAGTGTGGGGTCTGAATGACTGATATGTCCATTTTGTATATCATCTCTGACTCTCCCAGATTGTTCTCATGACTTTGGGATTATTTTGTGATCAGGTCTCTGGTAATATAAACATGTTATTGAAAAAAATTTAGGAGGCTATTCATCCTGAGAACTGAGGGGAAAAACATTCTATAGAAAGTCTGTAGAATGTGTTGCCTATAAAATACAGTAGTACATGGTTGTGTTTTTAAAACAAGTTTTTTTTTAATAAATGTTCTGGATTTTTGTTCTCAACAAAACAGAATATCCATGACTTTAAAAGATAAGGTGGATGTAATTATCATGATAATCAGTTTATTCTAAACTAATTAATTATTGTAAGGATTTCTTCCCACCTGAGACACAACTTTAAAACTCTTTCTTTTTTCTTTTGGTTCAATACAAAAGTATCAGACAGCACATGTAAAATAGACCTACAAAGTCCCTCAAGCCCAGAGCAGACTTCACTCACAGATCCAGCAAAACAAAATATAGGACTGGGCACAAGACAGATTTATTGAAGAATAAAAGGCGATGTTTTGGCTCAGAAAGAGCCTTTCTCCAGTTTGAGATAATAACAAAATTTTGTTCTTTTGGCTCTGTAACAAAAACAGCAATGTATGGATGAATATTTTTATTCTGTTTGCTATATAACTTAATCCATTGCCATTAAGTTAAAAATAGTGTAACTTTTATTTGAAACCCAGGATGAATAGCTAGAATATAAACTTATAACTAATATAGTCATTTAATTTACACGTTACAGGGATATCGAAAAAAAGCATATTATTTAAAAATCCAAATGTCAGGTTTGTCAGTTTAGCATACAATGCCACATCCTAACTATACAGCTGCTCAGTGAAACCTAAATTTTACCCCTAACCTTAGTTAACCCAACTCCAACGTTGCCCTCGGGTAGTGCTAGTTTTGTGTAGGGTTAGCATGTTATTTCTAGGGATGTTTTTACCTAACCTTAAGGCTCCTTAAAGAACCAATCCACACCCATAAACACTTCAGCTGGTGAGGAGTATCCAATACAGTTACGTAACGTGACGATTTCTATTAGAAATCTGCACTTTTAAAAATAATTATTTTTTATTATTATTATCTATAAAGCACCAAGAAACTTTGTAGCGCTGTACAATAAGTGGACTTACGGAAATGGAACTGCAACAAGATGAGTTGGACGCCCAGGGACAGAGAGTGTTGAGGCCCTGCTCAAATAAGCTTTTATTCTAGAGGGAGTGGGGTAAAGTGGCACAAGAGGTAAGAGTAGAATAGCTTGCAGTGAAGGGTTAGTTTTTTTTGATGACACAGTTGCAGGAGAGGAATCAAGGTGGGTTACCAAGGTGAGTGGAGGGAAAGCTATTTACAGTTTAATTGATATGCTTTCCTAAAGAAGTGAGTTCTAATTTCACAAGACACGGAGGCTCATATTGCATATCCCTTTCTTTACTGTCCACCAATAGCAGCAAAGAATACAAACAGAATGAAAAAATAATGAACATATATTAACATAGGCCCCTCCCCGCTCAGGTCCCAGTATAATAGGCAGCACTTCCCTTCCATTTCCCTCTTTCTTTGCTGCTCCGACACAAAGATAAGTACATGTCACTTTTGTCATATTATTTCCTATGGATATTTGTT
The DNA here is from genome assembly GCF_036172605.1 of Pelobates fuscus. Taxonomy (NCBI): domain Eukaryota; kingdom Metazoa; phylum Chordata; class Amphibia; order Anura; family Pelobatidae; genus Pelobates; species Pelobates fuscus. The sequence goes on from NC_086317.1 coordinate 132,199,888, forward strand.
TGCTATTGTTTAATACTATTATTCCTTATTGATTTTATTATTGTTAATATTTATTATTTTCTGGTATTGTACTATATAGCTTCATTTTATTTTATTAATTACTGGTATTATATTTGGTATCACTTTATCTATTGTTTATGCTATTTTAATTAGAATTCCTTGTTTCATACTTTGTATTTGCTTATTGTGTCCAGGGTCCAGACCTCCCCTGTTATGTTATGCTGCTTATTGTCTCCGTTTACCACTTAATCCTTTTACCTCTTATCTTCCCTGTAACCCTCAGCGCCATTTTGCGCACGTTTTTCCCCGGTTTTCGGCTGTATGCGCATACGAATTAAGCCCATTCGGCTGATTCGTCACGCACACATACCGCTCACCATTCGGCAGATAGGGCCGTTCACCAGTTTGCCGCATTCGCTTAATTTATGGCTAGTTTGCCTGTTTTACGCTTTTTCCTATACTTACCTATTTTATCCACGAATTTGCTTCTTTTATCTGCCAAACGTTTGGTTTCTTACCGAACTTCGCATTTTTTTGCCGCGAATCTCGCAAGATTACCGGCGGCCTTTTTCTGACTTCCTGTCTTCCTCCCTACCCTCTGTCAGAGTGTTCCACTGGTCTGGGCCCTGGTGAGATCGTTTTTTTCTTGTTGCTCCTGTTTTGGGTGACTAACCCATACTATTCCTGATAGCTTATTATCAACCTAATATTTATATTTATCATGCCTAAACCCAGACAAACTTCTGGTTCTCCTCCCTCTGGGGAGTCTGATACCCCACTCAGAAGGGGTGAAGCCCCTGTCACCTCGGACAGTTCACCCACTCTCTCAGACATAACTACCCACTCTGATGGGGCACAGTTCATGGCGCTACAGCGCTCGGTGACAGACGCCATTTTGGCGGCCATGGGGTCCATGTCATCTACCCTCTCCCATACCATTTTTTAGGCCCTCCTGCCACGTCCTTCGGACGAGCACTATTCGGGCTCCACGACGCCTCTGTCGCGTCCTACTGTGGACCCACAGGGAGATACACCCAAGAAGGCTATCCATAAGTCTAAACACCCCTCTGCCTCCAGAAACACCATGGCTGGCGTACCTACGGTCGCAAAAGAAAGCGTGTCACACCCACGCAAAAGAGCCTTTCCGCGCCAGGCAGAACGGGCGTGGCTATGGAAATGTGCCAGAGCACAGGTAGAGAGCGACTCCGACTCAGAAATCGGGTCAAGTAAGGAGGCTAAGATTGAGTTGGACAGCGACTCTGATGTGGATGCCGCTGATACAGGCTTTGACCTCCTTTCCTCTGCTCAGGCAGAGACGTCCGGAGGTGATCCAGGGACTAGGCACTCCGCGACTGCGGGGTCCACCCTCGTGGATCCGTCGGGTGTTCCACTCTTCGACCCAGATGACTTACACCATCCGAGATCGGCTGAGTGGCAGAGTGGCTCCTGGCTGACCACGTTGCCACGTATCTAGAGAATTGGGTACGACGCCCACTTAGCAAAGTGCCTAATAAAGTTTGTGACACTCCTGAGGTAGACCCCAAGATGACACAATTTCTCACGAAATTAGGCTGGAACCCCAGTAAGGGGCTTGAATCTGCCTTAAAATCCTGCCAGGATAAACACCTGGATATATTCGGCACATTGGCTAAATTATTTGACTTGGCGGAAGATGCCAGAGCGGAGAACCGCATGGTTGACCCTGAAGACCTACGTGGTTGGGTCCAGAGAGCAATCTGTATTCTGTAATCTGTACACCTCCCTCTCAATTGAACGGCGTAAAGCCATCTTATTTAAGATCAAACCAAAATTGGCCAATCTCGCCCTCACAGAAGCTGGTAAGGACGCCCAAGGTCTTCTCTTCGGCGATTCCTTTATCAAAGATTTAGGGCGTTTTGTTGGGGCATTTACTGCCCTGGAAAAGGCCCAAGCCTCCATGAAGCAAGTTTTTCAGTGGCGGGTCTCCACCAGGGCCGGCAGATTCAGGAGCCGTCTGTCCGGCCGTAATTATTTCCAATCCCGTGGCATGGGAAGAGGCTCCTTCCAACAGCGTACACAGTACCAGGAGACTAACCCCCATCCCACCTTCTTCACGTCTCGCGGGCGCCTGTGGCGATCCAGAGGTTTCCGGGGCCACTCCAGTTCCAGGCGACCCTACGGTGAGTTACCTCATACCACATATTTCTTCTCCTGTTTGTGTAGGGGGCAGACTCCGACATTTTTTCCCAACTTGGTCACAAATAACATCAGACCTCTGGGTGCTGGCCACTATTCGGGGCTTGCACGTAGAACTAAAAGAACACCTTATACACATTCCCCCCCCTCGACCGATCTGCTTTTCACTCCAGGATCGCAGACGGATCGACGAGGAACTCTCCACCCTTCTTACCAAGGGGCCATAGAACGGGCGCCTCTCAACCCCACAGGGGTAATAAGCAACATTTTCCTGGTGGAAAAGAAAGGCGGTCGACTGAGGCCCATCATAAATCTGCACCCCCTCAATGCGATAGTCCGGTACCGTCATTTCAAGATGGAAGGTATCCACCTGTTACGAGATCTTCTCCTTCACGGAGACTGGCTAGCGAAGCTAGATCTCAAGGACGCATACCTGACGGTACTGATTGCAATGATTTCCGGAGACCTCCTACGCTTTCACTGGTGACACGAGACTTGGCGGTTTACCTGCCTACCCTTCGGCCTCTCCTCAGCACCGTGGTGCTTCACAAAGCTACTACGACCTGTGATGGCCTGGTTACGCAGTCGGGGAGTTTGTCTAATTGTATACCTAAACGACATCCTCCTCATGGCTCAAGATCGCTCCACTCTCCTTACCCACCTACGACTGGCCATAAGCCTCCTTTCCTGCTTGGGTTTCGTTATCAACTGGGAAAAGTCGTGCCTAACCCCCGCCACTCGCATGGAATTCCTAGGATTCCTCGTGGATTCGGGGGAGGCGACTCTGAGCCTGCCGATGTCCAAGATCTGTTCCATCCGCAAAGAGCTACGCAGAGCCCTCAATCGGCCCCAGCTCACCTTGCTTGTATGGCTCATCGGCCTACTGGCCTCATCGATACAGGCGGTATTTCCGGGCCCGCTCCACTACCAAGCGCTGCAACGCCTAAAGATTGCGCACCTGAGAAGCGGTGCATCCTACGCAGACCTGGTGTCACTGGACAGCGAAACAAAGGACGAACTGCAATGGTGGATTATCAACCTGCCCGCATGGAACGGCAAAGCGATCTTCGGCTCCCTAGCAGAGTTCACGATCGACTCAGATGGAAGTCTCCACGGCTAGGGGGCCCATTGCGAAGGAATTTCAACGGGAGGCCGTAGGTCGGCATCCGAATCCCGGCTGCACATCAATGCACTGGAACTCCTAGCAGGTTCCTTCGCCATACACAGCTTTGCGAGGGACCGAGCCCTGACTTGCATCCGGCTCCGCATGGACAACATCTCAGCGGTGAGGTATGTCAACCACCTGGGAGGTACGCAGTCGGCAGTGTTGGCAACCTTGGCAAAAGACTTTTGGGAATTTTGCCTAGAACGGAACCTGATGGTCCACGCGGAATACTTACCTGGTCTGCACAACGTTCAAGCGGACTGGGGGTCACGTTATCTTTCAGACGCCAGCGACTGGAAATTGGACACGGAGGTGTTCTCCAGTGTATCATCTCTCTGGGATCCCTTCACTATCGACCTCTTCGCTTCCCGGCTCAACACCCAACTGTCTCGTTTCTTCAGCTGGAGGCCAGACCCGATGGCGGAGGCGGTAGACGCCTTCCTGCAAGACTGGAGCAGGGGCCCCTATATGCTTTCCCCCCATTTCCCATGATCCTGCGCTCACTCCTGCAGACCCGCAGACACCGGTCAGAGTTGGTCATGGTGACCCCCTTCTGGGAAACGCAGTCATGGTTCCCTCAAATACTCGAGATGACTATGGACTATCCCCGACTGCTGCCGTCGTTCCACGAATTGCTGCTGGATCCGATGGGATGATGTCACCCGCTCCTGTTGGACTTTATTACCGTTCTTGGTTTGGACATTGTTGCTACGTTCGCATCTTCAGAAAGAGGGAAATGGAAGGGAAGTGCTGCCTATTATACTGGGACCTGAGCGGGGAGGGGCCTATGTTAATGTATGTTCATTATTTTTTCATTCTGTTTGCATTCTTTGCTACTATTGGTGGACAGTAAAGAAAGGGATATGCAATACTCGCCTCCGTGTCTTTAATGAAATCATGACTTTTCGTCATGTAATAGCAAAATCATGCAATTATCTTTTAAAGGAACTGAGCCTGGGTGAGCCTCTAATGGATGGTGCAGCCCTTGAGAAGTGTTGGAGGTGGGCGTCAGAGGATGACTAGGAACCGAGAGTTAATTAAACCACCTCCCTGGCATGCCTGGAAGGAGAAATCTCATATTATTTATGAGCTTATTTCCCTGCGATGATAGGGGGAAAAGGGAATGTCTTGTAAAGAAAAGCTCCAAACTCTGGGTGTTTTTAGATAAATAAAAGGAATGCACTTACTTCTTGCTCCCGGTGCTGGTCCTAGAGTTCCATTATCACGAACTGCCAGAAGAAAATTTAAGTGAACCGAACTTTCAATCAGTGACTAAACAGACAGCTTCAGTGATAGAAATCCTTCAAAATGTATTGAAACAAAAAGCAATGTAGTTGAAAGCTCGTTTAACCTCATAAAGAATTATATCACAAGTAGTGAGTGTGCAAAAAATGTATGCACAAAATATTTTAAGATATCCCCCCCAATGAATACATGCATGAAAAAGTTAAAGATACAATACTGCACTGTACTTATGAAAATGTCAGAATTGTCTTCATGTATATACTAAAATTATTCAGCTAAATTTTTTTTGGCATTTTTCTTCATTGTCATGCATCTTATATATAAAATGTACACATACAGTACAATGCAAAAAATGTGCAAAACTGCAGGAAAAATACTTAAAGGACTTATGTTAGGAAACAAAATACCCAACATGATATAGCATATAGTTGATCCAGTTATGTTACAATTATTATAGCCAACACTGTGGAAACTGTTTAATAGTTCCCATTAGTGATGTCCCGAACGGTTCGCTGGCGAATAGTTCCTGGCGAAAATAGCTTGTTCGCGTTCGCCACGGACGGCGAACATATGCGATGTTCGGTCCGCCCCCTATTCGTCATCATTGAGTAAACTTTGACCCTGTACCTCACAGTCAGCAGACACATTCCAGCCAATCAGCAGCAGACCCTCCCTCCCAGACCCTCCCACCTCCTGTACAGAATCCATTTTAGATTCATTCGGAAGCTGCATTCTTTTTTTTCTTTTTTTTCTTTATTTTTTTTAGACAGAAATGTGTTATATTTGAGCATGCTAGGCTGAACGTGCGTATATCATGGCTAGTTGCACTGAGGGTATGAGTATATAGCAGTACATTGTTGTGAAAGATGGCTGTCATGTTTAGGGTGTAGCTTGCACGTTATCAACTGTGTATTTATATCAGCAGCTCCACCACTAGTTATAAATCAAGTGTGAGTCGCCCCATGAGATGAGGCTAGTGAATAACATAATACATGAACGGTTAAGGTAAAGGCATGTAAGGAACTACGACAATAAACTCTTTAGGAGATGAAATAATGACATGTTTAAACGCTTGCTACTTTACGATTAGTTAATGTGCAGAGAGCAGTTCATGTGATCAAAGGCATATTGTGGAGGATCGGCTATAGTGGGACATGCTTGGCAGGCTGCTGTTTACTGCTTGTGCTCCCTGATACCTGGAACAACAAAGGCAAGTCTCTGGCTGAGTGCCGGGTTCGCTTGAGGTGGTGGAAGCTTGTTTTGTCGGGTGGTCGGATCTGTCCCAGTGGTGCTTCACGTCCAGTGCGGGATTGTGGTGGCTTAAGGTAGAGGCGAGTGCTTGACGTGGGGCAGGCTCTGCATTTCTGTTTGTGCCTCCGGTCCCGTCTTCAACGCCTTTTGCGTTGGTGGATTTTAATGGGGACTGCTTCGCTTAGCTGTGGTGGAGCTTGTTGGGGCTGTGGTGGAGCTTGTTGGGGCTTCCTGCTTGTTATTTGCTTCCAAAATTGATTAAAGAGTCTGTCCAGCTTAGACTCAATATCCTGCCATGCTTTGCTGGTACCAGGAGGACACGCGGCTGCCACCATATTGGGAGAGTCGCAGATAAGTATGTCAGCCTGGGCGGCTGTGCTCTGTGCGTCCATTAGCTCCAGACAGCCTCTCAGGGGTGGACCGGGATAACCCCCACCAGTCCGAGGGGGGGTAACGGAGGTCCTGCCGGGAAGTAGCTGCTCCTGGGCATTCCAGGATCAGGAGATAGGCCGCCTCTTCCGCCCGGTGAGCACCACGCCACACTTGCCACGCAGAGGTAAGTAAGACTCTGTCGAGTTGCTGACCGCTATTAAGCATGTCGGGTCGGTCAGGTAAGAAAAAGCTAAATACCCCGAGGGGAATTAGCTTGGTGTGTATCAGGGGTGGCCAGAGTAGGGGGTAACCCTCATTTAAGTAAGACAGAGAGAGGAACAGATCAAAATAGGTCTGTGAGGAGTAGGACGCCCCCTTGTGGATATATATGTAATTAAAGCTTAGCTTTTAATAGCTCTCTAATAAAATAAAATCCTCAAAATAAAGAAAAATACAACAAAATCAAACTAGGGAAATAATAATAGTAGAGTCAGGAGAGATAGAATAGAAGCTCATAATTGGGATATAAATCCTTGAAGATGCTTTCTGATAAGCACGTCAATGTATTCTTCAAATTGAGATAAATCCCATGTGTGTGCTGAAAACGTTAATATGCACTGCTAGTAGCTAGAAAAGGAGGAAAATATCATTAAGTATCCTATATCTAAATGCCTATTAGTTCTCTTAATAAAAAGACTTGAAAGGTCTAATAGAGTTATAGAGTGTATCACAAAGTTATACAGCAGGCAGAAAAAAAGGGGATACTATTGAACAAGTAGCTACACTGTATATAATAGAGAATTATAGTAGATAAACTGGTTCTTGTAGGTGCAGCTTATTGAGTATGGAAAAATTCAGCTGGTAAGCTGGTTCTTGTGTTTTCAGCTTATTAGGTATATAGGAGGCTTAGAGTCCGGTCTAATATAGCTGTAGCTGTAAAGTGAGGAGAGAATCACCTATGAGTGAGATCCCGTCCACCACCCATAACTCCAGCGCTCAACACCCAGACTAAACCCCCAGAACAGAGTCCAAGCCGTACACCCCGCTTATAAAGGGTTCAGAACAGTTCCATACTCTCTAACTAGCTAGCTAGTAGGAATGAAACGATGCACAAACAACTAACTCTCCTGTCTGACTGTTTGCCTGACACGTGTTTCGGCGCTATAGAACGCGCCTTCTTCCGAGGCTATACAGCTGTCCAGTGTCACCGGAGGTTTCTTTATACCGTAGGCGAACCAATGAACGGAGGGGCGTGTGAATGGAAATTCGCGCCTAACGCCGGGCTCGAAATAGAGTCGGTCAGGTAGGAGCAACATTGCTGGGTCATCCCCTTCTGGGGTGAAATTCGCTTGTTGATAGCTGCTTAAAGTGAGATATTGAGGGAGCTCACACGAAGTGCGTCTTTCCTCCATGACAGCTAGGCCCCGCCCCCCGGAAGCTGCATTCTTAGTGAGAGGATTGACAGTGTAGCTGCTGATGATTTAATAGGGAAATCGATAGCTAGGCTAGTGTTTTCAGTGTCCACTACAGTCCTGAAGGACTCATCTGATCTCTGATGTAAGGACAGCACCCCAAAAAGCCCTTTTTAGGGCTAGAACATCAGTCTGCTTTTTTTTTTTTTTTGTGTAATATAATTGCAGTTGCCTGCCTGCCAGCGTGTGTGTCAGGCTCAAAGCGTATACTGCGCCCACTTGCCCAGTGCCACCACTCATATCTGGTGTCACAATAGCTTGCATTTAAAAAAACAAAAACTTTTTTGACTGTAATATAATAGCAGTCAGTTTCCTTCACACGTGTGCGTTTCAGGGCCTGCCAGGACACAGTGTCACACCAGTGCAACTCATATCTGGTGTAACAGTAGTGTATATTAAAAAAAAACTAGAAATTTGACTGTGAAATAATAGCAGTCAGTTTCCTTCACACGTGTGCGTTTTAGGGCCTGCCAGGACACAGTGTCACACCAGTGCAACTCATATCTGGTGTAACAGTAGTGTATATTAAAAAAAAACTAGAAATTTGACTGTGAAATAATAGCAGTCAGTTTCCTTCACACGTGTGCGTTTTAGGGCCTGCCAGGGCATAGTGTCACACCAGTGCAACTCATATCTGGTGTAACAGTAGTGTACATTTAAAAAAAAAATACAGGGGGCTTGTTGTCACCTTTCGGGGACCGTTGGTGTTGTACGTGGCTGGGTGGAGGAAGAGACCTTCAATGACATCAGTGAGGACAAGGAACGGGACATGGCTAGCTTGGTATCCAACCTTGTGCAAATGGGGAGTTTGCGGTTGTGCAAATGGACTGTTTGCGGTTGTTTGCGGTGCATTAAACGGGGAGTTTGGTCTGTTACTGTGAAGCGGGCGTAACCCTTACACTACCTGATCGATACAACATCATACCTGATGTTTTAAAGCACGTTGTTCCAAACAATTTAGGAATGTTAGGTGATTTATGCCCTTTATGGATTAAAACCAGACTCTGCATCAACTATGTAATTTTCCATGGGAGTTTTGACATGGATCCCCCTCCGGCATGCCACAGTCCAGGTGTTAGTCCCCTTGAAACAACTTTTCTATCACTATTGTGGCCAGAAAGAGTCCCTGTGGGTTTTAAAATTCGCCTGCCTATTGAAGTCTATGGCGGTTCGCCCCGGTTCACCCGTTTGCGAACATTTGCGGAAGTTTGCGTTCGCGATCCGCGAACGGAAAATGTTATGTTTGCGACATCACTAGTTCCCATTTATTTATTTCTTTATCACTTGAAACGATGAATTAAAGACCGTACACCCTCTTTGAATTCTATGGTTTTACATTTCAGGACATAATAGCATCAAATGTTGTTTAGTATGTCTCAAAATAAGGTAAATACAACCTCAGGTGAACAACAACAAATGACATATTGCACCTTGTCTTGATTTATTTCACAAAAATTAAGCCAAAATAGAGAAGCCATGTGAACTGGAAAATCAAAATAGCTGCTTGTGCCAGGAGCACAAATATTCTAAACTCCCTACTGGGATTGTCTCTAAAACAAGTCGTTGAGGAACCAACTCGTAAGGAGGCCATACTAGATTTAGTGTTAACAAATGGAGATTTAGTATAAGATATTACTATAGGTGAAAGTTTAGGATCCAGTAATCATCAGTCAGTGTGGTTTATTATAAGAACAGTGACTGAGTCACACCACACAAAACCCAAAGTTTTAGATTTGAGAAAAACATACTTTTCTAAAATGAGAATATGCTTAAAGGAGTCCTTATCAGACTGGAGCAGTTTAAATGGAGTCCAAGAAAAATGGGGTTATTTAAAAGACGCACTACTGAAAGCAAAATAAAATTCCATTAGAACAAGTTGCTAAAATAGTAAAAAAAAACTTAAAGTTAGCATTTTGTAATTATACAAAAAATAAAAGAGTGAGGGAGACAGACAGATCTATAAGTTTAGGCAGAAAGAGGCAAAGCAAGTTATAAGAGCTTCCAAAGCACACACAGAAGAGAAAATAGCACAGTCTGTAACAAAGGGGGATAAAACATTTTTTAGATACATAAATGAAAAAATTTAAGTAAAACAAGGATTAGTTAGATTAAAACAAAAGAAGGAAGGTATGTAGAAGAGGTAAGACGGAATAATCCCAGTCTTAGGATAAGTATGAAGTGGTCCGCGTCTTGATGGTCTCAAACAAAGAACACATAGACAGACAGAGAAATCCACATAGTGTAGTAAATTATGGTATCTTGTGAATAACAAATAATATAAAGTATCGTACTCACATTTGTTAGAGCGTGCCTCGCTCTAGTTTGTAAGGTGTAGGTGATATAATCCCCACCAAGGAATATGATGTTGACCAGGAAAAAATATATAAATAATGGATAGCTCAGAGTGATAAAAAAGTATTACAACTATTTATTATACATAAAAAATCAATAAAAACAAATATATATATAAAACACTCTGTGAGAAAGTCCATAAAAAGTCCACTTTACACTTTTCACCTATAAAGGCTTCTTCAGAAGTGTGGATATAGTACTGGTAATGTACAAATATATATTCCGTCTATGCGCAAGAACAGTAGAGCTCTGTATTTAGCTCTGGTAAATGTGAGTGCGATACTTTATATTATTTGTTATTCACAAGATACCATCATTTACTACACTATGTGGATTTTTCTGTCTGTCTATGTGTTCTTTGTTTGAGACCATCAAGACGCGGACCGCTTCATACTTATCCTAAGACGGGGATTATTCCGTCTATGCGCAAGAAAAGTAGAGCTCTGTATTTAGCTCTGGTAAATGTGAGTGTACATCTATATACTCTTTATTTTCTTACGGATTATTTACAGGGTTACACTATTATTCTGTATATTTTTCTCTTTTTTTTGAGGTATACTACTGACATTGTATGATCATAAGGATTTGAGTACGTATATTCGTATCACAATAAGGGCGCGGTTTCCTTTTTCCTTTTTGTTCATCATTGAGTCAACCATGAACTGCTCTGTATACCCAAGTATGCTAGAGTCAGATGTGAGGCCATCTGTCCGACAGCTAAAACTTGGGTCATGCAAAAGGACACTGATCCCAAGCACACAAGCAAATCTGCAACAGAATGGCTTAGAAAGAAAAGAATCAATGGTCCAGTCAATGTCCAGTCCAGTCCAATTGAAATGCTGTGGCGGGCCCTTAAGAGAGCATTGCATAAACTAATGCCAGCTAACCTCAATGAACTGAAGCAATATTGTAAAGAAGAGTGGGACAATATTCCTCCACGATGTGAGAGACTGATAAAGTCATACAAAAAACAATTATTTAAATTTGTTGCTGCAAAAAGTGGTTCTAAAAGCTACTGAATCATAAGGTGAAAGTGTACTTTCTTTTTCACATGACTGTATAAATAAATATATATATATATATTTTTTTTTTTGTATTTATTTATTTATTTCATTTTTTTTAGGATGAGCATGACTTACTTTTTATATCATGATGTGGATGTGGAGCTGCTGATGTGGAGCATGACTGTGACACTTGGTCTGATTTGATATACACACAGTTACCTATAGTTATCTATTTTTATGAAGGTGGGGGCAAGTCCCCTATATTTAATGACCTTCCTCTTGCAACCCAAGGATGGAGAGTAAATGGTTGTAAATCTATTAGGTGAGGGATATAGTATGACTGATTGTCATGTCCCCCGTGTATTACGTAACTTAACCTCTTTTCCTCAGTTCAGGGGTGTGGAACAGATGGGCAACCATCCGCTTTGATTTTTAACTTATGGGTAAAACTTTAACTTGACAGGTTCCACTTATATTTATGTGTTGCCCGCTATGGATTTTAAACCACTTTCTATCCACATATAGGTAAGGGACATAGTAGAACATTTGTCCTCCTTTCACAGCACTGTGGGGATATTTATGGGATAATAATAGTAAACAGATGAGAAATTGCCCACTATTTCAATTCTCAGATCCCTAATCGTTATGGTGTTAAATGAAATTTATATCACATAATTAATATCACAAATTGTTATAAAAATAGATAATTTATTTATTTTTATATTCAAATGATAATAATATAAGTAACATGCATGATAATAAAAAAGGGATATACAGATAGGATAGGGAATAATCCTTCTGGGGAGGAATGGAATATTTGATCGACAATGTCGTCCTCAGTTAAGTATTCTTCAGGGATGAGGCCTATAATTTGGTTTTGGAAACCAAATGTATAGTACTCAGCATCCAATGCTAGACCTAATAATGTTCCTTTTGGTAAAGTAACACTATTGGGTGTAACATTGTTGACCATTATATAGGTGGGATTCTTACCAATACTTACCATTGGTGTATGTGTTACCACCATTCCTAATTGTTGTATCCTGTTGGATAAACAGATTAGGGCATCAGAGTTTTCTAATCTCTGACCCTCCTTGACCTGTAGGGGTAAAAGAAAGTTACTTGTCCCTTGTGGAATGGTTATGTCATCAGGCACTTGGATACTTACCGCATATGGGAGTATTTGTCCTGATTTCAGGGCGGTTTCCTCGTGTAGGTATCCACAAGGATTGCCTTTTAACCTTGTCCACAAGTTGGAATTAATCAGGTCAAGGTGTATGGCAAAGCGATGCATGAGGAATAAATGTTTAACTGTCTTATTTCCGATGGAAATAGATAGTAAACATTTTGCTATGACATTGTGACTCTCTGATTCGCCATCCAGGTTCTGGATCCACCTGTCATGTGGGGAAGCGTACCTGATCATTTTAGGATTAGCGATCTGTTTTAACAGACTTCTGCTAATATAGCTGTTCTCACTCTGTAAGACCAGCTTTGCATTCCTATTTCTTCCTAAGTCATTTATCTGAATAGGAAAGAATAAGTTGTCATTAACCCTTTCAATTCTGGCAAGGAATTGAGCATGACCTGCCAGATCTACAGATTCAACATAGTCCCTGTGGAGAGAAATGGTTAAAACATCACCTTCCAGAGAGACATTCTGGATCCTCTCTGGAGCAATTCTAACAGAATGCTCATCTACAGGTGCGATTGCATCATTCACCTGCAGGATAGTCACGTCAGGTGACTGACTATTCCTAAAATGTACCTCTATCGAGTCAGGTCTTTCTTCTATTACATGGCAGTTACGATCAGATTGTACATGTGATTTCTCATAGGTTATAGGAACCTTAGCTTGTGACCATACAATTCCATTCACACAGTCAATAATTGTGTTAAGTCTTCGGAGTATGTCTATACCCAGAATCAGTCGGTTATAGGGGAGATCTACCACTATCACCGGGTGTCTAAAGGTTTTGTTACCTATTTTAAACTTTAACCAGGTATTGCCAATAACATGAAGTGCATTTCCTCCTACACTCAATAGAGCATTGGGGTAATCTCTTAGCTTCGGCTTATCCGTTGCTAAGTCCATTACCTATTGGAAGTAGGTATTGGATAAGATCGTGGCTTGTGAACCAGTATCTATTAACCCTTTAAAAGGCTGGGGTAGCGAATCCTGTATTTCTACAGACATGTAGTACCTTCCTTCATGTTCTTCTAAATCACATAAGAATTTAGAATGTGTCAACATATTACTTGTTTTCCATACATTACCGGTCACAGCAGTAGTTTCTACCTGTACTGAGGAATGCTCAGTCTTACCCACAGGCCCATCCTTTTTAGGATTATCTTGAACTGTCAAGCGGGAACTAGTGGTCGGCATCTCATCAGTTAACCATTTCAGGGCTGGATCCTGGAAACTAGTGGTTGCTGGGGCTATTTTAGCCTTTGGCTGAAATGAAAAAACAGAGGAACACGTTGCACCTCCTTCACCCGGAAGTGAAGTGACGGGATAGGCAATAGGTTTCCTAACACAACTATCGTTTATTTGACTGTTAGTACCTGGAAAGGAAACAGGGTTAGGCATTACATCTACTGATAACCTATCCTGTTTAGTCACTGTAGCTATATTTGCTGCGGCACTTGTTGATGCTGTTGCAATTGCACAGGTGTCTCTGCAATTGGAGCTGTCCCTAAAAAGGATTGATAGCAAAGGCTTTGTTAATCTTTGTTATTTGCTCCATTAATTTGCCCATCTGGTCTGTCAATTGACCAACCTGATGACGCAAATTATTTCCCCCATTGCCGTTTTGTCTTTGCCCATTAGAATTTGGCTGGGATGGCTGAGACTGTTGGGAGTTATTGGAAGCAGATTGGTTGTTTCTGTTTCCATATCTCCTATTTCCCTGAGGATTCCTTCTCCATTGGGAATTGCCTTGGCTTTTGTTAAGCCAGGGGCGTTTATTCCCATTGGAATTGGATTTTTCAGAGTTATTGTCAGAGGAGTTTGCAGAATTGCTTCTGGCGTTTTCCTGTTTCTGAGGCTTTGGTGTTTTCAAAACCTCAGAATAGGTCCTCTTTTTCTGTTGGGTTTCTAAACCTAACTGAATTTTAGTCTCTGACACCATTTTATCACCATGTTTCTTAACCTTTGGCTGATTTTCGTCATGTGCATGGTGTATAGTATACAATTTCATGCATTGACTGACTAGCCATTCTAATGGTAACTTACAATCATAATCTCTTGCTAGATTCATTTGTATACTTACTGGCATGGCATGAAAATACAGATCTTTGAAATCTGTGCTTTCATACCTGGGTTTTCTTTGGGCCACGGAGTATGCATTCTTAAGAATTACTAAAAATTCTCTGGGGCTTTGATCTGGACGGCACTTTAAGTTATAAAGCGCCTTCTTTGCAGAAGCAATGGTTTTATACTTACCATATTCCATGATTATTTCATATTTCATCTTGGACCAGGACATTAATTGCATAGCTTGAAGACTTTCTAGATAAACACGGCACATTGAATCAAAGGTCCATGTAATGAACCATTTCTTTTGAATGTCATCATACATGCCCAATGAATTCATTGCTCTATCATAATTTTCCAGATGTTCAGATATGTTTCCTGAACCTCTAGAAAATTGTGGGACAGTCTCTCTAAGGAACTTAACAACCTTTGTCGATTCATAAACAGGCGTCGTTAATTTGCGACTTCTGTTTCTGTTTAAACGTCTATGCGATCTGTCTGCTGAAGAGGAATTAGACCCGTACAACAGTGCAGATGGCATATCAGTCACATGGCCTTCAGAGTGGACAGTGCAATCACTTTCACTCCCATCACTCTGAGCTTCTCGTTCACTGTCATAATTCTGATTAGCATCAGAATCCTGCCAGTGTACAGAATCATGTCTGTTTTCATTCCTATCACCTTGAACTGGACTCTCCCTCTCAAGTTTGGCCAAGACAGCTTTTTCAAACTGTTCTGCCCAAGATTGCCAAGGTTGTTTGGCAATGCCAGGAGATGGAGAATTCTGTTTCACAGGTGATATTCCTGAATTACTCACATCTTTCCTTAGAGACTGTTTTATGAAAACCTGGTTTGGTGTGGGAACATCATAACAAGGAGGGGATTTATAGATAGTCTTTTCTTTCATTTTTGTGCAACTTTTTGGCACAGAATGATGGCTATCAACCTCACTGCCTGATTCCTGGCTTTCCTTTTCATACTCATCCAATTGCATTTTAAGCTGATTTATTTCCTGTGCATATTTATCCATCAAAGCTGTCATTTCGTTTTCATGATCAGCCTGACGAGTTCTATGCTCAGCAAGTAAATCTTGGTATTTCCCATCTTGAATGCCAAATTGTTCACTGTACGTGTCCAGTTTGGTATTCAATACCTTGTTTTCATCTAACGCCTTAAGAAGTGCTGTCATAAAGAAAGGCCAAGAGTGTATTATGTACCCCATCTTTTTCTCTATGTTCTTTTGTTCAGCAATTACTTTAAGATGTTTTAGTATGTGTTCATCAGTTGTCATCGTGCATTTAGCATCCCATTCTATGCTTTTTAACCAAACATCATAGCTTAAATCAATTTTCATATGTTTATGAATATTGATTAGAGCATTTTTTCTTAGGTCTTCAATTATTTCACAATTATCTGTTACAGATTTTTCGCTGCCGCTGGCCATATTTTATACAGTGATTTAATCTCAATACAAAACTCTTTTCTATATTAAGATTAATATTGCATGAATTACACAAATATTTATTTATTTATTTATTTATTTATAAAATATTTTACCAGGAAAGATACATTGAGATTTCTCTCGTTTTCAAGTATGTCCTGGGTCCACAAATATTAATGTATATGGAATATAATTTCAACTTAAACGATCTCAGCAGCGGTGCCTCCAATTTGTGGGGATATTTATGGGATAATAATAGTAAACATATGAGAAATTGACCACTATTTCAATTCTCAGATCCCTAATCGTTATCGTGTTAAATGAAATTTATATCACATAATTAATATCACAAATTGTTATAAAAATAGATAATTTATTTATTTTTATATTCAAATGATAATAATTTAAGTAACATGCATGATAATAATCAATGGAATTTCAGTATAACAATATGCAATACAATATGGAAATTTAAAACAAACATTTCCTAATGACTAAGACGTAGTTTAAAATCTAAAGCATTAGGTGTCAAGATTGATTTACGACCCTTTCACAGAGACAAAGAAGGTTTCACAGGGAGAAAGAGCATTCCTTAGAGCTGCAGAGTGAAGTTGTAAAAAAAAACTTTAGCTGGCAGTTTAGAAATAACCCTTGCAGTGCTGGCTAGACCTCCTAAGTAGTTAAGATCTACTCCTATGTAATTTTAATAAATAACATTTAACCAGTCATCAACCATTTCCTTGATTTTATCCAATGAGAGAAATCTACTATGTTATATTAGCTGATATTTTATTAATTTGTCTAAACAGATATTTAATCTTATTTTAGAGCCAATCAATACAGCTGGATAAATGGCCATGATATGCTAACGTGATATTAATCACACAAATACATTAATGGCTATATTAATCCCAGCTGCAGATAGGATGCTATAACCATATATATATATTCTTTAATAATTAAGATTTCTAAATATGAAATCTAATCATGATTTATCCAGTCATATATCATGCTATTAATTTAATTAATTTAAATTAATTAATTAAATGCCTGTATATTTACCAGTTAAGTAGATATTTTCTCATCAGATGTTCCCAGGTAGCTAAGTGTCATGGGTCTCTTTCTCTGCATGGAGTGTCTTGATTTTCTGAGTGTCCGATTCTGCCTGGATCTCTCTGAATCTCCCTGAAGAGTGTTGTAATGTCTCTCTCTTCAATCTTTGAATTCCCGACTCTTCCCTTGTCTTAACTTTTTAAAGGGGAAATTCCTCTAAGTGATAGCCAATCAAAAATGTAGGCCTTCTAGGTAACCATTCTCGTATTTGAACTCTAGAGGGCAGTATTGTCCCACTAAACATACCTATCCAGGAAAGAGTTAACTTTTCCTGGTGGCTATTTTTGAAGTCATTTACGTTATCTATATGTGGCCTATAACTTATTTTATCTGTCAGATCAAGAGGATTTCATCAGACTATGCGTCTCCATTTTCTGCTATAATTCCTAAAATTGATAGTTTGTGAACTAAGTTTCACCTTAAACTATAATGGGACGTTGTACAATATCGAAAGTAAAATTTAATGATTTAATCCTCCGTCACCCAGGTCTGGGTTTTTAGAAATTATTATATTCCATTAGTACCTAGACAGTCTCTTATCTATTTGGTTGTTTATATATACTACACATTCCATTCAGCTCGGGCAAAGCGGTCAGTTTTAGAGAAAGGATAGAAATTTTGTGTCTCTTCGTTAACTTGAAGATACAAAATGGAGTCTGGTCTATTTAGATTGACTTCAGAATATACACTTTGTACTTCTATCATAGCACAAAATGTCTGCCGATATAAATACCCTGACAGCACAGGATATAGGGATGAAGACTACTAGTTTCTAAAGGACCAATAAAGGCACCCAGACCATCCCAATGAAGTGGTGTGGGTGCAGTGTCCCTTTAGTTTCTATCTAGTTTTCAATCTAAAATATTGCCAGTTAGTAGATACAGCAATATATTGATTGAAGGGTTAAACACACCTCTAGTTACTGTTTTCGTAAGAGGCACTCAAGGCGCTTCCACTGCAATTACTAAGTTTAACTCAGTCCTGTGATTTTCAATGTCCATGAGGACGTAACATGTCTTCAAATGTAGCTCATGGGGAAGCCATAGCTATAATGTAGTATATGTGTAGTGTACATAAGGAGCATTGGATTGCACCATCATCATGGAAGCTACTCCAAATTACGTATATAAAAAGTCTGCAGGTTCAACGGGGTAGGTACTTCAAAATCATTTATTGAAAACAGGAACAAAAAAAAAATCAACTCTTTGGCCCAAGGCCTTAATCATGTATGACAGAACACAAGGTATGTCACGGCATATATAAAGGCGCAGAATTATATTCCCACCAGGGTGTGTGTAGTAACCAGGGTAATTAAATAGAGTCCATCTGCAAGTAATCAAATCAGTAAACATGAAGTATACGACAGAGCATTTAATGATCAAATAATGGAGTCTAATAGCAAAACAAATAACGGTAAGAAAGTTTCTTATAATGTATTACAAAAAGTAAATAAACACCTCCCCCCCCCCCCCCCAGAAAAACATCTGTTGTATGGGCTGTAATTAGAGCCGTGTCGCATAAATCACATGATATATGAGCATATTACCATGGCAACCAAATGCCAACAGAGTATAAAAGCCAAAATATAATAAAAAATATAAAAACAAATGTAAAAAAATTAAGTGATATAGACACACACACACACACACACACACACACACATATATATATATATAGTTACATAGCTAAAAAGAGACTTGCGTCCATCAGGTTCAGAGAGAGAGAGAGAGAGAGAGAGAGAGAGAGAGAGTGTATGTGTGTTATATATTGTAATTAGGGTACCTGTCGCATAAATCACATGATATATGAGCATATGTGTGTGTGTGTGTTTTAGTTAAATATAGACTAGGATACCATAGCATTAGGACTACATGTTTGTATTCATAACGATATAGTGCACGTTTCCTAAAATTTTAAAAGTATATCTGTCATGTAGCAGAAATGCTAGTAAATACTAGAGATCTGTGTTGAGGCTAAGGCCAGGAGTCTATTGAATACAGTACATTTGAGACTTCTACTGCAACAAGTCCTGTATTCTTGATCCCCCTGTGAGTTGGATTAAGTGAGATTTCCACCTCTAGCATGGTGATGATCACGCTTGCCCTGGGCAAAACAAAATTAGATTTTTTTTTTATTTCAGATTAGTGAATTAATTAGACTGCAAAACATTTAAAGTTAAATGCAAAATGAAAAAAAATCTTCCAGATATGGATCTCATAAATATGTATTTACTAAACAGTGAATTCACAACTTAATTCCAAAATTGAGACCAGTATTGCCAAGCTTAGGTGAGGTTGTGTATTCACAATTCACTGTTCATGAATTAAACTCCTCAGCATTAACTGTTTAATCTCTATGTAGATATATGGTTATAGCATAAAGCACTGTTCTCTGATATTCATATTAATGTTAAAGACATTCCAATTCCTATGCATGGAGGGGAAATATACAAATAAAAATATATACTCAGTAACTGGTGTACACATGTGCTATATTCATCTAGTTAAACTGTTGCCAGGTAGATATGGGTTGCTACAGTGCAGCCTAGTCTTTATGTATGCACTGCATGCCTTACTGCAGAACCAATTGCAGGATTCTGCTTTGCCCCCATTAAGAAGAGGTTTAGCACAAACTGGGAAACATGGATCCCTCAAATTTCTAATGGAACGGGTAAATCAAACATGACAATTTTCTGTTTGCATGCAGATTTTTACCTGGTTTACTTCATTAAGAAAGAATTAAATGTGAATTGTCAGATCTTTGCAATGTGAATCATTATCATCATAACTGCATGCTTACTGAGATTAAAGTACTGAGAGCCATTTATTGGGATATCATAAAATAAAACATGTCTTTAGCTTAGGGTTATCTGTCTGTCCAGTGCATGATACCTATAAGCAGTGTGACTTACAGCAGAGGGATAGACAGATGTAAAGAAGAAAAAACAAACATCAAAACAAACAAACAAACAAACAAAAACAGCAAAATGAAAACAAAAGGAAACCAGTAATGACACTCAATTGTATTCATCTTTTTTCAGTTCAAAGGTCACCGAACCATCTTTTGTTACCAGATGTGCTTTGAAATGTAAGTACTGTATATTGAATTATTAAAATGTCAATTGTAGCCTTAGTTAAAAATATAAAATGAAGCTATTCTTTCCATTCACAACGAACCCAATATCGTTTTAATTAAATTGCAGGGTTTTTTTCACACATAGATACATTGTTGCACTTTGGAATATTTAAATCTACCTATTTTAATTAGCTAAAATAAACTGGAATAAACAAAAAAAAACAGATTGGATTACATAATACACTTCACGTAATGCATGAAGAATAAAGTGCATGTATACATTTCAAATTGTGTTTATCCAATTGTAATATGTGCTTTAACGATCTTATTATTCAAACCTAAGAAATATAAATGGGAAATAGCTTTTATTATGAAATCGACGATCATGAGGGAATAATGTATTCTAAATAAGGAAATCCCAGTCTTTTATGTAGTAGGCATTAGGAATATACTATTTGCCTGGTGAATAGGGATGGGGGTTTATGGATTGTATTTGGTTAAAATGCTGAAACTATGAGATAAATGCCATCATATGATACAGCCAATTATAACATAGCTCTACATGCACTATACAAGCAAGACAGGTAAGTGTACATGGCAAATTGTAATGGACCATTAACAGAGCCCCTACCTGGCCCTAATCAAATTCTTTAATCCATTTTGAAATCAGGAATTGACCGTGACTGTATATGGAAGAATAAGTTGATCTCCCCTCCCCCAACCCCACTTTAACTCGTGCAGGGCTGAATGCTAGAACACTGATCAATCCATTGCAATACCTCCATTGAAGTGACATGAATGTGCAGAGATCCCACATCCCTAGCAGTGAAATGGTACAGGATAAAAAAATAAATAAATATGGAATCCCCCTTCCCCTTTTACACGTCAGCACTGTAGCTCCTGCTATAAAAAGCAGACAAAAATAGTGTCTATAATGCAGGCAAGTGTTCTGGATAATTTATCTGCACCGATGGTTTGGGGCTACCCCCTATGACATCATGCAAAGTAAGGTGTATCTTAGGCATCCACATACATGGTATTCGATTTGCTAAGATTCTTTTGTAAAAGGATCGAATGTCAGCTTGCTGTCTGCTGTCAGTAAAGGTATCCGATAGATTCGAGGCAGCTCATTCACTATGCACAATACACTCAATACACATTTAATTTGCCTTCTCTTTGGGACGAAAACTTGCTTTATTATATAGTAGAGGTGTGTGTGTGGGGGGGAGGGGGGCAAGGAGTCCATTCCCAGATAGTATATTTATAGCATACCTTTGTTTGGTTTAACCCCTTAAGGACACATGGCATGTGTGACATGTCATGATTCTCTTTTATTCCAGAAGTTTGGTCCTTAAGGGGTTAAAGGCATAACTGGCCCTCCCCACCTCCTTACTGCTTTATCTATAGGTATCACTATAACTATAGGGTCTATGTCTTCTTAATCCTTAATAATAATAGGCATAGACGGGGTCTTTTTTATGTGTGTTTGTTTTTTGGCGGGGGAGGGGGGGATGTGTGTGTTTGTTTGTCTTTTGTTTGTTTTATTTCCTCAAAACCAACATTGACTTTAGACATCTATGAGAACCCTTGCAGGTGATGAATGCATAATATGATGGCCAGTTCAACACCACCAAACAAAAAAATGGATTTATCTTATTGATAACTGCTTTATTTATTAGAAATGGTCCGCCAGTGTTTTTTGTTTTTTTCTGAAGCCAGGTATCCAGCTCCCATAATAAATGCAGGCACTATTTCATGCATCTGCTAATACACACATCTTCTCTTTGTACATTGGTGTGAGGTAAAGGCAGCATGCATTGCTAGAATCCTGGGCTGCTGTGTGCTCTAGTCTGTGCAGCTCTCCATGTAATGTGGGGTGTGCACTGAATACTGCCTGCTTGTGTTCTTGTTGCGGTGCAGAATAGTGGGGCACAGTGCACAGGGAGGCTGTGTCTATTGCATCTGGACTCTCATACTCTGCAGATGTTTCACTCTGTACCAGCTTCACCTAGCTTCTCGATTCTTTTTCTTCTTTTTTTGTCCAGGCAACGTCACACCTCCAGAGGACACCAGTGCTTGTCTTATTTTTTTGCTGAGCCTTGCATCTTCCATCTATCACATTATTTGCTTTAAACAGAAGCTCGTCTGCTTTCAAGTAAGAGAGCATACAAAATCAATCATATTCTTTCACTGGCGAGAAGAATGAGCCCTCTCTCTTTTCAAGGATTCCCCTCATTTTAAGCAGCTACTGATTTCATTTTTGGACTTTTAGAACACACAATCTATAGGATGCCAGTAATCCTGTTTTTGTGTAATGCATTCCCTGGAGTAGTTAGCCTAGTTACTAAGAAACCTGGAGGTTGGCTTCTCAAGGTAAGATGCCGTTGATCTATCCCTCCCTCCCCCCTTTTTTGTTTTTCAAAACTAGTCTCTCTCTGATATATTCATTTTAAAATAGAAATGTTTTGTCTGATTCTATACATATGCTAACGTTTTCATGTGTAAATACTGCTGAATGTATGCACTATCCAGTCTTTAAAGGGTTAATGGCATTGATTACGTTATAAAATATAGACATTTATTTTTTTTCATTTGGTAATGCATGGGCATTTAAAGCACAAAAAAAAAAAACAACAACATTGTTTCATAATTTTTTAGTTGAATGAGGATTGAAAAGCTGTGTTTAATAAAATTAGCCAAACATCTGGTAATTAATGAGTTAAATGTATTTTGCGTTACATTTGATATGATAGAGAGAGAGAGAGAGAGAGAGATAAAACCCTATTAGTTAAGATTGGTATGTCTGTTGTCATTGCATTCGTAAACTGGTTCTTGGTCAAATGCAATGTCTGCCAAAATAGTATTCCAAATTTAATATGTAAATGAGTAAGCATATAAATAAAATAGTATAGTAGAACGACTGGTGATTCTGTTAGCACAGTCACATTTTGGTTTATAAGATATATTGAGGATACAACGTATGGATGTCTCTTATTTGAAGACCAAAAACTTGGGCTAGTTCAGACAGACAGGACTATGCAGACTGTATAACCTTATATGTGATTGCTTTTGTCCTTGTGATGTTGCTATAATACTACTGATAACACTACTGGGATTTAATAGGAGTTGAAATCAATTGGATAGCATTGAGATCATACCTCTCTACATTCTGTCTATTCTGGGGATAAAATATGGGATATGGGAAAAAGCATAACATTACATTGTAAAATACACCAGAGACACTACTGATCGTTGAACTACTTTAACATTTTCTGTTCTGAAAAGGATTGCAGAATATGACTGGTACCTTATAGGTTCGAAAGTAAATTATTATGTTTTTGTTATTGTATTAAATAACTTTTCTCTTCTTTTCTAGGTGAGAGGTTTTATACCTCTTCTCTTTTCCAGAAAGTCAGTAGGCTTTTGAGATCAAAATTTTCTGTGTGCTTTAGTAAGATCCACTGCCAACAGCCAACTGGGAGCCAGACCAAGCACTTATTTGGTCAATAACTATGACAGTTGCGACTGGAGATCCCACAGATGAAGCTTCAGCGCTGCCAGGTCACCCCCAGGACACTTATGATCCCGAACCAGACCATGAATGTTGTGAGAGGGTCGTTATAAATATTTCAGGGCTGCGGTTTGAAACGCAGTTGAAAACGTTGTCACAGTTCCCGGAAACATTATTGGGAGATCCTAAAAAGAGAATGAGATACTTTGACCCACTGAGAAATGAATATTTCTTTGATCGAAATAGACCAAGTTTTGATGCGATCCTTTACTATTACCAATCTGGGGGCCGGCTACGGAGACCTGTTAATGTACCATTGGATATATTTTCGGAGGAAATTCGGTTCTATGAACTTGGCGAAGAAGCCATGGAGATCTTTAGGGAAGATGAGGGATTTATTAAGGAAGAGGAACGTCCCTTACCAGATAATGAGTACCAGAAGCAGGTGTGGTTGTTATTTGAGTATCCTGAAAGCTCTGGACCTGCCAGGATTATAGCTATTATCTCAGTCATGGTGATTTTAATATCTATTGTCAGCTTTTGCCTTGAAACTTTGCCTATTTTCAGAGATGAAGAAGACATGCCTGGGAAATATTACGACCCAAGTCCCAACAGCACTCATGGATACCAACAGCCTAACACTTTTAAAGACCCTTTCTTCATTGTGGAGACCCTTTGCATTATCTGGTTCTCATTTGAGTTTCTGGTTCGATTTTTTGCCTGCCCAAGCAAAGCTGGCTTCTTTACCAATATCATGAATATAATTGATATAGTTGCCATTATTCCTTACTTCATCACACTAGGCACAGAACTGGCAGAGAAATCTGAAGATGGGCAACAGGGTCAACAAGCTATGTCTTTAGCAATTCTTAGGGTTATTAGACTGGTTAGAGTATTTAGAATCTTCAAGCTTTCCAGACATTCTAAAGGTCTCCAGATTCTGGGACAGACCCTCAAAGCCAGCATGAGGGAATTAGGTCTTCTAATATTTTTTCTCTTTATTGGTGTTATTCTTTTTTCCAGTGCAGTGTATTTTGCAGAAGCTGATGAGCGAGATTCTCAGTTTCACAGCATCCCAGATGCCTTCTGGTGGGCTGTGGTTTCCATGACAACAGTAGGATATGGAGACATGGTCCCTACAACAATAGGTGGCAAGATAGTAGGCTCCCTGTGTGCTATTGCAGGCGTTTTAACCATTGCCTTGCCTGTTCCAGTCATAGTGTCTAATTTCAATTACTTCTATCATAGAGAGACAGAGGGAGAGGAGCAAGCACAATATTTGCAAGTAACGAGCTGTCCAAAGATTCCATCTTCCCCTGACCTTCAAAACAGTAGAAGTGCCTCCACGCTCAGTAAATCTGACTACATGGAAATTCAGGAAGGTGTTACTCATAGCAATGAAGATTTTAGAGAGAAGAATTTAAAAACTGCAAATTGCACTTTAGGTAATACCAACTATGTAAATATAACCAAAATGCTAACTGATGTCTGACTGACTTTTTCATTGCAAGGGTGTCTGGGACAATTGCAGTGCTTGTGTAATGCAATAATCTGCTAGGTCATATATTTCTAGGTGTGTCAATTCTGCATGGAAAGCAATAGCTGTGTAACGTGATGTATATTGCATTTCCAATTAGAACATCTCGTAGAACATCTAATATTAAGTGAGGGGAATTTTGACATCTTTATGACCAAGAAGCAAAGAGAATCTTTTTTAGGCTGCATACCAGACCAGATGTACTGCTTACTCTCACAATGTTCTTACTGGCAGAAAGGAAATTCCTTCCTGGCCATGTTGCCAACATGGAACTGAAAGGCTTCAGCTGCTGCAGACCCTCTTTGAGAATATAGCTGCCAGACATAGCTGTGCTTTATCAATATCCTAAAATGAAACTAAATGAAGCATCGCAAAGGTTGCCAAAAGAGGGTCTGCAGCTGCCATATGGACTTTACATTTTACTTTGGTAATAGGCCTCAAAAGTTGGTTACCTATATCGTTACGAAGACACGAATGTGGGCAACCAGCCACCCTGCACATATGGCTCATGCATATACCATTACAAGAACATGATTGTCCAAAGAAATGTATCTTACGTGTACTTAAAGACACTATCTTATTTATAAAACTCATCTAGATTAGAAACAGATCTTGAAATCTTTTGGACATATCAACTCGTAAGCTGTAGGAATCTCCAATTTAATTGCACTTAAGTAATAATGCACATACGTACAGCATGTCATTTCATGCTTTAATAATGATTAGGATAAAGGATTAAGAAGCCGTCCATATTTTAAAGGAGAACATATATATTTTTGTGTGTAGGTTCTATAATTTGTATATCAGAACTCTGCATTTATTTTTTAGAGTCCATTAGATTTAGGATCACAAAAATCTGCTTTTCTGCCACTGCAGTGTGTTTTTGCAGAGGGATGTACGACAAATGGCTATACCTGAAGACATCTGTGTTCTGCAGATCTATGCATACTCATTACAAACACTCGCGCATAAATACATGACAGTGGTCTATTGCTTCCTTACTCTTATCAGTCTCTAGTGTTTAATACAATAAATAGTTCATTTGTAATGGCTTAAAGGAAAATACACAAATGTTGATTTTTAGATGTCATACCAACATGTTGTAAGGCAATGATGGGTTAAACGATTAAGGGATATCACAGTATGGGGTTCTGGGATTTTCCTCCCCTTGTTGACAGATAAGAAAGGCTGTGGTAAAGCTATTGACCTATGGAAGGTAACCCATGTGAAGGAAGTCGATGTAAAATACATGTATGCATGTTCAAATAATGGAATTTTAGCTATTCCCAACAATCTAGTCGGAATGCCGATCCACATCTGTAAGGTTGAGATGTTCTGTTGTACTTCCTTTTGTATGTGGGTATATCTGTCTCCTGAAGAACTTGATATATATTATCTATTGCTAATAAATTGGAGGGGTATATATTACTGTTTAAAGTGCTACAAGTCCCCTCCAATGTTGAAGGACTCAGGTGTTTCGTGATAGTCTATGATAGTGCTGTCCAACATATTTTTCATGACGTAGGCCATAAAAGATTTCGTAGTGGACCCGGTTCATATAAATACAGTGATCTAATAAAACAGACTACCCGAGGTGTCCTAAAGCAGGGTTGTGGACAACCCATGGGTGCTTGTGGGTTGTTTCTTACCTGCGGGATTCTTGTTGGACTACGCAATTTTTATGACATAGTTTATGCCTACATTTCATTTATAGAACAATAGATGTATGTGAAATTAGACTAATGCATGAGTGCAGATTGCATGTATTCACTATGTAGAAAAATACACAATACGGAAAAACTTTTTTCCCAGTAGAAGAAAACATAAACAAAAAAAAAAAAATGAAACATAGCTATATGCATAGCTGCATAAATGGTGATAGTACTTATACTCTTGAACTTATTATCTAGATTAATTTCCTTATAGGAATAAATAGACTGAATCAGGAAAAGGGACGTACTGATTGTATATTTTATAAGACATTTAAGCTATAAGTAAAATATGCTTGCATCAAGGAATGTGCTTACATGCTAGGGGACTAAGTCACTCTAGAGAGTAAATGTTCTGTTCACTTACATAATATATAATAGGAATTCTACATGTTTAAAAATATATATGTATATTTATATAATATTTGAGTGCTAAAATGCACTAATGCTGTTTACTAACCTTTGGAATACTAGTTCCAGTTACCTGTATAACAGTCAAATTTGCATTGGGTTAAATGTATTACAGGACACACTTCAACCAGTAATATACAGATCCACCTGCCACACAAATATTGTGTGACACATGGCATTGCACAATGTATTTAAATCTCTATGTATATGCTACATATATATATATATATATATATATATATATATATATATATATATATATATATGTTGACGTATGCCTGTGTACATGCATCATTCACAAACACAATTGTGAATGAGGAGATGACAGTTAACAACAGTGAATTCATTTTCCAAGAAAAACATCTAAGCACACTAAAACATTTTCTTTTCTCATCAAAATAATTGAAAACAAAAAACAAAACATAAAAACATTTCTGGACAATTTCCTTTGATAATGTCTATGAGTCAGAATTGTATTGATGCATAGGTCATATTATATGTACATAGTTTTATATGTATTACGGATACAGAATATCTATACATTATCTATTCATGCTTGCATGAGAAAAAGCACACATTCAAAAAAATAACTGTTTGATGGTGCAGTATATAGGATCAATACAAAAAAACATATATTGGTAGCTATAGTTATCAGATATTTCAAAACAAGCAGTTTGTGTTGTATGTGTTTGTCTTCTGACTATTATAAGCAGAGTGTAATAGCAAATGTTATCTATTTAAAAAGTGCACCATCTTTTCAGATAAAGTGATTAGCAGCATCTTCAGTGTCAGGAACAAATAAGAGACAATAGGCAGAAGATGACGTTGAACTTTTTTTGTATGAAGGAGCAGTCTTGATTACTTGTTTTGTCTTTCCAATGCTCAGTTTAATTAGTATTATGTGTCCTGCAGAATTCGAACTGTTAATCCATTTCCGTTACCCTTTTCCTCCGAAGACGTAAATATTTAGTCATTGTAGTCAACAACTTTCATCAGTTCTGACAACAAGTTACTCTCCCTATGAGACCAGCTTTTGTTATCCAAATGCAACTGGAGAGCAAAGCTGACTCTCATGGACAAGGCCAGTGTTTCTTAGGCACAGTCGTCATGATGGCAACATAGGACCATGAGCCTGGTAACATTTGTCCCCTGCCAAGAAACCGTTTACAGATGGAAGTTTTATTTTTAATTAACACAGTATGAAATCATCCAAAAAACACTAGCCATCATATACACACTAGACCTTACATTAGAACAGTGTAGGTCATGGCTAGTCAACCTTCGGCACACTAAATGTTGTAGACTACATCTACCTTAATGCGTTGTCAGCATTATTCCTGTAAGAGCATTCTGGGATATGAAGTTCACAACATCTAGAGTGCCAAATGTTGCCTACCCCTGGTAGAGGTTGTCTTCGAGATGCTCTTGGTGTCCATTCATGATTGAACCAGTAATCAATGTCATTTCAATTCACTTAGCAACACAGTGAGTTCCACCCAGATGATAAAATCCTGATTACTTACACTATGGAATCTTAAAGGAACACTGTAGTCACCTAAATTACTTTAGCTAATTAAAGCAGTTTTCGTGTATAGCTCATTCCCCTGCAATTTCACTGCTCAATTCACTGTCATTTAGGAGTTAAATCACTTTGTTTCTGTTTATGCAACCCTAGCCACACCTCCCCTGGCTATGACTGACAGAGCCTGCATGAAAAAAAACTGGTTTCACTTTTAAACAGATGTAATTTACCTTAAATAATTGTATCTCAATCTCTAAATTGAACTTTAATCACACACAGGATGCTCTTGCAGGGTCTAGCAAGCTATTAACTTGGAAGGGATACAAAAATCTTAATTAAACAGAACTTGCAATAAAGAAAGCCTAAACAGGGCTCTCTTTACAGGAAGTGTTTATGGAAGGCTGTGCACGTCACATGCAGGGAGGTGTGACTAGGGTTCATAAACAAAGGGATTTAATTCCTAAATGGCAGAGGATTGAGCAGTGAGGCTGCAGGGTCATGTTCTATACACCAAAACTGCTTCATTAAGCTAAAGTTGTTCAGGTGACTATAGTGTCCCTTTAAGAGGGTCAAAGTATGTGATCAATATAGAACTGCACAAGTCTAGTTTTGAACAGTAGGGCCCTATATTGTGTAGGGTACTATAGCTTTCACAACAAAACATTTTGCTGGGAGGGGGAATGCTATTAAACTAAAACCTTTGCATGCCTTGTCTAGTTGGTTAATAATGATTAGAGCCAACAGGAGTACTTGTACTAACTACAATATGAAGGGGGATTCAGAATCAAATTGTGCTTCTCTGTGTAAGTTAATATAAAAACTCTACAGTGCAATAGCATAAATACTTCATATTTCCACCATTTCTCGTGTCAAAAATCTTCCCTACATTTGCAATGTAAATTTTATTTTTTTACATTTTTTTCAGACATATCTGCTATATTACTTTGTGTATATATGTTTGTATTGTATATACATATCCACACTGCACATGCATATATTTATATTTGTAACCACGCTGAATTTTATTCTTACATGCCATATGTAAGATTTATTTACACCATATTGGTCCATTGTAAGTATAACTTATGTAATTAGCAGATTCAAATCTAATGTATATTATTGGTGCTTGTGTATAAAATGCTCAGTTTGACAAATACACTGTGTTACGTTGTAGTATTTAACCAATTGTGAAAATTATGATTTGTGGAGTGATCTCAGATGGACTGCAATCAAATGAAAATGAATGTGCCATAATGGAAAAAATATCTATTTTTCATTTTTCTGGAAATGTGTCTACAACATACTAGATGTGGAATGTATAGATTATTCAGCAATGGATACTTAAACTGGTAACATTCCCACATTGAAATGCATCCAAGGTAGTTTTCTAAAATGAGTTGCAAATGGTTTTGATCAATGCAGTGGTATACGTAATTAAGTTTGTCATTCTCGCAAATTTTTCCCGAATGCCTCCTTCTAGTAACCTAAACTTCTATCTATCATGTGTGACTGAAAGTGCTGGTTCCCAAATGGATAAGTAGAACCAGTACCCACACTGAGCACTGTTTCTTACCTGGACTTACCTGCTCTCGTATTTTCTTATTGATGCTATCATTTTGGTCACTGGGGGTTTTCTTTTTGAAGAATCGAAAAATACAGATTCTGAGTTTCCAAACTTTTGACAATTTGTTTAGCCTTTTTATGGCAATCATTGTTAATGGAACATTCCAGACACATAAAGCACTTAAGCTTTCTGTCTGCAGTGTGCTATATTTTTTATAGTCAGAGCCAAAAACACCTCTGGCTGTCGCTTAGACAGTCATGGAGGTTTTCTTCTGGAAGTGCCAGGCACGCTGGGTTAGAGTGTGCCGTACCCGTACTCTTATCAAAGCTCAGAAGCACTGAAAATGTGCAATAGTATGCAAATGCACTTGTGATTTTGGCACAGAGGATTTTAAATGAGAAGCATCCGATTGGTGTATTCCCCACTGTGTTTGGTAAAGAGGGGGAGGTCTTGTAAAGGCTGCCAATTGTTTTTTCATAGTATTTCCCTCCCCCACGCCTTTATCCTACTAAAAATATATTTAAAAAAAAACATGCATTTATATATATATATATGTTTGGTTTGGCATAAATGCAGGATGTGGCACCTAAATATGGGCTATAGTGGTTATGGTGCTTAGAGTGTCCCATTAACAATGTATATAGGTAAGCACTATTAAAGTTGGGATGTCATCTGTGGGAAAAAATATTTTCCAAGTGCCAACAACACCTTGTTCCGGTGTTAAATCTTTATTAATTAGTTATTATTTTATACAGGCAGTAATGAAAAGTTACATCTTATTTATCAATGAAAGTCTAACACATAGAGTTACATTAAGAACATGCAGAGAGTGGCGTACATATTTCAGATGGAATTATGGTATAAACAGAATGATACCAGGATGGAAGAGATGTTGATGGATTGTGGACATAACGACTTTGGGGGGAAAAGTGAAGATTCTTATATGGAATTCACATGAATGCTTAACCCCTTAATGACACAACTTCTGGAATAAAAGGGAATCATGACGGAATATATCCGTCGTCTGTCCTTAAGGGGTTAAAGGGACACTCCATAACCATAAAGCACCTCATCTTGCTGAAATACAGTATGTGTGAAGAGAGCGTCCTCTTGTTTTGATTTTACAAAAAGTGCATATTTTAACCCCTTAAGACTGGAGGGCGTACAATTCCGTCCTTTTTAAAGCGTCCGTTCAGCACC
Source organism: Pelobates fuscus (assembly GCF_036172605.1). Classification (NCBI taxonomy): domain Eukaryota; kingdom Metazoa; phylum Chordata; class Amphibia; order Anura; family Pelobatidae; genus Pelobates; species Pelobates fuscus. The sequence goes on from NC_086317.1 coordinate 132,231,263, forward strand.
TCCGTTTTTTTTGTTACTTACCCGGTCGCCGGCGATCCCACGCTGGCGATCGCGGTTGGAGGGACTCCCAGGGAGCCCCCCGCGGCACCTCTGTCCTCTTCAGCCCCCCCGGGCCATGTGAGAGTGAGGTCCTTGCGAGGACCTCACAATCACATGGCCGGGATAGCTGGCTGCAGCAATGCCAGCAGGGGGACTAACTGTAATGACAGTTAGTCCCCCTGCTGGCTGAAATCAAATAAAAATAAGTTAAAATAAGTGTAAAAAAAAAATATATATACTTAGATCATATATATATATATTATATATATGATCTAAGTATATATATACACATATACACACACACACATACACTGTCTAGGTGTATTTTAATATTAATATATATATAATTATATATATATATATATATTAATATCAAATTACACGTAGACTGATACTGATTAAATATATATATAATTATTGTTATATATATTTATATATAATATAAAAAAATATGTAAATACATAAAAAAATAAAATAAAAAAATTATTAAAAATAAAATATTAAAAAATATATAGATGTGTTTTATTTCGTTCTAACTGTATTGTGATATTAATATATATATATTTATATCAAAATACACATAGAACGAAATAATATATATATCAATATACATAAATATATACGTATATATCACTATATATATACCTATATATAAATAAAAATATTTAAAAAAAATTATATATATATATACGTATATATACACATATGTATATATATACATATATTAATTCTACACATATATTTATGTAATAATTTTACATAATTAGGTATCCTAATTAATTACAATTAGCGGGACCTGCCTGACAACCCATGCCGAAAGTATAGGGAATTTAATTTGCTAGCACTATATTTAACCCTATAACTTTCCAAAACACCATAAAACCTGTACATAGGGGGTACTGTTTTACACGTGAGACTTTTCTGAATACAAATACCGTATATACTCGAGTATAAGCCGAGTTTTTCAGCACATTTTTTGTGCTGAAAAACCCCAACTCGGCTTATACTCGAGTCAGAGTCTGTATTATGGCAATTTGCATTGCCATAATACAGACAGGGGGGAGAGGGGGGCTGGCAGAGCTGTACTTACCTTTCCTGCAGCTCCTGTCAGCTCTCTCCTCCTCCTCCGCGCCGTCCGTTCAGCACCTCGGTCAGCTCCCAGTGTAAGTCTCGCGAGAGCCGCGGCTCTCGCGAGACTTACACTGGGAGCTGACAGAGGGAGCTGCACAGACCGCGCGGAGGAGGAGAGAGCTGACAGGAGCTGCAGGAAAGGTAAGTACACCTCTGCCAGCCCCCCCTCTCCCCCCACTGAACTACCAATGACACTGGACCACCAGGGAAGGAGCCCCCCTCCCTGCTATGTATCAAGCAGGGAGGGGGGACGAAAAAAAATATAATAAAAAAAAATAAAATTTATAATAATTCCATTAAATAATAAATAATAATAATAAAAAATATATAATAATATTAAAAAATAAAAAATAAAATAATTAATAATATATCAAAATGCCCACCCCCACCCACACATACACAAACACACACTGCATCACACACACTCACACTTCATTCATATACACACACTGCACTCACACACACACACACACTGCACTCACACACACACTGCACTCATACATACACACTGCACTCATACACACACACACACTGTACTCACACTGCACTCATACACACACACTGCACTCATACACACACACTGCACTCATATACACACACTGCATTCATACACGCACTGCATTCATACACGCACTGCATTCATACACGCACTGCACTCATTATATACACACACTGTAAATACTGTAAATAAATATTCAATTAATATAATTTTTTTAGGATCTAATTTTATTTAGAAATTTACCAGTAGCTGCTGCATTTCCCACCCTAGTCTTATACTCGAGTCAATACGTTTTCCCAGTTTTTTGGGGTAAAATTAGGGGCCTCGGCTTATATTCGGGTCGGCTTATACTCGAGTATATACGGTATGTGTATTTTATTGCAGTAAAAGCAAACAGTATTATGACATTGACAGTTAAAATGTCATGTAGAACTAAAAAAATAAAAATAAAAATCTTATTTTCTCCCATTTTTTCATAGTAAATTATGTTTCATAGCTAAATATTTGATATTAAATGAAAGCCCTGTTTCCCCTGAATAAAATGATATATAATAAGGGGGGGTGCATTTAATATGAAAGAGGTGAATTACGGTTGGACAGACATATAGCGCAAATGCCAGGTTTTGTTTACATTTTGTTTCGTTCACAACTTGTACATTTGGCTCAGTCCTTAAGGGGTTAATAGAAATAGTCACTTTTATAAACTAACATTGTTACACCCCCTGGCTGTCAATCACACAGGTCCTGTTACTTCCTGGTTGTTTATCTCAGTGGCAGCAAATGCACATAGCACCTGCTTTTCAAAGACTTCTCATTGAACTGCATTGGACTGCACACTCTTCACACATAAAACACTTCAGCAAGCTGAATAGTCTTGAGTGCCCCTTTAAACAGAACATGGGTTGGTTAAGCACAAAAACATTAAAGGTAAAGGGGCAGTCTAGTCACCATAAGCACTGCAGAACTATTTTGTGGTTATGGCGCAAGGAATTTATGTCATGGTAAGTAGTGAAACTGTTTGCAGGTCAATTGACATTTCCTTGGGTGCCTTTGGTCAGAGTTTGCTAAAAAGGAAGTTCCTCTTCCTCATTAGGCACATCAATTGTGTTCTTATTTGTACAGGATTCATTGGATGAGAGCATCAGCTGACCCTCTCAGCCAATGAACAGTATCCAATCAGCAGTGGAATTGGCATTGGTTCCTAATGTGGAATTGCAATGATTGCTAATACAAGAACTACTGTATTAGCAATCTCAGAAGAGGAGATTAACAGGATATTTCAAACTATTTAAAAATGGTTATATAGTGGTTATAGTGTCTAGACTGCCCCTTTTGGTCAACATTCTTTGTGGACTCCATGTTTTTAGAATAGGTTAGAATTCCCACCAAAATATTACTAATCTGCCTGTTATAGCGCCTGAATTCCTGAAGCAATCGTATTGCTCGAGTGGAACATTCAGAGAGATTGTAGCCCACCAGAGTGAAAGGGTTTGATTGGTGATGAGCATATTGTACATCATAATGTCTTTAACTACCGTGCAGTTCTCTTAAAATCATAGGGGTCACTCAACAGTTGATCTGTACAGCTGTGAACACTGTAATGTAGGCAGCCTTTTCATTCGCATACCCTCTAGTTACTGAATAAAAAAATAATAAAATAGCTTTGGGATTTTAGGAATACACATATGAAGGCTGACAAAATCTGAACAAAGTCTTGTCTTATTTGCTACCATAGGTGTGCGCAGCCCATTTAACTAATGTGTGCATTGAGAAAAAAATATTTTTTAAATTGTTTTTAAAATGTAATGTGAATATATATTAAAATGCTGCGTGGATGTCTGGTTTAGGTTTGTAGGTGTAGGGTGGCTGTAAGTGTTGTAGCTGTGTGTTAGGTGTGTTGTGTGTGTGATGTATAAGGCTGGCTGTGAGTGATGTGTATGAGTAGCTGTGAGTGTTATGTATACCTGTGTGAATAGCTGTGTGTGATAAGCATGAGCCCCTGTGTGATGTGTGTGACAATGGTAAATATGTAGGAAATACATGTAACTTCTAATATATTGGACCCCTCAGTCCAATATAGATGGGGGGGGGGGGGGGGGGGGATAGGTGCTGTAGTGAGGGTTAAAGCCTGTAGAGCCTGTAGTGGGGGATAGGGGCTGTAGTGAGTAGTGAGTTGTTATGGGATGTAGTGGGGATAAAGGCTGTAGTGGGGGGTAGGACAGTAATAGTGAATTAGAGGTTAAGTGGGTGGTTAAGACCTGTAGTGAGGGGTTTGGGGGAGGTCCTAATCCCCCGCTTCAGCCTCCAACCACTCTAAGGGCAAGTGTTGGTGGTTTGAGAGCAGGGGTTAGGGGCTAAAGTGAACATGGAAGGGGGGAGGGGGAGGTAGGGGCAGTAGTTTGGGATTTTGACCTGTAATTGGGCATTAGGGCAGTAATGGGGTATTAGGGACTGTAGTGGAGATTAAAGGCTGAAGTGGGGAGTTAGGACCTGCAGTGGGGGGTTACACCCTACAGTTGGGGAATTAGATGCTGAATTGGGTGGGTAGGACCTGAAATAATGGTTAGGGGAAGTAGTGGGGTGTTAAAGGTAGAAGTGGTTAGTTATAGGCTGAAGTGGGTGGTTAGGAGCTGTAGTGGGGGTTAGGACCTGAAGTGGAGGTCAGGGGAAGTAGTGCGGTTTCAGAGGCGGAAGCGGGGGTTATAGGCTGAAGTTAGGGACTTGAAGTGGGGCTGTAAGGGACATTAGTTGGGTGGGGGTGGGGTGTGAGGCATTGTTATGGGTTTAAGATCTATAATGGGGGGTAGTAGTAAGGGAGTGCAAAGCTAGGGCCTGCAATGGAAGGTTAGAGGCTGAAGTAGAGTGTTAGGAGCGGAAGGGGGGGGGGGGGGTTAGGGGCAATATTGGGGGGGAGGGTGGTTAAAGGCTGAAGTGGAAGGTAAGAAGCCGAAGTAGAGGGTTAGGAGCAGTAGTGAATAGTGAGTGGTTAGAGACTAAGTAGTGAGCAGTAGTGAGAGATAAGAAAATGTAGTGGGGGCTTAGGGGCAGTAGTGGGGGTTAAGACTGCATTGGGGTGTTAGGAACTGCCCTAGAGACTGAAGTCAGTGGTTAGGACCTGTAGGGGTTTGGGAAAGGTGTTGGGGGTTTACTGGCAAGTGCTGGGGGTTTAGGAGTAGCAGTGGGGGTTAGGGCAGAAGGAGGTTAGGAGCAGTAGCTGGTGATAGGGACAATAGGTGAGGATAAGGGACTCTAGTGGGGTGATAGGGGCTGTAGTGAGGTATACAAGCAGTAGTAGGGAGTTAGGGGCTGAAGTGGGGGTTAAGGACAGTTCAGAACTGTAGTGGGGGTTAGGGGCAGTAGTGGAAGGCTAGTACCTGTATTGGGGGATTTGGGGCAGTAGTGGAAAGGTTAGGGGATGAAGTGAAGTAATGGGACAGTAGTAAGGGGTTAGGACCTGGAATGGGGATTAACTCCTTAAGGACACATGACATGTGTGACATGTCATGATTCCCTTTTATTCCAGAAGTTTGGTTCTTAAGGGGTTAAAGGGACACTATAGTCACCTGAACAACTACAGCTTATTGAATTTGTTCTGGTTAGTAGAATCATTACCTTCAGGCTTTTTGCTGTAAACGCTGTCTTTTCAGAGAAAATGCAGTGTTTGCATTACAGCCTAGTGATAACTTTACTGGCCACTCCTCAGATAGCTGTTAGAGATGCTTCCTGGGTCATGGCTGCCTAAAATGCATCCAAACATCCAGTGTCTCCTCCCTCTGCATGCAGACACTGAACTTTCCTCATAGAGATTCATTGATTCAATTCCTATGAGGAGATGCTGATTGGCCAGGGCTGTTTGAAATGTGCTCACTCTGCACCTGATCTGGCTCTTTGTCAGTCTCAGCCAATCCTATGGAAAAGCATTGTGATTGGATCAGGCTACCACTTCTGCTGATTTCAGCAGGCAGTGGGCAGGTCTAAAGGAAACAGGGACAAAGTAAGTAGCTCCAGACTTGAATACAAGTAAGGTTTTACTATATTTAGGGAGGCATTAGGGGACCAGGATGGCTAGATGGTGATTTTAACACTATAGGGTCAGGAATGCATGTTTGTGTTCCTGACCCTATAGAGCTCCTTTAAGGGCAGGCTAGGCACAGTATTGGGGGTTAAGACCTGCAGTGGGAGGTTAGAAACCTGCAGTGGGTGGTTAGAGGCTGAAGTGGGAAGTTAAGGACAGTAGTGGGGGTTAGGACCTGTAGTCGGGTAGGCTGAGGGAAAAGTTGCTTTATTCCTAAAACGATGTTCAAATGGCGGAGGAGAAAATATTTGAACATACATCTTTGGGATACGTTGACACTGGATGGGGTATAGTTCATATAACAAACATGTTTCTTATACAAATGGACAAAAAGATGAGATTTCTTGTATCTTATATAGCAACAATCTATTTCATCCACAACCCATTTGTTTATTTGGACTTTCATTAAAAATTTATCATTCTTAACAATATAGAGTGCAAAATCTTAGCTCCATATTAAAAGGGGATTTCTTTTTTATTTACAATACACAAAGGTCTGTTTTATTAATTTAGCATGGTGATTTACAAAACTTGGAATTGCAAGGCATTGACATGCTGAAAAGTTGCCAAGTTAAAAATTTTTCCAATTCAGGTGTTTTTACATAAAATTTTCAAGTCCCTGGTCAATTTGGCCATTTTCAGTTTTGTGAATAACCCTGTAGAATAGATGTATTTCACTGTCATAAGCTTCACTTCATATAAAACTGATAAGAAACTTAATATATGTCATGTTTACAAAGCTGTTAATGAGGTTTAAAGGTGAGCGAGGAGTTTCTCCATACTATCCTTTTATAAGACTATTTAAAGCTTAGTCATCAGGTTTTAGAATGACCAAGGGATTCGTACTTCTACTCACAGTGATTACAAGTGTATAACTTAGAGCAACAGTCCCCATTTTCCACTAGGTCCTCTCCATCACTGTATTATATAGTGATCATTGCTGATTTAGGCACTAACAGGTAGGCACATACGGACCACATCCTGCACCCATTACTACAACCAAAAAGGTATGCACCTTCATATACTTAATATCTGTTCTGCTACCTGCTTGATTATTTAGTATACTTCTGCAGCCATACGATATATCGCTGGCCTCCCCTTGTTGATTTCACCCATTCTGCTTCCTCACTGTTGGTGTGTAGAATATAATTTGCATCCATGCCAAGCACAGCCTCCACATATAGGCCCCTAAATCCATCCCCGTTATCTATTATATCAACATATCCCCTGTATATTCTAATAGTAGTTCTCCCAAATATACTTTTCCAGACGTGTTCCTAGAGTTGGTCCTCCAATTTATCTGGCCAACCCCGTGAAAGAGTTTTCTCCAATTCACGACATAAATCAAAATAAATGATGGTTCTAAAGATTACTTTATTCAATATGCAGATAGAATAGATAGGATGGCAAAGCGGGTATTTTAAATTAAAAGTGGAAATGTTTGGCATCTATCAAGAAGCTCTCTCAATAACTTGCACTTCCAGACCATTCTTCTTCACCCCTTTTTACATCAGTCCACATCTCCAGTATTATTTGTCTCCCAACCTAGTCTAATTTCTTACCTCTATTTCCATCCCTCTCTTACCCTGTCTTTAATACCCCACTCCTGTGTCTCTCCCCAAGATGAAAAGCCTTACTCACAATCTCCATTCTAGTTCATCCCAAAAATGTTCGATGGGGTTGAGTTCAGGGTCCTGTACAGGCCAGTCAAGTTCTTCCATATCAAACTCATCCAACCATGTCTTTGTGGACCTTGCTGTGTGCACTGGGGCATAGTAAAGCTGGAATAGATTAGTGCCTTCCCAAAACTTTTCCCACAAAGTTGGAAGCAAAGTATTGACCAAAATGTCTTGGTATGCTGAATCATTATACATTCTCTTTATTGGAAGGAAGGGGCTAGTCTAACTCCTGAAACACAGCCCCATACCATTATCCCTCCTCCACCAAACTTTACAGTTGCACAATGCAGTCAGGCAGGTAACGTTCTACTGGCAACTGCCAAATCCAGACTCGCTCATCAGACTGACAAATAGAGAAGCATGATTAGTCACTCCAGAAAATATGTTTCCACTGCTCCAGAGTCCAGTGGCGGTGTGCTTTACACTACTCAAATGTTGCTTGGCATTTTACTTGGTGATGTGAGGCTTGTATGCAGCTGCTCAGCCATGGAAACCAATTCTATAAAGCTCCTGTCACACAGTTTTTGTGCTGATATTATTGCCAGTGGAAGTTTGGAACTCTTCAGCTATGGAATCAGCAGACCGTTGGCGACTTTTACGCACCATGTGCCTCAGCACTCGGTGACTCCGCTCAGTGACTTTATGTGGTCTTCTGCTTCATGGCTGAGTTTCTTCTGTTCCTAAATTCTTCCACTTTCCCATTATACCATTTAAGTTTGACTTTGGAATATATAGCAGAGATGAAATTTCTCGAACTGACATTCCAAAAGTGGAATCCTATCACAGTGTCACACTTGAATTCACTGAGCTCTTCACAAATATCTGTAAATACAGACTGCATGGCTAGGTGCTTAATTTTATACCGATGAATTCAACAATTAAGATGTATGTCCCAATGTTTTTGTCCATATAGTATATATCCTTGTGTTCTTGTCATATGACCTGTGCAGAAGAAAAGTATACATAGCTATTAATAATTACAAAATTAGTGTGCTTTTTATGACTGTAAACCATCTTCGTTCATGTACAGGTCTACCACATACAGTATCTTGTAAGCAGGATTTAAAGGAATAACATGCACTCCTATTTCCATATATATATAAAATCAACTATTTGAGACTTAATAATCTCTATATAGTTACATAATTACATAGGCTGAAAAGAGACAAGGGTCCATCAAGTTCAGCATTCCTCACATCTGTTTTTGCTGATCCAAAAGAAGGCAAAAAAAGAAATAAACAGTTTGAAGCACTTTCCAATTTTGCAACAAACTAGGGGAAAAAATCCTTCTTGACCCCAGAATAGCAGTCAGATTTATCCTTGGATCAAGAAGCTATTACCCTACAGTCGAAAAATTATGTCATTGAATATTATGTTTTTGCAAGTATGCATTTACATAGTTACATAGCTGAAAAGAGACTTGCGTCCATCAAGTTCAGCGTTCCTCACATATGTTTTTTGCAGTTGATCCAAAAGAAGGCAAAAAAAAACCCAGTTTGAAGCACTTCCAATTTTGCAACAAGCTAGGAAAAATATTCCTTCTTGACACCAGAATGGCAGTCAGATTTATCCTTGGATCAAGCAGTTATTACCCTACATTGAAAGATTATATCCTTTAATATTCTGTTTTTGCAAGTATGCATCTAGTAGCTGTTTGAACATCTGTATAGACTCTGATAAAACCACTTCTTCAGGCAGAGAATTCCACATCCTGATTGTTATCATAACCCCTCTGAGGCAAAGTTTTTCTAAACTAAAGAGGTTTAGATTTGTTGACCTTTCTTTATAGCTGAAATGTTCCTTTACTTTTATTAATTTTGTAGCCCGCCTTTGCACTTTTTCTAGTGCCATAATATCCTTAATTCTTCTGATTTGCTAGATACAACATAGCAATGGATGGCATCTCTGTTCTGGGAAAAAGTAAAGGAACACATTTTTATTACCGTATATACTCGAGTATAAGCCGAGTTTTTCAGCACATTTTTTGTGCTGAAAAAACGGAACTCGGCTTATACTCGAGTCTATAGTCTGTATTATGGCAATTTGCATTGCCATAATACAGACTGAGGGAGAGGGGGCTGGCAGAGATCTTACTTACCCGTCCTGCAGCTCCTGTCAGCTCCCTTCTCCTCTGCGCCGTCCGTTCAGCACCTCGGTCAGCTCCCACTGTAAGTGTGAGCTGACAGAAGAGCTGACCGGACAGCGCGGAGGAGAAGGGAGCTGACAGGAGCTGCAGGACGGGTAAGTAAGATCTCTGCCAGCCCCCTCTCCCCCCCACTGAACTACCAATGCTGGACCACCAGGGAAGGAGCCCCCCTCCCTGCCATGTATCAAGCAGGGAGGGGGGACGAAAATAAAAAATAATAATAAGAAATACTAATGAAAATAATATAAATAATAAAAAATAATAATAAATAAAATAATAAAATTGCCCACCCCCCCACCACTGCAACACACACACACACATACACTGCACTCATACACACACACACACACACTGCACACACACACTGCACACTGCACTCATACACACACTGCACACTGCACTCATACACACACACACACTGCACTCATACACACACACACACTGCACTCATACACACACACACACTGCACTCATACACACACACACTGCACTCATACACACACACACACACACACACTGCACTCATACACACACACACACTGCACACGCTGCACACACACACACGCTGCACACACACACACGCTGCACACACACACGCTGCACACACACACACGCTGCACACACACACACGCTGCACACACACACACGCTGCACACACACACACACACGCTGCACTCATACACACGCTGCACTCATACACACGCTGCACTCATACACACGCTGCACTCATACACACACACTGCATTCATTATACACACACTGCATTCATTATACACACACTGTAAATAAATATTCAATTAATATATTTTTTTTAGGATCTAATTTTATTTAGAAATTTACCAGTAGCTGCTGCATTTCCCACCCTAGTCTTATACTCGAGTCAATAAGTTTTCCCAGTTTTTTGGGGTAAAATTAGGGGCCTCGGCTTATATTCGGGTCGGCTTATACTCGAGTATATACGGTATTTTACAGCATTAGCATGCATCCGAGTTGTTCATTACAGAGTAATACTTATGGGCTCTATGCTGGTATATGTTTGTACAGTGCATATTAGACATGTTCACTCTGTTTTAAACAAACTGTGATTTGTCTGACTTTTTTTCTGAATAGCAGGTTGTGCAAATTCCGTAATTGCGAAGTGCCATATACATGTATCACTGTCAAACGAACCATATAACCGTCTGTCCATTGTTGTTTGTTTTGTGATTTGGCGTTTCATCTGTGTGACGCCCCAAAAAAGAGATAATTGATGGGGAAAAAAGGTAATTAGACAGACACTAAATACTTAGACAGACACTAAGTGGTTTTTATTCACCGATTAAGTAAGAAGTGACCAGGACGGGGGGGGGGGGGGGGGGGGGGGGGGGGAGAAGGCACTTTAAAAAAAAAATATTTAAACATGTTTAATAAATATATAAATATAGACTTAGTTTACTTATCCTCCTTTTTTCCCTCTATTGGTCTTCTCACTTGAAAACGTGTCTGTGTTGTATATCTTGCAGTACACTCATTGGTCCATTTTCGCACCCTTTTTGTTAGTCTGAACCGTTTTTCCAAATTATTTGTGTAGACGAAAATCTTCTGAGTCGAACACCTCTGTTGGCAAATCTCAAACTACCTAAACAATTTTTTTCATACAAATTAATTTGACCTGAACGTACACAAGTCCAGTGCACATTTTTAACACACACAAGAAGTATGATAAAGTTCCTATAAAGACAATTATGATAATATTGCATTTAAGTCCTTGATGTGAAGCCTACAGAACTTGAATATGAAGATTGTATGAAAAATGCATAACTGCATAATATTATTTCTTCTTATATTACAAGGGTATAATTGACTGCATTTATGGTAGATAAGGAACAGCTAATCATTTGAAATGGTACATTGATTTTTATTCTGTTGTCCAATTCAAGAACTTATGATCTATTTTTGCGCTTGCCAGCTGGCATTGTCTCAACCATGCCACTAAATTCTAAATTCCACTGTTCATTCAGCTGTTTTAAGATTGTAATACACCAAATGAAGCCTGTGTTTTAAAACCCTGTATTCTTTCAGCTTGCATTTGTGCACCACTTGCAATCATAAATGCCTATAAGCTCCCACTCACCCTTACATATGGAAAATGAGATTAGTTAAGACAACAATGAAAAAAATGAATAAATATACAAATGAATCGATAAATAATAATAATTTCTCCCCAGTCCCACCTAAGGGGCATCACCCAAAACTAAGCACAAACTATTTTATTTTTCCAACTTGGGAACATAGTTGGGGCTCATCCTTTTTATCTTTTATTTACATAATTACTTTGAGGGGACTAAAAGAGAGGGGCATCTAGCCAGAGAGGGAGTCCCAGTTATCTTTTTCACAATAGTAATAACAATATGTATTTACTTATATAACAATCAGGGCTCGAGTCCTGCAGGAACGCGTGGGAACGGCGTACCTGCACTTTTTCCACAGCAGGAACGCCGTTCCCATTACTAGTCCTGCAGGACCCAGGGCTGGCACAAGCGGCTGCCAGAGCAGGGGGGAGGACAAATCCGAATCCCCTGCCTCTCCCCCTGCAGTCAGTGGAGTCGTCCGGCCTCTCCTGATAATGTCAGTAGGAGGGGGCGTAACTTTCTCTGCTCTTCTCACAGGACCGCTGGGGAGCAGAGGAAGTCACGCCCCCTCCTCCTGACATCATCAGGAGAGGCCGGATGACTCCACTGACTGCAGGCTGCAGGTTCCAGATCCTGTCCCACCCCTCCTGGCCCAAGGTAAGCCTCAGGGAAGGGGGAAGGCACTTTAGTTTTTTTTTTTTTTATCAGTTTCCTGAGTCCCTGTCCCCTTATTTAAGGCTCAGTTCCTGACCCCCTTACTCAGTCCCTGTCCCCCTCCTCAGGCCTGTCCCTTTCCTGAGTCCCTGTCCCCCTATTTAAGGCCCTGCCCCCCTGCTCAGTCCCTGTCCCCCTATTTAAGGCCCTGTCCCCCCTCCTCAGTCCCTGTCCCCCTATTTAAGGCCCTGTCCCCCCTCCTCAGTTCCTGCCCCCCTCCTCAGTCCCTGTCCCCCTATTTAAGGCTCTGTCCCCCTCCTCAGTCCCTGTCTCCCTCCTTAGTCCCTTTCCCCAGTCCCTGCCCCCCTCCTCAAGCCCTATCCCCTTACTCAGTCCCTGTCCCCCCTCCTCAGTCCCTGCCCCCATCCTCAGGCCTGTCCCTTTTCTGAGTCCCTGTCCCCCTATTTAAGGCCCTGTTCCCCTTCCTCAGTTCCTGTCTCCCTCCTCAGGCCCTGTCCCCCTTCCTCAGTCCCTGTCCCTTTCCTGAGTCCCTGTCCCTTTCCTGAGTCCCTGTCCCCCTCCTCAGTCCCTGTCCCCCTCCTCAGTCCCTGTCCCGCTCCTCAGTCCCTGTCTCCCTCCTCAGTCCCTGCCCCCCTTCTCAAGTCCTGTCCCCTTACTCAGTGCCTGTCTCCCTCCTCAGTCCCTGCCCCCCTCCTCAAGCCCTGTCTCCTTACTCAGTCCCTGTCTCCCTCCTCAGTCCCTGCTCCTCTCCTCAAGCCCTGTCTCCCTCCTCAAGTCCTTGCCCCCCTCCTCAAGTCCCTGTCCCTTTCCTCAGTCTCTGTCCCCCTCCTCAAGCCCTGTCCCCTTACTCAGTCCATGTCTCCCTCCTCAGTCCCTGTCTTCTTACTCAGGCCCTGTCCCCCTCCTCAGCCCCTGCTCCCTTCATCAGCCCCTGCCCCCCTCCTCAGCCTCTGTCCCCCTCTTCAGCCCATGGCCCCTTCCTCAGCCCATGCCCCCCCTCCTCCTAAGCTCCTGTCCCTCTTCCTCAGCCCTGCCACCTTACTCAGCCCATGGCCCCTTCCTCAACCCATGCCCCCCCTCCTCCTAAGCTCCTGTCCCTTTTCCACAGCACTGTCACCTTACTTAGCCCCTGTCCCCCTCCTCAGCCCCTGTCCCCCTCCTCAGCCCCTGTCCCCCTCCTCAGCCCCTGTCCACCTTACTCAGCCCAGTGCTCTTACTCAGCCCCTGTATACGAGCATCAGCCCCTGTCCCCCTCCTCAGTCCCTGCCCCTCTTCCTCAGTCCCTGTCCCTCTTCCTCAGTCCCTGTCCCTCTTCCTCAGTCCCTGCCCCTCTTCCTCAGCCCCTGCCTCTCTTCCTCAGCATCTGCCCCTCCTCCTCTGCTCCTCTTCCTCAGCCCCTGTCCCTCTTCCTCAGCCCCTGTCCCTCTTCCTCAGCCCCTGTCCCTCTCCTCAGCCCCTGTCCCTCTCCTCAGCCCATGCCCCCCTCCTCAGCCCCTGGCCCCCTCCTCAGCCCCTGCCCCCTTTGTCAGCCCCTGTCCCCTCCTCAGCCCCTCAGTTCCTGTCCCTTTCCTCAGTTTCTGTCCCTTTCCTCAGTTTCTGTCCCTTTCCTCAGTTTCTGTCCCTTACCTCAGCCCATGTCCCCTTCCTCAGCCCATGCCCCCCCAAGCTCCTGTCCCTCTTCCTCAGCTCCTGTCCCTCTTCCTCAGCTCCTGTCCCTCTTCCTCAGCTCCTGTCCCTCTTCCTCAGCTCTTGTCCCTCTTCCTCAGCTCTTGTCCCTCTTCCTCAGCTCTTGTCCCTCTTCCTCAGCTCCTGTCCCTCTTCTTCAGTCCCTGTCCCTCTTCCTCAGTCCCTGCCCCCCTCCTCAAGCCCTGTCCCCTTACTCAGTCCCTGTCCCCTTACTCAGTACCTGTCTTCCTCCTCAGTCCCTGCCCCCCTCCTCAAGCCCTGTCTCCCTCCTCAAGTCCTTGCCCCCCTCCTCAAGTCCCTGTCCCTTTCCTCAGTCTCTGTCCCCCTCCTCAAGCCCTGTCCCCTTACTCAGTCCATGTCTCCCTCCTCAGTCCCTGTCTTCTTACTCAGGCCCTGTCCCCCTCCTCAGCCCCTGCTCCCTTCATCAGCCCCTGTCCCCCTCCTCAGCCTCTGCCCCCCTCTTCAGCCCATGGCCCCTTCCTCAGCCCATGCCCCCCCCCTCCTGCTAAGCTCCTGTCCCTCTTCCTCAGCACTGCCACCTTACTCAGCCCATGGCCCCTTCCTCAACCCATGCCCCCCCTCCTCCTAAGCTCCTGTCCCTTTTCCACAGCACTGTCACCTAACTTAGCCCCTGTCCCCCTCATCAGCCCCTGCCCCCCTCCTCAGCCCCTGTCCATCTTACTCAGCCCCTGTCCCCCTCCTCAGTCCCTGCCCCTCTTCCTCAGCCCCTGCCCCTCTTCCTCAGCCCCTGCCCCTCTTCCTCAGCCCCTGCCCCTCTTCCTCTGCTCCTCTTCCTCAGCCCCTGTCCCTCTTCCTCAGCCCCTGTCCCTCTTCCTCAGCCCCTGTCCCTCTTCCTCAGCCCCTGTCCCTCTCCTCAGCCCCTGTCCCTCTCCTCAGCCCCTGCCCCCTTCGTCAGCCCCTGCCCCCCTCCTCAGCCCCTCAGTTCCTGTCCCTTTCCTCAGTTCCTGTCCCTTTCCTCAGTTCCTGTCCCTTTCCTCAGTTTCTGTCCCT
Source organism: Pelobates fuscus (assembly GCF_036172605.1). Lineage (NCBI taxonomy): Eukaryota > Metazoa > Chordata > Amphibia > Anura > Pelobatidae > Pelobates > Pelobates fuscus. Next base: position 132,246,315 of record NC_086317.1, read on the forward strand.
TACCTCAGCCCATGTCCCCTTCCTCAGCCCATGCCCCCCTAAGCTCCTGTCCCTCTTCCTCAGCTCCTGTCTCTCTTCCTCAGCTCCTGTCCCTCTTCCTCAGCTCCTGTCCCTCTTCTTCAGCCCCGTGCCCTTACTCAGCCCCTGCATACAAGCGTATCATTTTTTTGGGGTGAGGGGCGGGGAGGAGTGGATCTTGGGTGAGTTCCTGCACTTTTTTACCCAGGACTTGACCCCTGATAACAATGGATCCCAAGCCCTCATACAGGTAAACATGCACTCCCTAACCATTTACCATGGAAACCTGGAAACCTGGGAAACCTGCACCCTCTCTCCATGCATGCACCAACACTTACATCTTTCATATATGCAAAACATGCGCCCAACCAATCTCATGAAACATGAGAACATGCAACATGCGCCACTAGCCTTTACATGTTACAGATTATTCTTCTACATATTCAGTCTGCCTACTGAAAATGTGGAAGCTTTATGGGTAGATATCTGCTTGGGGCAAACGAAGGGAAATCAAGTATTGGTTGGGATATGTTATAAATCACCTAATGTAAATATTAATGAGGAAGAACAGCTGTTAGAGCAAATTGGGAAAGCTGCAAACCGGGTAACACGTTAATTATTGCAGATTTTAATTATCCGGACATAAATGGGATTGAGTGACTAGTACTTCAGCAAGGGGAATCAGGTTTTTGAATGTGTTAAATGACACCTTTGTGTCACAACTAGTTCAAGCACCAACTAGAAAGGATGATTGTCTGGATCTCGTTATAACAAACAATGTTGATCTTTTGACAAATATTCAAGTAGGGGAGTGTAGGAAATTGGCATTCCGTGAAATCTTTGTTTGTCACATATCAGTTTTCATAACAATCGAATCAAATATCTTGCAGTTAACTTATGTTTATTCAAACATAACAATCCATCTGGTAATAACAAATGTCTTTAACATTCTTTGTCCAATACAGAGAGCAATTTTCCAGTTGTTATCCATTTTTGATGTTAAAGGTATTGGCCATGAATTCTAAACTACAATCAGTTTTATGGGTTTAAAATTCAGTTACAGAGGGGAGTATACATAAGATTGCCTTACTTTAAAATAAGTGGCTATCTTAGAAAAAGGGGAGTTACTTAGCATCATTTGAAATCTATGATTAAAGTCATACGTTATATTTGGCGGCAAGATGTGTGAGACAAAGAACTTCTATATACATGATGTAATGAATAATTGCCTGTAGAAATGTGAGTCTTCAAAGGAATTCAGGCTTTCAAGGCTAGGTCAAAGGTTACTATAAACAAGCCCTTCAACATCACTCTTAAAGTGAACCAGATGTGGTCTCCATTCCTATACAATGAAAGTCTGTAATACTCTATAGGCCAAGGTATGGCTTCTCAATTTCAGTGTTCTTGAAGCAATCCGAATAAAACTTATAATATTTATATCAACACATTAAATACATTTAAAGTACATAATAATATTTTTCAAGCCCCTCTTTGATGCTTTATTTGAATGAATTTTAAAATATTGCATCATAATAACTTATACCAATTACTTATGGGATTTTAATTTTTTTCTCTGATATTGATCTAAGTATTAGTTTACAAGGAAAGGCCTTTTAACACAGCCATTTCCAGTTGTCTGTATTGCTTTTTACACTCCAAGAGGGAGAAGCAAGACATTTTAACCCTTTCATTTCTGAACTCCTAAGAACAAAATTCTTGTTACGATTACCTTTACATTTTTCACTAATTCATTAATTTACCTTGGGCATTGATTTTACCGAACATTAATAATAACGGTATCATAGTTATTATGCTGTGTAATTGTATACAGTTTACATTAACCAGAAAACACAATCGGTTTGATTTAGTCCATGAAATATTGTCCTCTCCAATCGAATCCACAAGCACAGTCTCTTTGAAAGTCCATAATGTCCTTTGAAAGTCCAAACAATTTGTCCTTTTATTTAAAATCATACAGGTTTTTGTCCATGTAAAACAGTATTAGTTCTGTAATGAAAAACAGATGGCAGTTTACTATTCTTATACATTAGTAAATGTCTTATACATTAGTAAATGTCTTATACCTTAGTACATTTCTTTTACATTGATCACTAGACACAAGAATTGATTTATTACACTTTGTACCAATGTTTGCTTTTTAAACCTGTAACACAGTTTGTTCTAATTTTTATTCTTAGACCAACATAAGGACCATAAGGACCTTCCCAACTTGCTTTTCATAGACCTGGTGTTTTAAATGATTTACCATTGCCTTGTAACCTGGCTTAAGCATATCTGCATAATTTCCCTGTGTTACTTCTTTATATTTATTTAATTTATTTTTATATATATATAGCGCCATCAGATGCCGTAGCGCTGTACAACTTTAACACATAGTTTACCATAAGGGACGACATTCAAAGTAGCAAACTTCAATTCTAACAATAGATGTTCCTGTAATACTTTCAACTATTCAGCATGTTCTGCTGTAACTTTGAATGTACTTGGAACAAAAGGTTTATTAGGGAAAGTGATTACATAGTTCTACATGTCACTAACTCATGAGGTGACACTTGAGTTTGGATTTGCAGGAATATACATTAATACTCCTGGTAAATATGTTAACCAATTACTCTTATCTTAAAGCATTTTTATTTCTATTTTATTTTATTCATTTTAATTTAGAAATTAATTTATATAGAGTACCATGGTATTTTTGCCAAAGGAACTCTCTGCAATTTTGGTTTCTAGTATTTAGGTCTTGGATTAATTGAACACATATGAGACACTTCTGCAATATATTTATACACTTTTTGTTTTAAATTAGGATGATACAATTTATTTTGCAGGACCTTAAACAGTTGTCCTGTACCCAAATGCCCTGTGTACGATGACTGAATACAATCAGCTCTTGTAATAAGCCACTAGGTACAAATGTTTGTGTTTCATTGTGTTTAACCCTGTACATGCCAGTTTCAGTATCTAGATCCATTCTTTTTATACTGAAAGCTACATCCTTCCATTCTCTATCTGATCTTATAGAGTATTTGTTGTCTTTTACTAACAGTTGCACTCATTACATTTCTCAAGTATTACAACTCCTCAAACAAAGTTTCCTTTGATTCCTGATCTACAAGTCTGTTTCACAACAACAAGTTAAACCCTTTTTTTTTTCTTTTTCATAATTAAACAGTTCTGCCAGAATACCTGCATGTTTTAAAGCTTTATCCTGAGAATCTACCATTCCTCTTTTCTCCATATTGGGAGGTGAAGTGTTAAAGCTTTGACTACATGACTGCTGTCACTGATTATATTCACTGGGTCATATACTGTTATTCTAGAACTTTCTTTACATACTCTAACTCCGCTTCTGAGCAGCCATATGGCCTGGCAGTCTATCTTTGCAATTCTTTTGTTTAATCGTCATATATGGCATAACCTGTGTGATGTGATCCATCAACATAAAATCTTGTCCCTCCACATACAAACTAGAAATCCCTTGTATTGTTTGCTTCTCAAAAGGAGATCTGGATTATATTTCCATTTCCTTCTGACATCAAATCAGGAATAGCATATCTTTTACTGGTTTCTACCCTGGGTGGTTTATTTTGTAACTGGCTATATACTCCTAACTCAGAACAATTTTGTAACAGTTTTAGATATTTGGGGGGTTTGTAAATTTATCTGTCCAAATCCTGCCTTGTGTTGTGTTGCTTCTAAAGCCAATCATACAGCCATGAGCTGTTTTACACAGGAAAACATTCCTCTTTCCACTGGATACATAATTTTAGAAAAATATCCCAGTATTCGTAAAGATTCATGCTACCTTTGCATTAAACTGCTATTAATGAAGAGACACCTGCGTAACATTGAACAATATATGGTACTGTTTCAATGGGAGCAGCTAACACAGGCGCTTGTGTGAGAGCATCTTTTAACAGATTTAACTCTTTTCAGCTTCCCCTGTCCAGATGATCTTATCTTTTATATGTTAGCATATTGCATAAGGGTTTTGCTATCCCTGCCATATCATATATAAATTCTCTGCTAACATTTATCAAGCTTAAACATTTCTGTAGATGATACACTGTCATTGGCCTTGGCAATTGCTGCAATGCTTTAACCCTTGCTGTACATGGCGTTTTACATTCTGGATCTATATTAACTCCTAGGAAAGTAAATCTTTCCTTCAAGATCTGCACTTTGAATGTGTTCAGTTTTAACCCATTATCTGCCAGTGTTTGACAAATATCACACAGTATCTGCTCATGCTCTTCCCTTGTTACTGTTTGAACTTAACAGATCATCAACATATTGCAAAATCTTATTCCCATACCCCAGGGGTTCCAATACTTGAGCCATTGCATTATGAAAGTAAGCTGGTGAGGCGTGGAAGCCCTGTAGCAACACCTGGAACAGATATTGATGATTTTTAAAGGTAAAAGCATAGCGATACTAGCTATCTGGATTGAATGGTATAGAAAAGAACACATTGACTATATCCAATACAGAAAGTACTTAACATTAGCATCTATTTGCGCCATGATATCTGATGAGATTTACTTATTCACCACATACATGTCTACAATTAAACCATAAGTGCCATTGGCTTGATTATTAGCCAAATGGTGACTTACATTTGGAATTACCCACTCTCAACACTCCTTGAGATACCAATGCTTTTATCACTAGATTCACACCTTCTTCTTATTCTTTGGGATCTTATATTGTTTAACTGCAGGGGGTCTAGAACTACAATTACAACTTGCAAATTCACTATCCCACACTCTTGTTTAGACTTAGAGCACACTGTGGGGTATTTAGTTTTAAGATATGGTACAACCTCATCATCTTGTTGTATAGAAGGTGACACTTCACTCTGTTTTACAGTTATATAATGACTAAACTATCTTAAATTATTAGGTTTAACCACTCAACCTGTTTTGCTCTCACCTAAAGCTTGCCATAAAACCAAATTTAATAAATCCACATACAACTTTTTTTCATTGATAACATCAATTCCCATAATAATAGTACAGTGGGAGGAGAGGTGCAACTATAAATCACCAAAAGATTTTTCCTCCTTAAACTTAGAAGGGATTTGTTGATATGCTTAAATTTTTAAAGGCAAGCATGTTTTATTAGAGTCATTCCTGCTCCTGTTTCTAATAAAACTCTGTTATTTTTCCCTCTAGTCTTCCATAAATATATGGTCGCCCATCTTCACTTTGTTATCAGCAAGATAGATCTGATAATAGCTAGGGGTTTCACATCCCTATTTATTGGTGAGTTTAGGCAGATTTTACTTGTCGATTTGTGACACCTTTCTTTCAATGGCACTTAACATCAGTATACACTCTTCACATGAATTTGATATGTGAGGGGGGGTTGGTTGAAGATGTATGCTCTGTTTTTACAGCTGCCACTCTCTGTAGATTCTTATGGTCTGGGAAATTCAATTTTCTTTCCCTTTCACTGGGTAAGTTTTTTCTTCATATTTAGGACAATATCTCCTAACATGACCTTATTGGTTGCAATTATAGCATACCATAGAATTACTCTAATAAAACCCTATAATATCTATCTTGGGGTGTGGCCGAATAGTTTTTAGTACCCTGGTAATTTTGTTAACTTTGTGGTCTTTCCTTAAACCTCACTCTAAAATTACCATATTCAATTAATAACCTCATTTCTCCTTCTACCTTCTTCACTAGACACATTTTTAATAGGGGCCAGTCCTGCTGAAGTATCCCTAGACAAAAGTGTGTCTGTGCAACATTGTAGTTATTCCTGTGTTTTTCCTTTTTAACAATTGCAAGGATTTCATAATTTCCATAGCAGCAAAATCTCTTAATCTAGCTCATTTGGTTACCCTGATATTCTAGAGACATATTCACTAACACTCTGCCTGTGTTACTCTTTAGACATAGTAAACTGTTTTTTTCTTTTTTATCATTATAAAAATTAGCACAAATTAGCACAAACATGTATATCATAATTTTTCTCCATTTAAATTAATCAAAAATAGAAAATTCAAAACTATTCAAACCAGTTGCACACTGTACAACCATTAGCAATGTATTTGGAAACAATTCCTGCAACTAAACTCTGGGCTTTTCACATTCCTTATCCTCCAACACATCAATGAGTTAATTTTTAACCCATTCACTTAATGAGGCTGGCAGCCAGATCAAACGACATCTGGTGGCTACCACATCACTAAATTTTTGTTTATTCATTTCACCTTCAAAAACCCTCATATTGTAAAAAGGTCCTCTCTGCTCATCATATTTAGACACATTTTTAATCAATCTGGCTAATCTGAGAGTATCCATCTGACCCTTTTTCTTGCACAATTTCCCCATTTTTCTATATCTTTTCTTCTCTCCTGCCCTTTTCACACAACTTCTACTTCCAAACTAGAATCCAAATCTTTCAGATTTTTCCACAAAATATCTGTAACATTCCCCAGACTAACAATTTTTGCAAATTGTCAAAATTAGTAACAACGTCTAATATTGGACATGTGAGACATTGTTTTATGGGTTCTATTTAACAGATCAGTCTGATTCTTAAGCATTTCTTTCATTATATTAAAATCTTAATTTCCTTGACATTACTTAATCCTTTCAACAACTGCCGAGAGTCTGAGGTTTTGTTTCAACAAATGTTGCATCCAATGCACTCTCAAAAGAGAGCCATGGGGGGCGATTTCCTTCTTTTAACACTTTTAAGGAGATTTACAGTTTAGCTAGAGGCTAGGTAAATTACTAGACCTTGCAACAACACATATATTTTTCAATTGTTTTTAACAACACATTTCTTTTTTGTTTCGATGTATTACAAACATAACAATTACTGGTCTTTTTAAGTTGACACCATTCCTTTATAGAATCTTTAGTTTCCAGAAAGCCTTTTGCCAGTAATGCAACTTTTTCTTTCCCTTTTAACCACATTGCTTTGCTCAATACCAGTTAATCTGTCTAACCATTTCAATACACAATAGCGTTTTCAGGATTAACTCTTTTACAGACAGATCCTGTTACATTTGACAGCAGTCTTTTGCTGCCAATCCATAATTAACTAAACAGTTAATACAATTTGTTTCAATATACATATGAGCAACTTCTACAGACATGTTAAAGACACATACCCTTGAAGTATTTGATTTCCACAGGTGTGCGCATCATCTGATGGAAGAATACTTTTTGGAATATGTAGTTATTTCTTGAGAATCCTCCGAAATGCCATCTTCGATCTGCAATTCGTCATAACATTTATTTCTTCATAAATAAAGTATGGATAAAAGGATACAGATTGTCCTCTCAATTATTATCGTTTTATTCTTCCGTCAGTACTGAGCATATTTTATTTCCACGTTCGAACGATTTTTCCCCCTGCGCAACTCTATTTTCGCATAGTAAAACTGAATGTTTAAATAAAGGATTTTTGGGATGCCATCCTGCTGTATCAGTCAATTGTGTTTCTCCTGTTTCAAGCCGGGTACTAAAGCTTTTTTCTTCAGGGAACAATTTCAACTTTTCTTCAGTGAGTTTCTTGTCTTCTTCTTGTAATCTTCTTGTAGCTTGTAGCAGTCATAATTCAGGCTTAATTCAAAAGTTTGCTGTTGGTGCCCGCATTCTCCACCATTAAATGTAGGAAATTGGCATTCCGTGAAATCTTTGTTTGTCACATATCAGTTTTCATAACAATCGAATCAAATATCTTGCAGTTAACTTATGTTTATTCAAACATAACAATCCATCTGGTAATAACAAATGTCTTTAACATTCTTTGTCCAATACAGAGAGCAATTTTCCAGTTGTTATCCATTTTTGATGTTAAAGGTATTGGCCATGAATTCTAAACTACAATCAGTTTTATGGGTTTAAAATTCAGTTACAGAGGGGAGTATACATAAGATTGCCTTACTTTAAAATAAGTGGCTATCTTAGAAAAAGGGGAGTTACTTAGCATCATTTGAAATCTATGATTAAAGTCATACGTTATATTTGGCGGCAAGATATGTGAGACAAAGAACTTCTATATACATGATGTAATAAATAATTGCCTGTAGAAATGTGAGTCTTCAAAGGAATTCAGGCTTTCAAGGCTAGGTCAAAGGTTACTATAAACAAGCCCTTCAACATCACTCTTAAAGTGAACCAGATGTGGTCTCCATTTCTATACAATGAAAGTCTGTAATACTCTATAGGCCAAGGTATGGCTTCTCAATTTCAGTGTTCTTGAAGCAATCCGAATAAAACTTATAATATTTATATCAACACATTAAATACATTTAAAGTACATAATAATATTTTTCAGGGAGCATTTGGGAAATTGAGATCACAATATGGTAATGTTTGAAATAAACTCAAATAAGCAAAAGCACGTGGGGCATACTAAAATGTATAATCTAAAAAAAGCCAATGTGGCTTAGTAGAGGAGTAAAACAAGAGATTAAAAATAAGAAAAGGGCATTTCAAGCATTTAAATCGGACAAATCAGAGGCATCCTGTATAAGATATAAGGAAGCCAATAATGCTTGGAAAAAGACAATTAAAGTGGCTAAACTAGAAAATTAGAAATTATTAGCTAAAGAAGGCAAAACCAACCCCAAATTTTTTTTCAAGTACATCAATTCTAGAAATAAAAAATGAAAGTGCAGGTACACTGGAAACAGCCATGGGTCTGTTAGTAAGTCAGACATTTTAAATAACTATTTTTCTTCAGTATATATTAATGAGGATCCTATGGCAAGAGATTTGCAAATGATTGCTGCAAAAATCTTGCAGATAACTTGTGATAGGTTGACTCGCGACAAGGTGCTACAGCAGCAGCAGGATTTTGAGCCCTTTTTAAATATAGGAACAACATCTGTTTTCCTGCAATCCTCTGCTACAATGCCTGAAACTAAATAATTTTGAAAGTTTAAATACAGAGTTCACTTATTTCCCCACTTAGCTCCTTAAGTACTCGTGGGTGAATACCATCAGGCCCCGGATATTTAATTACATTAATTTTCTTTATAGCGGCACTGTCATGCCGAACTTACCTTTCTTTAATCGATTCCTCTTCTCTCCCTCTGTCAGGATCTGTTCTTCATTTCTTCCTGTCTGCTCTAGTTTTCTTTAAAACATAAGACAAAGTAGGTACTACTTTGTCTTATGTAATAGAGGGTTGGCCCTATAAAAATAAATAAAGAGACAATAGGGACAGCAGAAGGGGATAACCCTAGGTTAATAAATGTAAGAGAAGAAGAAAAAGGACTGTCCCTAAGTAATATAGAAGAAAATCTAGAAAAATGCATATTAGGTAAGACTAAAAACATACACAAATACTGACAAAATCACTAGTCACTACAGCCCCAATAATGGATACCTGGGGTAGAGAGGATGACTGCAACTAAACATACAAGGTGAGGAATATATACAAATGAGAAGTAAGTGAACAGAACATAAATGGACAAATACAGGGCAAAAACTGCAAAAAGAAGTTTAGTAGATACGCCCCCACGCGGATAGCTGCACTGTGCACACGATACAGTTGCCCAGAGTTAACTAAATGGCAAGATCGCAATGTGTCAGTGCAGTGTAATGAAAGCTATCAAGGTACACAGAAATGGGTACAGTATAGCAAATATTGCCCAACAATGTAAGGGGCTAGAATAACCAGGTGTGTGGTAGCTGGAAAAATAAGAAGTGGGAACAACAATATAGGTAAATGCCCTAAAAAACGAAGACCAGAACTAGTATCCTACTTAGGAAAAACCCCGCCCAGAAAATAGAATACATCGGGGTCCCAGATGGTATAGCGGAGGATGTAGCCGCTAGTCAGCACACTAGTGGTAGTAGAGTGAGAATAAACTAGGTCAAAATTCTCAACTGTGCCTTCACAACAATTGGCCCATTCTACTCCATAATCCTTTGCTCAAAGAGATTCTTCCTGATTATCCTCCTCTCACAGCACACAGACCTACCAATTTACAGGACCTCCTTGTCCATAGTCATTTATCATCACCATCTCCACCCAGTAATTGGCTATCAAGTAAAAAAGGAACGTAAACCTGAAAATTTCAAATTCCAGGCAATAGAAAGATTATTGCCCAACCCTAGAAAAGGAAACTTCAATAGAACTTTGTTACAAAAAGAATCTAAATGGATTTATCTCTTTAAGACTTTGGTTCCATCAGGACTGAATGAAGAATTTAACTATACTGCATTCATTCACCGATGACAAGCACTGTACAAAACTTTAATTGACTTTGAACTGACTAGCACTTTTGTTGCATTAATATCATTTCGATACTCTCCAGTTAATACAACTATCTATTAACCTACACCTACAACGGCATTTCTATCTCTTGCGATATACCACCAACCATCATGACATATGATTAATATGTAATAATTAATATGTATTATTCACTAATTACATTCATCACCCAAGCACCTTTATGGGCATGAACCTTTTTCATTACCAAATATCCTGTCACCAATTTAAGATTGGCAATAGTCACGTAGAATTCTATGTGGATACTGCTATTTATCCGTGGGAAGATATCATTTTATTCTCTAATGTTTATTGCCCTTTATACTACCATAATGCATTAGTTTCTTCATGTCAGGATGAAAATTCCGGGTGCCACTGAATATACATAATACATGATCACTACGATGTACTCCTTTGTCAGCGCTTTTTTACTCTTATTGATCGCGCTGAGCCACCGTAGCTGGCAATAATCGTTCATGACATCATGCACATGGTTGGTCCAATGAGGACTCTCGGCGGGTTATTTAAACTCACCTTGTTCGGGGAGTCGGTTCCCCCTGATGAGCCTGTGTTCGGCGAAACGCGCGTCGGGGTTCTTGACATTTGGTCCTGTCCGGTGTTATATATATATTTTGTTAATCTTCGCGCTACCTTACACGTTTATTTCGCAGTTATCTCTGCTACACCCAGGACCTCTGGACTTTCTTCAGTAGTTCTATTATATCAGACTATTAGACTATATTTAGCATACTAGTACCATTACCGTGATCAGCACTGCTAGGTGCCCACGAAGGCACAGATTAGGACATTTGTTAGTACTAGCATAGCTTTGTGATTAGCACTGCTAGGTGCCCACGAAGGCACAGATTAGTTAGTACTATCATAGCTCTGTGACCAGTTAGGTGCCCATGAAGGCACAGATTAGGGCATCAGTCTAGACCAGGATTTGGTTTTAGTGCTTACACGGTTAGTCCTTCTTTAAGGTACTCAGTATTTATTTTCACTCTTCAGTGACAGGTGCCCCTGAAGGCACAGTTGAGAATTTTTGACCTAGTTTATTCTCACTCTACTACCACTAGTGTGTTGACTAACGGCTACATCCTCCGTTATACCATCTGGGACCCCGATGTATTCTATTTTCTGGGCGGGGTTTTTCCTAAGGAGGATACTAGTTCTGGTCTTCGTTTTTTAGGGCATTTACCTATATTGTTGTTCCCACTTCTTATTTTTCCAGCTACCACACACCTGGCTATTCTAGCCCCTTACATTGTTGGGCAATATTTGCTATACTGTATCAATTTCTGTGTACCTTGATAGCTTTCGTTACACTGCACTGACACATTACGATCTTGCCTGTTACAAATTGCTATTTGTAACTGGCCCTTTAAATGATAAACTGCCATTTATCACTGGGCATTGGAGAAGCCTGTTTGCCAGCCTCCTTCCTTCCATGACTATGGCCCCTGGAAGATTGTGCCCCATAAAACATATGAACTTTAATTGGGTGTGTATGGCCCTTTAAGAACCATCTGGGGACATCTTGTAACTTTGGTGAACAATGCCCCTTTAAGACTATGTCCCCAGACCTGTAAAATAACTTGTTCCTGGCTTTCTCCCTCTTGGTTCAGTAAATAGGGCTTACTGAACCAAGTACCACACAGGCGGACCACCCAGAAGTTAAAGTGTGCAGGCAATTTACCTCCCAGGCTGTGAGGTTACTGCAGTTTAATTGCCGACCGTTGGGTGGCCGCCATTCGACAGTCGAACACATGGCGGCGGCCATCTTTGTTCATTCGAACGCGGTCAGCGGTGTATGCTAAAGATTCTATGGAACTAAAATCGGATGCGCAAATACACGAACACCGCTGACCCTTACCTTCTTCCATACTGAACTTGCAGCTCCAGAGACTAAGTCCCGTTCGAAGATGGGACTTAGTCGTTTTTCGGCATGAAATTGACCGACCGCACAGCCCAAATCTATGGAACTTTTTTGGGCAGGAAATTGTGCTTGCGGTCGGTCATAAAGGACTTCCACTTAACTTTTGATCCGCTGGAGGGATTTGGCTGATTTTTTGAAGTGTTTATGTTTGATGTATGCTGAGTTTAAATATGTATATGGAGATAGAAATATGTTTTTATGGAGATTGAATGTATGGTTTTAAAGTTACAGTGTATGTTTAAAAACTGTATTTTTACTGTCTGTGATAATTATGTTAAACCATAATTATATCACAGACAGAAGGGAGGATTTTGTGTGTAATTACTGGGAGTGGTTTCCATGATGTACGTGTATGATTGGTTGTTTTGTCCCTCCCTGTCGGTGGTCCTGTATTTACAAAATGGTAATAAAAACCAGGCTGGGTGTTCCAGCACCTCAGACCTCTTCTGAGCCTCAATACGTAGCCTTGTCTCGTTATTGGAGGGAACTGCTATATTCACACTGGGGATTGCTATGCTCTGCATATTCCCCTGAGCTTTAATCACTTTGCTCTTTTAAGAGCTGGTTCCGGATACGCTCTCCTGGAGGAGAGGTCTTCCCCACACGGTCCTGGAGGACAGAAGCCGATCCAGGGTGGAAGGAAGACGTTGAGGCTCCAGTTAAGCTTTGGCGGTTGTGGAGTCTGCGGTGGCTGTGGTGTCCGGTGCGGTGCTTGTGGTCCTCGGCGCAAGCTAGGAAGCGTCCATCAACGGAGGGTACTCGGTCGGAGTACACGGAGCTCCGTTACATTGGTGGCAGCGGCGGGATGGCTTCCCTAGTGCGAGGAGCAGCATCCTGGGAACACCAAGCAAACCTGGAGTATTGGTATAGTCACGTACGGTTTGACGCTATACTGAAGAGGCGGTTTGCTCTCTACGGGCCCTAACTAACAGAGGAACTTGTACAGAAATTGAGGAGAGAACTGGTGGAGGATCTGCAGGATGAAGCAGAATATTGGGCAGAGATAGCGAAGTCCCAGGGAGCTGAAGGTGCCATCCTTCCTCCCCAGCGGCAGTGTGTACCCCAGGGGGCTGAAGGTGTCGTCCTTCCCCCCCAGCGGCAGTGTGAACCCCAGGGAGCTGAAGGTGTCGTCCTTCCTCCCCAGCGGCGGTGTGTGTTACAGGGAGCTGAAGGTGTCGCCCTTCCTCCCCAGCGGCAGTGTGTACCCCAGGGGGCCGAAGGTGTCATCCTTCCCCCCAGCGGCAGTGTGAACCCCAGGGAGCTGAAGGTGTCGTCCTTCCTCCCCAGCAGCAGTGTGTAATACAGGGAGCTGAAGGTGTCGTCCTTCCTCCCCAGCGGCAGTGTGTACCCCAGGGGGCCACAGGTGTCGTCCTTCCCCCCCAGCGGCAGTGTGAACCCCAGGGAGCTGAAGGTGTCGTCCTTCCTCCCCAGCGGCAGTGTGTGTTACAGGGAGCTGAAGGTGTCGTCCTTCCTCCCCAGCGGCAGTGTGTACCCCAGGGGGCCGAAGGTGTCGTCCTTCCCCCCCAGCGGCAGTGTGAACCCCAGGGAGCTAAAGGTGTCGTCCTTCCTCCCCAGCGGCGGTGTGTGTTACAGGGAGCTGAAGGTGTCGCCCTTCCTCCCCAGCGGCAGTGTGTACCCCAGGGGGCCGAAGGTGTCATCCTTCCCCCCAGCGGCAGTGTGAACCCCAGGGAGATGAAGGTGTCGTCCTTCCTCCCCAGCGGCAGTGTGTACCCCAGGGGGCCGAAGGTGTCATCCTTCCCCCCAGCGGCAGTGTGAACCCCAGGGAGCTAAAGGTGTCGTCCTTCCTCTCCAGCGGCGGTGTGTGTTACAGGGAGCTGAAGGTGTCGCCCTTCCTCCCCAGCGGCAGTGTGTACCCCAGGGGGCCGAAGGTGTCGTCCTTCCCCCCCAGCGGCAGTGTGAACCCCAGGGAGCTAAAGGTGTCGTCCTTCCTCTCCAGCGGCGGTGTGTGTTACAGGGAGCTGAAGGTGTCGCCCTTCCTCCCAAGCGGCAGTGTGTACCCAAGGGGGCCGAAGGTGTCATCCTTCCCCCCAGCGGCAGTGTGAACCCCAGGGAGCTTAAGGTGTCGTCCTTCCTCCCCAGCGGCAGAGTGTAATACAGGGAGCTGAAGGTGTCGTCCTTCCCCCCAGCGGCAGTGTGAACCCCAGGGAGCTTAATGTGTCGTCCTTCCCCCCAGCGGCAGTGTGAACCCCAGGGAGCTGAAGGTGTCGTCCTTCCTCCCCAGCGGCAGTGTGTGTTACAGGGAGCTGAAGGTGTCGTCCTTCCTCCCCAGCGGCAGTGTGTACCCCAGGCGGCCGAAGGTGTCGTCCTTCCCCCCCAGCGGCAGTGTGAACCCCAGGGAGCTAAAGGTGTCGTCCTTCCTCCCCAGCGGCGGTGTGTGTTACAGGGAGCTGAAGGTGTCGCCCTTCCTCCCCAGCGGCAGTGTGTACCCCAGGGGGCCGAAGGTGTCGTCCTTCGCCCCAGCGGCAGTGTGTACCCCAGGGGGCCGCAGGTGTCGTCCTTCCCCCCAGCGGCAGTGTGAACCCCAGGGAGCTGAAGGTGTCGTCCTTCCTCCCCAGCGGCAGTGTGTAATACAGGGAGCTGAAGGTGTCGTCCTTCCTCCCCAGCGGCAGTGTGTACCCCAGGGGGCCGCAGGTGTCGTCCTTCCCCCCCAGCGGCAGTGTGAACCCCAGGGAGCTGAAGGTGTCGTCCTTCCTCCCCAGCGGCAGTGTGTGTTACAGGGAGCTGAAGGTGTCGTCCTTCCTCCCCAGCGGCAGTGTGTACCCCAGGGGGCCGAAGGTGTCATCCTTCCCCCCAGCGGCAGTGTGAACCCCAGGGAGCTTAAGGTGTCGTCCTTCCTCCCCAGCGGCAGTGTGTAATACAGGGAGCTGAAGGTGTCGTCCTTCCCCCCAGCGGCAGTGTGAACCCCAGGGAGCTTAATGTGTCGTCCTTCCCCCCAGCGGCAGTGTGAACCCCAGGGAGCTGAAGGTGTCGTCCTTCCTCCCCAGCGGCAGTGTGTAATACAGGGAGCTGAAGGTGTCGTCCTTCCTCCCCAGCGGCAGTGTGTGTTACAGGGAGCTGAAGGTGTCGTCCTTCCTCCCCAGCGGCAGTGTGTACCCCAGGCGGCCGAAGGTGTCGTCCTTCCCCCCCAGCGGCAGTGTGAACCCCAGGGAGCTAAAGGTGTCGTCCTTCCTCCCCAGCGGCGGTGTGTGTTACAGGGAGCTGAAGGTGTCGCCCTTCCTCCCCAGCGGCAGTGTGTACCCCAGGGGGCCGAAGGTGTCGTCCTTCCCCCCAGCGGCAGTGTGTACCCCAGGGGGCCGCAGGTGTCGTCCTTCCCCCCAGTGGCAGTGTGAACCCCAGGGAGCTGAAGGTGTCGTCCTTCCTCCCCAGCGGCAGTGTGTAATACAGGGAGCTGAAGGTGTCGTCCTTCCTCCCCAGCGGCAGTGTGTACCCCAGGGGGCCGCAGGTGTCGTCCTTCCCCCCCAGCGGCAGTGTGAACCCCAGGGAGCTGAAGGTGTCGTCCTTCCTCCCCAGCGGCAGTGTGTGTTACAGGGAGCTGAAGGTGTCGTCCTTCCTCCCCAGCGGCAGTGTGTACCCCAGGGGGCCGAAGGTGTCGTCCTTCCCCCCCAGCGGCAGTGTGAACCCCAGGGAGCTAAAGGTGTCGTCCTTCCTCCCCAGCGGCAGTGTGTGTTACAGGGAGCTGAAGGTGTTGTCCTTCCTCCCCAGCGGCAGTGTGTATCCCAGGGGGCCGAAGGTGTCGTCCTTTCCCCCCAGCGGCAGTATGAACCCCAGGGAGCTGAAGGTGTCGTCTTTCCTCCCCAGCAGCCTGTGTTTCAGGGAGAGGAGCGCAGCACCCTCTCTCCCCAGTGGCAGCTTACCATAACAAGGGGAGACACCAATCTCCCAGACGGCGCAGATGGGACCGTGGTCTCTGTGCTTGACCTACCGGGATGCTGGACAGCTTATCCAGATCCCCAACTACCCTCACCGGGACAACAGGAGGAGGGGGTAAGTACCAATTCCCCTCCCCAGCTAACTCCTAGCGTGGCACCAGGGTTAACAGAGGCGACATTAACCGCCACTGACTCCAATGCTCCCCTGGCTACTGAGCCGGACTATGGTCCCAGCACCCCAGCAGAAGAGCTGGCAGCTGGGCAGAGTGCAGTCGGCCTCTGCCCTCCCTCAAGTCCCCACAGCATGTTACCTCATCACCACAGCAAAATACCCAGGTGCAGTAACTGTTTCTTGTGGGTGGGTCACCCTTGTACCTGTTTGTTGTGGGTGGGCTACTCTGGCATTTGGTTATTGTGGGTTGGTGGATCGACTAACGGAGGCACTGACCGACAGAAGGTCAGGTGCCTGGTTAGTCTTCCCACCAAAGGGGAGATATGTTACAAATTGCTATTTGTAACTGGCCCTTTAAATGATAAACTGACATTTATCACTGGGCATTGGAGAAGTCTTTTTGCCAGCCTCCTTCCTCATGACTATGGCCCCTGGAAGATTGTGCCCCTGAAAACTTATGAACTTTAATTGGGTGTGTATGGCCCTTTAAGAACCGTCTGGGGACATCTTGTAACTTTGGTGAACAATGCCCCTTTAAGACTATGTCTCCAGACCTGTAAAATAACTTGTTCCTGGCTTTCTCCCTCTTGGTTCAGTAAATTGGGCTTACTGAACCAAGTACCACACAGGCGGACCACCCAGAAGTTAAAGTGTGCAGGCAATTTACCTCTTAGGCTGTGAGGTTACTGCAGTTTAATTGCCGACCGCTGGGTGGCCGCCATTCGACAGTTGAACACGTGGCGGCGGCCATCTTTGTTCATTCGAACGCGGTCAGCGGTGTATGCTAAAGATTCTGTGGAACTAAAATCGGATGCGCAAATACACGAATACCGCTGACCCTTACCTTCTTCCATACTGAACTTGCAGCTCCAGAGACTAAGTCCCGTTCGAAGATGGGACTTAGTCGTTTTTCGGCATGAAATTGACTGACCGCACAGCCCAAATCTATGGAACTGTTTTGGGCAGGAAATTGTGCTTGCGGTCGGTCATAAAGGACTTCCACTTAACTTTTGATCCGCTGCAGGGATTTGGCTGATTTTTTGAAGTGTTTATGTTTGATGTATGCTGAGTTTAAATATGTATATGGAGATAGAAATATGTTTTTATGGAGATTGAATGTATGGTTTTAAAGTTACAGTGTATGTTTAAAAACTGTATTTTTACTGTCTGTGATAATTATGTTCAACCATAATTATATCACAGACAGAAGGGAGGATTTTGTGTGTAATTACTGGGAGTTGTTTCAATGATGTACGTGTATGATTGGTTGTTTTGTCCCTCCCTGTCGGTGGTCCTGTATTTACAAAATGGTAATAAAAACCAGGCTGGGTGTTCCAGCACCTCAGACCTCTTCTGACCCTCAATACGTAGCCTTGTCTCGTTATTGGAGGGAACTGCTATATTCACACTGGGGATTGCTATGCTCTGCATATTCCCCTGAGCTTTAATCACTTTGCTCTTTTAAGAGCTGGTTCCGGATACGCTCTCCTGGAGGAGAGGTCTTCCCCACACGGTCCTGGAGGACAGAAGCCGATCCAGGGTGGAAGGAAGACGTTGAGGCTCCAGTTAAGCTTTGGCGGTTGTGGAGTCTGCGGTGGCTGTGGTGTCCGGTGCGGTGCTTGTGGTCCTCGGCGCAAGCTAGGAAGCGTCCATCAACGGAGGGTACTCGGTCGGAGTACACGGAGCTCCGTTACATTGGTGGCAGCGGCGGGATGGCTTCCCTAGTGCGAGGAGCAGCATCCTGGGAACACCAAGCAAACCTGGAGTATTGGTATAGTCACGTACGGTTTGACGCTATACTGAAGAGGCGGTTTGCTCTCTACGGGCCCTAACTAACAGAGGAACTTGTACAGAAATTGAGGAGAGAACTGGTGAAGGATCTGCAGGATGAAGCAGAATATTGGGCAGAGATAGCGAAGTCCCAGGGAGCTGAAGGTGCCATCCTTCCTCCCCAGCGGCAGTGTGTACCCCAGGGGGCCGAAGGTGTCGTCCTTCCCCCTGTCACGGTAATATACCCCAACACGCAGGAATAGTTCACAGTCAAGAGACAAGAAACAGAGTTCGTCTTACCGGACCTTAGAATGGCCGGACTAGGACGAGAGAAAGACAGAGTCAGAACAAGCCGAGGTCAAGGGAACTGAGAGACAGCGTAACGTAGAACAAGCCGAGGACTGGTACACAGAGGACAAAACAGCGGATAAGCAAGCAAGGATAAGGAGAGAGCGGAGTCAGGAACAAAGCCAAGGTCAAGCACCAAAAAACCAACTGAACGAAACAAGCACTAAAGGGAACTGGACAGAAACCACGATAGGGCAAAGAGCAAGGGAAACAGGTGAGTATAAATACCCTTAAGGTTCACTTTGATTGGCCCCTGTCATATCCACGCCCCCAAAACGTGAGTGTATGGGGAATGTGGCCTGACAGGGGCCAATGGGAGACTGATTCTAATTTAGTCTCCCACTGTCCCTTTAAGAGCGCGCCCGAGACGCGCGGCGCGCTCTTAGTGTCGGGCGGGACATGTGACCGCTTCTCGCGGTCACTGCCCGCCTGACTGATCCCATCGTTGGCTGAGCCGCGCGCGGCTCGTGCAGGAGCAGGACCGCGCGCGGCGAGAAGGGAGGACCCCGGCCGGCCCCTGGAGAGGGTAAGTACCGCTACAGTACCCCCCCCCTGAAGACACGCCCACCGGGCGGGGAGGAGCAGGCCTGGCAGGAAAACGAGCGTGGAAAGAACGCACAAGGCGAGGAGCGTGAACAGCGTCAGCGGAAATCCAACTGCGTTCCTCAGGCCCATAGCCCTTCCAATGTACCAGATATTGGAGGCGACCCCGAAGCAAGCGAGAGTCAATTACAGCCGCCACTTCAAACTCCTCATGGCCCTCCACCGAAACCGGAGGAGGAGGGGGGACATGCCGAGTAAAACGGTTGCACAGGAGGGGTTTTAACAAGGAGGTATGAAACACGTTAGGAATGCGTAAATTTTTTGGAAGATCCAATGCATACGAGACAGGATTAACCACATGCAAGATACGAAAAGGACCAATAAAACGAGGGGCCAACTTCATAGAAGGCACACGAAGACGAATATTGCGAGTAGAAAGCCAAACCCGGTCTCCCACAGCATAGGATGGAGCCGCCCTGCGATGCTTGTCAGCGTGAACCTTCTGGCGAGCAGCTGAGGCCACCAAAGAACACTGAACCTGCTCCCAAGTATTACGTAGACTAGCCAAATGTTCGTCCAGAGCTGGCATGCCCTGTAAGGAGAATGCAGCTGGAAGAACCACGGGATGCCGGCCATAAACAACGTAAAAAGGGCTGTTACCGGAGGATTCATGAGCAGCATTATTACGAGCAAACTCAGCCCAAGGAAGCAGGTCAGCCCAATTGTTCTGATGGTGGGACACGAAACAGCGAAGATACTGCTCCAGAGATTGGTTGGCACGTTCAGCAGCTCCATTAGACTGGGGGTGGTAGGCTGAAGAAAACGAGAGGGAGATACCCATCTCCGCACAAAACGCTCTCCAGAATCTGGAAATAAACTGGCTACCCCTATCGGACACGATCAAAGTGGGAATACCATGCAACCGAAACACCTCCCCGGCAAAGATAGAGGCAAGTTCCTTGGATGATGGCAATTTGAGAAGAGACACAAAATGAGCCATCTTAGAAAAACGATCCACAATCATCAGGATGACAGTTTTACCATTAGAGGGAGGTAATTCAACAATAAAATCCATGGATATATTGGACCATGGCCTCTCGGGTATGGGCAACGGATGCAACAACCCACAAGGAACTCTGTGGGAGGACTTCATACTGGCACAAGTGCTACAGGCATTAACGTAATCGGTGACGTCCTTGCGCAAGGAAGCCCACCAGAAATATCTAGAAACTGCTGAGACTGTCTTAGAAATACCAGGGTGTCCAGCAGTTCTAGTGTCATGATATAATGACAAGATGTCTCGTCTCTCTGGTATATCAACGAATAGCTTATCAGCAGGCCTCTCCTCAGGAGCCAAGTTTTGTTTAGCCTGAATAGTTTGTAAGAGAGAAGACGAAATAGAAAGAACAGTAGTCGCTATTATTCTGTCAGGCGGAATGACAGGGGTAACATCGACCTCGAGTTTGTCAGTAGTTTCGAATTGTCTGGACAGAGCGTCAGCTTTAGTATTACGATCACCCGGTCTGTAAGTGATTATGTAATTAAAACGAGACAAAAAGAGAGACCACCTGGCCTGCCTAGAAGACAATCTTTTTGCTTCACTAAGGTATGAGAGGTTTTTGTGATCCGTTAAAATGAGGATAGGATCCCTGGTACCCTCTAGCAGATGTCTCCATTCCTTGAGCGCCAAAATGATAGCAAGGAGTTCACGATTGCCTACATCATAATTCCTCTCTGCTTTGGACATCTGTCTGGAAAAGAAGCCACAAGGGTGTAACGGCTTTTCAGGTGAATCTCTTTGAGACAAGATAGCACCTACCCCTATCTCAGAAGCATCAACCTCAAGAATAAAGGGCAGTGAAGGGACAGGATGCTGTAAAACAGGAGCAGAGGCAAATGTAGCTTTCAAGAATTCAAAGGCCTCGAGTGCTTCTGGTTTCCAGACATGAGTATTACCATCCTTCTTGGTCATTCTGGTTATAGGCGCTACAATGGCAGAAAATCCTTTAATAAAACGCCTATAATAATTAGAGAACCCCAGAAAACGCTGAATGGCTTTCAAACCCTGGGGCAGAGGCCATTCCATAATGGCAGACAGTTTCTTGGGATCCATACGAAAACCCTTGGCAGAGATTATATAACCCAAGAATTGGACTTCAGATTGATCAAATGAACATTTTTCGAGTTTGCAATAGAGACCGTTAACCAGAAGAGTTCTCAACACTAATTTAACATGCATGTGATGAGTCTGTAAATCATTAGAATAAATTAATATGTCGTCCAAGTATACTATAACGAATGTATGTATAAATTGACGTAGGACATCATTAATAAATTCTTGAAAAACTGCTGGGGCGTTACAAAGACCAAAGGGCATCACAGTGTACTCGTAGTGGCCACTCCTAGTATTGAAAGCAGTCTTCCACTCGTGATCCTTTTTGATACGTATGAGGTTGTAAGCACCCCTAAGGTCCAATTTAGTAAAAACTGTGGCCTGTTTAAGCCTATCAAAAAGTTCTGTGATCAAAGGTATGGGGTACGCATTTTTGACGGTGATTTTATTAAGGCCCCTATAGTCAATACAAGGCCTTAATTCGCCATCTTTCTTAGACACAAAGAAGAACCCAGCCCCTGCCGGGGAAGAGGATCTTCTTATAAATCCCTTCTCTAGAGATTCCTTGATATATTCCTCCATAACCAGATTCTCCTGAGGAGATAAAGGATATATTCTCCCTTTGGGAGGCATCGTACCAGGTAATAAATCAATTGCACAATCGTAAGGCCTGTGAGGTGGCAATCTTTCAGCCTCCCTTTTATCAAAAACAGATTTAAGAGACAGGTACTGAGAGGGTATGACCGTAGGCACGGGAGGAATATGAGTAGAATTCAAAGGGGTGACTTTAACAACACAAGACTCTTGGCAAGAATCACTCCAAGAAACTATTTGTCCAGACTCCCAATCAATGGTGGGATTATGAGTACGTAACCAAGGATACCCTAACACGAGGTGAGAGGAAGGAGAAGTAATGATCTGAAACCGAATGGTCTCAGAGTGTAACACCCCTGTAGACATATGTAGGGGAACAGTCTCATGTGTGATAATTGGAGAGCATAATGGTCTACCATCTATGGCCTCAACGGCCAAGGGTGTCTCCTTCTCTCTGGTGGGTATGTTATTCTCCTTGACAAAACTGGAATCAATAAAGTTTTCGGCCGCTCCGGAATCAACCAGGGCTAGTATATTCCCTGCTATGCAGTCACTATCAAGGTGCAGGGAAACAGGAAGAAGTAACTTATTAAGAGGCAAATGTGAGGACGGTGATGTCACACCCAAGGCCAGTCCTCTATACGGTATTAGGTGCGATAGTTTCCCGGACGCACGGGACATTCTTGTCTCATATGACCCCTCCTACCACAATAAAGACAAAGTCCCTCCTTTCTCCTATAAAGCTTTTCAGCGTCGGTAAGTTTAGCAACCCCTAACTGCATAGGTTCCTCCTCAGAACCTTTAGATCCCTCGGGAATCTCAGCTCTAGGGGAGTTAAAGGGAACAAAATGTCTATTTCTGGACCTGGTATATAACCTGTCACGGATCCTGTTATCTATATCGATAAGATAGTCAATCAGGTCCTCCAGGGGTACAGGGAGGTCCTTAGCTGCTACCTCATCTAAGATAGTATCAGACAGACCTTCCATAAAGGCAGTAGTAAGGCCATTATTAGTCCAATCTACCTGTGAGGCAAGGGTCCGGAACTGAATAGCATAATCGGCTACAGATTTGGATCCTTGCTTTATTCTCATTAATGCCCTGGCGGCATTTTTTGACCTTTTAGTCGTGTCAAATGTTCTACGGAACGCTGTGAGGAAGCTATTGAAGTCGTGTACCATAGGCCCATTAGCCTCCCAAATAGGATTTGCCCATTCTAGTGCCTTATCCGTAAGCTGGTGCATAAGAAAACCCACCTTAGATCTGTCAGTGGGAAATGAACGTGGGTACATTTCGAAGTGGAATTCCACTTGATTAAGGAATCCCCTACATGTCTTAGCGTCCCCTCCATACCTAGGTGGCGGGGTTAGATGTGCAGAAGCATTAGACATATTAGCTGTGTCCGGTATAGGGTTTACAGGAGGCGTAGGTACAGGTACCGGAACAGATCTGGATAACAGTGTCTGGATGGCTTGAGCCATTTGATCCATACGGTGATCCTGTTCTGCGAATCTAGCCTCATGAGTGGCCATCTGTTGACCTAAACCTGCGGGGTCCATGGCCCTATCGTAATGTCACGGTAATATACCCCAACACGCAGGAATAGTTCACAGTCAAGAGACAAGAAACAGAGTTCGTCTTACCGGACCTTAGAATGGCCGGACTAGGACGAGAGAAAGACAGAGTCAGAACAAGCCGAGGTCAAGGGAACTGAGAGACAGCGTAACGTAGAACAAGCCGAGGACTGGTACACAGAGGACAAAACAGCGGATAAGCAAGCAAGGATAAGGAGAGAGCGGAGTCAGGAACAAAGCCAAGGTCAAGCACCAAAAAACCAACTGAACGAAACAAGCACTAAAGGGAACTGGACAGAAACCACGATAGGGCAAAGAGCAAGGGAAACAGGTGAGTATAAATACCCTTAAGGTTCACTTTGATTGGCCCCTGTCATATCCACGCCCCCAAAACGTGAGTGTATGGGGAATGTGGCCTGACAGGGGCCAATGGGAGACTGATTCTAATTTAGTCTCCCACTGTCCCTTTAAGAGCGCGCCCGAGACGCGCGGCGCGCTCTTAGTGTCGGGCGGGACATGTGACCGCTTCTCGCGGTCACTGCCCGCCTGACTGATCCCATCGTTGGCTGAGCCGCGCGCGGCTCGTGCAGGAGCAGGACCGCGCGCGGCGAGAAGGGAGGACCCCGGCCGGCCCCTGGAGAGGGTAAGTACCGCTACACCCCCCCAGCGGCAGTGTGAACCCCAGGGAGCTGAAGGTGTCGTCCTTCCTCCCCAGCGGCGGTGTGTGTTACAGGGAGCTGAAGGTGTCGCCCTTCCTCCCCAGCGGCAGTGTGTACCCCAGGGGGCCGAAGGTGTCATCCTTCCCCCCAGCGGCAGTGTGAACCCCAGGGAGCTGAAGGTGTCGTCCTTCCTCCCCAGCAGCAGTGTGTAATACAGGGAGCTGAAGGTGTCGTCCTTCCTCCCCAGCGGCAGTGTGTACCCCAGGGGGCCACAGGTGTCGTCCTTCCCCCCCAGCGGCAGTGTGAACCCCAGGGAGCTGAAGGTGTCGTCCTTCCTCCCCAGCGGCAGTGTGTGTTACAGGGAGCTGAAGGTGTCGTCCTTCCTCCCCAGCGGCAGTGTGTACCCCAGGGGGCCGAAGGTGTCGTCCTTCCCCCCCAGCGGCAGTGTGAACCCCAGGGAGCTAAAGGTGTCGTCCTTCCTCCCCAGCGGCGGTGTGTGTTACAGGGAGCTGAAGGTGTCGCCCTTCCTCCCCAGCGGCAGTGTGTACCCCAGGGGGCCGAAGGTGTCATCCTTCCCCCCAGCGGCAGTGTGAACCCCAGGGAGATGAAGGTGTCGTCCTTCCTCCCCAGCGGCAGTGTGTACCCCAGGGGGCCGAAGGTGTCATCCTTCCCCCCAGCGGCAGTGTGAACCCCAGGGAGCTGAAGGTGTCGTCCTTCCTCCCCAGCGGCAGTGTGTGTTACAGGGAGCTGAAGGTGTCGTCCTTCCTCCCCAGCGGCAGTGTGTACCCCAGGGGGCCGAAGGTGTCGTCCTTCCCCCCCAGCGGCAGTGTGAACCCCAGGGAGCTAAAGGTGTCGTCCTTCCTCTCCAGCGGCGGTGTGTGTTACAGGGAGCTGAAGGTGTCGCCCTTCCTCCCCAGCGGCAGTGTGTACCCCAGGGAGCTAAAGGTGTCGTCCTTCCTCTCCAGCGGCGGTGTGTGTTACAGGGAGCTAAAGGTGTCGTCCTTCCTCCCCAGCGGCGGAGTGTGTTACAGGGAGCTGAAGGTGTCGCCCTTCCTCCCCAGCGGCAGTGTGTACCCCAGGGGGCCGAAGGTGTCGTCCTTCCCCCCAGCGGCAGTGTGTACCCCAGGGGGCCGCAGGTGTCGTCCTTCCCCCCAGCGGCAGTGTGAACCCCAGGGAGCTGAAGGTGTCGTCCTTCCTCCCCAGCGGCAGTGTGTAATACAGGGAGCTGAAGGTGTCGTCCTTCCTCCCCAGCGGCAGTGTGTACCCCAGGGGGCCGCAGGTGTCGTCCTTCCCCCCCAGCGGCAGTGTGAACCCCAGGGAGCTGAAGGTGTCGTCCTTCCTCCCCAGCGGCAGTGTGTGTTACAGGGAGCTGAAGGTGTCGTCCTTCCTCCCCAGCGGCAGTGTGTACCCCAGGGGGCCGAAGGTGTCATCCTTCCCCCCAGCGGCAGTGTGAACCCCAGGGAGCTTAAGGTGTCGTCCTTCCTCCCCAGCGGCAGTGTGTAATACAGGGAGCTGAAGGTGTCGTCCTTCCCCCCAGCGGCAGTGTGAACCCCAGGGAGCTTAATGTGTCGTCCTTCCCCCCAGCGGCAGTGTGAACCCCAGGGAGCTGAAGGTGTCGTCCTTCCTCCCCAGCGGCAGTGTGTGTTACAGGGAGCTGAAGGTGTCGTCCTTCCTCCCCAGCGGCAGTGTGTACCCCAGGCGGCCGAAGGTGTCGTCCTTCCCCCCCAGCGGCAGTGTGAACCCCAGGGAGCTAAAGGTGTCGTCCTTCCTCCCCAGCGGCGGTGTGTGTTACAGGGAGCTGAAGGTGTCGCCCTTCCTCCCCAGCGGCAGTGTGTACCCCAGGGGGCCGAAGGTGTCGTCCTTCCCCCCAGCGGCAGTGTGTACCCCAGGGGGCCGCAGGTGTCGTCCTTCCCCCCAGCGGCAGTGTGAACCCCAGGGAGCTGAAGGTGTCGTCCTTCCTCCCCAGCGGCAGTGTGTAATACAGGGAGCTGAAGGTGTCGTCCTTCCTCCCCAGCGGCAGTGTGTACCCCAGGGGGCCGCAGGTGTCGTCCTTCCCCCCCAGCGGCAGTGTGAACCCCAGGGAGCTGAAGGTGTCGTCCTTCCTCCCCAGCGGCAGTGTGTGTTACAGGGAGCTGAAGGTGTTGTCCTTCCTCCCCAGCGGCAGTGTGTACCCCAGGGGGCCGAAGGTGTCGTCCTTCCCCCCCAGCGGCAGTGTGAACCCCAGGGAGCTAAAGGTGTCGTCCTTCCTCCCCAGCGGCAGTGTGTGTTACAGGGAGCTGAAGGTGTTGTCCTTCCTCCCCAGCGGCAGTGTGTATCCCAGGGGGCCGAAGGTGTCGTCCTTTCCCCCCAGCGGCAGTATGAACCCCAGGGAGCTGAAGGTGTCGTCTTTCCTCCCCAGCAGCCTGTGTTTCAGGGAGAGGAGCGCAGCACCCTCTCTCCCCAGTGGCAGCTTACCATAACAAGGGGAGACACCAATCTCCCAGACGGCGCAGATGGGACCGTGGTCTCTGTGCTTGACCTACCGGGATGCTGGACAGCTTATCCAGATCCCCAACTACCCTCACCGGGACAACAGGAGGAGGGGGTAAGTACCAATTCCCCTCCCCAGCTAACTCCTAGCGTGGCACCAGGGTTAACAGAGGCGACATTAACCGCCACTGACTCCAATGCTCCCCTGGCTACTGAGCCGGACTATGGTCCCAGCACCCCAGCAGAAGAGCTGGCAGCTGGGCAGAGTGCAGTCGGCCTCTGCCCTCCCTCAAGTCCCCACAGCATGTTACCTCATCACCACAGCAAAATACCCAGGTGCAGTAACTGTTTCTTGTGGGTGGGTCACCCTTGTACCTGTTTGTTGTGGGTGGGCTACTCTGGCATTTGGTTATTGTGGGTTGGTGGATCGACTAACGGAGGCACTGACCGACAGAAGGTCAGGTGCCTGGTTAGTCTTCCCACCAAAGGGGAGATATGTTACAAATTGCTATTTGTAACTGGCCCTTTAAATGATAAACTGCCATTTATCACTGGGCATTGGAGAAGTCTTTTTGCCAGCCTCCTTCCTCATGACTATGGCCCCTGGAAGATTGTGCCCCTGAAAACTTATGAACTTTAAATGGGTGTGTATGGCCCTTTAAGAACCGTCTGGGGACATCTTGTAACTTTGGTGAACAATGCCCCTTTAAGACTATGTCTCCAGACCTGTAAAATAACTTGTTCCTGGCTTTCTCCCTCTTGGTTCAGTAAATTGGGCTTACTGAACCAAGTACCACACAGGCGGACCACCCAGAAGTTAAAGTGTGCAGGCAATTTACCTCTTAGGCTGTGAGGTTACTGCAGTTTAATTGCCGACCGCTGGGTGGCCGCCATTCGACAGTTGAACACGTGGCGGCGGCCATCTTTGTTCATTCGAACGCGGTCAGCGGTGTATGCTAAAGATTCTGTGGAACTAAAATCGGATGCGCAAATACACGAATACCGCTGACCCTTACCTTCTTCCATACTGAACTTGCAGCTCCAGAGACTAAGTCCCGTTCGAAGATGGGACTTAGTCGTTTTTCGGCATGAAATTGACCGACCGCACAGCCCAAATCTATGGAACTGTTTTGGGCAGGAAATTGTGCTTGCGGTCGGTCATAAAGGACTTCCACTTAACTTTTGATCCGCTGGAGGGATTTGGCTGATTTTTTGAAGTGTTTATGTTTGATGTATGCTGAGTTTAAATATGTATATGGAGATAGAAATATGTTTTTATGGAGATTGAATGTATGGTTTTAAAGTTACAGTGTATGTTTAAAAACTGTATTTTTACTGTCTGTGATAATTATGTTCAACCATAATTATATCACAGACAGAAGGGAGGATTTTGTGTGTAATTACTGGGAGTTGTTTCAATGATGTACGTGTATGATTGGTTGTTTTGTCCCTCCCTGTCGGTGGTCCTGTATTTACAAAATGGTAATAAAAACCAGGCTGGGTGTTCCAGCACCTCAGACCTCTTCTGACCCTCAATACGTAGCCTTGTCTCGTTATTGGAGGGAACTGCTATATTCACACTGGGGATTGCTATGCTCTGCATATTCCCCTGAGCTTTAATCACTTTGCTCTTTTAAGAGCTGGTTCCGGATACGCTCTCCTGGAGGAGAGGTCTTCCCCACACGGTCCTGGAGGACAGAAGCCGATCCAGGGTGGAAGGAAGACGTTGAGGCTCCAGTTAAGCTTTGGCGGTTGTGGAGTCTGCGGTGGCTGTGGTGTCCGGTGCGGTGCTTGTGGTCCTCGGTGCAAGCTAGGAAGCGTCCATCAACGGAGGGTACTCGGTCGGAGTACACGGAGCTCCGTTACATTGGTGGCAGTGGCGGGATGGCTTCCCTAGTGCGAGGAGCAGCATCCTGGGAACACCAAGCAAACCTGGAGTATTGGTATAGTCACGTACGGTTTGACGCTATACTGAAGAGGCGGTTGGCTCTCTACGGGCCCTACCTAACAGAGGAACTTGTACAGAAATTGAGGAGAGAACTGGCGGAGGATCTGCAGGATGAAGCAGAATATTGGGCAGAGATAGCGAAGTCCCAGGGAGCTGAAGGTGCCAGCGGCAGTGTGTACCCCAGGGGGCCGAAGGTGTCGTCCTTCCCCCCCAGCGGCAGTGTGAACCCCAGGGAGCTGAAGGTGTCGTCCTTCCTCCCCAGTGGCAGTGTGTGTTACAGGGAGCTGACGGTGTCGCCCTTCCTCCCCAGTGGCAGTGTGTACCCCAGGGGGCCGAAGGTGTCATCCTTCCCCCCAGCGGCAGTGTGAACCCCAGGGAACTGAAGGTGTCGTCCTTCCTCCCCAGCGGCAGTGTGTGTTACAGGGAGCTGAAGGTGTCGTCCTTCCTCCCCAGCGGCAGTGTGTACCCCAGGGGGCCGAAGGTGTCGTCCTTCCCCCCCAGCGGCAGTGTGAACCCCAGGGAGCTGAAGGTGTCGTCCTTCCTCCCCAGTGGCAGTGTGTGTTACAGGGAGCTGACGGTGTCGCCCTTCCTCCCCAGTGGCAGTGTGTACCCCAGGGGGTCGAAGGTGTCATCCTTCCCCCCAGCGGCAGTGTGAACCCCAGGGAACTGAAGGTGTCGTCCTTCCTCCCCAGCGGCAGTGTGTGTTACAGGGAGCTGAAGGTGTCGTCCTTCCTCCCCAGCGGCAGTGTGTACCCCAGGGGGCCGAAGGTGTCGTCCTTCCCCCCCAGCGGCAGTGTGAACCCCAGGGAGCTAAAGGTGTCGTCCTTCCTCCCCAGCGGCGGTGTGTGTTACAGGGAGCTGAAGGTGTCGCCCTTCCTCCCCAGCGGCAGTGTGTACCCCAGGGGGCCGAAGGTGTCATCCTTCCCCCCAGCGGCAGTGTGAACCCCAGGGAGCTGAAGGTGTCGTCCTTCCTCCCCAGTGGCAGTGTGTACCCCAGGGGGCCGCAGGTGTCGTCCTTCCCCCCCAGCGGCAGTGTGAACCCCAGGGAGCTGAAGGTGTCGTCCTTCCTCCCCAGTGGCAGTGTGTACCCCAGGGGGCCGCAGGTGTCGTCCTTCCCCCCCAGCGGCAGTGTGAACCCCAGGGCGCTGAAGGTGTCGTCCTTCCTCCCCAGCGGCAGTGTGTGTTACAGGGAGCTGAAGGTGTCGTCCTTCCCCCCCAGCGGCAGTGTGAACCCCAGGGAGCTAAAGGTGTCGTCCTTCCTCCCCAGCGGCGGTGTGTGTTACAGGGAGCTGAAGGTGTCGCCCTTCCTCCCCAGCGGCAGTGTGTACCCCAGGGGGCCGAAGGTGTCGTCCTTCCCCCCAGCGGCAGTGTGAACCCCAGGGAGCTGAAGGTGTCGTCCTTCCTCCCCAGCGGCAGTGTGTAATACAGGGAGCTGAAGGTGTCGTCCTTCCTCCCCAGCGGCAGTGTGTACCCCAGGGGGCCGCAGGTGTCATCCTTCCCCCCAGCGGCAGTGTGAACCCCAGGGAGCTGAAGGTGTCGTCCTTCCTCCCCAGCGGCAGTGTGTGTTACAGGGAGCTGAAGGTGTCGTCCTTCCTCCCCAGCGGCAGTGTGTACCCCAGGGGGCCGAAGGTGTCGTCCTTCCCCCCCAGCGGCAGTGTGAACCCCAGGGAGCTAAAGGTGTCGTCCTTCCTCCCCAGCGGCGGTGTGTGTTACAGGGAGCTGAAGGTGTCGCCCTTCCTCCCCAGCGGCAGTGTGTACCCCAGGGGGCCGAAGGTGTCATCCTTCCCCCCAGCGGCAGTGTTAACCCCAGGGAGCTGAAGGTGTCGTCCTTCCTCCCCAGCGGCAGTGTGTAATACAGGGAGCTGAAGGTGTCGTCCTTCCTCCCCAGCAGCAGTGTGTACCCCAGGGGGCCGCAGGTGTCGTCCTTCCCCCCCAGCGGCAGTGTGAACCCCAGGGAGCTGAAGGTGTCGTCCTTCCTCCCCAGCGGCAGTGTGTGTTACAGGGAGCTGAAGGTGTCGTCCTTCCTCCCCAGCGGCAGTGTGTACCCCAGGGGGCCGAAGGTGTCGTCCTTCCCCCCCAGCGGCAGTGTGAACCCCAGGGAGCTAAAGGTGTCGTCCTTCCTCCCCAGCGGCAGTGTGTGTTACAGGGAGCTGAAGGTGTTGTCCTTCCTCTCCAGCGGCAGTGTGTACCCCAGTGGGCCGAAGGTGTCGTCCTTTCCCCCCAGCGGCAGTGTGAACCCCAGGGAGCTGAAGGTGTCGTCTTTCCTCCCCAGCAGCCTGTGTTTCAGGGAGAGGAGCGCAGCACCCTCTCTCCCCAGTGGCAGCTTACCATAACAAGGGGAGACACCAATCTCCCAGACGGCGCAGATGGGACCGTGGTCTCTGTGCTTGACCTACCGTGATGCTGGACAGCTTATCCAGATCCCCAACTACCCTCACCGGGACAACAGGAGGAGGGGGTAAGTGCCAATTCCCCTCCCCCGCTAACTCCTAGCGTGGCACCAGGGTTAACAGAGGCGACATTAACCGCCACTGACTCCAATGCTCCCCTGGCTACTGAGCCGGACTATGGTCCCAGCACCCCAGCAGAAGAGCTGGCAGCTGGGCAGAGTGCAGTCGGCCTCTGCCCTCCCTCAAGTCCCCACAGCATGTTACCTCATCACCACAGCAAAATACCCAGGTGCAGTAACTGTTTCTTGTGGGTGGGTCACCCTTGTACCTGTTTGTTGTGGGTGGGCTACTCTGGCATTTTGTTATTGTGGGTTGGTGGATCGACTAACGGAGGCACTGACCGACAGAAGGTCAGGTGCCTGGTTAGTCTTCCCACCAAAGGGGAGATATGTTACAAATTGCTATTTGTAACTGGCCCTTTAAATGATAAACTGCCATTTATCACTGGGCATTTGAGAAGTCTTTTTGCCAGCCTCCTTCCTCATGACTATGGCCCCTGGAAGATTGTGCCCCTGAAAACTTATGAACTTTAATTGGGTGTGTATGGCCCTTTAAGAACCGTCTAGGGACATCTTGTAACTTTGGTGAACAATGCTTCGAAGCTGATACCTGCTAAAGAATCCTAGGTGGGGACTATACCACCCAAACGAATAGATTGAGCAGTATATCCTGCTCATCCATATGTGAGTACCTGCATTTCTACTGTTTATACTTATTTTTATCATATCTACAGTGAGCACTATATTTGGTTGTTTTTCTTCCCCTTTTTTTATACCGAGGAATTATCTTCACCTTATCCCGCCAGTGGGGGGCAGACGCCACTGAATGCTTACTATACTTGAGCTAGTTTATGCTCAATAATAGGTGAGTAATATACCTCCCCTATATTCATCCTGCTCTTATTGGTCCTCAGTTTGCACTATTGGAGTTTCTTTGCTTTGTCTTTCCATGTATTCCACGGAGTCAAGATACCCCATGAATTAGAAGATCCATTCTCTTCATTGGAAATTCCTACATATCAAGCCTTCCACTAATTTATTGGAATATACAAGCAGACTATTAAGTATTGGGACTATTCATTATAACTGTTCCATTCCTTACTGTTAGAGTGTGTGCAAGTGGATTTATATTAATATTAATACTTTAATTGGTTTTCTGCATGAAATTGACCGACCGCACAGCCCAAATCTATGGAACTGTTTTGGGCAGGAAATTGTGCTTGCGGTCGGTCATAAAGGACTTCCACTTAACTTTTGATCCGCTGGAGGGATTTGGCTGATTTTTTTAAGTGTTTATGTTTCATGTATGCTGAGTTTAAATATGTAATTTTTATGGAGATTGAATGTATGGTTTTAAAGTTACAGTGTATGTTTAAAAACTGTATTTTTACTGTCTGTGATAATTATGTTAAACCATAATTATATCACAGACAGAAGGGAGGATTTTGTGTGTAATTACTGGGAGTGGTTTCAATGATGTACGTGTGTGATTGGTTGTTTTGTCCCTCCCTGTGGGTGGTCCTGTATTTACAAAATGGTAATAAAAACCAGGCTGGGTGTTCCAGAACCTCAGACCTCTTCTGACCCTCAATACGTAGCCTTGTCTCGTTATTGGAGGGAACTGCTATATTCACACTGGGGATTGCTATGCTCTGCATATTCCCCTGAGCTTTAATCACTTAGCTCTTTTAAGAGCTGGTTCCGGATACGCTCTCCTGGAGGAGAGGTCTTCCCCACACGGTCCTGGAGGACAGAAGCCGATCCAGGGTGGAAGGAAGACGGCAAAGCTCCGGCGGTTGTGGAGTCTGCGGTGGCTGCGGTGTCCGGTTCGGTGCTTGTGGTCCTCGGCGCAAGCTAGGAAGCGTCCATCAACGGAGGGTACTCGGCCGGAGTACACGGAGCTCCGTTACATTGCCATTTAGTTAACTCTGGGCAACTGTATCGTGTGCACTGTGCAGCTATCCGTGTGGGGACGTATCTACTAAACCTCTTTTTGCGTTTTTTGCCCTGTATTTGTCCATTTATGTTCTGTTCACCTACTTCTTGTTTGTATATATTCCTCACCTTGTATGTTTAGTTGCAGTCATCCTCTCTACCCCAGGTATCCATTATTGGGGCAGTAGTGACTAGTGATTTTGTCAGTATTTGTGTATGTTTTTAGTCTTACCTAATATGCATTTTTCTAGATTTTCTTCTATATTACTTAGGGACAGTCCTTTTTCTTCTTCTCCTACTTTGTCTTATGGAGGTTTCCTACGCCTGACTAGCTATGACCAAGTGGAGGAGCAAATTGTGCTTCATTTCCGATTGACAGAGCAATTTCCCCACAATTCTCACCTTTCCTCCGTGTTCCTGTGAAGCCTTCTTTCAGTTTTCCCGAATATCTTGTCATTTAGACAGAAAGCCAGCGGAACTACCGAATTGCGTCCTAACAGAATGAGAACAGTTTCTCCATTCGTGTTAGGATGCAATTCGGGACTTTGTTCATATCGTAATTTCATTGAATGAATGAAACTCCGATCCTATTCATGCCGAGGCTGCATCTTGCAGACGCTTAGTAGATGGCTCCCTAATTCCCACGGTACTATGGAGCTATCTACCAAAAGGCTGAAAGACCTAAATTGGTCTTTAAGCCAAATTTACTAATACTAAGTAAAAGTTACTTAGTATTAGTAAATTCTGCCTCTACTCACTTTGCCGTGAGTAGGGGCATGTCTACTAAACAGTGAGCAGCTTAAATGAGAATGTGAGGGGGGACCTATTGTCTTCCCCCCTGGCCCTTACCCCTGAGAAGGCTGGTAGAGGCCCTAAATGATTATTTAGGGCCTCCACCAGCTGCTCAGGGATGGCGGCCAGGGGGAGGACAATAAGTCTCCCTTATTGTTATTTAGGGCCCCCACTGACCACTCAGGCACGAATAGGATCAGAGCTTTTCATTCGAATGAAATTCCAATCCAAACAAAGTCCTGAATTGTGTCCTAACACGAATAGAGAAACTGTTATACTGATAGGATGCAATTCGGTAGTTTCAACTGCGTTCTGTCTAAATGACAGGGCATTTGGGAAAAGTGAAAGGAGGCTTCGCGGGAACACGGAGGAAAGGTGAGAATTGTGGGAAAATTGCTCTGAAATTAAGCACACTTTGCTCCTCCGCTGGTCATAGCTGGTCAAGCGTAGGAAACCTTCATAAGACAAATAGTCCCTACTTTGTCTTATGTTTTAAAGAAAACTAGAGAAGACAGGAAGAAATAAAAAGAAGAAGTAAGTAGAAGTATAGATCAGGGTGTTGCAGTGGATGTGATCTACTTGGATTTTGCCAAGGCACTTGATAGGGTTCATCACAGTACGTTAGTCTTCAAACTAAAAGAAATTGGTCTAGATGAATATTCTTGTTCTTGGATAAAACATTGGCTTAACCCCTTAAGGACCAAACGTCTGGAATAAAAGGGAATCATGACATGTCACACATGTCATGTGTCCTTAAGGGGTTAAAGGGAATCCCCAGTGCCAGGAAAACAATCCGTTTTCCTGGCACTGGAGGTTCCCTCTCCCTCCCACCCCCCAATCCCCGGTTACTGAAGGGGTGAAAACCCCTTTAGTCACTTACCTGAGGCAGCGATGATGTCCCTCGTCGCTGTCTCCTCCTCCGCGCCGCTCCTCCTACTGTCTCCGTCGGCCGGTGGGCGAGACTGATCCCGCCCACCGGCCGGGGAGACCTAGTCGCATGCGCGGCAATGCCGCGCATGCGCATTAGCGCTCCCCATAGGAAAGCATTGAAAACTAATTTCAATGCTTTCCTATGGGGAAATGAGCGACGCTGGAGGTCCTCACAAAGCGTGAGGACGTCCAACGACGCTCTAGCAAAGGAAATCTTTGCTATGATTCAGGAAGTGACCTCTAGTGGCTGTCTAGTAGACAGCCACTAGAGGTGGAGTTAACCCTGCAAGGTAATTATTGCAGTTTATAAAAAAAACTGCAATAATTACACTTGCAGGGTTAGCAGTAGTGGGAGTTGGCACCCAGACCACTCCAATGAGCAGAAGTGGTCTGGGTGCCTGGAGTGTCCCTTTAAGGATAGAGTACAAGAGTTGTCATTAATGGTAAATTTTCAGGCTGGACAAAACTGGTGTCCCTCAGGGTTCTGTTTTGGGACCGCTTTAATTTAGCATACTGATGAATGATCTTGAATTAGGCATTGAAAGCCATTTTTCAGTGTTTGCAGATGACACAAAACTTTGTAAAGTAATAAAATGTGAGCAGGATATTGCTTTGCTGCAGATGGATTTAGATAGATTGGGGGACTGGGCACTAAAATGGCAGATGAAATTTAATGTAGAGAAATGCAAAGGTATGCACTTATGGCTCAAGAATGCACAAGCAACTTACACCCTAAAGGGTAGTGAAATAGGGATAACCACACACGAGAAGGATTTGGGAATTGTTATAGACAACAAATTAGGCAGCAATATGCAATGTCAATCTGCAGTTGCTAAGGCCAGTAAGGTTTTGTCATGTATATAGGGGCATAAATTCTCGGGATGGAAATATAATTTTGCCTCTTTCTAAATTGCTGTGCAATTTGGGGCACCTGTTCTAAAAAAGGATATTTTTTTTAAGAAAAAGTGCAGAGACAAGCTACAAATTGTTAAAAGGAATGGAGCATTTTAGTAACGAAGAAAGGTAAAAAAATCTCTTTAGTTTGGAAAAACTGCACTTCAGAGGGGATATGATAACATTATACAAATATATTCGGGGCCAGTACAAGCCATTATCTGGAAATGTATTCATAAACAGGGCTATACAAAGGACAAGAGGCCACGCATTTAGGCTGGAAGAAAGGAGATTTAATCTAAGGCCAATATTTATTTTTTTTACAGTAAGAGCAGTAAGAGTGTGGATTCTCTGCCTGAAGAGGTGGTTTTATCAGAGTCCATACAGATGTTTAAACAGCAATTGAATAAATACTTGCAAAAACATAACATACAGGGATATCATTTCTAATAAGTGGGGTAATACCTGCTTAATCCAAGGAGACAGCTGACTGCTATTTTGGCGTCAAGAAGGATTTTTTTTCCTAGTTTGTTGCAAAATTGGAAGCGCTTTAGACTGGGTTTTTTGACTTCTTTTGGATCAACAGTAAAAACATATGTGAGGAAGGCTGAATTTGATAGACGCAAGTCTCTTTTCAGCTATGTAACTATGTAACCTTTGGACTAGGGTTGCTACTAGGTCTATTTACACTAGCAACTGCTTTCATTATAGCTACTAGTAGTCGTTTTATGGCCATGTAGACAGTGCCACACTGCTTTAGAACTTACTATATTTTATTGGTTTAGCGGCACCTCTCTACTCAGTGCCAATTTGGAAAATGGTACATACTGCTGTTAGTGTTATGCATAGTGTATAAAATGCAACTGTAGGAGTAGTCTCTAAGATAGTCCAAAACGCAAGGTGGAAGACAACTCTATGCAAGACCAACTTGGACATTGTAAATATTGTTTCTCCTATAGTATGTGGATTAGCACTTTTAATAATTGCATGCATGTTTGTGAATGGACATGTTAGGTGCCATAACTTTTATTGAGGGTATCTAATTTGCTTTTTGTGTTTTACAGACTACAATGTGTTGGACATTTATAGTTTCAAAATGAGGAAATATTTATGAATAGTTATCAATAAGGGGTTGGGGTATATTTTACAGTATTGCAGTAAAACATGAGTTATGTCTTTTAAAAAGTGTTACACATGCACACACACACACACACACACACACACACATATTGTCTGCAATGTAGTAAGCATACAGATTATGGAATATGGGTAACATTATTTTAACAAATATTTAAAAATATATATCTTTAATATATGTGGGCAATTATTAAGATTTGTATAATACACGAGAAGGGAAGACATCTCCACTCTGAAGAACACATTACATTTTCAATTGTTATGAGAATTTTTACCACATTGCATTTTGGCACTTGAATAGACAATACGCATCATTTACATTTTCTAACAGTACATTGCAGCTTGAAAAATGACAGGTTCATGTTTGCAGAGGAGAAAAAAAATATTGTGTCAACGGATAGATCTACTCAAAAGCTCTAAATAAATAATTGACATCACACAGTGAAATGTATTATTAATAACCTCGTTCCCCATGACCTGATAAAGATAAAAGTCAATGAACAAGATAATAAAGGGAGTTTAAGAAAGTTTTTCAACAGCAGGAATAATTTTACTGGTTTTCTGGCATGCACAAAATGTGTGCATGCCAAAAAATATATATAAAATATAAATTAAATTGTACATAAGTTAGTAAAGAAAAATATAACACTTTTCCTAGAAAATACATATGTCTTCTTCCAGCTAAAAATCACAATTTTAGTAGACATCTAATTTTTTTTCTAAATTAAGATTATATAAATACATTGAAGCAATGATCTAACAAAAAGAACAAAAACATAATAAAAATATTTCAAACAGAGTTTTAAGGTAAGTTTTGATAAATTGTATTAAATTGTATTAAAAAACCACGCTGCAGTATAGATATTTGTGGTGGCTTAGTTATGGTCTGATTAGTGGTCTCCAACAGCCTCTTATTTCACTCGAAATGTTCAATAAAGGGAGTGCAGAATTATTAGGCAAGTTGTATTTTTGAGGATTAATTTTATTATTGAACAACAACCATGTTCTCAATGAACCCAAAAAACTCATTAATATCAAAGCTGAATATTTTTGGAAGTAGTTTTTAGTTTGTTTTTAGTTATAGCTATTTTAGGGGGATATCTGTGTGTGCAGGTGACTATTACTGTGCATAATTATTAGGCAACTTAACAAAAAACAAATATATACCCATTTCAATTATTTATTTTTACCAGTGAAACCAATATAACATCTCAACATTCACAAATATACATTTCTGACATTCAAAAACATAACAAGAACAAATCAGTGACCAATATAGCCACCTTTCTTTGCAAGGACACTCAAAAGCCTGCCATCCATGGATTCTGTCAGTGTTTTGATCTGTTCACCATCAACATTGCGTGCAGCAGCAACCACAGCCTCCCAGACACTGTTCAGAGAGGTGTACTGTTTTCCCTCCTTGTAAATCTCACATTTGGTGATGGACCACAGGTTCTCAATGGGGTTCAGATCAGGTGAACAAGGAGGCCATGTCATTAGATTTTCTTCTTTTATACCCTTTCTTGCCAGCCACGCTGTGGAGTACTTGGACGCGTGTGATGGAGCATTGTCCTGCATGAAAATCAAGTTTTTCTTGAAGGATGCAGACTTCTTCCTGTACCACTGCTTGAAGAAGGTGTCTTCCAGAAGCTGGCAGTAGGACTGGGAGTTGAGCTTGACTCCATCCTCAACCCGAAAAGGCCCCACAAGCTCATCTTTGATGATACCAGCCCAAACCAGTACTCCACCTCCACCTTGCTGGCGTTTGAGTCGGACTGGAGCTCTCTGCCCTTTACCAATCCAGCCACGGGCCCATCCATCTGGCCCATCAAGACTCACTCTCATTTCATCAGTCCATAAAACCTTAGAAAAATCAGTCTTGAGATATTTCTTGGCCCAGTCTTGACGTTTCAGCTTATGTGTCTTGTTCAGTGGTGGTCGTCTTTCAACCTTTCTTACCTTGGCCATGTCTCTGAGTATTGCACACCTTGTGCTTTTGGGCACTCCAGTGATGTTGCAGCTCTGAAATATGGCCAAACTGGTGGCAAGTGGCATCTTGGCAGCTGCACGCTTGACTTTTCTCAGTTCATGGGCAGTTATTTTGCGCCTTGGTTTCTCCACACGCTTCTTGCGACCCTGTTGACTATTTTGAATGAAACGCTTGATTGTTCGATGATCACGCTTCAGAAGCTTTGCAATTTTAAGAGTGCTGCATCCCTCTGCAAGATATCTCACTATTTTTGACTTTTCTGAGCCTGTCAAGTCCTTCTTTTGACCCATTTTGCCAAAGGAAAGGAAGTTGCCTAATAATTATGCACACCTGATATAGGGTGTTGATGTCATTAGACCACACCCCTTCTCATTACAGAGATGCACATCACCTAATATGCTTAATTGGTAGTAGGCTTTCGAGCCTATACAGCTTGGAGTAAGACAACATGCATAAAGAGGATAATGTGGTCAAAATACTCATTTGCCTAATAATTCTGCACTCCCTGTAGTTAACCAAATCAATGTACATACCAGGCTTATGAAAAACCTCCTAGAAATCTCAGAAATCAGGGACACCCATGTGTACATGCATTTATAATCACACAGTGTCCATGCCTAGAACAGCATTACATACAGTGGACCCATGTCTTGACATTTACCTTAATTGAAATGTATTACTTAGTGCAAGTGAATGGTAGCCTACAATTTAATTCATTCACTCACTTCAAGCATTAGTTGTATAGTCAGCTTAGTCAGAATTAGAATGCTTTGTTTGGCGTACATGGCTTGCATGGCTGGTCTAGGTATTTTGAATGGGGATTTTAGTCAATGGATTGTGTAAAAGGAATATCTGACTGGCTTTCCAGTCATTGTCTCTCCTCACACCCCCTTTTTAACTTTTACTAAAAAAAAAGAGCACTTAATTATATACATTTAGCAGCAATGTTAATTAAAATGAGATATCATTAAACAAATGATCTTGCTCTGTTCATTAAAGGACCACTCCAGGCACCATAACAACTTAATTGCAATGAAGTTGTTATAGTGCTTGGAGTGTGTCTTTAATACACATAAACATAACTGAGTGACAGCAAATAGAAACCATAGTACTAAAACATGAAACAGGGAACATAAAACTGCTAAAATTTAAAAATAGTGGGGCGAAGCTTGACTGTTGATGGAGGAAGATGTGTAGCTCTGGAGCTACTCGTGCTTGGTGGTATTAAAAGGGTGTTAAGTGATCACCAATGGTTCCTTGCTCAGAAATCAAACAATCCAGACTTCTCTCAAGATGACATTACCAATAAATCTTTGAGAAAAAAATTAATATCCCACTAACCTTACCCAACTAAGCGCAATCTTCTTCCCCTCCATTCTAACAAGACTAGATCACATTTCCATCCAAAGGATAAGATGTCAGTGAAGAAGCCTTGTTGCAACTCAGACCAACAGCTACTGATATCTCTATCTAACACATGTTAAACAAGCTACAAGCAAGCCTGAAGGCCGTACTGGCTCATACAGTGAAATACATCAAATCTGAAATACCGCCATTGCAGAGCGCACGGTTCAAGTAGAGGATAAGGCAGAGGAGCTTATAGATGTTCTCAATTCACTAGATGACAAATGTTCCAACATGAAGAATCAAGTGGTTTGTGGCTAGAAGTGTTGATTACAGATGCTAGTTACCTTAAATCAAAGAGAACCAAGACCTACAGTTCACTGATGAAAACATTTTATCTCCTTAAAGGGACACTATAGTCATAAAAATAACTTTAGCTTAATGAAGCAGTTTTGGTGTTTAAATCATGTCTCTGCAGTCTCAATTCTCTGCTATTTAGGAGTTTAATCACTTTGTTTATGAACCCTAGTCACACCTCCCTGCATGTGACTTGCACAGCCTTCATAAACACTTCCTGTATAGTGTCATCTAATGTTTATCCTTCCTTTATTGCAAGTTCTGTTTAATTTATATTTTCTTATCCCCTGCTATGTTAATAGCTTGCTAGACTCTGCAAGAGCCTCTTGTATGTGATTTAAAGTTTTATTTACAGAGAAAGAGATACAAGAGATACAATTGTTTAAGGTAAATTACATCTGATTGAAAGTGAAACCAGTTTGTTTCCATGCAGGCTCTGTCAATCAGAGCCAGGGGAGGTGTGGCAAGGGCTGCATAAACAGAAACAAAGTGATTTAACTCCTAAATGGCATTGAATTGAGCAGTGAAAAAACCTGAGAGTAGAGATGTCCCGAACAGTTCGCCGGGAACTATTCGCCAGCGAACATAGCTTGTTCGCGGTCGCTGCGGCGGGCGAACATATGCGATGTTCGGTCCGCCCCCTATTCGTCATTATTGAGTAAACTGTGACCCTGTACCTCACAATCAGCAGACACATTCCAGCCAATCAGCAGCAGACCCTCCCTCCCAGACCCTCTCACCTCCAGTGGCACAAGTGGCACATTGGTCACCCAATAGTTTGCAAGAGGATGAAACGGTGCCAAAGATAACTATCTCATCAGTACCATCTTTCCCAGAATCTGTAAAACTGCCACAACCGTTCACCATAGATAAAGGGCAATTGTGCCTGGATTTTAATGTACAAGAGATCCAACAGGCCATAAAAGACATGTCTTTAAACAAGTCACCAGGCCCAGATGGCTTACTGAGCCTTTATTACTGCAAATTCTTGACAATTCTAGCCCCATATCGCTCAAAGTTATTTATAGAAAGTAGGACTTCCCCTGGACATGGTGAGCGTGCATATAATAACTCAATAATGAAACCAGAAAAACAACCAAATGTGTGTCCTAATTTCCACCCGATATCCCTGTTAAATTCGTATACCAAATTATACATCAAACTCATTGAAGTTAGACTATCAGAAATTATTCCTGGGGGGTGGGGCCAGGCCGCCAAGCAAGATGGTCGCATGTCAGACCAGCTCCTGAAACTTCAAACGAAACGAGCAAGAAAATCAGACTTTTGGCATAAAAAGCTGACCAACGGCGGTGGATCTCATCGGGTGGAGAGTACCGGACCCAGGGTGATGCTGGCCCGACTGGTTTCAGTCCCCTGGAGGAAGAATCCTCACTGGCGCCAACGAGGCCTACTCCGGCGGGGAGAGGAGCAGACAGCCGCTGCTCCACTATCCTGCCCATCGGTGCTCAGCCAAGGGCCAGACCCGTTGGGAAATGGCCCTGTTCCCCCCCCTCTGGACCGGGGGGTGATCCCAGTCCTCACCCCCGCATGCCCTGACCACCCAGGGCGCAGCAGCGGGGCCGCCCTGACCCGACACCAAGGCACAGCAGTCAAGATGGCGGAGGCCATATGTGAAGGCGCCAAAACCGGCAGCGAGTCCCAGAAGCAACCCACACCGCTCCCCCAAAGTAGAACATACCTGTGGGCCGACCCGGTAAGAGGCGACACTTTAACGAGTGATTCCTACTGGATGCACCTTCACGGCTACAGCCTGAGACCACACAGTCGGGTGGGACCCACTACCAGAGCCACAGTATACTCATCGACACAGATGCCGGCCAACGCTGGGACACCCAAGTCACACACTGCCAGACCGAGGGGACTATGACTCACATCACTGCAGCACAGACCGGCACAGGGGACACCCACTCATCCCCTAAAAGGCATAGGCTGACACTATGAAGACTAGGATGTTTTGGGCTAAGTGCTCGCTACCACTCAGGTTTTTTCTACTTTACCTGGACTCCCATGACTGTCTGCCGACATTGCTTTTTCCCTCTCGGTTTCCTGGACTGTTCACGCGGGGGTTTGCGGGGGGAGATATCACTGGTAGTTTCTCAGATGTAAGATGAGAGTAATTATGCCCAGACTAGCTCAGATTCAAGAAAGTTTAAATCTATTTAGGATTTTGCTGTCTGCAACCTATGCTTCGTACCATGCATGTCTAATTTAAGCTTTTTGCAGCACAGGAGGTCAGATCGGCATACTAAGCAGTACCATAAGCGAGCTGAAAGCAATCTACCAAGCCAGTATGTTCTAATCTTTTCAGTACACTCTCACATCCACCTAAGCTCACCCGCAGCATCGTTATTTCATGCCAATGATTGTTATTATGCAGCTAGGCATTTACAGCACAACTAACTCAAAGAAATGTACTCTCCCTTGCTAGCCTTAGAATTTAATGATAAACTATTATTAAATCCAGCATACGTTTAACTATATGCCAGGCAAACCTCAGTGAAACAAATCGTAATCTTAAGTACACCTGTGTTTATGCTCCAATTGTTAGTGACGAATATAGTGGGAACATCACATGCTCAAGCTTATTAATCTACCATTATCATTATAAAAATTGTGCAGACATTAAATGTGCCATATGTGAAATGTATGTTGAAATTGCGTACGTGACTGCTATTGTGGCACCACGGCTCATCTGTGAAATCTTGCACACAAAAATAAAGAATTAAAAAAATAAAAAAAAAATGATTCCTAACATTATCCATTATGACCAAAGGGGATTTGTGCGCACTAGACAGGATTTGGGTAACACCCGCAAACTAGTGAATTTAGTTAATCATTTATTTTCCCAGTCTATGCTGGGGTTGTTGCTGACCCAAGACCCTGAAAAAAGCATTAAATAGACCCAATTAGCTATACATGAAGCTAGTTTTACTTACATTTTACTTCCCAATGGAATTAATCTGGGGTATAATGATGTTATACAAAAACCCATCAGCAACATTATACAGTGCTAGCTACTCATCAGAGCAATCACTGTAATGAATGGCATGCATCAAGAGTGCCCACAGTCACCTTTACTATTTGTGTTGTCTATGGAGCCCTTGGTGAGTGTAATAAGAGACCATCCTTACTATATCACTATTTGTGTTGTCTATGGAACCCCTGGTGAGTGTAATAAGAGACCATCCTAATATATCCAGGATTAAGATGGATACTAGAGAACTTTTTGTGGATAATGTGATGTTAACACTGACAAATCCAACTGTGTCGCTCCCCAGTCTATTGGTACTGCTGTCATGCTCTGATAAACTGTCCAACTACAGACTTAAATTAATCAGAGAAGCCTGGGTCATAGATTTATTATTGGGACCTACAGGCCATGCCTT
The DNA here is from genome assembly GCF_036172605.1 of Pelobates fuscus. NCBI lineage: Eukaryota > Metazoa > Chordata > Amphibia > Anura > Pelobatidae > Pelobates > Pelobates fuscus. The sequence continues at coordinate 132,289,859 of NC_086317.1, forward strand.
ACAAGCATCCTTCAAGTTTGAATAGAAATCAAGTCACCTAACATACCTAGGTGTAAAAATTACTAAGATGATTGGTTCTCTGTATACAGCTAATTATGCCCCTTTGATTAACCAATTAGTGTGAGAATTACATTTGCAAAGAGATATATGACTGCCCTGGGTGGGCCGGGTGAATACAATCAAAATAGCTATATTGTTGAAGGTACTATCTAATGATACGCTCGCTCAACGGTTTAACGGTGAATACAATCAAAATAGCTATATTGTTGAAGGTATTATCTAATGATACGCTCGCTCAACGGTTTCTAAGGACTATCCCCTAGCACTCGCTGGTCCACTTGTTTGCTTACCTTCTTACTAGCAGGCAGAAACTTCTGGTATATAGTCTGGGACAGGGAAAAGCTGTATGTAGTGAGTGTAGAAGAAAGGGAACATGCCACAGTGTTAGAGAGACCAAGGTCAGCATTACCTTAACTAATTTAATTGTCAGCCAGTCCACACAAATTGTGTTCCCATACATCCCTCTAATCTTTCCATTCTTAAGCAAGAGTATGTGAAAAGTAGTTAGGGATGCCACCTTTCTTGGAAAAACATACCTGCCTTAATAATTTGCATTATTTATTATGTATGGGTGACATCACATGATGTAAATCACAAGGCGTGATATAAGAGAAAATGCTGTAAAATCACCAAAAACTACTTACAATTTGATTCTGCTGTATAGATGGATTGCTCCCAGTGTCTCAAGTCTCCCATTGTCTCAGTGTCCCTATGTATCAGTGTCCCCATGTCCCCCAGTGTCTCAGTGTCCCCTAGTCTCCCAGTGCAGCAATGTCATACTGAGTGAAATGAGGACATTAAGACACTTGGGGCACTGGGAAACATGGGGACACTGGGCGACATGGGGACACAGACACTAGGGACACTGGGTGACATGGGGAAACTGGGAGACATGAGGACACTGAAACACTTGGGGACACTGAGACACCAGGGACACTGGGAGACTAGGAGACACTGGGAGACTAGAGGACACTGACTGGAACACATGGGGACACTGGGACACTGGAAAAACAGGGGACACATGAAGACACAGGGACACTGAGAGACCAGGGACACAGACACTAGGGACACTGACTGGGAGACATGGGGACATTGAGACACTTGGGGCACTGGGAGACATAGGGACACTGGGAGATATGCAGACACAGACACTAGGGACACTGAGACACTAGGGACATTGGGAGACATGGTGACACTGAGACACTGGGAGACATGGGGATGCTGAGACACCAGGTACACTGGGAGATATGGGGACCCTGAGACCCTAGGGACACTGGGAAACTAGGGGACACTTGAAGACATGGGGACACTGAGACACCAGGGACACTGGCTGGGAGACATGGGAACACTGGGAGAAATGGGGACACTGTGTCCCTAGTGTCTCAGTGTCCCCATGTCTCCCTAGTGTCTCAGTATCCCCATGTCTTCCAGTGTCCCAAATGCCTCTGTGTTCCCAAGTGTCTGTGTCATAATATCAACCAATGTCACTTAGTACCTCAGTGTCCCCATATCTCCCAGTGTCCCCAAGTGTCTCAGTGTCCCCAAGTGTCTGTGTCATAATGTCTCCCAATATCCCTAAGTGTCTCTGTGTCTCCATATCTCCCAGTGCCCCCATGTCTCCTTGCAGCCTTTCTCCCCATCCCTCACTTCCCTGAGCTATAGGCTGTCTCTCCAGGCTGGGAGTTGCTGTCTGGACTCTATGAAGCTGCTCCCCTGCAGATCAGTGAGTAGAGATAGGCAGGGAGGGATATACTGGAACTTTGTATCCCTGCCTCTCTCCACACACAGCGACCCCTACTTGCCAGGGCTGGTATTGCATTGTAATCTCTGTTTATACTGAGAAAAATACCAGCATTTGTTTTGCCAGTATGACTGCAATATCGGCACTGGCCTGGCAGCCTCAAATACTGACTGTGCCAATAAAATACCAGCCAAGTGGAAACCCTAAGAGTAGTGTGTAAAAAAAAAAAAAATTAAATCAATGGACCTTTTTCATGGGCATGGGCCTGGAGCTGCATCTCTATCAGCCCCTTTGTTAATCTGGCTCTGCCTGCTCCAGGATGACACACACCAGGATAAAATGCAATGCATGCTGAAATCGGAACCAGATGGTCTAAGCACATTATCTTTGAATGAATGGGTGTCATTATCTATGTGTCTGAGGGGGCTACATGGTGTTATACCTTGGTGGAGGTACAAATTAAAATGATGCACAGATGGTATCTTAAGGTTTTAATTGGCCAACTACGTGATGACAAAATTGAGAAAATGGCAATAATTCTTTATGTATATTCTTCCTGACATCACTAACATTCTATGAAAAAGCATTGCCGATGCATATTCTACTAGTGTCTAAAAGTTTTATAGCTGCTAATTGGAAGTCAATATAGACCCAAACAGGTAATAGAACAAATGCAGGCAAATCATACTTTTAAATTACTACTTATCCATTCTGTTAAGTTGAAGGTACATGTCACAAAGATTTGGGCCCCTTTTATGAGAAGTGTAGAGGCTAAAATAAGATTCAACTTGCTGGGTGTTAGCCTATATGACAAAATGCTTGCTTTTGTATTTTCCTCTCCACTTTGTCATTTCTGTATATATACTGTTAGGTCCAGAAAGTTTTGACCACTGGCACAAGTTTTTTTATTTTGTCTGTTTACCAAAAACAATTCAAGTTACAGTTACATAATGAATATGGCCTTAAAGTGCAGTCTCAAAGCTATAATTTAATTTAATTTAATTTGAGGGTATTCACATCCAAATTGGAGGAACGGTTTAGGAATTTCAGCTCTTTAATAGGTGGCCCCCTCTTTTTCAAAGGACCAAATGTAATTGGGCAATTGGCTTAAAAGCTGTTTCCTGGGCAAGTGTGGGCTATTCCTTCATTATTTCCTCATCAATTAAGCAGGTGAACTGATTCCAGTTGTGGCATTCGCATTTGGAAGCTGCTGTTGTAAACCCACAACATGCGAGTGAAGGAGCTCTCAATGTAAGTGAAACAGGCCATTCTTTAGGCTAAAAAAAAGTCCATCAGACCGCTAACAGGAACATTAGGAGTGGCCAAATCAACAGTTTGGTACATTCGGAGGAAAAAAGAATGCACTGGTGAGCTCTGCAACACAAAAAGGCCAACACATCCATGGAAAACATCAGTGGTGGATGATCATAGGATCCTTTCCATTGTAAAGAAAAATCCCTTCACAACATCCAGCCAAGTGAAGAACACTCTCCAGGAGGTAGGCATATAATTATCCAAGTGAAGAGAAGTTTAGGCGCTCTCTATAAAACCAATATCATTATCCAAGTCTACCATAAAGAGAAGACTTCACAAGAGCAAATACAGAGGGTTCACCACCAGGTTCAAACCATTCATAAGCCTCAAGAATAGAAATGACAGATTGGACTTTGCCAAAAAGCATCTAAAACAGCTAACCCAGTTCTAGAACAGCATTATTTGGACAGATCATCCTGTGCCAGAATGATGAGAAGAAAAAAGTATGAAGGCTTGGAATGGTACGTGATCCATAGCATACCACGTCATCTGTAAAACACGGTGGAGGCACTGTGATGGCATGGGCATTCATGGCTTCCTATCGCACTGAGTCACTATGTTTATTAATGATGTGATAGAAGACAGAAGCAGCCAGATGAATTCTAATGTGTATATGGATATATTGTCTGCTCAGCTTCAGCCAAATTCAGAAGTGGAATATTCTGCAATACCCAAGTCAATCACCTGATCTCAACATGATTGAGTATGCATTTCACTTGCTGAAGACAAAACTTAATAGAAAACAAAAAATCACAAACTCCCAAATATAGGTGAATGTGTGGTGTCTACCAGATATCCAAAATAGGGGGTAACCCTGATAAACTTGAGAAAAGAAAACAAGAGAATGTACTAAGGTTCCAACAAGCAGACCCTGGAACAAAGCTTGGATATTTGTAAAGATTGGTCTAAATACGATATAATGAAAATAAAAAATAGCTTTATTGTATAAACAAACTCCTAACCAGTGGCGTACATACCAGGGTCGCAGGGGTCGCGGCTGTGACCGGGACCGGCCCACCAGGGGGCCCGGCCGCCCCTGCGACCCGGTATGTAGCCACTTGGCCAGCCTCTTCTCCTGGGGGGCCCTAGAGCCGGCCAACTCCGGGCCCCCCGAGGCTGGCCCTGCTGTCACCCCACGGCCGGTCCTGCGGGCGCGCGAGGGAGCACTCTCCCCTAAGTGCTTCCTTTTCAGCTTTCTCGCGCACCACACTGATACCGGAGCCGGAAGATGACGTCATCTTCCGGCGCCGGTATCAGTACGCGGCGCGCGAGGGAGCTGAAGAGGAAGCACTCAGGGGAGAGTGCTCCCTCGCGCACCCGCCAGCCTGACTGCCCGCCGGGTGACCGGCCCCCCCAGGAGCCCAGCAGCACCACTGGACCCCAGGGAATCCCCTCAGCACTCCAAAAGGTAAGGAGGCTGGGGGGATTAAATAAAAAAAACAAAAACGTGTGTGTGTGTGTGTTAGTGTGTGTTAGTGTGAGTGTGTGTAAGTGTGAGTGTGTGTGTGAGTGTGTGTTAGAGTGTTTGTGACTGCTAGTGAGTGTCAGTGAGTGTGTTACTGTGTGTGTCTGTTACTGAGTGTGTTTGTGTGTTTGTGTGAGTGTTAGTGTGAGTGTTAGTGTGAGTGCTAGTGTGAGTGTGTGTGTGTCTGCTAGTGTCAGTGAGTGAGTGTGTCTGTTGAGTGTGTGACTGCTAGTGAGTGTCAGTGAGTGTGTTACTGTGTGTGTCTGTTACTGAATGTGTTTGTGTGTGTGTTAGTGAGTCTGTTTGATGTCTGTTAGTGAGTGTGTGTTTGTCAGTGAGAGTGTATGTTTTGTAAGTGAGTGTGTATGTATGTCTGTCGCTGAGTGTGTCTCTGTCAGTAAATGTGTGTGTCTGTTAGCTAGTGTGTATGCGTCTGTTTGTGAGTGTGTGTGTGTGTGTCTTCAGCACTTACCTTTCTCCAGCGCCGGACTCCCTTGGCGCAGGGGATCCCTCCGCCTCTCAGCTCCGAATGCGCATGCGCGGCAAGACCCGCGCACGCATTCAAACCGCCCATAGGAAAGCATTACTCAATGCTTTTCTATGGACGTTCAGTGTCTTAGAATCGCGGAAGCGCCTCTAGCGGCTGTCAGTGAGACAGCCAATAGAGGCTGGATTAACCCTCAGTGAAACATAGCAGTTTCTCTGAAACTGCTATGTTTTCAACTGCAGGGTTAAAACTAGAGGGACCTGACACCCAGACCACTTCATTGAGTTGATGTGATCTGGGTGTCTGTAGTGGTCCTTTAAGTGTGTGTGCATCTGCATGCACTGGCGTACATACCGCGGTCTCAGGATTCGCAGCCCTGCAACCCCTGCGACCAGGTGCCCGCCGCAATGTGTTGCGGCCCCGGCCTGCCAGAGTAAGCGCGGGGGGTTAGGGGGGGCCCACGGATCAATTTTCGCACCGGGGCCCCATGGGTCATGTGTACGCCACTGCTCCTAACTACTAATTAAACACATAAAAGTGAATCCCGGGGGGCGCTGTGAAAAAAGCTCAAATTGCAAAAACAGACCTATGGAGCCATCAACAGTATATGCCTAACAAAGTTAGGCCATGGCTCATCCCATCTAGAGGGTATAGAACCCTTCTAATAAGGTGAAACCTTTGACCCCTAGCGCATACACACAAAGTTGCAGAATATCTGCTAAGCAGGGTAACAAGATGTAGCCAGTGTAACAACTGAAGCGTTTGCATAAGAATTGCAACAATTGCAAAAAAAGGAAGACGCTCAAAATAAATGTAAGACTGGACTTGTGAATTGTATGCCCTGGTAGGGGTGTATTAGTAGTTAGGAGTTTGTTTATACAATAAAGCTATTTTTTATTTTCATTATATCGTATTTAGACCAATCTCTACAGATATCCAAGTTATGTTCTAGGGTCTACTTGTTAGAACCTTAGTACATTCTCTTTTTTTCTTTTCTGAAGACAAAACTTAAGGCACAAGGTCTGGCAAAACATCACAAAGGAGAAATCACAATGTTTGATGATGTCTGTGCATTCCAGACTTCAAGCAGTCGTTGCCTGCAAAGGATTCTCGACAAAGTATTAAAAATTAACATTTTGTTTTTGATTCTGTTAATTTGTCCAATTACATTTGGGAAAGCTTGGAACCAGGACTGCAAAACTTCAAAAATAATACTAGCATAAGTTTCTGAGTATAAATTAAAAAAAACCATCAAGATAATGGGAACACAAAGTTCCCACTTATCTGAGTGGAAGACAGGTTGTCAGGCGTAGGAAAAAACAGTAAAAACCAATACTATCTGGTAAACAATTACCAATAGTATAAAGTGCGCAGCGCTAAAATCAGTGTGACACTTACCCCTAAAAGTTAAGACAATCGTATATATAGCTAGAAAAAATAAATGAAACAAATATAGTGTAATACAGTTTTTAAATATTGCACGGAAAAGATAGCTCTTAGGAAGCACTCACATGGTTAAGAGCCTATTAAGGATAGTCTCTAATCGCATCCACTTTTGTGTACTTAGGTGACACACACCCTATTCACTCATAGTATACTGTGACCTCAAAATGGAGATAAAAATGAGAAAACAGTGAGGCACAGCCACCCTAGTGTTGAAATCCTCAATGTGTAATTATAATAACAAAGTGAAGTTTGCTTCTTACCTTGTTAAGAGCTCCTGACTTGGCTCTAAGTGGAATAATGAATGTGTAATAAGGGTGACACAACCCTTCTTTGGCAGCAGCAGTGATGATCCACCAGACTGTATGTAAGAATATATAGTACAATTTATTAGAAATAAAACACATAGAGTACATACAAAAAAGTCCTGGTATTAAACCATCTAAAATGCGTTTCACTGATCAAATTTGGCTTTCTCAATTGGTGTTGATTCTGCTGCCGCTTAAAATTTAAATAACCCTAAGTACGGGTCAATTGGTGGATAACGCTCATGATACTACCAGTCACGAGCGCTATTTTGAGGGGAAGTGATCCTTAACAGCTGTTTGATGTTAATACTCTGTCCCTTGATGGTGACATCACTACGCATTGCGGGTCGCTGCGCATGACACCACATCCAGGATACCTGTTTCCATGTACAGCTGTTCCGATACTCCTCGTAATAGTTCTGAAAAGGTGTTTGACAGGATCCTTAATAGGCTCTTAACCATGTGAGTGCTTCCTAAGAGCTATCTTTCCTGTGCAATATTTAAAAACTGTATTACACTATATTTGTTTCATTTAATTTTTCTAGCTATATATACGATTGTCTTAACCTTTAGGGGTAAGTGTCACACTGATTTTAGCGCTGCGCACTTTATACTATTGGTAACTATTGGAGTTCCTACTATTGTACAAAAGCTGCTTTTTACTAGATTGTATGCACTTTAAATATTTTTAAGCACCTTGTAACACAGAGCACTTTTCTGTTATGTAGGAAAAAACTGAAATAACACCACTGGAAGCACTCAAAATATACAGGAGGTTTATTCGGCACAAAAAGTAACAAACGAGGAAAGGTCACACCAAATACCTCACACACTTAAAAAACCTACAGGTCCTTAGATACCTTTAAGTCCCTAAAACCAGGGCCTGTGTATGAAAATGGTGCAATTCATAAACATTATATATATATATATATTTTTTTTTTACAATACAAAAATCAACATTCAATTGTTACAAAATAAATAAATGCTAAAGATCCTTAAGTTGTTGTAGAGTCATCTCAATGTGGCGGTTATGGTGCTTGAACTACTGTAATAGTGATATAATAATTACAGTAATATATAATAGTGATATATACTTCTATATATTTTCATCAGTAACCCATGCACAGCCAGGTTTGGTTAAGTTGTCTTTACAGAGTTAAGATACCCGTAACCATGACAACAACAACCTAACAACAACCTAAAAACTATCCACACTTTCTAGTGTTATTTTGAAATTTAGCTCCTAAGCATGTATGATATCCTCTCTCTAGTTATATTAGTATTCCAATTATTTCAGAAAATGTTTGACATTTGACAGTTTGACAGTGGGGAAGATCTTTTTTTTTAATGTTTTCTTGAGCTTGAAGCAGTTTTTAAAATTGATTTTACAGGGAAAAAGGCAACACAAAATGTTATAAATATTTATCATGCTTTGCTACTACTGCAGGGTTTCCAAATTTAAGTCTAAATGACTAGAAACGCAACATGTATGAAACTAATTGTATTAAATTGTAAGATGTAAACTACAAGCATAAAGGAAAGGATGACTTAATTATTGAATGCACAGAAATTTAAACTTGTGTTGTGCTGTTATAATCCCGGCACACTTGCATATGTTCACTAAATCCAAAATTGTTGCTACTTGCTACCTCAAAACACTGGCTGATTCAGGGGTGGAGCAACAGGGTATATGCTCCCCCTTACTAGAGTCAGATTGGGGGGCTTCCTAAATCCCTGGGCTCTGTTTCTGTGAGTGATATGTGGTGGCTGAATGTTGTATGTGTGTGGGAGAGACTGAGTGTTGTATGTTAGGCTGGAAGATGCTGATAGTTGTAGGTGGGGTGGAGGCCGGGTTTGTGCTGGTTGCGTGTGCATTGTGTGTGGGGCTGAATTGGGTGACTAGTGGAGTCTCGTAGTAATCTACATTGTGTATGAGTGCATTATAGACCGTCATGGCAATATGCAGCATGTAGAGCTCCCCAGTTATATGCAGTGTGTGAGTGATCTGGTGATCTGCAATGTGTATGAGTGTATTACAAAATGTGTCAGTGATGTGCAGTGTATATCAGTGTATATCACTGTAGAGCTTTGAAGTAATATGCAGTTTGCATGATAATGAAGGGTATATAATTATATCACAGAGTACTAACACCCTTTTTTTAGCCATATTATAATCTATTTGTGTCACTCCCCAAACTGAGCTCCAAATCCGACGGTGCCTTAAAACAGCCCAATAATTGAGGAGTAACAGCCCAATAATTAACTGCACACTAAAAAAAATCACTGCTTAACATGTAAATGAACCCCTAACTAGCTGACTTCCTATTAACTTGATTAGGGAGTCGTCATGCCTGCAACCAACCCAACATTTATGAATTACAGTCAATTTAAAGGAACACTCCAAATACCACAACCACTGTTTGTCTGTTGTAGTGCCAAGGGTGCCCTGGCTACTCCCAATGTAAATAGTCAAACCGTTTGCTAATGGCTTGACAACTTACCTGGGGTCTGCCCGGTACTTGTCACATCCGCTACGAGACTGGAAGCTCCATGCAGGATCTTTTGCCTCTCTAAAAAGCAAGTGACCTCAGGTGGATCCCAGGTAAGAAGTTAAACAGCAGTTCACACATTGCTACTATGTTACAATCTGTAACTCATCATTGGAGCGTATATGACAACAATTGGTTGTTTGTTGTCTTCTCCCCCAGTAGTAAGTAGTAAATATTTGAGAATATATATATTCTTGCATCCAACTGACCGGACCCTGGTTACATTCTTACACATCTGCAGTGATGCACATGGTTCTGAACTGTTTGGAAGATGACTCATGCTCTAATAACAAAATGTACAACAGCTTTTCTCTATTTATCATTTAAAAATGTATGGCAATTGTAATCTTGAATTTTAGAATCTCAAACATGGCTTTTGTTATCCCTTTACTATCCTACCAAACTCTCCATCAAGTTTTCTACAGAAAAAAATTAGGAATTCATTTTTGAGCCCTCCTAAAATGCAACCATAGTAATGCCTCCAGCTAACTATTAAAACCTGTTTAATCTGGGACACTACTTCCCTGGAGCGTCCACTCTCCATATACTCATTGTGTTTCCTAATACCTGAATCAGCACCCTACCAGACAGTTCCTCTTCTGCTTGTTTTTGTTTTTTTTGTATGGTACTTTGTATTTTTTATTTATTTGTTGCAAGGGCTGCTTTAACTGCTCTGAACGATGACATAACTCATCTTTGGTTCTTGAACAGTTGTGATTTACTACTTGTTTATACTATGTGTATATGATTTGCCCAAAAAAATAAATTCTGCTACAAAAAAAAGAAATAAAAGAATGGGTACACAAGAGTTACAGAGGATATAGAGTTAGGCTTAATGTCTGGTAGTAAGAGGCCATTCAGATTTTTTTCTTTTTTATTCTTTATTTTTCTTGTGCGTACGTTTACAAACAGGCTTGTAGCGCCATGACAGCGAGTACAAGCTATACAATGGCATACAATATCATGGCAGAGTTATCAGCACATTTACATGTTTTTTTTATAAAATGACACTCTTGGGGTACCTGAGTAACATTTATATGGCTTAATTCATCTATACATGCATAGGTAAGTGGGTGTTACGACGTTAATGAGTTTACTGACGATGTAAGCCAACATCAGATACACGCTAGTGACTACTGTAAATAAGCATGAATATTTTATCCAGCTAAACACAACATTACCATTTGAGCAGTTGATGACTGATAATAATACATTTCTGAGTGCTAGTAGTTAAGCTCTTCTTAGGCTGACTAAAATAATGAGCTGACATCTTACTTGGCTGCCTGAGCTTTGAGAGAGTGGTTGCAAATTATGTTAGGCTTGAACTAGAACATGAGTGGCTATAATAAAATACAATTAATACATTAAAGCAGCCTTTGCATTTAAGGTTAATAAGTTCTGAAGCTTAAAGTGCAACCATGCTGGGTCTAAGTGTATAACTTCACCCTGGCTAGTCTAACTTGCGTGGTCTGGAACAGATATTTTAAATGAAGATATCAAGCTATTAAACGTTGTTCGTGTTATGCTATGCTGAGCCAAACATGCAAATAACATTGCTAGTTGTGCGTAAGATATGAAACATGTGAGTTGTTTAGGTGTATGCCTCTGTAGCGTATTAAAATTAATAAGCAGAGAGATAAACTAAGAAGTGAACAGAAAACATGCACGCTAGGCAAGATGCTTGTGGTATGTTAATTGCTGGCGTGAACAATTGTGTTGTGTAGGTTAGTCTACATGCGATGTGGTACATGAGGGTGATTGCCTCTAGGTATTAATGAAACTATATTTTAACAAAACTATATTTTAACGATAACAAGCGTTTGTGTTTCTTATCATGTTGTCAGCACTTGCTGGGGAAGGGTGTCCCAAGTCATGTTCTATATCCCGGCTGGTAGCCGGTTGCGAGCAGTTGCGATCCCTCACCCTATGCCGCTGGTATGCTTCAGGGAATAGTCCACACTCCGACCCAGCGTGATAATTTGCGGCAGACACCAACCCCTCGGTTTCTCGCCATGCGGTTTATTCCAGGCTTGGGTGAGGGCTGAATTCTTGCTGTTCTGGCAGCTGGCATGGTTGCGAGCGGTGGACAGCCCTGAACAGGCTGTGACTTGCGGTATGCGTTGGTCGGAGGTTGCTGGTGCCACTGCGTGGTGAGTGGGTTGAGTTTGCCTGGCAGTCCCGCTCCGTGATGTGTGAGGGTAAGTGTTGGTGCTTGCGGGGTTTGTCTTTGCCTCCCACCATTTTGGTCTCCGGCCTAGTCTTGGTCTGAAGGCTGCTCTGGGGGCGCGGATTGGGTAGCTACACAGGCGGCGCTGGGTGGCAGGGCGAATCCATGCCGCCATCCCCTTCACCATTAGCTGGAAAGACCAACCCTTGAGGCGATATTTTGTCCATAAGTTGGTGCAAAGCCGATGAAAAAATTCAAGGGTAAGTTTAGGCGGTTTAATAAGGGGGCGTCTTGTCGCGGGTCTCGCTCGAGCCGCCATATTGCTTGGGCCCTGACAGGCTTGGTTGATCGCTGATTTTGTCTCTTGATGAAGCCGAGTGGTGGGGGTAATCGTCCCCAGCGAGGACCGGGATATCCCCTACCGGTCCAGAGGGGGGGGGGGCAGCGGGGCAGTGTCTGCTTCTTGCTTACAAGTGGGGCCTGTGCTGGGACATCGGCCGCCTCCCCCATGCCTCAGGCTCCACTTCTGTGTAGGCCGCGTGGCCGGTTCAGACTTTTGCATTGCTTATCGGTTTGTGACCGGCATCGTTCCGTTCCATATGTTGTGCTGCATATTTCTATGGGCTCCGTGTGCTGCTGGCAGTATTTGTTCATTCAGAATCATCGTTATTGGGCCCGTTAGTGCAGGAGCTTGCAGGGAACACGTCCGGTCATCTTGTCTGTCAGGCCCCGCCCCGCCATTCAGATTTTAACTCTCGATTCAAGCCAGAACTAATTGTACTAATTAATGAGAAAAAAAATCTAACTTCATTGACCCACTCAGAGTTCATTGAAACCCTAAATCAGAGGTGCCCAAAAGGTAGATCCCCATACGTTGTAGAACTACAACTCCCAGGATGGTTTTCAGGCCTTTAGAATGATTGTAGTTTTAAAACATCTGGGGATTTACATTTTGAACACCACTACCCTAAATATGTCAATAGCACGATTACTTAAAAAACACTATAGGGTCAGGAACACAAACATGTATTTCTGACCCTCTAGTGTTAAAACCACCATCTAACCCCCCTTGGCCCCTTTTGCCTCGCTAAATATAGTACAATCTTAATTGTTTTCAAGTCTGCAGCTGATGCCTCTGCCCCTGATCTGCCTGCTTACATCATCAGAAGTGATTCTGTGAGCCAATCACACTGCTTTCCCATAGGATTGGCTTAGAGGCAGATCCAGGGCTCAGCACAAGTCAAACACAGCACTTCCCAATCAGCATCTTCTCATAGAGATGAATTGAATCAATGCATTCCTATAAGGACAATTCAGTGTCTGCATGCAGAGGGTGGGGACACTGAATGGCAGTACTGCACAGTGTGCAGCACTGACCCAGGAAGCACCTCTAGCAGCCTTCTGAGGTTTGGCCAGTGGAGTTATCCCTAGGCTGAAAATACATAATACAATAAGAAATGAATACAATAAGCTGTAGTTGTTCTGGTGACTGTAGTGTCTCTTTAACTATTATGTCCAAGTGCCACATGTATCTCAAAGCACTTTAACGATAGAGGAAACTGATGGGTATTACTAATGCAACATATGTTAGTCTTAGTAAAATACTCTATATATACACAATACATCAGAGGCGGCCCTCTAATTAGGCGGTTTAGGCGGCCGCCTAAGGCCTCGCGCTGGCTGGGGCCTCGCGGCCGCCTAAACCGCCTGTTGGCAGAGTGTGTCAGGTCCTCGGTCAGTGACCGAGGACCTGACACCAGGAGGGGGCCCGGCGGGTTGCCCGGTATGCCGCCGGGTGCGAGGCCCCTCCTGGCTGCCCGGCCACCGCAGACACCGGTCTGCAGCTCCGCAGTCAGCAGAGCTGCAGACCATGTGTCTCGCGAGAACCGGCCAATCAGAGCGTTGCCGCGGGTTACCACGGCAACGCTCTGACATCTCGCGAGATTACATGGTCTGCAGCTCTGTGGAGCTGCAGACCGGAAGGCAGCAATGGCCACCAGACCACCAGGGAGACCACACTGGACCACCAGGGAAGGGTGACCACCAGGAAAGGTAGGCTCTCACCCCCCTCAGCCTTACCCTCCCACCACCCTCAGTCTCACTACCCCCACCACCCTCAGTCTCACTACCCCCACCACCCTCAGCCTCACTACCCCCACCACCCTCAGCCTTACTAACCCCACCAGCCTCAGCCTTACTAACCCCACCAGCCTCAGCCTCACCATCCCCCCACCCTCAGCCTCACTACCCCCACCACCCTCAGCCTCACTACCCCCACCACCCTCAGCCTCAATACCCCACCACCCTCAGCCTCACTAACCCCACCACCCTCAGCCTCACTACCCCCACCACCCTCAGCCTCACTACCCCCACCACCCTCAGCCTCACTACCCCCACCACCCTCAGCCTCACTAACCTCACTAACCTCACTACCCCCCACCCTCAGCCTCAATCCCCCTACCACCCTCAGCCTCACTACCCCCCCACCAACCTCAGCCTCACTACCCCCCACACCAACCTCAGCCTCACTACCCCCCCCACCACCCTCAGCCTCACTACCCCCACCACCCTCAGCCTCACTACCCCCACCACCCTCAGCCTCACTACCCCCACCACCCTCAGCCTTACTAACCCCACCAGCCTCAGCCTCACTACCCCTCAGCCTCACTACCCAAAATCCTCAGCCTCACTACCCCCACCACCCTCAGCCTCACTACCCCCCACACCACCCTCAGCCTCACTACCCCCCAAACCACCCTCAGCCTCACTACCCCCCAAACCACCCTCAGCCTCACCCCCCACCACCCCCCAAACCACCCTCAGCCTCACCCACCACCACCCTCAGCCTCACCCCCCACCACCCTTAGCCTCACTACCCCCCCACCACCCTCAGCCTCACTATCCCTCACACCACCCTCAGCCTCACTACCCCCCACACCAACCTCAGCCTCACTACCCCCCACACCACCCTCAGCCTCACTACCCCCCAAACCACCCTCAGCCTCACCCTCAGCCTCACCCCCCACCACCCTTAGCCTCACTACCCCCACACCACCCACAGCATCACCACCCCCAACCACCCCCTCAGCCTCACTACCCCCCACACCACCCACAGCATCACCACCCCCAACCACCCCCCTCAGCCTCACTACCCCCCACACCACCCTCAGCATCACTACCCCCCACACCAACCTCAGCCTCACTACCGCCCACACCACCCTCAGCATCACAACCCCCAACCACCCTCAGCCTCACTACCCCCACCACCCTCAGCCTCACTACCACCCTCAGCCTCACTACCCCCCACACCACCCTCAGCCTCACTACCCCCCACACCACCCTCAGCCTCACTACCCCCCACACCACCCTCAGCCTCACTACCACCCTCAGCCTCACTACCCCCCACACCACCCTCAGCCTTACTACCCCCCACACCACCCTCAGCCTCACTGCCCCCCACACCACCCTCAGCATCAGGCACCACCATCCCCCACCACCCTCACCCTCACCATCCCCCACCACCCTCAGCATCACCCCTCACTACCCTCAGCATCACCCCTCACCACCCTCAGCATCAACCCCCCTCACCATCACCCCTCACATCACCCCCCTCCCTCTCACATCACCCCCCTCCCTCTCACATCACCCCCCTCCCTCTCACATCACCCCCCTCCCTCTCACATCACCCCCCTCCCTCTCACATCACCTCCCTCCCTCTCACATCACCCCCCTCCCTCTCACATCACCCCCCTCCCTCTCACATCACCCCTCCCTCTCACATCACCCCCATCCCTCTCACATCACCCCCCTCCCTCTCACATCACCCCCCTCCCTCTCACATCACCCCCCCTCCTTCTCACATCACCCCCCCTCCTTCTCACATCACACCCCTCCCTCTCACATCACCCCCCTCCCTCTCACATCACCCCCCTCCCTCTCACATCACCCCCCTCCCCTCACATCACCCCCTCCTTCTCAAATCACCCCCCCCTCCTTCTCACATCACCCCCCTCCTTCTCACATCACCCCCCCTCCTTCTGACATCACCCCCCCTCCTTCTGACATCACCCCTCTCCTTCTGACATCACCCCCCCTCCTTCTGACATCACCCCCCCTCCTTCTGACATCACCCCCTCCTTCTCACATCACCCCCCCTCCTTCTCACATCACCCCCCCTCCTTCTCACATCACCCCCCCTCCTTCTCACATCACCCCCCCCTCCTTCTCACATCACCATCACCCCTCTCACATTACAATCACCCCCCACACCATCACCTTCCTGTCACCATCACCCCCTCTCACCATCACCCGCCTCTCCTTCTCACCATCACCCTCCTATACACACAACACACTTCAAGCAGCTACCCCATACACATAGGGTCTCAGACAAAAATGCAAACATGCTCACAGAGACATACATTCACACACAAGGATACTCCGTCAGACACACTCTCAGGCACATACACAGGTAAACTGTGCATCAATGTGTATATGTGACACTTTTTTGTTAGTGGGGCCTCATGTTTGAGTTTCGCCTAAGGCCTCATAAAGTCTAGAGCCGCCTCTGCAATACATGTTGTTTCTAAACTCATTGCCGCTAATGAAACTCTGATTTGAACACATCTTTTAACATAAGTTGTGAAATAGTTTAGGAAAACACAGTCTATATCCATGCATCCATATGGTTAGACAAATGCAATGTTATTAAAAATTAGATTATGACATTTTGCATAGTTTATTAAGTATTCGCGGCAAAAATATGAAATGACAAATTATGGTAATAAATAATAGTAGTTCTGCCATGTCTAAATAGCATGCACAAAAGTAAGCACATTAACCCCTTAACGACGAGTGACGGACGAGGTCCGTCACTCAGGGGAATGCGTTAATGACGAGTGACGGACCTCGTCTGTCACCCGTTAAAATTAACCCTAGATCGCCGCAATCGTGGCGATCGCGGGGTTAATGGTGCTCCGGTCTGCCTCTGCATTAGAGGCAGACCGGGAGCACCGGATCGGGCTGTCAGAGTACATGTGCCCGCTCTGACAGCATGCCAGAGCGGGCACATGTGCTCTCTATACTCACCTCCGCCTCCCTGCACTTCCTGGTTCTGTGTGAAGTGCAGGGAGCCGGATCTTCAGTGATCCTGCCCCCTGGTGGAAAGAAAATATAGTCAAATTAAAATCCCCCCCCCCTTTACCCCTCCTTTACCCATTTTAATAAAAAATTAACCCCTTCCCTGCCAATTGATCACTGACTACAGTGATCAATTGGCAGGGATTACATTTTACTAAGATCTGATTTTTTTTTTTAACCCCTGAGGGTTAATTCTTTTTTTTTTTTAACCCTCAGGGGTTCAATTTATTTAATTAATTAATTTAAATATTTTAAAATTATAAATTTAGCTAGCTGGGGAGGGTGGAAGTTAGTGGGGAATTGGGGGATTTAGTATTACGCTAACTAGGGGTTAACGTTAAAAAAAGTTTAAAAATACGCTTTAAAAAGTTAAAAAATTAAGTTAAAAAAAAGTTTTAATAACATTTAAGTAAAAAATGTAAAAAAATAAACCCTTTACCCAGTCCAAATAAAAATTAACCCCTTCCCTGCCAGTCGATCACTGCCTACAGTGATCAAAATACAGATCACAGTATTATACTGTTCTAATTTTTTTTTTAACCCCTGACGATTAACTTTTATTTATTTTTTAACCCTCAGGGGTTAAATTTATTTAATTAACTAATTTAAATATTGTATAATTAAATATTTTGCTAGCTGGGGTGGGTGGGAGTTATGGGAAAATGGGGAATTTACTGTTAGTGCTGCTTACTGCTAGTTAGGGGTTAACGTAAAAAAAAAGCTTAGAAAAATGTTAAATCTGTAAAAAAAAGTTTTACGAAAGTTTAGGAAACTTTAAAAAAATGAATAATCAAAACAAAAGTTTAAAAAATAGTTTTAAAAAGTAAAAAAAGTTTTAAAAAGTAAAAAAATACATTTAATAACGCTCATTACCACTACACCTGGTACAAGCTAGCGGAAAAATGATCCCACGCTAAGGTTCAAAATATGCCTTTTGAAATACCCTGGGATGTCTTCTTTAAGAAATGGTATGGCTTTATGGGGTATTTGGTTTATATAGCCTGGTAAAATACTCTAAAATGGGACATGGGCACAGCGTAAAAATTTAAAGTTTGAAAAAAAATGGAATGGCTGTGTCCCAAATGTGCCCCTCCGATGTCCACATATACCTGGCAAAGGTACATACGGGGGCCTTTTTGTACTCAGCAGACATAGCTGAGCAACATATGAAGTATTATACAGTGGTAGTACACATAAGGTTTGCAAAATATACTGTGCAAACTCACTTTGTGTGTCAAAAAGGCAGAAAAAACGCTTATTACCACTACACCTGGTACAAGCTAGCGGAAAAATGATCCCACGCTAAGGTTCAAAATATGCCTTTTGAAATACCCTGGGATGTCTTCTTTAAGAAATGGTATGGCTTTATGGGGTATTTGGTTTATATAGCCTGGTAAAATACTCTAAAATGGGACATGGGCACAGCGTAAAAATTTAAAGTTTGAAAAAAAATGGAATGGCTGTGTCCCAAATGTGCCCCTCCGATGTCCACATATACCTGGCAAAGGTACATACGGGGGTATTTTTGTACTCAGCAGACATAGCTGAGCAACATATGAAGTATTATACAGTGGTAGTACACATAAGGTTTGCAAAATATACTGTGCAAACTCACTTTGTGTGTCAAAAAGGCAGAAAAAACGCTTATTACCACTACACCTGGTACAAGCTAGCGGAAAAATGATCCCACGCTAAGGTTCAAAATATGCCTTTTGAAATACCCTGGGGTGTCTACTTTAAGAAATGGTAGGCCTTTGTGGGGTAGTTTGAATTTAAAACCTGCAAAGATGCTTGGAAATTGCACATAGGCCCGGCGTCAAAATTCAAAGTTCGGTCAAAACTGATATGGCTTGGTCTCCTATATGGCACTGTAGCTTCACAAAATAGTGCCATAGACATACAATGGGGGTGTCCTTTTACTCAGAAGACTTAGCTGAGCATAATTTGGGGGGTTTGAACTTAGTGGCACACATGAAATATACAAAATGCCCAGCAAAAATGCAATCCGTATGTAAAAAATGCACAAAATTATTTTTTACCACATACTTTGGCATGTAATGGTAAAAAAAATGGGGGCATGTTAAGGCACAATATGCACCTTATGAGATACCCTGGAGTGTCTTCTTTTACAAATGGTAGGCCTTTGTGGGGTGTTTTGAACAGTAAAACTGTTATAATACCCCAAATGGAAGCATAGGCTCATTAAATCCGTCTCTCAAAATTCTACTGTGAATACTGAAAAGGACAGGTCTCCTGTATGGCACTGTAGCTTCACGAAATAGTGCCATAGACATACAATGGGGGTGTCCTTTTACTCAGAAGACTTAGCTGAGCATAATTTGGGGGGTTTGAACTTAGTGGCACACATGAAATATACAAAATGGCCAGCAAAAATGCAATCCGTATGTAAAATATGCACAAAATTATTTTTTACCACATACTTTGGCATGTAATGGTAAAAAAATGGGGGCATGTGAAGGCACAATATGCACCTTACGAGATACCCTGGAGTGTCTACTTTTACAAATGGTAGGCCTTTGTGGGGTTTTTTTGAACAGTCAAACTACTATAATACCCCAAATGGAAGCATAGGCTCATTAAATCCGTCTCTCAAAATTCTACTGTGAATACTGAAAAGGACAGGTCTCCTATATGGCACTGTAGCTTCACGAAATAGTGCCAAAGACATACAATGGGGGTACCGTTGTACTCAGCAGAAGTAACTGAACACATAATAAAACTTTGTACAGGAATAGCACACACCAAATTTACAAAATACACATGAGAAGTTCTTTGTTATAAGTTTGTGTGCGAAAACCCCCAAAAAACACAATTTTACTCCAATATTTAGCAGAGGTTGGCGGTAAAATGGCTATGTAGAAAGTGTCAAAACAACCTTAGGTAAATAGCCTGTGGTGTCTACTTTATATAAATATATACTTTTGTGTGGCAATTTTGTTTTCTTTTATGGCTATTAGGCTTACAAGACAAACATACCAAATTCTAAAATCGCTCCACATAAAAAGTTTATTTTACTCCTTGTGCTTTGTGACCTGTAACTACCAAAAAAAACTTAAAATCCCAGACACATTATATATTCTGTAATTCAGAACAACTAAATGAATTTATTTTTAATTACTTTCCTTAACCTGCACTAATTATGTACACATTATTATTGCAAAAACTGTAAAAAAAACACACAAAAATTCATTTTTTTGCATATTTCTGTATTTTTTTATAATAAATAAGCATTTATATATACATGTGTTACATCAAATTAAAGCCCTTTCTGTCCTTTAAAAAACGGCATATAATATGTGTCGGTGCAATAAATTAGTAAAATGCAAATTGCAGTTGAACGCAAATAGCAAAAAATGCAAAAAATGCCGTTGTCATTAAGTGAAAGACAAGCTTCTGAAGCTCTGTCCTTAAGGGGTTAACATTTGACTACTAGCCATTGGGATGAATGTGAACATGAAGTATTTAAGTATGATATTGAAGTGCTTTTTATCATAGAAGGTTGGACCAAATCTCCACTCCCTTTTTCATAAAAGACATTAGTTAGGGATAACAATTTTTATACTAAATAAATAAGGTGAAGCATCTCGTGCAGAGGATCTCTCCTCAAATCATGGGAGTGAGTCTCTACGTAGTGCAACTGCGAAATAAATGTTTGGATAAATTAAAGTGAATTCAAATAACACACTTACAAAGGGAGAAGATCCACATATTTATATCTCAGTTGAATTATGTATTTTATTTTATTTTTTTTATTTATTTTGTGGTGAATTACTCCTATGAGGAAGGATAACTTGCATGAGAGGCTTCATCTTATTTAAGTGTTCTTTTTCTAGATTTCGGTGTTTTAGCATCTTCACATACATTTTTTCATTGTTTTTAGTTTGCTGATACCTATTGTTTTGATTTGCCCCATGTATCTTTTTATTATTATCATGTTTTGATGATCATCTTAATGGACCATTCTGGCCACCAAAACCACTTCATGTGAATTAAGTGGTTGTGGTGCCCAATGTCAACCAGTGACTTCTTACTTTTAAGTGTTAATCCAACATCAAATGGTTTTACATTGAAGTGGAGTCCCCCAAGCGTTGCCCGGTATTTATTTCCTCTTCCAGCTTGCCATAGTAGAGGCATTTGCTTGAGTAGCTGTGATAGGCTGAGAGAGTATATTTTTGAAGCATTACTCTCTATGAGCGGTCAGTGATAGGCAGAGAATGTCCAGAGTGTTCCATTCAGAAGAACTCTATGGATCTTGTAGGGATAGACACTTAGAGTTATTGACATCACACTGTTTATTGTGTGATCACAACATGAGTTAGACCCTGGCACTGCCAAAGTCAGCCATACATTGTTCAGTACTGGACTGTGCAACATGCATTATTAGCAGTGAGGCATGCAGGGAGATCCTGTGAGTTTCTGAAGAAATGCCTTATTGGTAATTGTGATGGACCGCCTGGCACCCCGACCGTGTACCTCCGTCAATTGCGAGCACCATAAGCACTGTACTGGAAAACCATAACCACCATAAACCCCATGAACCGCAGCAGCTTGGTTGGGGTCTCTCCACCCACCCTGGACCCAAGACCGGGATCCAGCTTCCAGTGGGTAGACTTCTCCTAGTCCAGACAGCATCGCAGGAACAGCTCTTATATGAGCTAGTGATTATACTCAGGGGAGTATTGTAATATAGCAATCCCCAGAGTGAATGTAGTTCCCCCATCCCCCAAACATGAGCCAAGACTTCATGAAGGGGTAAACGAATCTCAATTTAATGGGAGCCACACTTGGTCTTTTATGACAATCCCAATCCAAGGGGTACACCCACATGGACCTTGTTGGGGACTCGAACACAAAGACACGGACCAATAAGAACAGTGATTAAATGCCCAACACTCCCATAACAAACATACAATTCCTCTTCCCTGCTTGGGAGATAATTGGATCAGTAACTACTTCTAATCCAATTATCTCCAAGCACAGAAAAAACATACTTTTTTAAAAACACCCCAAAAGTACCCTAAAAAATACATAAAACCCCACAAATGTTACACCCCCTGATAGCCCTGATCTGGGTGACCAACATATCCATAAATCACCCAGATCAGTTCAGTTCATGAAGTTCATGAAGCTTAACAAGCTCTAGGGTGGTCTCCGGTTCGTGCGGCTATTCGGTAAACAAACCATATAGTCCCAATTGCATGAACAGAGCCTGTTTAAAGTATTTTAGCCAGAGGCCATAGTCACAGGGTAGGAGGCTGGCAAACAGGCCCCTCCAAAAACTCGTGGCAAAAACTCCACAGGAAAAGGGGAGTGTGTCACAGTAATTTAATGCTCTTCACTTGGAACTATGCTATTGTGTATGTAATTTTAATTTAAGAAGGCAATTAATTTTTATACACAAGATTGAGCTCACATCATTGTTCTCAACTGGGTCCCAGTTGGGTCCCAATTGCTATTTGTCTCGCTATGTTAGTAGTTGGTGAAGAAAGTGGTAAGAACTTATTTGAATTCTTTTTTTTCAAATAAATTTAATATTAAAGAACACAAATGGAAAGAAAATACAGTTCAAAAACAAAATCATAAAAATATATTTGTGGACAATTTAATTCAAGCAAAATAACTTAAAAAACAAACAACAAAATCCAACTTTATATTTTCATACTCAGTTTGGAATTGCACCATGCAAGATGCATTTGAATTCTGGAAGCTTTCATGGGCAGAAGGTGTATTTGTATAATTTCACTATGCCAACTTGTGTAACATTTTTACTTGATCCTGTTGAGTAGCTCTGTTGAAAATATTTCTGCTTTATAAATAAAACTAAGTAATATGTGACTCTCAGGGCACCAGACACTTTTAGCCAATCAAACATTGGTCAAAACATGCTATCGAGCACATGCACTTTATTTTAATATTTCATTTTATTTCACTATACAACCAAACTATTTTATGGATATATTGTATTTATGCTCAAACCAGCAGCAGAACAAAATGTTTGGGTTCCGTCCGGCAACTGTTTTGGGATTCTCATTTGACATATGATTCTGTCTTGCCACAAGCTTTTTCTTCTTACTTGTTACCTCTCATCTTTTCTGAAGGAAAACATACAAAATGCTTACCACTCAAACATAAGCTTTTAATATAATTTAAACCTGATAACCCTAATCCACTCCTGTCCTTTTTGCGAACCTCTGTAATTTATGACTCCATAGTCACAGGTTTAGAAACTGTCCAAGGGGCAAATTCACCACAAGCTAGTCTGTCTCTGTTATAGGTTTTTTTTTCTCTCTACTTCTTCTTCTTGAAAAATGGAAGGAGTATTCTCAGTTTTTCTTGTTATATGTGGATATTTTATTGAGGATAATATGGTCTTGGTATCACCTGGATTATTTGTAACTCTTAAATGTGGGATTCACTTTAATGGTTAAAAGCTCTCAAATCCAGATGAATTTATCACAAACAATTTATACATTACTTTAGGAGATATTATGTCAGTGATTACCTACTCCTCAACGTTGCTGTCATAATAGACAGGGCCGTCTTGAATATTGATTGGACTCTGGGCAAGCATTTGCTTGGGCCCACTGCCCCCACCCCACTCCCTGGCATGCAGTCATGCCCTCCACCACAATGTAGTGGCGGAACTAAACTAGAAAGGGTACTGGTGCAATGCTTCTTTAGGGCCCCGCTATCGCAAGGGTGGTCATACGGTAGATCCCCATCTGTCATACAACTTCAACAATGCTTTGACAGCTGGGGATCTATTATTGTCCCATGCTTGCAGGATTGTATTTAGCAATGAGCAATGTTTGTGTGTTTGAATGTAAGCATGTTTTGTATGGAGTATGTTTGTGTGTTTATATATAATTTTGGTGTTTGTTCATATGTGGTGCTGGCATTTCAATGCAAGCATGCATTTATGTGTATGCAGTGGTGTGTTTATGTATAATTTTGGTGTTTTTAACACAGAGGAGTGTTTGTATGTAGTGTTAATGTTTCAATGCAGGAGTGTGTTTGAATACTGAGATGTATGCACATAAACACATACACTGCCACACACACTGTGATGCACATGCAGATATACATATACACACTGACACAGATACACATCCTGAAACACACATGCAGATACACAGACACACAGATGCAAACAATAACACACATGCAGATACAAAAATACACACACTAACTACATATAGATACACACACTGACACACATACAGACAGATACACAAACTGACACATGCAGATACACAGACACACAGATACAAACAGTGAAACAAATGCAGATACATAGACACACAGATAAACACAATGAGAACACACTGACACGTACACAGACAGACAGATACAAACAATGATACACAGGTACACACACTGACACATGTAGATACACAGATACACACTGGCCGCATATAGATACACACAATGAGAACAAACAGATACACACACTGACACACATACAGATACACAGATACACAATCTGGCACACATGCACATACACAGAAACACAGATACCATCACTGACACACTGGCCGCATATAGATACACCCAGGGCCGGACTGGGAATTAAAAGCAGCCCTGGAAAAAAATTATTTACCAGCCCCATAATGCGTCGCGCCAGCATAGTGTGCAGATACAGAGTTAGAAAAGATAACTTAAAATTAAAATTATTACTCCAACGTGAAAAAAAGCACATATAGGCTTAAAAAAAAAAGAGTGCAGATTTATTTTAAGCAGACGTGCCTTTGCATATAGCCAATGTTTCAGTCCAACTACCATGACATATTAAGGAAAGCTTGGTAATGGGACTGAAATGGTGAATGTATGTAGGGCACAACTGTAAAAAATGACGTTATCTTGTTTATTTTGAGGTCCTGTGGGTGCACTCTTCACTTTAAATATGTTATTGTGCTGGATTATGCACCTAGCAACAAGACTGGGCCAATATCTGCTTATTACATATTGTACATATCAATGAAATTTCTTAGTGTATTATGCATATATAAATGTACATTAATATATGTGTAAATATAATAGGCATAATTATATATATATATATATACACACATTGCACCCCTCACACATTGCACCACTGCTCCTATACCCTACTACAGCCCCATATCCCAGCAGACCCCAGGTAAGTTGTCAAACTGTACTTAAACGGTTTGACTACTTACTCTGGGAGCGGGTCCCGGCACTCCTGGCACCATACCCACTACACAGAGCAGTAGTGGTTATTGTGCATGGATTATTTCTTTAAATAATCTATAGGTGCCCCTCCTGAGATCAGGCTCTGGATCCGCCACTGATTTATATTATAAATATATATATATTATAAATATATATATTATATATTATAAATATATAATATAATATAATATATATATTATATATTATATATTAAATATATAATATATATAATATATATTATATATTATACTATAAATCAGTGGCAGATCCAGAGCCTGATCTCAGGAGGGGCACCTATAGATTATTTAAAGAAATAATCCATGCACAATAACCACTACTGCTCTGTGTAGTGGGTATGGTGCCAGGAGTGCCGGGACCCGCTCCCAGAGTAAGTAGTCAAACCGTTTAAGTACAGTTTGACAACTTACCTGGGGTCTGCTGGGATATGGGGCTGTAGTAGGGTATAGGAGCAGTGGTGCAATGTGTGAGGGGTGCAATGTGTGTGAAAGGTTCAGTGTGTAGGGTGCGTGGGGCAATGTGTGTATGGGTGGCTGTGTGTGTAGGGGAATGTGTGTATGGGGGTCTGTGTGTGTGTATGGGGGGGCAGTGTGTGAATGTGTATGGTGTGTGTGGGCAGTGTTTGTATGGGGCTAGAGTTCACTCTCACCACTTGGACCACCAGGAATCCCTGGTGGTCGCAGTGGTGAGAGTGAACTCTAGCCCGTAGCTCCAGGGCTAGAGTTTCCCTGTGGCACTCTCCCTCCCCCTCTGTCTCTCTCTATTTACGCCTCTTTCTCCCCTTGTGTCTCACTCTCCCCCCTCTGTCTCTTTCTCCCTCCTTTCCCTGTGGCACTCTCCCTCCCCCTCTGTCTCTCTCTATTCGCCCCTCTCTCCCCCCTTGTGTCTCACTCTCCCCCCTCTCCCTGTGGCACTCTCCCCCCCTCTGTCTCTCTCTCTATTCACCCCCCCTGTCTCTCTCTCTCTCTCTATTCACCCCCCCACGTCTCTCTCTCTCTCTCTATTCACCCCCCCACTGTCTCTCTCTATTCACCCCCCCACTGTCTCTCTCTATTCACCCCCCCACTGTCTCTCTCTCTATTCACCCCCTCTGTCTCTCTCTCTATTCACCCCCCCTCTGTCTCTCTCTCTATTCACCCCCCCTGTCTCTCTCTCTCTATTCCCCCCCCTCTGTCACTCTCTCTCTATTCACCCCCTCTGCCTCTCTCTCTCTCCACCTCCCTCTGTCTCTCTCTCTATTCACCCCACCTCTGTCTCGCTCTCTCTTTTCACCCCCCCCGTCTCTCTTTTCACCCCCCCCCTCTGTCTCTCTTTTCACCCCCCCTCTGTCTCTCTTTTCACCCCCCCTCTATCTCTCTTTTCAACCCCCCCTCTGTCTCTCTTTTCACCCCCCCCCCTTGTCTCTCTTTTCACCCCCCCCCCCTTGTCTCTCTTTTCACCCCCCCCCCCCTTGTCTCTCTTTTCACCCCCCCCCCCTTGTCTCTCTTTTCACCCCCCCCCTTGTCTCTCTTTTCACCCCCCCCCCCTTGTCTCTCTCTCTATTCACCCCCCCACCCACCTGAGAGGAGGGGGGGCCGGCCGCATTGCACGCTGCAGCCTCGCCGGTCCGGCAGCACTGTTAACGCTGAGGGCTGAAGGAGGAGGGAGGAGCATATCTCTACCATGCTCCCTCGCGGTTCCCACAATCCCCAGCACGGATGCTGCTGGGGATTGTGGGAACCGCGAGGGAGCATGGTAGAGAGACATGCTCCTCCCTCAGCCCTCAGCATTAGGTGTGCCGCCGGACCGGTGAGGCTGCAGCGTGCAATGCGGCCGCCTGCCTGCCGGCCGGCCGGCCCCCTCAAAGTGTGTGCCACCGGACCGGCCACCCGGTGGCACATATTGCCAGAGCAGCCCCCAGGAGCCGCGGCCCACCGGGAAATTTCCCGGTATCCCGGTGGGCCAGTCCGGCCCTGGATACACCCAATGAGAACAAACAGATACACACACTGACACACATACAGATACACAGATACACAACCTGGCACACATGCACATACACAGACACACAGCTACCAGCACTGACACACATTGACACACATATAGATACACTCAATGAGAACAAACAGATACACACACTGACACACATACAGATACACAGATACACAACCTGGCACACATGCACATACACAGACACACAGATATCATCACTGACACATATATACACAGACAAACAATGACACACATGTACACACACTGACACATGCAGATACACAGATACACACTGACCGCATATAGATACACACATACATACAATAAGAACATACAATGCATACAGATACACACACGCAGATACAAAGATACATATACTGACTACATATATATATATATGTATTTTTTCCCAAGAATACAGTTACATACCTTTCTGTTTAATTTGCATCTAACATTAGATTCCCCTTATATTTTGGCATTTATGTGTGCTGCCCCTCAAGAGGTATATCCATTATAGCGTTCTTCACAGTAATGCATTAATAATGTTCAAACTCCTAAAAATCCCTATCTCATAGGGATAGATGTTACAGTTGAGTGTTTTCAACATGCTATGTTATTTAATACATTTCTACTGCCTCTTCAGTCATTTGTGTGTTGTTTTTAGTTGTTACCATGGAGTTTTTCTCCATGACAACAGCCTCCCCATGATGCTGTCGGACGGGTAGTCACGTGTTGCGGTGATGACGCCGGCGCTACGTAATGACGTCATTTTGACGCACGCACTGACGTCGGCGGAACCCGCGGGAGACCCGGTCTGAGCTGACAGGGAGAAGTAATTATCTTGGTGGTGGGTAAGTTGATTGCTAATATGTATATTTGTATATATATGTGTTTTTACAGTGTATGCACTAGTCCTGATGAAAGTCTGTGGTTAACAGACTGAAACGTCGACCTTTTGCAAGCTAATTAAAAGTTAAGTTTTACTTTTCGATTTACAAGTCCTGGGAGTGCTATCTTACTTTCGTTTTTTGTATTTTGCTGGACAAGCACCGGGCAAACATACCTTGTGAGTGGAGTGCAGGATTATTTTCCTTGTTTTATATATATATATATATATATATATATATATATATATATATATATATATATATATATATTTATATATATATATATATACACACACAAATACACAACCTGACACAAAGGCAGATACACACTGACTGCATATAGATACACACATACACACAATGACAACATACAAATACACACAGACTACATATAGATACACTGACACACATGCTGACACACATAGACACACACACAGATACACAACCTGACACACATGCAGATACACAGATACAAACACTGACATATATGCAGATACAAAGATACACACACTGACTACATATATATACACTGACACACACAGACACATAGATAAACAACCTGACACACATGCAGATACACAGATACAAACACTGACACACATACAGATACACATACTGACTATATACAGATACACACACATATATACACACTGACACATAAACATACATCTGACAACATACAGATTCACAGACACATACTGATAGATGTACTGACACAGAGAAACACACAGACAGCCATACTGAAACACACATATATACTGAAAAACACAGACACTGACAGACTCACACGCTCACAGACATGCTGACACACTGACAGACAGACATACGGGCACACCCACACAGACAGATATATTGGCACATGTTCTCACAGACAGACATACTGAAACACACACACACTGACAGACATATACACATACAGACATATTGACACAAACAGACAGCCAGACATGCTGACACACATACATAAATACTGACACACACACACTCAGACACTCATGCAAAAGTTTCTTACCTTTTCCTGGAGGGTGGCTTCCCTGGAGTCCAGTGGGCTGGCTGGGGTGGCTGGGAGTTAAGCTATTGCTCTCTGCTGGCCTGGCCCCCTCCGGAACAGCTGGTCCTCCTTCCTCCCTTCTCGGCTGTAACTTCCCCCCAGCCGGCTGCCAAAAAGCAAGTACCACAGCGCCCGACTGGGCCCCTGCTGACACAGGCCCACCAGGTGGTCCTAAGTGCATGTGCCACCCAGGGGGCACTCATAGTGTGAGGATCCGCTTCCCACAACAATTTATTTTGGGATCGGCGACCCCAAAATACATTGTTGCGGGCAGAGGGCAAACGGAGCAGCTGCCTTGGGCCTGCCAGCAGTGACAGGGCCTGTGGCAGCTGCCCCGTTTGCCACACGTTAAAGACGGCCCTGATAATAGATGACCTCTGGTATCTCCTGTCACCTTTCACTAGATTGGCCATGCAAAGGAACACTTCATTGTAAATCCATGCGCTGGAGAAAAGATTGACATCTGTGCATGCACTTTAGTTGCTGTGTAGGGGTCTTGTCATTCTATCTCCTGTTACTCAACTGTCACTCAGATCTCTAAATAACTATTTCTAGAACTGATTGACAGGAGAAGGTGCATTAATTTTATATGGCTTTTTTTCATTTTATTTTTCAGATATTTTAGAAGTGCTACCAATTTTTCTTTACAATAAATGCCACTTTTGATCTTCCCTTTTATCTAATGATGATA
The DNA here is from genome assembly GCF_036172605.1 of Pelobates fuscus. NCBI lineage: Eukaryota > Metazoa > Chordata > Amphibia > Anura > Pelobatidae > Pelobates > Pelobates fuscus. The sequence continues at coordinate 132,319,361 of NC_086317.1, forward strand.
TATACATTTCAAATTTAAATTTATTTTAGGCAGGACCAGGGTAAAGATTTTACTGCCTTAGGCAAAACACATTTTGTTGCCCCCCCTATGTACTTCACTCCTGTCATGTCAATTCATATGTATGCTCTGTTCGTTACTTTAATAACATATTCTGCTGACAGCTTTCTACTCAACAGCAACAAAAAGGGATGAGTTCTCAATGCATGGTACATTATTATATTAGTGTTCAAACAATACTGATGAATTTGCAAAGATCTAATTTACTGTGTATGTATGAGTCGCCCGCTGTGTGCATAATCAGGAAAAATCTAAAAAGATGGACGCTGTTATCTTCGTTTATGTAAGCAAAACTAATTGGTGACCATTAACCTCCAAAACACAGAAGGTCAAAACAAACTGCTTAAATTAGCTATTAGAGATCCTAAGTGGCAAGCAATCCATTACTACCTTACAGCAAGCTAAAGAATAAAACACACACACACACACACAATGCATGACATTGTAAGTTAGTGGATACACTGAGTTTGAGTATATGCGTATGCAGAATAAGTTTATATATATAATGCAACTAAACCCTGATCATTTTTTGCCTAGGTCAGGTGTTTTTAACCCCTTAAGGACCAAACTTCTGGAATAAAAGGGAATCATGACATGTCACACATGTCATGTGTCCTTAAGGGGTTAAATAAAACTATTACAATCTCTAAGATTTGAAATCATTGTTTAGTGAATAAGCGAGTGTGCTGGATTCTGTATTTTGTATATTTTGGCCCCAGCAGCACCCTATAATGTATGCATGTTCAGGTGAGTGCAGCCCTCTTGGTTTCTTTTATATATTTGGGAGTCTAGGCCAGCTCCTTGGTTTTGCACCCCTCCCTGTTACAGGTGCCTCATTCCAGGACCCTATTTAGCCTTGACTTGCAGAGAGTCCCATTAAGGAAGTATTTCCCAAGTAAGTGGATTAATCTCACAAGAGCAAGCATTAGGCTGCTATTAGGATAGGACCTGCCGAATAAGGGGTACTTTGACATAGTTGGCAGGCTTATGCAATGTTTGATCATATAATATAACTAAACCCCCATCATTTTTTGCCTAGGTGAGGTGTTTTTAAATAAAACTACTACTATCTCTAAGATTTGAAATCATTGTTTAGTGAATAAGCGAGTGTGCTGGATTCTGTATTTTGTATATTTTGGCCCCATCAGCACCCTATAATGTATGCATGTTCAGGTGAGTGCAGCCCTCTTGGTTTCATATATACAGTATATATTTGAGAGCCCAGGCAAACTCCTTGGTGCACTCCTGCCAGTCACAGGTGCTTCATTCCAGGACCCTATTTAGCCTTGACTTGCAGTCCCAGGAGGAAGTATTTCCCAAGTAAGTGGATTATAGACATGTGCAATTCGCTTCGGTCCGAATATGAATTCGGACGAATTTTGGGCAATTCGGACATTTGGGTACTTCCGAATGTCCGAATTGCCGAGGTCCCGAAGTTCCGGAAGTGCTGAAGTTGCCGGTGTCAAAGTGCCGAAGTTCCGAAGCACAGTATTGCCTACAGTGGCGTACATACCGGGGTCGCGGCTGCGACTGGGCCCGGCCCACCAGGGGGCCCGACCGCCCTGCGACCCGGTATTTACCCACTGTGGCCAGCCTCTTCTCCTGGGGGGCCCAGGAGTTGACCACCTCAGGCCCCCCCGAGGCTGGCCCTGCTGTCACCCCACGGCCGGTCCTGCAGGCGCACGAGGGAGCACTCTCCCCTGAGTGCTTCCTCTTCAGCTCCCTCGCGCGCCGCGTACTGATACCGGAAGATTACGTCATCTTCCGGCGCCGGCATCCCCACGTGGCAGCCTGCCTGCCCGCCTAGTGACCGGCCGTCCAGGAGCCCAGCAGCACCACTGGACCCCAGGGAATTCCCTCAGCACTCCAAAAGGTAAGAAGGCTGGGGGGATTACATTTAAAAAAATAACATGTGTAAGTGTTAGTGTGTGTGTTAGTGTGAGTGTTAGTGTGTTAGTGTGAGTGTTAGTGTGTTAGTGTGTGTGTGTGTTAGTGTTAGTGTGTGTGTTAGTGTGTTAGTGTGTTAGTGTGTGTGTTAGTGTGAGTGTTAGTGTGTCTCTGTCAGTAAATGTGTGTGTCTGTAAGCTAGTGTGTACGCGTCTGTTCGTGAGAGTGTGTGTGTGTCTTCAGCACTTACCTTTCTCCAGCGCCAGACTCCCTTGGCGCTGGGGATCCCTCCGCCTCTCAGCTCCGAATGCGCATGCACGGCAAGAGCCGTGCGCGCATTCAAACCGCCCATAGGAAAGCATTACTCAATGCTTTCCTATGGACGTTCAGTGTCTTAGAATCGCGGAAGCTCCTCTAACGGCTGTCAGTGAGACAGCCACTAGAGGCTGGATTAACCCTCAGTGAAACATAGCAGTTTCTCTGAAACTGCTATGCTTTCAGCTGCAGGGTTAAAACTAGAGGGACCTGACACCCAGACCACTTCATTGAGCTGATGTGATCAGGGTGTCTGTAGTGGTCCTTTAAGTGTGTGTGCATCTGCATGCACTGGCGTACATACCGCAGTCACAGGGGTCGCAGCCCTGCAACCCCTGCGACCAGGTGCCCGCCGCCATGTGTTGCGGCCCCGGCCCGCGCAGAGTAAGCGCGGGGGGGGGGCCACAGATCAATTTTCACACCGGGGCCCCATGGGTCATGTGTACGCCACTGATTGCCTAAGTACTAATATACTTACCCAGTGAAAGAAGAAGAATGTTACATTGTATACAATTTTAAATAAAAAGTATACAAACATAGCCAGGATTCAGCTGTAAGCATTTGCAACACTTACAACAATCAAGTAACATACATTCATATACAATGTAAGTTACTTAGCCAGTCAATGTAATGACAGGAATGAATAAGTAGATAACTCCCTAATTCCCACGATATTAGGGAGCTATCTACTAAAAGGCTGAAAGACCTAAATTGGTCTTTCAGCCAAATTTACTAATACTAAGTAAAGATTACTTAGTATTAGTAAATTATGCCCCTACTCGCTATAAAAATTAATAAAAAATAGGGTCCTTTAAAACTAAAGGAGGGAACTATTGCTCCCCCGGCCCCCACCCCTGAGCGGCTGGTGGGGGCCCTAATGTAAAATAATGGGGGGGGGACCTATCGTCCTCCCCCCGGGCCCCCACCCTTGTGCGGCGGGTGGGGGCCCTAGATCAGCATAAGGGGGGACCTAATGTCCTCCCCCTGGCCCCCACCCCTGAGCGGTGGGTGGGGGCCCTAAATACTAATAAGGGGGGACCTAATGTCCTTCCCCCTGGCCCCCATCCCTGAGTGGTGGGTGGGGGCCCTAAATACTAATAGGGGGGACCTCATTTCCTCCCCCCTGGCCCCCACCCCTAAGCGGCGGGTGGGGGCCCTAAATACTAATAAGGGGGGACCTAAGGTCCTCCCCCTGGCCCCCACCCCTGAGCGGTGGGTAGAGGCCCTAAATACTAATAAGGGGGAGGACCTAATGTCCTCCCACCTGGCCCCACCCCTGAGCGGTGGGTGGGGGCCCTAAATACTAATAAGGGGGGACATATTGTCCTCCCCCCGGGCCCCCACCCCTGAGCGGCCGGTGGGGGCCCTAAATAAAAAAAATACCCCCCAGGTGACTAGGGGTCCCCAAGCCCCTAGTCACCCCCTCCCCCCCAAAAAATGAACCTACCCCCCTCACGTTGAAAATAATGACTTCAACTAAGTACCTGTAAAAAAAATAAAACTTACCATACAATGTTTTCTTTCTTCTTGTCACGGTTCTCACCGTGGCAGGCAGACGGCCAGACGTGGTCGCTCCTGGAGTTCCCAAAAGGGGACTTGAACCGGGGAACTTCTCAGTCCTGGTCCTGCTTTTTACCTCTGAGCCACAGCAGCTTTATACAGCTACTACTGATTCCGGTCCTGTTCATCCTGGCATGTCTTCTACACTGGGGGCTGCACCTTGACTTGGCTGTGCTTCACCTGACCCTGATCAGTCATCAGCAGGGTATTTAAACTCAGCCTCGCCCTGTGCTCAGTGTCAAGTCTTTGATCCTGTTTCGTACCAGTGTTCCTGTTGTTTCATCTGCTTCGTATTATTGACCCCGGCTTCTGACTACGTTTAACCTGACCTCTGGCATCCCTTGACTTTGGCTACTCCTTGTTGTTCCTCTCCTCTGGCATCCTTTGACCTCGGCAATCCTGCTGGTTCAGTCCTTGCTTGTACTGCGTATTGGTACTTCATCCTGCACAGCCCCCGTGCACAGACCCACAGGCCGCGTGAATTTTTACCTGACCACCTTGGCCTGTGGCTATCTGCAAGGGTGAGCAACATATCTGCGCTACAGACTCCCAACTCAGGTAAGACCCTAACACTTCTAAAATCTTCTTTTTTCCCAAAAAAGGGCAAATACAAATCCATAATAACCGACGCAATAAAAAAAAAAAGAAACGAGCGCAAAAAAAAAATCCATCTTCACCCGGTGAGGGCTCCGTGCAGACTGAGTTCTGCAGGGCGGGGGAAGGCTTATAAAGCCTTGCCCCGCCCTGCAATTAGGGTCAGAGCACTCTGATTGGTGGGTTTAAGCCATCCAATCAGAGTGCTCTGATAGGTAAATGAAGAGAATGACAGCTAAGTCTCTACATTTACCTGTCACAGAACTCTGTTTGGTTTGAAATCCACCAATCAGAGTGCTCTGTGTCATTTTATACAGCGTGGGAAAGTTCTTTGGAATTTTCCCACGCTGTGTAATTTGACTCATAACTCTCTGCTTGGTTACTTAATCCACCAATCAGAGAGTTATGAGTCAAATTAAACAGCGTGGGAAAATTCCAAAGAACCCCCCACCTGCAAACACCGATAAATAGCTTTCATTGCCCATTTCATATACAGATCATTTATAAAGAAAAGTGGATCCAGTACAGAACCCCGAGGCACTCCACTTGCAACTTTTGTCCAATTTGAACATTTTCCATTTACAACTACTCTCTGCACTCTGTCTTTAAGCCAGTGTAAAAGACAGAGTGCAGAGAGTAGTTGTAAATAGAAGAAATATTTTGTACAAGAAGACATTTTTTGCCTAAATCAACTAATATTAGTTTTACTAGTATCCCTTTGTGTTGAACTGTATAATCCGAATAGATTACATATACTGGATCACCCTGATCTATACATCTACTAACTTCTTTATAAGTTAGTTTGGCATGACCTATCTTTCATAAAACCATGTTTATTCTTGCGAATGATATTATTGCTAAAAATGAATTCTAGAATATTATCCCTTAACAGCACTTCGAATAATTTCCCAATGACAGATGTTAAGGTCCCATTCTGTAGTTTCCGGCTTGAGCTTTTGAACCCTTTTTAAATATAGGCACTACATCTGCTTTTCTCCAATCCTCTGATACAATTCCTGAAAGAAAAGCATCCTGAAAAATGTAAAAATAATTGTGGCATTGTACATCTTTTAATAACAGAAGTCCCTACCACTGCAACCTGCCTAGCCTTTTCTCTATACTGGATAAATAGGAGAATCCTTCCAAAATTATGTTGGTACCACCTTGATTTAACTTATTAATCTAGAAAAGCAACATAAATCTCTACCTGTAAAGTCTAAGGGTTCTATAACTTGAGTAGACACACCAGTGATGTATTTAGTATCTGTGCTGCCTTAGGCATGATGGAACTCGGACAACCCCTAATTTACATTTTCCCCACCCCTTCCTGTCAATGCCACACCTCTTCCTGTTATACAACTAACACACACTTTGACTGACAGACACACTCTCAGATGCACTGACATACACACACTGATTTGACACACACAATCACTGACTCACTGACATACACATATAATGACGCAGACACACACACTGACTGACATACACTTACAGACAGACACACACACACACACACACACACAATTACTCAGACACACAGGCGCCCTAACAGACACAATCACTCGGAAAAAAACACATATTCACTGACAGAGACACACACACACACACACACACTCTCACTCACTGACAGCCAGACATACACACTGACATACACACACTGACAGCCAGACACACATTGATATACACACACTGACAACCAGACACACACAATCACTCGGATACACACTGACAGACATACACACTGACAGACATACACACTGACAGCCAGACACACACAATCACTCAGACATACACTGACAGCCAGACACACACACACAATCACTCAGACATACACTGACAGCCAGACACACACACACACAATCACTCAGACATACACTGACAGCCAGACACACACACACAAGCACTCAGACATACACACACTGACAGCCCACCCTCCCCTCTCCAAACATTAACCAATTACTTTTTCTATTTTAGTTTAAATCCACCCAGCCTCCCTACCTTTGGGAGTGCTGGGTGGATTTCTTTTTTACCTGGGGTCCAATGGGGCTTCTGACAGGAAAGGAGGCAGGCGGTTGGGCGGCTAACTAAGAATTCAGGCAGGTGGGCAGCACTGGCGAGGGAGCACTGATTTGTGAGCTGTCTCTGCACAGCGGCACAAAGTGATGCCGGGAGCCGGAATATGATGCGCGAGGGAGCTGAGCGGAGAGCTAAAAAAATCAGTGCTTCCTCGCCAGCGCCGCCCGCCTGGATTCTTAGTTAGCTACCGCCAGGCTAACAAGGTATTTGCCTGGGCATTTGGGGCGGCGTTTTTTGCCGCCCCCTGGAAAGTGCCGCCCAAGGCAAATACCTTGTTTGCCTTGCGGCAAATACGTCCCTGAGACACACTGTGATATAGTTTCTATTTACCATAACATTATCTCTTGAAAGGGGCTTAGATCTATTTTATGTTATATTCAAATTGAAAAACTACACAATCCAATCCTGCAAAGTGAGGAGGTTTCAAAACCAAATTAGAGAAAAATAGTGGGTCCCTCTAAACCACCCAGACTGGGCTATAAGTCACTCTATACTAGCTATGGTAGCATCAAAAGGGTTGCTTTACTTAATGTCAACTATGTCCCACTACACCTCAATACATGGAATCATTTGCATAGAAGTGGTCAACCAAACCATAGAATAACAAAAACTGAAACGATCACAAAAAAGGTGGTATTACATATCTCCCTATATTCAGACAATTCGATCCTCTTAAAGTTAAAAAAGGAAAATATAGTGAATACATTGTGCTAACGTGCCACCTTAGCATCTTGTGGATAAAAAGCACCTTTGCAAAGGGCAAAGCACTGTCTAATGAGTTTTTTGTTTGTTTGTTTTTTACAACCTTTTTGCATATCACTTTGGGGCATTGGATTGTGCTGTTTTACAATTTACAACCAGTAACATAAAAAAGATTCATGCCTTTCTAGGGAATTATAAACATATTCCCACTAGTTCTCACGCTCCTGTGCTCTTTCAGTGCATTCGAAGCTTATTAGATTTAAATAATCACATTGTGAATTTGTAGTATCAGAATGTAACTCCCACCTATTTGCTCTCCTGGAGTTATACAACCCTTACATCTTGTAAGCAGAACTCAATTCTCTCTTTCTAGATTACGTTTTTCAATATTTAATCAAGATTGTATCCACATAATTTTAGAAGCATACTCTTCTAAGAATTTTACAATTTCCTACTTGGCTATATTTAACACATTGATTACTTTACATATATTGTCAAATAATCTTTTCTTTTCATTCTTTTCAAAAATGTTTATACTTTTTGTAGTGTAGATAGGATTAGCTGTATTAGTTCAGTAGACAAGATGGACCTGAGGAAGAGAGGAAAACTCTTGAAAAATGTATCATTGCATACGGTAGTACATACGGTATTTTGGCATCTTGTACGTAAAGGTTATACATAAGTTAAATAGGCTTGAAATGGGCATTTATTTTTTCTTTTCTTTATTTGTTGACACATCTATGATGTTTTACTTTTTGTACCATTTTTCTAGAAGTTGCTATATTTGAAAATCAATCAAGCAAAAATTGATTATTTTCTTTCCCACTTAACATTTTAAGCATTTTTTTAGCTTTAAAATCATCGGAAGTCATATCCCAATGGGGAATATAACATTTCTCCATTTACTTATAGTTCGCCTGTGACAGAATGTGATCTGGCATTAATGTAAATTCTACTGCCTTCATATTTTTGTGTAACATGATAAAAAAGGTATGACTTTCTTTTCAAATAATTTTTATTAAAGTTTTAGAAATTTTACAAGTTATAATGAATAGACAAACATTCTATTCTGGGAAGGAAAGGTAAACGGAACTTGGAAGAGGGAAAGGGTATCCATCCATATTAGTAGCAAACAAAATGTTGTATATAAACAACAATTGTGCAATAAAAAAGTTTAACAATGATTTTTTTTTGTAAACCATATACTTTTTACATTTCTTCTTCCCATTTATCCCAATTACATTTGAGTTTTGTGAATGTGTACATATTTTTCCTATATGACAGTTTGTGTGCTTTATTATCCAAGATCACATTCAAAACTTCTTTAAGTGGTAAGCATGAGGTGGCAGCAATCAGGATGTGGCCTATTATTATTTTATCTATTCTATCGACGGACTCAGGGAATTTTTTGAATAATACAAGTTCTGAGGTTAATATACTAATAGATCGATCGACTTTAACAATTAAGTCGTGAATCATTTTCCAGTATCTTGTTATTTTGGGACAATACCACCATATATAGGTCATATTTCCTATACCCCCACAATCCTTCCAACACCGGTCAGAATACATATTGTTCATATTATGCAGTCTAGACGGAGCCAGATACCAGCGATATAAAATTTTGTAATGATTAATTTCTAAATGATCAGTACATAAACAGATTCCTTTTAGTGCTTTAAAGAAACTGAACCATTCCTCAAACTCATATTGTGTTCCTAACTCCATCTCCCATGACATGTTCCTAACTCCATCTCCCATGACATGTTCCTAACTCCATCTCCCATGACATGTTCCTAACTCCATCTCCCATGACATGTTCCTAACTCCATCTCCCATGACATGTTCCTAACTCCATCTCCCATGACCCCATATGTTTCAGTTTAACTTTAGGTTTTGCATTGTAAAGCGAGTAACACATAGATATTGTACCCTTTCTGTTTGCATCATATAAGAAACTTTTTCCAATGCTGATATATCTGGTGACAGTTTTTGTCAGTTTCTGATAAGTTAAATAGTTCTTTTAATTTTTTGGTTATCAACATACATTCAGATTCAGAGTCATTAATTAGTCCATACTTAAATTTCAATTTCTAAAATGAAAGGATGGCATTGCCATTAAAAAAAGCTATCTAGGTTTGTTATCGAGCATGTTTTCCATAATTCTATATTCAAAGATGGTATATGGTATTTCAATTATTCAATTGGCATCGCTCTATACAATTTTGTAGTATGGCTATTATTTTTTAAAACAATGTCCCAGGCCCTGAGCGTAGTTTTGGTTGATAGAAATAATTTAGTAATTCTAGGTTTTTCTTTTAGTAATTCAAGGTATCTCCGTGAGTCAAAATGGTGAAAATGTGTGACTCTTCCATATCCATCCATCTTGGCTTATTACCTTCACTATTAAAGCTCACAACCAGTGAGGTAAGCCTTTCTTTCATTTTTATTTTATTTAAATTTTTGGTAACAAAAAAAAAAACGGAAAAAATGAGGATGCAAATATCAAATCTATCATCCACTCATATTTTTATTTTTATGACTATGAAAGAGGGCACTCTTGGGACATGTTACATGATACATACACAACATAGCATATCAACATTTCAATCCATTTCCTCTGACTTTTCTCAAGACCTTGAGGCAAATTTTATGGCTGACGGTCCTGAAAGGTTAAATCAGGAAGTGAAGGTCCTTGGTTAATTATAGTCAGTAGTACAGAAAACATAAACAAAAGGAAATGACACACAGAAGGAAATGCAATACATTACTGAATGGTAAGTGATCGCATGTACCTTGCAGCCTTTGCCTTGTCAATGTTGTGGTGAACTGGGGAATTAGTGCTCTGTCTTGGAAATGGTTGGCCACACAGGATATGGTCAAACTTACAAGGTAGATCAAAATAATTAGCCAAGCAGAGATATAATGCTAGAGAAAAGATCCGTGTCTAAAGAATGATCCTATATATCTTACATAGTTGCCAACATTTGAAAAAAAAATACAGATGTACACACATACACAGTGATATACGCAAATAAAAATAAATGCACAATGACAAATATACACAGATATGCGCACACCGAAACATAGTTATACACAAATATAGCTATGCACACTGACACACATAGATAAGTAACTATACACACGTACACACACACATACTGACACAGACAAAGTAAAAACAGAGATATTTTTAGCTACATTACTGTGGTCTCTGGAGCAGCTGTACTGGCTGCACCACCAATAGTGCTGCCCCTGAAATGTGCGCCAGGTCTTGAGACTAATTTTTGCTGAGACTGGAACCCAAAATATAGGATTGTCCTGGCAAATTTGGGAAGCTGGCAACTATGATCATAGACTCCCATTTGTTTGTTAGTGTTTATGGTAAATAAACATTAAGAGTAAGCTTTCCTAAATAGATGAGCTTTGAGAGACATCTTAAAAGACTGGAAGCTGGAGACTGCATCTTTCAGTAGCAGAATCCTGCCTCCTCTTCTCTCAAAACATCTTGCTGAAGTGATATGAATTTCAAAGTCCATAAACATAGGTCGGTCCATGAGAGACCAGTGTAAGCTGAGTTGCAAACATAACTCCACCACATAGTGAATCTATATTCTTAAATTTTGCCCCTTCTTCCTTTACCACTGGGAAGTTTTGAAATACTGTACAAATAATATGTAACTTGTGTATGTGCAATCCATAAAGCATTTTGTGGATGTGGATAAAAATGCAGCATGGATATGAGGTCAATATTTCTAGACCTCCCAGCCAGTGGCAGAACTAACTTGAGAGGGCCCTAGTGTAATATTTTTTTTTTTGCCCTCCTGCTCCCTATTGCAAGGATGAACCCGATATAGAGCCCTATATGTCATGCAGCTCCCACAATATTTTGACAGCTGGGGTTCCCATGCTTGCAGGGTTGTATTTAGCACTGAGTAGTGTTTGTGTATTTAAATGTAAACATGTTTTTATATGGTGTATGTTTGTGTGAATATAGTGTAGGCGTTTGAAAGCAAGCGAGCATTTGTGTGTAGTGTGTTTTTGAAATGCAGTGGTTTGTTTATATATAATTTTGGTTTTTAATATAGAGGTGTGTTTGTATGTAGTGTTGATGTTTGAATTCAGGGATGTGTGTGTGTAGTGTTGGTGTTTAAATGCAGAAAATTATGCACATATACACCTACACTGACACACAGATACACACACACACACACACACACACACTGACATACATGCAGATATACAGTCACACAAATACACACTGACACATATAGATACACAGATCCAGATATTGACAACATACACCCACACTGATACACACATAGATACACACACTGACAAAAATACAGGCAGACACACAGATACAAACACTGACCCACATGCAGATACACATATTGACAACATATAGATACGCACTGACCAGGACTGGATTAAGAGCCCATTGGGCCTGGTTCTGACAATTACAGAATCTTATAGAGAGAACACTTAAACAGTCATACGCCCAAGCGTCATGTATCTGGTGGAGGTGGTGCTGGAGGGAAACTCACAGGATATAGCCGAAGAAGACACATACTCTATGCTAATCTCTCTCATTTATCTTTCAAGTAAATCCAGTTATAGAGATGACACACAGATGTAAATGCCAGCGGTATATGGTGTATCAGGATGTTAGTGGATGGAGTAAAAGGGGGAGCCACTGATGCGAATCACGTAACTAGAACCGCCCAAAGTGGCGAATATGCCCAAAAATGGGGCGTGTATGCTCGAAGAATGGAAAGGCCAGCCTGGCATGAATGCATGTCAGGCTCCCTGTCAATCATGCAGACTGGACAACTAAAGGCATACTATGCAGACCGCACCATGAGCTTGTCTTAAGTGCATCTAATGATATGCTTGCTCTACGCTTTCTAAGTACGGTCTCCTAGCACTCACTGGTCCACTCACCTCCTTACCTTCTTACTAGCAGGCAGAAGCTCCAGGTATACAGTCTGAGACAGAGAAAAGGTGTATGTAGTAAGTGTAGAAGAAAGGAAACTTACCACAGTGTTAGAGAGACTGAAGCAGCAAGAGCATTTGCATATTGCGCAATGTCAGCTTTACCTTAACTCATTTCATTATCAGCCAGTCCACAATATTTTGTTGCTCTACATCACTCTTGAGTTTCCATACTTAAGCAAGAGTCATAAAAAAAAAAAAAATACTATTTATTTTGCTCAATGGGCCTATTTCATGGGCATGGGCCTGGAGATGCACCTCCATCATCCCCTATGTTAATCTGGCACTGACACACCCACAGATAAAAACTGACACACAAGCACAGTAACAAACACTGACAGGCATACAGATACATAGACACACAAACTGACATACAGATACAGACACACACTGATACACAGACATACACTGACACACACACTGACAGAGATACAGATACACAGACACACCGGTCAAAATGTACTTTCATAGTCACCCTCCCATTTCCTACATTTTACAGGAGGGTGGCTTCACTGGGGTCCAGTAGCAGGCTAAGGCTGTTTGGAGTTAGGGACTAGCTCTCCAAGCCCCCCTCCTTTCTGCCTGCTCCTTCTGCCTGCGCGGCCTCTATCTCTTTGGGAGGAGGTGACAGGCTTTTTCCCAGAGTGTCCCTTTAAGTAAGAAGTTGTTTCTATTAGCCTGCTGATAAGCAATGCTATAATTTGAAATATTTAACTCAAGATTTTATCAATTTCCTTTGTAAAAAAATATAATTAATGTGATGGTCTTTCCTGAGCACCTCACCATCTTAAAGGGACACTATAGTCACCTGAACAACTTCAGCTTAATGGGGTTGTTCAGGTGAGAACTATAGCTCCCTGCAACCTTTCTCATGTAAACACTGTATTTTCTGAGAAAATACAGTGCTTACATTGAAAGCTAGGAACACCTCCAGTTGCAGTCATTCAGAGTGAACCAGTGGGACATGATATGCCTCCATCCACTCAGATCTGCTGTGCACAGCATCCTGTGATTCAGTATCTCCTCCCTCTGCATGCAGACACTGAACTTTCCTCATAGAGATTCATTGATTCAATTCATCACTATGAGGAGATGCTGATTGGCCAGGGCTGTGTTTGAATCATGCTGGCTCTGCCCCTGATCTGCCTCCTTGTCAGTCTCAGCCAATCCTATGGGAAAGCACTGTGATTGGATCAGGCTATCACATGTCCGCAGACTGCTTGTTTTTCCTGAGTCTAACAGCATGCAGATTTACAGCTTTAGGCTTCAATACAGTAAGATTGTTACTATATTTATGGAGGCATGCGGGGCTCAGGGGTGCTAGATGGTCGTGTTAACACTATAGGGTCAGGAATACATGTAGTTTCACTGGTGACTATAGTGTCCCTTTAAATAAATAAAATACACACATTTTAAAGTTCACTGTAAAAAAAAAATGCAAAATTTATTTTTTAGCATAACTTTAATTGAAGCTTTATAAGCATTCGATGTGTGAAGAACTTTAGAGCAGAGCACAAATGATTCAATAGGTTTATTTTTCAGGTTATGTTGAAGGAGAACGTATTGATTTGCTACTTTTGGAAAAGTCAGTTTCTCTTCCAGTACAGTTGTAATCGTTTCAGAAGCCTTAAGACAGGAAAGGAGACCAGCATATCAATCACAAAACCTCAATACTCCTTTTATCTCACAGATCAATAAGGAGACGTGCAGCTCACGCATTATCTTCAATGCTTTTATGAAGCAGCTAAACTTATTCTCAGGGGGCTATATCTTTTAACAGCATAGAAGACAAACCTTGGGATATCTGTCCACATCTACAGCTTCCAATTCTTAATTTTCTGTAATACAAAAATGTATTAAAAGTTTACACAGCTTTTCAATTGTATGCTAAAGCAACATACAGAAAGTTTAATGGATAAATATGCAGACCTCAGATTTTCATAAAGTACATTTAAATTAATTAATGGATGCATATTAATATTTTCAGTATGATGGGATATTAATATTGCCCAGCGTGTCTGCTAAAGTGGACTGTGAATTAATATGGAACACAGCAAATAAATTGATTTGATGTTTTAATCAATGCAACAGGGTGGAGCATTTTAAAATAACTAATTGGTACCAAAGACATTACAAGATTGGGGACCACGTAAGCAATATTTTGTACATGGCCATCTACTGCTGAATTACCACCACCCATCAATAATTTAATTATTATTATTAACAAGATCGTTTTACCTATTGTCAGGACTTATCTTTCCGATCATCTCCGTTCTGACACTTCCGGGTATGCGGAACAGTCCCCGCCCACTTCTCTGATGCGGCTCTCTCAAGCCTTCTAGAGAAACTGCGCCAGTTTCAAAATTGCTTAGTGATTTGAGTTGGGTTACTTCCGCATTCATATTGCCGGCTAAGCTACTCTTCGTTAATTCTTGTGTACCGACCTCTTGGACTGTTTAAACTGATTCCCTGCCTTCTCCTCTCCTTTGATCTCGGACTGAATTTTGGACTTTCCAGCTCTCTCCAATCCCAAAGACCCGGACTGAAAGAAGTTTATCCTCTATCTTGGCTCAAGCTAAACTGCCTTTGGAAGACTACTCCCATCAAACTCTAAGTATACTTTTAGTAAATCTCTGGGAATTGCATTGCTAATGAACTTTAACTTGCTTGCTAAAACTCTGTTACCAATATCACTGCTACAGTTGCTAGTGCTTTTTGCTTTTCACTAACCACCTGCAATATCCACGAATCCTTAAAGCTACAGTAACTGTCCTTAATTGTAGGATTTCTTTCCGATCTTCAATCACGCTCTGTTAAATAATAAGGAATTTTCAAATGTGCAGTTGTGTTCCACATCAATTCTACTTGTGGCATAACACCTATATAGCTTTATACCTATATAGCTTTTATATCTTTATGGTAATGTATGTCTTTTTGCTGATGATACTAAGATATGTAACAGGGTTGATGTTCCAGGAGGGATAAGCCGAATGGCTAATGATTTAGGTAAACTAGAAACATGCTCAGAGTTGTGGCAACTGACATTTAATGTGGATAAGTGCAAGATAATGCATCTTGGACGTAAAAACCCAAGAGCAGAGTACAGAATATTTGATAGAGTCCTAACCTCAACATCTGAGTAAAGGGATTTAGAGGTGATTATTTCTGATGACTTAAAGGTAGGCAGACAATGTAATAGAGCAGCAGGAAATGCTAGCAGAATGCTTGGTTGTATAGGGAGAGGTATTAGCAGTAGAAAGAGGGAAGTGCTCATGCCACTGTACAGAACACTGGTGAGACCTCACTTGGAGTATTGTACGCAGTACTGGAGACCGTATCTCCAGAAGGATATTGATACTTTAGAGAGAGTTCAGAGAAGGGCTACTAAACTGGTTCATGGATTGCAGGATAAAACTTACCAGGAAAGGTTAAAGGATCTTAAAATGTATAGCTTGGAGGAAAGACGAGACAGGGGGGATATGATAGAAACATTTAAATACATAAAGGGAATCAACACAGTAAAGGAGGAGACTATATTTAAAAGAAGAAAAACTACCACAACAAGAGGACATAGTCTTAAATTAGAGGGACAAAGGTTTAAAATAATATCAGGAAGTATTACTTTAATGAGAGGGTAGTGGATGCATGGACTAGCCTTCCAGCTGAAGTGGTAGAGGTTAACACATTAAAGGAGTTTAAAGATGTGAGGGATATGCATATGGCTATCCTAACTATAAGATAAGGCCAGGGACTAATGAAAATATTTAGAAAGTTGGGCAGACTAGATGGGCCGAATGGTTCTTATCTGCCGTCACATTCTATGTTTCTATTATAATTTATAGGTATCACACATGGTGAGTACTTGCAAAATGGAGACCTTCTAACCTTGGTAATAACTTTCAAGTGCACTAGTCGATGTACATGGCATTTTATATTAAATATATATAAAAAATAACAATTCATTAATCTTTTGACCAACATTCAAGTAGGTGAGCACTTGGGAAATAGTGATCACAATATAGTGTCTTTTGAAATAAACTCAAAAAAACAAAAGTACATGGGGTATACTAAAACATAGAATTTTAATAAGACCAATTTCAATAAGTTAAGGGGAGCTTTGCAATATATTGACTGGCATAAACTCTTTAGTGAAAAGAACACTGAGGATAAATGGATCGTCTTCCAACAAATATTAGAAAGGTGCATTTCTCAGTATGTACCATTGGGAAATAAACAGGGCTCGAGTCCTGCAGGAACGCGTGGGAACGGCGTTCCTGCACTTTTTCCACAGCAGGAACGCCCCCCATTACTAGTCCTGCAGGACCCAGGGCTGGCACAAGCAGCTGCCAGAGCAGGGGGAGCACAAATCCGAATCCCCTGCCTCTGACTGGGGACTCGGATTTTTAAACTCACCTCTCCCCCTGCAGTCAGTGGAGTCGTCCGGCCTCTCCTGATGATGTCAGTAGGAGGGGGCATGACTTTCTCTGCTCTTCTCACAGGACCGCTGGGGAGCAGAGGAAGTCACACCCCCTCCTCCTGACATCATCAGGAGAGGCTGGCTTACTCCACTGACTGCAGGCTGCAGGTTCCAGACCCTGTCCCACCCCTCCTGGCCCAAGGTAAGCCTCAGGGAGGGGGAAGGCATTTTAGGATTTTTTTTGTTTCTTTTTTATCCCCCTCCTCAGTCCCTGTCCACCTATTTAAGGCCCTGTCCCCCCTCCTCAGTTCCTGCCCCAATCCTTAGTCCCTGTCCCCCTCCTCAAGCCCTATCCCCTTACTCAGTCCCTGTTCCCCTCCTCAAGCCTGTCCCTTTCCTGAGTCCCTGTCCCCCTATTTAAGGCCCTGTCCACCTTCCTCAGGCCTGTCCCTGTCCCCCTCCTCAGTCCCTGTCCCCCTATTTAAGGCCCTGTCCCCCCTCCTCAGTTCCTGCCCCCTCCTCAGTCCCTGTCCCCCTATTTAAGGCCCTGTCCCCCCTCCTCAGTTCCTGCCCCCTCCTCAGTCCCTGTCCCCCTATTTAAGGCCCTGCCCCCCCTCCTCAGTTCCTGCCCCCCTCCTTAGTCCCTTTCCCCAGTCCCTGTCCCCCTCCTCAAGCCCTATTCCCTTACTCAGGCCTGCCCCTTTCCTGAGTCCCTGTCCCCCTATTTAAGGCCCTGTCCCCCTTCCTCAGGCTTGTCCCTGCCCCCCTCCTCAGTCCCTGTCCCCCTATTTAAGGCCCTGTCCCCCCTCCTCAGTCCCTGTCTCCCTCCTCAGTCCCTGTCTCCCTCCTCAGTCCCTGTCTCCCTCCTCAGTCCCTGTCTCCCTCCTCAGTCCCTGTTTCCCTCCTCAATCCCTGTCTCCCTCCTCAATCCCTGTCTCCCTCCTCAATCCCTGTCTCCCTCCTCAGTCCCTGTCTCCCTCCTCAGTCCCTGTCTCCCTCCTCAGTCCCTGTCTCCCTCCTCAGTCCCTGTCTCCCTCCTCAGTCCCTGTCTCCCTCCTCAGTCCCTGTCCCCCTCCTCAGTCCCTGTCCCCCTCCTCAGTCCCTGTCCCCCTCCTCAGTCCCTGTCCCCCTCCTCAGTCCCTGTCCCCCTCCTCAGTCCCTGTCCCCCTCCCTCAGTCCCTGTCCCCTTACTCAGGCCCTGTCCCCTTCATGAGCCTCTGCTCCCTTCATCAGCCCCTGTCCCCCTCCTCAGCCCCTGTCCCCCTCCTCAGCCCCTGTCCCCCTCCTCAGCTCCTGTCCCTCTTCCTCAGCCCCTGCCCCTCTTCCTCAGCCCCTGCCCCTCTTCCTCAGCCCCTGCCCCTCTTCCTCAGCCCCTGCCCCTCTTTCTCCGCCCCTGCCCCTCTTCCTCAGCCCCTGCCCCCCTTCCTCAGCCCCTGCCCCTCTTCCTCAGCCCCTGCCCCTCTTCCTCAGCCCCTGCCCCCCTTCCTCAGCCCCTGCCCCCCTTCCTCAGCCCCTGCCCCCCTTCCTCAGCCCCTGTCCCCCTTCCTCAGCCCCTATCCCCCTTCCTCAGCCCCTGTCCCCCTTCCTCAGCCCCTGTCCCCCTTCCTCAGCCCCTCAGTTCCTGTCCCTTTCCTCAGCCCCTCAGTTCCTGTCCCTTTCCTCAGTTCCTGTCCCCTTCCTCAGCCCATGTCCCCCCCCCAAGCTCCTGTCCCTCTCCTCAGCTCCTGTCCCCCTCCTCAGCCCCGTGCCCTTACTCAGCCCCTGCATACAAGCGTTTTATTTTTTTGGGGTGGGGGGGGGGGGGGGGGGAGGGGGGCGGGGAGTGTCTCTTGGGTGAGTTCCTGCACTTTTTTACCCAGGACTTGACCCCTGGAAATAAATATAAAAGAAACAAATTAAAACCAATGTGGCTTAGTAGAGAAGTAAAAGAAGAGATTAAAAAAAATAAGAAAAGGGCAAATCGGACAAATCAGATGCATCTTATAAAAGATATAAGGAAGCAAATAATGCGTGCAAAAAAGGCAATTAGACTTGCTAAACTTAAAAATGAAAAAATGATAGCTAAAGAGAGCAAAACCAACCCCAAAGCATTTTTTTAAGTACATAAATTCTAAAAAAACCTCAAACATGAAAGTGTAGGTACACTAAAACTGAAACGGGGGTGTTAGTTAATGAAGACCAGGAAAAGGCAGGCATTTTAAATAACTATTTCTCCTCCGTATATATTAAGGAAGAACCCATGGCAATAGATGTGCAAATGATTGCTACTAAAAACTTGCAGAATAATTGTAATTGGTTAACTCAAGACAAGGTGCTGCAGCATTTAATTAAGTTAATATAAACAAAGCTCCAGGGCCTGACGGTATCCATCCACGTGTACTTAAGGAACTAAGTGTAGATATAAGTGAACCTCTGTTTTTAATCTTTCAAGATTCTTTTCTTTCAGGAAGTGTTCCGGAGGATAGGAGGAAGGCAGATGTGGTTCCTATATTCAAAAAGGGTTCAACATCCTTGCCTGGAAATTATAGACCTGTGAGCTTAACCTCTGTGGCTGGTAAAATATTTGAAAGGTTATTAAGGGATAATATTCAAGAATTCCTTGAGAAGAACATGGTTATCAGCAAAAATCAGCACGGTTTTATGAAGCACATGTCATGTCAAACTAACTTGATTGCGTTCTACAAAGAAGTAAGTAGAAGTATAGATCAGGGTGTTGCAGTGGATGTGATCTATTTGGATTTTGCCAAGGCATTTGATACAGTTCCGCCCAATAGATTAGTGTTCTGTCAGGGTACCTGTAGTCTCTACCTCAAAGGAGGTGAGAGACTTAGACGTTTATCCTTCCAGAGGGGTTGTTTCTTCCGTTCCTCGCGGTCCCCTCGGCCATTTACAAGCCGACCGCGAGGGATCCACTTCCTTATATGACGCGACGCTCAGTAGTCGACGTCATGACGCCAACCCGGGACGACCTGTCAGTCAAGTCCCGAGCACTAATCAGGACTCGTCGGGGGCGTGATTACCCTCTAGAATCAAGGTATAAAGTAAGGCTTTTGGCATCTGCTCATTGCCCTGTCGTGGTTCTAGCCTGTCTAGTCACTCAGTGCTCTTGTATTCTAGTTGTCTCTTTGGTTCTGACCCGTCTTGTTTGTACTACCCTGTTTATCTCTGTTACCCTTTGACTCGGCTTGTCTCTCGCTTACCTGTCCTCTCGTTCCCTCGACCTCGGCTGGTTCCTAGACCATTCTCTACTTACTCCTTACGTTAAGTCCGGCCATTCTAAGGTCCGGTATACGTACCTACCACCTGTTTGTACTCTGCGTGTTGGATCCCTGTGTCAGGATCGGGACAGGGATCCAACACGCAGAATACAAACAGGACAGGATTCGTATACCGGACCTTAGAATGGCCGGACTAACGTACAGAGAATATAGAGAATGGTCAGAGACAAGCCGAGGTCGGGGGAACGAGAGGACAGGTAAGCGAGGAACAAGCCGGGTCAAGGATAACAGAGGAAAACAGAGTAAGTCAAACAAGCCGGGTCGGAACCAAAGGGATAACAGAAAATACCAGAGCACTGTGTGACTAGGTAGGCTAGAACCACGACAGGGCAATGAGCAAATGAGAGAAGCACTGTTAAATACCCTGGCTCAGAGGGGTAGACACGCCTCCGACGAGTCCTGATTAGTCTCCAAACAATTGAGTGACAGGTCGTTCCGGATTGGCGTCATGACGTCGACTTCCGGACGTCATGCTACAAAAGGAAGTGACTCCCTCGCGGCCGGCGTTTATGTGACCGGGTGGACCGCGAGGAACATGGGAAACAGACCGTCCGGATGGATAGACGTCTAAGTCTCTACCTCTCCCAGAGGTAGAGACCTCAGGTACCCTGACAGTACCCCCCCTCTCAGATACGCCCACCGGGCGGAATGAACCGGGACGAGATGGGAAGCGGAAGTGAAATGCCCTGCGGAGACGAGGAGCATGAACATCCTCTTGAGGCACCCAACTCCTCTCCTCAGGACCATATCCCTTCCAATCGACCAGATATTGTACTCTCCCCCGGGAGATTCGAGAATCGATGATAGCGTTAACCTCATACTCCTCCTGACCCTCCACCTGAACAGGGCGAGGGGAGGAGACCGTGGAGGAAAATCTGTTACAGACTAGTGGTTTCAGCAATGAAACATGAAATGAGTTAGGGATGCGTAAGGCAGATGGAAGAGCTAGACGATACGCAACTGGGTTAATTCGAGTCAGCACCCTGTAAGGTCCAATATAGCGAGGAGCGAACTTCATGGAAGGCACTTTTAAACGAATGTTTCTTGTACTCAACCATACTCTATCACCTGGAACAAACACCGGAGCCGCCCTTCTACGTTTATCAGCGTGTTTCTTAACCAGCATAGAATTGTGCAGAAGAATTTGTCGAGTCTGATCCCACAACTTCCTCAAATTGGCAACATGAACATCAACCGACGGTAACCCTTGGGAAGGAGAAGCCGAGGGAAGAATAGATGGATGAAAGCCATAATTCATGAAGAAGGGGCTTGAATGAGTAGAATCACAAACGAGATTGTTGTGTGCAAACTCCGCCCAAGGAATCAAACCAACCCAATCGTCCTGGTGTTCAGAAACAAAACAACGTAAATATTGTTCAATCTTTTGGTTGGTGCGTTCAGCAGCTCCGTTAGACTGAGGATGATAGGCAGAAGAGAAATTCAATTTGATACCCAGTTGAGAGCAGAAGGACCTCCAAAAACGGGAAACAAATTGGGAACCTCTGTCAGACACAATTTGGGAGGGTATCCCATGTAAACGAAAAATCTCCCTTGCGAATATCTCTGCCAATTCGGGAGAAGACGGGAGTTTAGGCAGAGGAACGAAGTGAGCCATCTTGGTGAATCTGTCAACCACGGTGAGGATAACAGTCTGTTTTTTAGAGATAGGTAAATCGACAATGAAGTCCATAGCTAAACAGGACCATGGCTTCTCTGGAACCTCTAAGGGATGCAGAAATCCACATGGGAGTGTATGAGGTTGCTTAGTCTTAGTACAGACCTCACACGTACCTCACACATGAAATCCTTAACATCCTTACGTAAAGCAGGCCACCAGAAATCTTTGGAGATTAAAGCATACGTCTTGCGAATGCCAGGATGCCCAGCTACCTTGCTGTTGTGGAAACACCTTAACACCTCCAGTTGGAGAGCAGGGGGAACGAAGTGTCTATCCCCAGGAGTCTGTTTAGGAGCTAGATGTTGTAACTTCATGATCTCAGCAAGCAACGGAGAATGAATCCTGAGATTCGTGTTAGCGATGATATTACATTTAGGAACTATCGAGGAAAGAACTGGCTCAGCTATAGTGGACGGTTCATATTGGCGAGATAAAGCATCGGCTTTAGAGTTCTTAGAACCAGGTCTATAAGTAAGCACATAATTGAAGTGAGTCAGGAATAAGGACCAACGAGCTTGCCTGGCGGATAGGCGCTTAGCCTCCCCAATATAGGACAAGTTCTTGTGGTCCGTTAGAATCGTAACAGGATGTAAGGTCCCTTCTAATAAATGTCTCCACTCCTTTAGGGCCATAATGACCGCTAACAGTTCCCTGTCACCGATGTCATATCTGCTTTCAGGACCAGATAGTTTCTTAGAGAAAAAACCACAAGGGTGTAACGGTTTGTCCACCCCTAACCTTTGTGACAGAACAGCACCTACTCCCGTCTCAGAGGCATCGACCTCGAGTAGGAACGGCAGAGTCGTATCAGGATGGACTTAAATTGGAGCAGAAGCAAAAAGTTCCTTGAGAGTCTTGAAAGCAACAAGGGCCTCAGTAGACCAGGTCTTAGTATCAGCCCCTTGTTTGGTCATATTGGTAATAGGCGCAATAATAGAAGAGTATCCCTTAATAAAGCGCCTATAATAATTAGAGAAACCAATAAACCTCTGAATCGCCTTGAGTCCCTTAGGCAACGGCCAATCTAAAATAGATTGGAGTTTGTCAGGATCCATCTTAAAGCCTTCCCCAGAAATCACATAACCAAGAAAGTCTATCTGAGACTGGTCAAAACTGCATTTCTCCAATTTACAGTATAAGCCATGTTGCAGAAGTTTGTGCAATACCTTTCTGACTTGTCTGTGGTGGGTCTCAATGTCCCTAGAGTGTATAAGTATGTCATCCAGGTATACAATAACACAATCATGTTGAAACTCCCTAAGAACTTCATTAATCAAATCCTGAAATACTGCCGGAGCATTACAAAGACCAAATGGCATAACCGTGTATTCATAGTGACCATAACGGGTATTGAACGCTGTCATCCACTCGTGTCCATGCTGGATTCTCACCAAGTTATACGCCCCTCAGAGATCTAACTTGGTGAAAATTTTAGAGCCCTTTAAACGATCAAACAGCTCGGTAATCAAAGGAATCGGATAGGCATTTCTGATGGTTATCTTATTCAAACCTCGGTAATCAATACAAGGTCTCAGAGTGCCATCCTTCTTTTTAACGAAAAAAAAACCAGCCCCGGCGGGAGAAGAGGATCTCCTAATGAATCCTTTTTCTAGATTCTCACAAATATATTCCTCTAGAACTGAGTTCTCTTGAGTGGATAGAGGATATACATTGCCCCTAGGAGGCATAGTACCAGGTAGAAGCTTAATTTTACAATCAAATGACCTGTGTGGAGGTAAGGTATCAGCCTTCCTCTTGTCAAATACTGCTTTTAAGTCCTGGTAGAGAGACGGTATCTGTCTCTCTGTAGACTAAATGGAAGTACCTGGTGTGTTTATTACAGCCAATGGAGAAACCCTGCGTAAACACCTCTCCTGGCAGCCCTGGCCCCATGAGAGTATCTCCCCTAACTCCCAATCGATAATAGGGTTATGTCTCTTTAACCAAGGGTACCCCAGGACTATGGGGACAGAAGGGGACGAAATGAGCATAAGTGATAACTCCTCCTCGTGTAAGATACCAACAGTTAAGTTAACGGGTATGGTCTCACGGGAGATAACAGGCTCAAGTAAAGGTCTACCATCTATGGCCTCAACGGCCAAGGGTGTATCCCTTAACTGGGATGGGATAGTGTGTTTAGTAGCAAAGGCTTGGTCGATAAAATTCTCAGCAGCTCCGGAATCTATCAAAGCCATAGTCTTTAGTACTCCCTTCTCCCAAGTTAAAGAAACTGGTATCAGAAGCCTGTGATCTTTATAATTATGAGTAGAGGACAAAATAGAAACACCCAAGGCCTGTCCTCTAGAGAAACTTAGGTGCGAGCGTTTCCCGAGCGATTAGGACAATTCAGGCGTAAGTGACCTCTGACTCCACAATACATGCATAATCCCTCTCTTCTCCTGTACTGTCTCTCTTCTTCTGAGAGGCGAGTATTGCCTATCTGCATAGGTTCAGGAAACAGTGAGGTAGTGGAATCAGGACTTTGAAATGCGGGAGCTAATTTAAAGGAAGGTCTAAGGTT
The DNA here is from genome assembly GCF_036172605.1 of Pelobates fuscus. Classification (NCBI taxonomy): domain Eukaryota; kingdom Metazoa; phylum Chordata; class Amphibia; order Anura; family Pelobatidae; genus Pelobates; species Pelobates fuscus. The sequence continues at coordinate 132,343,444 of NC_086317.1, forward strand.
CCTCTCTCGAGTGTTTTGTCTCTCTCTTAAACGCTCATCAATACGAGAAATGAACGAAATTAAATCCTCCAAATTTTCAGGGAGTTCTCTAGTAGCAACCTCATCAAGGATTACGTCTGATAGCCCGTTCAAAAATACATCTATATAAGCCTGCTCATTCCACTTAACTTCTGACGCCAGAGACCTGAACTCTAGTGCATAATCCACAAGTGTTCGGTTCTCCTGTCTCAGGCGCAACAGTAATCTGGCTGCATTGACCTTTCTACCAGGGGGGTCAAAAGTTCTTCTAAAGGCAGCTACAAAGGCATTATAATTATATACTAACGGGTTATCGTTCTCCCAAAGTGGGTTGGCCCATCTCAGAGCTTTCTCAATGAGTAAGGTGATAATAAATCCAACCTTTGCCCTATCTGTAGGATAGGAACGAGGTTGCAATTCAAAGTGGATACTAATCTGGTTTAAAAAACCACGACACTTCTCAGGTGAACCACCATAACGTACTGGTGGGGTAATGCGGGAGGAGGCACCTACAGTGGCTACCTCTAGGCCAGAACTTACAGGGGAGATAGAAGTAGTACGTGTCTCCTCTGGTGGATTATTGGCACGAGATAATAACGCCTGTAGTGCTAGGGCCATTTGATCCATTCTGTGTTCCATGGCTTCGAACCTAGGATCAGAGAGGCCAAGCTGACTGTTTGTACTTGCAGGATCCATTGGCCCTGTCGTAATGTCAGGATCGGGACAGGGATCCAACACGCAGAGTACAAACAGGACAGGATACGTATACTGGACCTTAGAATGGCCGGACTAACGTACAGAGAATATAGAGAATGGTCAGAGACAAGCCGAGGTCGGGGGAACGAGAGGACAGGTAAGCGAGGAACAAGCCGGGTCAAGGATAACAGAGGAAAACAGAGTAAGTCAAACAAGCCGGGTCGGAACCAAAGGGATAACAGAAAATACCAGAGCACTGTGTGACTAGGCAGGCTAGAACCATGACAGGGCAATGAGCAAATGAGAGAAGCACTGTTAAATACCCTGGCTCAGAGGGGTAGACACGCCTCCGACGAGTCCTGATTAGTCTCCAAACAATTGAGTGACAGGTCGTTCCGGATTGGCGTCATGACGTCGACTTCCGGACGTCATGCTACAAAAGGAAGTGACTCCCTCGCGGCCGGCGTTTATGTGACCGGGTGGACCGCGAGGAACATGGGAAACAGACCGTCCGGATGGATAGATGTCTAAGTCTCTACCTCTCCCAGAGGTAGAGACCTCAGGTACCCTGACACCCTGTCCCGATCCTGACATTACGACAGGGCCAATGGATCCTGCAGGTACAAACACTCAGGTTGGTCCTTCTGACTCTAGGTTCGACGCCATGGATCACAGAATGGACCAGATGGCTCTAGCACTACAGGCGTTACTATCTCGTTCTAGTAATCAACCAGAAGAGATGCGTAATACTTCTATCTCCCCTGTGAGTTCAGGTCTAGAGGTAGCCACTGTAGGTGCTTCTTCCCGTATTACTCCACCTGTACGTTATGGTGGTTCTCCAGAGAAGTGTCGTGGGTTCTTAAACCAAATAGGTATCCATTTCGAATTACAACCCCGCTCCTATCCTACAGATAGGGCGAAGGTTGGATTTATTATCACATTACTTGTTGAGAAAGCTCTGAGATGGGCCAATCCATTGTGGGAGAATGATAATCCGTTAGTATATAATTATAATGCCTTTGTAGCTGCTTTCAGAAGAACTTTTGACCCTCCAGGTAGAAAGGTCAATGCAGCTAGATTACTGTTACGCCTTAGACAAGATAACCGAACACTTGTGGATTATGCACTAGAGTTCAGGTCCTTGGCGGCAGAAGTTAAGTGGAATGAACAGGCTTATATAGATGTATTTTTAAACGGGTTATCAGACGTAATCCTTGACGAGGTTGCTACTAGAGAGCTTCCTGAAAATTTGGAGGATTTAATTTCTTTTATTTCTCGCATTGATGAACGTTTAAGAGAGAGGCAGAACACTCGAGAGAGAAACCGTAGACCTTCCTTTAAACTAGCTCCTTCATTTCAAAGTTCTGAATCCACAACCTCACTTTTTCCAGAACCTATGCAGATAGGCAATACTCGCCTCTCAGAAGAGGAGAGACAGTACAGGAGAAAGGAGGGGTTGTGTATGTACTGTGGAGTCAGAGGTCATTTACGCCTAAATTGTCCTAATCGCTCGGGAAACGCTCGCACCTAAGTTTCTCTAGAGGACAGGCCTTGGGTGTTTCTATTTTGTCCTCTAATCATAATTATAAAGATCACAGGCTTCTGCTACCCGTTTCTTTAACTTGGGAGAAGGGAGTACTAGAAACTATGGCATTGATAGATTCCGGAGCTGCTGAGAGCTTTATCGACCAAGTTTTTGTTACCAAACACGCTATCCCATCCCAGTTAAGGGAAACACCCTTGGCCGTTGAGGCCATAGATGGTAGACCTTTAGTTGAGCCTGGTATTTTTCGTGAAACCATACCCGTTAAATTAACTGTTGGTATCTTACACGAGGAGGATATATCTTTATTGCTTATTTTGTCTCCTTCTGTTCCCATAGTCCTGGGGTATCCTTGGTTAAAAAAACATAACCCTATTATTGATTGGGAACTAGGGGAGATAATCTCATGGGGTCAGGGTTTTCAGGACAGGTGCTTACGGACAGTGTCACCGCTTTGCGCAGTTAACACACCGATTAATTCTACCTACTCTACAGAGGTACAAATACCGCCCCTGTACCTGGATTTAAAGGCAGTATTTGACAAAAAGAATGCTGATACTTTACCTCCACACAGGTCTTTTGATTGTAAGATTAATCTACTACCTGGTACTATGCCTCCCAGGGGTAATGTATATCCTTTGTCCACTAAAGAGAACTTAGTCTTAGAGGAGTATATTCGTGAGAACCTTGAAAAAGGATTCATTAGGAGATCCTCCTCTCCTCCTCTTTTTTTTGTTAAGAAGAAGGATGGTACACTAAGACCTTGCATTGATTATCGAGGTTTGAACAAAATAACCATTAGAAATGCCTACCCTATTCCTTTGATTACCGAGCTCTTTGATCGTCTAAAAGGCTCCAAAATTTTCACCAAGTTAGATCTCAGAGGGGCGTATAACTTGGTGAGAATTCAGCAGGGACACGAGTGGATGACGGCGTTCAATACCCGTTATGGGCACTATGAATACACAGTAATGCCTTTTGGTCTCTGTAATGCACCGGCAGTATTTCAGGACCTGATCAATGAAGTTCTTAGGGAATTTCAACATGACTGCGTTATTGTATATCTGGATGATATTCTGATACATTCTAGGGACATTGAGACTCACCACAGACAAGTCAGAAGGGTATTGTGCAAGCTTCTTCAACATGGCCTGTACTGCAAATTGGAGAAATGCAGCTTTGACCAATCCCAGATAAACTTTCTTGGTTATGTGATTTCTGGGGAAGGGTTTAAGATGGACCCGGATAAGCTCCAGTCCATTTTAGATTGGCCTTTACCCAAGGGCCTCAAGGCCATTCAGAGGTTTATCGGATTCTCCAACTATTATAGGCGCTTCATTAAGGGATACTCTTCAATTATAGCTCCTATTACCAATATGACCAGACAGGGGGCTGACTCTAAGAACTGGTCTACTGAAGCCCTTCTTGCCTTCAAAACACTCAAGGAACTCTTTGCTTCTGCACCAATTTTAGTTCACCCTGATACGACTCTGCCTTTCCTACTCGAGGTAGACGCCTCAGACAGGTATAGGTGCTATCCTGTCCCAAAGGATAGGTGTGGATAAGCCCTTACATCCATGTGGTTTTTTTTCCAAGAAACTATCAGGTCCAGAGAGCAGATATGACATTGGTGACAGGGAACTACTAGCAGTTATCATGGCTTTGAAGGAGTGGAGACATTTATTGGAGGGCACCTTACATCCTGTTACTATTTTGACAGACCACAAGAACTTGTCCTATATTGGGGAGGCCAAGCGCTTGTCCTCCAGCCAAGCTCGTTGGTCTTTATTCCTCACACATTTCAATTACGTGCTCACTTATAGACCTGGTTCTAAGAATTCTAAAGCCGATGCTTTGTCTCGCCAATATGAACCTTCTGCGATATCTGAGCCGGTTTTGTCTTCTATAGTACCCAGGTGCAATATTATGGCCAACACGAGTCTCAAGATTCACTCTCCGTTGCTTGGTCAGATCATGAAGTTGCAGCATCTGGCGCCTAGACAGACTCCTGGGGCAAGGCATTTCGTTCCTCCTGAACTCCAACTGGAACTCTTACAGTGTTTTCACAACAGTAAGGCGGCTGGGCATCCGGGTATTCGCAAGACATGTTCCTTGATCTCTAAAGATTTCTGGTGGCCTTCTTTACGGAAGGATATTAGGGATTTCATCGGAGCATGTGAGGTCTGTATGAAGACTAAGCAACCTCATACGCTTCCATGTGGTTTGTTACATCCCTTGAACATTCCAGAGAGACCATGGTCCTGTTTGGCTATGGACTTCATTGTAGATTTACCTGTATCTAAAAAACAGACTGTGATCCTCACGGTGGTTGATAGGTTTACTAAGATGGCTCATTTCGTGCCCTTACCTAAACTCCCGACTTCTCCTGAATTGGCGGAGATATTCGCGAGAGAGATTTTTCGCTTACATGGGATACCTTCCGAAATTGTTTCCGATAGAGGTTCCCAATTTGTTTCACGTTTTTGGAGATCCTTCTGTTCTCAACTGGGCATCAAATTGAATTTTTCTTCTGCCTATCACCCTCAGTCTAACGGAGCTGCTGAACGTACCAATCAAAAGATTGAACAATATTTGCGTTATTTTGTTTCTGAACACCAGGACGATTGGGTCGGTTTGATTCCTTGGGCGGAGTTTGCACACAATAATCTCGTTTGTGATTCTACTCGTTACAGCCCCTTTTTCATGAATTATGGCTTTCATCCTTCCATTCTTCCCTTGGTCTCTCCTTCCCAAGGGGTACCGTCGGTTAATGTTCATGTTGCCAATTTGAGGAAGTTGTGGGATCAGACTCGACAAATTCTCCTACATAATTCCATGTTGTTCAAGAAACACGCTGATAAGCACAGAAGGGCGGCTCCGGTTTTTGTTCCAGGTGATAGGGTATGGTTGAGTACAAGAAACATTCGTTTAAAGGTTCCTTCTATGAAATTCGCTCCCCGTTACATTGGCCCTTACAGGGTTCTGACTCGAATTAACCCAGTTGCGTATCGCCTAGCTCTTCCAGCTGCCTTACGCATCCCTAACTCCTTTCATGTTTCCCTACTGAAACCGCTAGTCTGTAACAGATTTTCCTCCACTATATCCTCTCCTCGCTCTGTTCAGGTTGAGGGTCAGGAGGAGTATGAAATCAACTCCATCATCGATTCTCGAATCTCCCGGGGGAAGTTACAATATCTTATTGACTGGAAGGGATATGGTCCTGAGGAGAGGACTTGGGTACCTCAGGAGGATGTACATGCTCCTCGCCTCCGCAGGGCTTTTCACTCCCGTTTTCCATCTCGCCCCGGTTCCTTCCGCCCGGTGGGCGTTTCTGAGAGGGGGGGTACTGTCAGGGTACCTGTAGTCTCTACCTCAGAGGAGGTGAGAGACTTAGACGTTTATCCTTCCAGAGGGGTTGTTTCTTCCGTTCCTCGCGGTCCCCTCGGCCATTTACAAGCCGACCGCGAGGGATCCACTTCCTTATATGACGCGACGCTCAGTAGTCGACGTCATGACGCCAACCCGGGACGACCTGTCAGTCAAGTCCCGAGCACTAATCAGGACTCGTCGGGGGCGTGATTACCCTCTAGAATCAAGGTATAAAGTAAGGCTTTCGGCATCTGCTCATTGCCCTGTCGTGGTTCTAGCCTGTCTAGTCACTCAGTGCTCTTGTATTCTAGTTGTCTCTTTGGTTCTGACCCGGCTTGTTTGTACTACCCTGTTTATCTCTGTTACCCTTTGACTCGGCTTGTCTCTCGCTTACCTGTCCTCTCGTTCCCTCGACCTCGGCTGGTTCCTAGACCATTCTCTACTTACTCCTTACGTTAAGTCCGGCCATTCTAAGGTCCGGTATACGTACCTACCACCTGTTTGTACTCTGCGTGTTGGATCCCTGTCCCGATCCTGACATGTTCAAACTCAAGAAAATCTGTCTAGATGAAAATGCTTGTTCTTGGGTAGAACATTGGCTTAAAAACAGAGTACAAAGAGTTGTTGTTAATGGTAAATGTTCAAGCTGGACAGAGGTGGCAAGTGGTGTCCCTCAGGGGTCTGTTCTGGGACCCCTTCTATTTAACATGTTTATAAATAATCTTGAAGACAGCATTGAAAGTCATTTCAGTGTTTGCAGATGACACAAACATTTGTAAAATAATACAATGTGAGCAAGATATTACTTTGCTGCAGAGGGATTAAGATATAATGGGGGACTGGGCACTCAAATGGCAGATGAAATTTAATGTTGCAAAATGCAAAGTTATGCACTTCAGCGTAAAGAATACACAAGCAACGTATACCCTTAATGGAAGCGAATTAGGGATAACAACACACGAAAAGGACTTGGCAATTGTTATAGACAACAAACTATGCAGCAATGTGCAATGTCAATCAGCAGTGGCAGGCTACAAAACTAATACAAGGAATGGAACATATCAGCTATGAAGAAAGGTTAACAAATTGAAACCTATTTAGTTTAGAAAAACGTCGCCTAAAAGGAGATATGATAACATTATACAAATATATTCGGGGCCAATACAAACCATTGTGTGGAAATCTTTTCACAAACCGGACTTTACATAGGACACACATGGCCGTTTAGACTGGAAGAAAGAAGATTTCGTCTAAGGCAAAGGAAAGGTTTTTTTACTGTAAGAACAATCAGGATGTGGAATTCTCTGCCTGAAGAGGTGGTTTTATCAGAGTCCATACAGATGTTCAAACAGCTACTGGATGCATACTTGCAAAAACAGAATATTCAAGGATATAATCTTTTAATGTAGGGTAATAACTGCTTGATCCAAGGATAAATCTGACTGCCATTCTGGGGCCAAGAAGGATTTTTTTTTCCTAGCTTGTTGCAAAATTGTGCTTCAAACTGGTTTTTTGTTTTGCCTTCTTTTGGATCAACAGCAAAAAACAAATGTGAGGAAGGCTGAACTTGATGGACGCAAGTCTCTTATTTAGCTATGTAACTATGTAACGTTGTATTAGCAAAAATGCTAGCAAATATATAGACATTTTATTGTTAAATACAGCCTCTTCCTATTTAACAATCAGTTGTTGGAAATGAGATCTATGCTGATAGTGTATACATCTATTCTGACAACTGAGTGAAAGAGGAGGGTGGGAGAACCCTCCTAAAGGTGGTTCTCCTGTTCTTCATCACAACAACTACAGTGCATGTGCTCTAGGTTCCATGATTACACATCTTGCAAGCTTGTTTTGTGTTTGATAGGGGAATAAAGGTTCTCATGATTATGGGCTGGCAATTAAACCATGGTGATAACCTTGTGAAGGTGGATTGTTCTGCTTGGGGACGTTTTCCCAGGGAAGGGCAGCTTAGTGGTTATAGGGATTGGAAGGCAGGAGGGATTGGGATCTCCTTGTCATGACAGCACTGACATAAGGATGATAATAAATATATGATTTATTTTTATGATTAAATATATATTTATTGCTTCAGGAGTAGTTCTCAGGTTTGCAAAGCTCTCATGGCAGGTTTACTTTAAACATATTGAACAAAATAAACAAACGCAAACCATCAATAGTCCTTTTTTTTAATAATTATAATTATGCTAAATACACAGGTATGATAATTTCTCTTTAAACAAACTAATTGTGTTTTGAATTGTAAGACACAACGTGCAGAGCATAATAATGCAAACTGTGCAGTAATTCCTGCTAACCTTTCCGTCCATTCTTAGCTGAAATAACATAATGTCCAGTTGCAAAAACAAACAAGGAGAACACTTTGGAAGTTTATTTCTTATGTTATACAAACACATTCAAGTTCTGTATGTAAACTATTATTTACCGGGACTGCAGAAAACTAGAAGTGTCAGTGGCTCCATTCATCTTGGTGAAGCTTTCACAAGGCAGTAAGCCTCCACTAATGTGAGATTGCAATAATTGGTATGAGGATTTACTAAACTAATTTTCCACTTAGTGATTTGCTTTAAGGATTCTGGAAGAAGGGCAACACACCGAAAACGTCACATCAAACAACACATATTTGGAAACTGCAGGTTAAATTCATATTCCAATCACCATGGCCTCTTCTGCTTTTAGTAATCTACAAGTCTGTTTTGGGCTGCCTATTGTCTATTATGTGCAAAAATTACGTCTGCCTTCAGCGTGCTGGTGACAGATGTTGTCAACTTCTTCTCATGTAGGCCGGGCTGGGAGCACACATGCAATGGAAGCTTGATCTTCCCTCATTACCTCGCAGCCGTACCTGCTGCCCTCCTTTTGTGTATTCCAAGCTTGATTTTATTTTTGTTTATTTATTTTAAATGTGAAACCCTCACTCCCCAGGGTTTCAGCAATGTTTCAGCAATGTTAATTAATATCTTCAAACACCCATATTAAATTTATAGTTCACCTTTGCACTTTTCTTGCCAGTTCCATATTATCCTACTTCAAAACTTGTGTCCAAAATGGGATACATTTGTATTTTCATCATGCAACTTAAGTGACAATATAATTCTTGCTGGTGCTGATTGACAGGCATACTGCTACCTAGTCTGCTTTTTATAATTAATAAAAATAAATCCCATTTATACTATATGTATTGTGCTTGGTACTTCATTTTACTGGCAGCATACAGCATGACACTGAAAATGTCTAAAGAAAAACCTCTGCTTCACAACAGGAGAGATGTATACCACAGGAATTAAGCAATAATGTATTTGCCTTTTTAAATACATTTTCTAAGAAAAAGTCCAACGTTTGAGCATACAAGACTTGCACATTGCAGGACTAACCATCAGGCAGCCACCTGGGTCCATAGGATACTGATGGGCCTCAGAATGATGACTTTGCTTGGCCTCATTTACCATCCCTATGTGAAAAATGGAATCATAATCCTTCTCTGGACTGGAAGGGTCATGATCTGTGATTGGGTTTGCTAATGACAGATTTGGTGAGCTTTACCAAGTCCTTGTCAAGTTTAACCACTAACGCCATAACAGTATACATTAGAGACATTCTATTCTATAAGCATTGTGGCATTCTTTCATTTATGGTAATGTCTCAAAACACCATGAAATTGTGCAAAAGCTTTTGCAAATTATCTCAAAGTATTATTTAGGCTGAGCAGTCCAGGTCATCGGTTGGACTTGTTCTTCATTTCCCTCATCATCTACTAGGTCTCGACCATTGAATTACGTATATCAACATTTTTTAAAATGAAATAAACAGTTAGAATCTCATCCTACTGTTTCAAGTATGTGAACGTGAACTTTTCATTGATGATATGCATCGTATGCCTCAATATTCAGTTTTTCTGCTGGACCAGACAAAAACACTATGTCGTGTGTGCTTACATTGCTATTTCCTAATTTATATCTTTGTGTTATGGAAATAGAAATCACATGGATAAGCATAAAAGACATATTATAGGCAGAATGTTTTGTTCTGTAATAGATACAAGGTCAGCATTAGTTCTACTAAAAACAGTGAAAAGCTTCTTAGGCCGAAATTCAAGGACATGTTCTATCGGAGACCAGAAGGTAAAATACTCTCAGACTTCCTAATATCACAGCTAATAGCATAAATACACACTTTATACAGTATTTGCAAACTTTATGTATTATCTCTAGCTTTTCAGATAAATTATTATTAGCACACTATAACCTCCGCTGGGAAGATCCAGTTCTCATAGAAATTAGTTTTATTTAGTGTGTGCCACGACAGCTGGCAGCGACAAAAGTAATTCCATTGTCCGGTAATTTATTAATTTTTTATTACAATGTGTAAACTATTCTCAATGCAAGTGCATCACTGAGAGATGGCTACACAAAGATGTACTGCAGTCTAATGATTATTCATACAGATCATGAAAGGACAGGAAAGGGAAGAAAACAAAAAACTAGCGTGTCATGAAGATCACACGGAACTGGCTGATCCATGGTGCAGAGGACATAATAACACACTAACCTTGGGAACGTCAAATTTTACACACGAAGCACCAAAACCACTATACTAGTGCCACCTCTAATGGCTGTGACTCTCCTGACTCTTCCTGGTTGCTGACCTGATGTTTGTTTGGTATCTCTATGCCCTGCATGGAGACATCAAACACTCACCATTGTGCTGCTTTGAGTCTATCCATCTCTACAAGGAGATGCTGTCGGTGCAGTTCGGGGATTGAGCCTAGTCAATCCCTGTGTATTGATGATCTCTGCTGAGTTTAAGTGGTTGCTGTGGCTGTGGCTGGATTAAATGTAAGTAACTTTTTTTATTTTATTACTTCTTGGAAAGAGGCGTCAGGTGGAGCTGCATCAATATAACACCTGCGTTACTCTAATATTAGGAATACATGATTGTATTCCTAACAGAGTTTTCCTTTAAGAAAAAAAAAAACTGAATTCTGAAAAATCACCAACAATTACCAGTTTGTAAAAAACAAAAACAAAATATAGTTTATAAATACAAAAAATTCTGTTTTAATTAGATGTGTCTATGTGTTCCACTGTGTTAAGAAGTTGAATATTTTAGCTTAGGAGAGCTGTAAAGAACAAAACGTGAGTGGACGGCTGACTATAAAATAGTTAAGGTAAAGCTGACTTTTCACACTGTGCAAATGCTCTTGCTGCTCTGTTCTCTCTAACACTGTAGCACCTTTTCACGGTCCCAGACTGCGTATCAGGAGCTTCTGCTTGCTAGTAAGAAGGTAAGGAGAGGAGTAGACAAGTAAGGGCTGGGGTACATCAAGGAACTGTCCCCAGAAAGAGTACAACAAGCATCATTAGAAGTGTTCACTCCAAGTTCAGGATGCTGGAACATCACTGTCTGCATACTCCACCCTTAGTTGGTCGGCGTGCTTGATTTACATCAATTCATGCCAGGCTGACCTTCCAATTTGACGGGGCCTACCCATTCCCTTTCCCACCCCAGTGATGTGATTCGTATCACAGGCCTACTTTCTTTTACACAGCTCACCGACCTTCTCCTTCACAGGATGCAGGTGTTGCAGGGTATGGTTGAGAGATGAAAGCAAGAGATTAGTGTAGGGTTTATGTATTCTTATAAATGCATCCTGAGAGCTCCCTTCAGCACAAACTCCACCAGATACCTGATACGTGGGAGGTATGGCTTTTTTAATGTTTTATGTCTATAAGATTCTGTAATTAGACCCATCATAATTGTCATCACTAGGCTCAATGGGTTCCTAATCCGGCCCGGCCTGTGGTCTCTGCAGGACAACCTGCCAGTCATCCTGAACATAAACTTTCATCAGTTTGAGACATGCAAGCTGTAATGGACCGTTTTGCTCACCAGAGGTTAAAAACCGTTAAGGCGATATTCCCCTTTCCAGATGCACAAGCAGCAACTGTAAGCACCAATCTCCCGAACTGCAAACTCTACGAATCCTGGAAACAGCCGAACAGGAAAACCATACGAAAGGGTTACACTCCTGGCAGTCAGCATACAATCCAATTCCCCCAATAACGAGACGACACTTCGTTTTGAGGGTTAAGCAGAATCTGGCTGTACTAGCACATACAGTCTCTTTTATTCCCAATCCACAAACATAGTACAGCCCACAGGGTTTTACAGAACAACCAATCAATCCGTACAATACACACAGACACTCCCACACAAAATCCTCCCCTCTGCCTGTGATATGATTACTGAACACAATGGGTAATCTCATTATCACAGGCAGAGGAATACAGTTTTTTACACAATATTCATAACTTTGAAAGTATGAATCACATTCACATAAATTTTCCAAATCAGCATACTCCAAATACAAACATATGTCAAAATCATCCAAATTGGTCCATTGGTTCAAAAGATAGATCGAAGTCCTTTGTGACCAAATGAAGCATGGCTTTTCTGCCCAAAACCAGTTCCACAGAGTCTTCTATCCTGGAGATAATTGAGAAGTAATCCAATTATCTCCAAGGACAGAGGCAAAACTCCATTAAGCACATGGCAGTAAAAAGACAGTAAAATACAATAAAATACACAAGGTTACATTTATTACATAAAATACAGACATTCTACCTATCCCCAGATAGCTTAGATCTGAGCGCACATTATTACCGGATGGCGCTCAGATCACATACATACAGTTCAATCGCCATGGAGCCAAAGTCTGGGCTCCATGGCATAGCTATCTGGGGTAGCATGGCTTTAACAGTCCGCAGAAAGGCACAAACCAGCCTTTCTGCAGGGAAAAAGAACAGGGGCCATAGTCTAAAGGCAAGAGGCAGGCAAGCAGCCCCCTCCAAGGACACGTGGCAAGGTCGGTTTCGCCACACAAGCTAAGCATCGAGAGAGCAGTGTTCTGTGTCAGCGGGATAGTTATTTGAGGTATTGTTGAGGGAAAAAATGTTTTTTATGCAGTCGTCAGGGTTAAGTACCCAGCTTAAATTATCAAGGTAATTTATACAATGTCAATACAGACATTTACTTTTGCATTCACATGGACCAGACACATCCAACACTAATACATATCCTGCGGGGAGGAGGCAGGGAGGACTCAATGAGATTTCAAGCGTTATATAGCAAACGTTAAAGATAGGAAACGTTAAATGTGATGTACTACTGTTTCCCAACGTATTAATATAAGACTATCTTTAAAGTTCAAAGTTTAATTGACATACTTCCTCAGTATCCCAATTGGGATCCAAATTCCATAATTTAAATTCTTGATAAGTCTGTATTTATCAGTAAAAGTAAATCTTAAAAATCGGCTCAGTTGGGGCATTTGGAGGACAGCCAATGCAACCGTACATTCAAATTACTATGGATAGTATCAAAAAGCAATGTGAAGAAACTGAAATCTATAGGAGGATTAATGTACCTTCTTTCAACTTGACTGTTTAATGTCTACAGTTTATCACTTAATGGTTTCTCCATATAACCTATCCCATTAACATTGGAAATCAAGGGGGCTGAAAATAGAGGTTAAATTGTTGTTAATGATCCTGTCTCCACTTAGAAGCAGGTTTCACATCAGTGGCTAACGAAATTCCACGGTAATATATGTAACTTTTTTACTGTGACAGAACTGTGCAATCAATTCCTCTAACATGGCTTTAATTAAACGTTTGTGATTTTGTGAATTTATTAAACAGGGTTTTATAATCATCTTAAGCTCATTTGTCTTCCAGTAAACATCCTAGTTAAAAAATAATGATATATTTGCTATGCAGACATCCTCTCGCAGGCCCTTCTAACAAAATCATCACACCATAAACAAATTTAAAACTGGTCTAGAAAGAAAATATGCCAAGAAGAAAAAACTCACAGGCACTCCAACTTCAAGCCGCAGGCAGATTTATTATGACAGAATGCAACGCAACGTTTCGACCGGAAAGGTCTTTTTCGGAATGTTGAAAAAGACCTTTCCGGTCGAAACGTTGCGTTGCATTCTGTCATAATAAATCTGCCTGCGGCTTGAAGTTGGAGTGCCTGTGAGTTTTTTCTTCTTGGATTATTGTACTGGGATTGCTGGTCCTGCTCTGGAGCACCCTTGGCCGTTGGGACTGAGTGCGGTTCTCATCACTTACTCTGCTCAATAGAAAGAAAATATGGGCACAGAAGGCTAATCTTTGAAGGTAAACTCCAGACTGGTTAACAGCCACTTTCATCCATTATATAGGCAATGTATTAAAGATGCTAAAACAAAAACAAACAAAAAACCTATGTGAAGATTTAGTCACTACGTCAGAATTAGCGC